>NC_133160.1:51244221-52666721 GCF_040802235.1 Manis javanica
ATGGTTGGGTTTATATCAGGGCTGTCTAGTTTGTTCCATTGGTTTATGGTTCTGTTCTTGTGCAAGTACCAAATTGTCTTGATTACTGTGGCTTTGTAGTAGAGCTTGAAGTTGGGAAGCAAGATCCCCTCTGCTTTATCTCTTCCTGCTCAGGATTGCTTTGGCTATTCCATGTCTTTTGTGGTTCCATATGAACTTTAGAATGATTTGCTCTAGTTCATTGAAGAATGCTGTTGGTATTTTGATAGGGATTGCAATTGAATCTATAGATTGTTTTAGGCAGGATGGCCATTTTGATAATATTAATTCTTCCTACCCATGAGCATGGGATGTGTTTCCATTTATTGGTATCTTCTTTAATTTCTGTCATGAGTTTCTTGTAGTTTTCAGGGTATAGGTCTTTCACTTCCTTGGCTAGGTTTATTCCTAGGTATTTTATTCTTTTTGATGCAACTGTGAATGGAATTGTTTTCCTGATTTCTCTTTCTGCTAGTTCATCATTAGTGTATAGGAATGCAACAGATTTCTATGTATTAATTTTGTATCCTGCAACTTTGCTGAATTCAGATATTAGATCTAGTAGTTTTGGAGTGGATTTTTTAGTTTTTTTGTGTACAATGTCATGTCATCTGACAACAGAGACAGTTTAACTTCTTCTTTGCCAATCTGGATGCCTTTTATTTATTTGTGTTGTCTGATTGCCATGGCTTGGACCTCCAGTACTATGTTGAATAGAAGTGGGAGAGTGGGTATCCTTGTCTTGTTCCTGATCTTAGAGGAAAAGCTTTCAGCTTCTCACTGTTAAGTATAATGTTGGCCTTGGGTTTGTCATATATGGCCTTTATTATGTTGAGGTACTTGCCCTCTATACCCATTTTGCTGAGAGTTTTCATCATGAACAGATGTTGAATTTTGTCGAATGCTTTTGTCGAATCACTTATGGAGTTGATCATGTGATTTTTGTCCTTCTTTTTGTTGATGTGGTGGATGATGTTAATGAATTTTTTAATGTTGTACCATCCTTGCATCCCTGGAATAAGTCCTACTTAATCATGATGGATGATCTTTTTGATGTATTTTTGAATTTGGTTTGCTAATATTTTGTTCAGTATTTTTGCACCTATGTTCATTAGAGATATTGGTGTGTAATTTTCTTTTCTTGTGGTGTCTTTGCCTGGTTTTACTATTAGAGTAATGCTGGCCTCATAGAATGAGTTTGGAAGTATTCCCTCTTCTACTCTTTTGGAAACTTTAAGGAGGATGGGTATTAGGTCTTTAATAAATGTTTGATAAAATTCAGCCATGAAGCTATGTGGTCCAGGGATTTTCTTTTAGGTAGTTTTGTGATAACTAATTCAATTTCATTGCTGGTAATTGGTCTGTTCAGATTTTCTGTTTCTTTCTGTGTCAGCCTTGGAAAGGTGTATTTTTCTAAAAAGTTGTCCATTTCTTCTAGGATATCCAGTTTGTTGGCATATTATTTTTCATAATATTCTCTAATAATTCTTTGTATTTCTGTGGTATCTGTAGTGATTTTTACTTTCTCATTTCTGATTCTGTTCGTATGTGTAGGCTCTCTTTTTTACTTGAGAAGTCTGGCTAGGGGTTTACATATTTTATTTATTTTTTTCGAAGAACCATCTCTTGCTTTCATTGATTTTTCAATTCTTTTATTCTTCTCAATTGTATTTATTTCTGCTCTAATCTTTATTATCTCCCACCTTCTACTGACTTTGGGCCTCACTTGCTCTTTTTCTAGTTTCATTAATTGTGAATTTAGACTGTTCATATAAGATTGCTCTTCTTTCCTGAGATAAGCCTGTATTGCAATATACTTTCCTCTTAGCGCAGTCTTCACTGCATCCCACAGATTTTTTTTGTGGTGTTGAATTATTGTTGTCATTTGTCTCCATGTATTGCTTGATCTCTGTTTTATTTGGTCATTAATCCATTTAGGACCATGTTGTGAAGCCTCCATGTGTTTGTGGGATTTTTCATTTTCTTTGTGTAATTTCTTTCTAGTTTCATACCTTTGTGGTCTGAGACCTGGTTGGTACAATTTCAATCTTTTTGAATTTACCAAGGCTCTTTTTGTGGCCTTGTATATGATCTATTCTTGAAAATGTTCCATGTGCACTTGAGAAGAATGTGTATTCTCCTGCTTTTGGGTGTAGAGTTCTGTAGATATTTGTTAGGTCCATCTGTTCTAGTGTGTTGTTCAGTGCCTCTGTCTCCTGATTTTTTTTCTTTCTGGTTAATCTGTCCTTCAGAGTTAGTGGAGTGTTGAAGTCTCCTAGAATGAATGCATTGTATTCTATTTCCCCTTTTAATTCTGTTAGTACTTGTTTCACAAATGTAGGTACTCCTCTGTTGGGCACATAGATATTTATAATGGTTATATCTTCTTGTTGCATTGACCCTTTTATCATTATGTAATGTCCTTCTTTGTCCCTTGTGACTTTCTTTGTTTTCACGTCTATTTTGTCTGATACAAGCACTGCAACTCCTGCTTTTTTCTCCCTATTAGCTGCATGAAATATCTTTTTCCATCCCTTCACTTTTAGTCTGGGTATGTCTTTGGGTTTAAAGTAAGTCTCTTGTAGGAAGCATGTAGATGGGTCTTGTTTTTTTATCCATTCAGTGACTCTATGTCTTTTGATTGGTGCATTCAGTCCATTTATACTTAGGGTCATTATCGATTGGTATGTACTTATTGCCATTGCAGGCTTTAGATTCATGGTTACCAAAGGTTCAAGGTTAACTTTCTTATTATCTAAGATTCTAACTTAACTCACTTAATATGATATTACAGACACAATTTAAAGGTTCTTTTTTTTTCTCCTCCTTTTTTTTCCTCTTCCATTCTTTGTATACTAGGTATTATATTCTGTACTCTTTTTCTATCCATTGATTGACTTTGGGGATAGTTGATTTAATTTTGCATTTGCTTAGTAATTAACAGTTCTACTTTCTTTACTGTGGTTTTATTACCTCTGGTGACAGCTATTAAACCTTAGGAACACTGCCATCTATAGCAGTCCCTCCAAAATAGTCTGTAGAGATGGTTTGTGGGAGGTAAATTCTCTCAGCTTTTGCTTATCTGGAAATTGTTTAATCCCACCTTCAAATTTAAATGCTAATCTTGCCAGATAAAGTATTCTTGGTTTGAGGCCCTTCTGCTTCATTGCATTAAATACATCATGCCACTCCCTTCTGGCCTGTAAGGTTTCTGCTGAGAAGACTACTGATAGTCTGATGGGCTTTCCTTTGTATGTGATCTTATTTCTCTCTCTGGCTGCTTTTAATAGTCTGTCCTTATACTTGATCTTTGCCATTTTAATTACTATATGTCTTGATGTTGTCTTCCTTGGGTCCCTTGTGTTGGGAGGTCTGTGCACCTCCGTGGCCTGAGAGACTATCTCCTTCCTGAGACTGGGGAAGTTTTCAGCAATTACCCCCTCAAAGAGACTTTCTAACCCTTTTTTCTCTCTTCTTCTGGGCGACCCCTATCATACGAATATTGTTCCATTTGTATTGGTCACACAGTTCTCTCAATATTCTTCCATTCTTAGAGATCCTTTTTTGTCTCTGTGCCTCAGCTTCTTTGTATTCCTCTTCTCTAGTTTCTATTTCATTTATCATCTCCTCTACCATATCTAATCTGCTTTTAATACCCTCCATTGTGCTCTTCAATGACTGGATCTCCTGAGTTCTTGAATATTTTTCTGTACCTCCATGAACATATTAATGATTTTTATTTTGAAATCCCTTTCAGGAAGATTCATGAGGTTGATTTCATTTGAAACTTTCTCAGGTGTTGTATTCCTAATTTTACTTTGAACCTGATTTCTTTGGCATTTCATATTTGTATGTGGTGCCCTCTAGTGTACAGAAGCTCTACTCTGTGGAGCTGCTCAGCCGCTGAAGCAATGTCAGGGATCACAGGGTAGTGGTATTGGTGCCTGGGGGGAGGAAAGAGCTTTTTCCTGCTTCCTGGCTGCTATGCATGCCTCCACTGCCTGAGCCAGTGTGCTGAGCACACAGGTATAAGCCTCTGTGATTTTCATTTGTAGTTGCTGTAGATAGGGTTTCCCTCTGGCTGGCCTAATGCCAGGGTAGGATTTGCCAGTTTGCAAGCCAGGTGGGGCTGGCTGGGAGAAAGGCATAGTAGACTGCGTATCATGGAGGGGGTCCTTCGAGCTGTGTATCCAGCCAGGTTGCTGGAGTGCCTGAAGATTGAGAAAGTTCCCAACCTGCTGGGTAGAGTGCACCATGACAATTTTGTCTACCTCTCCTTTCTCCTGAATAGTAAGCTCTCTGAAATCCTTGCCCCTTTAGCAGCCCTCTTGCTGTTAGGAAGTCTCCCAAAATTGCCCACCTTTCTTTTTTCTCAGAGCAGCTGGGGATGAATCCTGTTTTCCACAAGAGGCTGGAATCTCAGTCTCTCCAGGTATTCTGCCTGTCTTAGCTTTCCAACCCCATAATCACGAGAGTAGCATGAAAGCACCATAAATGTAGGTTTGTGCTCCCAGATCAGATCTCCAGAGTTAAGTATTCAGCAGTCCCAGGTTTCCACTCCCTCCCTGCTCCGTTTCTCTTCCTCCCACCTGTGAGATGGGGTTGGGGAATGGCTTGTGTCCAGCTGGGCCACAGCTTTGGTACGTTACCCTGTTCCATGAGGTTTATTGTTTTCTCCAGCTGTATGCAGTTTGGCACAGCCCTCTTTCCTGTTGCTCTTTCAGGATTAGTCATATTAATTATATTTTCTTATTGTATGTGGCTTTAGGAGGAAGCTTCTGTCTCACCTCTCACACCACCATATTTAATCCTTTGTCTGTTCCATTAAATTTTATTTGGTTAGGTCAGTCCTGTTTTCTTTTTTCTTCTAGTTAAAATTTGATGCCTCCTGATATCCTGGTTCAGTTACCCATCATATTAGCTATTAGTCTTTTAAGACTTGGTGTAACTACAAGCAGCAAAAAAATCCAAAGTAACACAAGCTTAAGTCAGGTAGAAGCTTCCCTTTCATGGAAATGAAGTGCACATTTCTGCTGCCCCCAGTTACTCCAGCAGCTTCGTGATCCTCAGGGACCCAGGCTTCTCTTAATGGTGGTACCTTTACCATTTCAATGCATATTTCTAGGGCTCCATACACTGCCCTTTGGATGACTCAGAAATCATGTTTGCACTGTCACTTACACTTGACTAAGATCTGCATCAGCTCCCATGGAGCCTAGAATATGATGATTTTATTCACAGTGCCTGTGTGCCCAGCTGAAGATTGGGTCTCTTGAAGAAAGATAACTGAAAGACAATTAGTAATAGTCTTGTCTCTTAGATTTTTGTCATCTGTAAATTTGATTATAGTTCATCCAGGTACCTCTCTAGGTTGCTGACTAACAACTGTGAACAGGGCAAAATACAGGGCTCAGGGACATGATGTTGTACACATACCTTCAGGTGTGCTGAGTAAAATGCCAAGTACAATGTAGTCGTCTATAAGGTTAGAGAAAAATGGATATCTACTTCCAGTTCTTTTTATATGTAGGGCTACTTTCAGCGGTTCTGTACCTTCATACATGATTGCAAGATACCCCTCATCATGCAAGTTGATGAGGACATCTACCCAAGAGGCTTTGTACTGAAAAAATTAGGTCAGAAATTCAGGGAGTTTTTAGAAAACTCGAGGGTCCCTTCTGCTTGTAAGTCCCCAGAACACTTTTCCCCAACCACATTTGTTTTCTTGCCATAAACCATAAGTTTTCAGTCAGTTTTCTTTCCTTTTAGAGCTATTTATACTTATATTCTTAGTCATATCCCTCCTCCAATTGTCTTGGAATCCCTCTTCTATACCCTCTCAGCAATACACAGTCAGGCGCTTGACTAAGACCAAAGAAGCTCTGGCCATAGTCCTTGGTCTGCAATTTTGCCCTTCAGAGGGGAGCTATAATCCTACTGGGAGCGATTCTCCAATTTTATATTTTTTCTTGGAGCTCACCAAGCCCACCAGTGGAAGAGCTCATGAAACACTCCCCTCCCAATGCAGTGCTTCAGATTTATTCTGCCCTGAAGGATCCAGTAGCTAAACCAGTAGCAAAATAAGCAGGGCCTAGTTGCTCTTCCTTTGCCTTTCTGAACATCTCCAGGCTGCAGAGCACCTTGCTGGACATTGTCTTCCTAGAGAACAGTCTTCAAAGAGGCTGGATCGACAAGAGAATTTGTCTGAGTGCTTCATAGAGCCTTTGTTATTAATCTTGTAAAATATTAGAAGCTGAGATCTGGTTTTCTCCCTTTTGTCTCAGAGAATTATGAAACATTTGCTGGAAGAGGTTGTTCCCTGTGGGGCGAAAAATTGATTCTGGACATCTAAGCATGTTTTACTAGTGACCAATGAAAAAAGCCTAGTAAGCATGTATATATTCATATTCTTTCTCTTTCTCTCCCTGCCTCCTACCTTTCTTCTTCCTGTTTTCCTCATCCTTCCTTCCCCACCCTCTGTGTGTGCAAAAGAAGAGCAAAGTGTTTCTGCACCTTATATTTTGAGGTGATATTGATTCCTGTGGAGCTGCCAAAATTCACAGGTAACCAACATAAAACAACAAAAAAACATGTAACTGCATTTCCCTTTAAATTTCTTCCTTTATTTCATTTTTTTAATGCAGTTCCTCCCAGGCAAATTTCTCCTAAGGTTTTGTCAGTAGTTATAAGGCAAGAAAGAGCATTAGTTTAAGTTGTCAGACTGACCTTCTAATATTAACTAAACAAATAAAACAGTTCAAATTCCTTCAAGCCCAGTTCTCCTTGAAGGAGAACTCCAAGCTGGCTTTCAGCCTTCCTAAGTTGTGAGCATTCTGATAACCAAATGCTTCTGTCTGTTTCTCCCTTTCCCTCTCCTGGGATAAGAAGCAGAAATCAGGAGACTGAAATGCTTAGATGAGTTTCAGGGTACAGTGTGAATGCCAAGGGGGCAGATAACAGGAACAGGCCATATACAGTGAATTCCTACCATAGGTCAGCCACTTTATGGACAGTAAGTAACATATTTGAGCCTTATAATCTACTGAAAATTGGTTTTTGATACCTCAGTTTATGTGAGAGTAAATGGAAGCTCAGAAAGTTTGAGTGATTTGCCCACAGTTACTCAGCGAGTCCTGGTAGAGCTCATGTGCTCCTCTGGGCTTCAGAGCCCACCCTCCTGCTCACCACACTGTTCCCCAGAGGGAGGGTGTTACCCACCACTGCTGGATTTGCCGAAGGGAGCTTTGGATACCAGCCTGAGGAATTCAGGATTAGTCCTATAGGCATCTACTTTTCCCTGTTGATAAAAGTACTCTGAAGCAATTGTCGTAAAAGATGTAACTGTCATCTTTACAGAGATATTCTTGCAGTCCTGCTAGTAACTATTGGGCAAGGAACTTTTGCTCTAGTGAGCACCACTGCCCCACAATAATTAATCAAGGGACATATGGAATTAAAAATAGTGCATTTAAAAAAAGAAACTTAAAAAGCTTACCTGATTTTTAAGTTAAGAACAGGGACTATAAGACATCACTCATTAGCTACTGTACAGCCAATATTGCAAAGCAGATGTAATTTCTTAGTGTGGAAAGTTAAGAGATGGGAAAAGGGGAAAGGGAGATAGAAGAAATTAAATTTTCAAGGTAGCAATAAAGTAGCCTCTTAGAATAGGATGAAGGCAGGAATAGATACATAGGGAGAGGGGAAAAGGAAGGGCAGGAGAAAAAGTGTGCAACATGGAGAAAAGAGAGAATACAGGAAACATCTTCCAAAGTGCCATCTCCATAGTCACTCTATATTCAGCTGGGCTGTTGACTTTGTATTATTGTAACAAGGAGGTATCTATTCTATTTCAAATACATAGTGGTAGTTTATTTCTTTACTGGGGGATGGGGCTCAGAATCCGGCTGTGGCCTCCTACTATATAGGAGGTGCAGGAATTAGTCTATATTTTATTAGGACATCAAAGGGAGTGCACTGGCTCTGCCTAAGTGCTGTAACCACACATTGGATTTAGCCATTCATTAAGGCTATGCCTTTGCTTGCTAAACTGAGAAGTATACCTCACTAAATTGTAAGTATATTTGCATAGTTATGTATAGTGCTCATTAAGTTAATGCCAGCATACCGCTTTTCTGTGTGTAGACACACACACACACACACACACACACACACACACTCCTCTACTAACTCGAAGCAAGCTGGCCTTAATGACAGTGATATTGAATAAAATAAGAATTAAAGCAAAAGCATTGCTAGGGATAGAGAGAAATAGTAGTTATTACTAATAGGAACAACCTACTCAAGAGATACTGCAATCATGAATTTGTGCTCTGTGTACACTATAGATTCTAAATAAAGAAAACCAAGTGTACTCATTATGAAACCTTGAGAGATCTACACTTAGAGTAGAAGATTTTAGCATGACTTCATGAGAAATAAGTAGATGAAGTAGAACAATTTGAAAGATATATAAAAATTTGACATATTTACTAAGTTTGAGAGAGAGCTTAGACTTACTGGAGAAAGTAACATTTGCAACTGTGGAAAGGAGTTGGGGAGAAGTGATGAGTCCCAAGTAGACTGGAATTTTGGGAAGAAAAAAAAGATTTGTGGTGAGTAGCTCTAGTGTTATGGGCCTTTGAGAGAAAGGTTGTTTAGTGTTATGTTGCAATAAATGGGGTGGCTTAAAACAACAAATTTGCTCTCTCAGAGTTATGGAGACTAGATGTCTGAAATCAAGGTATCAGTAGGGCCGTGCTGCCTTTGAGGGCCCCACAGGAGAATCCTTCCTTGTCCATCACAGCTTCTGGTAGTTCCAGGCATTCTTTGGCTTGGCTCCAGTTTTGCCTCTGTCTTCACTTGGCTTCTTCCTTATGTGTATGAGCCCCAGTTATCCCTTCACCTTTCTCTTATAAGGACACTTGTTATTGTGAGATCCTTACTTTATAGCTGCAAAGACTTTTGTCTTTCAGGTATATAGGTTAAGCAGATTGTTTTAGAATGTATAGCCCTACTACCAACCCAGAGGAATAATAAGATAATACTCTTTCAGTTATTTAGGAGCCAGTGATTTACAGTGCAACAACTCCTGTAACTCCAGCTTTGTAATTTCCAGACCAGGCAGAATCAGAATTCCACACCACAACCAACACCACCAATGTGTAAATAAAACCTGTTAATAGTTCTAAGCCAGGATAGGAAAGGAAGAGGAGGAGGGCAAGAAAGAAAGGGCTTCACTTAGGAATAAGATTGTGGCCTTGAGCACAGAGCATTTGTTAAGTCATTTGATACATTTTTGAATGTGGTGGTTTTTCCTGCTATGGTAATAAGTCAGTATCTTGGGATCTCAATTCCTAGGGATGCAAATTCAGAAGAATTAGTTATTTCTGTGTGCTTTTTGTATTGTTGGGAACTCAACCTATGGCATGAGGAGGAATTTTGTACTCCTGTGAATGGATTCACCAACCGTCATGAGCCATTCTGATGGTCAGGAGGATGCCTTTTATGGCAGGGTGTCTTAGAAGTCAGAGAACACAGGGAAGGCTTGTTCTTAGACTATATGATAGGTGTCTACAGAGGGTATAAGAAGGTTTGGAAACACAAGGAAAATAGTGTATTACTGTATTTTCTTTTTCAGTTTCACTATTGTGCCCATTGCTTTAATGTAGAGATCCTTCTGAAGGTCGAAAGAAATCGAAATGAACATGATATTTGCAAATGTAACTGGCATACTACCTAAAAATAAATTTATTTGCTAGTTTCCTGACTTAGCAGACACCCTGCTCTATTAAGCACATTTTTTTTCTCCAGTACTGAGTTAGAAAAGCAGAGGCCAGAAGGCAGGCAGTCAGGATCAGGAACATAAGGAGAACTGCCCCCAAATCATGCATCTCAGATGAAGACCAGAACAATTAGAAAATGTTAGAAGACCCAGTGATGGCACATATGGCTACTGAACAGGGATTGAGCTGAATCCCTCAATTAATTAAACTGGTTTCAAAGTTCCATTGTTTCCAGCAAACATGGCCCATAATGTATACAGCAGTGAGGCAGTGAATGGAACCACTGTTTAATGCACATTGCTTTTAGACTTTTTAATAAAACCTTCCAGAAATGTGGTCAATAACATATATAAGTACTTTAGAATATTTTAATCCTTTTTGTATGAAGAGTTCAGAACAGCAGAGGAGCTCCAAGCTCAGATCATTGTATGGCAGTGATGCCTCTAGCCTGTGTGCTGAGACATGCTTTGGGGAGCAGACAGCATTTAGTTTCTTTGGCACAGACATGTGATTATACTTTGACAGTGAAACAGGACTGAATGCACAGTGACCATGAAGTTCTGAGAACCCTGCGGCACAAGTGGACCGGTTTATGGTTTTGAAAATTAAACAGCATTCTCCACAGGGAGTAGAAACCTAAAAACACACTAAAGTCTGCTTGAGTCCACTGACACTGAATGGGGGCCTATGCAGACTAGTGAAGGAATCAGTGTAAGTGGTTCTTTGAACACACATGAAAATTGCCTATCTCTAAAGGACTAATCTGTTTTAGAAAACTCTGTCAATCTATTCTCTCTCTAAATTACACAAGATAGATATACACACACACACACCTATATAAAAGAATACTTCAATTATTACTCTGTTCTAAAAGGTCTTGAACCTCACAAACTTCTACTTTGTCTTTGTTTTTCTTCATTATGCTTTTAAGTGGTTTTCAGGGGTTTTTTTTCTCATAAGCTTTTGAAGATTAAAAATTTAACTCTTTCAGTAAGGAAACTGCATAAATCTGAAGTTGCTAAATATGGAACACACAAAATTGCTCCCATGCTAGGAAAGATTTGGTTGGCCGTGCTATTTCCTCATCTGTCCATTGAAGCAGTCATCTCACCTGCTTCCATCTGGGGCTGTGTGGGTTTCCCTTCGTCTCATTTGTTTCCTGCTGTCTGTCAATAGATGTAAGAAACCCACTTCTTCATCTTTTTGCTTAGAGTGAGTTGCTTGGCAGATGGAGTTAAGATGAAGCCAGAGGAAGAAGGTAGAGAAAATGTACTTAGTTCAAAATAGCAGCTCAACTGACATCTAAATGTCATTTATGTTCATGACTGATAGAGCCGTTTGTAAAATAAAATAGAATTCCCCCGATGCTGACATCCTATGTTGCCTGCCTTTCTGGAGGTGGAAGGTTAAAGGAGTTACAGCAATAACGGCTGTGTGCATCTGAGGGTGCTGGTCCCCGCAGGGCTGACAGGTACACAGAGCAGCAGACAGTTGGGTGGTTGTGACTTAGGTCTTGTGTCGGGAGTGCTGTGACTCAGGATGGCCACGTACCCTAGGACAAGGTCTTAGAAATCCTGCTGTTCTTCAGTGGTATCAACCACATCGATCCCAAGTCCCAGCTAACGGGCCCATCGGCCCAGAGCCCTGGGAGCGGATCCCATTTGGTGCCTAGACTTCTCACATGTGGCCTGAGAACTGTTCCCCCCCAGAGGCAGCACGCGCTGACTTCTAAGAGAGTCCTGGTGACTCCCTGTCACTGCCATGCTGTTCCTTCACCTTCAGGCGGCTCCCCCGCTAACAGCTAACGCATCTTCCCCTTGCCCTTTCTCACACAGATGTAATTTGTTTAGAGGCAGAAAAAGGGGGAAAAAATATGCAATTTCAGACAAGGAACTGATATTTCACAGAATAGAACTCTTCCTAGGAGATGCTGTGAAAAGAGGACATATTTGAGATAAGTAAGGAATATTAAATGAAGCTAATCAAGAAACTAGAAGACGCATTTTAAGCAATCACAGTGCCACATTCTGACAATGAGAAAAGAAAGTTTAAATTGATGATAGCTGCTAGTGCTAGACTGGATGAAGAGATCAGAGGTGCCAGAATGCAGACAGGCAATTTCAAATTAGATGATGAAACAGAGGTTTTGTTCTGTATTCTTTTGCAGTGAAGACAAAATAGTAATAGACTAGCCAAAAGCTTAGCAATGTAAGGAGAGGGGACAGCGGACTGTAAGGAAAGGTCATAGGATTTCATGGCAGATTATGGAGAGTCTGAACATGTTGCCACATGTTAGCCTTCCTGTTACTAACCTGGCTTCCCTGAGAAGAGGTGTTCTTCTAGGGAATTGTTAATTTTTGTGTTTGTTTAAAATAGTACCTAAGCATGTCTTTCATGAATTAGGAATTTCTTTTCCAGTTTTCTGCATAATGTACACTGGCTCTTTGAGAGGAGTATCTGTCTTATAATTTTAAACAATGTATATTGAGTCCTGTCTATACTTTATGTGCCTTATTTCATACAGTCATCACAACAATGCTATAGACTCAGTACTGCTTGTATTGTTCCCTTATTTATGTATAAGGGAACTGAACCTCAGAGAGGTTAGCAATTTGCCCAAGGTCTCACAGGCTTCCTGGTCCAGAGCCTATGGTTCTGACAGTTGCCACACAGGAGCAGGGCACCAGCTAAATGCCAGGCATTAAATAAGTACTTAACAGTCCTGTTAGGAGGCATTATTAGTTCCATTATACAGATGAGGAAACTGAGGCTCAGATGCCATGACACTAATACATTGTAGGATTTGAAGTCATGACTGTCTGACCTCCAGATCATTCTCTGTCCGCTGCTGTATGTGGTGCAGAAGATGTTGACCTAATAATAACAGCAATAGCTACTTTTACTTTTATAGCACTTACTATATGCCAGGTACTGTTCTAAGCACTTTATACATATTAACTCTTTTTCTAATAAAACAGTGATGCCATGCGATAAGTACTCTTACTTACCCTCTCTGTTTTTCAAATGAGGAAATTAAAGCTCAGAGACTTAAGTGACTTGCCCGAGGTCACAGGACTCTTAAGTGGGGAACTGGAATTTAGGCCCAAGCAGTCTAACTGTAGCTTAGGAACACTGTATGCTTGACTCAAGGAGTGAGCATGGAAAGTAAAAATATAAAAGGAAAAAAATCAAAGCAGCCTTTTGGCTTTCTTAGGAGTTTCAGTGGCCTAATGTTTTTCAGAATAAAGCAAATTGATCATTGAAAACATGACAGGATGTATTGAATGCAAATAGCTGGGTTTGGGAGGAGCAGAAAGCCAGGCTTTTTAGCTAAGAGTTGACTTCTCCAAGTGTCCTCCACACTAAGAATGTATGACAGCAGCTCAATGCCCCTTATCACTTTTTACAATGAATTAGGTGCATCTATTAAGAGATTGTGTCTATTAGAACCTGAGAGAACTGGTAAAGATAATGAAACAAAAGTCTTCATTAAATGGCATTATCTGAACCCTTTGCCATCCCTATGAGTGGGGCTGAGATAGTTTGCATTTGAAATGGGAGAGACTTTTTTTGAACGGATCTTTAATCTTAGACTCATTTTGAAAACTAATAGATATTAATCTCAAGCCTGGTAATATTTTAATATGGGATAGAGTGAAATTGTTTCCTTGGAAAGCAGTGAAGCTTATAAAATGTAGCCCCTCCTCTCCAACAAACTTTTTCAAAAATCCCACAAGATCTGCTATTTAACTTCTGAGATTGTGGATAAAAGAAAATGGTTGCCTGTTCCTTTTCTTCATTGAAGTCCATCTGACCTACGGCCATCCTTCAACCACTTTCCCCACTGATCCAGGGGCTGGCCAAGTTTGGGCATCTTACCATTGCTTTGGGTCTTATTTTGGCACAGAATAAAGTCTCAGAGAACGGATTTATGCCATTTGTACAGCTTTCTTAGTTTCAGAGCTTGATCACATTTTATAAAAAAAATTAGAACAGACAATTGTACTTCCCCAGGATTGCTTAGGTTTCAAGAAAAAATGATTCATTTTTTTTCTGACCAAAAATCTCAGAGATTGATATAGGCAACAGCTGCTGGGTTTCTGTTCATTTTGTGTTAAAGCTGGTGCAGGAAAAAGTCAAAGCCTCCATAATATAGATTAGAGAAACCACCTCAGTGGTCAGAGAAGAAGGACAGAGCCTCAGCAGAGCCCATCTCTGGCCGGTCTCCAGCCACAGAGGGGACACTGATGGTCTGTCCTCAGCAGGGCATGAGGTCAGGGTAAGCAGAGCCTCTGCGGGTGCAGAATCTGGACACGTGGGGAAAACACCAGCCCGGCTGGTCACTCTTAACCAAGGAGGGGAAAGTTAAGAGAAAGAAGACTAGACCCTTGCCCAGGCTGTTAACTAAACACTGGCGGAATTTAGCCTTCAAGGGCTCTGTTCTTCCACAGTGAGGAGGCTCTTGCTCCTTTTTATTTTTAAGTTTTTGACATTTATTTTTTTGGATTACATATAGTAAACTTCACTTTTTTTGGTACAGTCCTATGAGTTTCGACAAGCATCATATGTCACCACCATAGTCAACTCACAGAACAGTTCCCTCACCACCCCCAACCCCCACCCCCTGATCACAGATTCTCTTGTGCTGCACCCTTGTGGTCAATCCCCACCTCACCTCCATCCCCTGACAGCCGCAGCTCTGTTATCTGATCCAATAGTTACTGCCTTTTACGGGATGTCATCTGATTGGATCATGCAGTATGATCCACCTTTTGCACCTGGCTTCTTTGCCTGAACATAATGCATTTGAGATTCTTCCCTGTTGTTATACATGTCACTTCACTGTGGGTAGTATTTTCCTGTATGGGTGTGGCACAGAGGAGATTTCTGGTCCCCTACTCACACTGCCATCTTAAGCGCCTCTCCATTTTCTCTTAAAACAGATGCTTACTCTCTCTTTCTTGACCTATAGAATAATATCAGGCCATGGATTCTAAAATACAAGCTAATCTGATTTACCCAGTTACTCAGGGGTTGGCTTCCCACCTTCACTTTATGTATTTTTATGTGAAGGCTTCAAATTAGGTATTTGGGTAGGGGTAATTATAAAGAATGCTGCTATCATCATTAATGTACAAGTTGTTGTGAGGACATAGGTTTTCATGTCCCTTGAGTCCCCTCTCATTTTAGGTGGACCTAACTCACTGATTTCCATCCTCCTTTTTTGCCTCTTCTCTCCTAATATGGGCAGAAGGAGGTGTAGTGAGTGCAATTAAAGAGCACACAGCCGCAGACCAGGCAACTTTTCCAGGGCCCTGGGCTGCTGCTTCTGAAGCTGTAACCTTTTAGACCTACATTTTAGGGCTTGGGAGGCAAAAATAGCAATTCCATGGGTACCAGGAGGATGGAGTGGAGAGAGAATTAGAGCTGTCCTCCTCCCAACAGGATCATTTTGACCAGGGAAGGACATGACATTGTATGAATATATTAAATTTTTAAACATAAGCAAAATTAAATTACAAGGAATTTTATTTAGTGGTTATTCTGTGGTGAATACTCTTGTGAATGATGTTTTTGTTTTATGGTCAATGTGTCTTTTTTGTTAATCAGAGATTTATAAATAAAGATCACAAGAGGACCAGACATACCAATTTGACAAAGGATAAGTACCAAAGCTGATGGTGTGAGGGAAGTTAGGAACAAAGGGCAGGGTCTACTCACATGAACGTTCTAATTTTATAGAAGGAAGAATAAAGAATAAAAAGCCTAATTTGAAGCCTTCACATAAAAATACATAAAGTGAAGGTGGGAAGCCAACCCCTGAGTAACTGGGTAAATCAGATTAGCTTGTATTTTAGAATCCATGGCCTGATATTATTCTATAGGTCAAGAAAGAGAGAGTAAGCATCTGTTTTAAGAGAAAATGGAGAGGCGCTTAAGATGGCAGTGTGAGTAGGGGACCAGAAATCTCCTCTGAAAACCATATATATTTTTGAAAATGTAGCAAATGCAACTATTCCTGAAAGAGAGTACCAGAAGATCCAGTACAACAGCCAGGCTACATCTACATCTGCAAGAACTCAGCATCTCAATAAAAGGGTAAGATACAAAGCCATGACCTGGCAGGACCTGAGCACTCCCCCACACCCCAGCTCACTGGTGGGAGGAAAAGAATCAGGGTGGGGAGGGAGTGGAAGCACAGAACTGCTAAATAACCAGCCCTAGTAATCTGCACCGGGAGCACCAACACACATCACATGATGTGCTGGATATTAGAGGAAATGAAAAGTAAAATCCCAGATGGAGGATGCAAGTGGGTCCCCATAGCCAGCTCCCCTGGGGAAAAAGAAAAGCCAGGGCTTTAAAAGTCTTAAAGGGACAGGGGTTTAACAGGTGGACAAAATCGTCCCAGCACACTCAGCCCAGCAGACTGGGAATCTTAAGGAACTTCAAGCACCCAAACCCCCTGAAAGGCAATGCAGCTCCAAAGCCCCTCACAGTGATAAGCAGCCTGCCATTAATTCTCCCCGCTGGTGCTGCAAGCAAACCTGCTAACCTGCCACCACTGAAGAGCAGCCAGGGAGCAACCCCACTCACAGCAACCACACAAAGTCTTTTCCCAGCACTTAGTTAACGAGGCCAGACCCAGAGGCTGCCCGGCACAGGCAGAGGAAGGTGGTGCAAGGTCCAGAAGCCATGAAGGGGCACCATTCTCACATGTCCTAGGCTATCCTGAGGGCTGCCCCACCCAAGGCAGCTCAGGAAATTAACCCAGAGCCTGCTCCCAGTGTGTGGGTAACTGGCACAGGCAGCGGAGAAGGGCAAGACTACCAGCAAGCAGAAAGGGACTGTGTTCCCCCAGCTGACACATGCACCACCTGCCAGTGATCAGTTCTATCACCATGAAAAGGTAGAAGAATCTGGCCCAGGGAAAAATCATTCAAACAACCACAGAGAGAGGGCCTGGCAAGATAGATATAACATATCTTCCTGAAAAAGAATTCAAAAAAGTCATAACCATGCTGATGGACCTGTAAAGAAATATGCAAGAGCTAAGGGATGAAGTCCAGAGGGGGTTAACAGAAATGAAACAACCAATACAGGGACTTAACAGCAGACTGGATGAGGTGCAAGAGACTGTTAATGGAATAGAAATCAGAGAAGAGGAATACAGGGAAGTTGAGCCACAGAGAGATAAAAGGATCTCTAGGAATGAAAGAATAGTAAGACCAAGGAAGAAAGAATAAGTGTGACCAATCCAAACAGAACAGTATTTGCATTATAGAGGTACGAGAAGAAGAAGAAGAGAGAGAAAGGGATAGAAAGTGTCTCTGAAGAAATAATTGCTGAAAACTTCTCCAAGCTGGGGAAGGAAGTAGTCTCTCAGACCATGGAAGCCTACAGATCTCCCAACACAAGGGACCCAAGGAGCACAACAACAAGACATATAATAATTAAAATGGCAAAGATCAAAGACAAGGACAGAGTATTAAAGGCAGCCAGAGAGAGAAAAGATCAGTTACAAAGGAAGACCCATCAGGCTATCATCACACTTTTCAACAGAAACCTTAAAGGCCAGAGAAGAATGGCATGATATATTTAATGCAGTGAAACAGAAGGGCATTGAAACAAGAATACTGTATCCAGTAAGATTATCATTTAAATTTGAAGGAGGGATTAAACAATTTACAGAGAGGCAAAAGTTGAGGGAATTTGCCTCCCATAAACCACTTCTACAAGGTATTTTAAAGGGGCTGTTCTAGATGGAAGCACTCGAAAGGCTAAATAGATGTCACCAGAGAAAATAAAATCACAGCAAAGAAAGCAGATCAACCAAATACAAACTAAAGGCAAAAAGTAAAATCAACTATCCACATAAGCAGTCAAAGGAAACACAAAAGAACAAAAAATATAACACCTAACATATAAAGAATGGAGGAGGAAGAATGAGAAGGGAGAGAAATAATCATCCAACTGTGTTTATAATAGCATAATAAGTGAGTTAAAGTTAGACACCTAGTAAAGAAGTTACCCTTGAACTTTTGCTAACCACGAATCCAAAGCCTGCAATGGCAATAAGTACATATTTATCGATAATCACCCTAAATGTAAATGGACTGAATGTATCAAACAAAAGACACAGAGTAAGAGAATGGATAAAAAAGCAAGACCCATCTATATGCTGCTTACAAGAGACTCACCTCAAACCCAAAGACTAAAAGTGAAGACATGGAAAAAGATATTTCATGCAAACAATAGGAAGAATAAAGCAGGTATTGCAGTACTTGTATCAGACAAAAATAGACTTCAAAACAAAGAAAGTAACAAGAGATAAAGAAGAAAATTACATACTGATAAAGGGGCCAGTCCAATAAGAGGATATAACCATTATAAATATATATGCACCCAACATGGGAGCACCAACATATGTGAAACAAATACTAACACAATTAAAGGAGGAAACAGAATGAAAGGCATTCATTTTAGGAGATTTCAACACACCACTCACTCCAAATGACACATCAACCAGACAGAAAATAAGTAAGGACACAGCAGCACTGAACAACACACTAGAACAGATGGACCCAACAGACTGGATCTACAGAACTCTACACCCAAAAGCAGCAGGGTACACATTCTTCTCAAGTGCACATGGAACA
The DNA here is from genome assembly GCF_040802235.1 of Manis javanica. NCBI lineage: Eukaryota > Metazoa > Chordata > Mammalia > Pholidota > Manidae > Manis > Manis javanica. The sequence continues at coordinate 51,262,685 of NC_133160.1, forward strand.
TTTTCCAGAATAGACCACATACTAGGCCACAAAAAGAGCCTCAGTAAATTCAAAAAGATTGAAATTCTACCAACCAACTTCTCAGATCACACAGGTATAAAACTAGAAATAAATCGTACAAAGAAAACAAAAAGGCTCACAAACACATGGAGGCTTAACAACATGCTCCTAAATAATCAATGGATCAATGACCAAATTAAAACAGAGATCAAGCAATATATGGAAACAAATGACAACAACAGCACAACAGCCCAGCCTCTGTGGGATGCAGCAAAGGCAGTTCTAAGAAGAAAGTACATAGCAATCCAGGCCTATTTAAAGAAGGAAGAACAATCCCAAATGAATAGTCTAAATTCACAATTATTGAAACTGCGAAAAGAAGAACAAATGAGGCCCAAAGTCAGCCAAAGGAGGGACATAATAAAGATCAGAGAGGAAATAAATAAAATTGAGAAGAATAAAACAATAGAAAAAATCACTTAAACCAAGAGCTGGTTCTTTGAGAAAATAAACAAAATAGATAAACCCATAGCCAGACTTATTAAGAGAAAAAGAGAATCTACACATATAAACAAATCAGAAATGAGAAAGGAAAAAATCACAATAAATCCCACAGAAATATAAAGAATTATTAGGGAATACTATGAAAATCTATATGCTAACAAGGTGGATAACCTAGAAGAAATGGACAACTTTCTAGAAAAATGCAACCTTCCAAGACAGACCAAGGAAGAAACAGAAAATGTAAACAGACCAATTACCAGCAACAAAATTGAATCAGTAAACAAAAACCTACCCAAGAACAAAATCTCCAGGACTAGACGGATTCACCACTGAATTTCACCATACATATAAAGAAGACATGATATCCATTCTCCTTAAAGTTTACCAAAAAATAGAAGAGGAGGGAATGCTTCCAAACTCATTCTATGAAGCCAGCATCACTCTAATACCAAAACCAGGCAAAGACCCCACAAAAAAAAGAAAATTGCAGACCAATATCCCCGATGAACATAGATGCAAAAATACTCAACAAAATATTAGCAAACCATATTCAAAAATACATCAAGAGGATCATACACTATTTTTAAGTGGGATTCATCTCAGTGATGCAAGGATGGTACAACATTTGAAAATCCATCAACATTATCCACCACATCAACAAAAAAGACAAAAAACACATGCTCATCTCCATAGATTGTTAAAACCATTCGACAAAATTCAACATCCATGCATGATAAAAACTCTCAACAAAATGGGTATAGAGGGCAAGTACCTCAACATAATAAAGGCTATATATGACAAACTCACAGCCAACACCATACTTAACAACCAGAAGCTGAAAGCTTTTCCCCTAAAATTGGGAACAAGACAGGGATGCCCACTCTCCACTCTTTTATTCAACAGAGTACTGGAGGTCCTAGCCATGGCAATCATACAAAACAAAGAAATACAAGACATGCAGATTGGTAAAGAAGAAGTCAAACTGTCACTATTTGCAGATGAAATGATATTGTACATAAATAACCCTAAAGAATCCACTCCAAAACTACTAGATCTAATATCTGAATTCAGCAAAGTTTCAGGACACAAAATTAATACACAGAAATCTGTTGCATTCCTATACACTAATGATGAACTAACAGAAAGAGAAATCAGGAAAACAATTCCATTCACAATTGCATCAAAAAAAATAAAATACCTAGGAATAAACCTAACCAAGGAAGTGAAATACCTATACCCTGAAAACTACAAGACAGTCTTAAGAGAAATTAAAGAGGACACTAACAAATGGAAACTCATCCCATGCTCTTGGCAGGAAGAAATAATATTGTCAAAATGGCCATACTGCCCAAAGCAATCTACAGATTCAATGCAATCCCTTTCAAAATGCCAACAGCATTCTTTAACAAACTGGAACAAATAGTTCTAAAATTCATATGGAACCAGAAAAGACCCCAAATAGCCAAAGCAATCCTGAGAAGGAAGAATAAAGCTGGGGGCATTACGCTTCCCAACTTCAAGCTCTACTACAAAGCCACAGTAATCAAGACAATTTGGTACTGGCACAAGAGCAGACCCATAGACCAGTGGAACAGAATAGAGAGTCCAGATATTAACCCAAACATATATGGTTAAGTAACATATGATATAGGAGCCATGGATATACAGTGGGGGAAATGACAGCCTCTTCAACAGCTGGTGTTGGCAAAACTGGATAGCTACATGTAAGAGAATGAAACTGGATCATTGTCTAACCCCATACACAAAAGTAAATTCGAAATGGATCGAAGATCTGAATCTAAGTCATGAAACCATAAAACTCTTAGAAAAAAACATAGGCAAAAATCTCTTGGATATAAACATGAGCAACTTCTTCATGAACATTTGTCTGTGGGCAAGGGAAGCAAAATAAAAAATGAACAAGTGGGATTATATCAAGCTGAAAAGCATCTGTACAGCAAAGGACACCATCAATAGAACAAAAAGGTAGCCTACAGTATGGGAGAATATATTCATAAATGACATATGCAATAAAGGCTGACATCCAAATATATGAAGAGCTCACACACTTCAAGAAACAAAAAGCAAATAATGCAATTAAAAAATGGGCAGAGGATCTGAACATTTTCCAAAGAAGAAATTCAGATGGCCAACAGGCACATGAAAAGATGCTCTACAATGCTAATCATCAGAGAAATTCAAATTAAAGCCACAAAGAGGTATCATCTCATCCCAGTTAGGATGCCACCATCCAAAAGACAAACAACAACAAATGTTGGCAAGGATGTACAGAAAAGGGCATCCTCCTACACTGCTGCTGGGAATGTAAATTAGTTCAACCATTGTGGAAAGCAGTGTGGAGGTTCCTCAAAAAACTAAAACTACAAATACCATTTGACCCAGGATTTCCACTCCTAGGAATTTACCGTAAGAATGAAGCAGACCAGTTTGAAAAAGACAGATGCACTCCTATGTTTATCGCAGCACTGTTTACAATATCCAAGAAATGAAAGCGACTTTAGTGTTCAACAGTAGATGAATGGATAAAGAAGATGTGGTACATATACACAATGGAATATTATTCAGCCATGGGAAGAAAACAAATCCTACCATTTGCAACAACATGGCTGGAGCTAGAGGGTATTATGCTCAGTGGAATAAGCCAGGCAGAGAAAGACAAGTATTAAATAATTTCCCTCATCTGTGGAGTATTAGAACAAAGAAAAAACTGAAGGAACAAAACAGCATCGGACTCATAGAACCCAAGAATAAACTGACAGTTACCAAAGGGAAAGGAAGTGGAGAGGATGGGTGGGAAGGGAGGGATAAGGGGATAAAGGGGCATTATAATTAGCAGACATAATGTGGGGGCTGGGGGCACAGGGAAGGCAGTACAACACAGAGAAGACAAGTAATGACTCTATAGCATCTTATTTCACTGATGGACAGTGACTGTAATGGGATATATGGTGGGGGCTTGAGTATGGGGGCAGTCTAGTAACCATAATGTTCCTCATGTAATTGTTCATTAATGATACCAAAATAAAAAATAATAATAATTAAAAAAAAGAAAATGGAAAGAAAAACTGATCACTGATACAGTTGTCTATTTAAAAAATAACTTTTTATGGAGAAATGGGAAATGGGACTAAAAAAGGTTGGTACAGAAGAGGAATGAATTTGGAGCAAATAGCAAAGAGCAAAAGGCAATAGAGCAAAGTTTACAAGATCTGGAAAGGACTAGAAATGATTTAACCTATGCTTGTCAGCTTGTTTTGTATAATTTTAGAAAACTTCAAAGAAATCTTAAACAGTAGTTCCTGTTTGTAATTTTATAAAGATACGTAGTTTTTTAGTGGATATTATGTCATCATACATTTTTATGACACAACTAACTGGATAATATCATTTTTCAATCAGATCTAGTAATATATTATTTTAAAAAAATGTTCTCATGCTAGAAATTTGCCCACCAAACTCCACAAAGGAAAAGTTAGAAGGAATGACAGCAGATTTAAAGAAAATATTTTGATTGAAAATATTTTGAAAAACCTAATGGAAAGTTGTTTGAAGTCCTATTTTAATCAGATACAATTCAAATTATATAGAAAAGCAGTAAGGAAAAAGTCATCATGAATATAAAAATCACATTAAGGCAAAATAACACTAAGTAGATTTTCTAAATTCAAGGAAAACTACAGTAAAATTTAAACCTTTCTTTAGACTTGGATTAAATGGCATAGTTCAGTTAGTAAACAACAATGTATATCAGCCCTATCCTCATATTTTTAGCTTATGTACTGCTTTGTTTTGAAAGTTCACATTGAGCTCCCTATTCTTGGCTGATAGTTGGTCTAGACCAGGGATTAGCAGACTGTGACCCTACCTGAGAGTTGAATCTGGCCCACTGCCCATTTTTGCCAAAAAAAAGTTTGCTGGAGCACAGCCACACCCATTTGTTGAGGTATTGTCTAGAGCTGATTTCTTTATATAGTGCAGAGTTGAGCACAGATTTTCTTTGACTTATAGTGGGAATAAGTCCATTGTCAATTGAGTAGGTCATATGTAGGCATTTGATACATTTAACCTACCAAACATCATAGCTTATCCTGGTTCACCTTAAATGTGCACAAAACATTTACATTAGCCTGCAGTTGGGCAAAATCACCCAACATAAAGCCTATTTTATAATATAGTGTTGAATATCTTAATGTAACTTAGTGAATACTTTACTGAAGGGGAACAACAGTATGCTTGTCAGCGTATCGGCCATTCACCCTTGTGATAGCCTGGCTGACTGGGAGCGGCCGCTTGCTGCCTCTGCCCAGAATAACATGAGAGGATCTAGGGCATATGGGTAGCCCAAGGAAAAGATCAAAATTCAAAACATACAATATGGTTTCTACTGAATGTGTATTGCTTTTGCAGCATTATATAGTTGAAAAATTTTAAGTTGAGTCATTTTAGGTCAGGAACCATTTGTCATAGTGATGTATTACATGGTCCATAAATCCAAAATATTAATGTTCTGACTCTAGAAAAAGTCAGCCCACCCTTACTCTAGAACCAGGGCTTCCTTCAGTTGAGTGACTTTGCTCTAGATTCAGTTTCCTGGGACCAAGATCTTGATTCCCATTCAGGAAGATAGAGTCTCCTATGAATTCTGTTAGTACAGTTCAATCTAAAACAGAAGTGCTCCAGTTTGTTAATTTACAGTCAGATCTAGCTGTTAAGGGAAATAGGATACTTAATGTGCTGACAATGATATTGGGAAGGTTGATGTGCGTAAGGTCAGCACAAGGGGTTAACTGACTGGATAATCCTAATGGCTAAAGTCTTAGGCTCTATCACCTGCCGGTTCACTCTCAGAGCTGTCCCCTTCCCTGTATCCTGGGGATCATTCCAGGTTCCCTTGCCAGCTGGTTTCTGGGCAAGTTTGGCCATGGGAGGCACTGATAGAAGATTGGGGAAGAGAAGAAGCCACATATTTCTTTCTTATTCTGCCTTCGGTATTTTTTCTGAAGTGTTTTTTTTTTCTGTTTCTGGTGCCACCCCACTGGGCAGACTTCCCTTCTAGTCTAGATCCCACAGGCCAGCCCCAGCCTCTGGGTGTTAGTGACATACTCCTTTTTATTCCTCAGTTACCGGGTAGAACTACTGATGCTAATCTTGAGGTTGCTTCAATCTCCCCTGTTTGCTTTTCAGCTTTTCCTTGTGAACCAGTTTCCTTTGTTTGTATACTCGGAATGATTTCTGTTTTTCAGATATGACCCTGACTAGTACAGGCATCAAGCCTTCTGTCAGTATCTGGGAGGGTCACCCATTCACATGCTTGCTGTCAGGATTCTCCTTACGTTTTCTGGTTTCTGGGCACACTTGCTCTCTCTTGTTAATAGTCTACAGTAATGCTACACAACCAGCTAGGCCAGATTGCATGCTTGCCATTGTGATTGTGATTTGCATGGTGCCAAAACCCAATTCTCTGCTTAAAGGATATTGCTTAATATCAGCTGCTTCCTAATAGATTTTATTCATTATGCATTATTTTTAAAACTAGTATATTCTGAAAGTTCAAGATCAATAATTACAGTGAATTGTACATCGTCCCTATATATAGGCTATGCCTTCCTTCATTACTTTCAAACTACCAGCTTCTTCGGCTTGCCTCAGAAGCCCAGGATGGGGAGAGTCCCTGAAACAATTCCCCACCCATGAAATATTCACCGTTCCCCATTCCACCACATGGCACATTAGCCACCTGAGCTGAGCACTCTATCAGGCCCCACCAGATCCTAATCCCAGGAGCCTGCCCCTGTCCTCTCTTAGGACAGCACTTGTCCTCCAGTATCTCTACTAAAACTACCATTTTACGAGCATCTCCAGTCTTTGGCGGATCTAGGATTGCAGAGATGATCCCCATATCTGGCTGGTTCCAGACCAAAAAAAAAAAAAAAAAAATACACCACAAGAATTACATGGACTTAAATTAAAAAACTAGACTTTTTTGCCATATTTCCTCAGGCTCACTGAGCACCCTATTTTAGTTGGCTACCTAGATCCATGTTGCAATCCAGGTGATAAATTTAAAAAAAAAGTAGTAAGTATTGTGAGTAGTAATTAATAATAAATAACATAATCCTTACTCTTTTCTGAGACTTTTCTATTTATATTACCTCATTTTATTCCCCATCCCCCATGAACTGGGGGCAAGGGAGAACTATTGTAATAAAACTTTAAAAATTGAGACACAAGGATTGCAGGTAAGCATCATCTCCTGACATTTTACCTCAGAGATGATGAGGCTGATGTGAGACTTCAGTTTTCTGTTTGGAGGCAGAGGTTAGGGAAGAGAATGAAGAGGGTGCGGTGCTGCCCCATCAGACCTTCAGCTTACCCCCCTTGTGCTCTTGTCTCTGGCTCGGTCACTGCCACTTTCCATGGCCCTTCCCAGAAAGCTGAAAAAGACTGGCTGCAGCCATGGTGGGACCTTTTCCCTCTCTTTCAAGGCTGTTTCCATTTCAGCTACTCCATCCGCCCGTCTTCTACTGGGTACTGAGTCTCTAGTACTGCCACAGTAGCTGCAGTTAACATCAACATGGAGCAGGTGGAAGTACTGTGCCCAATTTGGCACCCTGATTCCTGAGGGCCTGCAGGTACAGGAACTGGTATGGGATGGTCCTCTGTGATGCCTCCCTAACAAGGAAGGAGGATGATATTGATAAATATAAATGCTTAAGGGGGAAATTTGCAGTATAGGAAGTGGGATGATTCAAAGTAATTGTTTTTAAATATGGTAGCTCTCTTTGCTTTGGGGCTGTGATTCTTGGGGCTGATTCAGCCAAAGCAAAAAGGAGCCAAACTGGATTGTCCTGCTCATTGTCTATGGTGGTGCACTGAGTAAAAATGAGATTGGGAGCTCATAGTAGCTTTGAACAGGGATGGTAAATTAAATGTGCACTTTTCATATCTATTCTATAATTTCCAAACTGCTTTTAAATGTAATTATATTTGTGATTTCCTTTTTCTCTTTTCAACTACTTGATGGTGTACAGATGACATATCATTTGATATTACACCACTAGGATGTTCAATAAAAGCAGCTTTGTAAAGATAAATTTTAAATACATATGTGAATCTTCCTTTTCTTTTTATCCCACTGAAAACACACATGACCAAATCACAAAGTGCTACAGAAATGGACTTCAGAATCCATCATTCTGCATTCAGTCTGTCTCTGTTAACACATATCCACCAGTAATGACTCTGCAGAGACCTTCAGCCGCAGTTGAAGTTTGTTATGACAGTGTCTTTTCATCAGAAGTGGTCAGTGGGTAGCAAAAATTTTCATGATTTCAGAATATAAAGCACATTTAATCTGTCTCTTTAAAAATATAAGACAGTTTATCTGTTGCAGTGGTTCCGGTGACACTGTTGCATGGTTGTGACTACAAAAGGCCCTCGAGTGCGCTAGACTCTGCGCTCACAGTGGGAAGCAGGGGCTGCCATGGCACATGCAATCTCAGGCCTCAGACCTCCCAAATCACAATCGGCATTTGAACAAGATTTCGAGGAGGTCCATATGCACATTGAAATTCGAGTAGCCCTGCCTTAGAAGTTGCTTGTCAGAGTCTCTCATTTGCATTAGTATTTTTTTTTTCTCCCACAACGAATAAAAAAAGTATTCCCAAGTATTACTGGGACTCAACAGTACGAGCTCTGCCCCTGTAGCTTTCCATCTTTGGGACTGTGCAGTGCTGTGCTGTCAAGATTTTAGGAGTGGTGAATGGCCTTTCTTCTGAAAGAGCAAGACCTCCCATCGTGATCTCTTTCGATTGAAACATCTGTACTTCCTGCGCTTGTAGGTGGCTCTGTTACCCATGAAATTACCCTTGTGCCTGTTAACACATCTGTCAACGAGCCAGGGGACGTTGTATTTCGGAGCACAATGTCATCACACTCTGAAACCCCATAGGTAGATTTGTATAATATTTTAAGTTGTTTAAACTCTGGGCCAAAGCATTTCATGCTTTTCCCAGCAACAAATCTCCACCCTCCCTGCCTGCTACCCCCACCTCTGCCCTGCCTGCTTTGCTTCTTTTCTTCCTTTTTTTCTTGTTGATAATGAAGAAGTGTTTGAGGTCTTCAACTCTTAAGAATTAGATTGGAAATACTACCTGATTTTCTTATTCCATTTTTAAAAGACAAAATTCACCATAACAACCTGGTAAATATTTTGTTTGCTTGATCCCAGTGCCTAAAAGTTGCCATACAGTTGAAGTGAGAGGAGCCAGTTTAGTTCACTGCGGAGTATATCTTGACTCTATTCTAGTGGTAGAAATACTTCATAAGTTTATTTTTCCATAGAGATCCTTAAATTTTACCCATTTCTTTAGATTACAAAAGTCATTTATTCGGCTTTTTTTGGGTTTTTTGAGATGTTTTCCATCTTAGCATAAAAGGTCTTTGAGAAATGATCCTTCTTAATGAACGTGAAAATGAGAATCAAAGCTGAGAACTCTAAAAGATCACCTTTTAGTAATTTATAGTCAAATAATGTGGCAAAAAAATTACATGATCACTGATCAGGAAAACCAATCTAGATCATTAGGACCAAATAATTTCTTCAACAGCAAGGAGATAATATGCCTGAATTTAATCAAAGTGCCCCCTGTCTGGTTTTGACTATGTCAAAATGCTTAGCTTAGAACTTCCTGGTTCTTGCATACTAATCAGATTGTTTTTACCATATCGACATGCCCAGCCATAGACTCTGACTTGAACAGAAGAAACACCTCTTGTGATGAGTTGCCAGGCTACAATAAATCTGGTCTATTTGTGGTACTTCTGATGGGACTGACCTATTGTTTTTTTTTTTTTTTTTGGTATCATTAATCTACAATTACATGAGGAACATTATGTTTACTAGACTCCCCCCTTCACCAAGTCCCCCCACACAAATCCCATTACAGTCACTGTCCATCAGCATAGTAAGATGCTGTAGAGTTACTACTTGTCTTCTATGTGTTGCACAGCCCACCCCGTGCCTCCCCCCACATTATACATGCTAAGCATAATGCCCCCATTCTTCCCCCACTGCCTTATCCCTCCCTTCCCACCCATCAACCCCAGTCCCTTTCTCTTTGGTAACTGTTAGTCCATTCTTGGGTTCTGTGTGTCTGCTGCTGTTTTGCTCCTTCAGTTAAACTCCACAGATGAGTGCAATCATTTGGTATTTGTCTTTCTCCGCTTGGCTTATTTCACTGAGCATAATACCCTCTAGCTCCATCCATGTTGTTGCAAATGGTAGGACTTGTTTTCTTCTTATAGCTGAATAATATTCCATTGTGTATATGTACCACATCTTCTTTATCCATTCATGGACACTTAGGTTGCTTCTATTTCTTGGCTATTGTAAATAGTGCTGTGATAAACATAGAGGTGCATCTGTCTTTTTCAAACTGGGCTGCTGTATTCTTAGGGTAAATTCCTAGAAGTGTAATTCCTGGGTCAAATGGTATTTCTGTTTTGAGCTTTTTGAGGAACCTCCATATTGCTTCTCACAATGGTTGAACTAATTTACATTCCCACTAGCAGTGTAGGAGGGTTCCTGTTTCTCCACAACCTCGCCAACATTTGTTGTTGTTTGTCTTTTGGATGGTGGCGATCCTTACTGGTGTGAGGTGATACCTCAATGTGGTTTTAATTTGCATTTCTCGGATGACTAGCAATGTGGAGCATCTTTTCATGTGTCTGTGGGCCATCTGAATTTCTTCTTTGGAGAACTGCCTGTTCAGCTCCTCTGCCCATTTTTCAATTGGATTATTTGTTTTTTATTTGTTGAGGTGCATGAGCTCTTTATATATTTTGGATGTCAACCCTTTATCAGATCTGTCATTTAAGAATATATTCTCCCATACTGTAGGATAACTTTTTGTTCTGTTGTTGGTGTCCTTTGCTGTACAGAAGCTTTTCAGCTTGATATAGTCCCATTTGTTCATTTTTGCTTTTGATTCCCTTGCCCAGGGAGATGCGTTCAGGAAAAGTTGCTCGTGTTTATATTCAAGAGATTTTTGTGTATGTTTTCTTCTAAGAGTTTTATCATTTCATGACTTACATTCAGGTCTTTGATCCATTTTGAGTTTACTTTTGTGTATGGGGTTAGACAATGATCCAGTTTCATTTTCTTACATGTAGCTGTCCAGTTTTGCCAACACCAACTGTTCAAAGGCTGTCATTTCCCCATTGTATGTCCATGACTCCTTTATCATATATTAATTGACCATGTATGTTTGGGTTAATGTCTTGAGTCTCTATTCTGTTCCACTGGTCTGTGGGTCTTGACCTATTCTTTTTTGTCTGAAAAAATTCCAACTTAGAATGCTAACAGTGTAAGGATGGCTTCAAAATTTTTGCAAAAGGGTAATTTTTTAGACAATCTCAGTCAGTCTGTATACATTCTTTTACAAGTAAAGACAATGAATATTCTGACGGACTGTATTTTATCTGCCATTAAAGCAGTTCCACATAAAAACTGAAACAGGCAAGGCTTGATCTACTTGCAAATAATCTGAAGTTACTTGAAAACATATGTGGGTACTCAGTATTAATAACTCAGACTCTACAACAATTTACATTAGTAGCTGCATTATTAGTATTCTGCATTATTCACGTTTTGTGGTTTTGTTTGTCATCAATATTTTGGGACATCTGCTTTTAAAAAAATGTAGAATTAATATTAAAAGAACATTTTAGTCTCATAAATTGTCATAAAATACTTAACTAAGGTACTATAACTCTTTGCTGAGAAAAATTTAGAACATGAATACTTAATTTAAAATAAAAATTTTGATATTTTAGGTTCTTGACATGGATAACTGCTTTCATTTCATGACCTATTTACATTTGTGTCAAATTACATTTGTGTCAAATGCTGTTGGTATTTTGATAGGAATTGCATTGAATCTGTAGATTGCTTTAGGTAGGATGGCCATTTTGATAATATTAATTCTTCCTATCCATGAGCACAGGATGTGTTTCCATTTATTGGTATCTTCTTTGATTTCTCTCATGTGTGTCTTGTAGTTTTCAGAGTATAGTGACATTGTGTCAAGTGTAAAGTAACTAAAAAATAAAGGTGGCATTGGTATGCTTCCTTTAGATTAGACTTCACTGTCTGAATTGCTGTTTGCTCATTTGTTCCCAGTTCAGTAATTCCTTTTGATATCTTCTCATGGAAAGGAAACATTGGAATTGCTGCAGAGAATAAACTGATCTTACAGATTATGAGGATACACATTTCTGAAACTTAAAGTGTAATTTGCAGAGTGCTAAAATTACTAAGGAATGGATTAATTTTTTAAGCATACTGAACAAATGATAGCTTTTTAAACAATTTTTATTAAGGTATTATTGATATGCACTCTTACGAAGGTTTCACATGAAAAAACAATGTGGTTACTACATTCACCCATATTATCAGGTCCCCATCCATACCTTAATGCAGTCATTGTCCATCAGTGTAGTGATGCCACAGATTCACTGTTTGCCTTCTCTGTGCTACACTGTTTTCCCCGTGACCACCCACACCATATGTACTAAACATAATACCCCTCAGTCCCCATCTTCCTCTCTCCCAACCCACCCTCCCATGCCCCCCGTCTTTGGTAACCACTAGTCCCTTCTTGGAGTCTGTGAGTCTGCTGCTATTTTGTTCCTTCAGTTTTGCTTTGTTGTTATACTCCACAGGTGAGGGAAATCATTTGCCACTTGCCTTTCTCCACCTGGCTTATTTCACTGAGCATAATATCCTCCAGCTCCAACCATGTTGTTGCAAATGGTAGGATTTGTTTCTTTCTTATGGCTGAATAGTATTACATTGTGTATATGTACCACCTATTCTTTATCCATTCATCTACTTATGGACATTTAGGTTGCTTCCATATCTTGGCTATTGTAAGTAGTGCTGTGATAAACATAGGGGTGCATATGTCTTTTTGAGTCTGAGAAGTTGTATTCTTTGGGCAAATTCCAAGAAGTGGGATTCTCAAGTCAAATGGTATTTCAATTTTTAGTTTTTTGAGGAACCTCCATATTGCTTTCCACAATGGTTGAACTAGCTTACATTCCCACCATCAGTGTAGGAGGGTTCTGCTTTCTCTGCATCCTTGCCAGCATTTGTTGTTCTTAGTTTTTTCAATGCTGGCCATCCTTACTGGTGTGAGGTGATATCTCATTGTGGTTTTAATTTGCATTTCCCTGATGATTAGTGATGTGGAGCATCTTTTCATGTGTTCGTTGGCCATCTGAGTTTCTTCATTGGGGAAGTGTCCCTTCATATCCTCCAGCCATTTTTTAATTGGGTTATTTCCTTTTTGGGTGTTGATCTATTTTGGATGTTAATCCCTTGTTAGATATGTCATTTACAAATATATTATCCCATACTGTAGGATGCCTTTTTGTTCTGTTGATGGTGTCCTTTGCTGTACAGAAACGTTTTAGTCTGATGTATTCCCACGTGTTCATTTTTGCTTTTGTTTCCCTTACTATAGGGATGTGTCCAGGAAGAAGTTGTTCATGCTTATATTTTTGCCTATGTTATCTTCTAAGAGTTTTATGGTTTCATGACTTATGTTTAGGTCTTTGATCCATTTTGAGTTTACTTTTGTGTATAGAGTTAAATAATACTCCGGTTTCATTCTCTTGCATGTAGCTGTCCAGTTTTGCCAACACCAACTGTTGAAGAGGCTGTAATTTCCCCATTGTATGTCCATGGCTCCTTTATCATATACTAATTAACTGTATATGGTTGGGTTTATATAAGGGCTCTCTAGTCTGTTCCATTGGTCTGTGGTTCTGTTCGTGTGCCAGTATCAAATTTTCTTGATTACTGTGGCTTTGTAGTAGAGCTTGAAGTTGCAGAGCATAATCCCCCCAGCTTTATTCTTCCTTCTCAGGTTTGCTTTGGCTATTCAGGGTCTTTTGTGGTTCCGTATGAATTTTAGCATGATTTGTTCTAGTTCATTGTAGAATGCTGTTGGTATTTTGATAGGAATTGCATTGAATCTGTAGATTGCTTTAGGTAGGATGGCCATTTTGATAATATTAATTCTTCCTATCCATGAGCACAGGATGTGTTTCCATTTATTGGTATCTTCTTTGATTTCTCTCATGTGTGTCTTGTAGTTTTCAGAGTATGGGTCTTTCAGTTCCTTGGTTAGGTTTATTCCTATGTATTTTATTCTTTTTGATGCAACTGTGAATGGAATTGTTTTCCTGATTTCTCTTTCTGCTAGTTCATCGTTAGTGTATAGGAATGCAACAGATTTCTGTGTATTAATTTTGTATCCCGCAACTTTGTTGAATTCAGATATTAGATCTAGTAGTTTTGGAGTGGATTCTTAGGGTTTTTTATGTACAATATCATGTCATCTGACAACAGGGACAGTTAACTTCTTCCTTGCCGATCTGGATGCCTTTTATTTACTTGTATTGTCTGATTGCCGTGGCTTGGACCTCCAGTGTACTATGTTGAATAGAAGTGGTGAGAGTGAGTATCCTTGTCTTGTTCCCGATCTTGAAGGAAAAGCTTTCAGCTTCTCACTGTTAAGTATAATGTTGGCTGTGGGTTTGTCATATATGGCTTTTATTATGTTGATGTACTTGCCCTCTATACCCATTTTGCTGAGAGTTTTTATCATGAATGGATGTTGAATTTTGTCAAATGCTTTTAAGCATCTATGGAGATGATCATGTAGTTTTTGTCCTTCTTTTTGTTGCTATGGTAGGTGATGATGGATTTTGAATGTTGTACAATTCTTGCATCCCTGGAATAAATCCTACTTGATCATGATGGATGATCTTTTGATGTATTTTTGAATTTGATTTGCTAATATTTTGTTGAGTATTTTTGCATGTATGTTCAACAGAGATATTGGTCTGTAATTTTATTTTTTGTGGTGTCTTTGCCTGGTTTTGCTATTAGAGTGATGCTGGCCTCATAGAATGAGTTTGGAAAATGATAGCTTTTAAAAATTGCACTTTGCTCTACTGTTTTTGCATCCAGAGGAGAAAGGTCACAGGAGGAATAATTTAGCAGTAGGAGGAGGAAGTTCAAGCTGATTCATTTCTTTCCAAATTGAACACACTTGGATCCAGGTGAATCAAGTAACTGAGCAGGGTGAGACAATAATCACAATGAAAAGATTGGAAAGATGAAACTCCCCATGCAGAGAATGCCTTCAATGTGTCATTTCAACAGGAGCAGCCTCAGGAAAGAAAGCCTTTTCTAAGGTTACTGTTTAAAGAGGTAAGATTCTAGCCTATTTCAACATCAAAATAGAGATAGATATGCTAGTTGTACATCATTTCTAATTGGGAATCATATGCAAATTGAATGACTTTGTGTGGTTAGAAGGAGGGGCTTCAAGTTGAAGAAGTTGGAGTTTTATAGACACAAAGGTGAAATTGATTTCATACCCAGTGGTCTTTAGGATATCAAGGCCAGTTTCTCAATGTTTGATCTCATGAGTAGAAATATTATTAAATTGCTGAGTTCCGTCTATCTTTGGAGAGTGAATTATAATGAATTTCTTCTTAGAGCATATACACCCTAATAGCCTGTTAAATTGCCTTCTGACGGGAGGCATCTCTTAAGTATTATCTAAATAGCAGCTGGTGTAGAAAACGTGAAGGTATTACAAATGAAGGGTTTTTTTTCTCTACATGTTATTCTAGGAACTGATTCTGTTTCTAATATTTTTAATAGTTTTTCTTATTTTGAGAGGCATCAGGAACATTCAGATATCAATAATCATGGGAAATTCCTTTGTTGTTTTTTTCTCTCAGTCACTTTCCCCTGCTGCCTCTGCCTCTCATCCTGTTATCCTACACTTTAGATACAGTAACCCAGAACACCAGAGTTCATTGCTAAAACTAGAGAAGCAAGTTGATTTAGAGAGATTGAGCCTTATGATGTATGTGGAATTTATTTAAGAATTGTCAGGTTGTTAAACTTGCAGCTTCTAAAATTACATCAGTGTCAAACCCTCTGTCTTGTCTTTTATTCAACAAATAACGCTTGAGGGACGCTACCTCTCACCTCACTGTATTCACTACCTGCCCCCCACCCCACATCACCACCACTGTGGTTTTGTCTTTTGTGTTCTTAGTTTTTTAATGAGTATAATGGAAATATAATTAATTTACCTTTTGTAATGGAAGAAAGCCTCATATAAAATATTCCAGCCATAACCCTCGACCTCATAGTATTCACAACCCACAGGCTTGATTATACATAGCAGATAATGGTGCATTTTCTTATTTACTCCCCAAAGATTCAAATCCCACCTATGCCATTTACTAGACATGTGACCTTGGTATTCTCAGATGTAAAAGGAAGGAATTAGTGGTTCTTTATTCATAGGCTAGTTGCCGGCATTAAATTAGTTAGGGTATGTAGTGCTTAGAAGAGCATGTGATATACAGTAAACATTCCATATGAATTTATTATTATTAGGTAAAACTTAAAAAGAAAAAGAATGAATAAAAATAATGTTCGGTTTCATCAGAGGAATCTGTTTTTTCTAACTTTGATTAAACCTGTTTAGGGAGCACCCAGTCTGTTGCTTCGGACTTTTGTGTCTGATTCCTTATAAAGTGGTTCTTATAGTTCAATAAGTAGCAAAGGCCAGGGCTAACACCTTTAACTAGAATGAGGACTATGACTATTGGTTACTCAGTTTTTGAATTTATAAGCCCACCCACCATCACAGATATACATACCTATACACACAGGGACACACATAGCATATAGGCATACTCATTCTAAATGTGAGAGTCTATAAACCTGCAAAAGAAAGAATGTTATATTCATTTTTGGACCCCTAGAGTCTAGTCTAACAACTTGTCACAGTATGTTCTAAGTACTCAGTTTGTTTTTACTCATAGTCCCAGTTTTGTCAGGTCCTTCTTGAAGGACTAAAATACAACTATGTCCTCCTAAAACCCGCACTGTTACCTGTGACTGGTGGAAATGTGAGGTGGTACAATCTTTCAGAAAAGCAGTGTGCTTATTCTTGAGAACTTTAAAAATATTATTTGTTTTACTCATTTAACTCATGAGACTCTGTTATAAGGAAATAGATTTATGCAATAAAGATGTTTGTCTCCATTTATTTATTAAAAAATAAATACCTTAAATTAACCTATATAGTTATAAGGACCAAAAGGTTAAGTCAACCTTGTATACTACAGCAGAATTCAAAATCCATGTCCTCTTGGGAGGCAATTCCTTCAGTTTGAATTTGGTTTATGTCAATTAAGGTAAATAGCATTCACATAATTCAGATATTTTTATGAGTAGGTAGAATATGCTATTAATAAATTAATTGGCTAATGACTCATTTAATGCAATATTTATATGTATAAATTTATGAATATGAGTCATTAAAGTTATCTTCACAACGTTTTTTTTTTAAACAACAAATATAACATTATTTGGAAAAGAACCAGAATACAAAATTGCCTACACAGTAAAAACTCAAGTATCTAAAATATGTATAGGAACAAGGTCAGCTGGCTACATGCCATGTTGTTCAAAGGTGCTGCTTTTAAGCATAATATTAAAGTGATTTTTCACTCCAGGTGCTTTATATACACATATACCTTCCAAACTTACTATTATATGTGTGTGTGTGTGTGTGTGTGCGTTATGCATGCATATGTATATATAAGTCTATATAAATATTTTATATTTTTGTTTTATAATACAAAGAAACATAGTAACAATTTTACATAAAGACCTGAAAGAAAAACTCATCGTTGCAAGCATTTAAGAAATTTTGCTTAATAGTTCTTAGTTCACTTTCATACCTTACTTCACCTTGGGCATAATACATTTAATTTTCTTTCTTCAGTTTTAAAAAGCTGTCTTTCTACTCTAGCATAAAAACAAGTCTCTCAAATCTTCAAATCTTAAGAAATCAAAAGTTAACTCAGCTAAAAGTTGTTTGAGAAAAATGTTAGTGGGCTCATAACAATTCTGCAACTCATAATTATCTGATTCCCTTCTCTTAAATACTGTAATAGATATTGAAATCTATGTTTGGGGAGAGACTTTTTTTATTTTTGAAACTTGAGGTTTACTTAAATCAATTGAGGCATAAACAACTTAATTCAAATCTTTTTGTGAGTAGGTAGAATTTACTAAGATAAGCAAATCTGTTAATGACTCATTTAAAGTTTGATAAAATATCCTGGATAATATTTTTATGAGTATATTATTTCTTAAAATTTTAATGTGCAATTTTGCCACTACTCTCTGGACAGAGTAAGTCTTAATTTGCTAGGGTTTCTATGAAGCAGTAAGAATTTATTGACATTTTTCTTTGATTTGCTGTAACTAGTTTTCTCTGACAAGTCATATTTCTTTTATAGTGAGTTCAGTGGCATTTTCTCACTAATGTGTATTGTGTTCATTTCTCCTTTTAAAAGAACCATACTGCATTTTGTTTATTGTGGGCCATACTGGGTTTACATATTACATACCACTAGTCTAACTGTTTTCAAGAATTATTTCTCTTTTTACCATGTAAATATTAGGTAACATTTGGTTTTAGTGAGTTCCTTTTACTAAACATCTTTTTCTTTAAGAGTGTATTTTATTTACCCCAAGGTATGAACAGATAGCTCTATAGGTCAAAATTTACTTTCCAAAATGATAAGGAAAGAATAATGAAACCTCCCTGCAGTTATAAAAGATGGAAATTTAGTCTGATATCTCAGTGTGATCTTACATAAATATATATCCATGCTGGAGCAGCATATGGAAGGTGTGATAAATCATCCTCTTTATCTTTTGGATTTCTCATATCTTGATATAATTTACAGTGGTAGATAGTCCAAATATAAGGAGAAAAAAACACTCCTCCTGGTTATATTTTACTCTTGATATCTATGTTTAATTTCAGATTTGCTGGCAGTGGGGGTAACTGTGGCAGATAGGAAAACCTAATGGTTAACGTTTATTAACTATGTTAACATGTATTAAATACATTATCAACAATGTTTTATTTAATCTTCATAACAGTCCTGTGAAGTAGCCATTGTTTTTTTTCCCACACTTTACAAATGAGGAAGTTGAGGCATATGAAGTTTAGTGACATTGCTAGTAGTCAGTGGAGGTGGGGCCTAGATACGGGACAGTCTGTCTCCAGGTCTGTGCCCTTCATGCCATGACATGGAACTGCCTTTCAGGATGGACTAATGTGCAGCTATTAAACATGATCCCAGTGATTATGGATTGGCTGAAATATGTTTACAGTGTATTTTGTGAGAAAAGGCAGGCAAAAAATCAGAAGGGATATCATACTCTCAATTTTAAAAAGCCACCAAAATATTTGTAGTATTGTCCCCAGATGGTAAGATTAAGGGAAGGGTTTTCCTCTCTTCCTCCTCTTCTAATTCTTCCCTTTCCCCCTTTCTCCTTCCTAAGTGTATTTCCAAACATTTACAATGAATATATAGCAATTTTATAAGAGACCTGTTATTAAAGATTCTCATTAGAAATACATCTCCTATGTATGGAAAAAAAATAAAAGAGATATTCAGTCATCTTAATAGGAATTCAGCTATTTAGTGTATCAAGATCAGGATGCAAATTGTGTGTACACATTTTATTGATAATGTTGTCAGGTGGTTGCATCTGGGGAGGTCTCTCCCTGCACAGTAGGTGAAGCACTAGGAGAAACCTCCACCTGGATGGGGGAGGGTTCTGACTTTCATCGAGAAAGAATTCTCAAACAGGTTGGACGAGGGTAGGTAAGGAAGGACTTCATTAAAGCAAGAGTAGCAGGGAAGGGCAGCAGCCATGCAGGCAGCAGAGAGCAAGGAAAAACAGAGGGAAGAAAGGGAAACTCATTGAACTCCTGCTGAGCACAGGGCAGATCCTCTGCCAACTCCTGAAGCCAGGGTCACCTGGCATCTCAGTGTCCATCTGTATCTCCACAACATGGCAAGTAAGCCCCCACCACCCCAGGATTTGGGGGAGCCACAGGGCACTCTCAGTGTCCATCTGTATCTCCACAACATGGCATGTAAGCCCCCACCACCCCAGGATTTGGGGGAGCCACAGGGCACTGAATGGAGTGAGATTATGTTCTGAGAACTTCCCAAAGCAAAGAAAGGAGAACATGATTGTAAAGCTGCAGTCCTGTCTGGGTCACTTAGGCAAAGGAAACTCACAAGCTCAAATCAGAGACCCTTTAGTAGCCCTTCCCTACTTGTCTCAAGCAGGACAGAAAGAGTGAAGACTTGTACTTAAGTCTAGAAAATTGAATGAAATAGTAAACTAACAAAGACATTTACCACTGGGAAAAGGGGTCTCTTATTAATCTCCCAAGGGACTGGGAAGAGTACAGAGACAAAATGAAGTAAGTTGAGCAGCAAGAAGTCTTTATTTAAGACAAAGTACACACTCGAAGAAAAGGGACTGCAGGCAGCCTCAGAGAAGAGATATATGTAAAGCTTAGGACTTGTGTATTTTAAGGATTTCAATCATGGGGCAAAGGGTTATGGGGGCGCAGTGGTCTCATGATGTCTATCTCTGGTGAGAGACACTATGTCATTATTAGTCAGTCCTCTAGATATTGTGTTAAGATAAACAACACAGGGAATTTATTGATCCTATTCTTCTCCAAGATAGTGGTTACCCTCCAGCAGTGGGAACATATCATTTAGGACTGCTCACCCAGCCATAAGATAGGGCGGTTGGTTGTTGGCTAATCACCATAAAGTATGTTAGGAATCTTATCTATTAACTCCCTGGTTTTTAAAGTGGAATCATAGCCTTAAAATGGGGTCCCTCCTGTTCATGCTATACTATTTATACCTCAGCATTTTTAATCATAGGCATGAAACATTAATCCTGATTCTTGCCCTTGCCTCAGCTCTACCTCAATAATATGTACTTCTTCTTTTTTTTAAAATTTTTTTATTTTGTTATCATTTATCCACAATTAGATGAAGAACATTGTTTACTAGGCTCTCCCCTATACCAAGTCCACCCCACAAACCCCATTACAGTCACTATCCATCAGCATAGTAAGATGTTGTAGAATTACTACTTGTCTTCTCTGTGTTGCAAAGCCCTCCCCTTTCCCCTATCCCTCACATTATACCTGCTAATCATAATACCCCCTTTCTTCTTCTCCGGCCTTATCCCTCCCTACCCTTCCATTCACCCCAGTCTCTTTCCCTTTGGTAACTGTTAGTCCATTCTTGGGTTCTGTGATTCTTCTGCTGTTTTGTTCCTTCAGTTTTTCTTTTATTCTTATACTCCACACATGAGTGAAATTATTTGGTATTTGTTTTTCTCTGCCTGGCTTATTTCACTGAGCATAATACCCTCTAGCTCCATCCATGTTGTTGCAAATGGTAGGATTTGTTTTCTTCTTATGGCTGAATAATATTCCATTGTGTATATGTACCACATCTTCTTTATCTATTTATCTCCTGATGGACACTTATGTTGCTTCCGTTTCTTGGCTATTGTAAATAGTGCTGCGATAAACATGGGGGTGCATCTGTCTTTTTCAAACTGGAGTGCTGCATCCTTAGGGTAAATTCCTAGGAGTGGAATTCCTGGGTCAAATGGTAAGTCTACTGTGAGCATTTTGAGGAACCTCCATACTGCTTTCCACAATTGTTGAACTAATTTACATTCCCACCAGCAGTGTAGGAGGGTTCCCCTTTATCCACAACCTTGCCAACATTTGTTGTTGTTTGTCTTTTGGATGGTAGCCATCCTTACTGGTGTGAGGTAATATCTCATTGTGGTTTTAATTTGCATTTCTCTGATAACTAGTGGAGCATCTTTTCATGTGTCTGTTGGCTATCTGAATTTCTTCTTTGGAGAACTGTTCAGCTCCTCTGCCCATTTTTTAATTGGATTATTTGCTTTTTGTTTGTTGAGCTGTGTGAGCTCTTTATATATTTTGGATGTCAAGCCTTTATCAGATCTGTCATTTATGAATATATTCTCCCATACTGTAGGGTACCTTTTTGTTCTGTTGTTGGTGTCCTTTGCTGTACAGAAGCTTTTCAGCTTGATATAGTACCACTTGTTCATTTTTGCTTTTGTTTTCCTTGCCTGGGGAAATATGTTCATGAAGAAGTCACTAATGTTTATGTCCAAGAGATTTTTGCCTATGTTTTTTTCTAAGAGATCTGTGGTTTCATGACTTACATTCAGGTCTTTGATCCATTTTGAATTTACTTTTGTGTATGGGGTTAGACAGTGATCCAGTTTCATTCTCTTACATGTAGCTGTCCAGTTTTGCCAGCACCATCTTTTGAAGAGACTGTCATTTCCCCATTGTATGTTCATGGCTCCTTTATCGAATATTAATTGACCATATATGTTTAGGTTAATGTCTGGAGTCTCTAATCTGTTCCACTGGTCTGTGGCTCTGTTTTTGTGCCAGTACCAAATTGTCTTGATTACTATGGCTTTGTAGTAGAGCTTGAAGTTGGGGAGTGAGATCCCCACCACTTTATTCTTCTTTCTCAGGATTTCTTTGGCTATTCGGGGTCTTTGGTGTATCCATATGAATTTTTGAACTATTTGTTGCAGTTGGTTGAAGAATGTTGTTGGTAATTTGATAGGGATTGCATCAAATCTGTATATTGCTTTGGGCAGGATGGCCATTTTGACGATATTAATTCTTCCTAGCCAAGAGCATGGGATGAGTTTCCATTTGTTAGTGTCCTCTTTAATTTCTCTTAAGAGTGTCATAGTTTTCAGGGTATAGTTCTTTCACTTCTTTGGTTAGGTTTATTCCTAGGTATTTTATTCTTTTTGATGCAATTGAGAATGGAGTTGTTTTCCTGATTTCTCTTTCTATTGGTTCATTGTTAGTGTATAGGAAAGCCACAGTTTTGTATCCTGCAACTTTGCTGTATTCCGATCTCCGTTCTAATAGTTTCGGAGTGGAGACTTTAAGGGTTTTTTTTTGTTTGTTTGTTTTATGAGAGGGCATCTCTCATATTCATTGATCAAATGGTTGTTAACAACAATAAAATTCTGTATAGGGGGTCAATGCTCAATGCACAATCATTAATCCATCTCAAGCCTAATTCTCATCAGTCTCCAATCTTCTGAAGCATAATGAACAAGTTCTTACATGGTGAACGAATTCTTACATAGTGAATAAGTTCTTACATGGTGAACAGTACAAGGGCATTCATCACAGAAACTTTCGGTTTTGATCACGCATTATGACCTATAAACAATCAGGTCAAATATGAATATTCATTTGATTATTGCACTTGATTTATATGTTGATCCCACATTTCTCCCTCTATTATTATTATTATTTTTATTTTTAATAAAATGCTGAAGTGGTAGGTAGATGCAAGATAAAGGTAGAAAACATAGTTTAGTGCTGTAAGAGGGCAAATGTAGATGATCAGGTGTGTGCCTATGGACTAAGTATTAATCCAAGCTAGACAAGGGCAACAAAACATCCACGGATGCAGAAGATTTCTCTCAAAGCAGGGGGGGTGAGGTTCTGAGCCTCACCTCTGTTGATCCCCAAATTCTCACCTGATGGCCCCCCTGCGACTGTGCCTGTCTTAGGTTGTTCCTCCCTTGAGGAATCTTACCCGTCTCTGGCTAACCAGTCATCTTCCGGGGCCATACAGGGAAATGTAAAGTTGGTAAGTGAGAGAGAAGCCATATTGTTTGAAAAGGTTAGCTTTTTACTTCTTTGCAGATTTATGCCCTGTGGCTTCCATGCCCAGCACTTGTCTCGAGGTATCTTTACCACCTGGAGGAATTATGATACTCGGTAAATTCGATATGAGGCACGAATTCTATTTAAGGGTTGTAATTAGGAAGGAAGAAGAAAAGCTATAGAGTTAGCATATGGAAGAAAACATGGGAGGACTGATTATTTCTTCGACATATCTTCCTGTAGAGTACCTTAAGTATGTATAGGTTTTAAACTACTAACTAATTTGCACACACATATTAACATAATAGGAATACGGTAACATAAACAAAGCAAATCTATAATTACCATCCATCTCCAGTGAAGCCAAGAAAACCATTTAGGCACCCTAGGCATTTGTGAAAATTTGTCTATGATATGATGGATATTGTCCAACTGTACTTGAACAGTCTGAGAGAAATCAGACAAATTAAAGCAGCCCATTTCTGGGATCTGTTCACATCCCATATGTTCTTTTAACCGTAGATAGTCTATAGTCATAAGATTTTGGAGTGCTACAACTTGCACCCCTCCCAACTCCTGGTTGAGTTCCAACAGTACAGATCTGGTCAAATTCGTTGTCTCACTGTATGCACATGCCAGCCTAGACATCTCCCTCCTCATTCCTATTGCAAGTCCAGGAGACGGTGGGCTGGATGCAGCCACAACCGCAGCATCGCCCAGATCCCTGTGGAGGCTTTTTGTTGATCATCCCCTGGCACAAGTCCTCCAGAGAGTGATGATGCCGGAAGCTCCTCCTCATATCATATCTTAGTTCATTTTCTGGGTAGCCAAGCTAGGCCTTGATCTTCTGCATAGAAACAAACAGACCCTTTGCCCACACTTTGACATGCCCTCTATACCACTCTGCAGAACTCATTGGAGGTCAGCACACAGGAACTGCTTTTTTATTTATTTATTTTTTTTATTAAGAGAAAGGAATATTATCAGAAAAGAGTACCTCCATAGCTGATCATCTGACACCCTTTAAGTGATCAACATTAAGGATATTTAAAGCATGCGTTGATCTTTGATTTACCAATAGTTTTATCCTATCAAGGAGTAATCCCCCTTTTCTTTCTTTCTTTCTTTTTTTTTTTTAATCTTTAATCTACACTTACATGAAGAGTACTATGTTTACTATGCTCTCCCCTATATCTGGTCACCCCTAACAACCACATTACGGTTACTGTCCATCAGCTTAGCAAAATGTTGTAGAGTCACTACTTGTCCTCTCTGTGTTGTGCAGCCCACCCTCCCCTTTCTCCCTCCCCCCCATGCATGCTAATCTTAATACCCCCTTCTTGTTCCCCCCTTATCCCTCCCTGCCCACCCATCCTCCCCAGTTCCTTTCCCTTTGGTACCTGTTAGTCCATTTTTGGGTTCAGTAATTCCGCTGCTGTTTTGTTCCTTCAGTTTTTCCTTTGTTCTTCTACTCCTCAGATGAGTGAAATCATTTGGTATTTCTCTTTCTCCGCTTGGCTTATTTCACTGAGCATAATACTGTCGAGTTCCATCCATGTTGCTGCAAATGGTTGGATTTTTCCACTTCTTATGGCTGAGTAGTATTCCATTGTGTATATGTACCACATTTTCTTTATTTGTTCATCTACCGACGGACATTTAGGTTGCTTCCAATCCTTGGCTATTGTAAATAGTGCTGCGATAAACATAGGGGTGCATCTGTCTTTCTCAAACTTGATTGCTGCGTTCTTAGGGTAAATTCCTAGGAGTGGAATTCCTGGGTCAAATGGTAGGTCTGTTTTGAGCATTTTGATGAACCTCCATACTGCTTTCCACAATGGTTGAACTAATTTACATTCCCACCAGCAGTGTAGGAGGGTTCCCCTTTCTCCACAGCCTCGCCAACATTTGTTGTTGTTTGTCTTTTGGATGGCAGCTATCCTTACTGGTGTGAGGTGATACCTCATTGTAGTTTTAATTTGCATTTCTCTGATAATTAGCGATGTGGAGCATCTTTTCATGTGTCTCTTGGCCTTCTGTATTTCTTTTTTAGAGAACTGTCTCTTCAGTTCCTCTGCCCATTTTTTAATTGGGTTATTTGTTTTTTGTTTGTTGAGGCGAGTGAGCTCTTTATATATTCTGGACGTCAAGCCTTTATCGAATGTGTCATTTTCAAATATATTCTCCCATACTGTAGGGTTCCTTTTTGTTCTATTGATGGTGTCTTTCTCTGTACAGAAGCTTTTCAGCTTAATGTAGTCCCACTTGCTCATTTTTGCTGTTGTTTTCCTTGCCCGGGGAGATATGTTCAAGAAGAGGTCACTCATGTTTATGTCTAAGAGGTTTCTGCCTATGTTTTTTTCCAAGAGTTTAATGGTTTCATGACTTACATTCAGGTCTTTGATCCATTTTGCATTTACCTTTGTATATGGGGTTAGACAATGGTCCAGTTTCATTCTCCTACATGTAGCTGTCCAGTTTTGCCAGCACCATCTTTTGAAGAGACTGTCATTTTGCCATTGTATGTCCATGGCTCCTTTATCAAATATTAATTGACCATATATGTTTGGGTTAATTTCTGGAGTCTCTAATCTGTTCCACTGGTCTGTGGCTCTGTTCTTCTGCCAGTACCAAATTGTCTTGATTCCTATGGCTTTGTAGTAGAGCTTGAAGTTGGGGAGTGAGATCTCCCCTACTTTATTCTTCTTTTTCAGGATTGCTTTGGCTATTCGGGGTCTTTGGTGTTTCCATATGAATTTTTGAATTATTTGTTCCAATTCATTGAAGAATGTTGCTGGTAATTTGAGAGGGATTGCATCAAATCTGTATATTGCTTTGGGCAGGATGGTCATTTTGACAATATTAATTCTTCCTAGCCATGAGCATGGGATGAGTTTCCATTTATTAGTGTCCCCTTTAATTTCTCTTAAGAGTGACTTGTAGTTTTCAGAGTATAAGTCTTTCACTTCTTTGGTTAGGTTTATTCCTAGGTATTTTATTCTTTTTGATGCAATGGTGAATGGAATTGTTTTCCTGATTTCTCTTCTATTGATTTGTTGTTAGTGTATAGGAAAGCTACAGATTTCTGTGTGTTAATTTTGTATCCTGCAACTTTGCTGTATTCTGAAATCAGTTCTAGTAGTTTTGGAGTGGAGTCTTTAGGGTTTTTTATGTACAGTATCATATCATCTGCAAATAGTGACAATTTAACTTCTTCTTTGCCAATCTGGATTCCTTGTATTTCTTTGTTTTGTCTGATTGCTGTGGCTAGGACCTCCAGTACTATGTTAAAGAACAGTGGGGAGAGTGGGCATCCCTGTCTGGTTCCCAATCTCAGAGGAAATGCTTTCAGCTTCTCGCTGTTCAGTATAATGCTGGCTGTGGGTTTATCATATATGGCCTTCATTATGTTGAGGTACCTGCCCTCTATTCCCATTTTGTTGAGAGTTTTTATCATGAATGGATGTTGAATTTTGTCAAATGCTTTTTCAGCATCTATGGAGATGATCATGTGGTTTCTGTCTTTCTTTTTGTTGATGTGGTGGATGATGTTGATGGATTTTCGAATGTTGTACCATCCTTGCATCCCTGGGATGAATCCCACTTTGTCATGGTGTATGATCCTTTTGATATACTGTTGAATTCTGTTTGCTAATATTTTATTGAGTATTTTTACATCTACATTCATCAGGGATATTGGTCTGTAATTTTCTTTTTTGGTCGGGTCTTTGCCTGGTTTTGTTATTTGGGTGATGTTGGCTTCATAGAATGAGTTTGGGAGTATTCCCTCTTCTTCTATTTTTTGGAGAACTTTAAGGAGAATGGTTATTATGTCTTCTCTGTGTGTCTGATAAAATTCCGAGGTAAATCCGTCCGGCCCCGGGGTTTTGTTCTTGGGTAGTTTTTTGATTACCGTTTCAATTTATTTGCTTGTAATTGGTTTGTTTAACTTTTGTGTGTCTTCCTTGGTCAGTCTTGGGAGGTTGTATTTTTCTAGGAAGTTGTCCATTTCTTCTAGGTTTTCCAGCTTGTTGGCATATAGGTTTTCATAGCAGTCTTTAATAATTCTTTGTATTTCTGTGGAGTCTGTCATGATTTTTCCATTCTCATTTCTGATTATGTTGATTTGTGTTGATTCTCTTTTTCTCTTAATAAGTTTGGCTAGAAGCTTATCTATTTTGTTTATTTTCTCAAAGAACCAGCTCTTGGTTTCGATGATTTTTGCTATTGTTTTATTCTTCTCAATTTTGTTTATTTCTGCTCTGATCTTTATTATGTCCCTCTTTCTGCTGACTTTAGGCCTCATTTGTTCTTCTTTTTCCAATTTCGATAATTGTGATGTTAGACTATTCATTTGGGATTGTTCTTCCTTCTTCAAGTGTGCCTGGATTGCTATATACTTTCCTCTTAAGACTGCTTTCGCTGCGTCCCACAGAAGTTGGAACTTAGTGTTGTTGTTGTCATTTGTTTCTATATATTCCTTGATCTCTATTTTGATTTGTTCATTGATCCATTGATTATTTAGTAGCATGTTGTTAAGCCTCCATGTTTTTGTGAGCCTTTTTGTTTTCTTTGTAGAATTTATTTCTAGTTTTATACCTTTGTGGTCTGAAAAATTGATTGGTAAAATTTCAATATTTTGGAATTTACTGAGGCTCTTTTTGTGAGCTAGTATGTGGTCTATTCTGGAGAATGTTCCATGTGCACTTGAGAAGAATGTATATCCTGTTGCTTTTGGATGTAGAGTTCTATAGATGTCTATTAGGTCCATCTGTTTTTGTGTGTTGTTCAGTGCCTGTGTGTCCTTACTTATTTTCTGCCCGGTGGATCTATCCTTTGGGGTGAGTGGTGTGTTGACGTCTCCTAAAATGAATGCATTGCAGTCTATTTCCCTCTTTAGTTCTGTTAGTATTTGCTTCACATATGCTGGTGCTCCTGTATTGGGTGCATATATATTTAGAGTGGTTATATCCTCTTGTTGGACTGAGCCCTTTATCATTATGTAGTATCCTTCTTTATCTCTTGTTACTTTCTTTGTTTTGAAGTCTATTTTGTCTGATATTAGTACTGCAACCCCTGCTTTCTTCTCACTGTTGTTTGCCTGAAATATGTTTTTCCATCCCTTGACTTTTAGTCTATGCTTGTCTTTGGGTTTAAGGTGAGTTTCTTGTAAGCAGTATATAGATGGGTCTTGCTTTTTTATGCATTCTATTACTCTGTCTCTTTTGATTGGTGCATTAAGTCCATTTACATTTAGGGTGACTATTGAGAGATATGTACTTATTGCCATTGCAGGCTTTAGATTCGTGGTTACCAAAGGTTCAAGGTTAGCTTCTTTAGTATCTTACTGCCTAACTTAGCTTGCTTATTGAGCTGTTATATACACTGTCTGGAGATTCTTTTCTTCTCTCCCTTCTTATTCCTCCTCCTCCATTCTTCATATGTTGTGTGTTTTGTTCTGTGCTCTTTTTAGCAGTGCTCCCATCTAGAACAGTCCCTGTAGGATGCCCTGTAGAGGTGGTTTGTGGGAAGCAAATTCCCTCAGCTTTTGCTTGTCTGGGAATTGTTTAATCCCGCCATCATATTTAAATGATAGTCGTGCTCGATACAGTATCCTTGGTTCAAGGCCCTTCTGTTTCATTGCATTAAGTATATAATGCCATTCTCTTCTGCCCTGTAGGGTTTCTGTCGAGAAGTCTGATGTTAGCCTGATGGGTTTTCCTTTACAGGTGACCTTTTTCTCTCTAGCTGCCTTTAAAACTCTTTCCTTGTCCTTGATCCTTGCCATTTTAATTACTATGTGTCTTGACATTGTCCGCCTTGGATCCTTTCTGTTGGGGGTTCTGTGTAATTCCGTGGTCTGTTCGATTATTTCCTCCCCCAGTTTGGGGAAGTTTTCAGCAATTATTTCTTCAAAGAGACTTTCTATCCCTTTTCCTCTTTCTTCTTCTTCTGGTACCCCTATAATACGAGTATTATTCCTTTTGGTTTGGTCACATAGTTCTCTTAGTGTTGTTTCATTCCTGGAGATCCTTTTATCTCTCTCTATGTCAGCTTCTATACGTTCCTGTTCTCTGGCTTCTATTCCTTCAATGGCCTCTTGCATCTTATCCATTCTGCTTATAAATCCTTCCAGGGATTGTTTCACTTATGTGATCTCCTTCCTGACATCTGTGATCTCCCTCCGGACTTCATCCCATTGCTCTTGCATTTTTCTCTGCATCTCTGTCAGCATGTTCATGATTTTTATTTTGAATTATTTTTCAGGAGGACTGGTTAGGTCTGTCTCCTTCTCAGGTGTTGTCTCTGTGATCTTTGTCTGCCTGTAGTTTTGCCTTTTCATGGTAGTAGAGATAGTTTGCAGAGCTGGTACGAGTGACCGCTGGAAGAGCTTCTCTTCTTGTTGGTTTGTGGCCTTCCTCTCCTGGGAGAATAGCCTCTAGTGGCTTATGCTTGTCAGCTGTGCGCAGACAGGGCTTCTGCTACCTGCCTGTTTGCTTTGGTGTTTATCTCCGCTGTTGCTGTGGGCGTGGCCTGGCTGGGGCCGCTCCTCCAAAGTGGTGGAGCCCCGTTGGAGGGGGAGCAGCCGGGAGGCTATTTATCTCCGTAAGGGGCCTCTGTGCTCCCTGTTGCCCAGGGAGTTTGAGTGCCCAGAGATCCCCAGATTCCCTGCCTCTGGTCTAAGTGTCCTGCCCTGCCCCTTTAAGACTTCCAAAATGCACTCTCCAAACCAAAACAACAACAGCAACAATGAGAGAGGGAACAGAAAAAAAAAAAAAAAAAAAGGAAAAAACACGCGATTTTTTTTTTGTCCTCATGTGTCGGTCCCAAGCACCTGCTCACTGGTCCTGCTGCCCTGCCTCCCTAGCACCAGGGTCCCTGTCCCTTCAAGGCTTCCAAAAAGCACCCACCCACCAGTCCCACAGGGAAAAATGCGCGATATTCTTTGTCCTCTGGCGCCAGTCCCAGGCACCCGCTCACCGGTCCTCCTGCTCTGCCTCCCTAGCACCGGGGTCCCTGTCCTTTTAAGGCTTCTAAAAAGCACTCGCCAAAAAGAGAAAAAAAAGGGGGAAAAACGCGTGATTTCCTCTGTCCTCAGGTACCAGTCTCAGGCACCTGCCCACCGGTCCCATAGGGAAAAACGCGCGATATTCTTTGTCCTCAGGCGCCGGTCCCAGGCACCCACTCACCGGTTCTGCCAGCCTGCCTCCCTAGCAATGGGGTCCCTGTCCCTTTAAGTCTTCCAAAAAGCACTCGCCAAAAAAAAAAAAAAAAACTGCTCCGGTTTCTTTCCACCCGCTGGGAGACAGGGGGAGGGGCACTCGGGTTCTGCCGGGCCAGGGCTTGTATCTTACCCCCTTTGCAAGGTGCTGGGTTCTTGCAGGTGTGGATATGGTCTGGATGTTGTCCTGTGTCCTCTGGTCTCTATTTTAGGAAGAGTTTTCTTTGTTATATTTTTATAGCTCTATGTGTTTTTGGAAGGAGATTTCCACTGCTCTACTCACGCCGCGATCCTGGCTCTGCCCTCTCTTTAGGGTTTTTTTATGTACAATATCATGTCATCTGCAAATAGTGACAGTTTAACTTCTTCTTTACCAATCTGGATTCCTTTTATTTCTTTGTTTTGTCTGATTGCCATGGCTAGGACCTCCAGTACTATGTTAAATAACAGTGGGGAGAGTGGGCATCCCTGTCTTGTTTCCGATCTCAGAGGAAAAGCTTTCTGTTTCTCACTGTTCAGTATGATGTTGGCTGTGGGTTTATCATATATGGCCTTTATTATGTTGAGGAACTTGCCCTCTGTTCCCATTTTGCTGAGAGTTTTTATCATGAATGGATGTTGAATTTTGTCGAATGCTTTTTCAGCATCTATGGAAATGATCATGTGGTTTTGTCTTTCTTTTTGTTGATGTGGTGGATGATGTTGATGAATTTTCAAATGTTGTAGCATCCTTGCATCCCTAGGATGTATCCCACCTGGTCATGGTGTATGATCCTTTTGATGTATTTTTGAATTCGGTTTGCTAATATTTTATTGAGTATTTTTACATCTACATTCATCAGGGATATTGGTCTGTAATTTTCTTTTTTTGGTGGAGTCTTTGCCTGGTTTTGGTATTTGGGTGATATTGGCTTCATAGAATAAGTTTGGAAGTATTCTGTCCTCTTCTATTTTTTGGAGAACTTTAAGGAGAATGGGTATTATATCTTCTCTGTATGTCTGATAAAATTCCGAGGTATATCCATCTGGCCCGGCTTTTTTTTTCTTGGGTAGTTTTTTGATTACCACTTCAATTTCTTTGCTGGTAATTGGTTTGTTTAGATTTTGTGTTTCTTCCTTGGTCAGTTTTGGAAGGTTATATTTTTCTAGGAAGTTACCCATTTCTTCTAGGTTTTCTAGCTTCTTAGCATATAGGTTTTCATAGTAGTCTCTAATAATTCTTTATATTTCTGTGGGGTCCATTGTGATGTTTCCTTTCTCATTTCTGATTCTGTTGTGTGTTGATTCTCTTTTTCTCTTAATAAGTCTGGCTAGAGGCTTATCTATTTTGTTCATTTTCTCAAAGAACGAGCTCTTGGTTTCATTGATTTTTTCTATTGTTTTATTCTTGTCAATTTTGTTTATGTCTTCTCTGATCTTTTTTATGTCCCTCCTTCTGCTGACTTTAGGCCTCATTTGTTCTTCTTTTTCCAATTTTGATAATTGTGATGTTAGATTATTCATTTGGATTTGTTCTTCCTTCTTTAAATATGCCTGGATTGCTATATACTTTCCTCTTAAGTCTGCTTCCACTGTGTCCCACAAAAGTTGGGGCTTTGTGTTATTGTCATTTGTTTCCATATATTGCTTGATCTCTATTTTAATTTGGTCATTGATTCATTGATTATTAAGAGCATGTTGTTAAGCTTCCATGTGTTTGTGGTCTTTTTGCTTTCTTTGTACAATTTATTTCTAGTTTTATACCATTGTGGTCTGAAAAGTTGGTACGATTTCAATCTTTTTGAATTTACTGAAGCTCTTTTTGTGGCCTAGTGTGTGGTCTATTCTAGGGAATGTTCCATGTGCACTTGAGAAGAATGTGTAACCTGTTGCTTTTGGGTGTAGAGTTCTATAGATGTCTATTAGGTCCATCTGTTCTTGTGTGTGTTTAGTGCCTCTGTGTCCTCACTTATTTTCTGTCTGGTGGATCTGTCCTTTGGAAAGAATGGTATGTTGAAGTCTCCTAAAATGAATGGATTGCATTCTATTTCCTCCTTTAGTTCTGTTAGTATTTGTTTCACATATGCTGGTGCTCCTGTGTTGGGTGCATATATATTTATAATGGTTATATTCTCTTGTTGGACTGAGCCCTGTATCATTATATAGTGTCCTTCTTTATCTCTTGTTACTTTCTTTGTTTTGAAGTCTATTTTGTCTGATACTAGTACTGCAACACCTGCTTTTTTCTCCCTCTTTTTCACATGAAATATCTTTTTCCATCCCTTGACTTTTAGTCTGTGCATGTCTTTAGGTTTGAGGTGGGTCTCTTGTAAGCAGCATTTAGATGGGTCTTATTTTTTTATCTATTCAGTGACTCTGTGTCTTTTGATTGGTGCATTCAGTCCATTTACATTTAGGGTGATTATCGATAGGTATGTACTTATTGCCATTTCAGGCTTTAGATTCATGGTTACCAAGATTCCAGGTTACTTTCCTTACTATCTAAGAGTCTAACTTAACTCACTTAGTATGCTGTTACAAACACAATCTAAAGGTTCTTTTCTATTTCTCCTCCTTTTTCTTCCTCTTTCATTCTTTATATATAGGTATCAAATTCTGTACTTTTTGTCTATCCCTTGATTGACTTTGGGGATAGTCAATTTAATTTTGCATTTGCCTCACAATCAGCTGCTCCACCCTCCCTCCTGTGATTTTACTACCTCTGGTGACAGTTATCCAACCCTAGGAACACTTCCATCTATAGCAGTCCCTCCAAAATAGACTGCAGAGATGGTTTGTGGGAGGTAAACTCTCTCAGCTTTTGCTTATCTGGAAATTGTTTAATCCCTCCTTCAAATTTAAATGATAATCTTGCTGGATAAAGTAATCTTGGTTCCAGGCCCTTCTGCTACATGGCATTTAATACATCATGCCACTCCCTTCTGGCCTGTAAGGTTTCTGCTGAGAAGTCTGATGGGCTCTCCTTTATATGTCATCTTATTTCTGCCTCTGGCTGCTTTTAACAGTCTGTCCTTATCCTTGATCTTTCCCATTTTAATTACTATGTGTCTTGCTGTTGTCTTCCTTCGGTCCCTTGTGTTGGGTGATCTGTGGATCTCCATGGCTTGACAGACTATGTCCTTCCCCAGATTGGGGAAGTTTTCAGCAATTACCTCCTCAAAGATACTTTCTATCCCTTTCTCTCTCTCTTCTTCTTCTGGTATCCCTATAATGCGAATATTGTTCCACTTGGATTGGTCACACAGTTCTCTCAATATTCTTTCATTTTTAGAGATCCTTTTTCTCTGCGTGCCTCAGCTTCTTTATATTCCTCTTCTCTGGTTTCTCTTTCATTTATTGTGTCCTCCACCATATCCAACCTACTTTTAATACCCTCCATCGTGTTCTTTAATGATTGGATCTCTGACCTGAATTAATTCCTGAGTTCTTGGATGTCTTTCTGTACTTCCATTAGGATCTTGATGATTTTTAATTTAAACTCCCTTTCAGAAAGAGTCATGAGGTCCATATCATTTAAATCTTTCTCAGGAGTTGTATTAACAATTTTACTCTGGACAAAGTTCCTTTGGCATTTCATGTTTGTATATGGCGCCCTCTAGTGTCCAGAAACTCTATTCTGGAGCTGCTGAGCCCCTGAAGCAATGTTAGGGTTCGCAGGGGAGCGGTACTGGTGCCTGGGGGTAGGAAAGAGCTGTTCCCCACCTCCTGGCTGTTGTGCTTGTCTCCACTGCCTGCGCCAGTTGGCCGGTCACACAGGTATATGTTTTTGTCCCAGAGCAGCCGTATATGGATCCCTGCTTTCCACAAGCAGCCGGAATCCCAGTGTCCCCAGGAACTCTGCCTGTATTAACTTTCCAACCCAGTAGTCATGCGAGTCTCATAAAAGCACAATGAAATATATGTTAGTGCTCCCAGAGCAGATCTCCAGAGCTAGATATTCAGCAGTCGCAAGCCTTCCACTCCCTCCCTGCTCTGTTTGTCCTCCTCCTGCCAGTGAGCTGGGGTGGGGGAGGGGCTCAGGTCCTGCAGAGCCACAGCTCTGGTACGTTACCCCGTTCACTGATGTCTGCTCTTTTCTCCAGGTGTGTGCAGTCTCATGCCATCCTCTTTCCTGTTGCTCTCTCAGGATTAGTTGTGCCAATTAAAATTTCTAATTGTATACAGTTTTAGGAGGAAGCCTCTGTCTCTCCTCTCATGCCACCATCTTTAATCTCTCCCAATCTGTACTTCTTCTTTTGTGCACAGATTTATTTCATCAGGTAGTTCATGGGATCAGAGCCATGGTGGTTTTCTATGTTGCTTACAGTTCATTATTTTAATTGATTAAAGGTTAAGTGATGTTGTGTTTCATTAGGGAAAATCACTTGGAGTTATTATGTCCTACATAATGAAGTTTAGTCTTCACACCCACGACTTATAGAGCAGAAGGGTTTGGGTCCAGTGAATTGGGGAGGTGTGTGTGTGGGTGTTGGGCTCTTACACACTGGCTTGCTGCATGTGAAGTGGAGGAGGATAAATACCAGAATACAGGGGCTCTGGCAAAAGGATTGATTCATGTAGTGGAGGTGAGCTATTATCAGGACCCAGGGAGGTACACTGGGAGGTTGGTGGGGCAGATCAGCAGAAATAGGGTGTGTCTGAAGAGTGGAGGTGGAGGGCAGCCCCAGCCAGCTCTTGGCAACCATTCAGCAGGGCCTTTGTGGGCACTTGTTGTGTTTTAGAGATCGAGAGACATATTATTCAAGCAGACCACTCCTCCAGGTTCTTTTCTAATATTAAAGCTCATCCATAGAAAGCAAGTAAAGCATGATGCTCTTAATTACCTTAATGTGAATTATTTGCTTTATGAATTTCAGAAGAGAAATTGAATATTGACTAACTTCTTTCGATTTCTCTGTATGTTGCTAAACTACTTATTTACAGTATTAAGATGATAAATTTGCCAATCGAATCACAGCTTCATTCTGAAACTGAATAAAATGATTTTTCAGTGATCTCCTGTTTTTGATCATCTGTCTTCTTGTTATTCTTCATTAGCAACTATAATTCGTTCCCTCTGCCACCATTGTCATGTCTGAGTGGCTAGAAACAGCCAACTGGGGAATTTGAGTGGCTGAGATAGCTATTCTTATATTTTCAAATTAAGCAAACTGCATTGGCTCTCAGAGTATCTGATCGAACAGTATCTTGCACACCCCTCCCACGCCCCTACCACTTAAATTTGACTACTACATCAGTGGTTGTGATGTGTTAGTTTCTTTCACGTATGGAATTAAACTACAAATTTCACATTGACAGCCTATTTTTTTGTTGGTGGTGTTCTGATGAAGAGTGTAACAACACCACCATCCAATGTATTGAAACTTAAGTAATATGTTCAATCATATTTTCTCCAAAGCCAATAAGGATTTTGAAAAAACTTGTATTGATATGAGTAGATACATGTCAGCCAAAGAAATTACATTGTGTTTTTTTTAATAATGATGTTTTTCAAAAGGGTAAACTTCTTATAGAGTATCTCATAAAGCCGAGCACGTTTATAAAAGCTATGGTAGCTTAGGCACATAAGGAAATAAAGTATTTTTTCAACATCTTTAAGGAAGCCAAACTAAAATGATAGCTGTTTTAATTATTTTTTCTTTTTATAAATATATTGGCACTAATTAATTGCAAACAAACAAAATCAATTCAGATAAATAATCATGAGAGGGAAGGAAAGCATCGACCCTAACTTCCCCACTCAGAAATAAATGCTGTGAATCTCTTTTTATATCCTTCCAGACTTTATTTTAAAATTATATGTAATACATAATTATACATATACTTTTAATTATGTAGAGTCTAACTTGTAATTAATAAGTATAATTTTTAAACAAGATTCACTTTTATTGAAGCACATGCCAGGTACTGTTTTAAATACTGTTCTACAATGAAAAGCTGAAACTGGACACAATGGACCCTAATAGTTTACTAATTTCCACTTTACAAAATCCCTATGACATAAGTACAATTTTTATTCCCACTTTATAGGTAAGGGAACTGAAACACAGAAAGGTTGAATAATATGCCAAACAGCACACAGCTAGTATATGGATAGTTGAGATTTAGCTCAACCCTTCATTTTGAATCCAGTTGCACTATTGTGAATAATGCATAATTTAAGGAAAAAATCTAGTTATGTACTTTATATAGGTAGATTTTCATCTTTCCTCATACCTTGAGTCCTGTGTACTGTGATCATCAAAGGGATGTGAGGATTTATGAGGAGTAAAGGAAAGTGAGGCAGGCCAAGAAGCCTTAATAAGCTCTGATTCTCCATCCTCATCCTGGGACCAGGATCCCTGGAGGGAAGCGGGTGAGGAGCTGAGAACAGGAAGCTTGTTCTCTCCCTCAGGTCTTTGGTTACTTAGGAGAGACTTGAAGATGTAGGGTGGAAAGGAACTCAAAGGTTATTTGTTCCTCCTGTTGTGTGTGTTTAATATGTGCTAAAACGGCCTCAGGTTGAGTAAAGGAAGAGCAACCCAAGAGTCTTTCAAGTATGAAAATACCATGGAAGACTGTGCTGGCTACTCAGCTGTCTCTCTCACCAGCCCACATCCTTCTATTTTAAGGGCCTGGGCAGGTGTTTAGGCACTATTTTGAAATTTGTGTTAATAACAACTGTAAAAATTGCTGCTTTCACAGATATGTATTTATATATTGTTTCTAAAAAATGTAGTGTGTGAAAAATCATGATTTCTTAATATTTGTTTTATAGAATGATTTCACTCTTTACCAATGGCTATATGGTAGGATATTTTTAAAAGCAATACACTATCTTTAAAAAATGATCCAATAAAAAAAAGTTATGCAAAATTTGGGGTCAAGAATCACATTGTGTAAAAAGAGGAACACCTTAATTCTGATGAACTGCTCTGGTAAATTAGTGCCTAAACCAGTTCCTTATGATACATAGGCATTTAGTAGATGGTCATGTAAGATGTACCATATTTTCTTCAAAATGTGCATCTGTGCATGGGGTATATGAGGAAAACATTTTGAACCACAAATTATTGAGTCATTTAAAAAAGTGTGGTACCTGTAGCTCTGACTTTTTTTATCACTATGGAAATCCTCAGTTATCATACCTTGAAATATTGTCTCTCTTGCTAATGAAAGTCTCTCATTTTGAGATTTTTATTAGACATATATTAGACCTTATTTCTGTCCTCCATAATGCTTAACCTCTTTTGCATATTTTCTATCTCCAAAATTGTGCTACATTCTAGGTAATTTCTGTGGTCCATCATTCTGTTTACTTATTCTGTCTTTAGCTATGTTTAAATGGTTACTTAATCCTCAGGGACCATTGTGCCCAATTTTAACATTTGAGTTTCTTTTATGAGTAGTTTTAGGAATTGGTACCTCATGACCTATTTTTTTTTTAAGAGGTCTTTTGAAAAACATAAAATTTTCTAACTTTCAATAGAATAAAACTCATTCTTGAAACTATCTTATGGGTACACTGGGGCTTTTTATCATTTTACTTCTTTGTGGATTACTTATTAAAATGACTTAAAAATATAAGCAAATGAAAGGATCCATTGGATCCAGGTGGTAAATGGTATTTTTCATGGTATACTCTGGATTAAGCTATCAACAAAGTGTTTTTATTTAACTAATTATATTTTTTTCTAAAGGTTCCATTTTTCAATTTCCTAATCATTTGTTGTTATTTCCTATTGCTTGCTTGTTATTGTGATTTAAATTTTTTAAAAAATTGTAAGCATTTCATGGATTAACAGTTGCCAAAGGGAAAGGGACTGTGGGGTTGGGTGGGAATGGAGGAAAAAGGAGAATAAGGGGCATTACGATTAGCACACATAATGTAGGGGGGCACATGGAAGGCAGTATAGCAAACAGAAGACAAGTAGTGACTCTATAGTGTATTACTACCCTGATGGACAGTAACTGTAATGGGGCATGTGGTGGGGACTTGATAATGGGGGGAATCTAGTAACCACAGTGTTGCTCATGTAACTGTATATTAATGATACCAAAAGAAAAAGGTAAACAGGAAAGACCACCTCAGGAAGGTTTGTTCTTTTTCCAGCCCAGTTTCAATAAAAAATGGACTTAAAAAAAATTTAAGCATTCCTTAGCTATTTTTTATTCCAATATATGAAGTTCTTGTTTCCTAAGTCTTCTGTTTGTTATTTCTGCTCTCAGTGATGATGGAGCTTAGATTTATTTAGTGCTAAACTTTGGAAGAACTAGGAGGTCTAAGATATGGGTACTTTTCTCCTGAGGCTCTTCATGTTTGTCATCAGGACTTGTTGACTTAAGGCCACTTTGTCTCCTGCCCAGTGTCTCAGGCTTAATCAATGACTCTCTGACTTGCCTCTGCCATCTTGGTACTGCTCATATCCTAGTCTCCCAGTGTAACACCTATAATAGCATTTGCTCTCAGAAAACAAAAGCACTTTTTCATGCTGTTAGGTGTTTTTTGTTTATTTTTGCCTGGGAAATTTCTCTTACACCCTATGAGTTCAATCCTGTGATACAATAAAACTGTTTAATGCTAGTAGTTTCATATTTGAAAAGACTATTCAGACCTTCTAAACCACCATTCTTCAAGAAGTGGAGTCATAGAGCATTACAGAACCTTTCACATACAACTTCCCTTAAAAGTAGTTTGAGGTGAAACCAAGAAACCAGTGTTCTGAGCTACAACTGATTGTGTTACCTGGGCACCAGATGGAGACAGGCTGCAGCACCCCCTGTAAGCTGGCAGACAGTGAGGCCAATGAGTATTCCTGGAGTGTTGCTGCGTATCTACAGAGACTGCCTTCTAGCTAGTTTATGGAGTGGATGGCCAAGAGAAGCGGACTGATTATGCTGTTATTCTGTGATATCATTTTTACAATAGAGGCATGATCTCAATGTTCCTAGCACCAGTGGAGTTGAGCACCTGGAAAATAAGTGGTATTTTATTAGACCAGATGGTCAAATAAAATTACAAAACTCCCAGAATTGGTTCTTTCATGGTGAGATTAACCAAAACACTAACCAGTCTTCACTGCATATTGCTTGTATGAAGGTGGATTTAGTAATTATGACCGAGGCATTCCATCTTTATTAAAACATACCACTACTCCTTACAAACCCTCCATTACCAATTGCTCAGGTAAAAACTATAGTCATTAAAGTTGTTTCACTTTAATTGTGCTATTCAATATTAATAACATTGACACTTCTTTTTTGTGTGTATTTTAAAGTAATGGTGTTTTATAAAATGTCACAGGGTTTTTAACCTTGCTTTTATTCTTCATTATCACATTTGCTTTCACAGTTTCTCTGGAACTCTGTATGAATTATAGTTTCAATTTGATATATGCACTCACCTGATCATTTTATTATTTATTGCCTAATACAGTTCAGAGCTATGCCTTAATCATATTTCTTAGTATTGGATGATTCTTGTTTATTAGATTTTGAGGCTTGCAGATTCACCAGCAAATCTCTCTTGGGCAGTTTATCTAAGTAGAGAAGGGGGCTACTTATGTCTTTACTATTAGCACATTAACTTTGTAGGAGGAATTGGGGGGTGGGAGGGACATGTCTTAACATTCAGTTTACTCCATTAACTGGCCAGTTTCTAGTATGTTCTGACCCTTATGAGGTCATAGCACATTTTTAGAACTGAAGAGTGAGTTGCTATAAATCACACTTCAAGCTAAGTGTCTTTGATTATGTATCAAAAGTTCCCAATTCTCTTATTATAGCGTTATAATCTGTTCATGCTCACCTTAATATGCATTAGATTAAAGGAAAATTAAAATCTTCATACCTTTTAGTCCTGTCATCCCATTCCTTTGATTTTATCCTGAGGAAATTGTCCAAACAGCATTTAAAAAAAATCTTTGTGCAAAATAATATGAATTGTAACATTTTCTGTGACAGAAAAGAATGGGCATTATTTAAATGCCTGATATTTTATTAAATTAGGGGGCACCAACTTAATGAATTATTATGTGGACATTTCCGTCCTAATGATGACTGAAGAAACCCAAGGGGCATTTGGATACATGATAAGTGAACAAAATAGATGATGGGATTTCATATATACAGTAATTATAACTTGACATATCTATAGACTTATATAGACACCAGTTAGATGGGAAAATATAAAAAGTAGAAGAATTATGTTAGCTTTGGGAACTAAAGGTAATTCTATTCATTTGAAATGTTTCCCTTAAATGTTATCATGTGGTTTTTACAGCAAATGTGTGATTTTTAGAAGGAGTGAAGGAATAAAGTGCAGAAAAATAGAGGACATCTCAATTGTCTTCGTACTGCCTGGTGAGAGGACTTTCAGTGTGGTGGTAAAGGGATGACATTTTCAACAGATCACCCTTTGAAGGGAGAGAGCATTTTCAAGGGGCCACTTTAGCAGAAGAAATGATCATTTATCTCGTTTTCTTTTTTCTTTTTATCATTGTTGACAGATTCCATCTCTTCTCAAGACCACCCCTCAAAGCCAAATGCGCCAGGCCCATACTCCCTTTCCAGAGCTCTGCTCCAGCCAGGGAGTCCCATCTAATATGTATGCTTCACACCCTTGGATGACATCCATGATAGCTTCCGTAAACTCCTAATCAATTTTCTTTCCCTTTATAGCCAGCGGTTTAAATATTATCTCCTGTCCTATTTTGAAACCTGCCTAAGCGCTCATTTTCCTGAGGAAGCTGCCTGCTGTGGCCTCATCCCACACCCTGCCAGGACTTATAACCCTCTCAGGTCCCATTGTCCCTTGTCTGAAGGTTCCTAGCTTTACTATGGTTTTACTAATATCCATTTGTTCATTTTATGAATTTCGGTGCATGTTTGTCTGTTGAGTTAATGCACATTTACTGTAATCCTCACTCTGGGTTTATTGACGAGGGCAGGCTCCCTGCTTCCTTTTCCTTGCCTATCTGCACAGCCTGCAGGATAATGATCTGCACTTAGTGTGTTTCAGAAAATTTTGTCCATTGACTTAGAAACTTAGGTGGTTTTAAGTTGGCAGATGCCAACTATTTCTTTTCAGTGGAAAACTGATTATGAGAGTGATAACTTTTTTTGAGCACTTACTACATGACAAACACTAGGTTAAAAATTTTCATCAATTATATAATTTATTCCTAAATGCAACTTTATTAGGTAGCTATTATTATTATTACTGATTTTTTTTTAAGAAACTGAGGCATAGAGAGGCCAAGCAAGTAAGTCAGTGACTGAGAGGGTATCGCAGACTTCAAAACCACCCATCAGATGGCGAAAATAGCTACAGCTGGAGCTGCGCAATTGTGAAAAAGATTTGGTTTCAGTATTTCAAAACTTGGGAGATTTCATATAAACATCTGAGTTTTTGCTTTTCTTGGAAAATAAAAAAATTTGGCAACAATTTGCTTGAGTTGAGTAGAATCTGTTCTTTTGGAGGGGAAATAGATTCCTTCCCAGCATGCCACAGTTGGGCTCATGTCACTTGTAATTTTGTTGTACTACCTAATATTTAAAGGTTTGCCTATTAATGTCAAATCTTGCTTTATTTGGGGGGCTTATTATTGTTAAATTCATATTTGCAATTTTGAACACCCTGAGACATGTTAATCTGGAATCTCCAGTAGTTTAAGAATGTGAAATTAATTGGTTCCTATGA
Source organism: Manis javanica (assembly GCF_040802235.1). Taxonomy (NCBI): domain Eukaryota; kingdom Metazoa; phylum Chordata; class Mammalia; order Pholidota; family Manidae; genus Manis; species Manis javanica. The sequence goes on from NC_133160.1 coordinate 51,304,821, forward strand.
AGTGGACATAGTGGAGGTAACCACTTAAGGGTATAGTTATCACAAAATAAAAGAGAAACAGAAGTAATTTGACAAAGAAAATGTTATGTTTGCTTGAAATTTTGCAGAAAATTCTTGGTCTCTTTATCATGCCATAGTTTCATCTTCCCTATACCTTGGTTATACTAAAATCATTTAAAGACACAACTATGATGGTATCACATCCCTGCTTAATGGCCTTTGCTGGCTTCACACTGCCTTCTGGGGAAGGTGAAAAGCTTTGCTTGGCTCACCGGAGCTGCCGTGATCTAGGCTATGCTTTCTCTTCAACCTTCATCTCCTGTTAAAATGCCAAGTTAAATTAGGACCATTGGAATGTACTCAAAGTAAACATTACATAAGTAAAATGGTATAGGAAAGTTTAAATTTTAGATAGACTGGACAGGTTAAGACTTCATAAAGACGTGGCTTGGAGTACTGTGGAGGAGCCATCCAGGTGGCTATCTGGGGAACAGCCATCCAGGCTGAAGAGCTATGTACAAAAGCCCTGAGGCAGCAACTATCTGGACTTGTCTGAGGCACAGAGGGGAGCCTTGTGTGGCTGGAGCAGCATGAAGGGAAGGAGAGAACAGTGCCAGATGAGGTCAGAGAAATAATAAGGGGCGAAGTCATACTGAACCTTTAGGTCATGATAAGGGTATCTATCTAGGTGACATGGAAGCCCTTGGGGGATTTTGAGTAAAGGAATGACATGATCTGACTTAGGTCTTAATGAGATCATCCTGGCTTTGGTGCTGTTATAAATTGAAAAGAGCAAAGAGAGAAGCAGAGAGATCAGGTAAAAGGCCTTTGCAATAATCCCTCCAGGAGATGATGCCGGCTCAGACCAGGATGGTGGAAGTAAAGGTGGTGAGAAGCGATAAGATTCTGGGTATAGTTTGAAGGATGAATCCACATATTTTGTTAGCAGACTGGGCCTGGGATATGAGGAAATAGTAGTATCAAAGATGAGATTGATGTTTTTGGTCTAACCAACCGGAAAAATTAATATTTACTGAGCTAGGGAAGATTTAGCAGGAACATGTTTGAGGGTAAGGAAGAAATTCATTTGAGACAAGTTAAATTTGAGATGCCTGTTAGACTTCCCAGATGTCAGGCAGTTGGATAAATGAGTCTGGAACTCAGGAGAAATGTTCAGACTAAAGATAGAAATTTCATCAGCATGTAGGTGTCCTTTAAAGCTGTGGTTCTAGCTGAAGCACCAAGAGACCAAGCCCCAGCATGCTCCAGCAGCCCTTAGAGGTCAGAGAGATGAGAGGCAGACTGAAAAGGAGCAGTCAGAAAAACAGAAGGACAATGAGGCATTCTTCTTATGTTCTAGAGCTTAGCGGGCAAAAGTGTTCAAAGAAGGGTGGTCAACTGCTAATGATAACTCAGAGATGAAAAGTAAGAACTGGCCATGAGGTCTGGCGAGGGGAGGCCCCAGGCAACCTTGAGAAGAGCAGGCAAGGTCCGTGCCCTGTTGAAACTTATATACAGACAATAGAAAGTTTGACAAAGAAATACATAATATGTAGTCCAATAATGATACATGTTACAGGAAAATAAGACAAGGTGATGGCAGGAAAGCTAGTTTAGATAGGCCACCAGAGAATACCTCTTCAAAGAAGTAATATTTAAGGCCAGATCCGAAGGAAGGGTGGGTGCTAAGGCTGGCATCCAGTGGGGAGGTACCTGTACGGCCTTTTGGATTTTACATCCACTATCCTTCCAATTGGTCAGGTGTTCGGACTAATTGTTTCCCAGCAGTGTCCTAGTTGTTGAATATTCTTCATATAACCTCTGGCTGAGCCATATGAATATATGGGAAAGTAGTGTTTCAGGTGGAAAGAGCAGTAAGGCCAAAGGTCCTGTGGCAAGGCATGTTGAAATGGCTAAGAAATTAACCCTAGACCAGTGTGGCTGGAGCAGGATGAGGCATGAGCTCAGAGCTCTGCTGCTGTCAGGACAGCTCTCTCTAAGATGCAGGCCACTAGCTAACCATGCTTACTAACTTAAACAGTTGTCACTCTATGAACGTGTGCCCATGAACTTACAGTGCATGTGTACATAGTATATGTGTGTACATAGTGTGTGTGCATATATATGTAATTATGTATTGCATATACATAACTTTGCTCACTGACAGAAGAAATGTCTGTGCAGACATTCTGTACCTGCATAACACCATCAAATGCTATCCTCATTAATTTTAAAGCATTTATTTCTAAAGAGAAAAGAAAATTATAGGGGCTGTTTTTTCTTGAATATTTTCTCATTGAGAAGGATTCTTTTTTTTTTTTTGCTATCATTAATCTACAATTACATTAGGAACATTATATTTACTATACTCCTCCCATCACCAAGTCCCCCCCACATACCTGAGTACAGTCTCTATCAGCATACTAAGATGCTATAGAGTCACTACTGGTCTTCTCTGTGTTGTACAGCCCTCCCAATGCCCCCTCTCATGATACATGCTAATCCTAATGCTCCCTTTCTTTCTGCAGCCCCCTTATCACTCCCTTCCCACCCATCTTCCCCACTCCCTTTCTCTTTGGTAACTGTTAGTCCATTCTTGGGTTCTGTGTGTCTACTGCTGTTTTGTTCCTTCAGTTTTTTCTTTGTTCTTATACTCCACAGATGAGTGAAATCATTTGATACTTGTCTTTCTCCACCTAGCCTATTTCACTGAGCATAATACCCTCTAGCTCCATCCATGTTGTTGCAAATGGTGGGATTTGTTTTCTTCTTATGGCTGAATAATATTCCATTGTGTATATGTACCACATCTTCTTTATCCATTCATCTACTCATGGACACTTAGGTTGCTTCCATTTCTTGGCTATTGTAAATAGTGCTGTGATAAACATAAGGGTGCATCTGTCTTTTTCAAACTGGACTGCCACATTCTTAGGGTAAATTCCTAGAAGTGGAATTACTGGGTCAAATGGTATTTCTATTTTGAGCTTTTTGAGGAACCTCTGTACTGCTTCCCACAATGATTGAACTAATTTACATTCCCACTAGCAGTGTAGGAGGGTTCCTGTTCCTCCACAACCTTGCCAACATTTGTTGTTGTTTGTATTTTGGATGGTGGTGATCCTTACTGGTGTGAGGTGATACCTCATTGTGGTTTTAATTTGCATTTCTCTGATGACTAGTGATGTGGAGCATCTTTTCATGTGTCTATTGACCATCTGAATTTCTTCTCTGGAGAACTGTTCAGTTCCTCTGACCATTTTTTTATTGAATTATTTGCTTATTGTTTGTTGAGGTGTGTGAGCTCTTCATATATTTTGGATGTCAACGCTTTATCAGATCTGTCATTTAAGAATATATTCTCCCATACTGTAGGATAACTTTTTGTTCTGTTGTTGGTGTCCTTTGCTGTACAGAAGCTTTTCAGCTTGATATAGTCCCACTTGTTCATTTTTGCTTTTGTTTTCCTTGCCCAGGAAGATATGTTCATGAAGAATTTGCTCATGTTTATTTCCAAGAGATTTTTGCCTGTTTTTTTCTAAGAGTTTTATGGTTTCATGAATTACATTCAGGTCTTTGATCCATTTCGAGTTTACTTTTGTGTATGGGGTTAGACAATGATCCAGTTTCATGCTCTTACATGTAGCTGTCCAGTTTTGCCAAAACTAGCTGTTGAAGAGGCTGTAATTTCCCTATTGTATGTCCATAGCTCTTTTATCTGATACTAATTGACCATATATGTTTGGGTTAATGTCTGGAGTCTCTCTTCTAATCCACTGGTCTGTGGGTCTGTTCTTGTGCCACTACCAAATTGTCTTAATTACTGTGGCTTTGTAGTAGAGCTTGAAGTTGGGAAGCAAGATCCTCCCCACTTTATTCTTCCTTCTCAGGATTGCTTTGGCTATTTGGGGTCTTTTGTGGTTCCATATGAATTTTAAAACTATTTGTTCCAGTTTGTAGAAGAATGCTGTTGGTATTTTTATAGGGATTGCATTGAATCTGTAGATTGCTTTAGGCAGGATGGCCATTTTGAAGATATTAATTCTTCCTAGCCAAGAGCATGGGATAAGTTCCCATTTGTTAGTGTCCTCTTTAATTTCTCTTAATAGTGTCTTACAGTTTTCAGGGTAAAAGTCTTTCACTTTCTTGGTTAGGTTTATTCCTAGGTATTTTATTCTTTTTAATATAATTGTGAATGGAATTTTTTTCCTGATTTCTCTTTCTGCTAGTTCATCATTAGTGTATATGAAAGGAACAGATTTCTGTATATTAATTTTGTATCCTGCAACTTTGCTGAATTCAGATATTTGTTCTAGTAGTTTTGGAGTGGAGTCTTTAGTGTTATTTATGTACAATATCATGTCATCTGCAAATAGTGACAGTTTGACTTCTTCTTTACCAATCTGGATGCCTTGTATTTCTTTGTTTTGTCTGATTGCCATGGCTAGGACCTCCAGTACTATGTTGAATAATAGTGGGAAGAGTGAGCTTCCCTGTCTTTTTCCCGATCATAGAGGAAAAGCTTTCAGCTTCTCACTGTTAAGTATGATGTTGGCTGTGGGTTTGTCATATGTGGCCTTGATTATGTTGAGGTACTTGCCCTCTATACCCATTTTGTTGAGAGTTTTTATCATGAATGGATATTGAATTATGTCGAATGCTTTTGCAGCATCTATGGAGATGATCATGTGGTTTTTGTCCTTTTTGTTGATGTGGTGGTTGATGTTGATGGATTTTCGAATGTTGTACCATCCTTGCATCCCTGGGATGAATCCCACTTGATCATGGTGTATGATCTTCTTGATGTATTTTTGAATTCGGTTTGCTCATATTTTGTTGAGTATTTTTGTAGGTATGTTCATCAGGGATATTGGTCTGTGATTTTCTTTTTTGGTGAGGTCTTTGCCTGGTTTTGGTATTAGAGTGATGCTGGCTTCATAGAATGAGTTTGGAAGTATTCTGTCCTCTTCTATTTTTTGGAAAACTTTAAGGAGAATGGGTATTATATCTTCTCTATATGTCTGATAAAATTCAGCAGTAAATCCATCTGGCCCAGGATTTTGTTGTTGGGTAGTTTTTTGATTACTGATTCAATTTATTTGCTGGTAATTGGTCTGTTTAGATTTTCTGTTTCTTCCTTGGTCAGTCTTGGAAGGTTGTATTTTTCTAGGAAGTAGTCCATTTCTTCTAGGTTTTCCAGTTTGTTAGCATATAGATTCTCATAGTATTCTCTGATGATTCTTTGTATTTCCATGGAGTCCACCATGATTTTTCTTTCTCCTTTCTGATTCTGTTTATGTGCGTAGATTCTCTTTTTCTCTTGATAAGTCTGACTAAGGGCTTATCTATTTTGTGTATTTTCTCAAAGAACCAGCTCTTGGTTTCATTGATTTTTTTCTATTGTTTTATTCTTCTCAATTTTATTTATTTCTTCTCTGATTTTTATTATGTCCCTCTTTCTGCTGACTTTGGCCCTCATTTGTTCTTCTTTTTCCAATCTCAATAATTGTGACTTTAGACTATTCATTTGGGATTGTTCTTCCTTCTTTAAATAGGCCTCAATTGCTACATACTTTCCTCTTAGAACTGCCTTTGCTGCATCCCACAGAAGTTGGGGCTTTGTGCTGTTGTTGTCATTTGTCTCCATACATTGCTTGATCTCTGTTTAGTTTGGTCATTGATCCATTGATTATTTAGGAGCATGTTGTTATGCCTCCATGTGTTTGTGAGCCTTTTTGTTTTATTCGTACAATTTGTTTCTAGTTTTATACCTTTATGGTCTGAGAAGTTGTTTGGTAGAATTTCAGTCTTTTGAATTTACTGAGGCTCTTTTTGTGGCATTGTATACAGTCTATTCTGGAAAATGTTCCATGTGCACTTGAGAAGAATGTGTATCCTGCTGCTTTTGGGTATAGAGTTCTGTAGATGTCTGTTAGGTCCATCTGTTCTAGTGTGTTGATCAGTGCCTCTGTGTCCTTACTTATTTTCTGACTGGTGGATCTGTCCTTTAAAGTGAGTGGTGTGTTGAAGTCTCCTAGAACAAATGCATTGCATTCTATTTCGTCCTTTAATTCTGTTTGTATTTCTTTCACATATGTTGGTGCTCCTGTATTGGGTACATAAGTGTTTATAATGGTTATAGCCTCTTACTGGACTGACCCCTTTATCATTATGTAATGTCCTTCTTTATCTCTTGTTCTTTCTTTGTTTTGAAGTCTATTTTGTCTGATACAAGTACTGCATCACCTGCTTTTTCTCCCTATTATTTGCATGAAATATCTTTTTCCATCCCTTGACTTTTAGTCTGTGTGTGTCTTTGGGTTTGAGGTGAGTCTCTTGCAAGCAGCATATAGATGGGTCTTGCTTTTTTATCCATTCTATTACTCTGTGTCTTTTAATTTTTGTATTCAGTCCATTTACATTTAGGGTGATTATTGATAGATCCATACTTATTGCCATTGCAGGCTTTAGATTCGTCATTACTAAAGGATCAAGAGTAGCTTCTTTACTATGTAATTGTCTAGCTTGTCTCACTTATTAAGCTATCATAAACACTGTCTGATGATAGTTTATTTCTCTCCCTTCTAATTCCTCCTCCTCTATTCTTTATATGTTAGGTGTTTTTATCTGTACTCTTTTGTGTTTCCTTTGACTGCTTTTGTGCATAGTTGATTTTATTTTTGTCTCTATTTAGTATTTGGTTGTTCTGCTTTCTTTGGTGTGGTTTTATTTTCTCTGGTGACATCTATTTAGCCTTAGGAGTGTTTTCATCTAGAGCAGCCCTTTAAAATATCCTGTAGAGGTGGTTTGTGGGAGGCAAATTCCCTCAACGTTTGTTTGTCTGGGAGTTGTTTAATCCCTCCTTCATATTTAAATGATAATCGTGCTGGATACAGTATTCTTGGTTCAAGGCCCTTCTGTTTCATTGCATTAAATATATCATGCCATTCTCTTCTGACCTGTAAGGTTTCGTTGAGAAGTCTGATCATAGCCTGATGGGTTTTCCTTTGTAGGTGACCTTTTTTCTCTCTGTGGCTGCCTTTAATACTCTGTCTTTGTAGAGACACTTTTCAGGTAGCATGTGTGTCAGCTGGGAGAACAAAGTCCCTTCCTGCTTGCTGGTTGCCCTGCCCGTCTCCATTGCCTGTGTCGGTTACCTGCACATCAGGAGCAGCCTTCGGGGCAGCTCAGAGCCCTATGGGGTGTGGCAGGTGTGCCAGGTGTGCTCTCCTGTGAGAACGGTGCTCCTTCATGCCCTGTCCCAACCAGCTGCTCACCAGCAGCAGCCTCTGGTCTGTCCCGGGCGGCTGCATGCTGGGAGGAGACTCTGGGCACCTGCTGTGGGTGCGGCTGCTCCCAGGCTGCTCTGCCAGGGTGCGCAGGAGGGGGAATGAATGGCAGGCTGCTTATCACCTTGAGGGGCTATAGAGCTGCATTGCGACCCCATGGGTTCGGGCACCTGAAGTTCCCTGGGATACCCAGCTGCTGGGCTGTGTATGCTGGGATGCTTCCATCCTGCTGTGAGGCCTCTGTCCCTTTAAGACTTTCTAAAAGCACTTGCTTTTCTTTTGTCCCAGGAGAGCTGGCTGTGGGGACCTGCTCACAGATTTTACTGTTCCGTTTCCCTGATATCCAGCACACCATGCAAGGTGTGTCTGCACTCCCGGTGCAGTTCACTAGGGCTGGTTATTTAGCAGTCTTGCACTTCCACTCCTTACCTGCTCCAACTCCTCTCCTCCCGCCAGTGGGCTGGGGTAGAGGGAGCGCTCCAGTCCCTCTGGGCCGTGGCTTGTATCTTACCCCCTTCATGAGAAGCTGCATTCTTGCAGATGTGGATGTAGCCTGGCTGTTGTACTATATGCTCTGGTCTCTCTGTTAGGCGTAGTTTTATTTGTTGTATTTTCAAAAATATATATGGTTTTCAGAGGAGATTTCTGCTGCCCTACTCACACCGCCATCTTCCCAAAATCTCGAGGATTCCTTATACAAGTTAAATGTCAGTGACCTGTTATAAAGTTATGAACTCATCTAATTCCCTTTCCAAGAGGTCTAAGTCTATAATTTCTTTTTGGGTTTCTTATCAGTATAGGATATGTCACCTGGAAAATGCTTTTCTCCAGGTTTTTAGAACTGTTTCATATTAAATCTACTTATATAATTAAAAAGAGGAAACAAATTCAATTGTAATTAGAAAAAAATTTACTCATAATAAAAATCCCGAATAGCACAACCAATTTAATTGCTTTGTATTTTCTGCTGAATTTTGTTTCAAACTTACAGTTTTTATATAGTTGCAATGTATGTATGTGTATATATATATTTATGTATGTTTCTGCTTCCCTCTTAATGTTTATATAAATACTTCTCTGTATTTATTAGTCATGTTTATCTTTTTAATGGAACAATAGCACAATATTCGTTATTTACAAATTTAAAAGTAATTTTTAGTATATGTATGCATATATATGTATATATTTACATATATATTTTTTATCTCTACTTTTGTTTATCAGATTCTTATGGTGACAGTGTAATAGTCAATCATATCAATACACTCTAATATTCTTGTTTCTTACCCCACTAGAGAATATTTAAGTTTTTACTTTTTACTGTAAGCTTTATACACATTTTAAAAATTATATCCACATATAAATTTACAGCAGTGGAGTTACTGAACTCATTTATTGTTTTCTCATTGACAAATACCTCTCCAGATACATGCTATTTATAATGTCATCAGCAATGAATATATTTACTTATTTTCCCCACTCCAACCCTGAAAGCTTTCATTGTTTTAAAAAAATTTTTTTATGCTGAACTGTTGTTGGTGTAATCCCTTTATTTTTATTTCTTTATTAAGGTATTGTAAAAAGTTTTTTCTCTTTTAAGGTTTTTTATCTTAATTCTGTTGTCCTTATGGCTCTTATTTTTACTATTGTCCTCGTGAGTGTGCTGCTGCTTTTTTTCTTTCTAGATCCTGTATCTTAAGACTTTGTTTTTAGACTAATACCCTTATCCTCAATTATGTTGGCCACACTTCTTGGTTGTTCTGTATACTCATTAATAGACTATTTATAAATTCCTTTTTCATTATAGCAAAGCCTCAATCCTTGAAATAGCTTTTCTTTATTCTTCCCTTTGCTTCATCTTTCAACCCTTTGTTGTTGCACAAGTAATATTAACAATATTTCATAATTCCTGTCACTCAGAATAGGTGCCAAAAATGAATAATTGGCCTGGTCCTGCTCTTACTTTGAAAGTCTGCTAGTGCTACCCTTGTTCATAGATTTTATCAGAAGGGAGAATGAGAAATGAGAGAAGAATTATGTTGGCTTCAGTAATCTCAGTATATTTAGGTAGCTTCCACAAAGCTGTACATGACAAAAAAGCACTACCTTCTTCCTTATCACAGAATTCTAACAGTCAGTCCTTTCTCACTCATATCCACTTCTTACCCATCCCAGATATGGCATGCCAACAAGGTCTTTGTGCCCCAATGATCCACTGATGGCTAACATATTTGTGACATTCCTTTAGAACAGAGCTAATGGAGGCTTGTCCTGCACTGTACTTACAGTAGCTTCTTTAGCTCACTGCAGAACATTTGCTGTGAATTACCCTGCCACTTCCTCCCCACAAATTGTTAGCCAAGTAATGGTGTGTTACAGCAAACAGTATTTCACTAGTTTCATTAAAGGCTATGTTTTCCGTGGGACATAAAATGTGGCTTATATGACATGGGTGATAGTGTCCAGGGAATTAAAGGCAGGGTTCAGAGCAGATCTTGGAGAAAGGGGGGACAGCCTTTCTTTGCTTCACTGTTTTCCTGATCCTCTCTATGATACCTCAAGAGCATCCTCTCAGGTATTTCTCAAGCAGCATCCTCTTGGTTTCCTATTCACTTCTCTTCTGGTTAATTTCTCTATCACTGCTAATGGGCTGCCTTGGTAGTTCTTTATTACAGATGACAGCTTGGACCACCTCAAGAAAAAAGATTACATCCTATAGAAATATGTGGCACATTACATTCAGTGATAAAAAACAATATAAAATTAAAACAGAAGGGATGGAAAGAGAGTACTTTCACCAAACCAACACTGGTGAGGCCCTTTTCAAGGTGGGCTCACACATAGTCTTAGTTGTCTCTAGCTGTCACCCCTCAAAAATCATCTTGTGCATGAGTCTAGAACAGTCAACTGTATAAAGAAGTTTCTGGTGTCTATTTTACATTAATTTGACAGGATTTGTGTGAATGTTTGGGGGGCATTTGGGCATTTTAGAAAAATATTTGGTCCCTGTTTTCTGTTTTTCAAGATATGATGACTTATAATCCACATTTACTGGTATGTTACTTGAACTTGATGAGAAGTTTATCCTGTGAGTCACCATCTGTGTGTGCATCTGTCTTTGATCAGTTCTGAGAACGAGCTCAGAGTTGCACAAATCTGGACCAGCCTCTGCTTTTCTCTGCGACAGATAGAAATCCATTGACAGTGAGGGCTGTGAGGAAGCAGGAAGGGGTCAAAATTCCTTCAGTAGAAAGGCTGAAGGCATGTGACATGTTCGAAATATGTCACAACATTCTAACGTGTAAAAACTAGCAACTTTTAAAAGTCAGTCCCTCACACATGTTTTTTGAACCTCTTTCAGATGTAGGCAAACTGTGAAATATTAAAGCAGAGAAGCACACACATCCTCACACTGTCACACAGTGCTCCCATGAGCCTAGAAAGGTCTGGACTGGACTTCAAAACTGAGTTTTAGTGCTTTTTTGTTTTTTTCATTCAGGGAGGGCGGGGGAAGGTCATTTTGTTTTATTGGTGTCTAGGTGAATGTTAAGATTTAAAAAGCAAAGAAAATGCCACGATCCAAAAATGTACTAAAAACAAGGTGAAACTAGCAACATTTGTCCTTTTATCCTTACATCTGTTTCTAAAGAATGGCAAACAGACTTCCTCTTACCTTGGCCCAGTAATTATGAAGCCACATGAAGCCCTTTCTGGCAGTAATTGCCTCACCGATGGAATAAATGTGGAGAAAACTGAGCATGATGAATTGCCTTTTAATTTGAATTAATCTTCAGCTGGCTACAAAAACAAAATAAAAATGGCCATGGGAACAGAGCAACACAGATGTTCAGAAGCTGAGGAAGCCTTCAGCAGTTCGAAAAGAATTCTTCTTACACCATGCTTCCAAAGATAGGGAACCAGTGACTCATGAAGTGTGAACTTCAATTTTGGCCCTGGTGGTTGTCAGTAAATAACAGTTGTAAGAAAGCAAAGTCTACTCTGAAACTTCCTCCCAAGCTCATGGTTGTGTATTTCCTAGAATGCTCCAATAACAAGTTTATATAACTTGTCCCAAGCTTTGGCAACCAAAGAATGGACTCCAGTCCAGTCGTGAATGTGAGGAGCACTCTATTTAAAGAGGAGCATTGGTATCTATGTAGGTAGGAGACAAAGTGTGAAAGCTTTGTAGAAGTGTAGTTCCCCCCGCCCCCATGCACAGTTACAAGAGAGAGAAGACTATCAGCTGTTATCAGACCAAATTGATATTTGATAAGTTTTTGCTGTTGTGCTGAATCCCATCTTAGGTCATAGTTCCGGCATTTCTGTCATGTTAAGATCTTCCCATTTCTGTCTATCTCTTTTATTTCGCCCTATATGGTTAAGCCCTTCTCTTTGGCTTTCCCACACAGTCATTTTCCTTTACACTTATAATTATTTCAATTTGCCCTTTCACGTGGAGACCTTGGCCATGAAATGTGCTATGTTTGAATTTCCATTTCTTACATATATATTGCAAAGATACTCAGACTCCAAGATGAGAAGGACTTCGTATTGGGATTGTTAATCTAAAATTGATTATAAATAATTGATGAGGAGGTATTTGCAGAGAAAAATGGGTCAATAAACTTCATAGATTACTATTTCAGCGTAAGTGTTTGAAATCAAGGATCTGTCTTATAAATGTTTATAATCTAGAATCCAAAGCAGAGTGCTTTGAATGGAGTGGGACCCTATTAAGTATTCACCGAGTTTAATTTAGGGTGTGTTGTACTCAAGAAAATGATTTTGGCAGTGCTTGTCAGATTTCTCTGACATGCTCGTATAGCAGTGGAAAGTGAGGGGGCTGGGTGTGACCTCCATTTAATAAGATGTTTTTGTGAACTCTCCTTTGTTGATTAAAATTGTTGTATTCTATTCCACTGCATTAATGCTGGGAATTTCTCTGAGGTTTAATGATTCAGAACATGGCTTGCATTCCGGGAACTGACGTTTTTTAGCCAAATGCCTTAGCAAAAGTTTTCTAACTTCTCAAAGCTGCCAGTTTTCTTACCTATAAAATGGAAATTCTATTGGGCTGTACTTTCATAGGGGCTTTTGTGAGAATTAAGCGAATGCTTATAAAATACTTAGCTCAGTGCCCTGGCATATAGTAAACTCTCCATAAATTACAGCTGTCAGTAAATAACATTAATGCACTAAGTTAACAGAGTACTCCCATTTCCAAGCACAAATAGTGAGATCAGCTGATGCTCCAGGAAGATGTGCCATGTATTTCACAGAGTTTTGAAGTTCAGTCCACACCTTCACAGGCTCAGATGAGCACTGTGTGTGTGTGTGTGTGTGTGTGTGTGTGTGTGTGTGTGTGTGTGTGTCTGTGTGTGTGTGTGATTTCTCTGCTTCAATGTTTCACAACTTCCCTTTTTTTGTAAAAGTCTCAAGAACATGTGTGAGGGATTGGCTCTAACTGTTCATTTTCAGATATGCTAAATTTGAACTACTTGAAGGAGGCTTCTTATCTGAGTCTAAATGGTTGTAATGTTCTTTTCCCTCTACATATGGATGCAAAAACAGTATTTTCTGGTCCAAGAAGAGATTTTCTTTCTCAACTACCAAATAGTCATTATGTAAAAACTTAGCATTGGAGATGAAGAGAATAGGAATGACCATTGAACTTTTAGGTACCCATTTTTTATTCATTAATGATTCAGTTATATGACATTGTCATTTCTTCTCCATTACCAGGATTTGGGCATGGACCCAGGAACTCTGGTCCATGCTTACATATAGAGTTAGTTGCTAGCAAGTGCCACTAAACTCAGTTCTGCTTATGCGCTACCAAGTGGTCAAAGATTGTGATTATACATGTTTCTCGAAGGATATGATTTTACTAAAATATTTAAATTTAAAAATTAATAAGGCATTTTCTCAGTAAATATGTATCCGTCTCCCTTCCAAAAGGCATCTTCTCTTATGTGTCTGATATATCCACTTAAAGATGAATGCATCCTTTAAAAACATACAGTGTTGCTTTGCGTATGTGTATTTAACTTACATAAAGAAGGGAGGGAAGTCTTGGTAGATATCAATAGAATAAATTCACTTCAACCCTTCTGCATACCCTATGAAGATTAAATGGGTTAAAGAAAAAATGTGCACACCCTAAGTGCTTCCTAAACGTCAGCTGCTTGGGGCCCTCCTTGGTCCTGCCAGGTAACCATAACACTGTGGCACGTGTGCTGAGTCTGGGGAGATTATCCATTTTGAGGCCTGAAATCCAAGTTTTGGTCCATGAATCCTGGGTATTACTTTTACTTTCACATTACTTTCACTTGTAAGATGACACCTTTAACTCTCTTCCATAATACAGAGGAGAATGATTCCCAGTCAAACCATGTACCCTTAGATTCAGAAACTGGCTGGTAATTGAGCCATCCAGCCACTGCTCTGCTCATCCCTGTGGCTTCCTTTCCCCTTATGCCAACTTCCCATTTTCCTCCTTTGTAAAATGACTTAATTCTGCTTGTCTACCCCATGGCTAGTCTGATTAACAATACAATAGGGTAGAAATCCAAACCTGGACTCAGAAGACAGAAACATATTTATAAAAAGAAATGCTTCTCTATTTTTAGTCTCCTTATACAGAATTTCCTAGACAAGATGTTAAAAGTACATGTATCATATGAACTTGACAGGATATGCCTAGAATTGTGTATCTTCCTTGTAATATTACTGAGCATTTTGAAACAAGTATTTTTGCTCAGCCATTTTGTAGTAATGACACTTTTATGAATTCTTGCATAAAGAAAGAATGACCCTTTGCTATATTAGTAGGTGAACTCCTTCCAGAAACTCTTCTTTGCTGTCTGGCTTCGTGCCTTTATCAGTGACTCTGAGGTCAGTCCTCTTCATTGCCTGCCCCTCATCTTCATAAACGCACCATGTTTTGTATATGTTGAAACCTGTACTCTTCTCTTTACTAATTATCTACCTATGTGTTGGGAAGATTTCCAGTTTTCCTTTGCAAATGGATCTATGTTACTTATTTGCAAGCTTGCTACCCACAAATAAATTATATTTTAATATTTTTCTACATACTAATATCTAGATATTTTCCAATGAGAAAATAAGTCAAAGCCTTTCCTCAAGTGGCTTGAGCACTGAAACATATTTTGCCTCTGAAAAAAAGATTGTCATACAACTCTACTAAGATTTTTCTAAAATATTTAATCCTTCTCTTGGTTTATTTGGAAAAATATGCTGAGGACAAGGTTCAAGGGCTTCAAAAATTTTCCTGAAGTGCTTTATGTGTGTGCAGTGGGTGTAGATATAGGGAAGAAAGGACAGATAACCCACCACCACCACCACCACCACAACCCTCAGCGTGGAGAGAAAAAGGAAGGGGTGAGGAGGGAGGGAGGGAGGGAGGATGACTATTGAATGTCAGAAAATGAAGTAGAACATCTATGCAGGAGATAAGAATCATACCTGCAACAGAAATTACCAGTTACCTTTGATTTTTAGAGTTCAATGTATTTATTTTTCTGTTTGGTATTGCAGCAATGGTTAGTGTCTTTTCTTTTCCTAGTGATTTTAGGATTTGTGTTTTTAGGACAAAGTGACAAATCACATATGCAGTAATAGAGCTGAGAGGCATTTTTCTCAGACTCCTCTCATCTTGCATAGAATGAGCAATGAGAACCAATTCAAATTAAACTAGTTGAAATTTTAGAAAGTACCAAGTTTTTCAACTGCCTTGGAACTTTGAAATAGTTTGTTCCTTCATAGTAATGTCATAGGTATTTTATGGCAAAGTGGAGAGACCTGGAGGTGTTGACTTGCCCTTTATTTAATCTTGTTGATTTTAAATTTGGTTTGTCTTGAGCAGTCTAATTATTTGGATAAAATGAGACTCACATTTTATGCCATAAGACTGACAGTCTCCAAATACAGAATGTTTCCTTCAACACATGTTAAATCAAATTTCTTTGATTCATTAGAAGGTGTTGGTTTTTACTAATTTTCCCCTCTTTTTATTAATATGAGTGCTAGCTGCAAATGTGAATTGCCAGAATATGTACAGAATTCTGCCAGAAATTTGTCATATTGAAATAAATGTACTTGACTTTTATAACAGAATACTGTCTAGAGTCATTTGAAATTAGTGCTACATTTATAAGGCTGTGTATTGTGTCCATCTACTGACAGGTCTTGTTTAGCATTTAGATTTCTGTACTTCTGATGGTACCTCTGTGCCCTGCCTGTAGGTAGATATTTGCACTGCATTTGTTTTATCTTGGACTGGAAACCATACACATAAAAGGGAAACCTGGAAGCATATATTGTTTCCATCTCTGAATGCTCCATCCCTGATAATATTATAATTGATTTCAGTTTTTTCCTTGTTCAGCACCAAGTGGTACACAGTTTGTTTATAATTCTTAATAACTGAGATGTTAACATTTGATGAAATACGTGGTGTGTATGTGTGTGTGTATTCTATAATATAGTAAGAAAATACCTATTCCGTGTCACATTTAGTTAACAGTTTATTTTCTGGAGTAGACTGATCTCTAGCAAATGTCAGTGGTCGTCTGATTTTACTCTTTGACCTTCTGTGTGCGTTTTGAGGGGTATGTGTGCCCACAGATCTTAGGAACTATTACAAAGATTCATTTATAATACCTACATGTGGCAGTACACTCTCTTGTATGTCATGAGCCAAATCCTAAATGTATTTTATTTAAATAATGAATCTGTGTACTCCTTCCCCCACCTCCTGTCCCTGCCTTCTTCTCCCTCTCCTTCCCTCCCCCTCCCTCCCTCCCCATCCGTATCTCTCCCTTGAACTCTCCCTCCCTCCCCCTCCCTCCCTCTCCCTCCCTCTCCTGCTGAAGCAAAGTTCCCACTGACTTTAACCAGTCAGACTGGCCTCAGGTCATCACTTTCTCCACACCAATGTCTAGAATGTTGTGTACCCTGTTTGGATTTCACCTACTTTTCACAAAAGAGACTCTTAAGATTCTTATGTCTTCCTGCAATAGCTGTTCCCAAGCGAAAGCAGAAGTATAGAGATTTTCCCCAAGGGCCTCCTCTACTTTGTTTTCTAGAACTGTTGCTGCCACATTTGACTCCTGCCTACCAGGCAAACACAGCTTGAGCTTTTGCACCTTTCCCAAAGGGTAGTCAGGTCTCGGCATGCTTGGGTGCCAATTTCAGGGGTCTCTACTACCTGGACTCTGAATCTATCACCCACAGGAGACCTTCAGGCCACCACTCAGAGCCGCCTGCCTTGTCCCCAGGGCCAGGCTGTCCCGAGTGAGGCTGCTGCCTGGGTCTTGCTTCTGGCCACATTCTGCCTCTTCTGGTGTGGGGCCTCCCTGCAGCCCCTCAGCCAGCCCTGAATGTGACCTCAACGCCTGTTCACTCTCTGCTCTGTGGCAGTATCCCTGCTTCTCTAGATACGTTTTGCCATCTCCTACTGGTCCAAGTCATTACTCTGCCCTTATTGCCATCAAAATGGGGAAGAAGTTTTTAAGTTATTATTAGGTCCCCAAATGTCAGTATGTTTGGCCTACTATAACAAGATATCACAGACTGGGTAATTTATAAACAATAGAAATTAAGTTCTCATAGCTCTGGAGGCTGGGAGTCCAGGATGAAGGTGCCAGTAAGGCCGGGTGAGCACCCTCTTCTGGGCCTTCTCCTGGGTCCTCACTTGGCAGATGGGGCTTGGGGCTCTGTGCGGACTCTTTTAAAAGAGCACTAATCCCATTTCTGAAGGCCCCACCCTCATGATCTAAGCACCTCCCAAAGGCCTCACCTTCTAACACCATCCCACTGGGCAATAGGAGTCCGATGTGGGAATTTTGAGGGGACACAAACATTCAGACCTTAGCACTAAAAGAAGCTGCATCTCTGTTAATTTTTCAGCTGGCTTTCTTGATTTCTTGGGCTGTTCTCTGGACAGGGTGAAAGAGAGTTAAGTGGTGCCACGGGAGGGCATGTTCTGTGGAGAATCCCAGAATACAGCATGCACCCAGCTGTCTCCAGCACTGTTCTCAGAGATGGAGGCAAGTATTTGTCTTCCCTCTGGAAGTCTTATTCTGGGACCTGAAAATCAGCCAGCATTTTCTTCACCTGGAGCATCACGTAAACTAACCTGATGTCTGAGATTTCTCAAAGTGGTGGTACAAAATAGAGAATCCTTTTGTACATTACTTTTTTTTATGTATAATTTAAACTCTATGAACTATGAAGTACTTTAACAAATAACAGTTATATTTCAACATTTTAATATATTCAATTGTTTGCATGTTGGCTATTTGAAATGTGAATTCCTCTAGGACAGATGTATCTAAGTGGGATCTTAAATTTTTTTATGACTGTGGTTAACTCTGTTAAGTGTGTGTACGTAGTTCTGATTTACACTGTTAATCTTCAATTGATTATCTTCCTCAATATGATACAAATGGCACTGAATTTGGCTAAGACCAGTTTTCCCAGGAAAAATGAAATCAACTTTTACAGCTGAAAATAATTAAGTCCTTGGCATTGAGCTCCTTAACTTTCTATCTTGGGAAAAACTCTTTTTTAATCCAACAGTTTATTGCAAAAATGATTCAGGCTTCTGTTCATATGATGAAAAAAGAAAATAAATTATATTATTTTATTGGGAGACTGGGACTAAAATGCCTTCAAAGTAATTTGAAAATTCCAAATCTCCCTGAACTACTTAATTTCCTTTAGAAGAAAATGTAGATCTAATGTTCTCATCAGATTATGTTTGCTTTCTGTATTCTTCCAAATTATCTTAATGAAATAGATTTCTCTTGTTATTAGCTTATCTCCAAATTAAAGTTTTCCTCATAAAAATTACTCATTAATTTGTTAGAGTCTTTACAAATGATGATGTATTGACTTAAAGTAGGTTAGTTTAATTTGTACTGGATGTTTCAATACTACATACTAAATTTATGAGTGCTACATTTTATGCTTCCTAAAAAGTTAAGGGGTGATTTAGATAGGAAGATGATGAGCAAAAGTTATCTTACTTCCTAAAAACAAAAACCTTAAGTGAAATATCATATTTTTTAAAGAAATAGAATATGGTATCTATTAGAATAAATAAGGACAGCTCCAGTCTAATTCTCATCTACAACCCACCACCATTTGTATTTCTTCTTGTGTCCTGTTAGAGAAGAGCATGCAAAAATAAATGAACTGCTGATGAATTTGTGCTAAATACTGGATCAAGGCCAAGAGCATGGGAAGGTGAAAGTCTGCTACTTAACACTTGTGGAGAATAGAGTGCTCATTTTTGGTAATACTCAAGCTAGTGGTCCATGACATGCAGCAGTTTTCAGCCGAGAGCCTTTTAGTAAGATAAATAGATTATAATTAAGAATATGTTGATCTTGGGCTGGGCTGTGCTGTTTGATACCAGGATATTATTTTGAATAATTTTTAAATTAAATGTCACATGAGCAAGCATTATCAATATTTTCAGATAAATTTATATATTAATAATTCTAATGAATATATCACAACTGAGATTTTTCTTAACAAAGCAGGAATATAAAATGTGGCCAGTTCGGTACAGAGATTCACTAACCACCTACCAATTATCCCTTCATTTAACCCATTGATTCTCTTCTGCAGGCTTAGCATTATTTACAGCATTATTTCCCAAAGCACAGTAGTCTTTCTCAAAAACTTTCAGACATATTATTGCCTGTAAGGCAAAGTCCAAATACTGAATGAGGAGCTGTTCAATGGTATAGTTTCAGTTTTGCAAAATGAAAAGTTCTAAAAATGTTACACAATAATTGAATATATTTAATATTACTGAAATGTATGCTTAAAACTGGTTAAGACAGTAAATTTTATGTTATGTTTTTTTTTTTACCACACACATTCAACCCAAATGCTAAGCCTAGCAGTCAAGGGCAATCATAATCTAGCCCCTCAACTGCCTTTCTAGGCTTATCTTTATCATTCATTCACACATCTTTTCAAGCACCTATTATATGCCAGAAACATATAAAGCATAGCAGTGAACAAGAGAAGCATATGCAAAATTTAAAATAAACTATTGCTAGAGTGGAAAGGGCTATCAGATTTGTTCTTGTTCCTTATACTTTCGCCATAGATCTTTCATATTCTCCCTGCATACTTCACATTTAGGGACTTGTATAGCTTTGTTTATGATACTCTCTCAGTCCTAAATGCCCTCTTGGCTCTCCACCGACCTCTCAATTCTCGTTCTTTCTAGACGTTCTACCTTTGGAGACACCATTATTCATGCCCCAAAGATGAAGTTTTTCCCTTGACTGCCATATTACATCGTGGCATTTAACTCTTCTTGTCCTCCAGGAATGACAGTACTACGTTTTGCATGTAACAGACACAGAAGAATATTAAACGAAGTGACACTATTAAAATATTTTAAATTCTAAGTATATACCAAATGCTTTGTTTTTGTTGTTTAAATATTTATATCTAATTTATATTTTATTTTTAACTAAATGTATATATATATGTGTTTAAGTTTAATATATATTTATTTATAATATTTATTGTCTTTTTTAGTGCAAAAGATTCCCTTGCATGCCAACAGATGCCATATATGCTTCATTAGGAGTATCAGGTGTACTTGGACCCTTGCTCTTACAAAGAACTTAATCAGTGCAGGGACCTACCCTTGAGTAGAATAATTAAGAGAGTCACTGCCTTGTTATGCGGTGTTCTGATAACCTGCATGTCTCCTGCAGCATAGTGCTGTTATTATGGGATTTAAATTTGTTTTACTACTCGGGGCTTAGGAATAACACATACACAATCCCCCACTACTACTAATGTATAATTAATTTCTGTTGTGTCCTCTCCCCATTTATCCACTAAGCAATCCATGGCATTCTTCTTAGAGTAAACTGTAATGAGGACTCCCACATTCATGGCATTGAAGGCTGTGCAAGTAAGCTAGTTAGCACCGCAGCAAGGAGCTCTGATGTTGGAGCCTTCTGCACTCGGGTTCACATCAAGAGGACTCCTACACATTAAGGCAAGTGCCAGTTTCTTCATTCCTAGAGACAGAACAAATATCTAATTTTGAGTAAACATTCTGTTATGTCTTTATTTTAAAATCTCAGCTTTACTGAGGTATAATTGACATATAAAGTTGCAAGATATATGAAGTGTATGTCATGGCGATTTGATATCCATACAAACTGTGAGAGGATTCCCCGTCTAGTGAATGAACACATACATTGTCTCACATACTTATTTGTCTCTATGAGAACATTTAAGTTCTACTCTCATAGAAACTTTCAATTAGGCCCCTTTATTGTTCATTCAGTTTTGGAGGGAAGAGCATCTAACAACCTCAGAGTTATTACATCATGTTAGGAGCTATGGGTTTTTGAAATGAATTGTAAAGGGTTGGTGAAAGTAAAAGTTCTTTCATTACCTTAAAATAGTTTTTTTTTTTAAAGCTGAAAAGCACCAGCACTGCCTTTGAGAGCCATAGGTTCTAATGGAGTTTTCAGAACTGTGGTTTCTTAGACTAGCCAAAAAGACTGTTCTATGTGATAATTTTTCTAAATTTATAATTGTGATAAACAACATAAAACTTGCCATCTTAACTGTTTTCAAGTGTACGGTTCAGTAGCATTAAGCATGTTTACTCTAGAGCTTTTTCATCCTGCAAAACTGAAACTCTGAACCCAAGAAACAAAACTCCCATTCTCCCCTTCCCCCAGCCCCTAACGATCACCATTATAGCTTCTATTCCTATGAATGTCACTACTTTAGATACCTGAGATACTTTAGATAAGTAGAATCATACAGTATTTGTCCTTTTGTGGCTGGCATATTTCATGTAGCATAATATCATCATGGTTCCTCTATGTTGTAGCATCTGACAGAATTTCCTTTATTAAAGCTGCATAGTATTTCATTGTATGTATATACCATGTTGTATACATCTATTTATCTGTGGATACTTGGGTTACTCCTACCTCTTGGCTGTGATAATACTGCTATGAATAATACTGATATGAACATTGTTGTGCAGATATCCCTTTAGATCCTACTTTCATTTCTTTTGAGTATATACCCAGAAGTGGGATTATTGGATTATATAGTAATTCCATTTCTAATTTTTTGAGGATCCGCCATACTGTTTCACATAGTGGCCTCACCATTTTCACTCCCACCAACAGTGTACAAGGGCTCTAATTTCTCCACATGCTCCCCAGCATTAGCTTTTTGTTTTATTTATTTATCTATTTTGATAGTAGCCTTCCTAGTGGATATGAGGTGATAGCTCATTGTGGTTTTGACTTGCATTTCTCTAATAATTTGTCATATTAAGCACCTTTGCATTATGCTTGTTGGCTATTTCTGTGTTATCTTGGGAGAAATGTCTGTTCAAGTTCATGCCTGTTTTCATTTTGTTCTGTTTCATTTTGTTTTAATGATTTATTTTTTCTTCCTTTTTTAAATAAAAGTTATTGATATACACACTTATAAAGGTTTCACATGAAAAACATTGTGGTTACTACAGTCACCCATATTATCAAGTCCCCCCAACACCCCATTGCAGTCACTGTCCATCAGTGTAGTAAGATGCCACGGAGTCACTACTTGGCTTCTCTGTGCTATACTGCCTTCCCCGTGACCCTCACACACACCATATGTGCCAGTGATAATGTCCCTCAATCTCCTTCTCCCTCCCATTCCCACTCGCCCTCCCCCACCCACCCCCTTTGGTAACTGCTAGTCCCTTCTTGGAGCCTGTGAGTCTGCTGCTTTTTTGTTCCTTCAGTCTTGCTTTATCGTTATACCCACAAATAAGGGAAATCATTTGGCATTTGTCTCTCTCTTGCTGACTTATTTCACTGAGCATAATACCCTCTAGCTCTATCCATGTTGTTGCAAATGATAGGATTTGTTTTCTTCTTATGGCTGAATAATATTCTATTGTGTATATGTACCATATCTCCTTTACCCATTCATCTACTGGTGGACACTTAGGTTGCTTCCATATCTTGACTATTGTAAATACTGCTGCAATAAGCATTGGGGTGCATATGTCTTTTTGAATCTGAGATCTTATTTTCTTTGGGTAAATTCCTAGGAGTGGAATTCCTGAGTCAACTGGTATTTCTATTTTTAGTTTTTTGAGGAACCTCCATATTGCTTTCCACAATGGCTGAACTAGTTTACATTGCCACCAACAGTATAGGAGGGTTCCCTTTCTCCATGTCCTTGCCAGCATCTGTTGTTCCTTGTCTTTTGGATGTTGACCATCCTAACTGGTGTGAGGTGATATCTCATTGTGGTTTTAATTTGCATTTCCCTGATAGTTAGCGATGTGGAGCATCTTTTCATGTGCCTGTCGGCCATCTGAATTTCTTCTTGGGAAAGTATCTCTGTTCATATCCTCTGTCCATTTTTTAATCGGATTATTTGCTTTTTGGATGTTAAGGCAAGTGAGTTCTTTATATATATTTTGGGTGTTAATACATTGTTGGATATGTCATTTATGAATATATTCTCCCATACTGTAGGATGCCTTTTTGTTCTGTTGATAGTGTCCTCTGCTGTACAGAAGCTTTTTAGTTTGATGTAGTCCCATTTGTTCATTTTTGCTTTTGTTTTCCTTGCCCGAGGAGATGCATTCAGGAAAAAGTTGCTCATGTTTATATTTAAGAGAATTTTGCCTATCTTATCTTCTAAGAGTTTTATGGTTTCATGACTTACATTCAAGTCTTTGATCCATTTCAAGTTTACTTTTGTATATGGGGTTATACAGTAATCCAGTTTCATTCTCTTACATGTAGCTGTGCAGTTTTGCCAACACCAGTTGTTGAAGAGGCTCTTCTTTCCCCATTGTATATCCATGGCTCCTTTATCATATATTATTTGACCATATATGTTTGGGTTTATATCCTGGCTCTCTGTTCTGTTCCCTTGGTCTGTGCATCTGTTCTTGTGCCAGTACCAAATTGTCTTGATTACTATGGCTTTGTAGTAAAGCTTGAAGTTGGGGAGTCTAATCCCCACAGCTTTATTCTTCCTTCTCAAGATTGCTTTGGCTATTTGGGGTCTTTTGTGGTTCCATATGAATTTTAGAACTATTTACTCTAGTTCATTGAAGAATGCTGTTGGTATTTTGATAGGAATTGCATTGAATCTGTAGATTGCTTTAGGTAGGATGACCATTTTGACAATATTAATTCTTCCTATCCATGAGCATGAGACATATTTCCATTTATTGATATCTTCTTTAATTTCTGTCATGTGAGTCTTGTATTTACCAGGGTATAGGTCTTTCATTTCCTTGGTTAGGTTTATTCCTATGTATTTTATTCTTTTTGATGTAATTATGAATGAAATTGTTTTCCTGATTTCTCTTTCTGCTAGTTTTTCATTAGTGGATAGGAATGCAACAGATTTCTGTGTATTAATTTTGTATGCTGCAACTTTGCTGAATTCAGTTATTAGTTCTAGTAGTTTTAGGGTAGATTCTTTAGGGTTTTTTATGTTCAATATCATGTCATCTGCATACAGGGACAGTGTGACTTCTTCCTTACCAATCTGGATGCCTTTTATTTATTTGTGTTGTCTGATTGCCATGGCTAGGACCTCCAGAACTATGTTGAATAAAAGTGGGGAGAGTGGGCCTCTTTGTCTTGTTCCTGACCTTAAAGGAAAAGTTTTCAGCTTCTTGCTGTTAAGTGTGGTGTTGGCTGTGTGTTTGTCATGTATGGCCTTTATTATGTTGAGGTACTTGCCCTCTCTACCCATTTTTTGAGAGTTTTTATCATGAATTGATGTTGAATTCGTCGAATGCTTTTTCCGCATCTGATGATGTGATTTTTGTCCTTTTTTTGATGTGGTAGATGATGTTCATAGATTTTCAAATACTGTATCATTCTTGTATCCCTTGAAGAAATCCTGCTTGATCATGATGGATGATCTTTTTGATGTATTTTTGAATTTGGTTTGCTAATATTTTGTTGAGTATTTTTGCGTCTATGTTCATCAGGGATATTGGTTTGTAATATTCTTTTTTATGGTGTCTTTGCCTGGTTTTGATATTAGAGTGATGCTGACCTCATAGAATGAGTTTGGAAGTTCATGCCTGTCTTCTAATTGGTTTACTTGGCCTTGTGTTAATGAGTTGTAGTTCTCTATCAATCCTGGATATTAACTCCTTATCAAATGTATAATTTGCAAGTATTTTCTCTCATTCTATAATTTGCCTTTTCACTTTATTGATTTATTAGACTGGATTTAACATTTGATGCTGTAATCTGTACAGGAATTATCTTTGGCTAATCTGGTGAGGTATAACCAGTCATTTCTCCTGCCAAAATCAGTGCTTATTACCATGAGGTACAGTTCTATGTTGATTTATGGCTTTCCAACTTCCATAAAACCAGTAACAATAGTAAGGTCAATCTTTTTAATATTTTCTGTGCATTAAACCTTTAATACAGAACTTAGCATAGTCTTTGTTGTATCTGTGTAGTACTGAAGGGTACTTTGATTTAAGTTCTCTATTGAAAAATGGTTGAAGGGGGACATGTACGGAGGCTGTTATGCCTTAAGTCTGGTATGCTGGTTCCTGTATTTGTGACAGAAGATATCTGGTTTGCATTGTGTGGCCTCTCCCATGGTATTTGAGAAAATATAAACTTTACCAGTAGGGATGATCTGCAAGTTACTTGTAATTGCATGGGGATGGAGCCTGTTTCTATAAATGATTAAGGAAATGACATACTAAGTAACCAGGACACAATCCAGGGAAAATGTTCACCTTTTTTTTTTTAAGGAAATATGTGCATTCTATGGTTTCTGCAGAAACTTTCATCTCAGGGAATATCGATGTGTTCACAAGTTACATGTAGTCAGCTTCTCCATTGAAATGCAGCTAGCTCTTGAGTGACTATAGTAATAGCTGTAAAAATATCTAGGCCACCCATTTTTGGAGTCAAATGCTTCTTGTACTCACAGAAAAAGCAAATAATTGTTAATAATTATGCCATATTTTAATAAATGATGTTGGTTTAATTAATGATGTTGGTTTGGGTGAATTGATTGCTAATTTCTGAATGCTTCCTAAATTAATGTCACTGTTGGAAAGAGAGCCCAATAAATAATTCTCTACATTTTAGGATATGAGCTTTACTGACAAGGATTTTTTAAATTTGAAATGGTATTTTCACTATTGGTAAATGTGAAATAAAATGAAGTGTCAAGAATACTTTTGGGAATTTTATAGTGTTTTAAATTTAAAAAGCACTTCATTTTTATCATAATCCCAGCACCACTAATGTCCAGACCCTCAAATACTCAACAGTTCTTCCTTGAAAATAAATAGCAAAATCATAATTTATATTTAATACTAAGGAAGGAAAGTAAAGAGCATGGTGCTGCATTGTTGTTCTTTCATAACTCTGTTTTTTAGTGTTCTCTACTGACAGTGAAATTCAGACTCCATTTGTCTAAAGAGCCATAAAGCTGGAATTTCCAAAGAGCACTCTCTGTAATGATTATGGCAAAATTCCAAAATTATCTAGTGGAGAACAGGCTTTTATTCTTTTTTAAACTGTCAAGCTGTTAGTAAAAGCAAGCACTCTAGTTAAATGACTAAGCAGATGGTTTCTGAGACATGCTTCAGGAGGATCCATAGGAAACATCTGGCTGAGTGACTGAGAACCATTTGTGGCCATGCATATCAAAGATTAGTCATCAAGTATTCTAATTCCTCTTAATGAATGCCAAACGCAAGCCCATCAGCCTTTTTCATATGACATCAGTTGACATTTGAATGGAGCTGTTGTCTAGTGCTCTACACAGTAATATGATTAATTCTACAGAGGGATTTTTGGCTTCCAGCTTATCCCAAAACTGTACTCAGTATACAAAGTGAGATTTCAACCGTGTGTCCATCAGTAGGAGAATATTCTCAGACTTGAGATCCATCAGCTGTTATACTTTAGCTTTATGTTCCTGTCAGGCTTACTTTGCACTAGATGCACATCTTGATCAAGAAAAAATATTCTAAGCTCATTAATGATCTTTAAGAATGCTAGCACAAAAAGATGAGAAATCAATATCTCATCCAAATGTCCATGAGTGAGTGACTGGTCTAGGCAATTGGAATGTACCCATACAGTCTGTAGAGTGGGGGCATGGAGGAATGCTCTGCTCCACTCAGTCATTCAGGGGCCCTGGCTCATGGAGGCCTCACTTTCCTTTTTACAAGGCTTGTTGTATGTGTCAACATTCAGCTGGCAGATAGGAAAAGAGAGGGAAGATGAGTGTGGGAGGTTGTTGTGGGCTAGGCAGAAAGTGATGCATATTCCTCTGACCAAAACTTAATCTCATGGCTTTATCTAATTGCATGGAAGACAGGGAAATGTAGTCTGTACCAAGACAAAGAAATAGCTACCCAGTCTCTCTACAGAGGTTATGGGAGCTGATTAGAAGAAGAGTAAGAGCAGAATTGAGGCTTTCATTGTGTGTGTATGTACATGGCGAAATTTGAAAAGGTATATGGCTTATTCAAAAAATATATTTTTCAGGAAAAAGTCATTTTCTATGTAATACTTAGAACACCTATCCTAATTATAAATGATGTACTCCACCAAATTTTGTCATTTATCATGTTTTATGAATATGATCTGGTTCCTTTTTAACCTAATTGGTTCCAGACTCAGGGAAAAGCTCTCCACCTAGGTCACTGCAATTTGGGATTTTTTTTTTCTCCAGTCATCTTAGTTCATAGGTCCACTAAATAGGAATGATTCTGTGATCAGCTGACAGAAAAGAAGTTAGACTTGACGCATGTTTAAGTGGGGCACAGCATGCAGCCATGCCCGTAGTGAAGCCGCTGTAAGGAGTCATTACCTCACAAATCTGGTCTAGAGTTGCAGCCAGAGCACATCATAGCTTTTTGTGGCCACGTTTGAAACCCAGAGGTATTTCTTCTCAATCTCCCTGTTCAACTGTCATCTGAGCTTCATACTGTTGACTATTGTGAGATCCAAGCTTCTTAACCTAACGGATAAGGGTCTGGTCTAATATTTGCCTGTTTCCAAGTTCACATCTTGCCAATTCCTTTGAGTTTTTCCTATGACTGAAACCAGTGTTTTTCACACTCATATTCAACAGCAGATTTTTCTGGGAGTCATTTTCAGGTTTGCTATAGACAGAAAGTACTGCCTGAGCAAATAGATTTGTGAAACATTATACTGCACACTACATTCCCTCTTGGGGTTATGCATGTATTGAATCCTCAGAGAAGCTCTGCAGCTGGTTTAATTTTAGATGCTTGTTTAATTTTGATAGTCCTGAAATTTACCAAACTTAGTTTGAACACAGAAAGTAGATGGCACACCCCACACCTAACTGTGGCCAAGCACAATGATACACAGAACACCAAGTTGAAAGCTGCTGCTCTGGACCTGTGTGGTCCTGTGTGATCATGACCAGTGACAAGGGCCTATTGAGCACTTGACCTGTGTCTCACATTATGTGGCTGCTTTAGGAGTCCTTGGTAATCCTTCTCTGAATGTTCTATGCAGAATAGATCATTCCTATCAACACACTCTCACTTTGTGTCTTTTCTTACTGTATCGTAAATATTTGCATATGTTCTTTATTCATCAGCTAAATCATTTTTTCCTTGATTATTTTATTCATTCTTGGGATTCCAGGGTCTAGGATAGTACCATACCATAATGTTATGATTGGGTTTACTTTGTCCTCTCTTTCCTCTCTACGTATTTTTTAAATAAAAAAGTATTTCTGTTTTATTTTATTCTTAATATTTTTAAATGCATATATGATTTCAACTATAAAGCTAACAAGCATACTATTCTTAGAAGAAACTGAGAACTTTAACTCCAATCATCTCCCTTCCCTATTATTTTTGGCTCAATTTTTTAATATCTTCCAAATAAATCATTCCATTATAATATTATTATTGTACCTGTTTTAAACAATTGATGCTGTTTAGATATAAAACCATTTATACCAGTTTCTTTATTCACCATTCTTATATTTCATTTCCTCTTTGTTTTGATTATTATTGAGATGCATACAACAAAATGCACAATTTTAATGTGCAACTTGTTGAATTTTGACATGTGTATATACTCACGTAACCATTGCCCAGATCTGGATACAAACATTCTTATTAATTTTTCCTATTCACCTATTTCACCCATCATCTAAACCCCCTTCACAGTGGCAGCCACCAGTCAGTCTGTTCTCTCTGTTTATGAATCTGTTTCAGTTTTGTTGTTTGTTCATTTGTTTCTTAGAATCCACATATAAGTGAAATCATTTGGCATTTGTCTCTCTGTCTGAATTATTTCAGTAAACCTAATACCCTCTGGGTCCATCCATGTTGCAAATGACAAGATTTTCATTCTTTTTTATGGCTGAGTAATATTTCATATATATGCACCACACCTTTTATATCCATTCATCTATTGGTGGACATTTCAGTTGTTTCCGTATTTTAGCTATGGTAAACAATACTGCAGTAAACAAAGGGGTTCATGTATCTTTTTGGATTAGTGATTTTATTTTCTTTGGATAGATTCCCAGAAATGGAATTGCTGGGTTGCATAGTATTTCCATTTTTAGTTTTTTGAGACACCTCCATATTGCTTTCCTAGTGGCTGCACCAATTTATATTCCCACCAGCAGTGTACCAGGGTTTCCTTGTCTCCACATCCTTTTCAGTGCTTGTTATTTCTTGTCATATTGATATTAGCCATTTTGACTGGTGAGAGTTGATATATCACTGTGGTTTTGATTTGCATTTTCCTGATGATTAATGATGTTGAACATCTTTTCATGTGTCTGTTTGCATGTCTTCTTTAGGAAAATCTCATTTCTTTCTACTGTGTTCAGTTTCCTTCTGAAACAATGTAATTTAGTACTTTTTTTAGCAAAGGTCTCTTACTGATAAGCTCTCAATCTTTGCCTGAAAATATCCTTATTTCAACATTAATCTTAAATGAAAGCATATCCAGTGATAGAATTATATATCATTTTCTTCCAGCTCACCAACACTCTCTTCAAACTAGCTCTAAGTAACTATGTAACCCAATTATTGAGGGTTTTTTTTAATTGAATGACTATATTCATTATTTCAAGTATAATCAAATTATTTGTTTTAACCTTTCTTGTCTTTTTTCATGATCTTTGTTCTTTTCTCATGTTTTGCTGTCTGCTTTTATGATTTTAATATTTTGGGCATATTTATTTGACAAGCTCTTTTTGGTATTTCTAGTGTCAAAATTTATTGAACACCTAATCCTGCTGTTTGTTCTGTCAGCTAACTCTTGCTCAGAATGCACTATTTTCTCATTTGGTTTATAATTTGAATTATGAACTCATGTTTGGTGGTTACCAGTTTAATCTGGTATACCCTGGGATAAGGGCACATCCCCCATGAGGTGTTTTGTGTTTGCCTCTGCCAAGCACCCAGCAGTATTTCTGGGAGTTACTGGAACATACATGTTAGTTTAAATTTGAACCCCAAGCTTTAGTGGGAGGAGACCCATTGATATGAATTTTAAGAGATTTTTTTTCCATTTATCCTTGTCTTCCCTTATGATTAATGGTGAATTTTTTTTCTGATTCAGTGTTTTACTGTGGGAGTACTGTTCTGTGTTCCCATTGTTAGAGATGGATTTAAGCTCCAACTCAGGTATTAAGCATCTGCCTGCCAAGCCTCATTTTTATTTTATGTGGCAGCCAGACTTCTCAATTGCCATCAACCAACCTCCTGGCAGCTCAGGTTTTTCCACCTCACCCCTATTTATTTTAGCAAAACATTCCTTTGGATTTTATAAAAGGTGGGTTTAAAGGCTAATTCTTCTGCCGTATTGCCGTAAACTGAGGTTTTAATACATGTTAAGTGGGTAAATGGATGTCTGGTTGAAGAAGAAAAACCTTCTTGCCGAGATAACAGCAAACATGTAAGGGAGGCAGGAGGAAAGCACAGTTACCATTCAGTTTGTCTAAAAATATGCTGTTCAACTTGGTAGCCATTAAATGGTTATTGAACAAGTGAAATGTAGCTGGTAAATTGAGACATGCTGAAGTATAAAATGTGAAGATAGTTTTAAAAAGAATATAAAATATCTAAATTTTAGTATTGGTAATATATTGAAATGATACTTTTGATATATTGGGTAAAATAAAACATTAAAATTAATTTCACCATATAAAAAATGTGGCTTCTGGGACATTTTAGATTTATCTATAGCTCCCCTATTTATTTTATACTGGTGTCAAGTATACAACACAGTGTTTCAACAGTTACCCATATAATTAAATCCCCACCCCCACTAGTGCAGTTACTATCTGTCAACATAGGAAGATGTTACGGAATCATTGGCTATATTCTCCATGCTGCATTTCCATCCCTGTGACCAACTTATATTACAACTGAGAATTTTTGTGTCCATTTATCCCCCTTACTCTGCCTATCTGTACATTTTAACCCCTCCCCCATGGTAACTACCAGTCTAACCTCAGCGTCTATGAGTCTACTGCTATTTTGTTCATTTTGTTTTGATTTTAGATTCCACAAATAAGGGAAACCATATGGTATTTGTCTTTCTCAACCAGGCTTATTTCACTTAACATAATATCCTCTAGGTCCATCCATGTTGTCATAAATGGCAGGATTACCTTCCTTTTTATGGCTGAATAATATTCCATTGCATATAGTTTCTACACCTTCTTTATCCACTCATCTATTGATGGACACTTTGGTTGCTTCCATGTCTTGGCTATTGTAAATAATGCAGCAATAGTCATAGGATTGCATATAATTTTTTGAATCAGGGATTTTGTTTTCTTCGGGTAAATTCCCAGAAGTGGATTACTGGGTCTCATGATATTTCTTGTTTTTTTGAGGAACCTCCATAGTTCTTTCCATAGTGGCTGTACAAGTTTAAATTCCCACCAACAGTGTGGGGAAGTTCCCTTTCTCCACATCCTCATCATCACTTGTTATTACTTATCTTTTCAATAGTGGATGTTATAACTAGTGTGAGGTGATATCTTTTGGTTTTTATTTGCATTTCCCTGATGACTAGTGATGTGAAGCATCTTTTCATGTGCCTGTTACCCATCTGAATGTCTTTTTTGGAAAAATGTCTGTTCAAGTCTTCTGCCCATTTTTTAATTGGGCTATTTGGGTTTTCGGGTATAAGTTCTTCATGTATTTTTGATGTTGTCCCCTTATCAGATAAATAATTTACAAATATATTCTTCTATACTGTAGGATGCCTTTTTGTTTTTTTTGATTGTGTCCTTTGTTGTACAGAAGCTTTTTAATTTGATGTAGTCCCTGTAGCTCCCCTATTTCTGTTGTCTAGCATTAGAGTACATTATAGATGCACAATAAATACTGGTTGCATAAATGAAGGCATTTAATACACTTAAATTGTCTCTCATTGTTCCTAAACTTGGTGTATCTATCTATCTATCTATCTATCTATCTATCTATCTATCTATCTATCTGATGAGTCCTACAATATCTACAGACATTTCCCATACGAAATCTACCACCAGATCTTACAGCAATGGAGTGTTAGGTAAGAGAATAGAATTTAGTTCACTGCAATGGCAAATGTAGGTGGATAGTAGTTAGGAG
The DNA here is from genome assembly GCF_040802235.1 of Manis javanica. Taxonomy (NCBI): domain Eukaryota; kingdom Metazoa; phylum Chordata; class Mammalia; order Pholidota; family Manidae; genus Manis; species Manis javanica. Next base: position 51,336,807 of record NC_133160.1, read on the forward strand.
AAATGAGTTTAAATAAATGCTTTTGACAATTACTTGAGTCAAGTAATGCACCTTCTTTAATAACTCTTTCATATTTTTGTCACACTTTGTTTACATGATGATGTAGAAAACATGACACAATACTTAAGGAAAAAACTTAAGAAAAAGAATCACAAAAATACAGTAAGAAGCTGTTTCAATTTGATACTGGTTTTTTCTCTAACATTTGAGCCCATCTCCTTCCCTAAGTCAGCATTCATTAATTCACTGTTTGGGTATAGAGAATGAAAAAGAGGGTGCTGGAAGGTAGAAAACACCACACACTCAAAGTATTTTTTGCATACAGGGCTTTTTTACCTTGCTGGTCACTGAAATGGTATTTTGCCTTGGGGTTGAGAACTGAGCTGTAACTGGCAAAGCCAGCCAGCCAAACAAAATGTTTCCAAAGGCATCACCTCACTCCCATCTGTACACAGCCATTAAGCCAGTAATGTGACATTTTTAAGGGTATTCTGCCATATTTCACCTTTGTCACTCTGTATATTCCATAATAACCCTTCTAACAAAGTTCATATGTTCTTCAGGGGAAAAGGAAAGTAAAATCATGAAAGAGGATCATGCACTGAAAGATCTGAGGTGTCCAAGAGCTGTTATAATACCAGCTGGCAGAACAAACCCCAATGCAAAGGGGTTACAAGCCTTAGTTCCAAACTGTGTACCACCTGACTGTCCCCAGAGACCATTTTTGCCAGTGTAAAAGAAGATTTCTTTTTTCTTGCTGCCCCTTATTCTCTTAAGTTGGCATCAATGTCTTAGCACATTTGCTGGGCCTCCAGTTATAGTTACTGCAGGTGCTGTCCCAGGAAGCTGCTCAGATGAGGCAGAGAGCATGAGCTACAGTGAAAATTCTCCTATATTCACTAGTTGCAGGGGGAGTTATGAGCTGAGTTGCTCTGCTGAGGTCTCCTATTTTCCCTTTTGAGTCCTACTGCTACAAAAGTTTATTTCATTTATGGTTTCTCCTATGCACAGAGTATTGGTGTGGGTCACCAGGAACAAGTGGGCTTTGTAGTGGGGTGTTAGTGATAGACTGATTCCCACATATTGGGCTTCTTCCTGTTACAGTGGGACACATCTGCTCCCCAAGGGCATATTTGGGGAGACAGACAAATATGGACCAAATGATCAAAGCATTTCAAAATGGAAAGCACAGCTATTTTTGAAGTGGAATTATCTGTAGCTTTTATCAGATGGCTTCCTAATCACATTCATATGCTTAGTGTTCCAGTTTGCAGGCAAGAAGTTGTTCATTTACCTCCATTGCTAGCCAGAGGAACAAAAGCTCCTAAAAGTCAAGTGTAGGACCAGAGTTAGTATTTATGCCTCTTTTCTTCTATTACTTCTTGACCCCTTGGATTTCTGATGCTGCTTAGTAGTGTTTATGAGTGAAAGAGCTATGCTTTGCTGGTGTATGCAGCCAAACTAGAGAAGATGAGAAGGTGTTTTATATGTTCATTGCAGCTTATCCACAGTGGGTGTCTATTTCCATGGCCAGTGTGAAGGGTCTAGTCTAGCTATGATCTCATCCTCAACCCTCCATGAATCTTATATGATAGTCTAATCAAATGAAACACCTTAGATCGTGAAGAACTTCTGAAAATAAACCACATCATGAAATGAAACCTGCTCTAGCTTTAGTCTGACTATAATTATCCAGCTTAGCCAAGAAGGTATGAATTGTATGGTTGGCCATGGTTCATAGGGTTTACCAGTTTGCTCCTGACCATTTAGAAGGCTTAAAGTGAGGATGCTCACACCTTTTGGTCACCTGGGCAGTAGGAAGAGGCATTATACTCAAGCCAAACAAAGGGTGTTTTCTAGAAACAGGGCACTTAGAAGTTCCTTCTGGGAGAATTAAAAAAATTCCCTGAGCAGGCACTCCGTAGCCACAAAGCTTGGCTCACAGAGATGAGGCTGGATTCCAGCACCTATTTGCCCCACAGCCTAGTGCCTTTGTGCAGGGAATACAGCTTGTTACAGTGGCTTTACCTTAGAATGTGGGGTTGCACCTCTTGTACATATAAATTACCCAAATGAAACTCTTACTGGGGAGTGTGGGTGGAGGAAAAAGAGAAACATCTTCACATAGTCCCACTGACCAGAGTACACCACAGGCAGTGGGACAGTCAAGCTGAACACAGAGAAACCTACAGAACATATGTGTGGAAGACTTTAAGGATTTTTCTTGCCATTGACCAATAATACAAAATAAAATGAAAACAAACCAACAAGCCAAAAAAATCTCCCATGGCCAAGGAGAAGAGAATGCTTTGTTCCTAATGAATAGTCTAGAGAAGCTGACTATCAAACAGTTAGAGGTGATAGTCACCAAACAGGTGGCCCAATCTACACAAAAGAGCCATTTTTACTGTACCTTGTGGGTGATGCACGGCATTTGCCACGCTGATTTTGTCTGACAAGCTGAATTTAGAGCGTAACAATAAAAGGTTCAATTTATGTATTTAAAGCTCTCATTTCTTTTAACTTGAGAGGATCCATCAAAGGACCAAAGCAGTAACCTTGCTGCTGGAACTTTTGTAATTTAAGCACCTGTTGTTCAGAAAACCACTTGAATTGGTTAGCATTGAAGACACTTGAAAGAGGCATTTGCTCTTACTTGACTTGGAAATATAAAAAGGTTTTCATATGCATTTTCAGAATTCAGATATTTAAGTCTCCGATTAGTACTTAAACATGCTGGAGAATTCGGTGGTGAGATATGGGAGAGGCAATGAGGCAATGGTAATGATTATGAAAATTTAGCATGTATTTCTAACTCTGAACACAGCCCACTTGAGAAGTCACTTTATAATATTATATCTTATTCTCAGATGTTCTTACAGTAAAATTTCCACTAAAATGAAAGCAATATGATTGTTGATTTTCTTCATCTATTAAGAACTTAATGTCGTCTTTCAGTCAAAGACTCTTACAAAGTATGACAGTGATACTTTAAAAAGCCTCTTTTCCATACCTGGAGAAAATAGTTTTAAGTCAATTACATAGAACTGCAAAAGCATCAGCCACAGATACCTAAAGTTATTTTCAGGATTATTATAAGGTATTTTTACATTTGACATGAGTCTTTTCATTCTAGATAATAGATTTCATTTACATTCTGAGATCCAAGGGTTTGTGTCTTTTTGTAAAGAAGATTAAAATGTTGATGTCTATTCAGAGCCAGAAATTATTTTTCAGGAAATCCTGAACTCAAAATTTCATTGCAGTGCATGTCTTTTTTGTGTAAAGTCCATTCTTAGATATTTCTTTGCTATAAAATTGCCTTCAAAGAATTATTCTACATATAAATAGGAGGAAAAACCTAGCAGCTTTGTGTAACTAGGACAAACGTTAGGCAGAAGATCTGGGCAATATTTCAGGGAATTACTACACTTTCCATTTTATTTCTGTGAGTCCACAAATGTGGGGTCAATAGTTTTTGTGGTGATTTTATTTTCCTTTTAAAAAAATGTGTGTATGCCTACAGCTGCCGTGTGCCTATAGCTGCTGCATGCTAGAAAAGTGGCTTGTGGCGTCTTTTCTCCCTCACATCCTTTTGTGTTTCCACTGATAGGCATTAGACAGCTGGGAAAACCCTTTCTGGACACTCTCTTCTCTGTGCTCACTGTCTCTAGAGCCCACATGCTGAGACTAGCCCATAAGAGTGATATGGGGCCTACGTGGTAGAAGGCTAAGAGGGGTGACAATAAGAAGGCAGGGAAGGCCATGGTGTTCCTTTGACTATTTACAATATGGAAGATGTACAGGGACAAGAGGGCTCTGAGCACCGGGCTCTGAGATGCTGGGACCTCATACAGTAGACACTGAAAAGGCACTGAGGCTTCCCAAGGGAGGAGATGGCACAGTTCATTTAGATGCTATGTGATATGGTCAAGGGCGTGAAGTTAAGAGTACTTCTGGTAGACCAGGAGATAAGTGCCCAAATAGGAGAGCATTTTGAGTCCAAGCAAGAGAGTCCTTTTCGAACTGTACTGGTGACAGCATGAAAAGGAAAGGGTGGATTCAAGTCACAGAATATTAGGACTTGGCAGCTTAGAGTCTAAACTGATGTTTAAAGGAGAAAACTGGGGCTCAAGTCCTTGCTCTTCTATCCATGCTTACATGTCTGCTAATACTACGTGACCTTGGATAAGCCCTTCTCATCTTTGAGTGTATTTCCTAATGGCAGATAGGAAATTACACCTGCACCAAATGAGCTAGTTTTTTTTAAGTGTATGTAAATCCTAAACATTATGCAAGTTGTTATTGGATGTGAGGTTTATGGCGGATTTAAAAGAGTCTAAAACCTGCACGTGGATGTTTATAGCATAACTGACAACACTTGGAAGCAACCAAGATGCCCTTCAATTAGTGACTGGGTGAATTCACCGTGGTACCTTCAGAAAATGGAATATTATTCAGTGCTAAAAAGAAATGAACTAGCAAACTAGGAAAATGCATGGAGGAAACTTAAATACTTATTGCAAAGTGGAAACAATCAATTGGAAAAGGTGACATACTGTATGATTCCAACTGTATGACATTCTAGAGAAGGCCAAACTATGGAAACAATAAAAATATTTGTGGTTGCCAGGAGTTTAGAGGGAGACAGGATAAATAGGTACAGCACAAAGGATTTTCAGGGCAGTGAAACCTACTTTTCATGATACTATAATGATGGGTATTTGTCATTATACATTTGTCCAACCTATAGAATGTACAACACCAAGAATGAACTGTAATGTAAACTATGGACTTCAGGTGACTATGATATGTCCATATAGGTTCATCACTCATTAACAAATGTACCTCTGGGGTGGGGGATGTTGATGGTGGAAGAGGCTGCAGGGTGTGGGTAGAAGGTATGTGGGAATTCTCTGTACTGTCCACTCAGTTTGTTGTGAACCTAAAACTGCTCTAAGAGAAAAAATTTATTAATTGGGAAAAAGTGTCTAAGATTATCACAAGATCTTAAGCCTGTGATTAAGATGATAGTGGTGCCCTTCACAGATGTAGTAGTATTAGGAAAAGAAGATGGTTTCTGAGAAAGATGATAAATTCCACTTGGGGCATTTTGAGTCCAGGGGCCTAACAACCAAATAGAGATACCCGGCAACTGGGATGAGGGCTAGATCCCACTGTACATGACATTCTTGTGGTTCATCACAGCTTGTAAAGCAGGGATGCATATGTTGACTTGTTTCACTTAGTGTGCCATACATGGGGTAAAGAAAGCAACTAGATGATTTCTAAGATTTCTTTAAGCCATGAGATTTTTTTTGGAAAGGATTGGAACTGGGCTGGAGGTGTGGGACTCACCACAGGTGATGTTGGAACATTGACAATGGAGGAGGTCTCCAAAAGGAACAGAACTGGGTAGCAAGAGTCTACAAGAGCTTCTCAATGTGCAGGGTGGAGGAGGAGATCCGGGGGCACAGTCAGAGATGGGGGGAAGACCAAGGCAGCCCAAAGACAGGAAAAGCAGTGCAAAGAGGGTCTAAGCAGAAGTATAATGTCAGCCAGCTGCAGGGATACTAAGCAGGATGAAAACTGAGAAATGTCCAAATGATATGGAAATTAGGTTGTGTTTCACCTCTGAGAAGCCCGTTGTTTTGAGCGGGGAGGGCGGGAACACCTTGTAAAGGCCAAGCAAACAGCAGGGATCAGGGATGCTGGGGAAAGACACAAGCAGAAGGCAATGGACTAAGGGGATGAGGAGGTGTCAGGAGGTGGTTTTACAGTGGAGGTACTGTGAGAAAAAGGGGCACTATTGGAGGGGTTATGTTAACAGAGTGGGAAGAAAGAAGAAAGGAATTAAGAATTCAGGGTGTTTCTCTCTAGCCTGAGGACTGGGGACAGGTTGCATTGGAATAAAAGGCAAACTTGAGTGAAGAAAGAGCGAGAGCTTGTACATCAAGAAACTTTGATAAAAGGACAGCATAGAAAGCTTAGAAGAGCCACTCTTGGGAACGCAATTGGCATCAACTCAAAACAATTTTCAATATTGACTCTGTGACCTTTACTTAACCTACAGGGGCCTCAGTTTCCTCTTTTGTAAACACTTTATTTTTAAAACCTTTATGGGGCTTTTCAAACATACTACAAATATAGAATAGCACCCCTTTTTCCCATCACACAATTTCAAATGTGCGGTAGTGGTGGATATTGTATTACCCATCCCAGTCATCATGTAAGTGCACCTGTAATTACTTCCTATATGGATGTCTGGCTAATAAGTGTGGTGGAAGACATATATCACCAGCATGACATTAAAACACTTAACCATATTAAAAACATTCCTTAGCATCCTCTAATACATAGTACCCTCTAGAAAATTCATACTCCCAATTTCCCCAACTATTTTAAAGATGTCTTTTTATAGATGATTAGTTTTCAATCAAGATTCAGTGAAGGGCCAATGGTTGCATCTGGGTTCCTAGGACTCATGAAAATTACATTAGATAAAGGGTATAAATTATCCTAGTCCAGGTCTGGCACATGACAAGTACTCAGTTTATATTCCTTCCCTTTCTTTACATTTCCCTCTTCTGGACAGCATATTGGCAATTGAAGATGGGAGTCAAGGGCACAAGATCCACTAGTGGGGGCACAAGACCCCCCTTTTGTGGTGGAGATGGTGAGATATTGGGCACTGAATGAGCCAGCAAGGTTTAGAGGCAGAAGATGGGAGACAAAATGCCTCATATCCAAAGATCCTACTGAGACCAAAATAATAGCTAATAATTATTTAGAGTTTACTCTGTGACTGGCACTACACTCAGTACTTTTATATGTATTAACTCGTTTATTCCTTACAACAACCCTATGAGTTAGATGATACTGTTTTTTTAAAATAATTAATTAATTAATTTTTATTTTTTTGAAGAACATTATGTTTACTAGGCTCTCCCCTACCCCAAATACCCCCAAACAAACCCCATTACAGTCACTGTCCATCAGCATAGTAAGATGTTGTAGAATCACTACTTGTCTTCTCTGTGTTGCAAAGCCCTTCCCTTTCCCCCACCCCCACATTATACATGCTAATCATAATGCCTCCTTTCTTCTTACCTATCCTTATCCCTCCCTAACCTCCCATTCTCCCCAGTCCCTTTCCCTTTGGTAACTGTTAGTCCATTCTTGGGTTCTGTGATTCTGTTGCTGTTTTGTTCCTTCAGTTTTTCTTTTGTTCTTATTCTCCACAGATGAGTGAAATCATTTGGTATTTCTTTTTCTCTGCTTGGCTTATTTCACTGAGCATAATACCCTCTAGCTCCATCCATGTTGTTGCAAATAGTAGGATTTGTTTTCTTCTTATGGCTGAATAATATTCCATTGTGTATATGTATACCACATCTTCTTTATCCATTCATCTACTGATGGACACTTAGGTTGCTTCCATTTCTTGGCTATTGTAAATAGTGCTGCAATAAACATAGGGGTGCATCTGTCTTTTTCAAACTAGAGTGCTGCATCCTTACGGTAAATTCCTAGAAGTGGAATTCCTGAGTCAAATGGTAAGTCTATTTTGAGCATTTTGAGGAACCTCCATACTGCTTTCCACAATGGTTGAACTAATTTACATTCCCACCAAGTGTAGGAGGGTTCCCTTTCTCCGCAACCTCGCCAACATTTGTTGTTGTTTGCCTTTTGGATGGTGGCCATCCTTACTGGTGTGAGGTGATAACTCATTGTGGTTTCAATTTGCATTTCTCTGATAACTAGCGATGTGGAGCATCTTTTCATGTGTCTGTTGGTCATCTGAATTTCTTCTTTGGAGAACTGTCTGTTCAGCTCCTCTGCCCATTTTTTAATTGGATTATTTGCTTTTTGTTTGTTGAGGAGTGTGAGCTCTTTATATATTTTGGATGTCAAGCCTTTATCAGATCTGTCATTTATGAATATATTCTCCCATACTGTAGGGTACCTTTTTGTTCTGTTGTTGGTGTCCTTTGCTGTACAGAAGCTTTTCAGCTTGATATAGTCCCACTTGTTCATTTTTGCTTTTGTTTTCCTTGCCCCGGGAGATATATTCATGAAGAGGTCACTAATGTTCACATCCAAGAGATTTTTGCCTATTTTTTTTCTAAGAGTTTTATGCTTTCATGACTTACATTCAGGTCTTTGATCCATTTTGAATTTACTTTTGTGTATGGGGTTAGACAGTGATCCAGTTTCATTCTCTTACATGTAGCTGTCCAGTTCTGCCAGCACCATCTGTTGAAGAGACTGTCATTTCCCTATTGTATGTCCATGGCTCCTTTATACAATATTAATTGACCATATATGTTTAGGTTAATGTCTGGAGTCTCTAATCTGTTCCACTGGTCTGTGGCTCTGTTTTTGTGCCAGTACCAAATTGTCTTGATAGTGTTTTGTTTTGAGGGGGAAAGAGACCCAGAGAAGTTAAGTAATACGCCTGTTGTTACACAGCTCATGAAGGTGTTGGAGCTAGGACTCAAAGCCAACAAGTCCATTGTCAGAGACAAAGTGTTAGGCACAAATCTATATTGCCTACTCAAAGTCAAAGTGAAATTTTAATGCTACATACAGGTAAAAGGACCCTGAAGAGCCTGGGGGTCAAATGATATCAAATGCCAAAGTAGGGAGTTTGCCCAAGCCCCCCTAGAGAGCAGGGGGTGCAGAAGCACAGGTGAGAGTTAATAGAATTGGATTTTTGAAGGCTGGTAGGAGAAAAGTGGGAGTGACAGGCTTGCCTGGGAGCGGAGGAGCAGCCCTGGGGTTGTGGGCAGGGCCAGCGGCATCTAAGAGGACACCCTGAAGGGGACAGAACCAGTGTGTTCCTGGAGTAACTGGGCAGGAGCAGGGAGAGAACTGGGCTCAGAAAGCAAGAAGGCCTGGCAGAGGGAGCATTTACAAAGGGTACCTTCAGGAGGAAGAAGAGCAAGTGCTGAATGAGCTTATAGATTTCTCTTCTCTATACCACATCATTCTTGTCTCTAGTAACCATTTTCACTAGATTTGTCTTTAAAGATCCAAGTATTCAGATCTCCTGAAATCCTATCATTTTCTTTAAATGTGGGGTTTTTTTTTTAGCTTGGCTCATCCAACCATTTGTACTATCTGAGACTCTGGCTTCTTAACATCCTTTAATGTATTTGGGAAAGAAACTTTTCTCCTAAATGGAAAGCCCATCAGGGTTCTTTATTGTCTGGGTTATTTGCTCCTGTGTGTTGTATGCCTCTGTAACCGACAACTCCATAGATTCACACAGCTGTCATGGCTCAGCAGTAATTCAGATTCCTTAGGATTTGCTGTGAACGAAAAAAACCCAGAAACTCTGTCTATATTGTGGATATTTTTTCATATGTTCTTAGAAATGTTTTAAGCATGGTTTTGGTATGCTCCTAACAGCAAGTCAAGGACTTGTGTTTCTTTAAAAAAAAATGATTTTTTTCCCCTGTAGCTCCCACAACAGTGCTCAGTGGGGAGTAGTGCCTCAGAAGTTGCTGTGAAATATTTGCAGATGAAAACAATAGAAATTTACATGTCCCCACACAATTTCCTTTAAATATAACATTGATATGCCCAAGACAAGCAGCTTTGAGCTGTGTTCTTTTGTAAAGAAGTTAGCACATCTTTTACATATAAAAAAGAAAAAGCTGTAACACTTTTTTGCATATATATGTAAACACTTTTTTGTGTTTACATATTCCCCATTTTTCATGTGAATCTTTACATTTTGCTGAGATGGCACACATGCCCACATAAACCCTAAGTACTGTACCATTACAAAGCAAGAGGAAAGAGGAAAGACAATTTGTTTACCCATCGATACCTAGCAATTACTCTTAGGGACGAGGACATTGAATTCCTGTGGATTCACAGCTGGGTTCTTTCAAGTTCGCCAGCCATCCCAGGAGCAGCAGCCCGGACCGCTCTGGCTGCCCAGGACAGGCGGCCCTCTGAGCTCATTTGTGGGCAGCTTCTCGGCATTTCTCCAGGAGAAGCAGTTGCCTGAGGAGCTTTCACAGCTCCTTGTACAGCCCCGTGATATGATTTGAATCATGGATTTTTGAAAGAAAAGATCCTTCATTTCACAATAACTTCAATATGATTGGCAGTGATTAGTGAAAAAATAGTTGCTAAAACGAGTAACGTGTTCAAAAATGAGGTTAACTGGAATGCAGCTGTAAAACCTGGAATATGAAGTCTTGGGGCTCAATTTAATATCAAGAATGTTCTTTGTTCTTTAGAATGACCAGGTATCCCTTGATCAGCTTTCAAAATTCCTTTCACTCTAAGATTTTTGTGCATGTAAATCTGAAATTTGATTTTATATGTCCTAGTACAAGCTTTATACTCATGAAGTGAATGAAAGTCATTTACGTTCTAATTTATCATTATTGATCTACATTTATGATGATTTAAAAAATTGAGTGAAGGCATTGGAGAGAAATAGGAGAAAAGGTAATGAATATTCATTGAATGTCTCAGCACTCAGCCAAGTCCTTTTATATAATTGATTCCATTTAATCCTTCAATTTATAGGCATTGTGGTCTTAACCAAGTCCATGTCACACAATGGTAAAATGACAGAGCTCAAAAGGTGATAAAATCTGTTTGATTTCAAAGCTTATTTTTGAGTTATTTAGGCATGTCTGGACAGAGAGGTATCTACGATAGTATATTACAACTTCTGTTTTTTTCAGAATGAGTAAGTAAGTAAATCTGATGTTCTAATATCTGTGTTCTGAAAGAAGGGTAAACCCTGTGAAAAGCAGAGTGTGCAGAGGGGGTAGACCATTCAACTCAAATTGCCAGGGAAGATATTCTGATGAGTCTTTACCAATGACCCTCTATCCTTCAGTTGGCCATGATAGCCTGGTTTTAAAGAAAATCCACAGTTTTCTCTTTTCTTTTGAATAAATCTGTATGAGGTAGAAGTGGTACCAAGTACATGACTTTCAGAGTTATGATGGGACAAAAGCCCAAATAAAGATGTCTGTTCTGGTAACTAATTATGTTTCAGTATTACAACAAAATCTCTAGAATTTAAGGCTTTTCATTGTTGAGGAGAAGAGAGTAACACCAGAATTTTAGTACTATAATATGATTGATTAGGAATGCCAGCAAATTATATAAATAAGGGTTTAAGATATAATAAAAGTTTAAGAATATCCTGAGATAAAAAAATATTCCATTGTTATGCATATTATTTAAATAGGTTTACTATTGCTCTTAGACCCGAGGAAGGGGGTCCCACACATTAGAAAATCCTGTTTTAATCTTCTTCAAGCCATACCTTCCCAACAATTCCAAGGAAGGGCCCACAGAGCAGCAGCCTGCTTTACCTTCAGGACTGTGCTAGATAAAGTGCTCATGACCCCAGAGCTCCCCCTTCCAGGGCTCCGCAGCCCTTCTCCCTAGGTTTGCCTTCTGTAGGGTAGACCATGCTGTCTCTACACATTCCCCTGCACCCAAAGGCTGGCTCTTTGCAGGCAGTTGTGGTTGGAACTAGGACACATGGTCTGGGCTGCCTACACCTGCTCAGGAAGCCCCTCAAGATAGGGGACACCTGGGGCTGGAAGAGAAGGGAAGCCCTGTACTGCCACAAATCATTGTGGAACTATGAGAAGACAGGGAATTCTAAATTTGAACATGACTTCCAGGTCTTCAGGAAGGTGGGAGATTGGAATATATTTTGTTAAGTAGTTCATTACCTTAATATACCTTGTAAATATTTACATGTACGGCATGGAGCCCCTATGTGTACCCTTGCCTGGGGACCTGCAAAGTGGGCAGCCTGAGAGACACACCTTTTTTCACTGAAGTACTTACAGATTTTTGTAAGACTCAACGCAAAAAAAAATCAGAGCCTTTACCAAAGGTTGACTTTTAGAGTCATCGTGAGTAAACAAAAACTCTAGGATTTAAAAACCCTAAGCCTTTCAGCCACAAACTCAAGACTGAGCCTAATGTATGAAAATCTCTCATTTAAAAATGCATGTATCTTAATACGCCCTAAGGGTAATTCCTGCTTTTGAGATTATATTTGGAAAAAGCCTCCATCAACTTCACATTCTCATAATATAGGCAGTTTTGACCCTAACCACTTGTTCCATTCAAACCAAGTGTTTTCATAATAGTGTTCAAGCCACTTTTCTGTACCTTTGCACACTGCTCATAGCCTTGCTCTTAGAGCACTAAAAAATTGTCTATTGAGTACAACCATTTGTTCATGAACAATTATTCCAAATGACAAGGTTCTTGGAAAGCAAACACATCCAGTAACATTATTACTCAAAGGCACCTAGTAGTCTTCCCTGATTCAATTGATACAATGTAACATCTACTGAGCATTTAAGTGCAGAGCACCAAGAAAAGATCTGGAGAGACACTCGCAGGTGAACAGAAATTGCCACCTTTGGGATGCTCACAGTCTGGAGGGGCAAATGTCCACAGAACAAATCCACAATTAAAGCCAAATGTAATGAGAAGGAAAAAAGATTAAAATAAAGTGTGGAGAGAGAGAAAAAGAGACTGAATGTCTGTCAGAATTAGTATTTCTTTCCTTTTCTTCTGGAAAAAAATGTAATGGAGGAGGTGCGATTTGAACTAGGTAGACATTAAAAATAGGAAGGATTATGCTAAGTAGAAAATAGTAACAACTAACATTTGCTGAGCTCTTCTTACCAGACACTGTTCCTATGTGGGTTATATCATTTAGACCTTCCAGCACAACAGCCTTATGGGGTGAGTATGTACTACCCACTCCCTCCCCCAGCTTGCAAATGAAAACAATAAATGATATGCAAACACACTAATCATTTTGTCCACATGAGGTAAAGTAATTCACCTGGAGTTACACAGCCAGTAATGTGGAGCTGGAATATGAAAGCAAGCAATCTGACTCTAGAAACCGCACTTTAAACTGCATACTATAGAGAGAAAGGAATCCTGCTCACCAGAGAAGGAAGGGTGTACTGGCAGGAAATAGCACAAAAGATGGGGGTGGAAATACTAGGTCAAGGATAAGCGTATGTTTAGCTGTGGTAGGTATTGTCAAATATTTTTCCAAACTGATGGGATCAATTTACATCACACTAGCCATGTGAGAGACTTGTAGTTGTTCCACATCCTTGACAACATTTGGTATAATCAGTTTTTTTAGTTCTTTTATAAATTCTAGCCATGTTTATGATGGAGTGGTATTCATTTGTAAATGACTATTGTGGTTTTAATTTCTCCCTGGTTAATGATGATAATTCTCTTAAAATTGGTTTATAGATATTGTAAAACCTAATTGAACCCAAAGCAGGTCATGTATGTGTGTACATGTGTACATAAATTCTCAAACTGATGTTAAATTTATATAAAAACACAAAGGGATCAGGATACCCAAGGCAATACTGAAGAAGAAAGGCCAGAGGACTTAGGCGAGCAGATGTGAAGACTCATGATAAAGTCACAGTAAATAAGTCAGTGTGGTATTTGGTGCAGGAATAGACAAATAGAACAGTGGCATGGCAAAGAGAGTCTAGAATCAGACCAAAACATATAAGATCACTTAACCTGAACAGTCTCCATTGCAAGAGAATGGTCTTCTAAATAAATGGTGCTAGATTAATTAGGCATCCATGTGGAAGAAAAGGATCTTTGATTCCTTTTTATGACTTTATATCATATAGAAAAACTGAGATAAATCACAAACCTAAGTCATACTTAAACTTTTATAAGAATACCTAGGTGAATTACAGACCAATAACCCTGATGAACATAGATACAAAAATACTCAACAAAATATTAGCAAACTAAATTCAAAAATACATCAAAAAGATCATCCATCATGATCAAGTGGGATTCATCACACAGATGCAAGGATGGTACAACATTTGAAAATCCATCAGCATCATCCACCACAACATAAAGAAGGACAAAAACCACATGATCATCTCCATAGATGCTGAAAAAGCATTCGACAAAATTCAACATCCATTCATGATAAAAAATCTCAACAAAATGGGTATAGAGGGCAAGTACCTCAACATGATAAAAGCCATATATGACAAACCCACAGCCAACATTATACTTAAAAGCGAGAAGCTGAAAGCTTTTCCTTTAAGATCAGGAACAAGACAGGGAGGCCCACTCTCCCCACTTTTACTCAACATAGTACTGGAGGTCCTAGCCATGGCATTTAGACAACACAAAGAAATAAAAGGCATCCAGATTGGCAAGGATGAAGTTAAACTGACCCTGTTTGCAAATGACATGATATCGTACATAAGAAAACCTAAAGAATCCACTCTAAAACTACTAGATCTAATATCTGAATTCAGCAAAGGTGTGGGTTACAAAATTAATACAAAGAAATCTACTGCATTCCTATATACTAACGATGAACTAGCAGAAAGAGAAATCAGAAAAACAATTCCATTCATAATTACATCAAAAAGAATAAAATACCTAAGAATAAACCTAATGGAAGAAGTGAAAGACCTATACTCTGAAAACTACAAGACACTCATGAGAGTAATTAAAGAAGATACCAATAAATAGAAACACATCCTGTGCTCATGGATAGGAAGAATTAATATTTTCAAAATGGCCATCCTACCTAAAGCAATCTACAGATTCAATGCAATCCCTATCAAAATACCAACAGCATTCTTCAACAAACTAGAGCAAATAGTTCTAAAATTCATATGGGACCACAAAAGACCCCGAATAGCCAAAGCAATCCTGAGAAGGAAGAATAAAGCAGGGGGAATTATGCTCCCTGACTTCAAGCACTACTACAAAGCCATAGTAATCAAGACAATTTGGTACTGGCACAAGGACAGACCCATAGACCAATGAAACAGACTAGAGAGCCCAGATATAAACTCAAGCATATATGATCAATTAATATATGATAAAGGAGCCATGGATATACATACAATGGGGAAATGACAGCCTCTTCAACAGTTGGTGTTGGCAAAACTGGAAAGCTACATGCAGGAGAATGAAACTGGATTATTGTCTAACCCCATACACAAAGGTAAACTTGAAATATATCAAAGACCTGAATGTAAGTCATGAAATGATAAAACTCTTAAAAGAAAACATAGGCAAAAATCTCTGGAATATAAACGTGAGCAACTTTTTCATGAAACATGTCTCCTCAGGCAAGGGAAACAAAATAAAAAATGAACAAACAGGACTACATCATGCTTAAAAGCTTCTGTACAGCAAAGGACACTATCAGCAAAACAAATAGGCATTCTACAGTATGGGAGAATATTATCTGTAAATGACATATCTGACAAGGGGTTAACATTCAATATATATAACAAACTCATGCCTCAACACCCAAAAGGCAAATAACCCTATTAAAACATAGGCAGAGGATATGAACAGACAATTCTCCAAAGAAGAAATTCAGAAAGCCAACAGGCACAGGAAAAGATGCTCCACATCACTAGTTATCAGGGAAATGCAAATTAAAACCGCAATGAGATGTCACCTCATACCAGTTAGGATGGGCAACATAGAAAAGAATAGGAAAAACAAACGCTGATGAGGATGTGGAGAAAGGGGAACCCTCCTGCACTGCTGGTGTGAATGTAAACTAGTTCAACCATTGTGGAAAGCAATATGGAGGTTCCTCAAAAAATTAAAAATAGAAATACCATTTGACCTAGGAATTCCACTCCTAGGAATTTACCCTAAGAATGCAGTTTCCCAGTCTCAAAAAGACATATGCACCCCTATGTTTATGACAGTACTATTTACAAATAGCCAAGAAATGGAAGCAACCTAAGTGTCCATCAGTAGATGAATAGATAAAGAAGATGTGGTACATATACAAAATGGAGTATTATTCCCCCATAAGAAGAAAACAAATCCTACCATTTGCAACAACCAAATGATTTCACTCATCTGTGAGGTATAAGAACAAAGCAAAAACTGAAGGAACAAAACAGCAGCAGACTCACAGAACTCAACAATGGACTAACAGTTGCCAAAGGGAAAGGGACTGGGGATAATGGGTGGGTAGGGAGGGAGAAGGGGAATAAGGGGCATTACGATTAGCACACATAATGTAGTGGGGGGGCACAGGGAAGGCAGTATAGCACACAGAAAACAAGTAGTGATTTTATAGCATCTTACTATGCTGTTGGACAGTGACTGTAGTGGAATATGTGGTGGGGACTTGATAATGGGGAGAATTTAGTAACCACAATGTTGTGCATGCAATTGTATATTAATGATACCAAAAAAAAAAAGAGAAAAGAATGCCTTGGTGAGTATCTTTGTAATTTTGGGATAAACAAAAATTTCCTAAGTAGGAAATAAAAGGCACAAACCATAAAAAGATTGATAAACTGGACTTTTTATATTAAGAATGTGTGTTCATAAGACTCTTTGAATAGAGGGGGAAAAAAAAACACCTAGTAGAAGACATTTACAATACCCAGTAAAAAAGACCTATTTAAAATAAAGGACTGCCAATTAGTAAGGAAAAGACACCCAACCCAATTAAAAATCAGCAAGTGACTTAGGCATGGTAAGAAGGAGGATAACAAATTATCAAAACAATATCTGAAATGTTACTAGTAGAATTTTCAAATATATATTGTCATTCACTTCTTTAATTATGTACTCATTCAAGGATCTGAAACTCTGAGGCAGATAGATACAGAGAGGGTATATTTAACTTGTCATAGGAGTGCCTGCCTAGTGGAGGAGGATCTTTTAGTACATCTGGAATCAACCATACTGCTAAGAGCTGCTGGAATTTGTTGGAGGACTGGAGCAGCATCTCCCCGTTCGTACTCACTGGCTTCTCTGCTCAGGGTCCTCACTTCACTTAGAGCCTTCATGCACTTCTCTTTGGGCAAATGAAACATACTTAGGCTCAAAAAGCTTGAAGACTCCTTTTTGCAAGGACACCCACTGTTTGGAGATAGGAATGGAGATGATTATGTATCTTCCTAGGATCAGCCAGGTGTGTGTATGCATGTAACACACACATACACACACACACACACATGCACCCCACAAAAATCTTGAATGTAGAATACAGGACTGCCAATTAGTAAGGAAAAGACAGACAACCCAATTAAAAATTAGCAAGTGACTTAGGCATTGTAAGGAGGATAACAAATTATCCTGAAGGCTGTGTAGCTGAAAGACCAAGAATCAAGATGTCAGATATTCTAAATCTGAAGATGAAGATGTAGTTCTTTTGGCCCACTTATTCAAAGACCTCAATGAGATAAGAGTTATAACTGAGTCAGTATACCAGTCCACAAAAAAATGACATAAAATCTAAGATTTGGGCAATGGAAATCTTATACCTTCCCAGTCTTTCCAAATTAATCATTGAGCACCTATTATATGAACAAAGCATTGTGTTGAGAAACAGGGACACATTGGAAATAGAATGCTGTCTTCCTTTTAATAATTCAAGGAATTTCCAGTCTTTAACTGGCTCTCCTGGCAGCAGAGTGGTCTATTGGAAAAATGGAGTTTGGAATTAGATAGGCCTGAGTTTGTACCAAACGTACTAAAGCCTCTGAAGTCAACCCTCTGGCAGCTTAGTGGAAGGGCATTCTCACATTCCCACATGAGTTTTATCTAACATTTATATTTTCTAAGCCGTAGATGAAAAAAGGGTATATAAACAAAGTTTACTTCATTTAATCCTAATACTCACACCAAGGAGTGGGAACCATATCACCTGTATCATATCAACTTTTCAACTTTTGAATCTGTCTTTGGCCAAATAAAACCTTTAGGCCTTAATTTTATTGAAAAAGCTAAGGAATTTTAATTGGACATCTAGTTCTATCTTCAAAAATAAGAAAATTTAAATATATGAACATTTAAATATATGAACAACAAATCAGACTGTCTTTCAAGTACCTACGATAACTGGGAGTACTAAGGTTGTCAAAAATCAACTGAAATAGAAGAAAAATATGCTTATATGATTATAGATCTGACTGGAATTTTAAAGGTCAACTATGCAGTCCACTTACCTTATATTCTAGAGGAATAAGATGGGTTTCAGAGACATTTACTAATTAGGCCAAAGTCACCCGTTTGATAAGGGCAGAATCCAAGACGTGAATGTTGGTTCCCCAAATCTCAGCCTGGTGGCCTTTCACTTTCTTGGCAGAATATTTTCAATCCTTACAGAAGACTGTCCCTACCACTGTGCCATTCCCTGTATGGCAAGCTTAATGTTATGTCTCTGTCTTACCTTTATCTCTGGAAGTAAATCTCTGTTATTTTGAAGTAAGAATGATTCTAACCTGCCTGCCAAATCTTCTGATTTCAAGTGTGTGGGTATGAATCAATGAGCTGTTGGGAAGATAGAGTGTAAAAGAACAGGTGGGCATTGATTAAAGCCTCAATTCCTGTCCAACTTTTGGAAATTAATATTTTATATTGAAAATCAAAAGGTAATAAAATGCATAGAAAGTACAGGTTGGAAACTCTGAAATGCTTTTTAAGAGCTAGCCTAGTACATAGAACTCATTTTTCCCCACCAAGAATTCACCTCCTCAGATATCTAGTTTTCTTGCAAACTTTTATATTTTAGACCAACACTGTTCTCAATACAATATAAATTCAAGTGTGTACATACATATATTTTGCTTTAAGGGAAGAAATATCTAAATGTGTTTCTCCCATGTTTTGTGCTCTGAAGTATAACTCTGAAACTTAAACATGGATGTAAGAGCACTGCAAAAAAAAGTATTAATCTCCAAAGCACTTCTGAATATTTAGGAATAGCATGCTATTTGAATAGACCATTGGGTACGAATGAGCATCACAACTGAGAATCCACAGCCCTTGCTTTATCAACACACCACCCTGTCCCTGGGAAGTAGATAAGGATTTTAATAGAGCCACAGCCTCAAATTTCCAAATGTCAACTAAAACAAACAAACATCTATTGCCTAATCAACCATGTCCAGTTCAATCATGTATTACTGAGAGGATTAAATATAAAGGAACTTGACATTTGTCCCTGGTTTTAGCTGTACTCCCTTCCATAGCTCCTTGTTGCCAAATGTCACCTTACCAGGGATCGTGTTGGCCAAAGGGCAGGGTTTAATTATAGGAAACCACAGAACTGACAGTTAAAGGTCAGTCAGAAACAAAAGAAAAATGCACAAAGAATGGAGATATATACATATGTCTCATTCTTCTAAATTTACATCTTCCCTCCTGAACTTCTCCACAGATCCATCCATAGTATCTCCATTTGGACATCTCAAAGTCACTTTAGACTCAGCATATCCAAAAACATGCCATCTTCCATGTCCCCTTGATTCAAAGAATGTCCCTATTGTCTGACCAGTTGTGTAGGTGAGAAATCTCGGGGTCATTCGTGTCACCAACCCTTCCCTCATCCTTCCTGCCCCTATAAGCCCTGTGGATTTTACCTCCTAATCTATCCACTTCTCTCCAATACTCCTTGAACATTCTGTGCTCTTTCTTGCCATAGAATCTATGCTCATGCTACTTGTTATAACAAAAATCCCTCACTTGAACATTTATTATTTTAAAAAGGAAGCCATCTGCTTTAGTCACTGGTTTATTGATTCATTCGGGCCTGGAGGGAGAAGAGTAGAGAGTAGAGTTTTGAAGCTCTTCAGTTAGATACCTGGTAGAAAGCAGTTTCTTGCAACAACTAGGATTTATGGTTATATTACAAAGCCAATAACTTTTGAAGTCCATATGTCTCAAAAACAGCTTCTTTTTTAAAATATCTAGAAAGGACAATTTAGTAATTACAAAACATAAAAAAGCATTATTACAAGAGAAAATTGATGACACAAGTGTCAATGATCAGAATCCTGTCTCCATACTCCTGAGAGTGTTCTCACCAGCACCTTTTAGAAAGATTTTAGATATAAATCTATAAACCATATCTGAATAAGATAATGTACAAAATTACAGATTTCAAAGTTCAAGGGGGTTTTAATTTCCTGCCTCTTCATTTTCTTTCTGCTCATACCCTTTTGTCTACTGAGAAATCTCCTACTCCTTCAGAGCTCAGCTTCAGTGTAAATCCTCTAGAAAGCCACTCCTGACTCCCAGCCCTACATCAGGCTCCTTTGCAGAACATTCCCAGAGAATTTCAGTCCTTTCCTTCTTGATACTTATCTCAATTATAGCTACCTCAGTTATCCACAATTTGTTGGTGGAGGTCTTTTAATAATTAATATTCTGTCTATTCCATTAAACTTCAAGCCCTTTGAAAGTAGAAAGCATGTATTTTGTTGTTGTTCACCATCATAGAGCCCCAGAGCCTAGCATAGCATATTGCAAATGCTCAGTGGATGTGTGTTGACCAAAAAACAGTACAAAACCACTGCAGCATGTATAATGTGTCTTTGGGAAACTGACTCCAGGATCCTCATTGGCTGCTGGTATACAAGCCCAGTCCCTTCACTCACTTGAATAACTGTCTCTCCTCCCCTCACTGTGGTGGGCCCCTCCTATCTGCAGTCTCTGCTGAGATTTAAGCAGCTTGTGGGATTCTCATAGCCTAAATCAAGGGCTCACTCCAAGCTTGGCCTGGGGAAGAGGAAAGGTGAGGGAAGACCTGGAAGGGGAACAGAGCAGAAAGAGGGTGCTGGACAGAGCAGAGCCAAAGTCCTTAGCAGTGGAGGCTGCTTTATTTCAGAGAGAACCTGGTAGGACTGCTCTCCTTCTTTCCAGAGGCTCTCATGGCTGACCTGCTCCTTTGTTTCCATCACCTGTATCCCTCACTGCAACTCTCCTCTCTGCAGAATAGAAGAAAATTCAACCTTGCAGCACCTCCCTTTTTCCCACATGGTCAGTGAATGTATTGTGAACTTCCACCCCTTCAAGTGGATTTCAGGGGTGTGGTGCAAACAGACAGGGCACGTGTGAACAGTGGGGAATTGAATGAATGTTGGGGATTGCAATGTGGTAAATGGTAGAAAAAGGCAGTAGAGAAGGAGAGAGGATGAGCCATTGACCTTCTTTCTCTCACTCCCTCTGTAATCAGTCCCCTCAGCAGACTCCAGTGAGCAGTCTGTCCTGATAGTTTGCAAAGGTTCAATCCAATGTCAATATGGGATGGGGGTGGACCATTGCTCTTCAGTCTCCCGAGAGAGTTATACCATATGGTACATGTTCTTCTCTGTGATGTAAATTAATTTAAAAGTGTGCACCCATTGCACTATTTTGTGTGGTGTCTTTACTCCCTAAAATAATTTCTATGGCCCATTCTCTCCTTGCTTCTCAAAATTCAGTCCTTTTCTAGTTGTTTATTTTTCCTTTCATACTTGACCCAATATGTAATAAGTAATTTTTTGTTTGCTCAAGAAATATGTCTCCATCAGGGCCACAAGAGAATTTGAGTCTCCTAAATCAATGGCCATCCCTTTAGAGTGGTGGGGGTAAACCTGTCCTAGTTCATTCTTTCAACAGATATCTTTTATGCACCTGCTGTCTGTCAGGCAGTGCTGCCAGCACTGGATATACAGTGGTTACAAAGTGTCAGCCCTGCTTGAATTGGAGGTATGGTGCTTGGTGCATGCATGCAGCAGCCCCATTAAGGAGGTTTAGCAATTTGTCAGTGGGGTTAGGCCAAAAGGTATTATTTTCAGTGCAAGCCTAGAGAGGAGATGCATTCTCTGAGCAGAGAATCATATTGAGTAACTCACATGGAAGCAGTTCCAAATGACAGAAATAGTGGGTGTTTATGTAACCACATCATTTTGACCCATGCTCTTAATCATTCAGTGTGGCATGCTTTAAGGCAGGAGAGGAAGGAGATAGGGGAGGGAGGTAGATTTAGGGCTGACGTCATAGATCTGTTCTTAGAATGAGAGGCTGTTGATAGAACTATGATAGGAGTCAGATAGCCTGTCCTGGTGTGAGCCTAATCAAACACAGTAAAGACTGTGTTGGCCATGCAACTTGGCAATACAAAAAGTTCAAGGAGGACCCTGGTAAAAAGCATTTCTAATACTCAGAATTGTAACTCTTCAATTAATGGTACTTTGACTGTATAATAACTGTGATGAAATTTATTGCTTTCTCTAACCAGAACTGAGATGGGAACTTACACTATGAAATGATTTTAAGTGATATGTGGATCAATATTAACAGATACAGAGATATACACATATGCAGATATATACACACATTTAGCAAGCACATCAAACCCATTATTTCACAAATGTTATTCATTAGTTTGAAAATAAAACAGTGAATTTAAAGAAAAATTGAAGTATGTTTTATTGTAAATTACTTAACGTTCTTTTTGAAAATAAGCATATATAAATGATTAAACAAAATCCAAATATATTTCAATTATTGATATTATCTTTAGAATATTGAACCATGCCCTAAAAACATCCTGATTTTTCAAGAAACTCTTTTCCAATAAGAAAAAAATACTCTTAATTCCTAAACTCTCTATTTCCTCTATTAAATGTATTTACTTTTTTGCTTACATTTAATGCAATACTTGTTCAATGTTGGATATTGTTTTATGCCAGAGAAAGGGAAATATATTCTGTAAAGAGTAGAAAAAGAACTGATGAAAGATTGTAAAAATAAAATTTTTTAAAGCCATTACACTTGGTTTTATTTTTAATCCTCACAGGAACTTAATGAACTATTTCTTTCATCTTCTTTTACAAATTAGAATAGAAAACACAGATAATTATTAATAACACATTATTAACTAATGGCTGAAGCTGAAAAGACAGACAAATGAAGAGGGACTATTGCAAGAATGGGCTAGCATTAGAGAAATATGAGAAGATAGAAGACAGCCAAAGAGAAGTGTAAATAAAACGATACCTAGAGAAAGAGGCAGATAAAGATAATATAGGAGCACAGAATTCGATTCCTTTTGAGGGATTTCCAATTAGATAATAGGGTTTGATGTAATAATACATATTTCAATTACTTTTGAGGGATTTCCAATTAGATTTTTAAAGGTAGGTTTCATTTTTACAAACATAGCCATAGTGGCAATATAATCTCTTAAAAGTTTTCCATAAACCTGATCAAATATAGATATGGGAAATATCTGGCCTGTATCTTAGTGGGTTAATTCTGTACATCTCAAACATTTGTCTAAAATAATTTTAGCAATTTTCAAAAGATCACAGATAAATGAGTACTGAATAAGTTACTCTGGTAGATATTATGACATAAGACTTGTGAAACAGCAGAAAAGTTCCATATTATTATATATATTTATACTTGGTATCATTTGTAACTTTAGCAAGTTGAAATAACTTGAATAAGGATGCCAGTCTCAAGGGGGTTAACATTTATGAAACCTCCCAAACAAAATCCATGTTGAAGATAACATTTTAGCCAAGAACCCATTTGGGGCTCTGGGAGGCAAATTTTTAACAAATCCCATTACCTATGTCTTGATCCAAGTGTGTGGCAAGAACAAAGTCAAAAATTTTAAATGAATGTAGGCAGTTTCAGCTGCCTTGAAGCTGGTATACTTTTCAATGTCCTTTCCTTTATGCATGAAAATTTCATTGCACTTTTAACATTTCTGAAAGACTTATCAGTCTACTACCTACATGGCAATTTGATGTTGCACAGAATTGAACGTATTTGTTGATAAGCCAGTATGTATTGTATACTTACAATTTGTAATAACAGTTCAAGGGAATAAACCACTCTTGCATCCAGAATTAAAAACTATAACCAGGAATCTTCTTTATATATACAGACACAAAGAATCTAAAATATATTATGTAATTTGTATGTAAATATCTCATTGTTCTTGTTTTTGAACTACTTAAGTGAATAAAATGTTGCTGTACATTCAGAACTATCTACTAGGAGAGACTTGGAGGCAGAATTGCTCTCAGTTCCTGAAAGAGGGATGCTTGCCTTCCAAATCCAGCTTTTAAGTCCATTTAAATTCCTTATCTGATAAAGCTCTTTCTTCATCTTTGCTAGGAATGAATGCAGGGGAAAATATGTTCTGTCCAAAGTTCTGGATGAATTCAATAATATGAAATTGTTACCCAAAATCTTGGGTTATATTTTCTCTTGAAACCACATGGCCCTGAGTGTTTGTAACAAACAATATTGCTATTCCCAAACCTCATTGTCATTAAAGAAATTATTCAATGCCCAAACCATAAGGTTATATGTTCTAGGTGTTGCTGCAATAAGAATTGAAAACAAAAAGCATCAACACTTCACCTCAGCTTCCCAATATTGCTGTTCTCTACAGTGTGCTGTTGATTGTCAACCACAAGAGTATTCTTGGGTCTTTCACTTTCTAACACTGGATTGGCCCATCAGCAGTCACTTCCCTCTTCGGTATGAATGATATCTGAGCAATGTGTATTTTAACTGTTGGCTTAACACTACCTCTCTTACTTTGGTAACAACAGGAATTGCCAGAGTTTTATCTGTTCACAAGATGGAATACCTCCTCACTGCCTTTTTTTGGAGTGTCAGGATCTCTGAAAGATGGGTCTCAGGGGAGGGAATTCTCAGTGTAGAACATGCTCTGCCTTTCTTACCTTGAGAATGCCAGCAAAACTCAAGAGTTTGCATTCTATGTCTGCAGGAGCAGCAGCCAGCTTTGTGAGGTTTCGAGATCTAAAATAGATCTGCTCTCAGTGATTGAAAACTGCAAGGTTTACAGGCTGCCATTTATCTTTCACAAATATGAGACTGCACTATTTTTGGAAGTGAACTTGACTTTTGGCAGTGGCATATTTTGGTGTATGTGTGTCATAGATCTTGGAACCCAGGAGCTGGAAGGAACGTAAGAGATTCTTGAGACAAATCCTGCAGAGGCTGATAGTTCAAAGTCAGCTGGGGGGCAGCCCAGGTCCCACAACTCTGGGCCACTCACTGGCTCACATTCGTTCAGGTTCACAGAGTGCAGTGGTACTGTGTGTCAGCCTTGCTCCTCTGCAGGCCAGGCACTGCAGCTCCTGGAGTCAGCGTCCCTCTGGCTAGGGGACGGCAGGCACAGCTCAAAGGTGTGAGTACTGCCCTCCTCACGAGTTTGTGAGGTACATGGCAGCTTGTGCTGCCATAAGAAAATACAACAGACAGGGTGGCCTAAACAACAGAAATGTATTTTCTCACTGTTCTCAAGTCTGGGAGTCCAAGATCAAGGTGCTAGTAGGATTAGTTTCTGTAAGACATCTCTTGCTGGCTTGTAGATGGCTGCCCACGCACGGTATCTTCACAGGGTGGAGAGGAGTGCGGGTGTCCTTCTTCTTACAAGGACACCAGTCATACAGGGTTAGGGTCTCACCCTTACAACTTCACTTAACCTTGATTATCTCCTTAACAGAGTTATCTTAAAGACTCTACCTTCTGTATAGTCATATGAGGGTTGAGGGCTTCAGTATCAGAATTTGGTGGAAAGGATACAATTCAGTCTCTAACAGTACCCAACCATTAGTTAAGTTCACAAGGAACTGGACTGGATCCTATGTTGGAAAACTTTATTTTGCATTGTTACCCACCTGGAAGCAACTTCAACTAGAGGATCTTCAGGGAACAGTGTTTATCAGGGCTTCCTAAATTGGAGTTAGAATATGGAGTTATTTGTAGTCTCCGAAAGCACTGGGCCACTGGAGCTACTTATAAAGTAATTTTGAATAAGTAACACATGAATATGATGTGGAATTTAAGAGTATATAGTGAAAAGTGTGTCTCCCTCTAACTCCTCCAGCCTAATCTGTTCCTGGTGACTTTGTTACTTTTATCCATATAGTCTGTATATTGACAAGCAATTTGTCTGTAGTCTTTCTTTTTCTATAAATGGTTGCATATTGTATACACAATTCTAGACTCTACCTTTTTCACTTAGCAAAAAGTCTTGACTCTTATTCAAAATCAGTGCATATGGACCTATTACATACTTTACATTTTATAGAATCTGTGAAATATTTTATTGTGGATATACTGCAATCTTCTAACCAGTCTCCTATTGATGACCCTATAGATTTTATTCTAGATTTTGAATTATATTTCTATCTGAGCTGCAGTCATTATCTTTAGAAATATTATTCCCATCTGTACATACAGATACCTCTGTAGGATATGTTCCTAAAAGTGGAAATGCTGTGTCAAAAGCTGTGTGTTTTATATTTTGGTGATTAACGTATTGTTCTCCATCATGGTTTGTAGGAGAGGATTTTAAGTGGATCTGAAGTGTGATAGTTTCCTGGAAGCAGGGTAACTATACAGATTTATTTCGTACTCTCTCTGTGTATTGGCTCACAAATCTCTCATGTTCTGGAATGTTCTCCCAGTTCCTTTCCACCTTATTATCCCCAACTCAAACTTTTCTCTTCCATGAAGATTTTCCTGACTGCATATCTGACTTATTTTTGGTCTATACCACATAATGAACTTTAGTACATGGAGTCAGGAAATCTAATTGACTATAGGACTTTACTAAATACAATTTTTCTCTTTATTCCTTAAATGCATGTCATTTCCCTAACTAAATTCTCTAATTGGAAACCAAAATTTGCCTTGCTTCTGTAATTCCAGTACATAATTTTTGTAACATATAATAGGATAAGAACTTTTACATTCATGTTTTATTGTTCCATCAACCTTTTGAAGTAGCCAGAGCAATAATAGTAACAATAAATTCTCAAGTTTATGAGAATTATTATTAATACTATATAATTATATTTATAGCTAATATATACTATTATGATTTTTGTATTATTTTATCATAGGGTGAAGAAACTGAAACACAGTAGGATTAAATGCCCCAGTCACCCAGCCATGTAATGGTAAAGACAGAACTTTAAACCTGTTCTAACTATTACAAATCAAGTTTACTTTCCATTATCTTACACTGTCTCTTAACATTTAGTAGTGTGAGCACTTATTAAAGAATTACAGACTGACTGAACATAAGCTTCCATCCATATGGCCCTGGTGAAATCCAGGTGGGTGACAGCCTTGAGTGACAAATGTGGTTGCTGCCTGCTCTAGGGAGCCTAGCAGACGGATCCACTAGCCCTTCAGTGCTCCCGGTCTTCAGGGCCTGCGTAAAACCTTTTTTCACTTTTTCATAGTCTGAATTTCCTCACTCTCAGCCCTTGCTTTTGGTCTTGATGACTTTTAAATGTGATTTTTTGTCGTGTGGCCAGTCACCGCAATCCGGTCACTCACTGTGTCAGCATGAGCCCCTGACTGGGTTTGTTAGGTGGTTACAGGCAGCATGTGAGTGCCTGCCTGTAAGAGCAGTAGCTCCACCACCGACACTGGCACTCACTGTAAAGAAGCTCCCAGTGAGCTTTTTTCTTGCTGCAGCTGCGTCCTGGGAGAGTCCCTCCTGTCTGATCCTTCGGGCTTCCGTCTTCAGACAAGCCGATAGCTCCTCATATGGGGAGGTACTAATCCGGCTGCAGCTTTCAACACTTCACCCTCTTTAAAACCTTTCAGGATTTTGCTGGGCTGCTTAGGAGCAGACATGACCTTGGATATCCACTCCAAACATGGTTAATCTGCTGGTTCTTGTTTCTGTCCTTTCCCCGAGCAGCTCTCTTGCAGAGAGGAAGGAAGCCTGTGTGCCTCTGGGTGGCCTGAGAAGACCTGCCGGGAGCTGAGAGGGAGTGGGCTACTGTCTGAAGGCTCTTAACATTCTTAGATGCTGGTGGCAGCTATTTTTAGGCCCTGGCAGGCAAATTGTCACTGTTATGCCAACAACACCCACACATGCAACTTTTCTTCATACCAAAACTGACTGGGCCTGTCATCTTTCCTAGCCAGGGTTTTACAATGAATGTGTGTTACTGCCTTACTTAGAATTGTCTCCCCAAGATCTTGCTCATAGCTGAATGCCTGCCAGTGTGCTGGGACTTGGGTTCAGGGTGGGGGATTGGGGGAGCAGGAGCCAAAGTGGGGAGGGAGGAGAGAAGAGAAAGGAAGTAACTATCCTTCTCAACTTTGAGAAATTATAGCTTTAATGTTTACTGAAATCAGTCCCTGGCTCAAGTCAGTCTATTTAAGCAGGATGAAGCACTTGGGAAAATCATAAGCAGTCTTGCTTCTCCAGGCCATATAAAAACCTGGTAGAATCAGGGGATTTTGCTATGATCAGGGAAGATCTGGCTCCAGTTGAATGCTCCTGCGGGGCCTACTCTAGAAATATGGCCCACTGCCACCCTACCTCAGTGAGCAGAACAATGCGCCTCCCCCAAAGATGTCTGTGTCTTAACCTCCAAACCCTGGGAATTTGTTGTCTTATATGGCCGAGGAGACTATGCAGTGTGATTAAGTTAAGGATCTTGAGGGAAATTATCCTGGATTATTCAATATGATTATAAGGATCCTTATGAAAGGGAGGCATGAGGGTCAGAGAGAGGAGATGTGGTGAGAGAAACAGAGGTTTGCAGCCACAATCCAAGGAATGTGAGCAATGTCTAGAAGTAGAAAAAGCCAGGGAAACACATCCTCCATCCTCCCTTAGAGCCCCAAGGAGCACAGCCCTGCTGACACCTTGATGGTTACCCAGTGACACCCATTTTGGACTTCTGACCTCTTTACGATAATAAATTAATGTTTTAAGTCCTGAGTTTTTCATCGTTTGTCATAGCAGCAGTAAGATACTAATATACCCACCAAGACTGACTTCAGCACCCTTTGAGAAGATGTGTCATCCCAAAAACATCAGGTCCCCATCCCCTCCACCTCTCACGGACCCTGGGGAGGAAGACTGGCTACTGTTCCTGGTCACTGGCTGTGCTCTGCTCCATGGGCCATGCCTCGACTCCTGTGCAAGAGGAGACTCCACTCAACGCTAGCTCTTTCCCCCAACAGGAAGCATCACCCTCTCCATATAGGACTGATACCAATGTCCACAGTTGTCCCTGGAATGGGGAAGGGGGACCAGCATCGCTATTGATGTGCTCAGCTCATACTTTGAAATAGGTATTTCTGAGGGCCTCCTCATCCCTACCAGGAAGGACCAGGGTCAGAGAGCCTTGCCAGGCCCAGGAAAGCTTCACTCACAGTGTTAGGGAAGGAGCACCCTGTGGCTCTACCCTTGGCTGCTTTGCTACAGACCAGCTCCCCTCCGGCATCCAGCCACAGCTCAAGGCCCAGGCCCAGCTGACCACGCAGCCTACTTTACACCTCCCAGGCTGCCCCAGAGATGCCACTCATCTGCTCAGTCCTCTGTCTTATCTTCTTTTCTTCTTCCCAATTCCTGATTACCTTATCTCATTATCCCTAGCAGGTTTGTCTGAAAATTCCTGTGTTCTCAGGGAAATTCTGAAGGCTGAGAATGAGAAACATAAAGATATCCCCAATATACTAAAATTTCTTAATAAAGAAAACTCATCTTGGAATCATTATTGCTCAGTTTTTTGTAACAAGAAATCCAAGAACTTGAGGAACTTTCCATATTATCAATAAAATCCCTTCCTCATTAGGAACAAGCCAGGCTTACTGCATTGTATTTATTTTCACAAGACATTTTTCATTATTTTAAGAATTTTAGTTCTTGAATGTGACTCCATTAAGATTTGGACTATCTGAAGGTAAGAGTATTAACATAATTCCAGTCTTTCTACATTTGGTGTAATTATTCTATCATTATGGCTGGGAAAATTATTCATGTTCTTCTTTGTTCTCTGAATTTATCCTTTTGTTAATATTATTCCCATATAAATCATTGTTCTAAAATTTGTTATATTTATTTGCTTCAGATTTGGAAAAGTGCTTTATTAGTTACTCAGCATCCCAGTAATGTAACTATCTTTTGCCTTAATTAGAATCTTATTTAAGGCTGAAATATCAATATTCAAAGTGGTATGTTTCTAGTAAGGAAATATTTTATGGTCATAATCTGTTGGAATGGTCATGAGGCTCCAGAAAGTAATATTTGCAAATGATTTTCCAAGTGAAAGTTGTTAGTGTGGTAAAGAGAGCTATCATTTTGTTTTACTTCAAAGTTGTTTACAAGAGAAAACAAGTAGTAATTTCTAGAATAAGGAAAGGGAAACACTTAGCACCATATAATGAACACTCTGCCTTGGCTGTGAAGCAGCATATATGGAAAGCCTGCGATGTGTGTCAGAAAAGGCTTTTAGCTCTTTCGTATTTAGAATGCAGTCTATAGACATGTTAAGCAATGAATATAAATTATAAAATTACTGTGCATTAGCAGGGTTGTTTAGAGTGACCTAGCTATAATTTGAAAATTTGAATAGATGCTAAAAACCAGTTCCAAAAAAAAGGAAGAACAAATTCTTTTTCATATTTTCATTAGTTCTTGACTTTATTTTTATTTTTATTTTTTTGTTACTGGCCACTGTCTGTACAAATTAATCAATGATTTCTGCCCAGTGTCTGAGGACTCTAGCAAGGCTTTCTCTGAACAAGAAGTGAAAATGCTCTTCTGTTCAGCAATAGTGACTAGCTTAGTCTTTCCGAAAACAGCCTAACTATCAGTACGTACCTATAAATGTGCTTCAGACTATCATTTCTAAAGCTAGGTGGTAAATAATAAGTCCTCAAGACTTGTGTTTCATGTGGTTAAAACAACACCAAAAAAAGAAAGATTATGATTTTGTGCTTTGGTAATGCCCATGAATTGGAATTATTGATATGAATATTTAAATGATTTGGCTTCTTTCAGGAAGCTTAACTTATGCAAAACAACAAATCCATCTGTAAGATGATAATTTATCTGATAGCAATCAGTTACTTCCATCTTTCTAAATGTTGTTAAAAACCTACTTACAAGCTGCCACCAACCCGTTTTTGTTGGTTAAGTCTCTAGGTCTCAATTTTCTCTTTTGCAAAATATGGGGACTAGACTTGGCAGGTAGTCTCCAGGTAGCTCCCAAAGGTAGAGCTCTAAGGTTCTTAAACAGCTTTTTACAACTCCGTCCACATCTGGAAGCTTTTTAATGGTTAGCTTAAAACTGGGGCTTTCTTTGAATGGGCAGATCAGGTAAGCAGGAGCCAGAATGCTTCACCACCACTACAGTAATAAAGCCTTGTTTTTACACTGCAACTGGATCCACATTACCTTGGCCTAAAAGCCTCTTGATCCTCTTTTCCCACAATGATGAGTCAGATAGTTAGGGGTTAAATAAAAAGGGACCCTGGAAATATCACTGACACCAGCTCCTGTGTTCTCTAGACTCTTGGGCCACTTAGGAAGCAACCAGATTTGAGCAGCAAGGAAACTAACTCTCTACAGCTTATGATAGCATTTGCTGGAGGGTCAACCAAAAGGCTTCAGATAAGGACCTTTTTTTCTATTGTAAATATTCATAAAAACTACCAATCAACATTTTAAGCCTATGGAGTGTTTGTGGCATTGGTGATACTGCTTTGCTGTTTAATATATGCCTGTGAAATAGAAATGAGAGTGCTGAATTTCACATTGGATGTAGTTTTCCCATCAGTAGATTGCCACGTAAGACATGCCCCTAGATGACAGCTATATATCAGGCTTCAAGGCAACCAGTCATGCTGGAGCAGAATAGTGGGTTCCAGAGGGAGGTGTCCCAGTCAAAAAGACTATAGAAAATGTTACTGGTATGCATAGCTCAGAGATAGTAGTATTTGGAGGAAAATATAACAATGGAAATATAGAAAACCAGGCAAATGAAAGAATGATGCAGTTACTCATTTCAGGAAAAATAAATGTGCATAGTTATAGTATACTACCTGGCTCTACAGTGAATAGTATTTATATTGAATACTATTGATTCATCCAGTGAGGGATCAGGTGGGGACATAGGTAGGATGAACTTGGGTTAAGTCCTCATCTTTCATGGCAGGATGTCAATAGAAAATGTCCAAAGTTGATAATCCAAGAAATAGTAGTATAAACATATTATTTAGAAATATGAGCAGAAGTATGAGGGGAAGTATCAAGAGTTTGTACATATGAGAACCACTGCTTTAAACATAGAAGCTTTGCAATGATGGAAAGATTTTTACTAATAGGAACATAAATTATATTCAATAATTTTTTTTCTTCTCTTTGAGGAAGAACAAAATCATTTCCAACCTTAAACAAGTCACATAACCAAGCTAGACCATATTTTTCATAGCTGTAAAATAAAGAAGATGGAGTAGATGATAAGACCCCTTCTAGGACCTAATTGCCTGATTCTATTATTCCATTCAAGTCTAGAAAGCTGACATTGGCAGAGAGCTTACTTTATTGTTCAGGCAGACAAACTTTGTAGGCTTTTAAAGAAGACAACATTGCTTCTTAAATCACTCTCAATAATTTACTTTAATATCAGTAATCTACTTATAAGAGAACAGTTTTCCATGAAACAGTTTTACATGCTTTTAATTTTGACTCCAATATTATTACTGACTCTGTGACATTCCTTTTAAAACATCAAGTTCTTCGTAATGACAGGGATGTTATTTCATTGCTTAATCTTTTTATACAGCAGTGATTTTTACCTATGAGGCTAGCAAATTAATATTGTGGATATGCTGACTGAACAGGGCTGTCCAATCAAAATATCGTGTGTGCCACACATGTAATTTAATTTTCTCATAGCCATATTTTTTTTAAAAAAAAGGAAAGGGAAAAAGGATAAATTGAATTTAGTGTATGTTATGTAGCCCAATATATCTAAAATACTATCAATTTCTAAACAACATAAAGTTATCTCATTAATATCAAATATTAATAACTATTAATGACATTTTTATACTAGTTCTTCAAATTCCACTATGTACTTTACACTTAAGCACATCTCAATTTGGATGCTAAATTTTCATCAGACATACTTGATCCATATTTAATCTTATAAAACTTACACACTGAAAGAAGTAAATTCTCATATCCAAGTTGTTTGAAACATACTTAAAAGTTTTCCAGTAATTGAACTGAGTAATGGTTTTAAGTTAAAATTAAAATTAACTAATAGTAAAAATTCAATCCTTCAGTCACACTAGCTACATTTCAAGTACTCAGTAGCAACATTTGGCCAGTGGCTACCATATTAGACAGCAAGCCTTGTAGAATGACTAATATGTTCAGTAATTTCAGTGAATGCTCAATATCCAATAAATATTTTTCTCCCCGAAGGGCAGAGGTGGAAAGAAGTATGCTTGACTGTCCCTTCAGATAGATGGTTTGAATGATAGTTTTCAGTTGCTGTATGTGACTACATCTTCAGCAAGTTGGCATGAGAAGGTACGAAAGAGCTATTTCTGCTAAATGGTTTTTGTTTTTTAGTTAAAAAATAGGTGTGGAGGAGTTCATGTTTTCACTTTTGATGTTTTCTGTCTATTTGTAAAACTATTAAATATTAACACTTATGAAATGTGTATGTCACTAAGGCACAAATAATATAAGACATTAGAAAACTTTTGGGAAAGAAATGAGAAATAATGTTTAGCATGGTCTTAGCTTGGGTTTCCCCAGAAGCAGACAGAAGACAAGGATTCAAATACAAATCAGTTATTTGAGAGGTCATTCCAGAAATACAAGTATGGGAATGGAGGAATGCAACGGAAGAAAAGGGGCCGACAAAGGTGTGTTATTAAGCAAGTAATCACACTGAGTCACTGAAGCTTAATTCCACTGGGGAGCTCTGAGCAATGGTGTGGAGATGTGCCAAAGTTCTACCAGCACAGGGAGGGTGGGGCTGGTATTTATGCACCAACTTCCTCGGGCCTTGTTCAGGACTGTTACCTGAATAAGGTAATGCTTCCTTTTCTCTTGGCTCACACACAGAGTAGTATATGATGGTCCAGGAAAGCCATATAGGCAAAGAAACCCAGGTGGTAGCAGTTGAAGGTGATGACAGTGTGCACTGAAATGCTATGGGCTAGGGGTATGGGTGGGCATGGCATCATCTGCTGTAGCTACTCTCTGAATTACAGTGTGGAATGTATTGAACAAAGGATAGTGAGGTATATTTCAGATCTGTGAGTTTTTTTCAAAATACCTGGTCATTTGCCCAAGTGTTCTCCCTTTCCTAGACCTGAGATCCTGATAAAACGGACCCAGTACCACCTATCTGAGATCTATTGAAGGAGGCATGAAGACCAAGGAGCCTTATGGACTTTTCTCACTTACATGTTAATCTAAAAATATTTCATACCAATGTTAATCACAACTGGTTACTAGAATTTGTAGGTCTGGACAAAGGATGTGCAAAGTTTTCCACTTCTCTGACCCTTGATTAGCCTGTTCACTATCACCAAGGTATTATCATTAGGTTCTGTCCCACATTTGCTATGTTTCCTCAGTGTACTAATAGTTGGTCTTTTAACTGACCTTAATCTATTATTGGTTGAATTCATAGTCCATGTTGTCTTAATATAGGGAAGACTATATGGGGATTCCCAGATTCTAGAAAACAAAATAGTAAATTTTAATTGCTCTTAAGATAGGGATTTTCCAATCTGGACTTTCAATAAAGGGAGTTCTTATAATTTTCAAACACTACTGAAGATAACTTTGGAGAATATAAATAAGAAACATACAGATGAATCAAGTAAAGTAATGATGCATTTAATAATTATTCAGTGAATTGGGAATTCCAGGTCATTTCTGCCAAACAAGCAAAATTGTTATAAGTGAGACTTCATGTATATTTCCCTATTCTATGCAAAGGTACAGAATAGTATGCCATAAATATCTAGGAAGGTAACCCTTTCCTGTTGCAGAAATGGCAGTTTGCTCAGCATGGGCCTATAGAGTATTCTAGTATTCTAGGCTGTCCTGAAGTCCATCTTTTGTTTCTGGGCCAAAGTTGGAGGCCAAGTTTAGTGTGCTCCTTCCCATCCCTACCTCTTTTGGTTTAAATGCAAGTTTTACACTGTCTGGAATGTTTCAAATAATTATTTGCCCTGTCTGGAATGTTTCAAATAATGATGGCCAGCTCAACATGGTAAGAAATAACTGTTGGTGAGCATATAGAAAAAAAGGAACCTTTGTGCACTGTTAATGGGAATAATTAACAACTGTTGATATTTATTGAGCACATACTATGCTGTGGGTTCTTTATGCATTATCTCCTTTGATTTTGCTCAACCCTTTGGACTAGGTACATTTATTATTAGGGTTTTGGAGATATTGAACCTGAAGCTTAAATATTTAATGAATCTTCCAAGGTGATCCAGCTAAAAGTTATGGTAAATGATTCTATTTAATTTCATGCATTTCATTATTAGGAAGAGAGAAATGCTGAGGAATTTTGGTCTCTTGAAGCCTCCTATCCTATGATTTGGTTAGTCTGCACATTAATGAGATTTATATGTATATTGGTTTTTTCTCAAACTAAAATTAGAGTATCAAATATTTTAAATAACAAATTAACAGTCAAATTAAGAAAATCCCATGTATAGTTGCATCAAAAAGAATTAAATACTTAGGAATAACTTTAACCAAGAAGAACAAAGACCTTTACTCTGAAAATTTTGACACTGCTGGAAGAAATTGAAGATGACAGAAATAAACGGAAAAATATACCATACTCATAGGTTGGAAGAATAAACGTTTTTTTTTTGTTTTCTTTTCCTTTTTTAAAATCTATTTATTTATTTGTTTGTTTGTTTGATATCAGTAATGTACAATTACTTGAACAACATTATGTTTACTAGACTCCCCCTATTATCAAGTCCCCACCACATAACCCATTACAGTCACTGTCCATTAGCGTAGTAAGATGCTATAGAATCATTACTTGTCTTCTCTGTAGATACTGCCTTTCCGTGTCCACCCTGCTACATTATGGGTGCTAATCGTAACACCCCTTTTTCCTCCTTATCCCTCCCTTCACACCCATCCTCCCCAGTCCCTTTCCCTTTGGTAGTTAGTCCATTCTTGGATTCTGTGAGTCTGCTGCTGTTTTGTTCCTTCAGTTTTTTTCTTTGTTCTTATACTCCACAGATGAGTGAAATCATCTGATACTTGTCTTTCTCCACCTGGCTTATTTCACTGAGCATAATACCCTCTAACTCCATCCATGTTGTTGCAAATGGTAGGATTTGTTTTCTTCTTATGGCTGAATAATATTCCATTGTGTATATGTATCAAATCTTCTTTATCCATTCATCTACTGATGGACACTTAGGTTGCTTCCATTTCTTGGCTATTGTAAACAGTGCTGTGATAAACATAGGGGTGCATATGTCTTTTTCAAATTGGGCTACTGTATTCTTAGGGGAAATTCCTAGGAGTGGAATTCCGTGGTCAAATGGAATTTCTAGTTTTAGTTTTTTGAGGAACCTCCATACTGCTTTCCACAATGGTTGAACTAGTTTACATTCCCATCAGCAGTGTAGGAGGGTTTCCCTGAAGAATTAATGTTTAAGTGGCCATACCACCAGGAATCCACAGATTCAATATAATCCCTATCAAATTCCAGTGGCATTTTTCTAAGAAATAGACAGATGGAATTCTAGAAAATTAGAATTAATCCTAAGATTTGTATGGAACCACAAAAGACCCCGAATAGCCAAAGCAGTTTTGGGAAAGAAAGAACAAAGCTGAAGGTATCATGTTCCCAGAATTCAAACTACCACTACAAAGCTATAATAATAAAAACATTTTGGTATTGTCATAAAAACAGATACATAAAAACAGATCAATAGAATTGACCAGAACCCAGAAATAAACCCATGCTTATGGTTAATTACAGCAAAGGAGGCAAAAATATATAATAAGGAAAAGACAATCTCTTCAATAAATGGTGCTAAGAAAACTGGACAGCTATATGCAAAAGAATGAAACTGGACCACTGTCTTACACCATACACAAAAATAAGCCCAAAATGCAGTAAAGACCTAAATGTAAGATCTGAAACCTTAAAATTCCTAAAAGAAAACATAGGCAATAAATTCTTAGACATCAGCCTTGGCAACTTTTTTTTGGATACATCTTCCCAAGCTAGAGAAAATATACAAAAGTAAATAAATGGGATTATATAAAATTAAAAGGCTTCTGCACAGGAAGGAACCATCAACAAAATGAAAAGGCAATCTATGTAGGAGAATATATTTTCAGGTTATATAACCAATAAGGGGTTAATGTCCAAAATATATAAACAGCTAATACTACTCAACCCCCCAAAAAAACTAATAATCCAATTGAAAAATGGGCAGAGGAACTGAATAGACATTTTTCCAAAGAAGACATACAGATGGCCAACAGACTATGAAAAGATGCTTTACATCACAAATCATAAGGGAAATGCAAATCAAACTCACAATGAGTTATTTCATATTAGTCATGATGGCCAGCTCAACATGGTAAGAAATAACTGTTGGTGAAGATATAGAAAAACGGGAACCTTTATGCACTGTTGATGGAATGTTAAATGGTGCAGCCACCATGGAAAACAGTATGGAGGTTCTTCAAAAAGTTAAATATGGAAATATCATATATCCCAGTAATTCCACTTCTGGTTATTTACCTGAAGGTAACAAAAACACTAATCCTAAAAGACATATGCACCCCTATGTTTATTGAAGCATTATTTACAGTAGCCAAGATATGAAAATGACCTAAGTGTCCTTCAGTGGATGAATGGATAAAGAAGATGTGATGCATATACAAAATGGAATATTACTCAGCCATAAAAAGAATGAAATCTTGTCATTTGCAAAAGTATGGACCTTAGAGGCTATTATACTAAGTGAAATAATTCAGACAAAGAAAAATACCATATGACTTCACTTATGTGGAGTAAAAGATGAAACAAACAAAAATAGACTCATAAGTACAGAGAACAAATTGGTGGTTGCCATAGTGGGGGTGGGAGGGATGAATGAAATAGCTGAAGGAGAGAAAGAGGTACAAACTTCCAATTATATAAAAAAAATTATTTAAAAGGACTGAAAATTACAGCATGGAAAATATAGTCAATAATATTGTAATAACTTTGTATGGCAATCAATGATAACTACACTTATTGTGGTAAGCATTTCATGATATATATTATTGTCAAATCACTGTTACATACCTGAAATTAATATAATATTGTATGTCAACTATATTTGAATTAAAACATTTTATATGTAAGCAGAAGTTCCTCTAAGCATAATTATTTACTCTAATAAAAACTAAATTATTATAAAAATCAGTTTAGTGCTCCATGACTTGTTTTATTTCAACCTGAACTTTATGATATCATTTTTAGCTATTTGAAAGTCTCACAAAAACTAGAAGTGAGTTATTGTTTAATCTGACTTGCAGAATATGATCTAAGAAAATGCTACAGGTAAAGCTAGAAAAGTAACATATTTTATATTTATCACACTCCCTTATACTTGTAGAATGAAAAATTCTATATGTAAAAGAAAAATATGAATTTTTTTTAAAAAGTGTGAGTCATTGATCATTTCAAGTGTAGCTAAGGGGCCAATATCAGTGATTTAATTAATATACTAGAACCATCGCAAGGAAAATAAAATTACCTATTACTGGCATCTCCTTTAAAGATTTTTTTTTTACTTCATAAAAGTTGTTACTGAGTGTCTGCCTGACTGTAATGAAAAATATCCACTTAAGGGATCTGATGCATAATTAAAATGTTCTTCACTAACACCCAGCATTTGACATATTTTATGTTTTCAACAAAGCGTTGGAGGAGCACAGATTAACCAGTTTTTATGCAACAACTCAGATGAACATTTAATAATTTGAGTTTAGAGATCTTCTGAAGAAATCATGTCATTTGGTTTGCATTACAAGTTATTAGTTTGGTTCCTGAATGATAAGTTTTCACACTCCTAAATTAGTCTTACTATGAATTTGTTTTTATCCCCTAAAAACTATTTTAATTGTCCAGATTAAGCTGTGTTCTAGACAGCATATATCCCATCTCCAACAAGTTTAATACATGGGTTTCAGGAAAGGTACATGGCCCAGGATACCACTAACCCCTCCCTGGGGTAGAAAAGTTGACAGAACACTTGAAAGCCATCTAGAATGACTACTCATTCATGACCTAGGATGGCTGTGGGATCATACATGAGAGGCAGACAGCAATAATTTCATTTGATATAGACATTCTTTTCTTATCTATATCATAGTTTTTATATGGTAGGCTCTATGCTGAGTACTTCACTGTGGTTTACCTCATTTCATAATAGGACAGCATATTTCTCCCTGATGGATATTTTTTCTCAGTGACTCCTGCTGGAAGATCACTAACTGAGAATGTGGGTGAGAAGGGGCTATAGGAGGTTTGAGAGATACATAAAGATATGATTGGGCAAAGGAAGAATGGGTCCAGAATAGAGTAGGGTGGGAAAAATTAAGTGTTCATTTCAGGAAAAGGATCATAAATTTAAGGTGAAAACAAATGATGTTTGAGATTGTTTTTCTTAACAGTGGTCCATGATGTTTTAAAAAAGCATTAAAAAAGCAAGTTTTGTAGGGCACTTTCTATGGAGAGAGAGAAGAACTAAGAGTCTGTTAGAGGAGTTCTTGTCACTAGGGACCACGTGAGCTTGGCTAGTATAGAAGTGAAGCCAGGAGAGGTTCTTATGGATATGAAGAAAGTGGAGGGAGGTTGAGGAAAGAGAGCTGGATGAGAAGGTGGCATTGGGAAAGTGATATCTTTGAAACCAGGATTTCAGAGGTGGTGCAGTTTCTAGTAGTGACAGGATCCAGGGCAAGTGGAAATACGTGTCTGAGAAGGACTAGAGGAAAAGGAAGGTCAATGGAGAAAAGAGACCAACAACTAACAAGCCGGAGTATTGGATGGGTTACCCATGTGAATACTATAGTTCCAGTACAAGGAGGATGACAGGGGTTGGGAAAGGAGATGAGCAGCAGGTTGTAGATGAGGCAAGGTGAGGGGAGAAATGGTCATAAATCCAGGCAGAGAGAATCTCAAATGATGAGTACTTTTTGGAGGTTGCGATGGGGCTAGGAGTAATGGTCTAGAACTAGCAAGATGGAGCATGGACAGTACACCATCTTCCAGCCCTGTGGTGTGCAAAATACGATTTAATAAAAATAAAGATAAAAACTCCTTCATTAACCATAGTACAAAGAAAATGGTGTCCTCATAGGTCCACCTGATCAAACAAAACAAGGTGCTGAAGGTTCAAGAGGGTGAAGGAAGCAGTCCAAGAAGAGATGAAGGGTACAACGGAATGTGTTGACCAGGGACTCACATTTCCAAGAGTCATAGAGGAAGGGCTTGAGCTATAAGAATCTGGGAGAGGATTCATGATTCAGGAGGCCTAACCTTCAGCAATGCCTCAAGTAAATGGGAAAAGGCCACCCCAGCAGAGGGCAAGGAGTCTGTACTATTGCAGAGAGCCTGCCTGAATGGGAGGAGCCACCGATTGTTCTCTGGTGCTTGGGGTCATCCAAGCTTACTCATATCTCTCCATAAACTTCTAGAGTTAAAAACTAGGGTGCCTGCCTTGGTTTTCCTCCAATAAACATGACTAGGCAGAGGAACTGACTCCACCAGGAAAATATGAGCTCATAGGTGGAGGCCCTGAGACAACCGAGAAACTCTAAAATGAGCAGATACCAGCTGAGAAAGAATGATTGAAAAGATGGACCACAAATATTAAGGGAAGAATTTTAATGAGCCAATGGGAACCATTTAGTATGAAAAATATTGTAGTTTAAAAAAAGAACACAGTAAGTGAGATAAATTACAGAATGGTTACACAGCTAAAGCAAATGCATGAACTGGGAGATCAGCTTGAGAAACTCCTCTACAAGCCAACCAGAATGATAAAGAGAAATACTACTATATACCGATTAGAATGGCTAAAATAAAAAATAGTGATAATTCTGGATGCTGGGAAGGATGCTGAGAAACTGGATCACTTACATATCACCAATGGGAAAGTAAAATGATACAACCACTCTGGAAAATAATTTGGCAATTTCTTTTAAAAACCACACTTGCAGTTACTGTATGACCTAACACTTACACTCTGATATTCATCCCAGAGAAATGAAAACTCCTACTCAAAAACTGGCATTAATTAATATTCATAACAGCTTTATTCTTAGTGGCCCAAAACTGGAAATAACCCATATGTCCACCCAGGGGTGAACAGTTAAACAGTGGTGTACTATGTTTCATACTGGACAATACTACTTAGCAATAAGAATGAGAATGAATTACTGATGCATGCAACAGCCCAGATGGATGTTCAGGGCATTATGCTGAGTGAAATAAAAGCCAACTTAAAGGGTTACATAGAGCATGGTTCCACTTATATAAGATTCTACAAATGACAAAATTATGGAGATGGAGAATAGATAAGTGGACAATTGGGTTTGGGAAGGAGGAGGTGGGGAGGGAATTTCTTTGTGGCAATAGCCTATATCAATATATTTTTTTTAGGAGAGCCAGGGAGAGGCTTTTATTGAGAAATACAGTGAGAGGACAGAGCTCCTGGCTCAGGCCAGAAGGGGACAAGAGAGCCCAGGGTGGTGCTTTGTTTAGGGGATTTATAGGCAGTTGAGGATTTTTAGGAACTGATAAAGGGCTTAGGGTATGGACTTGTTAAAAGTGGTTTTAGGATGTTTGTTGTTGATGAGACATTAAGTCCCTTTTACAGCATTTAGTCAGGAAAAAGAGTGAAGCATGGATCTCCTACCTTGAGGTGGTGAGCATCAGGTTCCGTGAAATTGATGAAGTTAGGAGAGAGTTAGGAACACCCCCTGCCTCACTCAGAGGCCAGGGCGGCCTGAAGAAGCAGGCTGGAAGTCAGAGAGTCAAAGAGAGACACTCCTCATGGATACCCAGTCGGGCTGTTGGGGTCTGATTCCAGTCACGGGGACCTTTGAGAAGCCACTGAAGTGTAGCCTCAGCCTAAACTCTTGCAGGTGCCCACAGCTTTCCTCAGCCCCTCGCATCCAAGGAGATGCCTCTGAAAGGGAATCCTGGCTTCCACTCAGGTGACTTTCCTGGCTCCCAAGGGAGACAGGGGATCCACTAAGGGAGACGCAGGGGAACCTGTCGCTCGAGACTTTGAGAACGGCAGCCAGGCTAGTCCCATTTAAGTGGCTGACGAGCGCCCCATGTTGTGCGCCATAGACGGCTTCCTTCTATGAGGACAGTGAAAGAAAAAGGCAGGCTCAGATGCTGACACTCACCTCTGAAGTTATGGACGAGCCCCCAAAAATGATGCTGGGGTTCTTGTTTGCGGAGTCAAAGAATGAACTTAGCAAACACCTAAGGTAGGAT
This sequence comes from Manis javanica, assembly GCF_040802235.1. Taxonomy (NCBI): domain Eukaryota; kingdom Metazoa; phylum Chordata; class Mammalia; order Pholidota; family Manidae; genus Manis; species Manis javanica. The sequence goes on from NC_133160.1 coordinate 51,378,998, forward strand.
AGCCAAAGTAGAGGCTTTTATTTAGAAATAAAGTGAGAGGAAAGAGCTCCTGGCTCATGCCAGGACAGAACAAGAGGGCCCCTCAATATTTTAACTGTGACAGTGCTTTTGGTACTCTATACATATGATGAAATATAACAGGATTTTACACAAAGACATTTAAAAAATCTGTACATGCCAAAACTGGTGAAGTCTGAGTAAATTCTATAACCTAGTTAATTATGCCATTTTCCTGTTTTGCACTCTAATATGTAAGATGCCCCCATTGGAGGAAACTGGAAGATGGGTGCATGGAACCTCTGTGTACTATTTTTGCCACTTATTAGTCTATTATTTCAAAACAAAAAGCTTTTTAAATAAATGAGAGGAGAAAATGTACAAAAAACCTAGCAAATACGAGAGCTAGTGCCACCAACAGGGTAATAGGAAACACAGGAGAGAAAAAAATATAGGAGGAAACATTTGAAAGTATGAAGACAGGTATTTTAGGATTAAAAAAAAATGAAATCCCTCAGATAGGAAGTGTTCATATATGGCAGTTCCCTCTTCTCCACAAGAGATGCATTCCAACACCCTCCAATGAAACTGTGGATAGTATCAAACCCTATATATACTGTTTTTTTTCATATATATTTAGATGATAAAGTTTATAGATTAGGCACAGTAACAGATTAACAATAACTGATAATAAAATAGAACAATCATAACAATATTCTGTAACAAAATTATGTGATTGTGGTCTTTCTTTTTCAAAATATTGTCCTCACTCTTGTGGTGATGTAAGATGATAAAATGCCTACATGATGAGAGAAAGTGAGGTAAATGATGTAGGCATTGTGACATAGCATTAGGCTACTACTGACCTTCTGACAACAGGTCAGGAGGAGGGTCATCATCTTCCAGCCGGAGGCTGACTGCCGGTAACTGCAACCAGAGACATGGAACAGCAGAAAAGAGAGGACTGGTGTACTACAAATGAACTGATTCCTACTCAAAAATAGACATAGTGGCATTTAAGGACATTAGAGATTAGTCTCAGAAATAAGTCCAGAGGTTACAAAGAACAAGAATCTTCATAACGTCTTGCTGCCTCTCCACAGCAGTGATAGTGTAAGAGGGGGATATAACCCTTGTGAGTATATATTCAATTACTTATGCAAACTCAAAATACTGAGCAGCAGCTGACAGGACTTCAGAGAGAAAACAGCAACAGTTGTGTGAGACATCTTAACACCTTTTAAAAAATCAAGTGGACAAAAAATACGGAAGCTCTGAATACAATTAACAATCTTAATGAGATGTATACTCAACAGAGAATGTATTTGAATGCAGTGTTTCTGCCAAATGAAACATTTACCCCCCAAAAATATATTGGATGATTAAGGATCAATATGAACAGACTATGTTCCATAATGCAATGACAATGAAATAATGATAATCACAAATGGATAACTGAAAAAATCACATACATTTGGAAAATAAGTATATAATACTAAGTAACCCTGAAGTTAAAACAAAATATGCTTCAGAAAGTTTTGATGTCTTTCAGAGAAACTTGAGTATTTGGTTTTCTTCATATACTGCTAGTGTTTTTCAAATTTATCCTTAAATACTTTATGACTTTTGTCACTACTATGTATAGATCATTTTTTCCACTATGTTTTCTGGTTAGATATTATTGGTGTACAGAAAGCTCTTCATTTTCATATATTATTTTGAATCTTGTATTTTACTGAACATTTTTCTAATTTTAATAGCAAATTATCTTGGCTTTTTTAGGTGATCACATGACCCCTCAAATAATGATAGTTTGCAGTTTTGCAAGAGTCACCCCCCTATTTTCTATGTCTCTTTGTATTGGATACTACTTCTATTTTAAATGTTGGCTCATCCTTGTCTTATTCATGATTTAAATTGGAAGACTTCTAATGTCATTTCCTCCATTTAATGTGCTGCTATGTCACATTAAGGAAATGAGGAATGAGTGCCATCCTCAACATATGGCTTCCTTCATAAGAAGCTGGCTGCTACATATTGCTCTGCCTGAATTCAGAGAAAAAGGAGAGCAGGATTTGGGAAGCACATACTCACTTCTTTTTACAGATGAGAGCCTGGAGTGGCAAACATCATCTCTACTCACATTACAATGGCCCAATATGAATCACTTAGCCACATGTAGCTGCAAGAGAAGCTGGGGATTAACCCTTTTCCTTGAAGAGCCTGTGCCCAGCAGAAGTGTTGATAGGAGAGAGAGAAAACAGTTATTGGAGGGCAGCTAGCTACACATCATGTTCATAGGCTTTGTTCCTTTAATTTGTTAATGTACTAAAAAGCATTAATATATTTTCTGGTGTTAAATCAATCTCACAGTCCTTGGATAAATCCCAGTTCATCATGAAGACTTTTTTATTGTATTGTTGGATTCTATTTTTGACTACTTTATTATTTTTACATCTGTGTTCATTAAAAATATTTTGCTAATGCAGAAAGTAGTAAAAATTTACATTCATATGGTACTTTGAAGTTTTTAAAATCATTTCATGTATATTATCTCACTTGAGAATATATGATAATCAGAACTGACTGTAAAAAAAGTAGATAGTAAGTGTGTAAATAGAAAATATCTACAAATGAAGCACTGCAGTCTTATTATTGCCTAAATTCTAAAGGTCCACCAGTGAGACTGAAGTAACCTGAAGGGACATTATCCCCCTCCAAGCTACACAGGGAGGAATAGGGCAGCCAGCTCTGTAAAATGTCTATCCCGCAGCTGGTGTCTTAGACATTCTATTAATGCAGTGTTTAAATAGCCTGGTTTTGAATTTACAAGTCAGGAATTTCCTAGTCATTAAACATTCTCTGGGTTTCTAAACTTCTGTTTTGATTCCTTTCTTATCTGCATATACCAAATATGATAGTGGCAATTGAGCCCTGTCCTGGGAAAAGGAGGCTTTAAAAATACAGAGGACTCCTGCTCTTTGTCAGGCAGCCAGGTTTTATGTGTTCTGCTCACACATTGTTTCACAGGGCTGTGTACCAGAATACACAGTAATTACATAAAAGCAGTCACTCAGAAGTATAAAGTGGCTTTGGGAGGAAAATAAATGGTAGGCTGACATAATTTTGCAAAAAGAGGCACTCAATATTGTAGTGACTGGGTGGCACAGTAAACACAGAATTGCCCAAATAGCAGGGCCTTTCTGTGGATTTTACCCAAACAAAATAAGCTGTCTGTTAAGTTCTCTTTCTTGAGTCTCAGAGCCTCCGATGTGTCATAGGTCAGATACTTAGGGCAGCATTTAACTCTGAGGAGATCACTCAGTTGGGCTTTCAGAGCCCTCTCCCCCTCCTTAACCCTGCTTCTCTCTCTGCTTAACATATACCCCCAAAAGCAAAAACACTACAGTATGCCTGGGGAAAATCTGATGGCTTCTCCCTGACACTGTAGCTGCACATTCCAAAGTGAAGCAAAGATGAGGGAATTATCTGCTTACTCACATTGGTGCATGTGTCCCATTTGAACATACTAGATCTGGTAGTACCTTTCTGCTCTGGATTTTGTGCTTGATCAGACCGATAAGATAATTCACCTAAATCCACTTCACTCTTTGCCATTTTTGGAAACCCTGAGTACCTAAATTCTTAATGACTATTTCTGTTGGAATAAATACATACCCTTTTTACCATGTACAAAAAATAGCCTAAACCCCAGAATCCCATTTATTTCTTGCCATCATCAGCCCTAGAAATCCACTATGAATATTAAATATGAATAAAGATGGGGTTCAGAGTAATAGAATTGCCCTGCTGCCATTTTACCATTTGTCTTTCCAAACAGATGTCATATATCATGTACCAGTGGTACAGACAGGACAAGTGGTGCAACTAAGCACTTAAGTTTAAAATAAATGCTTTAAAATAGTTCATTATACTTTGCCCCACAGGAAGAAAAAATGTTTTCTCAGGTCCCTGAAAATGGATGATGAGTAATTTTAAAACTCTATGGATATCCAAAATTTGGTTGCCTATTTTTAAAATGCTGTGCTGGGGTTTGAAACAAGCTGTCCAGTTCCAGAGCCCAGCTCTTCACTGTTAAGCTCTATGGCCTTTTAAGTATAAGTAGACAGTCGGAAAATTGTGGACATGAAAATCAGTGAAGGAAACTTTAGGCTTCTAGATAGTGAATATGTTCAAATCTGTGCAACTAATACCGCTTGCTACAGGGTCAGCAAAATGTAGGCCAACTTTGCAATAAAACAAAGTCCAAGAGTAGACCCAAATATATCTGAGAATTTAGGGCAAAATAAACTGCATCCTGTATGTCTCTTCTTTGCCTAACACATTATAAGAGCTCAATAAGTATTGTGTCATTAAATCATGCTCAGCTTGTTCAAGACTGAAATATAAAAAGTAATACTATAAGGCTCAAGAAGCAAATTTTGATGAGTATTGGAGAAGAGGTTTGTAAGCACAAAATCAAAACTGGAAGCCATAAAGGAATAAATCAGTAAGATCTGATTACTAAAAACTTGTAAAATTTGTGTACATCTAAGCATCAAAGTCTCAAAAATAACCCCAAGATCCCATTTTCAAAAAAATTCTAAATCTAGAGTCTTGAATAGATATGCTTTAAACATATGAATAAGAACAATAAATGAAAAAGTATGATTCTACCACTCCTTACATACCTATAAAATAGCCACAACACAGGGATGAGCCTCACTAGGCCAGATTAGTACAGTACACAAAGAAGATTGTATTTTGATGGAGACAAAACCTGTTAGCAGCCTTAATCCCTCACAAAACCTCAGACCACATACAGCCATTAGCCAAAGTAAACATGAAAATAAAAGGAACTTTGGAATTGTCAGTAAATTCTGCCAAGTTGAAATTCAAGCCTTCAGTTTCAGTAATTCATAGAAAAATCAGTCAAGTCTAAACACCATGTAGCTCTATAATTTTATAGTTGGGCCAATGGAAAGGTTTTAGGAATTTTAAAAAACGTATCAGTGATGTAGCACACACAAACACCTTTGTATTCAGTTAGCTTTTTGAAATACCATCAAGGAATTTAAGTTTGAAAACCTACATAGAGGTCAAGGTCAAGTAAAAGCCCTAAGTAGCTTCTGAGAGACTTGCAATGCTCTGGGCAAATATAATCCAGTAGTTCGTCTAGCAGACTGACCTCAGCATGTAAAGAAGGCCAGCTTTGGCTGCTACAGTGGTGCTTAATTTTGTCCTGAATCTATAATATCCTAATTGCAAATTTGCTGTCTTTAATTCCTAGTGACTTCAGGTAATGGGCTAGTCCGTGTGAAAGTGGGGCCCATGAAGAGTTTTGAGGGCATGAGTTGGGTGACACCTGAGAACCTATCCTAGAGAAATTTATATTCTTGTTAAGTGTCAGTCACAATGACATGTTGAGTCTGTTCATTTCGAGCAGCTCTGATAACTACTGAAGCCCCAGAGCTCATCACAGAGAAGCTGTGCCTCACATAGTCTCATGAAGAATAGAGTCAGTGACCCAGATAACCCAGACCCAAGAAAGTTGCCACTTCCGCATCCAGTAACAGAGGCATTGTGGTGGGAATATTTGAGAGCTGAGGTGAAACGGATCTGGAACTCTCTGTACAGCCTCCATCTTCCTTTGGTGTGAAGACACACAAGCTGTTAATGGTGAATTAGGTAAAATAAGGAGAATATAGTTCTGGGACCAGGACTTTATGTTTGCAAATCATATTAGAGCTCATGAAGACACTCTACTTTGGGTTGCTTTGGGTACTCACTGTGGGAGGAATCATGGAGATCTGTAACTGAGGATTCCTAGTGTGTGTGTGGCTGGGGAGAGGGGCACAGGCAAGTGGCATATAATTGGGCAGTTTTAACCCTTTTGCCATGGGATACAAAGTGCCTTTTCCCCTCAGTGGGTTTTGTGAAATGCAACATAGAACTGTGCACCAGGCTAGTGGGGGAGGGTCCACCTTTACCACACCTTAGAGAGCTGGAGACTACACGGTCATGACCTCACTGGCACCAAAATAATGAATTCAATTTAAGTTCTTTTCTCATACGCAAGACAGCAGCATCTCAAGGTAACTGAAGAAAGAGAAAATTCGATTCAGTTTCTGGCTATCAGATCTTAGTATTAGATCCAGTTATTAGATCTGACATAGAATTGTCAAAAGCAGCGTCATTATTTGGTTGTATGTTACTTTGTCCAGACATTTCACTCTGACTTCCTCCGTCTCTCTCTCCCTCTCTCCTTGCCCCTTGCCCAACAGGTGTAGAAGACATCGTGGCAATAATGATTCCTGAGCCAAAAGGGAAGGAGATAGTAAGCCTGCTGGAAAGAAACATCACCGTGACAATGTACATCACTATCGGAACCCGGAACTTGCAGAAATACGTGAGCCGCACTTCGGTTGTGTTTGTCTCCATCTCCTTCATTGTCCTGATGATCATTTCCCTCGCATGGCTGGTCTTTTATTATATCCAGAGGTTTCGATATGCAAATGCCAGGGACAGGAATCAGGTGAGTAGCAAAAGTCTTTCAAAAAAACCTTATAGTTATTACAGAATACATATTATTGTATAAGCTTTAGAAATCACAGAAAATACCAAGACAAAAACAAAATTACCTGTTATACTCCCACTCAAGATAAACACTGTTAAAGTTTGCTGTATAGTTTTTCAGATCTTTTCCAAATGCACATAATTTGATGTTTTACTAGTTTCTTTCTGTACAGTGGAGGTGCTTTGTCCCCTATTCCTATTGCTCATTTTTTGGACAATTTTCTATATAGGCACATAATAAAGGGAAAAGGGGAAGTGAGTGTAGATTATGCAAATAGTGGCAATGTAATTTGGGAAAAGCCAAGATTTCCTCCTTGTGAATGGAAGAGGAAAAGGTAATTTAAAAATAAAGGCTATTTTAAAAAGCAGTTAATTTTTACATATAATTTACATGCATAGTATAAAATATGAAATGTATAAAATAGTATACAGTGAAAAGTAATTCCTTTCCCATGTCTGCCCCTCAGTTGTCCAGTTCATCTCCCTGGAAATATCTTCTCTTCCAGGGCTTATTTTATGAGCTTGCATACACACACATTTTTAAATAAATGATAGCAAACTTAACTGTGTACCCTTATTTCTCACTTCATCTTGAAGATTAATTCATAACACCCTGTCCAAGCTTTCTATTTCTAATGACTGTATAACATTTAATTTTCTGCATATGTCACATTTATTAAACCAGCTTGGATTAAGCAACATGTTTTCTCTTTAAAAAAGAAACATTTGCATATGACACTAAGCACGTTTGTGGATATGTCACTAAGGTAAATTCTGAAAAGTTTACTGGAACAATGGTATCAATATTTTAAACTACGCTAGATACTGCCAAATTGCCTGCCAAAAAGGTTGAACCAATTTATGCATTAACCAACAGTACACTGATACTGTTTAAACATTAGTATATTAGTATAATATTGCTTATACTGACATATATAGCAATATACTAATAAACATAATAGTGCTTCCCCATATCCTCAGAAAAAGATGTTACAGCTTTTTGTTCTGTGCAGTTTGGTAAGTTAAAAATGGTATCATGTTTTTCTTACCACAAGTAATGTTGAACTTTTTAAGTAAAATAGAAACAGTGAACTTTTTTCTATGAAGCATTTGATTACATTATTTAACCACTTTTTTTATTATTAAAGTATCATAGATATACAATCTCATGAAGGTTTCATGTGAACAACGTTGTGGTTTTAACATTCACCTGTATTATCAGGTCCTAATCCCACCCAGGGTAGTAAGATGCTGTGAAGTCACTAGTCTTCTCTGTGCTGTACTGTCTTCCCCATGACCTACCTATATTGTGATTGTGAATTATAGTGTCCCTTAATCCCCTTCTCTCTCCCTCCCTACCTGCTCTGCCCCACCCCTCCCCTCTGGTAACCACTAGTCCCATCTTGGACTCTGTCAGTCTGCTGCCGTTTTGTTCCTTCAGTTTAGCTTTGTTGTTATACTCCACAAATGAGTGAAATCATTTGGTACTTGTCTTTCTACACCTGGCTTATTTCACTGAGCATAATACCCTCTAGATCTATACATGTTGTTGCAAATGGTAGGAATTCTTTTATTTTTATGGCTGAATAATATTTCATTGTGTTATGTACCACATCCTCTTTATCTATTCATCTACTGATAGATACAAAATTAATACACAGAAATCTGTTGCATTCATATATACTAATGATGAACTAGCCGAAAGAGAAATCAGGAAAACAACTCCATTCACAATTGCGTCAAAAAGAATAAAATACCTAGGAATTAACCTAACCAAGGAGGTGAAAGACCTATGCTCTGAAAACTACAAGACATTCATGAGAGAAATTAAAGAAGACACCAATAAATGGAAATACATCCCGTGCTCATGAATAGGAAGAATTAATATTTAACTACTTTTTAATTGAGTTGTTGGTAATTTTCTTATTGATGTGTCTAAGTCAATAAATTAAAGACTCTTTATTAGTCAAAGAAGTGAACCCTTTTTGTGATGTGGGATTCAATTTTTTCCTTCCAGCTTGTCATTGTCTTTGATTTATCGATAGTGTTTCTTGCCATGCAGAAATATCTTAGTTTTACATAAATGAATTTATCTATTTTTTTGTATAACTCCTGAGTTTTGTGCAGTAAGCTCTTCTATAGCCCAGGACTATAGAATACATTCCCTCATGTTTATATCCACTACTTTTTTATTTCATTTGTGTAATTAAATATTTAATCAACAGAGAACATATTTCAGTATAAAGAATCAAGTAGAGAGCAAATATTGTTTTCAGATGGCCTACCAGCTTTTGTAACTCATATTTATTGAATAGTTCATCTTCTCCCCATCATATTCAGTATTCCCATTTAGCATGTATTAAATACACATGTGTATTTGGTTCAGTTTCTATACTTTCTTAACTCTACCATAATCTACCCCATTCATGCTCCAGTACCATGACTATTTCGAGCACATCAGCACTATGTACTTGACCTCATATCTGTTCATGCCAATCTTCCTTGATTGCCCTATCTTCACTTTTATTCACGTCTATCTTTATATAAGTTTAGAATCACTTTTACCTAGTTTTTTAAATTTATAGAGTAACTTAGAAGGAATTTACAAACTTCTAATGTTGAATCTTCTTATCCAAGAATAATATCTACTATCCCTTAATTCAGCCATTCCTTTCATCCCCTAGTAGCATGTTTAAGTATTCTTATGTAATCTTGCACATTCTTTTTACACTTATTCCTAATTATTTATTCATTGTGTTGCTATTATAAATGTGAAATTTCCTTTTTCATAAAGGAAGGCTTTTGATTTTTGTATGTTTATTTTGTACATTTTTATAATTTATATATTTTATAGTATATATCATTTTGTAATATATATATTTTGATGGATAATTATAATTTTGTAACGATTATAACATGCCTTATTCCCTTAATAATAACAATAATATTATACAATATTTACTATATATAGACATGTCCTAAGAGCTGCATGTATATTTATATACTTAATCATCTCAGCAACCCTAATAGTAGGGTTCTACTGTCCCCATTTTACAGAGAAGGAAACAGAGCAGCTACATAATTTGGCCAAGGTCACACAGCTAATTACTAATAGAGCCAGTAATTGAATCAGGAGCGGGGCTTCAGAGTTCATGCTCTTTGCCACCAGCTTATAGTATTTATTATTGTTTCTATTAGTTTATCATGATTAGTTAATAATATGCACAGTTAGTGATAATTTAGTTCTTTCAAATTTTAAACCTCCTACTTTTTTCTGATATTAAATTGGCTTGCTTCTCCAGAATCAACCAAAGTAATAGTGATAATAGTGAATATATTACTCTTCATTTGGTATTCAATGAGAACATCCTGAATTTAATGGAATTATTTTATCATTTCTCCATTTTATTATTTACCCATGCAATCTTCTTGGTTGAGATATATATTTTATCATGTTATGTAAATGTCAGGATAGTCTTATTATATTCAGAGTTTTTGAGTAAGGGATGAGTATTTAATTTTTACAAACACCTTTTCAATAGATAGGGTCTGAGTTTTCTCTTTTGATCTATTAATAGGAGTGGATTATATTAATGGATTTTGCAGTATCAAACCATCCTGAATTTCCAGTACATACTATTCCTCTAACATGCCCTAGATTTTACTTGTTCATATTTTGTTTAGTATATTATTTATTTTTTACCTTAATATTCATATGTGAGATTTGTCCATAGTTCACATTTTTGTCATGTGCAGGTGACAGTGATACTGGCTTTATAATAAATTTGCAAGTTTTCCTCTATTTTCTGTAGTCCAGAGCTGCAGTTTCCAAGATGGTAGTTGCTAGCCATGTGTGACTATTTAAATTTGAATTAATAAAATAAAACTTAAAATTCTGTTCCTCAGTCACACCAGCCACATTTCAAATGTCCTGTATATGCACTGCCATATGGTAGCCATTTCCATCATGATGGAAAATCCTTTCGGACAACCCAGCTGGAGAGCAGTTTAAATAGCACTGGAATTAGCTGATTCTTAAATTTTTAATAGGAATTTTCTGTAAACAGGTAAGGTCTGAGTTGTTTGTTTTAGAAGGATGGCTCTATTTAATTTATAGCAATTGGTCTGTTTAAATTTTCAATAACTTCTGTAATAATTTTAAAAATATTACTGCTTTTTTCTAATTCTTAAAATGATACATGCTCATTGTATCATTATGATTAAATTTGGCAATCATAAAAAAATACTAAAGAGAAGACAAAGCACACACATATAAGTTTTGTGTCCTATATTTTATTAATTGGTGACCATTTCCCCTGTCATTAAATAATCTTTGAAGCATGATTTTTAGTGGCTATATAGTAATCAAGTCCCAACTCTTACCAAATGTGGGCACATTATATAATCTGTGCTCTAGTACTCAAAATTGAAAGAGAATATACCTCCTTCTTATGGTTATAGTAAAGATTAAATGGGTTAATGTGTATCATTTTTTAAGCCTCTAAACATTATGCTTATCCCTTTTTAAGCTCTTAGTGAATAATATCCATTATTACTATCATATAGATTCCTTGATGACTACTTAAAAATCCAACTTTGCCACTTTATTAAATATTCTGGAATTTAAGTGGACATTTACTACCAGCTTCACACAAGGCAGTGAAAATAGATACAGAGCTAATCTGTTCAGTTCTGCTGGTTCCTAAGGGTTACATATGAAGAAACTATGCATCTATAAATCAGTTTTATTTTCTATACCTTGTTCATCCAGTGATAAATAGAAGTGGTATCCTTATATTTTTGAGTCTTTAGATAATCTAAACAATCTTCAGTCAATTGAGGCAAGGATGACATTTTAAGCTTGAATTAGTTGAGCAATTATTTCAATTGCCAATTTGTTTTGTACAGGTAGATATAGCATCCATGTCTCTCTGGGCATATGCATACTCTCTGATGTATGTAAAAAGCAAATGGAAGTGAATGGAATGGAAGTGGTTCATGAAGTTAAGTTTTTACTCCACTCCCATTTTATTAACTTTCCTTGAATTACAGGATTTTACCCTCAGGGTCTCTCAGTGAATAGGATTATGTTAAAAGTTAGCACTATTTCCTGATAAAAAAATAGACACTCTACTTTAGCCCTTTGATCAATCATAAAAGAACATATAATTTCCCTTAGAAAAAGATTTTTCTTTTAATGGCAGTGCTCCATTCCACTCAGCAGACAGTCACAGCCAAGCACACTGGAGCAAGCGTAAGCCTCAGGTAAGCTTTAAGTTGTTCGTTTGTATTAAAGTACTATTGGTCCTTCAGAAACAGTGACTCTCGGGCTAGATGTAGGCTCACAACCTGAGATGGAGTATCAAAGGTGTCAATGTTACACTGGTGACATATTCAGCCATTCTGGTGTGGGATAAACTGACCTTGAATTAGCCAGATGGGCACCTCAGTCTCTCCTTGGCTTTGTGCAGATCACAATTGAAGGAGAGTCATCATCACCTTACACAATCACTAGCCCTTTCGTGTCGTACTGTTTCATTGGAAAGAAGATCTTTTCAAGGCAGTTTCCCATGATGTAAGCTTTGCAAGACATTCTCTGCATTAGCAACCTCAGGGCAAGGTCTTTTAGATGGTGACAAGAAGGACAAGGGTGCAACTGAAAGGGGAGCTTCGGCTGCCATGTCGTGTTTCCTACAGCAGTTATCCAAGGTGAGGAGCAAGGTAACAGCTATAGACACCAGCTCTATAGTCAGACAGATCTGGATTCAGGTCTTTGCCCTGGCAGTTCCTAGTGGGTGACTTGGCACAGGTTTATGACCTTTCTATGCCTGTACTCCCTCACCTGTAAAGTGAGAATGACCCCATGTCAGCCCCAGAGGCTTGATGTGAGGATCAAATGACAAAATAGGCATGATCTATTATTACTGAGTTGTTAACCGGATCACCTTTAATGCATAGAGCAATTCTTAGAAAATTGTATCCCCCCGCCCCACCCAAGACTTAATAGCTCAATTCTTACATAATTAACATAGAATTAAGTCTAGATATGGGCTTTTTAGCTCAGGCGACACAGTTTCAAATGATAATTGTCTTCTTCTTTTCTCCAGGGCTATGGGTAAAGGCACTATAAATAGACTACAGAATAAGAATCTGGTTTTCTTGGAGAAAAACTTCCCATGCAGCAGTGTTTTTTAATTAACAATAATAGTATATGCATGAAGTAAAAAAAAAACACAAAAAGGCAAAGTAGGAGGGTTTGCATTTAAAGTATTTTCTTCCCATCTCAAACTCCTTTTGTCAACCTTCCTTCTTTCCAGCTGCCTCCAGAGGCAGCAACTCTTACACTTCCCTTTTTGTGCTTCCAGAAGCTTCTGTGGCTGTATGTAAGAAAAGTTATTTTCCACATTTGTTACACAGGCAAGAACTCTGCCTTCACAGGACTTGTATTGCAGTGGCATTAACAGGCAGTGCCCATGAGAACAGGTGCACATGTGGAGGGCTAGCACAGTAGGTGACAGGCCGTGGGTTTGGCCTAGAGTGGGTAAAGTGGAAGAGCATGGAAGGGATCTGATTAGGACAATACTTTAAAATCCTAAATGCAGAACATAGAGCAAATATCTTCATTTATTCCTGTTGTATCAGCCTAATGATTAATATGCCCCCCCTCCAGTTCACTCAGAAGGTTTAGCTTGGATAATAAATCATATGTTTACCACACATGTAAAAGGATAAAGAAGTCAAGGATGCAGTTAGGTCATTTCTCACAGCATTAACTGAAGTGGGAAAGATAGAAGAGATCCAGGAGGATGGGGATCCAGGATTTGGGTTTGGAGATGTTACATTTTAGAAGCCTGTCAGATATCTAAGAGATACATGACAGAGAGGCCAGGGCCGTATTTCAATATGTGAGTCTGGAGGTCAGGAGGGAAGAGCTGCATCGTCGGTATACAGATGCCATCTGTATGGTCCGGACAGGATGAGCTGCCCTGGAGAGAGGGCACCCCAGGAGAGGTCCGGGGACAGTCTGCCATATGCTAATGGAGCCTAACCCTCTCTCATTATTTTATGTATGTGCTTTATTTTCTTCCTAGTTCTTATCACTATTTGAAACTCTTTGCTCCCCACCTCCTACCCTGCCTTCCCAATGCACACAGGCGCTCTGAGGAAGCTGGTTTTCAGAGACAAAGCCCAGCCTCACACTGCACCTGGACCCACTGCTCCTCTGCGCTGGGCCCATGGCTCTGCAACACCTTCTTCACTCGTGCTGTGTGTCTTTCCTGTAGCCCTGTCATCGCTTCTTCCAGGCCAGCCTCCTTGGGGATCTGCTCACTCAGCTGGACTGTATGTGTCCAAGTCCAATGACTGACTGTTTCAAGCCCTTTCTCTGCAGAGTCAAAGGAGGTGGCCAGCCTAGTTTTTCCCTTTTCTAAACAAGCCCCGTGACACGTAAGAGCCTGGGGAAGCACTCCGTGTGGGGGAGGATGCAAGTCGGCTCAAAGCACACAGAGGACCTTTAGGGGACTGCCCAGTGGAGTCTTGGCTCTGACCGAGACCAGAATACTCTGTTGCATAATCAGACATAATCCTAGGCATAAATGTGACTTCCCCAGGCAGCTTAGGTGAGAGTTCAGAATACTGTCAAAGCTGGCACCACTTCAAAGTGAATAGGGTTTGTTTCTAACTGTGGTTTTGGAGCAAAGTAAAATCACGGCCTTGGGCAGGGCAGGCTCATGAGGCAAAAGGACAGTCCAATTCAGTAAGCGCATTGGAGCATTTGCAGCCAGAAACCAGATCTGAATCACAAAGATAGGACCAGTGGTCAAGTCAGTCAGGACAAAGTGAGCTGGGTCAGGAGAGGAGGTTGAGGGAACAGAGCTTAGGGGACAGGAGCCTGTGAAAGGAGCAGGATGCTAGGTAAGGTGCCAAGATGGCATGGGAAGATAGCTATGAGCCACAACCAGATTTTTCTGGCCATTTAATACCTGCCAATGTGACTTTTTAGTACCATGATACATCCTTCTTTCTCTGCTTATATAGTGCCCCAGGATGAATACTTTTAAAACAATAGCTTCTTGATGTCACTTCTACACTCACACAGCCTGGACACTTGACAGCCCTGAGCACTCCTGTTCCTAGAAGGGCTGCAGGTGGGGAAATCATGGTTGTAAGAACTGGGAGAAAGTAGACACATGGCCATAATTCTACCCATGCATTTGAGAATGCTGACTGCCTCACCCCAGAAACATAGTTATTAGAACTTAAGAGCACGTTAAATATAATAAGCTGGAGAGAGAGAAATGTTGATTTGTTTTCAAGGACATACAGCCAGGTTGGTGATTTCAAGTCGGAGTGGTTTCCAGCAGACCAGGCTATTTTAACAGTATTGAGATACTGTGGATACCTAACCCATGGGAGGGCTACCAGTCCCACCAGAATCACAGCAGCAAATGCCAGGAACCCCTCACCGTTCTGTTCTTTCCACATTGACTCTTTTTGGCATTAGAAGTAAGGACTGACTCTTTAGAACTATCTTGTATCTAGCTTAAGATTCCCCACATCGGGGGCCTTCACAGAGGATGCTAAGGACTCACCTTCCTTGTACTCACCTAGTGACCTTCTATCTAGTGACCTCTTCCTGAACTTCGAGGTGGGGAGCCAGGTACGTGACAGACCCCTGTGCCTGAACACCAGCATGCACTGTAGGTGGTCCTGTCCTCCTCACTGGAAGGTGAAGGAGCCACATGTCCCTCATTTCTCAGATGTGCCACCAATTCTCACCCTGCGTGTGGAAACCCTTCAGGATGTTAAAGCAAAGCCAGCCAGCAGCATTCCCCACCATGGCTGAGGCAGGCTGCTGTCTTGTGATGCTCATCAGTGAGATGCACATCATCTCACTGTCCCCTGGGACCCCCATCTCAGCCACAAGGACAGGCCTGTGTCCTGAAAACCCCAGGACTCCCAACAGGAGGCGACTATTTCAAATACGGGCAGATGAGATAAACTAAGTAAGGTTCTTTCTGTTTTTCATAAAATCTTGCCTTTGAGGAAAATCCAAGGAAGCCAGACCTGTTTTGTTTTATGCAAGACCAGGTAAATGACATTCAAACAAGTTTTCTTGAATGAATTACCTCTCCCTGGGAACACGTTTTCCTATTATTCAAATGTACATGGCCTTTGGCCCTTTAATTTCATTTACACATATCCGTGCTGAAATATGTTGGAACAAGAAAAGTAATAGAATTTATAACTTGAATTTCACAGGGAAAGAGAAAGGGAAGGGAAGGGACTATACCAAGTGTCAGCCACCAAGGGAAGGTCTGCAGGCAGAGATTGCTCCATCTCTAAAGAATGAGAGCCCAATGGTCCCTGATGTTGCTCCAGAGGAAAGGCAGAGCCTTCAGGGGGACAGAAAGGTAGCTTCTAATTTGTGTCCATGAAGTATTCATGTCAGCTTGCTTTACATTTCCTGAATAGACATGACATCTCCTTTAATAAAGACAGTTTGCGTTTTTCTTCAAAGGGCATAGAAAAGGTTTTTTCTCTGGAAGACAGAAGGGATGTTTTTTATGGACACCACATTTTATTTGGATGTAGCTAGAATTCAAAAACATTGCAAACATTTAAAGTAGTCTTTGCATTTACTTTACATACTCACACTTAAGGAGGGCAATTTCTCTTTTTGGTCTCATTAATCTATAATCACATAAAGAACATTATGTTTACTAGGCTCCCCCCTTCACCAAGTCCCCCCTACAAACCCCATTACAGTCACTGTCCATCAGCGTAGTAAGATGCTGTAGAATCACTACTTGTCTTAGAGTGCTGAGTTGCACAGCCCTCCCCGTTCCACCCCACACATTATACATGCTAATCATAAGACCTCCTTTCTTCTCCCCACCACTTCTCCCTCCCTTCCCACCCACCCTCCCCAGTGCCTTACCCTTTGGTAACTGTTAGTCCATTCTTGGGTTCTGTGAGTCGGCTGCTGTTTGTTTCTTTAGTTTTTGCTTTGTTCTTATATTCAACAGATGAGTGAAATCATTTGGTAGTTGTCTTTCTCCACCTGGCTTATTTCACTGAGCATTATACCCTCTAGCTCCATCCATGTTGTTGCAAATGGTAAGATTTGTTTTCTTCTTATGGCTGAATAATATTCCATGGTGGGAATGTACCACATCTTCTTTATCCATTCATCTACTGATGGACACTTAGGTTGCTTCCATTTCTTGGCTATTGTAAATAGAGCTGCAATAAACATAGGGGTGCATCTGTCTTTTTCAAACTGGGCTACCGTATTCTTAGGGTAAATTCCTAGAAGTGGAATTCCTGGGTCAAATGGTATTCCTATTTGAGTTTATTGTGGAATGTCCATACTGCTTTCCACAATGGTTGGACTAATTTACATTCCCACCAGCAGTGTAGGACGGTTCCCCTTTTTCCACAACCTTGCCAACATTTGTTGTTGTTTGTCTTTTGGATGGTGGTGATCCTTACTTGTGTGAGATGATATCTCATTGTGGTTTTAATTTGCATTTTTCTGATGACTAGCAATATGGAGATCTTTACATGTGTCTGTTGGCCATCTGAATTTCTTCTTTGGAGAAGTGTTTGTTCAGCTCCTCTGCCCATTTTTTAATTGGATTGTTCACTTTTTGTTTGTTGTGCAGGAGCTCTTTATGTATTTTGGATGTCAATGCTTTATCAGATCTGTCATTTATAAATATATTATCCCATACTCTAGGGTACCTTTTTGTTCTGTTGATGGTGTCCTTTGCTGTACAGAAGCTTTTCAGCTTGATGTAGTCCCACTTGTTCATTTTTGCTTTTGTTTCCCTTGCCCAGTGAGATATGTTCATGAAGAAGTCACTCATGTATATGTCTAAGAGATTTTTGCCTACGTTTTTTTCTAAGAGTTTCATGGTTTAATGACTTACATTCAGGTCTTTGATCCATTTCAAATTTACTTTTGTGTCTGGGGTTAGACAATGATCCAGTTTCATTCTTTTACATGTAGCTGTCCAGTTTTGCCAACACCAACTGTTGAAGAGGCTGTCATCTCCCCCATTGAATGTCAATGGCTCCTTTATCATATATTAATTGACCATGTATGTTTGGGTTAATGTCTGGAGTCTCTATTCCGTTCCCCTGGTCTATGGCTCTTTTCTTGTGCCAGTACCAAATTGTCTTGATTACTGTGGCTTTGTAGTAGAGCTTGAAGTTAGGGAGGGATATCCTTCCTGCTTTATTCTTCCTTCAAAGGATTGTGTTGGCTATTCAGGGTCTTTGGTGGCTCCATATGAATTTTTGAACTATTTGTTGCAGTTTGTTGAAGAATGCTGTTGGTAATTTGATAGGGATTGCACTGAATCTGTAGATTGCTTTGGGCAGGATGGCCATTTTGACTATATTAATTCTTCCTAGCCAAGAGCATGGGATGAGTTTTCAATTGTTAGGGTCTTCTTTAATTTTTCTTAAGAGTGTCCTGTAGTTTTCAGGGTATAGGTATTTCACTTCCTTGGTTAGGTTTATTCCTAGGTATTTTATTCTTCTTCATACCATTATGAATGGAATTGTTTTCCTGATTTCTCTTTCTATTAGTTCATTGTTAGTGTATAGGAAAGCCATAGATTTCTGTGTGTTAATTTTGTATCCTGCAACTTTGCTGAATTCCGATATTGGTTCTAGTAGTTTTGGAGTGGATTCTTTAGGGTTTTTTATGTACAATATAATGTCATCTGCAAATAGTGACAGTTCTTCTTTACCAGTCTGGATTCCTTGTATTTCTTTGTTTTGTCTAATTGTCATGGCTAGAACCTCCAGTACTATGTTGCATAACAGGGGGAGAGTGGGCATCCCTGTCTTCTTCCCGATCTCAGAGGAAAAGCTTTCAGCTTCTTGCTGTTTAGTATCATACATGGTTTATCATATATGTGGGTTTATCATATATGGCCTTTATTATGTTGAGGTACTTGCCCTCTATGCCCATTTTGCTGAGAGTTTTTATCACAAATGGATGTTGAATTTTGTTGAATGCTTTTTCAGCATCTATGGAGATGATCATGTGGTTTTTGTCTTTCTTTTTGTTGATGTGGTGGATGATGTTGATGGATTTTTGAATGTTGTACCATCCTTGCATCCCTGGGATGAATCCCACTTGGTCATGGTGTATGATCCTTTTGATGTATTTTTGTATTCGGTTTGCTAATATTTTGTTGAGTATTTTTGCATCTATGTTCATCAGGGATATTGGTCTGTAATTTTCTTTTCTGGTGGTGTCTTTGCATGGTTTTGGTATTAGGGTGATGTTGGCTTCATAGAATGAGTTTGGGAGTATTCCCTCCTCTTCTATTTTTTGGAAAACTTTAAGGAGAATGGATATTATGTCTTCTCTGTATGTCTGATAAAATTCCAAAGGTAATCCATCTGGCCCAGGGGTTTTTTTCTTGGGTAGTTTTTTGATTACTGGTTCAATTTCATTGCTAGTAAGTGGTCTGTTTAGATTTTTTGTTTCTTCCTTGGTCAGTCAAGGCTGTATTTTTCTAGGAAGTTGCCCATTTCTTCTAGGTTTTCCAGGTTGTTAGCATATAGATTTTCATAGTATTCTCTAATAATTCTTTGTATTTCTGTGGGGTCCATCGCAATTTTTCATTTCTTGTTTCTGATTCTGTTGATGTGTGTTGATTCTCTTTTTCTCTTAATAATTCTGGCTAGAGGTTTATCTATTTTGTTTCTCAAAGAACCAGCTCTTGGTTTCATTGATTTTTTCTATTGTTTTATTCTTCTCAATTTTATTTATTTCTTATCTGATCTTTATTATGTCCCTCCTTCTGCTGACTTTAGGCCTCATTGGGTCTTCTTTTTCCAATTTTGATAATTTTGACTTTGGACTGTTCATTTGGGATTGTTCTTCCTTATTTAAATATGCCTGGATTGCTATACACTTTCCCCTTAAGACTGCTTTCGCTGCGTCCTACAGAAGTTGGGGCTTTGTGTTGTTGTTGAATTTGTTTCCATATATTGCTTGATCTCTATTTTAAGTTGATCGTTGATCCATTGATTATTTAGGAGCATGTTGTTATGCCTCCATGTGTTTGTGAGCCTTTTTGCTCTCTTTGTACAATTTATTTCTAGGTTTATACATTTGTGGTCTGAAAAGTTGGTTGGTAGAATTTCAATCTTTTTGAATTTACTGAGGCTCTTTTTGTGGCCTAGTATGTTATCTATTCTGGAGAATGTTCCATGTGCACTTGAGAAGAATGTGTATCCTGCTGATTTGGGATGCAGAGTTCTGTGGATGTCTATTAGGTCCATCTGTTCTAGTGTGTTGTTCAGTGCCTCTGTGTCCTTACTTATTTTCTGTCTGGTGGATCTATCCTTTGGAGTGAGTGTTGTGTTTGAAGTCTCCTAAAATTAATGCATTGCATTCTATTTCCTCCTTTAATTCTGTTAGTATTTGTTTCACATATGCTGGTGCTCTTGTATTGGGTGCATATATATTTATAATGGTTATATCCTCTTGTTGGACTGACCCCTTTATCATTATGTAATGTCCTTCTTTATCTCTTGTTCCTTTTTTGTTTTGAAGTTTATTTTTTCTGATACTAATACTGTAACACCTGCTTTTTTCTCCCTTTTGTTTGCATGAAATATATTTTTCAATTCCTTGACTTTTAGATGTGCATGTCTTTGGGTTTGAGGTGAGTCTCTTGTAAGCAGCATATAGATGGGTCTTGCTTTGTTATCCATTCTATTACTCTGTGTTTTTTTATTGGTGCATTCAGTCCATTTACATTTAGGGTGATTATTGAAAGATATGTACTTATTGCCATTGCTGCCTTTAGATTCATGGTTACCAAACGTTCGAGGTTAGCTTCTTTACTGTCTTAGTGTCTAACTTAACTCACTTTTTGAGCCATTATAAACACTGTCTGATGTTTCTTTATTTCTCTCCCTTCTTATTTCTCTTCCTCCATTGTTTATATGTTGGGTGTTTTATTCTGTGCTCTTTTGTGTTTCCTTTGACTGCTTTTATGGATAGTTGATTGTATTTTTTGCCTGTAGTTAGTATTTGGTTGTCTGCTTTCTTTGCTCTGATTTTATTTTCTCTGGTGACATCTATTTAGCCTTAGGAGTGCTCCCATCTAGAGCAGTCCCTCTAAAATATCCTGTAGAGGTGGTTTGTGGGATGCAAATTCCCTCAACTTTTACATATCTGGGAATTATTTAATTCCTCCTTTATATTTAAATTATATTCTTACTGGATACAGTATTCTTGGTTCAAGGCCCTTCTGTTTCATTGCATTAAATATATCATGCCATTCTCTTCGTGCCTGTAAGGTTTCTGTTGAGAAGTCTGATG
Organism: Manis javanica; assembly: GCF_040802235.1. Taxonomy (NCBI): domain Eukaryota; kingdom Metazoa; phylum Chordata; class Mammalia; order Pholidota; family Manidae; genus Manis; species Manis javanica. Next base: position 51,399,930 of record NC_133160.1, read on the forward strand.
ATAGCCTGATGTGCTTTCCTTTGTAGGTGACCTTTTTCCTCTCACTAGCTGCCTTTAAAACTCTGTCCTTGTCCTTGATCTTTGACATTTTAATTATTATGTGTCTTGGTGTTTTTCTCCTTGGGTCCCTTCTCTTGGGAGTTCTGTGTGCTTCCGTAGTCTGAGCGACTATTTCCTCCCCCAGTTTGGGGAAGTTTTCAGTAATTATTTCTTCAAATACACTTTCTATCCCTTTTTCTCTCTCTTTTTCTTCTGGTACCCCTATAATGCAGATATTGTTCCTTTTGGACTTGTCACCAGTTCTCTTAATATTGTTTCATTCCTGCAGATCCTTTTATCTCTTTCTGCATCATCTTCTCTGCATTCCTGTTCTCTGGTTTCTATTCCATTAATGGCCTCTTGCATCTCATCCATTCTGCTTTTAAATCCTTCCAGAGATTGTTTTATTTCTGTAGTCTCCCTCCCTACTTTGTCGGTTAGCTCTCACATTTGTCTCTGCAGGTTCATCAGCATGGTTATGACCTTTATTTTGAATTCTTTTTCAGGAAGATTGGTTAGGTCTATCTCCCCAAGCTCTTTCTCAGGGGTTGTCTCTGTTAGTCTGGTCTATATTGCATGCTTCTGCCTTTTCATGGCAATAGAGGTAGTTGTGGGGAACTGGTGCATGTGTCTGCTGGGAGAACATCCCTTCTTGCTAGTTGTGGCCTTCCTCTCCTGGGAGAACAGTGACCCCTAGCAGCTTGTGCTGGGCAGCTGTGCGCAGATGGGGTCTCTGATTCTTGCCCGGGCTGCTGTGGAGGGAGCTCTGTGTGGCTGCTCTGGGTGTTGCTGGCCTCAGGCTGCTGCTCCGCTATGGCGGGGCTGCACCGGAGGGGTAATGGGTGGGAGGCTGATTTTGCCATGAGGTGCCTCCAGTCTGTGCTGCTGTCCAGGGTTTAGGGCACCCGGAGTTCTCAGGCATTTCTAGCTGCTAGGCTGAGTGCACCGGGATGCTTCCATCCAGCAGTGGGGCACCTGTCCCTTTAAGACTTTCAAAGAGCACTCACTTTTCTTTTGTCCCAGGGGCACCGGCTGTGGGGACCCGCTCACAGATTTTACTGTCCCATTTCTCTAGTATCCAGCACACCACACACTGTGGCTGCACTCCCAGTGCGGATGGCTAGCGCTGGGTGTTCAGCAGTCCTAGGCTCACACTCCCTCCCATCTCTGACTCTTCTCCTCCCACCAAGGAGCTGGGGTGAGGGGTGGACTCGGGTCCTGCCGGGCCACGGCATGTATCTTACCCATTTCACGAGACACTGGGTTCTCACAGGTGTAGATGTAGTCTGGCTGTTGTCCTGTATTGTCTGGTCTCTCTTTTAGGAATAGTTGTATTTGTTGTATTTTCAAAAATATTTATGGTTTTGGGAGAATATTTCCGCTGCTCTACTCATGCTGCCATCTTGGCTCCTCCTAGGAAGGGCAGTTTCATTTCCTAAAGAATTGTTTTAAATGAAATTAAATTTTGAAAACAGTTCGGACTCACTTCCTTAAAAATATTTCAGTCTTCCTCTGAGTATTATCTATGATCATTGCTTGAAAATATATTTTGCTACTTAATCACTCTTCCTAGCCTTTTAAAATACAAAACAATCAAGTGATTGAATGGGGGCCAGATATATAATCCCAATTAAGCATAACTGCAAAAGTATCTGAGCTCTTGACTTAAAAAAAAAAAATCAACATTTGTTTGCTTGGAGCCCAAATTTCTTACTCTAACTCTAATATTCAGGTTGTTTACATTTACTCTTGGTATCTAACAGCCTGTCCTCTTGGCCTTTCAATTCTTGCTCCAGGCTTCTTCAATGGAAAGCAGCACAGCTTGCTTACCTCACCACAAGCATTACTTAGAGTTGTGTGATAAATTTTCCTGTTAACTGGCTAAATTTCTCAGGTTGTTTTCTGTGCTTAAAGAAAAGAGTGTTGGTTTAAGATCTTATTCACTCATCAACCATTTATGGAGTTTCCACTAGATAGTGAGCTCAGAGACCAGAAATCTTTGTGTGTGTGTTTTCAGTACCATTTTTTTAAAACCCAACATAAGTGATCCAAAATATATGTGGAATGATTGTGTGTCATTTATTGAAGGCAGCTTTATTCTGGGTGCTGGCGACAAGGTAGGAAGCAAAGATAGCACAGTCCTGCCTTCAGGGAACTTACCTGAGTGATGTGTAGTAAGGATAGATCATAAAAGCATATTTCATTGTAAATGTTGTGACAGTGCTATGAAGCACAGGGGCAACGTGCTGGGAGGGTCTAGCCTCAAGCATTCTCCCCTGGGAGGCAGCAAGGAAGGGCTCCCTGAAGAACTGGCCTGAGTTGAGACCACAGGATGGTCAGTTGGTAACTGGAGGAAGAGGGGAGGAAAGAGAGTTCCATCTGTTTAGAATCACCTTGATTCTTCACTCTCCCTCTGAACTCTGTTCCCTCTAGATATTCATCATTGTAGACTCTTCCTGTTCTTCCTGCTACCTTAGTTTGCCAGCTACTCACAGACTTCTGCATAAATCTCAGGTGTATGCAGGCCTCCTTTTAGGAAGCAGCCAATGCTTACTCTTTTGTAAAATAGTGAGCATATACCAGTGAACAGTTCATATATCTTAGGTACCCTGATAAAACCTTTATCCCTACAACAACCCTGTGAGAAAAGTATTAATTTATAGAATGAATGAAAACTTGTAGAGATTAAGTAAATTCTCAAATATCACAAAGTTAGTGACAGGTCAGTGAGAATCTGAGTAAAATTAAGTCTGACTTTAAAGGCAATGCTAAACTGCCTGTTCATTGCTCAACAACCAACCATCCAATCAACCAGCCAGTCAGCCAGCTGGCTGAATGTTATTTCCAAAAAGAACAAAATTGATGGAAGCAAATGATTATTCTGTTAAATGTTTGTCCTGTTTATCTTAGTCCTTCAAATATGTTTCACTGCCACAAATACACATGTATTAAAGAAAAGTGGTACACATACCTAAGAAGGAAATACAACATGATAGTACACAAACAAACCATTCTTTTCATTGACAGACTAAAATTTTTCTCCCCACTTCTCCCTCTCATCCTTACTGCCCTGTCATTGCATTGCCACAGGGCTTATTAGGACATAATTGTCTCCATAAAAATAAGGGGGGAGGAGAGCATGATACATTAGTCCTCAACGTGGGGGGTGGGGATTGCTCAGGTGTTTGCTTTGTGATTACTTGTTAAGCTGAGCACATATTTTTTATGTATTTTGCCATATCCACACACACACTTAAACATACACAAAGGAGGTGAAATAGGCATGTAAGAATGTTATGGAAAAGGGTAGCACACACCAAATGTAAATCTACATTGGTTTTATATAAGCAACAGAAATTGCTTAAAATTCTATATTTAAAGTAACACACAAATAGTTAACCTTGGTCTTGAAAACAAGGAGGTAAAGCTTATTCCAGCTACTCCAGATTGGCTATTATCTTCATGACACAGACTAAGTGGCTAAAGTAACAAATTCCTAACTATTTTTTTTTTGCTAACCTGCATGGATGTAACCTGTGTGGAGTCACTGTAGAGCAGGATCTTTGCCTATCATATGCCACTTGCTTAATATTAGGCATGAAGAGCTTCTCTCGATGACAAAGCTCTTCAATAGACCTCAATTAGTTAAGCCACTTTGCACATCTCCTCCAGCCAGCATTGTGAACATCATGCCACTTGTGCATGATTTCAGAGGTAGCTGCCCTGAATTAGTAAATGGCACCAGAAACAAGGTAAAAAATTTCACATCTTTATGATTAACAAGTACTTTTTGGTTTTTTCAGCGCCGTCTGGGAGATGCAGCAAAGAAAGCGATCAGCAAGCTCCAGGTCAGGACCATCAAGAAGGGAGATAAGGTAACAACCTCTTTTCGTTTTGGTAAGGAGCTGTTCAAAAAGCTCCTGACTTTTCTGACAGCCAGAGTAGAAAAGGAAAGCATAGGAAAGGGGAAACGTGCTAACAGTGCTCCTGTGAGTGTGTTGTTATACCCATCTTTATCAAATATAGTTTAAAGCAGTTTATAAAATGCATCTAAGACACCAAAGTAGGTAGATAGAAAATATGACACATAGAAAACTAAGCATAGGAAGAATAGATGAGGCCAGGATGAAATTAGTACACAAATGCCTTTGCTGAATATGTAACAAAAATGGGTCCAAGATTCAGGTTGGGGCATCCTAGTAACCAGTGCAAAGAAAGAAAAATTATTCAAACAATGTCTAATTACCTTATTCCAGTATCCCACAAAATGAAAAAAAAAACAAAATGTTTGTTCCTGGTACTATGACATGAGAACATTTTTCCACAAATCCTTTCAAGGAAGAGAGTGTCATGTGCTACACGAGGTCCTCCACTTAAGTTTACAGTAAATACAGAAAGCACATTCGGCCTCTCCACAGTCTCCTATGTAGAACCCTAAAGTCACTGCAACAGCTTCCCTCCCTGCAGAATGACAACAGAAAGCCCAAAACAGAAGCATAGCGTGGGGAGGGACAACATAGTGCGGTCGCAGCCCACAGGCCTCTAAACACCTCTATTCTCCAGGAGAAATTTTTTTCCCGAGGAGAAATTTTAGAGCAGCAGATTGTGGTTACATGGGTTTGGAGTTTCATGGGACACTGTAAGGGATACTCAACTCTACATGTATACCAGCTGTTTGTCCCTAGGCTGAATAATTGATTCATCTCACCAACTATGTGTTGCTGTTCTCCAACTACATAAATATGCTATTAAACCTAATAAGAAAATTCATTTAAAAGCACTACTAAATTAAAAGTACATATATATATATATATATATATATATATATATATACTTTTTGTTTTGGTATCATTAATATACAATTACATGAGCAACATTGTGGTTACTAGATTCCCCCCATTCTCAAGTCCCCAGCACATACTCCATTACAGTCACTGTACATCAGCATAGTAAGATGCTATAGAGTTACTACTTGTCTTCTTTGTGCTATACTGCCTTCTCTGTGCCCACCCCCCTACATTATATGTGCTAATCGTAAGGTCCCTTACTCCCCTTATCCCTCCCTTCCCACCCACCCTCCCCAGTGCCTTACCCTTTGGCAACTGTTAGTCCATTCTTGGGTTCTGTGAGTCAGCTGCTTTTTGTTTCTTCAGTTTTTGCTTTGTTCTTATGTTCAACAGATGAGTGAAATCATTTGGTAGTTGTCTTTCTCCACCTGGCTTATTTCACTGAGCATCATACCCTCTAGCTCCATCCATGTTGTTGCAAATGGTAAGATTTGTTTTCTTCTTATGGCTGAATAATATTCCATGGTGGGAATGTACCACATCTTCTTTATCCATTCATCTACTGATGGACACTTAGGTTGCTTCCATTTCTTGGCTATTGTAAATAGAGCTGCAATAAACATAGGGGTGCATCTGTCTTTTTCAAACTGGGCTACCATATTCTTAGGGTAAATTCCTAGAAGTGGAATTTCTGGGTCAAATGGTATTTCTATTTTGAGCTTTTTGAGGAACCTCCATATTGCTTTCCACAATGGTTGAACTAGTTTACAACCCCACCAGCAGTTGTAGGAGGGTTCACCTGTTTCCTCATCCTCACCAGTATTTGTTGTTCCTATTTTTTGCTATGTTGTCCATCCTAACTGGTGTGAGGTGATATCTCATTGTGGTTTTAATTTGCATTTACCTGATAATTAGCAACGTAGAGCATCTTTTCATGTGCCTGTTGGCCATCTGAATTTCTTCTTTGGAGAAGTGTCTGTTGAGACCTCCACCCATTTTTTAATCAGGTTATTTGCTTTTTGGGTGTTGAGGCATGTGAATTCTTTATATATTTTGGATGTGAAACCTTGTCAGATGTGTCATTTACAAATACATTCTCCCATACTTTAGGATGTCTTTTTGTTCTGCTGATAGTGTCCTTTGCTGTACAGAAGCTTTTAAACATGATGTACTCCCATTTGTTCATTTTTTATTTTGTTTCCCTTGCCCGAGGAGATGCATTCAGGAAAAAGTTGCTCGTGTCTATATTCAAGAGATTTTTGCCTATGTTTTCTTCTAATAGTTTTATCATTTCATGACTTACATTCAGGTCTTTGATCCATTTTGAGTTTACTTTTTTGCATGGGGTTAAACAATAATCCAGTTTCATTCTTTTAAATGTACTTGTACAATTTTGCCAACACCAGCTATTGAAGAGGCTATTTCCCTATTGTAGGTCCATGGGCTCCTTTATCATATATTAACTGACCATGTATGCTTGGATTAATCACTTGACTCTATTCTGTTCCACTGGTCTATGGGTCTGTTCTTGTGCAAGTATGAAATTGTCTTGATTACTGTGGGTTTATAGTAGAGCTTGAAGTCAGGGAGCATAATTCCCCCTGCTTTATTCTTCCTTCTCAGTATTGCTTTGGCTATTCGGGGTCTTTTGTGTTCCATATGAATTTTAGAACTATTTGCTCTAGTTTGTTGAAGAATGCTGTTGGTATTTTGATAGGAATTGCATTGAATCTGTAGATAGCTTTAGACAGGATGGCCATTTTGACAATGTTAATTCTTCCTGTCTATGAACCTGGGATGTGTTTCCATTTATTGGTATCTTCTTTAATTTCTCTCATGAGTGTGTTGGAGTTTTCAGAGTATAGGTCTTTCACTTCCTTGGTTAAGTTTATTCCTAGGTATTTTATTCTTTTTGATGCACTTGTGAATGGAATTGTTTTCCTGATTTCTCTTTCTGCTAGTTCATTGTTAGTGTACAGGAATGCCACAGATTTGTGTGTGTTAATTTTGTATCTCGCAACTTTGCTGAATTCAGATATTAGATTCAGTAGTTTTGGAGTAGATTCTTTAGGGTTTTTATGTACAATGTCATGTCACTTGCAAACAGGGACAGTTTAACTTCTTCCTTTCCAATCTGGATGCCTTTTATTTATTTGTGTTGTCTGATTGCCATGGCTACGACCTCCAGAACTATGTTGAATAAAAGAGGGAAGAATGGGATTCCCTGTCTTATTCCTGATCTTAGGTGAAAAGCTTTCAGCTTCTTGCTGTTAAGCATAATGTTGTCTGTGGGTTTGTCATATATGGCCTTTATTATGTTGAGATACTTTCCTTCTGTACCCATTTTGTTGAGAGTTATTATCATGAATGGATGTTGGATTTTGTCAAATGCTTTTTCAGCATCTATGGAGATGATCATGTGGTTTTTGTCCTTCTTTTTATTAATATGGTGGATAATGTTGATGGATTTACGAATGTTTTACCATCCCATCCCTGGGATGAATCCCACTTGATCATAATGGATGATCTTATTGATGTATTTTTGAATTCAGTTTGCTAATATTTTATTGAGTACTCTTACATCTATGTTCACCAGGGATATTAGTCTGCCATTTTCTTTTTTTGTATTGTCTTTGCCTGGTTTTGGTATTAGAGTGTTGGCCTCGTAGAATGAGTTTTAGAGTTTTCCCTCCTCTTCTACTTTTTGGAATACTTTAAGGAGCATGGGATTAGGTCTTCACTAAATGTTTGATAAAATTCAGCAGTGAAACCATCTGGTTCAGTGGTTTTGTTCTTAGTTTTATTATTACCAATTCAATTTTATTGCTGGTAATTGGTCTACTCAGATTTTCTGCTTCTTCCTTGGTCAGCCTTGGAAGGTTGTATTTTTCTAGAAAGTTGTCTATTTCTTCTAGGTTATCCAGTTTGTTAGCATACAATTTTTCATAGTGTTCTCTCATAAATCTTTGTATTTCTGTTGTGTCCTAGTAGTTTTTCCTTTATCATTTCTGATTCTGTTTATGTGTGTAGATTCATTTTTTTTTCTTGAAGTCTAGGTATGGGTTTATCTATTTTGTTTATTTTCTCAAAAGAACCAGCTCCTGCTTTCATTGATTCTTTCTATTGTTTTATGTTTCTCAATTTCATTTATTTCTGCTCTAATCTTTATTATGTCTCTCCTTCTACTGATTTTGGCCCTCATTTGTTCTTCTTTTCTTCGTTTTGTTAATTGTGAGTTTAGACTGTTCATTTGGGATTGTTCTTCTTTCCTGAGGTAGGCCTGTATTGCAGTAGACTTCCCTCTTAGCACAGCCTTTGCTGAGTCCCACAGATTTTGTGGTGTTGAATTATTGTTGTCATTTGTCTCCATATATTGCTTGATCTCTGTTTTTATTTGGTCATTGATCCATTGATTATTTAGGAACATGTTATTAAGCCTCCATGTGTTTCTGGGTTTTTTAGTTTTCTTTGTGTAATTTATTTCTAGTTACATACCTTTGTGATCTGAGAAGCTGGTTGGTGCAATTTCTATCTTTTTTAACTTACTGAGGCTCTTTTTGTGGCCTAGTATGTGATCTATTCTTGAAAATGTTCCATGTGCACTTGAGAAGAGTGTGTGTCCTGTTGCTTTTCGATATAGTGTTCTATAGATATCCATTAGGTCCGTCTCTTCTAATACATTGTTCAGTGCCTCTGTGTGTTTACTTACTTTGTCTGGTTGATCTGTCCTTTGGAGTGAGTGGTATGTTGAAGCCTCCTAAAATGAATGCATTACATTCTATTTCCTCCTCTAATTCTGTTAGTATTTGTTTCACATATGTAGGTGATCCAGTGTTGGGTGCATAGATATTTATAATAGTTATATCCTCTTGTTGGACTGACCCCTTTATCATTACATGATTTCCTTCTTTGTCTCTTGTTACTCTCTTTGTTTTGAAGTCTATTTTGTCTTATACAATTACTGCAATTCCTGCTTTTTTCTCCTTATTACTTGCATGAAATATCTTTTTCCATCCCTTTACTTTCAATCTGTGTATGTCTTTGGGTTTGAAGTGAGTCTCTCATAGGCAACATATAGATGGGTCTTGTTTTTTTATCCATTCAGTGACTCTACATCTTTTGATTGGTGCATGCAGATGATTTACATTTAGGGTCATTATCATAGGTATGTACTTATTGCCATTGCAGGCTTTAGATTCGAGGTTACCAAAGATTCAAGGATAATTCTCTTAGTATCTAACAGCCTAATTTAACTCACTTACTATGCCATTACAAACACAACCTAAAGGTTCTTTATTTTTTCCTCCTTTTTCTTCCTCCTCTATTCTTCATATGTTAGATATCATATTCTGTACTGTTTGTCTATCCCTTGATTGACTTTTGGGTGTAGTTGATTTGATTTTGTATCTGCTTAGTAATTAATTTTTCTACTTTATTGTTGTTTTATTTCCCCTGGTGACAGTATTTAGCCTTAGGAATACTTCCATCTATAGCAGTCCCTCCAAAATGCACTGTAGGGGTGGTTTGTGGGAGGTAAAATCTCTCAGCTTTTCTTATCTGAAAATTGTTTAATCCCTCCTTCAAATTTAAATGATAACCTTGCAGGGTAGAGAATTCTTGGTTTGGGGCCTTTCTTTTTCATTGCATAAAATATATCATGCCACTCCCTTCTGGCCTGTACAGTTTCTCTTGAGAAATCTGATGGAAACCTGATGTGTTTTCCTCTGTATGTAATCTTTTTTCTCTCTCTGACTGCTTTTAAAAGTCTGTCTTTATTGCTGTTCTTTGCCCTTTTAATTATGTGTCTTGATGTTGTCTTCCTTGGGTCTCTTGTGTTGGGAGATCTGTGCACCTCCTTGGCCTGAGAAACTATCTCCTTCCCCAGATTGGGGAAGTTTTCAAAAATTACCTCCTCAATGACACTTTCTATCCATTTTTATCTCTTCTTCTTCTTCTTCTGGTATACCTATAATGCAAATATTCTTTCATTTGGATTGGTCACACAGTTCTCTCAATATTCTTTCATTCTTAGAGATCCTTTTTTCTCTCTGTGCCTCAGCTTCTTTGTATTCCTCTTCTCAAATTTCTATTCCATATACTGTCTCTTCTACTACATCTAATTTGCTTTTAAATCCCTCCATTGTATGTTTCATTTCAAATATGGAATTTCTTAACGATCGAATCTCTATCTTAAATTCGTTCCTGAGTTCTTGAATATTTTTCTGTACCTCCATGAGCACATTTATGATTTTTATTTTGAACTCTCAGGTTCTCAGATTGGTGAGTTCACTTTTATTTGGCCCTTTTTCTGGGGTTTGTGAGATTTTGGTCTGGACCAGGTTCCTTTGACGTTTCATATTTCTATGTGGTGCCCACTAGTGCCCAGAAATGCTAGTCTTTCGAACTGCTCAGCTCCTAGAGTGAGGTTGGGGATTGCAGGGGAATGGTGCTGGAATGGGAGGAAAGAGCTATTTCCTGCTTTCTGGCTTCAGTGCCTGTCTCCTGTGTCAGAGCCAGTGTAAACCTCTGTACTTTGCACCTCTAGCTGTTGTAGATGGGGCCTCCCTCTGGCTGACCTGACACTAGTGCAATGACTGCCTGTTTGCAATCCGGTGCTGGCAGGACAGGGGGAAGGTGCAGCAGACTGAGTGTCACAGTGGGGGGCTTCAGAGCTGAGTAGCCAGCCAGGGAAATGGAACTCCTGGAACTCCTCAAAGTTCCCAACCTGTTGGACAGAGAACATCCGGACAACATTGTCCACCTATCCCTTCTCCCGTGCAGCAAGTTCCGTGCAAACACCACCCCTTCAGCAGCCCTCTCACTGCTAGGAATCTTCTCCCACCACTCGCCTTTCCTTTGTCCCAGAGCAGCTGGATGTGGATCCCCATCCTCCACAAATGGCCGTAATCTCAGTCGCTCAAGCACTCTGCCTGTCCTAACTCCCCAACCCCACCAACCTCCAGAGAACTATACAATGTAGGTTTGTGCTCCAAAGCAGATCTCCAGGGGTGGGTGTTCAGGAGTCTTAGGCTCCCACCCCCTCCCTGCTCCATTTCTCTTCCTCCTGTGGGTGAGCTGGGGCAGGGGAAGGGCTTGGGTCTCGCCGGATCAAGGTTTGGTAGTTACCCTGTTTTATGAGGTTTGCTCTGTTCTCCAGGTGTATGCAGTCTGGTGTAGCCTTCTTTCCTGTTGCTATTTTAGGATTAGTTGTATTAACTATATTTTCATATTATATGTGTTTTTGGGAGGAGTTCTCTGTCTTACCTCTCATGCTGCCGTCTTGAATTGAGATCCTAAAATATTATATATTTTTGTTACTTTTCCCCTCAAACAGAGAATAATAAAAGAATAAGTACTGTCATGTAAGTACCATATTAAGACCTATTGAAAGAGATGTGTTTACTTGAAGAAGTCAGAACCACTGTTTCAGTGTTGTTTGCATTAGATTCCTGAGGAATGGATAGATTAAATACTATTCAGACAGTTCTCCATAAGTAGTATTCTCATCTTTTAGATTTTGAAATGTCACCTCTAATTATAACAAATAGGATTCATTAGCAATGGTATATATTATAAACTGTTTCCTTACAATTATAATAAGTAGCATTATTAAGTAATGATACATTAAAAAACTGTTTCCTCACAAAAGATTTCCAGTGGAACCCAGAAGTAAAAAGTGGAGGTTGGAAGGGATGCAAACAATGCCAATATGCAGTAAATTATTGATTAAGGAAACTGGGATGTAGACTGTTGAAAGCCTTGCTCCAGGCAAGCTGTTCCTTGGCTTGTTGTCTGGATATTTACAAGAGTCGAAGCTCCAAAAGTAAGTTCATCTGTGCTTTCTCTGTTGCAGGAAACAGAGCCTGATTTTGACAACTGTGCGGTTTGTATTGAAGGGTACAAGCCCAATGACATTGTCCGGATCTTGCCCTGCCGGTGAGTCACTGCACTGCCTGCCTTTGATTGGGGTGTGTGTGGAGTGCCTGCTGGCCTCACCGGCTCAGAGCTGCTGGCCTAGCCCTGAAGGTCATTCTGCCCAGACATTTCCGTGTTTGAATAGCAAACAAGCCAAAAGTGGGTTCCTTTTGTGTAGCCTTTCTCCTTGAAAACATCTTTTCTTGTGTAATGAGAAATATTGTTTTGATCCTCTTTGTATCAAAGTAAGTATACTGCTATGAGCTAGAGCCTTGTGATACAGAATTCAATGATTTGGCTCCAGGGACGAGTTTTCTTTAACAAGTCTGTGATATCCAGAATCACTTCTCACTTTAATAAGTTATTTTAATTAAATTAGTAAATTCAAAAATATATTTTATCAATGACCATGAAGAGATCAACAGCCAGAATATGGTCAGGAGTGAGTCAGAAGCCAAAGCAAATTCTATTCCCCACTTTTTGTACTAACAGGAAGGAAATAAAACAGTCACCCCCAAATCTCTAGAATCTAGGGGAGGATGTTGGCATGTGTAGTTGGGAAAAACTCCGTAGGTGATTCTCATATAATCCTAACCCTCTCCTTAACTGAAAATCACTGTTAAGGGACCCGAATTCTTTTTATATAGTTAAATAAGTTTAAAATGTCAACAAAATCAAATATTTTAAAGTTGTGTAAAAGCTGTCCTTCTATACCTGAAAACCTTTGTTCAGTGCTTTTGCATCCGTGAAGTGTCCTAAAAATAAAAATCAAATTATCCCTTGAAGAAAGAGTCTTCACTTAGAAAGATTAGATTTAAAAATTCTTAGGTTATTTAAGTAAACAAAGTAGAAAAATACATGAAGATATAAAACAATCTGGTCACTTATAAAACAATGCAACTTTAAGAACTATGCATTAAAAATAAAAAAGAAATAAAATATGCCGTCAGAGGAATTAGTTTAATAACCCCCAAATGACAAAGAAGTGACCAAAAAGGACAGTACACTTGACTAGATACAGGAACTCCCCAGGGGCATGAATCTTACTTGAAGTGCTATTAGGAAAATCAATCATCAGGAACAGAGGCCTTGAGGACGTGCACTCTGGTGACCCTAGCTTTCCCTAGTTTCTAGATACTGGACTATGTCATAAATAGAACACATAAAGACCTTCCTCCACAGGAGGGTACTATACATAAATTCTCTAGCTCGACATTACACTTAGTATTCACTTGGCGACTTCAGGAAATACAAAGAATGGCAGTGTGTGAACTATGGAGAGCCTCTCAGGGTAGCATCTTTCAACTCTGCAGTATTTTATCAAGGGTTTTATAAAGCCTCAGAGTTATAAGCAAGGAAAGTGCTTTCCTTTGCTACTTGGAGATGATTTACAACACTATGAAGGTGCTACTATTGAAGTATATTCAAAGCAAATTAGGGTTAAATAGCAACTTTTCCTAAGAATCCAAGTGTAATTAAGAAAATATGTTTTAAAAATTAGGTATAGTATTACTTAATTCTGTAATTCATACTGTATAAAATAGCTTGGCCATTTAGAGCTCTGTCATGAGTATATTTCATGTTACATGTAATTGCTAGAGGCTACATGATATGCAAACAATCGATGTAATAATAGGCAATTCAACTTAACATGCCTCTGTTGTGGAACATTTGGGTGATTACAAATTTTAATTATGACAAATTACACTGCTTTAGCAGTATTTAGATTGTCATGAGATATCCATCCCAGTTCTCCTTTTATGGTCTAATTTTTTAGAAATACTAACAAGAAAAAATAGCATTTTAATATTTGCCACAAAAAATAAAACTTAGGAACTTTAATTTTACTTATACAAGTCCTTTTGTCTTACACACATTCCTTTTGGCCTCAAGCTCTTCCTCTTTACACATTATTTGGTTCTCAGCTCATCCCTTGATTCTTCTTATTTCAAGCTCCTTACTGCCCATCAACTTTTATTTCCTTACTGTGGGCCCTGCTTCAAATAATAAAATACATCGAGCATCACCAAATACAGGCTGTAGTTATTGCTGTTTGATCTTAGCCTAGATACACATACTTACTCTTTGAAGAGCTGACTTTAAACATTTTTTTTCATGCTGACTTTAAAGTCGAGATATTTTTATGCCTGTTGCTGGTTTCTGCCAGACAGTTTGCACTAATGGATGTTATCAACAAATGCACTGGCATTTGCTTTTTGCTAGATAATTTTCTCTGGGGTATTATTAAGCTCCTTGAACTTCATAGTCTCTCTTTTCCATTATTTCCAGGCTGACTCACCCACAGAATTTTTTGCATCTACTTGGAGTAAAAGTTGTTTCAAAAAATGTCCCAAGTTTATTCTTCCTTATCTCATTTTCTTTTCTTTGGCCTCCCAACTCCTGACAGGCGGGGTACATCCCTCTCACTGGGTTCTTCTCTACTGTTGCCATTTAAGGTCTTTCCAAATCACCCAGGAGTCCTCTTGTACCATTGTTTTCAGAATCATCCCCTTGTTTGTCTCTTTTGGAATGGCTTGCACAAATTAGGATGAATTAGTGAATGATTTCTCCTTCTGATTTGTAGTCACAGATCACCGAAGTTAAGTCATGGGCTTATACACCTACCACTTTTCCACCCTCACTCTTTCTTCCTCAGCATTCTCTTCTATGACGTGCAGGCAGGAGGTCCCCATGGGGTGAGCTAACAGAGCACGTTTAGCTGGAGGAAGAGACCCACAGCAGCCCACTAGGCACCTCACGTCTGACTTTGGTGTTTTGGGCTTGATCCCAGCACCCACTAGAGTGTTTCCCAAGAAACATTGTTTTTGCCATGGCGTACATATGCTGAAATATACATTATGTTGTATCTTATGACTGTTTTTTGTGACTCAGGTTAGTTCTTGTGGTTATGATGTTAGCCACAGAAGAGAATTTGCTGAAGGATTTCATTGAAATTTTATTGTCTTCTCTTGTCCAGATAATAATTTGAGCCCTCAGAATGCTCAATAGCTTTTACCCTATGGTGTCCCTACTGTTCTTTAGTGGTTATTCATTTCTTTCTACTCAATTATCCAATTTCAAACATGCTCTGAAAGATTCTCAGAAGAGTGTGACCTACTTGGGCAGGGAGAAAGTCTTTGCTAGTTTTCAAAAACAAAGAAATGTGTGCACCCTTTCCCTATACAATTCCTTGTAAAATTCCTTCCTATCTCTAATTTGTCAGTATAGCATCATCACTAATCTAGGAGGATATTATTCTACTGTCTTTTCCCTGACTTTGGAAACTCTCTACAATTTAGGAAAAATTTAAAAACTCCCTGGTAGCAAGCAGACCCTTGCCATGACCTTTTTATTTCAGCATTTGTTTCAAATGCTTCATTTGAAACAACAAACATTTATTTTGTAGGGACTGTGTGCCAAGAATTGTGTGAAGTACCAGAGTTGAAGAGATAAATGGCAAGGTGCCAGCTCTAAAGAAATCAGTCTAGTGAGGGAGAGGCAGGACTTTAAATAAGTAATTACAATACAGAGTGATATGTGCAACAATCATAGTAAAATGAAGAAAAAAATCATTGGAGGAGTTAATGCCAGGCACCAGGAAGTTAAGGAAGGCTCTGCAGAAAAAGTAACGTCTTCATATTTTCTAACTATGGTTTGTTTTGCCTATTATATCCTCATTATATCTGCCAAACTTCCTCATGAATGTAACTACTGCTAACATTTTTATGTATTTCCTTTTAATTGCTCTGCCTATTTTTGCAAGTTTGAGACACTACTATTAACAGCATTTACTCTCCTGCTCTTTTCGCTTAACATTGTAAGAATTTCCAGAAGTAGTGCTACATTGTGGCTCCTTTTGACTTTCCTTTGGCCTCTGACTCTGCAGGCAGAAGCTGATCAAGGTCTAAGTTGAATAAACCATTCTAAGACCCTGGGATGTTGGTGCTTATGTAGAACCTGCTCCACAAGAGTCAGGATTCCTGTTTTCACTGACCAGTCAGAATTTTCCACCAAGATAAAAGAGGAATGTGTCCTGGCTCCCTGTCGCTTAAGTCTTAATAATCTATTGATGAGCTGTTTACATTTCGCCATGTGCACCCCACCCTAGAGAAGACAGAGAAAAGCAGTTTCTCACAGACAATACAGTTTGGTTGTGTACTAATGGCCCATAGAGGCAGTATGTCCTGCTTGCTTATTATTGTCACTGTTGGATTACAAATAAAATTCTCTAAAGCTCAAGTGATGATCTGCCCCGATTTTTGTTCATAAATAAAGTCCCATGCAACAGATTACTTCATATTTTGTAAGCAGCATAGCCTGGAGGGCACTTCTACTGAGGAGGCTATCTGTACTTTTAGTGAGGTCTTTTTGTATTTTGGAGCAGGAGAAAGTGGTTGGATAACATGAGAAAGATACACCAATCCTGACATAGTCCTGGTTGGGAAGCAGTGTGCTTGCACTGTTTAGTGTAGGAGCAGAAGTGGCTACCAAACAATGTTTGAAGGACAGTGGTGGACATGGCTGCCATGAGCAGCCTCTGAGCCCAGGTCAGTGGGTGGCTGTGCAGGTCCGAGGCTTACTGGGCTCCTTGCTCTTCACAGCAGGGTGTCAGTTTTGTCCTGAGCAAAGCTAACTATTAGATCAGATTATTTTTTTGTGGGGAGGAGGTTGGGGGAGGTGTCAAATATACAGAACATAAAATTGATCATTTTCACCCTTTTTAAGTTGACAAATCAGTCACATTAAGTACCTTCACATTGTTGTACAACTATCACCAACATCCATTTTCAGACTTTCATCTTCCCAGACTGAAGCTCCTGCAGCCATTAAACAAAAACTCCCTATTCCCCCAATCTGGAGTTCTTTTCTGTGTGTTTTGTGTTTAATTTAGGCTTGACTTCTGGTAACCAAAGAAAATGTCAATGAAGGAACTTAGATTTTGATTCAGGCATATAATTTTGGTTTTTATATTTTCATTTCAAAACCTGACAAAGTATGATAACTACTATTTCCAGTGTCATTATTATTGCTATTATTGATGTCACTCTTAGAATCAGAATGTTCACTGTCCCTTTTACCATGGCTGATCATACCCTCAGTTCTTTTCCTGGCTTTCCACAGCAGCCTTCTCACTGACCTCCCTGCCTCCACTCCTGCCCCTTAATGATTCATTCTTATAAGTCCATTTCTCATTATCCAGCTAGAAGAGCTGGATTCCAGGTCCTTTTTCAGCAAATACAACTTTAAACTCTTTAAGTATATGAAACGTGTAACTAAAAAAACTTACTCTTGGGAAGATTATTGAAATGTATTTCAGTCCTTCTGTTCCTCTAAAATGTGCTTCTGTGACAAGAAACAGCACAGAAAACTAAAAACATGCACTCTTACATGTGAGCTCCTTCTGGAGGACTCAGGCTGTCTGGAGCAATGCCTTAACTCTTCTCCAAGATCAAGGTAAGACACTGTCTTTAGGAACTTGCCATGGTGTCTCCTAGACTTCTTCACGGGGACTCACCAGAGCAGTTCACTTACGGAATCTGCATTTCTCCCAAGGACAAGAGTGTTTTATATTGTGGTTACTGAGTTGTGACACTATCCAGACTTCTTCCTGTTTGTTGATGGAAAGGTGCGAGCCAAATCTGTGACCCACTCATAGCAAAGGGATTTTTTAAGCTTTATCCCAGACTGTTTTTTCAATTCTTACTTGTCTTTCTTGGCATCTTTCTTGATATCTGCATCTCCTAAGTCATCCTAAGTCATTTTAGGATAAGCATTTTCCATGTTTTTAAAGCTTTGTTAGTACCATTTTCAACTGATGCACAATATCCCATATTCCATAATTTGTGTGACTATTTGGGGACATTTAAGTTCCCCTAAAATAATTTTTTGCTTTCTTAAATAATACCTATGTGTGTGTGTGTTGATCTTAGTTCACATTTAGGATTATTTCCTTATTTCTAAGGTTCTGAATTCCAGTTGCTTAATTGTTGTCCATAAAGTTGTACTGAGGAGTTTTTTGGTCAGCCAGAGGTAAGAGTATTCTAAGCAAAGGTAGCTAGTGGTAACCCGGACTTGTCAGAGTATAATGTACATGTCAGACAATGGTGAGAGGTATGTAGACCCCCGTCATTTAGGACTGACTGCCCAGCCAAGGAGCCTGGATTATAGACAGGTGCTGGGGGACCTGCTCAAGGGTTCAGCTTGTGCTATATGCACAGCATGCTGGCACCACATAAACAAGGGTTGGAGAGATCCCACTAAAGTTGGGGGCCAGTTAGGGGCCTACTGCAAAGTAAAAGTAGGAAGTGCTGGAGGGTTGGCACTGAGGATGTACAGAGATGGACCTAGTCAGGAGAGCTTCAGTAGGCAAACTCACCATGAGACAGCATTTGCAACAGTTGAAAATGGCCACCCATATCCACTGGTGACTGAAAGATACACCTATACTTGTTGGCATTTAAAACACAACCATATCTTTCCCCTTGGATTCTAAACAATAGAAAAATTCCAGTAGCTAACAAGCTATCGCTCAAAAACCGTAACAGAAGAAACAAATTTCAAGCACTGAGACAGATTTTATCACCCAAAAAAACACTTGAGGACCAGCTTTGGCTTATCTTTTTAAGACTTTCTTCTAAGTTGTCCAGCCCTAAAACACTTGCATAGCTGGGTCATTTAGGCAAAGTTCCATTTTGGATAGATCAGTGTTGGATTCTCTGTGTAAATACTATGCTCCTCTTCCTCTTTCTGTTCTCTTTATTTTAGGAATGAGGCTAAATTTCAATTATGTCAGCTTCAGAGCTCTCTTTAGAAATTCAGGACATAGAAAATATCATACTGTTTCCTTTTTTTTCCTTTGAAACTTTACATTTTTACAAAGATCAGAACATAACTAACAGCTTTTGTGTTGAAAGAGAGGACATGCAGATTTAAACACAATATACCAGACTGAAAATCAAAACAAAATAAGTAGGGATTGTTAAAGTACAGAACAAACTAACAATGAAGTACAAATGAAGCTTGTCTGTACAAACTGGGATAATAGATATACTAACTTAAAAGGAATTTCTAATGACATTTCAATATCTGAGTCAGGTAGAACCTAAAAGAGAGAGGCCTGGAGGGCTGTTGAAAAGTCAAAGCCTACATTTGGTCTACTAGTTTCAGTAAATTCTTGGAAGGTTTGTTATATACAATATGTCTACAATTGATGAGATGCTCATGTATTATTCTTATCCATCTAACCAATCAGCCAGTCAGCTACTTTCTCAGTTGAAGTGAACTGATACATATTTTTAACATGGACCTTGTATTAATCTACTCCTCAAATACTGTAACCCATTAACTCCGGTCCTCAAGGACAGGGCATTTTCTTCTACCAGGGAAGCAGTGCTGGGAGACATCAAGTCGTGGAGGGATTCATCTGTAAAGCTTTCTGAGCATGTCCCCTAAGGCTTCCAGGTGACTTGCCACCTTACAATTGACATACTAAGATTTACTGAGCTGATGGAGGTGAGAGGACAGTGCCCACACCCCAAGTGCCTCCCTAATAGCAGCTTACCTGAGTGCCCCAGTGAACAGCCAGTGGCCTCCCTGGAAGGCTCTTCCCTGGGTCCCAGATTGCGTCCTTGTTCTCTCTGGATTGCACCCAAGCAAACCCGCCTGGGAAGTTCACAGTCTCCCCTGCTTCTCTTGTAACTCTCACGTGAGGTCCAGGTCTGGGGTCCTTTAAGGACGCCGCAAGGCGATGTCGCAGCCAGACTCTGACACTCGTCTGTGCATGTCCGTTTTTAGGGCAGGAAGGGGCTTTCATTCACTCTCCCTGCCAAACAAAACATGATCATAATAAACAAAGTAAGATTAAGAATAGCTATGACCTGATGTAAAAATGAACATCATTTTGATATTTGAAAACTTCCAAAATCACAATCAAGTTTTACTGAAAGCACTAAAAATAGACACTAGCCCCTTAGGATTTTTAACCCCAGGGGCAGCCTGATTTTCAGATGAGTTAGATGAAATGAATGTCTGTGTGGACAGAAAATGCCAAACTCTTTATGAGTAAAAAAACTTTACAAAACTCTGTAATGTGATCAGGATTCCAATTCTGAGTCCTCTAACTTCGTGAAGTCGAAAACAAAGGGGTGCTTTCCAGCCAGACCTCATGGACTCTCCTGACTTTACCCTGCCTTGCCTGTTACGTATGCTTGATTAGGAACAGATTTTTTCCAAGTTTCTTTTTTTGAAAAGAGTGATAAATGTTGGCTGATTTTCATAAGGCCTAACTTACTCTTTCAAGCCCATATTATGCAACTTAGATTATTGACAATTCTTTTTGAAGCTCTTTGTTTATAGACATCATTTTTAAAATACCTTTCAAAGTTTCATCTATTGTGGGAAATTTTGAAAATAGAAAAAAGTATAAAGAAGTAAAAAATTAATCTCACCACTGAGAAATACACATAATTAATATTGACATATTTAATTTTGTAATGCATATATATAAAACCACATGTATATTGTTAAACATTATAGTCAGACATTAATACAATTTTTATTCTACTTTTTCATTTAACATCATAAAGCAAGCATTTTTCTATAACTTTAAAAATTGTAAAATATTTTAGTGGTCGCAAACAGAGTAGTTCCCCCTTATCTGTTTGGCATATGCTCCAAGACCCCCAGTAAATACTTGAAGCCACAGATAGTACCAAAAGCAAACCCTTTATACTGTTTCTTTCTATACACATATACCTATGATAAAGTTTAATTTATAAATTGGGCACAATAAGAGATTAATAACAATAATTAAAAATAAGTGTAACAATATACTGTAATGAAAGTTATGTGAATTTGGTTTCTCTGTCAAAATATCTTTACTGTACTCAGCTTCATGTGACACTGTGAGATGATAAAATGCCTGCATGATGAAAGGAAGTGAGGTGAGTAATGTAGTCATTGTGACATAGCCTTAGGCTACTGCTGACCTTCTGATGATTATGTCATAAAGAGGATCTACTTCTGAATCTTGGTTGACTACTAGTAACTGAAACCAAGATAAGGGGGGGGCTACTGTAATCCACTATTGGAGTTTTTTTAACTGCCCCATTTTTCAGCAATTGCTCTCAATTTTCACTATTTCAAATCATGACCTTTTTTATTTTATTTTTTTATTGAAATATAATTTATATACAATATGTATTTCAAGTATACAACACAGTGGTTCACCATTTACCCACATTATTATATCCTTATCCCAACTAGTGTAGTTAGTATCTGTCAACATAGAAAGATGTTACAGAATCATGGGCTATATTCTTCATGCTGTACTGCCATCCCCGTGATCAGCTGACATTATGATTGAGAATTTTTGTGCCCCATTATCCCCCTCCCCCTCCATACCAACCCACCCAACCGCACCCCACCAGTCACTTTTCAGTGTCTATGAATCTATGGCTATTTTATTCATTCTGTTTTGTTTTGTTTTTAGATTTCACAAGTAAGTGAAATCATATAGCATTTGTTTGTCTCATCCTGGCTTATTTACCTTAGCATAATACCCTCTAGCTCCATCCATGTTGTCACAAATGACAGGATTTCTTTCTTTTTTATGGCGGAATATTCCATTGTGTATATGTACCACATCTTTCTTCATTCATCTGCTGGTGGACATTTTGGTTGCTTCCATATCTTGGCTATTGCAAATACTGTGGCGGTAAAATTAGAGGTTCATATATCTTTTAGAATCAGGGATTTTGTTTTACTCAAGTATATTCCTAGAAGTAGAATTCCTGGGTCAAATGGTATTTCTATTTTAGTTCTTTGAGGAACCACTGTATGGCTTCACAGAGGCTGCACCCATTTACATTCCTGCCATCAGTGTAGGATGGCTCCTTTTTCTCCACATCCTAACCAACACTTGCTATTTCTTATCTTTTGAATAGTGGCCATTCTGACTGATGTGAGGTGATATCTCATTGTGGTCTTGAATTCCATTTCCCTGATGATTAGCGATGTGGAGCATCTTTTCATATGCCTGTCAGCCATCTGTATTTCCTCTTTGGAAAAATGTCTATTCAGGTCCTCTGCCCATTTTTTAATTGGGTTATTTAGTTGTTTTGGTGTTTAATTGTATGGGTTCATCATGTATTTTGGATATTAACCCCTTATCAGATAAATCATTTACGAATATATTCTCCCATACTGTAGGATGCTTTTTTGTTTTATAGATGGTATCCTTTGCTGTCCAGAAGTTTTTTTGTTTGATGTAGTCCCACTTGTTCATTTTTTATTTTGTTTCCCTGGCCTGGGAAGATGTGTCCAGAAATAAATTGCTCATGCTTATGTTCAAGAGATATTTCCTTGTGTTTTCTTCTAAGACTTTTATGGTTTCATGTTTTATATTCAGGTCTTTGAACCATTTCAAGTTTACTTTTGTGTATGGAGTTAGACAATAATTTAGTTTCATTCTCTTGCATATAACTGTCCAGTTTTCCCAACACCAGTTATTAAAGAGACTGTCTTCTCCATTGTATATTCATGGCTCCTTTATCATATATTAATTGATATTTATGCATGGGTTTATATCTGGGCTCTCTATTTTGTTCCACTGACCTGTTGGTCTGTTCTTGTACCAGTACCATACTGTTCTTATTACTGTAGCTTTAACTTTGTAATAGAGCTTGAAGTCAGGGAGCATAATGCCCCCAGCTTTGTTCTTCTTCTCAGGATTTCTTTGGCTATTCAGTGTCTTCTGTGGTTCCATATGAATTTTAGGATTTTGTTCTAGTTCCTTAAAATATGCTGTGCATATTTTGATAGGGATTGTATTGAATCTATAAATTGCTTTGGGCAGGGTGGCCATTTTGACAATATTAATTCTTCCTAGCCATGAGCATGGGAAAGATTTACATATATTTGTTTCTTTAATTTCCTCTCATCAGTGTCTTCCAGTTTTCAGAATACAGGTCTTTCACCTCCTTGGTTAGGTTTATTCCTAGGTATTTTATTCCTTTTGGTGCCATTATAAATGGAATTATTTTCCTGACTTCTTTTTCTGCTAGTTCATTGTTAGTATATAGGAATGTAACAGATTTCTGTGTATTAATTTTGTATCCTGCAGCTTTGCTGAATCTAGTTATTAGTTCTAATAGTTTTTTGGTAGAGTCTTTAGGGTTTTCTATATATAATATGTTATTTGTAAATAGTGGCAGTTTAACTTCTTCCTTACCAGTTTGGATGCCTTTTATTTCTTCATCTTGTCTGATTGCCATGGCTAGGACTTCTAGTATCATGTTGAATAAAAGTGGTGAGAGTGGACATCCTTGTCTTGTCCCTGATCTTTGTGTAAATTTTTCAGCTTTTCCCCATGAGTATGTTAGCTGTGGGTTTGTCATATATGGCTGTTACTATGTTGAGGTATCATCTCTCTATACCCTTATTGTTGAGAGTTTTTATCATGAGTGGATGTTGAATTTTGTCAGATGCTATTGAGATGATTATATATTTTTTACTCTTTTTGTTAAAGTGATGTATCACATTGATTAATTTACAAATATTTTACTATCCTTGCATCCCTGGAATAAATCCACTTGGTCATGATGGATGATCCTTTTTATCTATTTTTGAATTTAGTTTGTTAATATTTTGTTAAGGATTTTTGCTTCTATGTTCATTAGGGATATTGGTCTATAATTTTCTTTTTTGTTGTGTCTTTGTCAGGTTTGGGTGTTAAGGTGATGCTGTCTTATAGAATGAGTTTGGAAATATTCCCTCCTCTTCTGCTTTTTGGAATACTTTAAGAAGGATGGGTATTAGCTCTTCTTGAAATGTTTGGTTGAAGCCACCTGGTCTTAGACTTTTGTGTATTGGGAGTTTTTTGATTACCAGTTCAATTTTGTTACTGATAATTGGTCTGTTAAGATTTTCTGTTTCTTCCTGGGTCAGTCTTGGAAGGTTGTACTTTCCTAGGAATTTTTCCATTTCTTCTAGGTTGTCCCATTTGTTGGCATATAATTTTTTCATAGAATTCTCCACTAATTCCTTATGTTTCTATGGTGTCAGTTGTAACTATTCCTTTTTTGTTTCTGATTTTATTTGTTTCCTCTTTCCTTTCATCTTGATAAGTCTGGCTAGGGTGTTGTCTATTTTGTTTATCTCCTCAAAGAACCAGTTCTCAGTTTCATTGATTTTTTTTTCTATTCTATTCTGCTCTATTTCATCTATTTGTGTTCTGATCTTTATTATGTCCTTTCTTCTATTAACTTTGGGTTTCACTTGTTCTTCTTTTTCTAGTTTCTTTAGTTGTGAGCTTAGGCAGTTTTTTGGGATTGTTCTGGTTTCTTGAGGTGGGCCTGTATTGCTCTGTACTTCCCTCTTAGAACTGCTTTTGCAGCATCCCACATATTTTGAGCTATTGTATTTTTGTTTTCATTTGTCTCCATGTATTGCTTGATTTCTTCTTTAATTTTTTCATTGATCCATTAATTATTTAGAAGCATTTTGTTTAGCTTCCATGTGTTTGTGGGAATTTTTGTTTTCTTGATATAATTTATTTCTAGTTTCACACAGTTGTGATGAGAAAAGATGCTTGATACAATTTCAATGTTATTTAATTTATTGAAGTTCTTTTTATGTCCTAATATATGATCTATTCCGGAGAACATTGAAGGTGCACTTGAGAAAAATGTATATCCTTCTGCATTTGGTTGGAATGTTCTGTATATATCTGTTAAGTCCATCTGATCTAATGTGTTGTTCAATGTCTCTGTTTCCTTATTTATTTTCTGTCTGTTTGATCTGTCCCTTAATCTAAGTGTTGTATTAAAGTTCCCTAATATGATTGAGTTGCACTCTATTTCTCCCTTTAGTCCTGTTGGTATTTGTTTTATATATTTAGGTGCTTCTATTCTGGTGTATGTATATTTGTAATTGTTATATCCTCTTGTTGTACTGATCCCTTTATCATTATGTAATGTCCATCTTTGTCTCTTGTTACTTTCTTTGTTTTGATTTCTCTTTTGTTTGATACAACTCCTGCTGCTCCCTGATTTGTCTCCCTATTATTTGCATGAAATATATTATTCCATTCCTTCACTTTCAGTCTGTGTATGTTTTTAGATCTGAAATAGTCTCTTGTAGGCAACAGATAGATGGGTCTAGTTTCCTTATCCATTCTTCCACCCTGTGTCTTTTGATTGGGATATTCAGTCTATTTACATTTTATGTAGTTATTGACAGGTATGTAGTTATTACCACTTTATTAATTGTTTTCTGGTTGTTTTTGTAATTATTATCTGATCTTTTCTTCCTCTCTTATACTCTCTTGTTATTTGATGGTTTTCTTTAGTGTTGTTACTGCATTTCTTTTTTTAATTTTTTATGTATCTGTTATAGGCTTTAGACTTATGGTTACCATAAGGTTTCACAGGTAGTTTCCTAAATACATAACACTCTATATTTGTTCACTTTCCAACACAAGCTAGAAGTATTTCTTTTTTATTCTTCTTCCTTCTCCACACTTTATGTATTAGATGTCATAATCTGCAATTTTTTGTGTATCCCTTTACTGATTTTGTGTATAGCTGATTTTACTATTTCTGTTTTTGTTTTTGCTTTTTAACTTCATATTTGCTTGGTAAATAATTGATCTACTACATTTACTGTGGGTTTATTTTCACAGATGAAAAGTATTTAAGCTTAAGAACATTTGCATCTACAGAGGTCCCTTTAACATATCCTGTAAGGCTGTTTGGTAATGTTTAATTCCTTCAACCTTTGTTTATCTGGGAAATTTTTAAACTCTTCTCCAATTTTGAAGGATAACTTTATTCAGTAGAGAATTCTTGGTTGAAGGTCCTTCTGTTTCAATACAGTAAGTATTTCATGCCATTTCTCTGGCGCTGTAAAATTGCTGCTGAGAAATCTACTGACAACCTAATGTAGTTTCCCTTATAAGTATAATCTTTTGCCTCTTTCTAGCTGCTTCTAACAGCCTCTATTTATCCTTAATCTTTGCCATTTTAATTATGATATGTCTTGGTGTTGTCTTCCTGAAGTTCATTTTTTTAGGGGTTCTCTGAACTTCCAGGACCTGGATGTCTATTTCCTTCCCCAGATTGCAGATGTTTTCAGCAACTGTTTCTTCAAAGAGACTTCTACTCCTTTGTCTCTTTTCTCCTTTGGGAACCCCATTATGTGAATATTGTTTCATTTGGAGTTGTCACACAACTGTTTTTGCATCCTCTCGATTCTAGAGATTCTTTGTTTCTCTCTGTTCCTCAGCTTTGTTGTTTTTCTGCTCTCTAATTTCCATTTTATTTATTTTCTCCTCTACTTGCAGCAATCTATTATTCATTCCCTCCATTGCATTTTTCATGTCAGTTACTGTGTTCTTCAGTTCTGAGTGACTCCTTTTCAAATCTACTATCTCTTTGTTGAAATCCTCCCTGAGATATTCAATACTTTCCCACAAATCAGTGAGCACATTTATGACTGTTATTTTGAAATCCTTATCAAGGAGATTGATAATCTCTATTTTATATAGCCCTCTTTCTGGTGTCTTATTGTGTAGTTTTGTTTGGAACATATTACTCTGCAACCTCATTTTGTCAGGGTTTCTGTGTTTCTCCTTTTGTATTAGGTAGATCAGCTATGCCTCTTGGTCTAGAGAGTAATAGCTTTATGAAAAAGGTGTCCTATGGTGCACTGAAGCTCAAGACTCTTTGCTCAACTGTGCCTGGTTCTCCTTTGCAGTGGAGCCCCAGTTGCTGTTGATGGACTGTGGGCGGGGCCATCTTTCTCCCTGTCTGCCTGCAGTAGTTGGTCTCTGTCAACGGAGGCTCTTTTTGGGCCATGCATCAGTTCTTCTGCTGGGATCACTGTGGTCATGCTCACCCTCTGCCTGCCCTGTAGCAATGACAGGAGGGTGGGTGGGGTGGTACACTCAGAGCATTTCAGGGCTCTGAGCCACCAGTGAGGGGGATGGAGCATTTGGGAATGCTTCCTGTGTACAGCTGAACAATTGGGCTCAGGGTGGACTGGGGAAGTGTTGTCCACCTGCCCTTTCTCCTTCAAAGAGAGCTCTGTCCAACCCTCACACCCTTCCCACTGCTGGTAAATCTTTCAAACTACCACAGCTGTGGAACAAACAAAGTGTGTCTGCCTTCCATAAGTGGCAGGAGTCTCAGCCTCCCAGAATGTTCCAACTCTCCCTGGTGTCCAGCCCCATTGATCACCAAAGCCCAGTGCAATGTGGACTCATGTTCCTAGAGCAGAGCTCCAGGGCCAGATGTGCAGAGTTCCTGAGTGCTTATCGCCTCTGCACTCTGTTCTTCCTCCCATTTGCGGGCTGGAACTGGGGAAAGGCTTAGATCCTTCTCAGCTGCAGTTCTGCCACTTAACTCTTCTGTATGGTATTCTCTTCTTCCTCAGGTATAGATGTTCTGTTCTACAGTCTTTAGGCTGTTTTCAGGGTTAGTTGTTTTTCTGTAGTTGATTGGTGTGTATGTGGCAGGAGGTTTTCACCTTGTCTTCCTACTCCAGCATCTTTTCGCCAGAAGTCCTTTATCTTTTTTTCTGTATTTATACCTTAGGACACTGTTGCAGTTGGGGACCACGAAAATGAGAGACCAAGTCAGAATGAGGTTTAATGCAGAGGATTTAGACTTCCTTGGAGACTAAGCAATGAGCTAGAGTGCCCCTGCGTCTTTATTAGATTACAGCAAGCAGTGAAACAATCATTGGTTAATAATTATTGAATGTACTTTCTCAATGATTCAACCAACCACAAACTAGATATGTTTTTTATATTCCTATTGTGTTAAGTCAAGTCATCCGGTTAGTGAGTTTCACAGCATGTTCCTGGTCTGGGTTTGCTGCAGAAAGGATCACAGGAACCATTTGCAGCTCCTGTTGCACACTGTTCACAACTCACATCAGATTCCAGGAATTAACATTTGTTCTTTCATTAGGTTGGTTTCAGCTATTAATCAAACTTAAGCAATAAACATATTGTTCTTTTCTCTTAGATTAGTTTTGGTTATAAATCCAGCTTAAGCAGAAACTAAACTACAGCAAAGTTAATTGCTGGGGTGTCTATAGGACACATCCCTAAAAGGAAATTTATTGGGTCAAAAGTGATTTTAAGGACCTTGGTAAGTTTTGTCCAACTGCTTTCCTGGAAGGTGATAATGATTTACACACTACTAGCAAGAGTGCTTATATTCTGTACCTTCAGAACCATGAAGTAATACCATTCTCAACATCTTCCTCATCTGAGACCCAAGTATAAAGACAGTGCTTAGTTTTAATTCCCATGTCTTTGATTTATCTGAGATATTATGATTAACAAACATAGTACTTAGTACTTAGTTAACTACTGTTGACTAAGTTCTTCACATATCTTGTCATTAGCTATAAGATGCTTTGTAATTTCAGAGATTGTAAAATGTGCAGAGGAAATGGTATGGCCCAGAATTGATAAAATATAATATTACTTTTAACATTTTGTTTTCATATTTTTAATAATAATAATGCTTTGTTTTTATGATGCTTTTTTATCCAATGGAAAAAGTTATAAAATTTGTGAATTTTTGTCTTTGTTTAGCTTAATTTCTTCCTCTGTAATGTTTCCCCATCAAGAAATAAAATAACTGATCAATTAATTCCATTTGTCAAATTTATCTGAAATTTATGGTGGTTAAGGCATCCTACTAAATAAATAGCAATTGGTTATGAAAACCATTATTTGAAAAACTCATCTTTGTAGGAACACAATTTTATTTACTCTGCCAAATGAAAAGTTATGTAGTGTGGTGGGACTTTAAAATGGCAGAAACTACTTTGGAAACTTGTTTGAAGTTTCTCCTGAAGTTAAGTACATACTACCATCTATCCTAGCGATTCCACTCTTGGGATTATACCCAAGAGAAATGAGTACATACTTTCAAAGAACAACTTGCACAAGAATTATCATAACATGTTTATTCATAATAGCCAGAAAATAAAAACAGCTCAAATACC
The DNA here is from genome assembly GCF_040802235.1 of Manis javanica. NCBI lineage: Eukaryota > Metazoa > Chordata > Mammalia > Pholidota > Manidae > Manis > Manis javanica. The sequence continues at coordinate 51,428,693 of NC_133160.1, forward strand.
CAATAACAATAGAAAAATCTATAAACAAATTGGGATATATATACACAAAAGAATACTACTCAGGGATAAAAATAAACAAGGCTACTGATACACATGAAAGCACAAATGGATCTGAAAACATTAGTTGAGCAAAAGAATTCAAGCAAAAAGAATACATACTTTATGATTCCATTTATAGGAAATTCAGTCACAGGCAATAGCTAATCTGTAGTAACAGAAGTCATGGTGGATACATAGCAGGCAATGGGTATCAACTAATGAAAAGCAGGCAAGAACTCTCTGGGATAATAGAAACAGTGTTATGTCTTTATCTAGAGAGTGTGTACATAAATACATACATACTTGGTAAATCACTGACCTTACTTAACTTTTATGCTATTTACTTTATATTTTACCTTCTTTTAAAATATAGGGAAAATATTTTAAACTAGGCTGCAGACTTAAAAAAATTGTTCACTTTGTACATTAATCAAAATTACACAAAATCTAAGTTCAAAGTTTGATGATGGCGTTTTCTAATAATTTCTCTTTAATCACTTTGGGTTTGTATGTGTGTACTGCCAAAAATCAGGTATCATTCAACCTAAGGGATTAAAGAAAGGAAACATGAAAGGAGAGTGCTGGCAAGTGATGGCTGATGTGTTGTTTTCTGTTGTATTTTCAACAGAGCAAATGCTGCCTTAGGAAAGTCTTGAACTGTAATAACCTTGTTAAATATGGCATTTGACTTCAAATGTCCTGATACCCAGTTATACTAATGAACTAGACACACAGGACGCATGCCAACTAATTTTGCTGCCCCAGCCAACGATATAATTAGACAAGGGTCAAGTTTTAAGCAGAGAGCCTTCCTCTACCAGAACCCAAAAGAGTGAGACATGCTATAAATGAGACACTGCAGTTCCCTCATCACTTGCATTCCCAAAGGCTCGATTTCTCCACTGTAGCTAAAAAAGAAATTGAGTTTAGTAGCCAGAGTATCTAATTCAGTTTCTTAGTTTTTAAAATTTGTTGGTTGCTCTTTAATGCTATTTAAACCCAATACAATGGACAGCAGGGGAAATCAGTGGCTGTTTATTATAATACTTCAACTTTGAACAGCACTCCACTGTTTACAAAGCTCTTTTACAATAATTTGTATCTCACAATAGCCTATAGTATAGATAGGGCAGGTATCATGAATGTTCCCTTTATTTGACAAAAAGAAAACTAACTCAGAGAGATTAGTTAGAGCCCAAAGCAAAGGCAAGCTTTCTGACTTCTGAGTCAGTACCTTTTCCAGGGTCACTGGCTGTGGATTTGACACCTTTGCCCTCCTTCACTCTGCCTGTAAGAGTGCTCGTCTGTACACCCAGCTCTCTGGCAATATTACTGTGGCTAAAAATCTGCCTCCAAAACTCTCATCTCACTCTAAGCCTAAGGTCTAAGAACCATAAGGAAACCAAATCCAATCTAGCCCAGCTTTTTGGATTTTGTTTTCTCCACAGTGATTCCAAACTCGTTACTGTGGGCCTGAAAACACACAGCCTTTTTCATGAAGGGCAGTGCTTGTGCTGGTGAGGTGAACAGTAGTTTACTTTATTGCATTCTTTTTTTTTTCTCCATCAGGTAAAGCTGCTAGCATAGCATATTAACTTGTCCAGACAAAGTAAATATGTTTATAACAGCAGCCAGAACATGGTTACTACTGGTTCTGCCTGACAGCTTTTTTCTCTTTACTGTCTACTTTTTCTTCTGTTATAAACAATGTTTGCATAACCTAAATAGGGGGAATCAGGGAAATGCAGTTTCTCATAATCAGTCCTAACATGTCAGACCCAGCCCAATAGCAGAATCACCCCACAGGGAGGCACTGAGCCAGTTGGTTGGAGTATATGGTAGTCAGGGGCTGGTGTCTGCTTAACTGGCCTGATCACACCATGCCCCAAAACTGCATCATTACCATGCAAGGACTTTTTCTATAGGAGACAGAAAAGGTGAGATGTTATGGAAGAAAATTACTTCATGACAAAGTAATTCATCATCACCGGAAATGAGGGAAAGTCTGGCTCAGCTCCATGATTATTTTACTCCACTATTCATACCTGTTTTATTCAGTGCATCTAGATTATTTCAGAATGCAATTGGACTTTATTTCTTTCTGAATTTACTTCCTGTTCTTTTAAAACAGTCTAGCTTTCAAACCAGCCAAGTTTCTCATACATATCACCACGCTGCAGCTGTTCATTGACTCCTGTACCTGTCTTCACCGTGTACTTCTTTCCTCTAGTCTCGGCACTTCAAAGTTTTTTCTGTCCTATAGTTCCCCAATTTCCTCACAAAGTAACTACAGCCTTCTCTGAATTCTTTGGTACTTTGACTTATATCTATTTATGACCTGTGACTTTACATGTTGTATTAACATCACTTAAAATAGTTAATGTCACTATTAGCCACTGAACACTAAGTAAATCTTTACAAACAAGCATTTGGTTCTCCCATCCCTGTAAGCTGTTTTACTGCTCAGGATAGGATAGGCTTTGCTGCAGCACACAACAGAAAACTCCAGTTCTCATGGCTTAACACACAAAAGTCTGAGATGTTTTGTGTCTATTTGTGTGTTAGCAGGGAGAGCGTGCCCGTGGCAGTCAGGCTGACCAAGCAGTTTCCATCTTGAATAGTGTTAACTGACATTCAGTAATTAAATGCCATTATTACTGCCCAGGATCAGTCCTGTGGCCATACTGCCCACCAGAAAAGCCTGTGACCTTCCCACACATCCAAAAGATGCCGAGCTGGCATACAGGGTGAGCAGTGTCAATGAGTGCCTCAGATAAGTGCTATCATCATCCTCATTTTATGAATGAAGAAACTAAGGCTCAGAGAGATTAAGGAGTTACCCCAAGATAGTCAGCGAAGATTAAAAATGATACCTGAATACTTCATCTCTGAGCCTAAGCTTTTAGCCTCCACACAGAATGGACTGTGCATCTTCCTATCAGCCTATCAGTTCTGTATTAAAAACCTCACCAACAGAATACATATATGATCCTCCTTTGTACCCCCAATGCCTAGCACGTCTCTCAGCATAAAGTGGTACTACATAACTATTATACACTGAAGAATTTGTTCTTCTGTGTTGACTTTCCTACTTTTTCTCAAAACTCAGCATTCATAGTAGGAAGTTCTGATATCCATTTTGGAATCTCATTAACAGTATACAGAAACACGCTTTTTCAGACTACCTTACGTATAACAGAGAAGTCTACCTTTCATAGAGTACTAAAATGCTAGGTCAACAACAAGCTCTCTTCTCACTAACAGGAGTGGAAGCAAACCTACTGGTTTGCGTAATACAGCACAGTAGAAAATACAGAGCAATTCCATGATGCACTGAATGCCCAAGTTGCTGGTTACTGAACCACAGGCCTGGCATTTGGGCCAAAGGGAATGCACAGAAAAAGCCACTGATTTCCGTGTGTTTTCAAGGGCATGGCAGTCTAGACTCTAGTGAAGGACTCATTGAGTTCAACTGATTTTAGGAGCAGTTAGGCAACGGAATCCTATAAGAAAATAAGCAAGAGCAATTTAGGTTTCTTTTGTCCTCCATGCAAGAATGGAATATGTTTCTCCTCTGCAACATCCATTACCATCGGGGCTTAGGCAGCATTCTGTGAGCACCCCGGCCGCTGCCGTTTTGGTCACTCTAACTGAGGGAAGCCTGTGCCCAGGTCCCCGTAAATTGGCGTTCCTAAAATGAGATTAGCATAAAAGTCTCTGTGTGGTGTTTACCACACCATCTAAGCAGGACATGGCCTCATCAACACCCATAATATCCTCTTTAGGAGCCACTGGCCCCCAGAAGTCAGAATTCATTCATGTGTTTTTTTTTTTTTGAGAGGGCATCTCTCATATTTATTGGTCAAATGGTTGTTAACAACAATAAAATTCAGTATGGGGGGGGTCAATGCTCAATGTACAATCATTAATCCATCTCAAGCCTAATTCTCGTCAGTCTCCAATCTTCTGAAGCATAACAAACAAGTTCTTACATGGTGAACAAATTCTCACATAGTGAATAAATTCTTACATGGTTAACAGTACAAGGGCATTCATCACAGAAGCTTTCGGTTTTGATCACGCATTATGACCTATAAACAATCAGGTCAAATATGAATATTCATTTGATTTTTGTACTTGATTTATATGTTGATCCCACATTTCTCCTATCATTATTATTATTATTTTTATTTTTAATAAAATGCTGAAGTGGTAGGTAGATGCAAGATAAAGGTAGAAAACATAGTTTAGTGCTGTAAGAGGGCAAATGTAGATGATCAGATGATCAGGTGTGTGCCTATGGACTAAGTATTAATCCAGGCTAGACAAGGGCAGCAAGACATCCACGGATGCAGAGGATTTCTCTCAAAGCAGGGGGGGGTGAGGTTCTGAGCCTCACCTCTGTTGATCCCCAAATTCTCACCTGATGGCCCCCCTGCGACTGTGCCTGTCTTAGGTTGTTCCTCCCTTGAGGAATCTTACCCGTCTCTGGCTAACCAGTCATCTTCCGGGGCCATACAGGGAAATGTAAAGTTGGTAAGTGAGAGAGAAGCCATATTGTTTGCAAAGGTTAGCTTTTTACTTCTTTGCAGATTTATGCCCTCTGGCTTCTATGCCCAGCACTTGTCTCGAGGTATCTTTACCACCTGGAGGAATTACCTGGAATACTCGGTAAATTCGATATGAGGCACGAATTCTATTTAAGGGTTGTAATTAGGAAGAAAGAAGAAAAGCTACAGATGTAGCATATCGAAGGAAACATGGGAGGATTGATTATTTCTTTGACATATCTTCTTGTAGAGTACCTTAAGTATGTATAGGTTTTAAACTACTAACTAATTTGCACACACATATTAACATACTAGGAATACCGTGACATAAACAAAGCAAATCTATAATTACCATCCATCTCCAGTGAAGCCAAGAAAACCATTTAGGCACCCTAGGCATTTGTGAAAATTTGTCTATGATATGATGGATATTGTCCAACTGTACTTGAACAGTCTGAGAGAAATCAGACAAATTAAAGCAGCCCATTTCTGGGATCTGTTCACATCCCATATGTTCTTTTAACCGTAGATAGTCTATAGTCATAAGATTTTGGAGTGCTACACCTTGCACCCCTCCCAACTCCTAGTTGAGTTCCAACAGTACAGATCCGGTCAAATTCGTTGTCTCACTGTATGCACATGCCAGCCTAGACATCTCCCTCCTCATTCCTATGGCAAGTCCAGGAGACGGTGGGCTGGATGCAGCCACAACCGCAGCATCGTCCGGATCCCTGTGGAGGCTTTTTGATGATCATCCCCCGGCACAAGTCCTCCAGAGAGTGCTGATGCCGGAAGCTCCTCCTCATATTGTATCTTAGTTCATTTTCTGGGTATCCAAGCTAGGCCTTGATCTTCTGCATAGAAACAAACAGACCCTTTGCCCACACTTTGACATGCCCTCTATACCACTGTGCAGAACTCATTGGAGGTCAGCACACAGTAACTGTTTTTTTTTTTTTTTTTATTAAGAGAAAGGAATATTATCAGAAAAGAGTACCTCCATAGCTGATCATCTGACACCCTTTAAGTGATAAACATTAAGGATATTTAAAACATGCGTTGATCTTTGATTTACCAATAGTTTTATCCTATCAAGGAGTAATCCCCCTTTTCTTTCTTTCTTTCTTTTTCTTTTTTTTTTTTAATTTTTAATCTACACTTACATGAAGAATACTATGTTTACTATGCTCTCCCCTTTATCAGGTACCCCCTAACAACCACATTACGGTTACTGTCCATCAGCTTAGCAAAATGTTGTAGAGTCACTACTTGTCCTCTCTGTGTTGTGCAGCCCACCCTCCCCTTTCTCCCTCCCCCCCATGCATGCTAATCTTAATAACCCCCTTCCTCTTCCCCCCCCCTTATCCCTCCCTGCCCACCCATCCTCCCCAGTTCCTTTCCCTTTGGTACCTGTTAGTCCATTTTTGGGTTCTGTAATTCCGCTGCTGTTTTGTTCCTTCAGTTTTTCCTTTGTTCCTATACTCCTCAGATGAGTGAAATCATTTGGTATTTCTCTTTCTCTGCTTGGCTTATTTCACTGAGCATAATACTCTCCAGCTCCATCCATGTTGCTGCAAATGGTTGGATTTTTCCACTTCCTATGGCTGAGTAGTATTCCATTGTGTATATGTACCACATTTTCTTTATCCATTCATCTACCGATGGACATTTAGGTTGCTTCCGAATTCTTGGCTATTGTAAAAAGTGCTGCGATAAACATAGGGGTGCATCTGTCTTTCTCAAACTTGATTGCTGAGTTCTTAGGGTAAATTCCTAGGAGTGGAATTCCTGGGTCAAATGGTAGGTCTGTTTCGAGCATTTTGACGCACCTCCATACTGCTTTCCACAATGGTTGAACTAATTTACATTCCCACCAGCAGTGTAGGAGGGTTCCCCTTTCTCCACAGCCTTGCCAACATTTGTTGTTGTTTGTCTTTTGGATGGCAGCTATCCTTACTGGTGTGAGGTGATACCTCATTGTAGTTTTAATTTGCATTTCTCTGATAATTAGCTATGTGGTGCATCTTTTCATGTGTCTCTTGGCCATCTGTATTTCTTTTTTAGAGAACTGTCTGTTCAGTTCCTCTCCCCATTTTTTAATTGGGTTATTTGTTTTTTGTTTGTTGAGGCGTGTGAGCTCTTTATATATTCTGGACGTCAAGCCTTTATCGGATGTGTCATTTTCAAATATATTCTCCCATACTGTAGGGTTCCTTTTTGTTCTATTGATGGTGTCTTTCGCTGTACAGAAGCTTTTCAGCTTAATGTAGTCCCACTTGCTCATTTTTGCTGTTGTTTCCTTGCCTGGGGAGATATGCTCAAGAAGAGGTCACTCATGTTTATGTCTAAGAGGTTTTTGCCTATGTTTTTTTCCAAGAGTTTAATGGTTTCATGACTTACATTCAGGTCTTTGATCCATTTTGAGTTTACCTTTGTATATGGGGTTAGACAATGGTCGAGTTTCATTCTTCTACATGTAGCTGTCCAGTTTTGCCAGCACCATCTGTTGAAGAGACTGTTATTTTGCCATTGTATGTCCATGGCTCCTTTATCAAATATTAATTGACCATATATGTTTGGGTTAATGTCTGGAGTCTCTAATCTGTTCCACTGGTCTGTGGCTCTGTTCTTGTGCCAGTACCAAATTGTCTTGATTACTATGGCTTTGTAGTAGAGCTTGAAGTTGGGGAGTGAGATCCCCCCTATTTTATTCTTCTTTTTCAGGATTGCTTTGGCTATTCGGGGTCTTTGGTGTTTCCATATGAATTTTTGAATTATTTGTTCCAATTCATTGAAGAATGTTGCTGGTAATTTGATAGGGATTGCATCAAATCTGTATATTGCTTTGGGCAGGATGGCCATTTTGACGATATTAATTCTTCCTAGCCATGAGCATGGGATGAGTTTCCATTTGTTAGTGTCCCCTTTAATTTCTCTGAAGTGACTTGTAGTTTTCAGAATATAAGTCTTTCACTTCTTTGGTTAGGTTTATTCCTAGGTATTTTATTCTTTTTGATGCAATGGTGAATGGAATTGTTTTCCTGATTTCTCTTTCTATTGATTCATTGTTAGTGTATAGGAAAGCTACAGATTTCTGTGTGTTAATTTTGTATCCTGCAACTTTGCTGTATTCTGAAATCAGTTCTAGTAGTTTTGGAGTGGAGTCTTTAGGGTTTTTTATGTACAGTATCATATCATCTGCAAATAGTGACAGTTTAACTTCTTCTTTACCAATCTGGATTCCTTGTATTTCTTTGTTTTGTCTGATTGCCGTGGTTAGGACCTCCAGTACTATGTTCAATAACAGTGGGGAGAGTGGGCATTCCTGTCTGGTTCCCCATCTCAGAGGAAATGCTTTCAGCTTCTCGCTGTTCAGTATAATGCTGGCTGTGGGTTTATCATATATGGCCTTTATTATGTTGAGGTACTTGCCCTCTATTCATATTTTGCTGAGAGTTTTTATCATGAATGGATGTTGAATTTTGTCAAATGCTTTTTCAGCATCTATGGAGATGATCATGTGTTTTTTGTCTTTTTTTTTGTTGATGTGGTGGATGATGTTGATGGATTTTCGAATGTTGTACCATCCTTGCATCCCTGGGATGAATCCCACTTGGTCATGGTGTATGATCCTTTTGATATACTGTTGAATTCTGTTTGCTAATATTTTATTGAGTATTTTTGCATCTACATTCATCAGGGATATTGGTCTGTAATTTTCTTTTTTGGTGGGGTCTTTGCCTGCCTTTGGTATTAGGGTGATGTTGGCTTCATAGAATGAGTTTGGGAGTATTCCCTCCTCTTCTATTTTTTGGAACACTTTAAGGAGAATGGGTATTATGTCTTCTCTGTGTGTCTGATAAAATTCCGAGGTTAATCCGTCCGGCCCCGGGGTTTTGTTCTTGGGTAGTTTTTTGATTACGATTTCAATTCCTTTGCTCGTGATTGGTTTGTTTAACTTTTGTGTTTCTTCCTTGGTCAGTCTTGGGAGGTTGTATTTTTCTAGGAAGTTGTCCATTTCTTCTAGGTTTTCCAGCTTGTTGGCATATAGGTTTTCATAGTAGTCTTTAATAATTCTTTGTATTTCTGTGGAGTCTGTCGTGATTTTTCCATTCTCATTTCTGATTATGTTGATTTGTGTTGACTCTCTTTTTCTCTTAATAAGTTGGGCTAGAGGCTTATCTATTTTGTTTATTTTCTCGAAGAACCAGCTCTTGGTTTCGTTGATTTTTGCTACAGTTTTATTCTTCTCAATTTTGTTTATTTCTTCTCTGATCTTTATTATGTCCCTCCTTCTGCTGACTTTAGGCCTCATTTGTTCTTCTTTTTTCAGTTTTGATAATTGTGATGTTAGACTATTCATTTGGGATTATTCTTCCTTCTTCAAGTGTGCCTGGATTGCTATATACTTTCCTCTTAAGACTGCTTTCTCTGCGTTCCACAGAAGTTGGGGCTTAGTGTTGTTGTTGTCATTTGTTTCTATATATTCCTTGATCTCTATTTTGATGTGTTCATTGATCCATTGATTATTTAGTAGCATGTTGTTAAGCCTCCATGTGTTTGTGAGCCTTTTTGTTTTCTTTGTAGAATTTATTTCTACTTTTATACCTTTGTGGTCTGAAAAATTGATTGGTAGAATTTCAATATTTTGGAGTTTACTGAGGCTCCTTTTGTGAGCTAGTATGTGGTCTATTCTGGAGAATGTTCCATGTGCACTTGAGAAAAATGTATATCCTGTTGCTTTTGGATGTAGAGTTCTATAGATGTCTATTAGGTCCATCTGTTCTAGTGTGTTGTTCAGTGCCTCTGTGTCCTTACTTATTTTCTGCCCGGTGGATCTATCCTTCGGGGTGAGTGGTGTGTTGAAGTCTCCTACAATGAATGCATTGTAGTCTATTTCCCTCTTTAGTTCTATTAGTATTTTCTTCACATATGCTGGTGCTCCTGTATTGGGTGCATATATATTTAGAATGGTTATATCCTCTTGTTGGACTGAGCCCTTTATCATTATGTAGTGTCCTTCTTTATCTCTTGTTACTTTCTTTGTTTTGAAGTCTATTTTGTCTGATATTAGTACTGCAACCCCTGCTTTCTTCTCACTGTTGTTTGCCTGAGGTATGTTTTTCCATCCCTTGACTTTTAGTCTATGCTTATCTTTGGGTTTAAGATGAGTTTCTTGTAAGCAGCATATAGATGGGTCTTGCTTTTTTATCCATTCTATTACTCTGTGTCTTTTGACTGGTGCATTGAGTCCATTTACATTTAGGGTGACTATTGAGAGATATGTACTTATTGCCATTGCAGGCTTTAGATTCGTGGTTACCAAAAGTTCAAGGTTAGCTTCTTTAGTATCTTACTGCCTAACTTAGCTCACTTATTGAGTTGTTATATACACAGTCTGGAGATTCTTTTCTTCTCTCTCTTCTTATTCCTCCTCCTCCATTCTTCATATGTTGTGTGTTTTGTTCTGTGCTCTTTTTAGGGGTGCTCCCATCTAGAGCAGTCCCTGTAGGATGCCCTGTAGAGGTGGTTTGTGGGAAGCAAATTCCCTCAGCTTTTGCTTGTCTGGGAATTGTTTAATCCCGCCATCATATTTAAATGATAGTCGTGCTGGATACAGTATCCTTGGTTCAAGGCCCTTCTGTTTCATTGCATTAAGTATATCATGCCATTCTCTTCTGGCCTGTAGGGTTTCTGTTGAGAAGTCTAATGTTAGCCTGATGGGTTTTCCTTTATAGGTGACCTTTTTCTCTCTAGCTACCTTTAAAACTCTTTCCTTTTCCTTGATCCTTGCCATTTTAATTACTATGTGTCTTAGTGTTGTTCTCCTTGGATCCTTTCTGTTGGGAGTTCTGTGTAATTCCATGGTCTGTTCGATTATTTCCTCCCCCAGTTTGGGGAAATTTTCAGCAATTATTTCTTCAAAGAGACTTTCTATCCCTTTTCCTCTTTCTTCTTCTTCTGGTATCCCTATAATACCAATATTATTCCTTTTGGCTTGGTCACATAGTTCTCTTAGTGTTGTTTCATTCCTGGAGATCCTTTTATCTCTCTCTATGTCAGCTTCTATACGTTCCTGTTCTCTGGCTTCTATTCCTTCAATGGCCTCTTGCATCTTATCCATTCTGCTTATAAATCCTTCCAGGGATTGTTTCACTTCTGTAATTTCCTTCCTGACATCTGTGATCTCCCTCCGGACTTCATCCCACTGCTCTTGCATTTTTCTCTGCATCTCTGTCAGCATGTTCATGATTTTTATTTTGAATTCTTTTTCCGGAGGACTGGTTAGGTCTGTCTCCTTCTCAGGTGTTGTCTCTGTGATCTTTGTCTGCCTGTAGTTTTGTCTTTTCATTGTGATAGAGATAGTGTGCAGAGCTGGTACAAGTGACCACTGGAAGAGCTTCTCTTCTTGTTGGTTTTTGGCCTTCCTCACCTGGGAGAATAGCAACCTCTAGTGGCTTGTGCTGAGCAGCTGTGTGCAGACAGGGCTTCTGCTTCCTGCCCGGTTGCTATAGGGTTTATCTCCGCTGTTGCTGTGGGCATGGCCTGTCTGGGGCTGCTCCTCCAAAATGGTGGAGCCCCATTGGAGGGGGAGCAGCTGGGAGGCTATTTATCTCCATAAGGGGCCTCTGTGCTCTCTGCTGCCCAGGGGGTTAGAGTGCCCAGAGATCCCCAGATTCCCTGCCTCTGGTCTAAGTGACCTGTCCTGCCCCTTTAAGACTTCCAAAAAGCACTCTCCAAACCAAAACAACAACAGCAACAATGAGAGAGGGAACAGAAAAAAAATAAAAAAATTAAAAAATAAGGAAAAAACACTTGATTTTTTTTTTGTCCTCAGGCCCCGGTCCCAGGCACCCGCTCACTGGTCCTGCTGCCCTGCCTCCCAGCACCAGGGTCCCTGTCCCTTCAAGGCTTCCAAAAAGCACCCACCCACTGGTCCCGCAGGGAAAAATGCGCGATATTCTTTGTCCTCAGGCGCCGGTCCCTGGCACCCGCTCACCAGTCCCGCTGCCCTGCCTCCCTAGCACCAGGGTCCCTGTCCCTTTATGGCTTCCAGAAATCACTCGTCAAAAAGAGAAAAAAAAAGGGGGGAAATTCGCAATTTCCTCCGTCCTCAAGTGCCGGTCCCAGGTCCCCGCTCACCGGTCCCGCCACCCTGCCTCCCTAGGAACGGGGTCCCTGTCCCTTTAAGGCTTCCAAAAAGCACTCGCCAAAAAAAAAAAACCGCTCCGGTTTCTTTCCACCCGCCGGGAGCCAGGGGGAGGGGCGCTCGGGTCCCGCCGGGCCGGGGCTTGTATCTTACCCCCTTCGCAAGGCGCTGGGTTCTTGCAGGTGTGGATGTGGTCTGGATGTTGTCCTGTGTCCTGTGGTCTCTATTTTAGGAAGATTTTTCTTTGTTCTATTTTCATAGCTCTATATGTTTTGGGGAGGAGATTTCCACTGCTCTACTCACGCCGCCATCTTGGCCCCGCCTATCATTCATGTTTTAAAGTCATAAAAATTAACTCAAGTGCTTCCAGAGTTAGCTGTACTATAGAAAGCTCACTTGCAAGGAATAGGAACTAAATTACTATTAATTAAATAATAACTTGGGGAAAATGGACTTTCAGAATTCGTTTTTTCAGCAAAGAATACTGAGAGAAGATCCTATTCCAGGTACTCTACTAAGTTTTAGAAATAAATAGAGAGTTTATCACTGCCCTCCAAGGTATCAGAAAAGCACTTGGGACATAGAACAATAAACCGGGTGAACACTGACTCTGCAGGGCTGTGCTCATTGTTTATAGCTGGCAACCATTCTGATTGGTCGGTGTCCATGCTGCAGCAGTTGTTAAAATACTTTTAATTTCACCCAAATATGAAAAAAAGCTTTTTAAAAACTGTGGCACTCTAACTTGCTATAAGCCAGGTAATATTCTAAAATTTATTCTTACTTTGAAAACATAAATCTATACTGAGTCTTTTTTTCACTACATCAAAGAAGATGTACTTTTCAATATTGATTCACTCTGCCATATTACCTTTACAAAAAGTTAGACCAAAATTCACCCCAAAAGTATATGACTGTTTACATCATTGCCAGCATGAACTACTACTGAATATAAAAATAAATGCCAATTATGAACAAGAATGATCACATTGTTTTAATTTCCATTTTCCTGATTTTAATGGAAGTATTTTTGCGAGTGTTTTAATACAGTCATCTGAAGTCTTCAAAAAATTTGGGCAAAATATCAACAAAGAATATTTTTGCCAATAGAATACTTATCTGTTGAAAATATATTAGAATAAATGAAGTAATTTTTAAGGTGTCAGATGTAAGCTCAACATGCAATCACTGGTTTTCAATTCATTGGAATAATATTAGCTAAGCAATAACAAAGTTATTTCTCTCTTATTTCTTTTTACCTTTTGACCTTCTTGATTTATTTCTCCCACTACCCCCTCTGGCAACCATCATCTGTCTCTGTATCTATGAGCTAGTTTTTTATTCTTGTTTTTTGTAGATTTCACCTTTAAGTTAGATCATATGGTATCTGTCTTCTCTGTCTGACTTATTTCACTTAGCATAATGCCCTCACAAGTCATCTATGTTGTTGCAAATGGTGAGACTTCATTCCTTTTTATGACTGAATAACATTTCAGTGTGTGTGTGTGCGTGCATGTGTGTGTATACATCACAACTTGCTTATCTATTCCTCTGTCAGTGGACACTCAAGGTTGTTTCCATATCTTGGCTATTGGACTTAATGCTGCAGTGAGCATGAGGGTGCATATATCTTTTTGAGTTGATGTTTTCATTTTCTTCTGGTAGATACCCAGAAGTGGATCACTTCATCATATGGTAGTTCTGTGTTTAATTGTTTGAAGAACCACTGTGCAGATTCCATAGGGACTGTACCAATTTACTTTCTCACCAATGGTGCATAAGGTTTCCCTTTTCTCCACATACTCAACACTTGTTATTTCTTTTCTTTTGTGTGGTCATACTAGCACGTGTGGGTAATATCTTATTGTAGTTTTGGTTTGCATTTCCCTGATAATTAATGATGTAAAGTATCTTTTCATGTACCTGTTAGCCATCTGCTTGTCTTCTTGGGAAAAAAGTCCCTTCAGATATTCAGATCTTCTGCCCATTTTTTAATAAGATTGGTTCATTTGTTTGCTATTTGTATGAGTTGTTTTTATATTTTGGATATTAGCCCCTTATCAGTTGTATGATTTGTAAATATCTTCTCCCAACTAAGCCGCCTTTTCATTTTGTTGATGATTTCCTTTGCTGTGCAGAAGCTTTTTAGTTTGATGTTGTCCCATTTGTTTATTTTTGCTTTTGTTGCTTTTGCTTTTGATGTCAGATTCAAAAAATCATCACCAAGACCTATGTTAAGGAGCTTACTGACTATGTTTTCTTCTAGGACCTTTATGGTTTCAGTTCTTACATACAAGTCTTTAATCCATTTTGAGTTAATTTTTGTGTATGGTGTAAGATCGCACTCAAGTTTCATTCTTTGAATGTGGCTGTTCAGTTTTCCCAGCACCATTTATTAAAGAGACAATCCTTTTCCTACTGTATTCTTGGCTCCTTTATCATAAATTAATTGACCATATATACAGAAATTTATTTATAGACTATTCTGTTGATCTGTGTGTCTGTTTTTAATGCCAACACCATAATACTGTATTATTACTATAGCTTTGTATATATAATGACTATAGCTTTGTAACATAGTTTGAAACCAGGGAGCATAATACCTTCAGCTTTGTTTTCTTTCTGAAGATTGCTCTGGCTATTTGAGAGTTCTTTTGGTTCTATACATATTTTAGGATTATTATATTTCTTTGAAAAATGCCATTGGAATTTTGATAGGGATTGTATTAAATCTGAAGATTGTTTTGGGTAGTATAGATATTTTAACAATAGTGATTCTTTCAATCCAGAAGTATGGAATATCTTTCCATTTATTTGTCTCTTCTTAAAAATTCTGTCATTAGTCTCTTGTAGTTTTCCATATACAAGTCTTTTGCTGCCATTGCTAAATTTATTCCTCAGTATTTTGTTATTTTTTTATACAGTTGTAGGGGGGATCATTGTGATAGTTATTAGTATCTAAAATGGAACAAATTTTTGTGTACTGATTTTGTATCCTGCATCTTTACTGAATTCATTTATTCTAACAGTTTTTTGTTGGAGTTTTTAGGGTTTTCTATATAGAGTACTTCTTCTTTTCCAATTTGGTTGCCTTTTAAATCTTTATCTTGTCTGATTTTCATGGCTTGGATCTATAGTACTATTTTGAATAAAAGTAGCAAGGGTGCATATCCTTGTCTTGTTCCTGATCTTAGAGGAAAGTCAGCTTTTTACTGTTGAGTAGGATGTTATCTGTGGGCTTGTCATTTATGGACCTTATTATATTGAAGTATGTTTCTTATATATACCTTTTATTGAGAGTTTTTATCATAAATGTATGTTGAATTTTGTCAAATGTTATTTCTATATCTATTAAGATGATCGTGTGATTTTTAACCATTTTGTTAATGTTGTGTATCATATTGACTGATTTATAGATGTTGAATCACCCTTGTATCCCTGTAATAAAATCCTACTTGATTGTGGTACAAGAGCCTTTTAATGTGTTGTTGAATTTTGTTTGTTAATATTTTGCTGTGGATTTTTCCATCTGTGTTCATCAGGGATATTGGCCTGCAATTTCCTTTTCTTGTGGTATGCTTGTCTGGTTTTGTGTAAGGGTAATGCTGGCCTCATAAAATGAGTTTGAAGAGTTCCTTCTTTTTCTGTTTTTTGGAAGGGTTTGAAAAGTATTGATATTAATTCTTCTTTGAATGTTCAGTAAAATTCACTAGTGAAACCATCTGATCCTGGACTTCTATTTGTTGGGAGGTTTTTGATTACTGATTCAATCTCTTTACAATCACTCTCTTCAGATTTTCTATTTCATTATGATACAGTCTTGGTAGGTTGCATGTTTCTTGGAATTTATCCATTTGTTCTAGATTGCCTAATTTTTTGGCACAAAATTGTTCATTGTATTCTCATGAGCCTTTGTTTTTTTTGTGGTATCAGTTGTAACATTTCCTCTTTCATTTCTGATTTTATTCAAGACCTTATTTTTTTTGGTGAGTCTAGCTAAATTCTTGTCAATTTAGTTTTTATTTTCAAAGAACCAACTCTTAGTTTCATTTCAAAGAACCAACTCTTAGTTTCATTGGTCTACTCTATTGTCTTTTTAATCTCTATTTCATTTATTTCCTCTCTGACCTTTTTTTATTTTCTTCCTTCTACTAATATCAGACTTCATTTGTTCTTCTTTATGTCCTTCATGCTTTACTTGTAGTAACAACCCTCTGCAGGGTTATTGCAAATAATATTACCTCAGAGAGTTGTTGCCATAAGAGATATTGTCACAAAACATAGACAGGAAAGACTGAGCCATAGGCAAGTTAAATTACTTGCTCAGGGTCACAAAGCTAAGGAGTGGTCTTCAAAACCTAAATTCAGAGCACATGCCCAGCTGCTGCAACATATGTGGGAAACCACAACAGGGAGAAAAGGAAAAGATACTTAACTCCATGGCGGGGTTTGGAGAAAGGGTATGTGATGTTCAGGGAGGAGAAGGGACATCTGAGCTATAATTTGAAATATGAGCAAGATTTAACACATACACGCACATCCCTCAAAAAAGTGAGAAGGGCATTCTAGAATTACAATGAGTGTGTGGGGTAAGCGTGGAGCCAGCGTGGAGCCATATGGAAGGCGTGGCAAGGGCCAAGTAGGGCGAGCCTTCCTTGTGCACTGCGTTCAGGCATTTTGGCTCTATGGTATAGGCAGTGGGGAACAGCTGAAGCATTTCAAGACTGGGGAATGATATCATAGTTACATCTTAGAAAACTAAGGTAAGAAAGAGAAAACAGACTAGGTAGAGAAGAGCCTTGAAAAAAAGTGAGCATTACTTTCTGTGGTGCTTCATGAGAGAAACTGGAAAATTTTGTGGAAAAGTGATGGAGCTGCTAACTCAACATCTATAGCTTCACTGAGCAGTGGAGAATGGGGAAGCACAAAGCATTTACAGGCCAGGGTCATCCTCTTCACAATTAAATCATGCAGGCTGGTATCTAAGTATAGGCCTGATGAGGCCAATATTTGGCAGCTTTTGAATACACTTAAGGCAGATTACTTCTCCCTTTGGTTTTGCTTGCTCTCCAACCCCTGTAACTAAGGTACTGCCTCCTTGAAGCTAGAGCACAAGAATACATTAAGAAAGAATAAAAATTTGAATTCCTCCAACTTATGCCCCCTTGCCTGTGAAACTTCAGTACATGGAAGCTCCTTTCACCAAAGGAGCGGGCACTCCTCACTCCCAGCACAAGGTCCACTAGTGGAGTGTAGAGTTGGGTATAAACACTGACGGCAGAACTGGATTTGAGCCCTCGCTCTGCAGTTTACCAGCTCTTTGGATAATTTAATTTACTTTAATGAGCTCCAGCTTCCTTAATAATAATTTCTGCCTCATAAAGCTATTGTGAATTAATAATGTATGTAACATGCCAGTGCATTGTAGGCATTCAATCACCAATAGGTATTGTGCATTAAATAAAAATACATTAAATACATGTGTATAAAAATAAAAAACCATTAATAAAAATGTTTTTATTAATTAAAAACTCACTCTTACTTCATTGACAACTTTGCAAATAAGATTCAAATGCTCTGAAGAAACATTTTGACTGCTTGTAGAACTAGTGGATATATCTTATTTGAATAGTCAGTGTTGGCTGAGAGAATGGGATTTCTTAGGCCTCTACGTAACTCGGGTTCTTTGATTTCACTGAAGGGATTAAAACAGCTTGCACTGGTGCCAACAAAAAAGCCACAGGATCCTAACTTCAGTGTCAAGGTGGCAGGGTCTGATAAAGCCTACAAAAGTGAATGAGATGGAAAGACCAGAGCAGCCTCCTGCCTTCATGGGTAGTCATTTAACTAGGAGGGCATCACACATATAAGTGAAAAGACAATAGAAAACAAGAATTAATAGATGGGGAAATGAATCTGTGATTACAGCCAAAAGTGTGAGAATTAGTTTTATTATTCATGATCATCTTGGCATCATCATCTTTCATTAGGTGTTTGGAGAACTCTTTCTCAAATGTTTGCTTCCCTTTGATGAATGAGAAAGGAGAAGAGTTTTGATCAATCCTCTTTTGTTTCTCCAGCTTGTCAGGATTGTGAAAGGACAGAGTATGTTGTCCCATTGTTCCCCTGTATTTACTCTCCCACACAGCCTGTGTTGAAACATGAGAAGGGACAGTGCTCGACAAATTGTACCAACAGGATGAGTTGAGACTGACTCTGCCTTAGAGATGTTTACTAAACTGTTAGTGCATCTCACTAAGCTCCAGATTCTTTCCCTATCCGTTTGCTTATTTATTTGGTAACTTATTTATCTTCCCATTTGGGAGGGAATCATTGTGTAGTCCCAATCCTAAAGATATGGTCTTCGTGTTTGATGGCTGACACAAGAAACACGATGCTGGGAGTAAGTGCCTGTTAGTTACTGATGGGCATGGTCTCCCTGTGTTGCTCCAGCAGTTTTTTTTATTTTTTTGCCTTAGTTCTCCCTCTGATTTTTTTTTAAATTTTCAGTTACTTGCTTTCAACATTAGAAAGTATATTCTAAAGAGTAGAGATCAGAGTAATAATAGAATATTTGAAAAAAAAAGATGCAATACAGTGGTATTAATAAGATTAATGGTAGCTTACAGTTAAGGAGGGCCAGGGGTTATGTTTTAAGTTTTGTGGGTATTACTTATATTCCTCTCTCTCTTCCCTACCCTCCTTTTCTTCTCCCCCCTCACTCTCTCCCTCTTACACACACACACACACACTCACAAATTCACAGACTCCATACCTATAAGAAAATTTCACAGATGAGGAGCTGAGTCTCAGACAGCTAAGACCTGCCTAAGATCAAACAGCCAGAACACGATGGATCCAGGAAGGGGGACTTTCAATGTCCTTTACACTGTAGTTCACAGGGACCCACTGAAGGACTCTGATACTACCTTAAAGGGAGGGACCTTGTCTTATTCATCTTTGTACCCTGCTTCTAGCACAGAACAGAATGGAATGAGGGGGTGACATAACTAGTACTTTATTTTAGGAAGATAAATCTGGCAGAGATGAGTGGGATGAAAAGAACAGGAAAACACTGGTGGCATGGAGAGCTTAGATGTTACTGAAGTAATACAGAGAGAAAGCAAATGAGATTATTAATGAGGGAGCTGCACTGAGCAAAGAAGCAAAGCCATGAACATGGGAGAGATTTAGAAAGAGTGAGTCCCTGGGACTTGACTGTGTGCAGGCAGTGAGGGGTGCCAGCTCCTTAGGTAAATATCCATTCATGTAGCAACTACTTCTTGAGCTTCATCTCTGTGCCAGGAACTAGTCTAGATGCTGGGGATACAACAGTGAGTTGGGCAAACAGGGATTTTGCTCTCCTGGAGTTTATATTCTCATCACAAGGTATATCAGTTGGGATGATCCAGAGACAGGATCCCACTACATCCCCCTCTATTTTTATAACGTATATTATATAAATCTATATCTATATACACACATACTTTTTATGTTTTTAATATTTGTGTATTTTATTTATTTATTTGAGAGCATTTTCGAGGCATTGATTTTTCACAGAATTGGTTTATGTGAGTGTAGGGGCTGGCAAATCTGGAATGTGGCGGGCAGGCCTACAGGCTGGGAACTCTTGAGCAGAGGCCGGTGCTGTTGCCTTGAGACAGAATTTCTTCGTTCTCAGGGAAACTTCTGTTGTGTTCTTAAGGCATTTCAACTGATGGGAAAAGGCCTCCCAGATTATTTAGGATAATTGCCTTAATTTAAAGTCAATGGATTGTAGATATTAACGACATCTGTAAGATACTCCTAGGTTAGTGTTTGACGGGGTAACTGGCTGCTGTAGCCAAGCCGAGTAGACACACAAACCAGCCATCGCAGAGGAGAGGTAAGAATGCCCGGTGCAGGGAGAGGAATACCTCAGGGTGTTCCAGAGTCACTCTCCTCTTCAGTGGATTGCAGACTCAGGGAAGCCTTCTACCTAAGGAGGTATATCTCCATCTTGCAGGTGAGGCACATGCCATTTGAGGGTACCAAGTGACTCGTGTGAGCTAGAGCAGCTAATGACTAGCCCTGCTGTCATTCTGACTCCAGGGCAGATGGAGGGAACACAAGAGAGGCTGACTCTCAAGAATGGTCAAAGGAACCAGAATGTTTGACATTTTTCCTGAAGGAACACCAGCTGGTGAGCAAGCTCAGACAAGGAACTTGTTCCCTGAGTGTAGAGCCTGAACACAGAGAGGTCCTTACTGCTTCAGGAGGGCAGGGGTTGGCTCCGTACCCGTTCAGCCCCTCCCTCACACTGCGGCCCTGACACCCTCCTCCTGCCAGTGCCCAGCTCAGGCCTTTTGTACAGGCTGGTCATTCTGCATAGGGTGCCCTCTTCCCCCATCTGCTTCACGTGGGTGAGGTCTGTGTAGCCTGCAGGTGTTCGCTTTCCATCTTCCTTGGGGAAACTGTCCCTGAGAACCTGCACTAGGGTAAATCTTCCAGCCATGTGCCTCCCCAACCTCCTTGTGCTTCTGATGTGACTCTTTGCACTATTATCATTAAGTTGTTTAGCTATACTATTTTATTAATGTCTGCCTCTCCTGTTCTCCTGCCTAAGGGAAGGAGCCAAATCACTGTGGTGCTGATTACCAGTGTTAAGCACAACTCTTGGCAGTACTACTTGGATAAAGGAATGAATGAATACAATACACATCTCCCAAGCAGTGCATCTGCAGGCACTCTAAGCAGTGATCTGGGGACATGGTGAGACAGTCAGGTGGTTGCACTCTTTCTGATCCCCAGGATGAGCATATCCTGTGCACAGTGAATCCCATCCTTGATGCATGAGTTCTTCTCAATTTCAGTCTTAAAGTTCTTGCACCCTTCTCTAATTTGGGGGTCCTTTTTAAGCATTTGAGCCTAAGCCCTCCAACACAGAAAAACTGTTAGAACAAAAGAAGCTGAGAGCAGAAGTATTCCAAGAATAGCGCATCACTGAGGAGAGAGAGTCAGGCCTGGACAGAATGTTCTAAGGAAGCCCTCCGACTTAAGACAGACAATTCTCTCTCTGATTGCCACAGACGGGAAGTTCTGACTGCTTCTGCCTATGGCCTAGAATCTTGTGAGTGAGAAAAGAAGCTTCTGGCTCAAGCAGCCCCTGATAACTGTGAGTGAGCTCTTGAGAGCCAAGCTGAGAAAAAGTTCAATTAGGAGGCTCCCTGCACCTCCTGAAGCCCCCTTATCCTGCCTCTCAGGTGAAGACTCACAAAGACTGGCAAAGAAACATGGCAATATAGAGTTGAGCGCATCAGCCATACAAACACTAAAGGTTACATTACCTTTCACTCTGGCTTCTGATTTGACATTTGACAGCATTTCTTTAAAATGTCATTTTGTTGTTAGGCTCTCTCCTGTCCTTTTGTGTTAGACCCCAAAATTAATGGAAATGAGCCTTTATATTGAAGTTGTCTTCTGACGGTGGGAAAAGAAACTTTGGATTTTTGCAAGTAGCATCTACTGAGTTATTCTGAAAGGTCTGTGTAAGTTTCCCCATTTGCATTCTTTCCATTCAACATTCTTCCTGTTGAGAAAGAGAAACAGTCTCTGTTTCTACATTCTCTACATTTTCTGAAACCTGGAAGAATCAATTGTGAATCATACAGGATACTCCTAGGATCCAGACAAAATTTGACTGTATCACCAAGGCTGGAACAGGGAGCACTTTGGCCCAGGAGCTAGATGGAGGTTCAAGTCTTGGCTCTGCCAATGAGCAGTAGAGTGACCCTGGACGAGTCTCTGGGCTGTAGTAGACTAGGTGGTCTCTGCAGTTACCGTGCCACTCTAAGATGTATGGTTCTCATTGCAGGCATCTTTTCCACAAGTCCTGTGTTGACCCCTGGCTTCTAGACCATCGCACCTGTCCCATGTGCAAGATGAACATTCTTAAAGCCCTAGGGATCCCGGTAAGCACAGCACAGCCTACAGCGTTGTCATGTCTGTCTGTCTGCAGTACCTGCAATGCAGGGAGAAAACATCAGACCTGGACTTTCTTTGTGCTCTTGACCCCATTGCAGTGGTGTTGCTGGAGAAGGCTGCAAGAGAACACCCATATCTGAAGACAGTTTTCCTCCCACTTTTTCTCAGTTATAATATCACGCCCCTCTCACCAAATTCCTTATATCTGCCTATGAACCAAGATGCAGCTTGAAGGCTTCTCCTCTGGGTCACAGCATGTGAGTGCAGGCAGGAGGCCTGCAGAGGCTGGTGGAGCCACTTGCACATACCTCTTGGGTCGCCACACCTGTACCATCACCAAGGCCATCTGTGTGTCACACTTTCTGATGCTGCCCCACAGTCACCCAGCTCTCAAAGGAAAGGGGCTCTGGGATTGGTGGGGACAACAGTGCTGGGAGTCTGGCCAGAGTCTCTGTGAACTCAGATCTCTGTAGAGACTAGGAGAGAACAGGAAGTAGCCAGAGCCATTCATTCTGGCTTACCACCAAGCTGGCGCCTTAAAGTAGTATGGTTTATACAGTTTAGTCTCTCCCCCAGTGCAAAAAGAACCCCATCAGCTGGCTGGCCTGACACTCCTGGGACAGACTTCTCAGGGCTTCCTCAAGGGAAGCCCACAAACCAGTGGTTGGTGCAACACCAGCTGCCGTGGTAAGGGCAGGAAGTAAGCCAGGCCACCAAATCCGAGCACTGCACAGCGAGATGTGAGAGGAACACAGACACCATCTAAAAGAGGCCAGACAAGCAGGATACAGGGACCAGCCTCCCCACCCTGTGCCCCTGCACTTGACTGCTACCTCCCTGTTATGGCTTCTCACTCTAATGGCAGAGAACAAAGAGATTGTTAATAGTCTCAAGATGTCACTGAAGAAGGAAGGATCAGATCAGATATCAAAGGTTTTCTTTAATGCCAAAGAGCTAATCACTCTTGGGATATCAGAGTGACTCTACAGCATTAGGAGGTCACACACTGGTGGAATTTTCTACCCTGGACCAGCTACCTCCACGCCAGCTGTGTGCTGATTTTCACGGTATATCCACCAAACACAAACCACCTTGGATGACTATAGCTTTGAACTAGATCTTGAAAGGCAGTGCATTAGGTTTTCAGACTAGAGTTGTAAGCACATAATGCATTAAAGGTGAAAGTCAATTACAGTGAACATGGAACATTAGTTAAGAACTCAATATGTGTACCAGATACTGGTGACTGAGAAAATCTAACTCAGTGTTTGTACTTTTCACATTTCTGGCTGTAACTGGTTCTTATAAAGGAGAGGGGAAATGTGTATATGTGTGTGCTTTCATGGGTATATGTCTTTGGCCTCCAAAATCTTTAGGACCCCCACAATTAAAGGCAGACAGTCATGTCATTTGCTCTAGTGCCTATTGATCAAGATGCTTTCTAAGCCCCTGACTCAATCCCCCTGCTCCCTCTCAGGACAATAAAACCAAACCACCCTCAGTAGTTAAATTTTGTATGAATTAGCATTTGGCTCCCAACTTTTCTTGGGAAGGCATATGTAACTTCCCCAGAAGCAATTGTGAGTGAATTAAGAGTACAGCTACTAACTGTTTTTAAAATAGAAAGATTGGGTGGCCATTAGGCTTATTTCCAAAATTAATAACATTCTCACTTTTAGCACTTGGACGTTTTGGTTGTAGTTTGAAACCTACCAAGTCTGGACAGGATTTTTCTTAGCACACTCAGCTTCCAGAAAAATAAATGTTGATAGCATCTTTTGGATTTTCCAAGGATTCATAAAGGCCAGCCAAACCTGAACATGTCTCACATCCAAGCTCACCCCAGAGAATAAAACACCATCCCTGGAGAAGGCAGCATGCTCACTGTGCTGCTTCTCACGAAGCACCAAGGCACCTGGCTCCATCTGTGCCTCACTGACGCTTCCTGGTTTTGTTCCAGAGGATGATACTGAAGTCTGGGTCTGGGAGGAATTTTGAATGTTGTTCCACTCCATGCTTCACCTTTGGGAGCACCCCATCCCTAAATTATACCTAAGAGATGACGATTTCTTCCACTTGCATAACTTCCCTTGTCACTGGGCAAGCTTGTCGCCTTCTCAATTAGCAGACACTCCTGATAGCTAACTGAAACCCTTTCTGTGCAGCTTAAAAAAATTGTTTCACAGTCTTCCTAAACTCCTTATACTGCATTTCTTCCTAATCAAGGATAATTGAAAGGAGCTTGTGAGTCTTTCTGATGATTGGTGCCTGTTGGTTCTTATCTCTATATCCCCTCTATATGCTGGTCAACAAATGTCCAGGACATCGTGGCCCTTCAGAGTCTGAAGACTGCCAGCCACAGAATCGTACTTAGGAAATTCACTCTGATCCTCCTTTCAACAGTGTCCAGTCACCAGTAACAGTTGTAATGGTGATGCACTAAATTATCCAAATCCAGGTGGGAAAGGTTTTTGTCTTGCTTTTAGCTTTGTCATTTGTAGCCAAGTACCCTTGTGCCAACCTATGCTATAGGGCAACTAAGTACAAATTAAAAGCCAAGAGGGGGGCATTTTCATTTTGGAAGTAGATTTCTCTAATATGAGCTAAAGAATGCAATCACAGCCTGCAGATCATGAAATTCACATTACAGTGGTATCTCTTTCCATTATATTTTGCCACAAGAAATAAAATACTGAACTGAAAATAGGGAGAAGGTCCTTTATTGTCAGAAGTATTTTCATCCCTTTGTCTACATTACAGGGCTTCACCTGCTTTTTTATCCGGCAGCCTAGGTGTGTCTCTGTGCATGTTAGTGAGTAATCCTGTAAGGTACCGTATAACCTGGGTCTTTCATATCCCAACAAACACCTCTCCTATCACTGTTATCCTGGAATGAATAGGATGATTGTTGCTGCATAGAAAATCCCATGTAGCTGCCATACTCCCAAGTCCTTAACGATGTAGCAGTTGGTTTATTTGAGGAATCCCCCATGCTGACCTGAATTTGAATAGCTATACTGAATTTTCTTACATGTGACATTTGACATCTTTTACTAAATGTTGTAACTGTAATTTCTTTTAGAGGTATAGAAATTTGGTTTCTTTTTGTTTGTTTCTTTAACAGCTTTATTGAGATATAATTCATACAATTCATTCATCATAGTGTACTTCACATGGTCTTTAGAATGTTCACAGATATGTGCAACCATCACTGTCAGTGTTAGGACATTTTCCCCACCTCAAGAAGCTATAGCTCCCCCAACTCCCCTCCCCAAGAGTCTCCCTCCACCTCAGCCCTAAGAAACACCGACCTACTTTCTGTCTCTATAGATTACAAATTGGGTTTCACTGCAAAATATTCTATTTGATGAACCATCTAAAGTGGATATAAACTGAGATTCTGTAAGGTTGGTCTATCAAATATTGTAACTAAGCCAAATCATTCATGCCTGCTACCATTAAGTCTCCTGAGCTTCCCTTCTCCCCCTCTAAAGATATAATACTGTTTCCACTAGTCCACAAAGTAAAAAATGAACACTCTGTATCAAACTTGACATTTTTTTAAAGAAGAAAAAAGAAAAAGACAGTCTCAACAAACAAAGTCAACATTAGATAATTATGTCAGCTGTTACTGCCTACATGACTGCTGCCAGACGCTGCGGGCTGAAGGAGCCACCAGCACTGTATCCTCATTGTGAAACCTCTTCTTCCCTGCTACCCTTTTCATTCTTTTTGCCTATATTCATCTTTGCATGATGAATGTAAAGCAGAAAAAAAATTATTTTCTCTTCTTCCCTCCCTGGTTCTCTGGCTGGGACCCTAGAAATTAGACTGATAAAAGACAGGTTAAGAAGGAAAACAACTGAAGTTTATTAATATGTTCATTGTGCATATACAGGGGAGCATTTAGTGATGAATAACTCAAAGGGTACTTAGAACTTGCATATATATAGCATCTTCGCAAAATGACAGTGAACTTGTACAGAAGTGACAAGACAAAGAAAAAGGACTTTGAGTTTCCAGTGCAGCAAACTGTGGAAAAATAAATGGGGAAGCTAATGGCAGATATGTGCATGTGAGTCAGGTTTATTAGCACAGAGCCATTTCAGCATCAGCCCAATCTCCAGTGATAGGAATGTTCTCTTCCTGGTACAGGGAAGGGGGGACACCTTTACAAATTTATGTCTTGGTTTTAGGCAAATTGGAAGAGAGTAGAAAGCATTTCTTTATCTGCTTCTTCTCACTTGTCTTCAGCTCAAAATAATTCTTATGGAAACATAACACATTTTAGGGTAGCACATTCTGCTACTCTTAAATAGCATACCTTATCTTTGCACAAAATTTGAGTTTTTAAAGCATTTTCTCAAATCTCCCCTTAGCTGG
Organism: Manis javanica; assembly: GCF_040802235.1. NCBI lineage: Eukaryota > Metazoa > Chordata > Mammalia > Pholidota > Manidae > Manis > Manis javanica. The sequence continues at coordinate 51,454,778 of NC_133160.1, forward strand.
TGTAGGCCAGTCACTAACATATGCAGCTTTTCAGAGCAGTAAAGTGAGGCTCAGATGAAATTTCATAATCAATATTTACTGAGCACTGAATAATAATCAGGTACCATGTAAGGGCTTGGATTTCAAGATCAATACAATGTAGTTGCTTCACCTGAAAAAGCTTGTGTGTCTCACTTATATTGGAATCTGAAAAATTGAATCAATCTTAATCTAAAAAACAGAAAACAGATTGAGGGTTCCCAGAGGTGAGGATTGAAGGGCCCCCACCCGTAAGATGGCAAACGTCCGGCTTCTCTTCTGGGTCCTCGGTTCCCGACGGCGCCACCTGAAGAACAATGACCTCTCTCCCCCCTCCCACTCCCAGCACCTAGCCAATAGCCACCAGCCCCGTAGAAGTGACACCTCAATCAGCTCATGCCCCTTCCTATATAACTCAGCACCTTTCCCTAATAAAGCGGAATTCTCCGGTGAATTGCTGCTGTGTGTCGCTCCTTTCCTTTCATTGGTGCCGAAACCTGGGAGACGGGACACCCCAACTGGGCCCCGTCTTCCCCCCGACACCAGCAGCAGCTTGCCCTCGTCCTCTTTTTCCGGCGCTGGCTCATCACACTCACCACTCCTCTCTGGCCTTTAGGTAAGTTTCCCCCCGGAGTGGGCCACTCTTCCCCAAGCTATCACAGTGCCATTGACCGTGATCGTCCGGCAAGGCCCTGACGCTCGGAGACGAGGAGAGAACTCTCCCTGCCTCAGGCCTTCACGGCTGCAGCAACCCTCAGGCCCCTCCTCCAACAGCCATAAATCGCTGCCTCAGGCCTTCACGGCTGCAGCAGACCCTCAGGTCCCCCTCCAAAACAGCCATAAATTGCCGCCTCCAGCCTTCACAGCTGCTGCAGACCCTCAGGCCCCTCCTCCAACAGCCATAAACGAGGTGACTCCTTTGTGGATGAGAATGCTCCCTTTTCCCCCTTCCTCCTTCTGTCCTGCCTGCCGAAATCCGTTCTGTCCACCGAAAATTCCTAGTACTAGGTACATCATGACTCCAGCACTCTGCCTTCTTAGGGAAGTCTGGGTGACGACCCACACTTCCTAAGAAATTCTGACTCGTATACAAGTTTCCGCAGACCACCAAGGATCATCGGGGACACCCTTTGTCTCCTTGTGGTCTGCCTCCAGTCCGAGGATCTCTGTTCGTCTTCCCCTGTTTGTCTCCTTCTCTGTCCTTTAGCCATGGGAGCCTCCTCATCCCTCCCTGAAAGTTCACCTCTTGAATGCCTGCTTAAGCATCTGGCTACCCTCTCCCTGATGCCTGATATAAAACCAAAACTTCTCTGCAAATACTGCTCCCAAGATTGGCCGACATACCCCCTGGACAATAACAACCAATGGCCCACAGGGGGAACTCTTGATCCTAACATCACTCGATCCTAACAATCTCTTTAACTACTGCCAGCGCCTGAAAAAATGGAAGGAGATTCCCTATATCGAAGGTTTCTGCCTCCCCCCACCAAGTTCTCCTAGCCTGCAAGCCATCTCTCCCCCAGAAGCCTCCCGCCCATCCCCTTCCCCCTTCTCTCCTACAACAGCCCCTCCCCCTTCCTCCACCACCACCGCCACCCCTGCAGAAGCCTCCCGTTCACTCCCTTCCCCTTCTTCTCCTACAACAGCCCTTCTCCCTTTCTCCCCCACCATCTCCTCCCCCATCTCACCTCCTCTGCCTTCGTCCCCCATGGATTAAGCCTGAGCCTTTCAGCCCCCCTTTAACTAGGTCCCGGGGGCCTCCTCCGTCTTTGCCCTCATCACCTGTTTCTCCCCTGTTGGGGACCACCTTTGTCTTCTCACATGTTTGTAGGGAGAATGGGAAAGTACCTTCCCCCATGTCTGAACGCAGTATGGGAAAGCACAAGCTGAGAACAACCAGTGCAGTCCTTGGAAGTTATCTGTCCACAAAAACATATCTTGTCCTCGAAGACGAGCCAAGACTCCTCACTCTGAAAATAGAGACCTTGAAGATGTGTAGAAACACCGCCCCTGTTTCTAGCTATGCCCTTCCCCCACTTGCCAATGTGGCAGGAATGGAGAACAAAGAACATTCTGTTTACACATTCCATAAGCAACTAACTAGAGCCCTGCTGTAGCTCAGTTGGTAAAGCATGGGCCTTTTAACCTCAGAGTCGTGAGTTCAAGCCCAACTGGAGTAGCAGAAGCAAGCAGCTGGGCTGCTGGCTGGTGACACATGGGAGTGTCAGTTCTTTCTATCTTTATTTTCTTCACCCCCTCTTCACCTGCTCGACTAGGCACAGCTGGACCGCGTCACTCCCCCACAGACTGAGCCAGAACCCTTCAGTCCCCCTCAGACTCGGTCCCGAGGGCCTCCCAAAATTATCGCCCCCCCTCCGGGATGTAGCTTAGACAGACTCACTCAATCCCTACTACAGTATACCAGCCTTGCCCCAGAAACGCCTGATAGAAGACATGTCCTTATGACATACTTCCTAGCTCAAAGCTACCCCGACATTAAAGCTAAACTCAAAAAGTTAGAACAGGGCCCTGCTACCCCACAGACTGAGATCCTAACAGTAGCCTTTAAAGTCTTCCATAACCGGGAGGAGGAGAAAGAATGCTGTAAACAAAAGGCTGATCAGGCCAATTTCCAAATGTTGGCCCAGCTGATAAAACCACAACCTGGGTGCCCCTCTACAAACAAGCCCCCCCCCAAGAGCTTGTTTCAAGTGTGGAAAAGAAGGGCATTGGTCAAGGGCATGACCCTCCCCCAGATCTCCTACCACCCCATGCCCCAGATGCCGACAAAAAGGGCCACTGGGGGTCTGATTGCCCAGCCACCCAAAGGGGAGGCTGGATGAACAACCCCCATCCTAAGGCTGCTGTAGTGGGGCTGGCAGAAGAAGACTGACAGGGCCCGGGGGCTTCTCGCCCAACCATTTCCATCACCAAACAGGAGCCCAGGGTTACTTTAATAGTAGATGGTCACCCCATCTCCTTCCTCCTAGATACAGGAGCCACCTTCTCAGTCTTGCGGGAATACCGGGGCCCTACTACACCTGCTGTTACTCCTATAGTCGGGGTAGGAAGTAAACAGATTTTCCCATTAACCCCCCCTTTTATGCACAATCCAAGACAATCCCATACCTTTCTCCCACTCCTTCCTAGTTATGCCCCAGTGTCCCATCCCTTTACTAGGATGGGACATCCTTTCTCTCCTCCACGTTTCCATAACTATATCCACTCCCACAGCCCCCAGTACTCCCTTTCTGATGGCCCTCATAGCCGACCACCCCCCTCTACCCAATGAAAGCTCCAGTTTTGCCCTCATACACCCTGTAAATCCCAAAGTTTGAGACATTACAAGCCCCTCCGTGGCTCTATGTCCTCCTGCCTCTATCAAATTATGTGACCCCTCTCAGTATATCTGTCAGGCCCAATATCCCCTAACCACTTCAGCCCTCATAGGCCTCCAACCCATCATTCAAGATCTCTTAAACAAAAATTACCTCAGACCCACTCCCCATTTAATACCCCCATATTAGCTGTTAAAAAAACCAACAGATCTTTCTGCCTCGTCCAAGACCTTCGCCTCATCAACATGGCCGTTGTCCCTATCCATGCCTTAGTTCCAAATCCATACACCCTTTTATCACAAATCCCTGCCTCGGCATCCCACTTCTCAGTCCTAGATCTCAAAGACCCATTTTTCTACCCCTCTGGATCCCTGGATCCCTCCTCCCAAGATTTTTTCATTTTCACCTGGACGGACCCATACACAAGACATTCTGAACAACTCACTTGGACAGTTTTGCCACAAAGCTTCCGAGATAGTCCCCATATTTTTGGACAGGTCCTAGCTCAGGACCTCAAACAGTTTAATCATGATCATTCTGAGTCCACCTTATTATAATATGTGGACGATCTTCTACTCTGCAGTCCCTCGTGGGAACAGTCTCAACTTGACACTGCCTCCCTACTTAACCTTCTAGCTTCCAGAAGTTACCGAGTATCCCCTGTCAAAGCTCAAATCTCTTCCCCTTCTGTCACTTACCTCAGATTCCTCCTATCTCAACAAAGAAAGTCCTTTACCTTAGACAGAAAACGGCTCCTCTCTGACCTGCCTGTTCCCAAAACCAAGACAGAAATCCTTTCCTTTCTAAGCCTGGCTGGGTATTTTAGAGCGTGGATCCCTAACCTCCCCTGTTAGCAAGACCCCTATACGACCTCAGCAAGGGCCCCCCTGAAGAACCATTATCCTCCTCACCCTGACACTCCTTCATTAAGCTCCGTCGAGCCCTTGTGGAAGCGCCAGCTCTCCATCTTCCTGATTTGTTGAAGCCCTTCTCATTATACATTCATGAGAGGTCCAGTCAAGCTCTAGGAGTCCTAGGCCAATATTATGGCCCATCCTTTGCCCTAGTAGCTTATCTCTCCAAGCAATTAGACCCCACAGTTCGGAGATGGGCCCCCTGCCTATGGGCATTAGCCGCTGGACAGCTCTTGCAGAAGGAAGCTCATAAACTAACATTCAGGGCGCCCCTTACCATTCTGTCCCCACATCACCTAAAAGATCTCTTAACCTACAAAAGTTTACAGACTCTCCCTCCCTCCAGACTCCTGACCTTACTGTCCTCTTTCCTCCAAAATCCCATTCACCCCCTTTGCCATCCATACCCGAATCATGACTTTTTCCTCCTTTACTGCTCTCTCGCTTTTTTTCCTCATTCCTATTGTCTTCCCCGCCACCCCAGCCTCCTTTGTATGGCAATTCAAGGTCAGACAAACTTACACACAGCATCAAACAAAAGTTACTGCCCTCATTGCCACATCAGACTGCCCTCTGAAAAGCTGCTCTAAGCCTTTGTACCTCCACTTTCCTTCCTCCACTGAAGTGTTCACTAGCAGCTACCCTTTTTCTCCCTACCTCTGCTTCCTCTATGACCAAAAACAAGCCTATTGCAGGCAATGGCAAGACACCTATGGGGGATGTCCCTACTGGTCTTGCGCTATTCACTACATGGGTAACTCCCGGTACCCACAGTATTACTCCTCCAACTGTTTCATGAAATATCCCAACAGCTCATTCTCCTTATCAATCCCAGATCCCTGGGACTCTCGATGGGCTGCCGGAGTCACAGCCTCAGTTTACTACGGGGGATCCTCGACCCCCCACGGTACCCTTCATATCTCTTAAAAGTATGTTCCCTCTCATTCCCAGATCTCTCAAGTTGCATCAGATATCAGACATTCTGAAAAAGTCATTATCCAAACTCTTGATGGCACCTCTTCATCTTCTTATTCCTCCTACTCTTAGTTACAGCTTATTCAATACACCACCATCTTTCTCAACCACACCCTCAACACCGCCAATTGTTTCTTGTGCGCATCACTACAGCACCCACTGTTGGCCGCCGTGCCCCTTAATATTTCCAACTACTCCTTCCATGCAGAAGGACAACCCCTCTGCCCCCTGGCAGACATACCCCTATGGGAACCAGAATACGCAGATAATCTCACCATCCACCACTGTGTAGGCCCAACTCCACCCCCCTCCAGTGCACTTCACTGCCTCTCTACACCCCTACCTCTGGCTCTAAGACTTTTATGCAACCGGGACACTTCTTTTAGTGAAATGGCAGTCTTTTCAACTCACTGCCTCCCAACTCCAGCACACCCTGCATTCTCATCACCCTAATCCCACAGCTTACACTTTATAGCATGGCAGAATTCCTTGAGCTCCAACCTCCCTTGCCCTCACGCACAGAAAGGGCTGCTTTCCTTCCCATCATGGTTGGTATCTCCTTGACCACCTCAGCCATTGAGGCAGGATTTTCTGGGGAAGCCTTGGGTCACTCTCTATGGGCAATTAAAGATCTCAACCCCAAACTTGAGAGAGCCCTGATATCCACTGCCGATTCCCTGACCTCTCTCCAAAGACAGGTCACTTCGCTAGCTAAAGTCACCCTTCAAAACCGGCGGGCCTTAAATATGCTTACAGCCGAGAAGGGCGGCACCTGCATCTTCCTTTGAGAAGAGTGCTGCTATTACATCAATGAATCCAGCATTGTAGAAACTGACATTACCAAACTCACCGACCTTGCCTCCAGTCTCCACTCTGCTTCCAATTCCAACCCATTCTCGTCAATACTAACAAACCCCTTCCTCACCTGGCTCTGGCCCATTGCAAGCCCCATAATAATCATTCTTCTCGCCTGTCTCTTCTTACCCTGTATAATAAAGTTCATCAAATCCCAAGTCGGAAAAATCTCTAATCAAACTTTCAACCAGCTTTTGCTCAGGAACTATCAGCTTCTGGCTACAGAAGATCCCTCACCCTCATGTAACCTCCTCACCACATGCTGAGATGGACCCCTCTCTCCGCTGGAAATTGTTCCTGGAAACAATGGCTGCAGATGCCTGGCTTCTGGCACCCGTATCCTCCTGGCACCACCATTAGAATCAACAAGTCCTCGACCTATAGTTACAGGGAACCTTCATTGATTTCCAACCTGAAAAAGTCCACATCTACTGGTCCTTACTGTGGAGAGTCTTATCAACCCTTTCCTCCCAGTCCTTAAGCCCTCACTCCCTTCTCCACCCCCGTTCAGCAGGAAGCAGTCGGAGAGAAAACAACATCCACAACCCCATAGAGGAGAAAGGGGGGGATGAAGGGCCCCCACCCGTAAGATAGCGAACTTCCGGCTTCTCTTCTGGGTCCTCGATTCCCGACGGCGCCACCTGAAGACCAATCACCTCTCGCACCCCTCCCACTCCCAGCACCTAGCCAATAGCCACCAGCCCTGTAGAAGTGACACCTCAATCAGCTCATGCCCCTTCCTATATAACCCAGCACCTTTCCCTAATAAAGTGGAATTCCCCGGTGAATTACTGCTGTGTGTCGCTCCTTTCCTTTCAAGGATAGGGACTGGGTAAAATGGGTAAAGGTATCAAGAGGTACAAATTTCCAGTTATATGTTAAGTAAATTCTGGTGATGAAATGTATAGCATAGTGACTGTAGTTGACAATACCGTATTGCATAGTTGAAAGTTGCTAAGAGTGTAGATCTTAAAAGTTCTTGTCACAAGAAAAAAATTTCATAACTATATGTGAGGTGATGCATGTTAACTAAACTTAGGTGATCATCTTACAGTGTATACATACATCAGATCATTATGTTGTACCCTTAAACAAATACAGTGTGGGATGTCAATTATATCTCAATAAAGCTGGAGGGAAAAAAAGCCTGTGGACTAGCAGAGTGAGACAAGCACAGTTACAAATAACAGGCAGAGTGAGAGAAACCCTGTGTCAAGTGTTACAGAATCAAAGGTGACCACCTGGGAGGGAATATACTGCTTTGAAAAGGTGATATTTGGCCCAGGAAGTGCAAGATGAGTAGGAGTTCACCCTGGTTAGTTGGGGAACAGGAGATAAAATAAGGGGAGGCAGGGGAGTCACTGGGGCAGATGTCATCTGAGCAGAGGAACAGCATACACTAACATACTGAAGTAGGGACCACGTACTGTATTCAGTGATTCCAAAGGCTGAGGTGAGGCCAGAACAGCTGGTTGGAGTGAGGCTGTGGAGGGCCTGTTTTTCCATACTAAGGAGCTTGTAATTCGTTCTTTAGGAAAAAATTAAAATCATACCTGTGTTTTTTTAAGGAAAGAGTGCTTTGGTGAGAAAGTGTAGAATGGCATATGCTAGGGAAGAAACTGGGGGGAAATAGAAGGGGAATGGGGAGAAAGGATTCTGGCATACCTAACCATTTCCAATATCACAATCAGTATATTTGGTAAATTTGATGGATTGGTCATTCAGTGAATTGACTTTTAACAACTTCAATTTAATGAATTGACTTACTGAAAGATGGAGAAAGTAGAGAGAATACAGAGAAAAAGGGAATGAACTAAATTAGAGAGTTTGGTGGGGTGATGGAAATTTCCAACCAAACTGTTGGAAACACAGGTGCAGAGATCCAGATAATGGTTTAAGAGTGGAAAACTCAGACAAGAGTACAGTGCTTTGCATTTCTTACTTTGGGCTCCCACTGAGTCCGTTAGTTATAGTTATCGATGCTCCCTTTTAATGACCTTTGAACCCCATGTAGTCTTTGTGGTGTTAATTAATGGCAGTCCAGAATTACTCCTTGCCTAATCCTTCCCATCCTGATCTGCATCCATTGAAAGTGTAAAACCATGCAGTTATCATCACTCAAGGCAATGTTGATGTTCAGACCAGAGCAAAAAACATTCATAGCTATTCTTAGTATTTCTCAAGACCATATCTTTCCACCACCATCTTTTTAAAATGACTTTTATGAGATTGAGTAGAGGCATAACAACTGAAAGTTGCTTAAAAAGCTGTTCATGGAAGAGATATAAATGTATTCAACATCACTTTAAACAGCAAAAGTAAAACCAGAGAGTAAAACTTGCAAAGATTCACATCTACCCAATAATAGAATAGTCTAACACAGCTGGCCAGCACAGGATGCCTTGTAAAACAGCAAGCTCCCCACTTCTAGGTTGTTCAGGTGGAACTGTCAGGGATGTTGGGGTGGTGGGAGAGAGTCCTTTAATGAGTGGCTAATTCAGCTAGATGGCCTCGCCCTAATTTTATGATTCTAAGATTTTAATGTAGAAGATTTCACAAATGTATGATCAACTGCATGCTAAGTCAATGGGGCTGTTTTTCTACAGCTGATTTTTTTTACTTATGTTTAATAACTACAAAAAAATAGCTGTACCCTGTGTTTTTGTGTGTATTTGTAATGAACAATTCACAGTGAGTCAGATTCTATCCCCCACTCCTGTCATCAGTACATTTGAAAATAATGCATGGGTCTTTGGGGATAATTATCAGGCTGACAGCTACTTCCTATATGAGGAACAAATGCCACATATAAGAAAGACTATTGTGATAGATAAAGATGCTATCTGCCCTAAGTAATTATATTAACATGGATATTGCTACTCCTGGAATTATAACCTTCTATCTAGATGGAAACAGAAGCTTTGGGAAGGAAATTTTGCAAGATGTTTTTCTGTTAATTACAGAAAACTATAATGGATTTTTTTAAATAAAGTGGTTCAGGAAGAAAACAATAAAGAACTTGGTTTTCCATTGAGACAAAATATTTAGTCTGTGGACATTTGATCTCTAACTTGATGACAAACACTAAGAATAAATCCTTTTCTACTCCTGTCAGCCCAATGCCGACTGCATGGACGACTTGCCCACCGACTATGAAGGATCTCTGGGAGGTCCACCAGCCAGTCAGATCACTGGTGCCAGCGACACTACTGTGAACGAAAGCTCAGTCACTCTGGGCCCTGCTGTCCGGACTGTGGGAGCCCTGCAGGTGGTCTGGGACACAGATCCCCCACCGCAGGAGGGAGAAGCCATCTTTACTACCAACAGTAAGTTCTGTACTTGGAAATGCCACAGTCAAAAAGGCTGTTGCCTCATGGGAATTAGAAAAAACACCTTTCCCCAAGAAGAAAGAACAATTTGAGTATAATGTTGCCAGACTAAACAGTCATTCCTGACAGACCTTTAAGGGCCCAGCTCTTTTCAGAGCTAGCAGGGCAGCACACTGACCCAGGACCCACACACTGCCTACCCATGGCGCCTGCTGCAGGTGGAATGGTGGGTCTGGCCTCTGAGAGTGGAGGGCAGGTAGAAAAAGCAACTACAGGCTGTGATCAGTGGAACGGGGATAGGGCACGACGCCCTCACGGTGTGTGTGTATGTGGATCCTCCTGAGTGCGCCTAGGGATGTGTGAGCTGGCCTAGGCTGCTTGCAGGAGAGTGTTCTTGTTGCTGCAGGACACAGATGTAAATGGCATTGTTTAGGTGGACATTTTTGCACTATAGTGTAAACTGTACACAGTGGCATATTAAAATATCCTTTGGATGTCTTCCCCATCTCCTGCAAAGACTTTAACTAAATACTATTCTGTTTGATGATAATTATAAAAATATTAAAATAGCTATATTAGCATGAAGACTGAAGCTAAAATCTGAAATATCCACTCTTCAGTATAATAAAGACAAACACTGCAAGAGTTCTAAGAAAATCAACATGCAAATTAACTTAGGTTTCTAACATTAAAAGAATTGATGATTATCGCAATTTTTTAAATAAGGTGTATTTTTTTCTCCATAGAAATAACCTATTCACTATATAAAATTTGGAAATATGGGAAAGCAGATTAAAACATTTTGGGATATTTAAAAACTTAGCCTCTTTGTTTACATATTTGTGATATTTATAGAATCTATAAAATCATTCATGCTGAAATTTAGATAGGCATTTTTCTGATGGAGAAACTAACAACCATCATTGTTGAAAGATTGAAAGATGAAGAAAACAATTAAAAAGAATGCAAAACTCACTCAGTACCTCACTACCCAGAAATAATCATTTTTAACATTTTGGTGAACTCACTGATAATTTTTTATGATACAGTTGAGACACCATAAGTGTTGAATGCTGAATATCATAACCGTAGAACTTCCACAGAATGTCAACAGAAAGTAACTTTAAGAAGAATTTCGTGGTAAATATCTGCCCATGCAAGATTTATTAGTTTGGATGGATAAAAGTTTTGACTTTAATTACTTGATTTTTAGAGGAAAAAGGACCTGAATTTGGAAACATTGACCATTAGACATTAAAAGTCCTTAAAGAGAGAGTTTGATCCCTTTGTTTCAAAGGTCAAAGGTGGTGCTGTCCAATATTAATATAATGCAAGCCACATATGTAGTTTTAACACTAAAAAATAATAAATGGATTAAACTCATTTTAGTATCTTACTTAACCCAATATACCCAAAATATTTTGCATTATTTTTTTGTACTACCTCTTCCAAATCTGGTATATATTTTACACTTATAGAACATTCAGTTTGGACTAGAGGCATTTCTAGTGCTCAGGAGCTGCATGTGGCTAGTAGCTACCATAGTGGAGAGCACAGATCTAGAATCCTAGTAATTTAGGGATAGAAGAACCTTAAAGGTCATTTCATCTTCACCATGATAACTTATACTTTTTACCATGAGTAAATGCTGACTCAGATCGAAGAGTAAGTTCCCTTTTTGGGACATAAGATTGCCCATAATTAATGGTGCTACTAGACATGTTTGATTACTATCAGCTGTGTCACCACTAGTGGTCTAAGTGAAGTATACTGGAAGGTCTGATAAAATGCTGCTAGCAGTTCAAAAGCATTGAAGGCATGAGAATTTTCTGAGCCCATAAGAACAACCAAATAAAAAATGGATCATTTTTCTTATAATAAAATGATTATCTGATTTTCAATAGAAAATGTGTCATGTTAGATTCCTTATTTTGGAAAATGGCTACATATGTCATACATCTCAGTAAGGCCCAGATGACAAATGAAAAGGCTTGGTTGTAGGTTAAAATACATCCAAAAATGAATAGAAAATTATGGTCTGTATCCATATCATTCACAATCCCTAAAACATTTTTAGCTAAAATGGAGTTTTTAGGTCAGAGCAGGCATTCAGTGGAAGTGTTTGATCTAAGGATGCAGTAGGGAGCTTCTGTTCACAACAGAAGGAAAAGTGTCAAGTCATTTCACAGGAAATGGTGAAGATGAAGAGACAAGAGGACCGAATGCACATCTGCGGCCTGAAGACTGGTGGTATATTGACTATGGCCAGAGATATCAGTCTCTTAGGACAATCCTCACTGTTGAAATTTTCTCACAAGACATTTTTGCTAGACCATTTATTTCTGAATTTGTTTTATTTATTGGGATTTAATAGTATAGTCCAACATAATCATTCCAATTAGATATACATGGTTTATAACATTAACCAAATGACTATGGATTCCTGAAGGGAAAATTCTCTGCTCTATACAGATTTATAAATTGTCCACTACCCTGACTCAAATAATCAATAAATGAACCAATATGGATACATGAGTAAATGAGGGAAAGATTTAAGTTTTTATCAGCATTATTGTAACCAACTCTCTGGTGCTATCTAAAAATAATGTGAATACAGAAATAAGTATAGTTGGGTTATATAATATTGCTACAAATCACAAATAACCCAGTGGAGGCTGGACATGAGTTTTCTTCACATCAGGAAATTACTAGAACATGGGAATATAACAACAGCTAACCAATATATACATATACCAACTATGCACCAGGAAGGCACCCTTTTAACCCCCTTATATTAGCTCATAACAATCCTAGAAGGTAAATATTTCTGTCCTCATTTTACTGATGCAGAAATAGAGGCACAAAAAGATTAAAGTAACTGACCCAAGTCCATAAACTAGGGGCAGGTAGAGCTGGAATTCACAGGAGTGCCTGGCCCCAAGCCCCAGGCTCAGGTGCATTCTGCTCAGAAAATGAACAAGGGCTGAAAATGAGCACGGTTGCTCCCTCCCTTCTCATTTTGTTTATTTATTCTTTTCTTCCATTTTTCTAAGGCTCTGAAAGATCAAAAATGTATGTAGCTCGTACTTGCATTCTCATTCCTACCTCTGTTCTTCCTTTCCTGGCAAGTAAAGTTCATGTGTAGTTGATCAAATGCATGTAATAGTCATTTCAGCACTCATTGGGGAAAGTGTAGAGCGGATTGCCTTTAAAGTGACAATGGAAAATTCTGGCATTAAAGGATCATCTTCAGCTCCCAGGAAAAGAAAAAAAAATTATTTACACAGCAAAGGAACTCCAACCTTGTTGCAAGTTTGACATTTGGGAAAACGATGTTCCCATATGCATATCTTTAACAATTCTCACCTTCTACCTTTTTTACCTCATGTAGCAGTTCCAAATCACACAGCTTCTCCTCCACTTTGATGCAAGGGATCATTTGTGTTACAGTCCAAATGTCACTCACCAGTTTTTATCTGCATATCTGATTGCACCAAAAACATACTTTGCCTCTGATTCCCCAAGCCCAGGCTGCAAATTGTTGAATTTGCTTCAGCAGCGAAAAGAGTTCCTTAGGATCAAAGGGAAACCCAGGTAAACAAACAGCCTTGCGTGTGTGAAAACTCAAGACAGGAATGAAGACAAAAAAGGAAAGACTCTATTGCCTCTTGCCAAAAATGCTCAGCACCACTCCACATCTTCTCAGGAGGGTCTGAAAACATACGCTTATTTTTCAAGGAAGTCGTTGAAAGCACCATCCATTTTCCTTTATTGAATCACTGCACAAGTCCTCTAACACTACCTCTAGAGCATTACCCACCTGCCACTCTTTCTACATCAAACCATCAGTCAGCCCAGGGGGTGGAGGGTGAAGGCAACCAGAAAGACGCCTGGAGATGAGCACAATTAAGATACCTCAGTACATTCTAAGGAGTACACGGCATAATGTGCTTGGCTAGGAAACCTGGTCTTCAACCTTTATAGAAGGAAGCAGGAGACATGAATTACTATGTAGGCTAAACTTAACCAGTTGAAATGAAATGTGGTATGGGATTCCTCTGGGAAACTTCTTTGCTAACGTCATCTCAACTCTAATGTGTTAGTGTATCTGATGTGTTTAGCAAACATGATTTCCAATGTATTCAAAGTGCATCTTGATTTGCTGTACTGCTGTTTTAAATGTATTATGTGGGTATACTACATCCCTGCCCCTGGATGAAAATTGTAGCAGGCCCCAGGATTTTCTGTTCACTCTTAGATAACTGGTGGTTAGTTCTAAGAGTCCCTTCAGGTCCCAAACACAGACAAAGCAAATTTTTTGCAGGGCCCTTTTCCTTGTAATTCCCATGACTCAGGACAGGTGTGTCTCTATTGCAGTCATCAGGGCTCCTGCAGGCCCTGAGCACCCGGCAGGCTATTGGCAGCCTCTGTCTACCAAAGTGCTTTTGCTCCCCCAGGGCCCTTTGGGCCCCAAGCTAAGCCCAGCCATGCTTGCTGCCCCACGTGGCCAGCTCTCAGACATACACACCACCTGCCCTGACAGCCAGCCATTTCCTGCACTGCAGCTGTCTCTGGCCTCTGACCCCATGCAGGACATCGGCTTCCATTCTCTAGACTCCAGGCAGGAAAGGGACCTGAGTCAATGGTCTACTTTGACTTTTTTAAAGCTTATGCCAGCTCTGAGTTCCACCTACAGGAACACATTTCAGAATCCCCTCATTGGGCATGGGCTGGGAGGCAGCCCATCCCCACCCATTTGGCTGTGGAGTGAGAGTCAGAATGACAGTACTTTGCCCACAAGCAATCTCTTTACTGATGTCCTTACCCTCTTCTCCCTCCCTTCATACTGTCCCCAAATGGGGTGATGGCATCAAGAAGCAGAGAACAGGTTCCTCTTTGTATCCATTGTAGGACCAGCAGGGAGGGGCAGAGAGAGGTGGGGGAGAGCATCTCTTGCTTCTTTGCTGCCTACATCTCTTCAGTTGAAACAGACAGGAAGAGTCCCATGGGAATGCAGAAGAATTATTTCCTGAGTGTCTTGATGATCTTCACTGGAGGACTACATTCTTAACTGTTATGGCTACTAAACTGCTGTCCTTTTTCAAAGAACCTAGAAATAGGTCAGCCTTTTGGGAAAAAAACAAAAAGCATGCTCATACTCGGCAAAAATGTATCATAAGACAAAAATAATTAAGACACAGTTAAAACTGCAGCTCAGAAAGAAGTCAGTTTCAGAAAAAGTCTGTTAACAGCTCCCACTATATCCCACAATCTCCAGGAGCTCTCCAGGAACACATACTCCATTATAATTGTGGAAAAAACTTCCAGAGAGTTCATTCAGTGACTTGTGTATAGCCTTGGGAATGATTTGCTTTCTCTGATTTGAGGAACTCAATATAAACCTCTCTGGAGATACTGCATTCCTAAAAACATTCTCTTAAAATCAGGCCAGAAGCAACATTCACTCATATTTAAGTTCTATGATTATCACATAGGGAACAATGGAAGCATTCAGAACATCTATATTCACAAGTTTTAAATGCCCTTAGGCTGGCTCTGTCCACAACTGGAACATGACAACAAGAGAAAGAGTGTATATTCAGGACTTTGCTAGGGGAACCCATTTTGAACCTCTGAATCAAGCAAGATAGCTGAGACAAGGGATGGGCTGGCATGAGTATCACATTTCTGTTTCAAATGGGCAGCTACACTTTGCTGCATTTGCAAAGCACTGATTTCCAGGTTTTATGTGACTACAAAATACACTGGTGCAACCAAAAATAAACACATCTCGATGAAGCAGTCCAGTGTGGATGTGGGAGGACCAGAGTGAGTAGCCACATTTGCTTTTTCAACATGCACCACAGGCTGAAATGGCAGAATACCTGCCTTGACTATGGATAAACACACTGGCTGGGACCAGCACTGAGAATGATCTCCTTTGGTGTCCATAAGATTCACATTAACCCCGGAAAGATAATTGGTTTGATCTATGAGCATATTCCAATATGGCAGACAACAGAAGCAGCCAACCGTTTAAGATTTAGACCCCACTGTCATCTCCCCTTCATGAAATAATTAAGCCACTGTGGATTACTTCTAGAGAAAATAAAGCATTTTCAGAATGTGATTTTTGCTCCCCACAGTCATCTCCATGTCACGTAATGTGCCAGGTCCCTGGAATAAAATCACCCCCTGGTTTCCGAGCCTTCCAGCTCACTGGCTTAATGACAGCTTCAACAGAGGAACAGCTGTTCTGAGTGCAAAGATCCTTGTCATAAGCACATGCCTTGATCATCCAGTGGCCCAGATGGCAAATATCCAGTTCACAGGCCACCAAATTTTCCAGGATAACCTTTAAAACACTTGTCAGCCCAACAAAGCCCACTCAGGGCCAGACTCCCAGGATGTTCCTGTCTGCTGCATCTGGCACCTCGGACAAGGAATCTCAAGGGTCTGCAGATTCATTGACAGCCTGTGAGAGCACCAGCTGATTCAGATCACAGATACATTACTGCTTGGAGCACACAGCCTGGGCAAGACACCCATCATCACTTAGAAGAAGCTCATCTTCCTGAAACAAAGTAACTCAGGCAGCAGATGAAGTCTGTCCCCCTCTGGGATGTCGCCTCAGACAGTGTGAGTTAGTGCTGATGGCGCCAGCTCCAGGTTGGTCACCTGCTCCCAGTGCCATCTGCTTTTGCTAAATGCACTGGCTCAGAAGCTGTCCCATGAGTGAGCTGTGGGAAGGCCTCTGAGCAGACCTGCGTTTTACCAGCCTTGTCACACCGAGCGTGGGTCTCAATGGGGAGGTGGCAGCTGATGGTAGGAAGCACGACTGGTAGGCCTACTCTTTTTCAGTGTTGTAGCAGCATGGAGGATCAGTAAGAGAACACTCCTCTTTGCATTTTAACTCTAAAGCATATCATAGGGAAATTCTCTCAGAGATCAAGAAAGCAGGAAAAGCTGAAAATGCCTTTGGGATGATTTGTAAGAATTGGCACTGAAAGTTCAGAGTCTCGGGTCTGTAAGTCAAAATATTTCAGAAATGAAATTCAGTGACTCAGGAAGAAAAAAGTGTAACTACTATAACTTTATTACTGGAAATACTTGAGGTAAGAGGAAATAATGGAAGCACCACTAGCCAGAGGCAGGAAATTTGGGCCTTGGTCCAATTAATTAGCTGTGTGACCTAGGGCAAGTCACCTTCCTTCTCTGCATTCCATTTCCTCATTTGTCAAATAAGGTGATTATACTAGCAGGTGGTTCTTAAGATCCTCTCCGGTTCTATGAGTCTATGATTGACGTTAGAGTCCCTCTCTTGGCACCCTTCTAAGTCTCACTAGGAAAGGCTCCATCAAGATCTCTCATCCTCATTTATAAATACTTCTTGCTACCCCCTCCCATCCCAGCACCACTGAGCCAACCTAGCAGGGAAGTGCACCCCAGTTCTCTCCCCATGACCACATTCTCTGAGACTCTAGAGGTTGCTGTGAGACCACAGAACATGCCCATCTTCAAATGAAGTTCATGGTTGAGAAGCCAGTGGTTGTAGACAGCCAGAACCGCAGCACCACTAAATCCCGGATTCCTATACACAGTGGATGGACCCTGTACTCAGAACATTACAGCCTTCTGCTCACAGTGGCTTATAAACAGTAATCACCCAGTTCTTTTACAGCTGTTAGTGTCAATTTAAAATATTATAGCCATACTGGCATGGCATGTGAACCAAAATTTCATTCAGAGACATTCTTCTTTATTCTGTCTTAATATTGATGCTAGGCAATGGGGCAAACAAAACTTATGAAAAAGCATTGTGTTTCTTCAGCAGAGAGTGGTGTAGGTGTGAAGTCTGTATTTATGTATTTATATGTACGTGACTACAGTTTGGTGTTTAGCTCTAACAGCTATACATATGATTTTTCCATATTTACAATGCCTTTTGTTTTTTACAGTACATACCCCATACATTGCCTCAGTTTCTCTTCTTGGGGAAGTAGTTTTTTTTAAAAAAAAGCCTGTGACATCATTTGGAATTGGTATTATTTCCATTTTACAAATGAAGATGTTGAGGCACAAGCATCGCATTCAAATTTGTTGGCCCCAAATTAAGGGAGAAAACCTCTCTGGACCCCAGTTGCATGGTGAACTACATTATATGTGAATCTATTCATGTATCTGTTACATGATTTTAAAGGAAATTAGTGATAATCACTAAAGAATAGTTTCAGTTTATCTAAATATTTTAGAGCTTAACTCTCCTTTACTTGTCACTATAATATATAAGCTCTAAATGTTTTATTAAGGACTTAGCTTAAGTTGAATGCTAAAAATTAAACTTCACTCTCTGTTGCTGTGGAATTATGATGCAGAAAAATGTTTTGTAAGGAAAATTTAATAATTAATGTCAACCCATTATTAAAGCATCAGGAGTAAGAAATCTTAGTATCATCTTTCAAGGAGCTGAGGCTTGCTCTCTCCTGGCAGAAAGAAACACCTGAATTCATTGACCATTCTTCCTAAGAGAGCAAAGCATAACTCACCCATAATATCTTGTGCTGTCTTCATAACATTCTTGCACAGTAGACATAAACAGTAATATCCATCTCATAAGAAAAAAACAAAGCAGAGAAGTTTAATCGGTTTTCTGCCCTAGCCCAAATAATTGTCTTTGCAATATTGGACTACATGGTTAATGTTCCCTGCAAAGAAATGCCAGAAAAGCTCACTTGTTCCAAACTAATAATATAGAGTAAAAAATTGAATTAAAACATGCCCATATGAAATGATTTAAGACTCGAGGGCATCAGGACTGGTCTTCTTGGTAAAGGATCTATCTAGAATCAACTCAAGATTTCTGGCTACACGTGGCAGACTGAACTCACAGGTTTATCTCCCCTACCTAACAAAGTTCCACCAAGGGGTTTATAACAGATATAAACCTACATGGGCAGTAAGAATCAAGAAAAGCTTACAGCAGACACTATGTCAACAAGTTTTGAAAAACAAATGAGCACAAATTCACTTAGCAAGGTGGAGAAAGCTGAAATTTAAAGTGCCTGTTATGGAAGAAGTAAAGAAGAAGCAAGCAGTTTAGCATTCAGAGCCCTGGAGTGCCGCAGGATATAAGGCAGCAGATCCCTGGGAAGGCTCAGGTAAGGAATGGTGCTCAAAATAAGATGGGGTCAAAGATTATGTAAAGAACATTTGAGCCCCCAGATTCCCTCCCCCCATCCTGAGTCCCCTGCTAGCTGCCCTAGGCTCATGTTGAGGTCCCCCTGCAGTTGGCAAGCCCCAACTGTGCACACTTAATCATAGTGCCTCATTTGAAAATAGGAAAGGGACAGCAAGCATGGCAAGGCAATCGCAAGAAGCCACTAAATCTAAGAGAGATAGCACAGATTTTTTTAAAATTCCAAGGAAATCCAAATAATTGAGAGCACAGAATTCTATCAGCTGAAATATGTTCCCTTACAGAGATATGAAATAATATTGCAGCCTCGAAAAAGAAACAGATATTATGAGTGCCTTGCCAATGGGTTTCAGCCCTGGGCAAGCTTGCTATGGATTCAATGTGACCAAAGAAATTGACAGCAGAACATTCTTTGGGGTGAAACGGTTTATTACCCAGCTTGTTCTCCCAGAGGTAGGTCGAGCACTAGCGTCTCTGCCTCCGCCCAGAGTACTGGGCTGAGCTCTATTGCCTGAAGGTGTGGAAGCAGTAGCCTAGCAGCAGGCCAGTTACAGCATCAGATGGTTTAAGTTCAGTGAGGATCCTGGCCATAGGAACCCCAACTTTCCCACATTTGATTCCTCCAGGATTCTCACCTTACAATCTACACACTTTCAATCTTCCACAATGGTCCCCGTGTGACAAAGCTGGAGCACTGTAACCAGATTCCACAATAGCAACAGAGGATAACAACAACTTAGAGTTAATAAAAATTAAGATTCAGCAAGATTTTGATATAGGCAAAAAAATTATAATAATCCTTAAGCCAGACGAAGTTCCCAATCCTCAAAGACTTTAGGGGCGATAAGACACATGTTTTAATGACACCAACATAGGCAAATCTTGTCCATCAGGTAGGGTGCATGCAAGAGAATGGTCCTGTGATAGGACTGTAGCAGAAAGGGGGTCCATTTCAGGTCTAGTATACCATACTTTTACTCCTTTCCCCATGGAGATTACTGAAGGGTCTATATATGGTGCTACTGGAGGTGTATGCACTGACCATAATGATAAAACAAAACTCCCCAGTAAGATGCTCATACCTTCTGGCCATTCAGGATATAGCACTGTTACCTTTGGCAGCCACTCTGCTGTTACTCCAGAAATACACAGGAGGACAGCTTCCAGGCCTTCTCCCCAAGGTGCCAAGAGGGCCAGCCATTGTTGGTTCATGTGTCAAAAGGTCCAAGGCCATGTCCACTCAATGGAGTCTCTGGGGTTCAGTGCAGTTGGTGCTGGCAGCAAGATGTTACTCTGGTGGCCAAACCTTGGCTTCAGTGATTCTTCCTTGGTTCGTACTTGCAGTTGTATAGGGGAGGCAGCCATATATGTTAACATGTCTGTGGAGCTCAGGGCTCACTTTTGGGGTACCTTGTTCAAATGCCATAGCACGGTACATAAGAAGACTGACCATCTCCGCAGACAACTGGTATCTGACTTTAGGCTGGATTTTAACAAGTAATTGTGCCTCTCTAGCAGACCTGCTGTGGTAGGATTGTATGGCACATGATACTTCGCACCCATTCTTGAAGTGTATGTCCAGTTAAATGGGTGCCCTGATCACTCTCAATTACCTGTGGTCAGCCATAGGCAGCAAAGAGACACTCCAGACTTCTTTTGGTCATCTGCTGGTCTGCACAATGGGTAGGAAAAGCAACCAGAAGTCCAGTAGCTGTGTCCACACAAGTCATCACATACCGATATCCTTCTGACACAGGTAGAGGCCCAACATAGTCTATCTGCCACCTGATGAGGGGTATAGGCCCCTTAGCTATTGTCCCATGTTGCTGTGGAACTTGGTGTAAGTCCCTTTTGGAGCACATGACACACTCCTGCCGGGCTCTACTAACTTCTTCGAAGGTCAAAGGCAAGCCCCACAGATGGGCTACAGCCCACACTGTCTTTTGCCCCACATGCAACAAACGCTAATGTAACCACTGGGCTGCATAAAAGGCAGGCTTTCCTTCTAACCAACGTATCTGGGCCAATTTATCTGCTTCATCATTTCCTGGGGATGCCAGTGGCAAATGACCTGTCACATGGTATACTGTAATTATTTTAGTCTGACCACAGGCCCGTAAGTCTTGCCACAATTCTTACCCCCAAAGGGGTCAGTGAACAACCAGCCAGTTGGCATGATACCAGGTTGATAGCCAGAGGGTCAAGCCCCAACAGACAGCCCAGCTGTCAGTGCAGACAACTATAAGGGAGGGCTCCAGGCTGATCACAAGCCACAGAGCCCACAACTTTACCCACTGGCTGCTCTTACCCTCACCATCTTCCATCCATATTGTCTCAGTCTTAGGATGGAAAGCTATGGCCCTCCATTTTGGGGGCTGCCTATGGCTGGAGCCATCTGTGTACCATGCATCTTCCAGTATAGGGACTCTTCCCTCCCAATAGGGACTCTCTGCTACTAATGGATCAAAAGCAAGTTCCTCCTGCTTTTCACTAGTATATGTCACTGGCCCCAATAAACACTGGAGTTCTTCTCTCAAGAGGCTACTAGAGAGGGCACTACGCTGCTGTAGGTAAGCACCCCACTTGGCTAGTGTGGGTGTTTGTCCCACATCACTCCTTGGTTTTTGGGTCCAGTCTCGTACCCACCCCACAATGGGATAGGTGGTTATTACCTTTATCGGGGCCATTCCACTGATGGGTACTGTAGCCAGCAAGGCAAGATACATGGCAGCCAGTTGTTTTTCTATCAAAGTGTATCGTACCTCTGCCCCTTTCCAGAGTTGTGACCAGAATCCAACAGGTTGGCGAGCTCATTCAATCCACTGCCAGAGACCCCAGCCATAACTGTCTTCAGTGACATAAACGTCCAGCTCAAAGGGCCTTGGTGGGTCTATCACACTCAAGCCTGCATGGCCTTGACTGCCTGTTTTGCTGTAGAAAAGGCAGATGCACATGTCTCATCCCAGTCCCACCTGATGCCCTTTTGTACCAACTGGTATAACGGCTTCAGAACTTGTGCCAAGTGCAGGATAAACACTCTCCAGTAGCCTAGAACACCCAGAAACTCCTGTAGCAATGCTACAGTTGTAAGGGTAGGAAAGGCCTTAACTTTATCTATAACTGCTTCTGGTATAACTTTGGTTTTACCTGACCAGACAACCCCCAAGAATTTGATAGACAAACCAGGTCCCTGATCCTTGGTTCTATTCACAGCCCATCCTTTCTCCTATAGATGTTGCAGCAGTGTAGGTGCTGCACCTTCTAGATCTGAAAGAGAATTGGACGTGAGCATGACATCATCAGTATAAGGGTACAGCCACACCATTGGTGGTTTCTCCCATGTAGGCAAGTCCTGGGCTACAAGTCCATGAGTGATGGTGGGGCTGTGGTGGTATCCCTGTGGAAGGATGGTGAAAGTCCATTGCCATCCTTCCCACATGAAAGCAAACTGTTCCTGACTTTCCTGCTCAAAGTCAATGGAAAATAAAGCATTAGCAAGGTCTACCACATAATGGTATGTTCCTACTTCATGGCTGAGGGTATCCATCAAGCCTGCAATAGGGGGGACAGCAGCATGCATAGGGGATATGACTTTATTCAGTTCTCTATAATCTACAGTCATACACCAGGAGCCATCTGGCTTTTTTACAGATCATACTGGGTAATTGAAAGGACTATGGGTGGGGGCTTTATAATACCCACCTTTTCCAGCTCCTGGAGAGTTTCTCCAATCTTTTATGCCCTCCAGGAAGTTTGTATTGTTTGGTATTAGCCACCCACCGAGGCACAGGCAAAGCTATGGGTGGGTGCCTAGCATGTCCCCTCAGAACTGCCTTCACCACACATACTCTTAGTCTGAACTCACCTGTGCAGTGGTCTGCAGCCATAGACCCTGCAGGATACCAATTCCCCAAAATATACTCAGGAATAGGAGATATATACAGAGTATATTCTTTTGGGGGTAGATGCCCTATTCCCAAAGGTATTTGGGCTTTTTTCACCCTGATAGCTTTACCCCTGTATCCATCTATGATAGCGGGGGTCCCAGGGAACCGCTCAGGGTTACCATGAATCAGTGAACATTCAGCCCCAGTGTCCACCAGAGCCAAGACATGTTGTATGTTCATTGGGGACCAATGGATAGCTATTTCAACATGTGGCCTCCAGTACGCCTCTGGTCCCTCAGGGCAGATATCTTGACCTTCCCCTCAGTCAAACCGTGTTCCCCAATCACCTTCCTGTGTGAGCTCAGGTGAGGTTGGCTTGTTCTCCAGCAGGAAGTCTTGCAAACACACAGGCCAGACTTGTGGCTCTGTCTCTGACCTCTGCCTCTTTGATCTTAATGGCTGGAACTGCTGCTCTGGTTTTAGCTGTTGCCATAGCTCTAGTAAGATCCTATTTGACTTCCCATCTAATTTCCTTCCATCTGCTCCTGCCCATATTAAATCAACCTACATCTGGGTCCTTGTAACCTTCATGGGGCCCTGTAAATTCTTCTTGTGAGTAACAGGTCTTATTTCTTTCCAGATTCTCATTGCTTCAGCCTCTCCTAAGTCTGCTACTGTATGTGTCACCTCGCTTATGAGATGCCCTAAGTAAGGGGAAAGAATGGTCACTAGAGACCCAAAGAGGGATGTAGGAGCCATTGAAGTACAATATTTCTCATCCCAGTAGTGAAAATTTCTTCATCTGGGCCATAATTTTCTGGACTATAGATGGCGTTTCTTATGCCTAGCTCTTGTAGCACCTGTTGGAGCTCAGCATATGTCTGCCATCTAACAGGAGAGGATGGCAGATCACCTGGATTGGGCCACACAGCACAAAGTGCGGCCATAAGCCAATCGAGGGGGGAGTGACTCCCTGGGATCTGATGTGCATTTTGTAATTGCTGCCTCAAGGCAGGCTGCACTGTCAGGGAAGACAGCTTTCCCATCTCTGATCCCGACAGAAAAATTCCATCCACCCCTAAGTCCTGCAGATGCAGGAGCCAAGCTGATATTGACTCTGAGGGCTTCTGCCTAAACCAGGAGCCCAAATCTACCAACTCAGCCTGAGTAAAGGAGAGGACCATAGAGTGCTCCCACGACCTGGGGAGGGGGCTGCTCCTCTCCCTGGGGAACTTTCAGCAGCTGAGTCTTTATTTTCTTTACAACCACTGGGCGTGCTTTCAATACAGGAGGGGCCAGTGCCTCCAGCACCACCCCTTCATCCTCCTCCAGCTCTTCCATTCCTGGGGCTGATGGCACCTTTCTCTCCCCTCCACCAAGTGCCTCCTCTGCTACAACCTTTACCTTTTCTACTGTGCCTCGCAGCAATGCCACCTCAGTCTTCAGAAGCTCTCTTACCTTCACCTCAATGCTTCGCAGCTTACATTCTCTTGTCACCTCTACCTGTGCTTCCCTCAGGAGTTTGTCTTTTTCCTTGATGGCCTCTTCCTCCTTTAGAACACCTGGCAGCACTGCCATCTCGTCCCCAATGGCACCTTGTTGCTGGCGCTCTCGTGCTGCCTCCTCTTGTATCAGTGCTATCTCCTTCTTCAGGGAATCCACAGAAATTTGCAGCTCGCTTTCTCAGGCTACCATTTCTTGGGTCTCTTCTGTAGACCTTTTTAATACTGAGAAACAGCCAACCCACAGTCCCCACTGCGTCACGGGCCCTCTGTTTCTCAAAGGATCTACCTATTATACCAAGCGACACCCCTACTGCCTCAGGTATCACCTCCACTTGCCTCCAGTACTGGGGTGGGGCCCAGTCCTCTAAGAGGCAAGCCACCTCAGACCACATATTCACTGAGGGACGATCCACTGTCTCCCCTTTCACAGGGGCAGCCCGCTGAAGCACCCCTCCCATAAGGGCAGCCTGTCCTTTTCCTTGGTCAACAATGAACCCTGCTGACTTTCGCCAATTGTCTTGCCAATGGGTTTCAGCCCTGGGCAAGTTCACTATGAATGTGACCAAAGAAATTGACAGCAAAACGTTCTTTGGGGTGAAAGGGTTTATTACCCTGCTTGTTCTCCCTGCAGTAGGTCCAGCACTAGCATCTCTGCCTCTGCCCAGAGCACTGGGCTGAGCTCTGCCTAAAGGTGTGAAAGTGGTAGCCTAGCAACAGGCCAGGTGGTTTAAGTTCAGTGAGGATCCTGGCCATAGGAACCCCAACTTACCCACAATGAGAAATAGGAATTTTCAGAGACTGGAGAGAGCTCTTAGAAATTTTATGTATTTTTTTGGATTTTTTTGAATTACATACAAAAAAATGCACAGATCTTGGTGTGCAGCTCGATGAATTTAACATATTGTTTACACTCATGTAACCATCACCGAGACCAAGTGCTTGGAGATTTTTAAATAAGCAGAGTGAAAACTCCCATAAAATGATTAAAAGATAAAATACTATCTGTCTTGTGAAGTATGTTGTTGCTGTGATATAAAAATAAAAATAAACTTCGATTTTAAAATTAAATTTAAAAGTAAGGAAGAACAGAAAGGGTCCATTGACCTGTGATTGAAGACTGAATCCACTAATTCAACACACATTTTGTATTAGCATCCCCACCTTGCTCAAAATCTGCTTATTACTGTAGTAAAAATTATAGCCTTGCCTGGCACACTTTGATTCAGAAAGTATGTACAGCATCAAACTTTTAAGGATGTTTCCTTTTTGCATGCTACATTTGTTACACTTTCAATATGCTAGTGTACAAGTTCATTTTCAAAATTAGTGACTTAAGTTTTTACAGTAAATTTACTTCTACTGTACACAATAACTTGGGATTATCCTATATTCTTTCCACTCCATAGCCCTCCATCATAAAACAATTAGCAAGTCATGTTTGTCCTGCCTTCTGAATATCTCTCTGTGTCACTTCCCTCTGCCACTACTGTAGTTCAAGATCTTGTCATCTCTTACCTTGATTTTTGCCACAGCTGCCTTTTCACTCTCTCAATTTTTTGTCTTACCATCCTCCAGTTGGCCCTCATCTTGCTTCTGGATGATCATTGATAAATCTCTTCTTGTCACTGTTTTGTTCAAACCATTTTTACTGCCTATGGACTTAAAGTCTCAAGCTGGTTAATCTAAACAAATCATGAAACCTTTGGCCTCTGAATCTCTCTTCCTGATTTTTCACCACTCCCAGCTGGCATTTTCAATAGATGCACTTCTAAGCCACTAGTGGTTCCAAACACACACACACACATATGCATGCACACCAATGCTTCTCCCTCCACCTGCCAAATTGGACGTGTTCTTCATGCACATCTCATCTGCTATATCCTCTGAGATACCTTCTCTGCTATTCCAGGCAGTATCTGGCACTCCTGGAATTATCTCCTTTCAAACAGTTATCTCTGTTACAATTTCTTGAGAAAACATCTGTTGCCCCACTAAACTTATAGGTCCTTAAAGGGTTTGGACTGTGGCTTTTCACTTTCATTTTCCAAAACCCAGCACAGTTCATGGCATACAGTTAGACTCAATAAACATTAGTCAAATGAATGAATGTGCTGAATTTTAAAGGAAATCAACAATAGCAATAGTTAGAAGTTGAAGACACTGCATCGCAATATACATTTGTATTGTCTGCTATGAAAAGAACATATATTCTCCCAAGGATATTCAGGCTGGATATGTGAGGCAGCAGCAGACAAGCCTCCCTATAACCCATTTCTCTGGGATGACCCTGTGACCCTGCTCTCTGGTCCCCATCCAAGGAAGGAGGGAGACTAATGTCTTGTAGAAATGGCCTGGTGATTTATTATTTATCGTTATTGATATTGGACTACACAGCAGAAATGGGGATTAAAAGCAGTGTAGAGATGAAGTGGCAGAAACAGCAGCAAAGGGAAATGTGATAGAGAAAGTCTCTAATGTCTCCCTGGGCATCAGTTTCTACAAATGCCCTGGAAATGCCATAAAACCAAGTACCCAGAAGCCAGTGCAGCTTAAATGAAGCTCTTCTTTTTTTTGTCTTGTACCGTCAGCACTGCCTTATTATTTTATATTAGCCCACGATGAGTGAATATGACCCAGGATAGAGAGTATAAGCATGAGGGAACCACATGACTTTGGCACTGGGCAGATCTGAGCTCAGATCCTGGCTGACCACAGACTGAGCAGCTGTGGCCAACTCACTCCACCTCCCTGGACCTCAATTTTCTCAGCTTAAAAATTACCCTAGTAAAACCCACCTTATTACATGTATGTTGTGGGGGTGAAATGAATTGATGTATAGCTGCTGTTTCAGGGCCTGGCACTCAGTCACAAATATTTCCTCCCCACCCTGCATGCCTGTTGGTGTAATTGAACTGTCTTGATGTTATGAAAATACTTACAAAGCACCTTTCTCGGATTCATTCCAGTGCCCAATAGCTCTGGGTTGTGTCCTGAACCCTTTGCTTGTGGAGATGAAAGCTGACATCACCTTGCTCTTCTTCAGTTACCAGAATACTTCATACTTCTGGCCAGCACTGCATGCTTGCTTGTAGTTATTTATCTTTTTCACTAATTGGTCATTTGTGTTCTACTGAGTTATAAACTACAATCTTTATTACCATGATCTCATATAAAATAATGGCTGTCCTTATAACATCATTTACAGAGAAACCTCTAGGGTTGTCAGCATCATCACTAGGGACTCTATCAATCAATCAACAGCACATTAGTGTCAGTTTCTAGAAAGTCATAATTATGCCATTCTGCACACGGCTCTGTATTGGTCATATTCAACGGACAGCAGCCCTACCAATAGTTTTAGTGTACTGAGCCTACACATCTGCAGACAAATGATCTGTGGATAAACTTGCAGTTCCAGATTTGCTAAACCCTAGCATTCTCTGTGTGTGTAAGTGAAACAGCAGTTCTGGGCCCCATTTCCTCAGGGTGACAATTGGCTGGACCTGAGTGGGGCAGCCCCCTCAAGACAAAGCATGTTCTCTGCAGCTCACCACAGCTTTGCAGCCCCAAATTCAGAGACAGTTTCAGGACAACAGCACTTTCTTCCCATGCACTAATGTCTAAGGGATAATCATGGTTTTGAATTGTCTTCCTGGGTCTCATTAAAATAGTATCTTGCAGTGCAACTGTATACTCACTGTTAATACTCACCGGTGACCAATGTTCATGGCAGGTAGGAATGATTAGTAGATTTATAGACTAAAGTTCCATCAGCTTTTTATTTGTCAGACAAATCACTTATATAACTAAAGATTATGCCTTAATCAGAGCTGGCAGTAGGAGCAAGCCCTGGCCACACTCAAGCTCCTCCTGCTGAGCAACATCAGTGGGATGAACTTCTAAAGAAAATACTATATAATACTGTAACTGTTATTTAAATAAGGAGCTAATAAGAAAATTGGATTTGAAATCAAAGTTTAAGCAGGAACACAATGCACTAAAAGGCTGTCTTCCCTATTACGCAGTTGGGGAAAATTTATGCAATGGTATAAATCCCTGCTCTCATGGGCACACTTATGTGTGCCACAAACGCATGCACTGTCCTTTACACATATGTATACACATGTTCATGCCTGCATATCACATTTAGCATGCATACATTCCTCAAGCAGTACTTATGCACACATACACATCTGTATGTTTGAATGGCTCACATGCACACCTGCACACCTGCCCTGCATCACAGGAGTTGACCATGTCTCTGTGGGGGTAGCTGGAGTTTCTGGTCATGACTCTTGATTTCTTATTCCTGGAAATGGAACTGCAGTTTCAGTTTAGCTTGTCAGAGAGGAAACAGCTCCTCAGACAAAATTATTTATCATTTTGTTTCATTAATGGACCTAAAGGCTCTCTGATATCTGTAAAAAGGAAAGGTACCCCTACCAATAAGGCAGTCCCGAGTTTTCGGAACAATGTATTCTTAGCTCCTGTGCCCTACAATAGAATGACACACTTTGCAGCCAGATCGCAACTGTGCACGTCTGTGTCCACATGGCACATGGTGTCATCTTCAGCTGGTGAGGGGTCAGGGCACTTGATCAAATGGTAAAGGTGCTGGAAGTGAAGGGTAGATCTTCATTAGACAGCAGAGAAAGGTTTTGAAAGGCCCTGTCACTAGTTCATAGGCCCCTGAAAATAATGTAATTATTAATGTAAAAATAAGTTCTTGGCAGCAGAGCTAAGACAAGGTCCAGCCCTGCCACCTGCTCCCTGAGTAACCTTGGGCAAATTGCTCAACCTCTCTGTGCCTGCATTTCCTCATTTATAAAATGGAAGTAATAAGCACACCTACTTTATGGGATTAATATAAAAAAATAAAAACTCCCTAGAAAAATGTCTCTTCCATAATAAGCATTCCAAATATTCTCTCTTGTTATCTACAGAAGAAGAGATAGAGGAAACTCAGACATTATTAAGCACTTACTGTGTGCCAAATATCCTGCAGAGAGCTTTCCTTATGTATTTTATTTAATCTTTACAGTTATTATCAATCTTATAACAAACAAGTGGAGAAGAGTGATCCAAGAACCTCATCAAAATTCATACCTGAGTAAATAACAGACTGGGATGAGAGCTCTGTCACTCTATCCAAAGCCAGCTTCTTTCAAACACACTAGATTGTACTTGGCTGTAATTGCAATGCAAACCCCTGGGCCCCACCCCAGATCCACTACATCACATTTTCCAGGAGTGGGCTGAGAACTCTCATTCTTATCAGGCTTCTTAGAGGATTCTTTCTAAACCCAGAGCTTGAAAACTCACGCCACTACCCCAGAATGCCTTCCCAAGGAGAACAGAACCCAGGACAACTCACATCTTAAGCATTGTCTTATCCCCATGAACCATTTAAATTTGTCTGTATCTACCCAGACATTAGTTTTATTCAGGGGCACTGAATTTGGAACATTCTATTCAACACAGCTAACTTGCCTGTATCTTGTTGACTCAGCCTCGAGAATCTCCCAACTGAACACTTTAGTGCAATTCTTTGTTACTGGTTCTTGGGTAGATCCTTACTCATAAGTTCCACACTGACTGTCCATGCCCACTGGTCCCTGGGACACTTTTCCCAGTCCTAAAGGAAAATACCAGTAGGTTTTTATTCAGTCCTGCCTTGGTTGTGACATTGATGCAGATTTAATCCTGGCAGCCAGCATTGCTCTATGGGGCAGAGGCCACTGCCACTTTATTGTTGTAATAATTGCTCCTGTGCTTATGACACATTGTGGACCTGATACGTGACCCTCATGCTGTGGTACAGGCATTCACTTACATTTTGAGCGTAAGTAGTGACTTCAGAATTGCCTACTGGTTAAAGGAAATGCTTTCTGTAGAGAAAATACATTTAACAATCTGAGATACCTAAAGTAAGTCATTGATCCAATAGAGCAAAAGATTAATTCAGAAAGAATCACAGCTGGTTTTCTCAGATATATAATTCTACTGAGGAAAGAGGTCTTCAGTGTCATGAATTAACTGCTAAATGGAAAAGGATAAGGCAACGAGGTTACATTTATGGTTCCTTTGCATTCATGGCAGCTAAGATCCACAACATGACATCAATCACTTGGTAATTGCTACGTAGCATTGTCGTCCACCAAAGGCACAGTGTAGAAATATGTTTGGGGAGCTTAATAATAATACTTGGAAAGAGGTAATGACAGAAACTCTTCTCTTCAGTTTTCTAACTAGATGAACAATTACAGTTATGGAACATATGGAGCCACAGCTTAGCTCTCATAATGTATATAGCTAATTTACCAGTCAAATATGTTTCTATCCTCTGAATCATAATTTGGGGGCTTTGCCTTGACATGGATTCATGTCTGTGCTTATGATATGTTCATCTTCTACTTCTAGGGCTCTCTCAGTGCTTAAATATGCATCTCTCTCTTAGAGAACCCTATCTCTAAAAATACAGGCATTAAATGAAAAATATACTCACTTCTGGTACTGAGATTACAGTAAAAGTTTTCAGGGGAATATATTCAATCTCAGAAATTCCAGTGAGCTCTCATGCTGCCTGCACCCCCTGGCCATCTCTAGGAGATTTTCTCGTAGGGGAGTGTAAGAAAACCAAAGGCAATCTGGGACTCGGTCTTCATGGGGTTAGTAAATAAGGTCTACAAAGTTCTCAGGGACCTTCGCTGCTCCCTGTCAGCCTTGCAGATCCCAGGGGTGAAAAAGTCAGCTAGCTCTCCCTGTGAGTTCCCTGGAATTGAAGATGCACCATTGGTAGCCATGGAGCTCAGCACCAGATGAGTGGGTTGTATATGATTTGGGAATTCATGGATTTTTAACCACTCTGCACCATATTTACCATTACTGGAAAAGCATCCCACATGACAGGAGACTTTAGAAATAGTGCCAGGTCCCTATTCTTCAGTGACAAAGTAATATAAAAAATGCCAGCAGGAAAAAAGAAAAATCATTGATGAAGCATGGTAAGATCTAGCCAGTGGTAAGAGTCCCTCCTGTTTGGGATGCAGGCTACGTTGTGGCTGCAGATTCTTTAAAAATGCAAGTAGAAAGAAGGTTCATGCATTATGTGCTACTAGGTAACATTGGCAAAATGATACAGCCTCTATCAATCAAAGGCTAGGCAGGAGTTCTGTCCGGACAAATATCTAGGCCAACTGTACAATTTTGAAAAAGGGAGCAGGCAGGGGGACTCATTATAAACATCTTAATCATTCCAAATAATAGCAGCATGATCCTCGAAGAAAATCAAAATTCAGAATCTACATCAGCCACATGTTGAAATGCTTTTTTATACACAGATCACAAAACATATTAAGAATAACTAGGGGCAGAAAGACATTGTAAAACGCTCTGAAAATATCTCAAAGACCTCACCAGAAATTAATCTAGAAGTCTGTTTCATTAACTGAACAAAGCCACTTAGCCAATGATTTAGTGATTTGATATAATGCCTGTATTGAAGTAGGATGAAATTGCCCCCCTCTGACAACATTTAGATTTTAACAGATGTAAAACAGATGTGTAGAAAGTAGAAGCTACTCTGCCAAGTGCTGTTTTTTTTGAAATAGCTCTCATTTGCCAGATACGCTGAAGGCTTTGTCTGCATGTGGGGTTAGTATAGCTTTCACTAGTTCACAGAGAGAGAGAGGAACAGTCACTCTCAGGCTGGTGCAGGAAATACTAAGACCTTAAACCCCAAGTTAAACTCCAGAAAGTCCCCATGGGCTTGTTCAGGGGATTCAGCCTTTTGAACACATATTCAAGGATATTAGGATGAAATGCCTCTATCTTAGATTTTCCATCCTTAATAATGGAAAATTGTGGGGTTTTAAGTCACTTTGCTAACTCTGTGTTTATCATAGATACGTTCACCCAGTCATGATGGTCCATCTGTAAATGGTACCTTCTGAATCTCCTCACCTCTCCATTTTTAAGTTTCACAAGCCTCTGGCAGAGCACCTGGCTTAGCCCACCCCCACGTGTGGCAGCCACAGGGACAGAGCTCCACGCAGGTGGCCCCTCTCCTCAGCTGAGCAAAATTCTGAAACCATTAAAGAGAAAGAAAAACTAAATAGCCATCTTAGGAGATGCCTACAAGGGAGATGCCTACATGGAACACTCAGTTCTCATACGGTGTGGTCCAGATCTTGTTTTCCTTAGCCTTTGCCTAGGTTTCCCTGGTGCTTTAGTGCACTGCCCTCCATGTAGCATGACATCAGAAGAATAGGCACCTCCTACCCCGTAGATTTTAGCATTTAAAATACCAACATGATTTCTTCAGATCTTCCCATTCATGTGTTCAGTACAGTCACCTGATAACCATTATATTTCTTTTATTTGTATAACATTGAGGGCAGAGATTGGATAGTGCCTATATAAAATAAGCCCCTGCCCTCTGAGTAAACAGTCTGCTCTAGTTAAGAGAAAAATCATCCATGGGTGGAATAGTTAATGAAATAAGGCAGCGCTGTTGATCAGGTGTCAGGAACACTGCGGTTGACAGGAGTTCCTCAGAGAAAGGGCCAACTGTGGGCAGCTCTACTCTCCTGCCTCTGGCTGCCACCCATCCCAGTGGGAAATGGGCCCAATTCAGGGCCAAGAGGAAAGTCACCCAGAGCCCCTGCCCATTTACTGGAGGCAGTCATCAGGATGCAGGCTGCCCCTGTGTGGAAGGCCAGAATTGGCCACACCCTGCCTTTTACTGGGGTTAGCAGCAAGACCCTTTTTCAAAACCAGTCCAAATGTAGTACGATTCAAATGTAGTAATGAGACCAATTTCAACTCTTTGGTTTTTGAGCTCATAAGTGAAAAGGGCCCAGAACAGCATCTGGTGACATACAAGCCCATCATGCGCTTGCTCACCGGACTGCCTAAGCACAGGCGTTCAGGAGGGCAGTCACAGCTGCCAGAGGCTTCTTTGGTTCTGTTTTTGTTCCAGGAAATAAAGATCAGATGAGCAGAGGAAGCAGAGATCAGATTTGTGAATTGAGACAGTTTGACAAGTGGTTTAAACCATTACACAATTGATCAGTGATCTGCCTCTGAATACTGCAAGGGGAGGAGGAGGAGTGGGTGGGCTTGGAGGGCTGTCTCGGCCCCCCACTTTCCCATTACTGTTGCTGCCTTCACCATCACCACCATCACCACCCGCACTGCTCAGCCTCCCAGGTCCTCCTGTAGGACTTCATGGAGCGCCATGGAAACCATCCTGGCAAGAACAGAGAACTGGGTTCAAGTCCTAGTTCTGCCCCTTACTGGCTTTCTGGGAGACCTTGAGAGTATGACTTAGCCTTTCTGAGTTTCAGGCTGTAAAAAGCAAATGTAAGAGATGATGGTGATAAAATAATAGTTACAGTTGTGGAAAAGTACGTTAAAACAATTCTGGGCCAAATCTACCATTTAATACCCTGTTACCCACCCGCACCCCCCAGCATCATTGCCCCTACCATACTCATGGGGTACAGTGAGAGGCACAGGCGGGGACCAGCTATTATAATTCGCCTTTATTGGGACCAGTAATTCAAAGTGGTGTTTTACACCTCTACATTTCTTTTAGTATGTTGATGCCTATTTTCTGGAAAGACAAAATAAATACTGTCTGGAGTTATATTAAACTCCTCAAAATGCTCCTTCCCTAGAGAATAAAGTAATCATATATTCTCAGTTCTGGAAAAACAGAAAAGAGAAGGAAACTAACACGTATGGAGAATCTGCTAGAAGACATGTACAAGGAAAAATTGTTATAGCAGTCAAAAGTTATCCCTAAATGTCTTTCATTTGGGAAAAGGACAAAATATAGCATAGTCTTAGATGGGCTTGTTACAACAGTTAAAAGAAATGAAATACAGAATATGATTAAATCCTAAAAACAAGATTAAGAACAAAACGTAAGTTAAACAATAGCATATACAACAAGCTTTCGTTTATGTAAAAGAAACTGAATACACAAATAAGCACTTAACTTGCTCATGGGTCTGTTAATTACCTGCATTCACACATATGTACATATACATATGTTTGTATAAAATGTGCCGTAAAGATTCACATCAAATTGTAACAGTGGTTACTATGTTGGGGTATCAAACTAGAAAATGAGATACAAAGGAAACTAATGTGGTCTTGCTGTTTTTGTTTTACTGAGAAGATAGACATAAAACATGATTCACGCAATGAGTATTATTTACTCAGAGCCTGGAAAGCTCAGACCCTCCTCCTGTGCAGGGGAGTGTTGTGATGTAGGCAGTCCCTTACCTCATGGGGATTATATTCTATTAAAAAAGAAGAATAGACTGTAGACTATAATGCCAACATAGGACTATCAAAAATAAAATTAAAGGGCCAGCTAAGGGGTTAGAGAGTGACCAGGGGCTATTAGGCCAGTCAGTCAGGAACAGCTTCTCTGAGGAGGTGACATTGAGCAGAGACCTGAATGCCAGTATCAGTGCTTGGTGATAGGGACATAGCCACATAGTTTATCATTCTCTGTACTTTGGGGACATTTTAAAAATACTTATCTTAACCAAAAAAATCTGCTTCAAGGTAGCATGAGATTTTTTAATGAGATTCCAGACCCAGGTAAAACATTTAGGGATTTCAACCTTGTGAATCAGTGATTGTTGGTAGAGAAGAGTATGTCTGAAAAAAACATCTCAGAAGTTAGTGACTTAATTTTATATCTGGTAAACACGAACATGTAAATCATTTTTTAAAATACAGACTCAAATGCTGAGCAAAATCTTCCTATTTGAGGTGGGGTTTCAGGAAATACAGCAGTGGTTCTCAAGGGAAAGGTGATAGGGGGATGCAGGTATCCAAACCTTCATGGCAAGGGATAAGATGTGTATGTTTGTCAAAAGGGGGCATGCTTTCTTTTTAATGTTGGAGGATGTGCTCATAAGGGCGAAATACACAGTTGAAAAGAGCTGTTAAAGGAGTTGGAAAATCTGATCTCAACACTGACATAAGCATTATAAGATTCTACCAGCAGTGAGAATGGGTCCCATGTCTGTCTCCTCACTTATAAGGTAGTGGAATGGTTCATATAACTGCAAACAGCATAAACAGCAGCTCCAGCTTTATCACTTCCACCATTAAAACCTACCTTTTATTAAGGGGTTCTCTGAAATGGAAAGTAGGCTAAATGCTCTATGTCCATTACTTATTTGGTTGAATGAGCGAGTAAGTAATCTCTAAGGCTCTTTTTAGCTTTCTCTGCTTGGTTATGAAGTGAGAATGAAGGCATAAGAGGCCACAAGAGTGGTGGTTGTGTCCCCAGGGAGCAGAAGTGAGGACAAATATCTGGCCCAGCTTGATGGGCCCCTTACTCCCTTTGCCATTTCATGTCCCCTTACCTGGTCAAACAAAAAAACACTTACCTTATTTTTATCTCCTTTATCCTCACCCTAGACACATGGCAAGGTATTCCCATTGCATGGCCAAATATTGATTAAAACTCCATTTTTTGTTCTATGCACAAAGAATTAGAAATTGCATTCTGTGGAACAAGAAGAAAGGGTTAGGGAATGATTTGATGACATGCATGCCTTGCTGTTTTATCTTCTTTGTTCCTGCTAGTAGATGCTTTAGATAGAATCCAATAGCTTTTTCAGGAAGGCATATCATCTAGGTAAATTTTAGGAATTTATTGTTGGATTCATGCTCTGGGTCAAACCCAGAGTGAGCCTAACAATTCTTGAGGGCTTTTTTGAGCCAACACTTTGGGCCCGCCCTTCTGCCCCTAAACACCAGGGTATAAACTGTTGTCCAAACAGCCAAAGGTAAATTATGCAGTACTTACTCTAGGAGGTTCAGGCAACCAGAGGTATTTCTAAACAAATAACTTGCAATCCTAAAATTTATAAACAGATTTCTCCAAGTGCTTTATGGGGAAGTAGATGGTCAGAAGGGTCAGAAACAATATTTTTATTAAAAACCTTAAATGGATTGTGGTGGTAGAACAGGTTACTGTACAATGTTGCCTGCATATGGAAACCCAAATGTGTTCATGGCAGTGTTCAGCCTCTCGTTTATCACTGAGCTATTTATTTATCTCACAATTTGCTTATGCTCTTCTTGAGCACTTATATTTCAGCAGAGTCACTACTTAAAATGCTTCTTTCTTTTTAAAAATCTATATGTAAGAAACTGTGTTCCCACTTCTGCCCTCCCCTCCCCAACCACTTCCAGAGCACCCTAAAGCATTCCCTACTCTGCTATGTTCCGAGACTTGACCTTTAAACTAGACCTTGTGTTTCCATCAGAGCCCTCTTCTCTAGTTTCTTCTGGCTCTTGTGTTGGACTATCTTGTAACAGGGTGACACTTGCACAAGCAATAGGGATAAGGCTGTCATAAGGCGAATGAGCTCTTTATGAAATGTTGATACGTTGACCTACATCTAATAGCACTAAAGAAATAGGACATTACAAAGCAGATGGGGAGGGGCCAGGAAAGGAAAAGGCACCCCTTGTCCACTAGTACATCAGTGGGAAAAGAAAGAAGCTGAGAAGCTTAATGGGAAAGGAATGAAGCAGGTTCTCAGTAGGCACATTAACCACAATAATAGGTGTGTGTTACCTGACACAGCCTGTGTCAGACACACTGAGGTGAATCATTGTGTGTGTGTGTTTCTGTGTATATATATATATTGTATATATTTATGTGTAATATATGTATATGTATATATTTATATGTATACAGAAATATTCCAAATCTAATTATAAGCTACAAAAAAGTATTATAAGGAAACAGACTGCTTATTTTTCAGCAGTTTATCCAAGCATGTATTTCTTATACACAGCAGGCTATAATCCAGGTATGTTTAAAAAAAATATTACCCTGGTATTCAAATCCCTCTTCAGTTTTAGTACTATCTTATCTTTATCCACAGTTGTAGCATATCTTTCCAACCCCAATGCCTGTATTCAGTGAGAAACAGTCAGGAGAAGGCAAATTACTTTAAGTATTTCAAAATAGGGGAAATAAATACAAGAAATTGATTGTAAAAATGTTGGGGGAGAAAATCAACACCAAGCTTTACCTTTCACATATGTAAAATTAACTTGAATTGGGTCCTAGATCTCAACATGTAGTATACACATTAATAGAACAAAGGATAATAATAATGTGATCAGTGCAGGAAAAGCATATGACAGAATTATATACACTTTCATTATAAAAACAGTCAACTAGATGTAGAAGGAAATTACCTCAGTGTAATAAAAACTATACATGAAAATCCCACAGTTAACTTCAAAGGCAACAGGGAAACGCTAAAAGCTAAAAGCTTTTCCTTTAAGATTAGAAACAAGGTAAGGATGCTCACTTTCACCACTTCTACTCAATAAAGTGCTGGAAGTCCTAGACAGAGCACTTAGGCAAGAAAAAGAAATAAAAGCATCCAAATTGGAAGAAAAATCAAATATGTATACTTGCAGAGGACATGATCTACTATATAAAAAAGTCCTAAAAATTCCCCCAAAACTCCTTTTAGAACTAATAAATGAATTCAGCAAAGTTGCAGGATATAAAATCGACATACAAAAATCAGTTGGTTTTCTTTATACAAACAATGAACAACTGAAAAGGAAATTAAGAAAATAATCTCATTTATAATATCATCAAAATGAATAAAATATTTAGGAATAAAGAGATAAAAAACATTTATTAAAATCTATAAAACTTTTCTGAGAGAAATTAAAAAGACACACATAAATGGAAAGATGCCCCATGTTTGTGGATAAGAAGACTTAATATTGTTAAAATATTCATACTACCCAAAGCAATCTACAGATTCACTGCAATCCCTTAAAAAATTCCAATGGCATTTTTTGCAGAAATATATATATATTTTTTTTTTGAGAGGGCATCTCTCATATTTATTGATCAAATGGTTGTTAACAACAATAAAATTCAGTATAGGGGGGTCAATGCTCAATGTAATCCATCTCAAGCCTAATTCTCGTCAGTCTCCAATCTTCTGAAGCATAACAAACAAGTTCTTACATGGTGAACGAATTCTTCAACAGTGAATAAATTCTTACATGGTAAACAGTACAAGGGCATTCATCACAGAAACTTTCGGTTTTGATCATGCATTATGACCTATAAACAATCAGGTCAAATATGAATATTCGTTTGATTTTTGTACTTGATTTATATGTTGATCCCACATTTCTCCTATTATTATTATTATTATTTTTATTTTTAATAAAATGCTGAAGTGGTAGGTAGATGCAAGATAAAGGTAGAAAACATAGTTTAGTGCTGTAAGAGGGCAAATGTAGATGATCAGATGATCAGGTGTGTGCCTATGGACCAAGTATTAATCTAGGCTAGACAAGGGCAGCAAGACATCCACGGATGCAGAAGATTTCTCTCAAAGCAGGGGGGGTGAGGTTCTGAGCCTCACCTCTGTTGATCCCCAAATTCTCACCTGATGGCCCCCCTGCGACTGTGCCTGTCTTAGGTTGTTCCTCCCTTGAGGAATCTTACCCGTCTCTGACTAACCAGTCATCTTCCGGGGCCATACAGGGAAATGTAAAGTTGGTAAGTGAGAGAGAAGCCATATTGTTTGCAAAGGTTAGCTTTTTACTTCTTTGCACATTTATGCCCTGTGGCTTCTATGCCCAGCACTTGTCTCGAGGTATCTTTACCACCTGGAGGAATTACGATACTCGGTAAATTCGATATGAGGCGCGAATTCTATTTAAGGGTTGTAATTAGGAAGGAAGAAGAAAAGCTATAGATGTAGCATATGAAGGAAACATGGGAGGATTGATTATTTCTTTGACATATCTTCTTGTAGAGTACCTTAAGTATGTATAGGTTTTAAACTACGAACTAATTTGCACACACATATTAACATAATAGGAATACGGTGACATAAACAAAGCAAATCTATAATTACCATCCATCTCCAGTGAAGCCAAGAAAACCATTTAGGCACCCTAGGCATTTGTGAAAATTTATCTATGATATGATGGATATTGTCCAACTGTACTTGAACCATCAGACAAATTAAAGCAGCCCATTTCTGGGATCTGTTCACATCCCATGTGTTCTTTTAACCATAGATAGTCTATAGTCATGAGATTTTGGAGTGGTACAACTTGCACCCCTCCCAACTCCTGGTTGAGTTCCAACAGTACAGATCCGGTCAAATTCGTTGTCTCACTGTATGCACATGCCAGCCTAGACATCTCCCTCCTCATTCCTATGGCAAGTCCAGGAGACGGTGGGCTGGATGCAGCCACAACCGCAGCATCGTCCAGATCCCTGTGGAGGCTTTTTGATGATCATCCCCCGGCACAAGTCCCCCACACAAGGCTTTTTGATGATCATCCCCCGGCACAAGAGAGTGCTGATGCCGGAAGCTCCTCCTCATATCGTATCTTAGTTCATTTTCTGGGTATCCAAGCTAGGCCTTGATCTTCTGCATAGAAACAAACAGACCCTTTGCCCACACTTTGACATGCCCTCTATACCACGGTGCAGAACTCATTGGAGGTCAGCACACAATAACTGCATTTTTTTTTTTTTTTTAATTAAGAGAAAGGAATATTATCAGAAAAAAGTACCTCCATAGCTGATCATCTGACACCCTTTAAGTGATCAACATTAAGGATATTTAAAGCATGCATTGATCTTTGATTTACCAATAGTTTTATCCTGTTAAGGAGTAATCCCCCTTTTCTTTCTTTCTTTCTTTTTTTTTTTTTAATTTTTAATCTACACTTACATGAAGAATACTATGTTTACTATGCTCTCCCCTATATCAGATCCCCCCTAACAACCACATTACGGTTACTGTCCATCAGCTTAGCAAAATGTTGTAGAGTCACTACTTGTCCTCTCTGTGTTGTGCAGCCCACCCTCCCCTTTCTCCCTCCCCCCATGCATGCTAATCTTAATAACCCTCTTCTTCTTCCCCCCTCTTATCCCTCCCTGCCCACCCATCCTCCCCAGTTCCTTTCCCTTTGGTACCTGTTAGTCCATTTTTGGGTTCTGTAATTCCACTGCTGTTTTGTTCCTTCATTTTTCCTCTGTTCCTACACTCCTCAGATGAGTGAAATCATTTGGTATTTCTCTTTCTCCACTTGGCTTATTTCACTGAGCATAATACTCTCCAGCTCCATCCATGTTGCTTCAAATGGTTGGATTTTTCCACTTCTTATGGCTGAGTAGTATTCCATTGTGTATATGTACCACATTTTCTTTATCCATTCATCTACCGATGGACATTTAGGTTGCTTCCAATTCTTGGCTATTGTAAATAGTGCTGCGATAAACATAGGAGTGCATCTGTCTTTCTCAAACTTGATTGCTGCGTTCTTAGGGTAAATTCCTAGGAGTGGAATTCCTGGGTCAAATGGTAGGTCTGTTTCGAGCATTTTGACGCACCTCCATACTGCTTTCCACAATGGTTGAACTAATTTACATTCCCACTAGCAGTGTAGGAGGGTTCCCCTTTTTCCACAGCCTCGCCAACATTTGTTGTTGTTTGTCTTTTGGATGGCAGCTATCCTTACTGGTGTGAGGTGATACCTCATTGTAGTTTTAATTTGCATTTCTCTGATAATTAGTGATGTGGAGCATCTTTTCATATGTCTGTTGGCCATCTGTATTTCTTTTATAGAGAACTGTCTGTTCAGTTCCTCTGCCCATTTTTTAATTGGGTTATTTGTTTTTTGTTTGTTGAGGCGTGTGAGCTCTTTATATATTCTGGACGTCAAGCCTTTATCGGATCTGTCATTTTCAAATATATTCTCCCATACTGTAGGGTTCCTTTTTGTTCTATTGATGGTGTCATTCGCTGTACAGAAGCTTTTCGGCTTAATGTAGTCCCACTTGCTCATTTTTGCTGTTGTTTTCCTTGCCCGGGGAGTTATGTTCAAGAAGAGATCACTCATGTTTATGTCTAAGAGGTTTTTGCCTATGTTTTTTCCAAGAGTTTAATGGTTTCATGACTTACATTCAGGTCTTTGATCCATTTTGAGTTTACCTTTGTATATGGGGTTAGACAATGATCCAGTTTCATTCTCCTACATGTAGCTGTCCAGTTTTGCCAGCACCATCTGTTGAAGAGACTGTCATTTTGCCATTGTATGTCCATGGCTCCTTTATCAAATATTAGTTGACCATATATG
The DNA here is from genome assembly GCF_040802235.1 of Manis javanica. Lineage (NCBI taxonomy): Eukaryota > Metazoa > Chordata > Mammalia > Pholidota > Manidae > Manis > Manis javanica. The sequence goes on from NC_133160.1 coordinate 51,495,982, forward strand.
TTTGGGTTAATTTCTGGGGTCTCTAATCTGTTCCACTGGTCTGTGGCTCTGTTCTTGTGCCAGTACCAAATTGTCTTGATTACTATGGCTTTGTAGTAGAGCATGAAGTTGGGGAGTGAGATACCCCCTACTTTATTCTTCTTTTTCAGGATTGCTTTGGCTATTCGGGGTCTTTGGTGTTTCCATATGAATTTTTGAATTATTTGTTCCAATTCATTGAAGAATGTTGCTGGTAATTTGAGAGGGATTGCATCAAATCTGTATATTGCTTTGGGCAGGATGGCCATTTTGACGATATTAATTCTTCCTAGCCATGAGCATGGGATGAATTTCCATTTATTAGTGTCCCCTTTAATTTCTCTTAAGAGTGACTTGTAGTTTTCAGAGTATAAGTCTTTCACTTCTTTGGTTAGGTTTATTCCTAGGTATTTTATTCTTTTTGATGCAATGGTGAATGGAATTGTTTTCCTGATTTCTCTTTCTATTGATTCGTTGTTAGTGTATAGGAAAGCTACAGATTTCTGTGTGTTAATTTTGTATCCTGCAACTTTGCTGTATTCCGAAATCAGTTCTAGTAGTTTTGGAGTGGAGTCTTTAGGGTTTTTTATGTACAGTATCGTATCATCTGCAAATAGTGACAGTTTAACTTCTTCTTTACCAATCTGGATTCCTTGTATTTCTTTGTTTTGTCTGATTGCCGTGGCTAGGACCTCCAGTACTATGTTAAATAACAGTGTGGAGAGTGGGCATCCCTGTCTGGTTCCCGACCTCAGAGGAAATGCTTTCAGCTTCTCACTGTTCAGTATAATGCTGGCTGTGGGTTTATCATATATGGCCTTTATTATGTTGAGGTACTTGCCCTCTATTCCCATTTTGCTGAGAGTTTTTATCATGAATGGATGTTGAATTTTGTCAAATGCTTTTTCAGCATCTATGGAGATGATCATGTGGTTTTTGTCTTTCTTTTTGTTGATGTGGTAGATGATGTTGATGGATTTTCGAATGTTGTACCATCCTTGCATCCCTGGGATGAACCCCACTTGGTCATGGTGTATGATCCTTTTGATATACTGTTGAATTCTGTTTGCTAATATTTTATTGAGTATTTTTGCATCTACATTCATCAGGGATATTGGTCTGTAATTTTCTTTTTTGGTGGGGTCTTTGCCTGGTTTTGGTATTAGGGTGATGTTGGCCTCATAGAATGAGTTTGGGAGTATTCCCTCTTCTTCTATTTTGTGGAACACTTTAAGGAAAATGGGTATTATGTCTTCTCTGTGTGTCTGATAAAATTCCGAGGTAAATCCGTCCGGCCCCGGGGTTTTGTTCTTGGGTAGTTTTTTGATTACTGTTTCAATTTCTTTGCTTGTAATTGGTTTGTTTAACTTTTGTGTTTCTTCCTTGGTCAGTCTTGGGAGGTTGTATTTTTCTAGGAAGTTGTCCATTTCTTCTAGGTTTTCCAGCTTGTTGGCATATAGGTTTTCATAGTAGTCTTTAATAATTCTTTGTATTTCTGTGGAGTCTGTAGTGATTTTTCCATTCTCATTTCTGATTATGTTGATTTGTGTTGACTCTCTTTTTCTCTTAATAAGTCGGGCTAGAGGCTTATCTATTTTGTTTATTTTCTCAAAGAACCAGCTCTTGGTTTCGTTGATTTTTGCTATTGTTTTATTCTTCTCAATTTTGTTTATTTCTTCTCTGATCTTTATTATGTCCCTCCTTCTGCTGACTTTAGTCCTCATTTGTTCTTCTTTTTCCAGTTTTAATAATTGTGATGTTAGACTATTCATTTGGGATTGTTCTTCCTTCTTCAAGTGTGGATTGCTATATACTTTCCTCTTAAGACTGCTTTCGCTGCATCCCACCGAAGTTGGGGCTTAGTGTTGTTGTTGTCATTTGTTTCTATATATTCCTTGATCTGTATTTTGATTTGTTCATTGATCCATTGATTATTTAGTAGCATGTTGTTAAGCCTCCATGTGTTTGTGAGCCTTTTTGTTTTCTTTGTAGAATTTATTTCTACTTTCATACCTTTGTGGCCTGAAAAATTGGTTGGTAGAATTTCAATATTTTGGAATTTACTGAGGCTCTTTTTGTGAGCTAGTATGTGGTCTATTCTTGAGAATGTTCCATGTGCACTTGAGAAGAATGTATATCCTGTTGCTTTTGGATGTAGAGTCCTATAGATGTCTATTAGGTCCATCTGTTCTAGTGTGTTGTTCAGTGCCTGTGTGTCTTTACTTATTTTCTGCCCGGTGGATCTATCCTTTGGGGTGAGTGGTGTGTTGAAATCTCCTACAATGAATGCATTGCAGTCTATTTCCGTCTTTAGTTCTGTTAGTATTTGCTTCACATATGCTGGTGCTCCTGTATTGGGTGCATATATATTTAGAATGGTTATATCCTCTTGTTGGACTGAGCCCTTTATCATTATGTAGTATCCTTCTTTATCTCTTATTACTTTCCTTGTTTTGAAGTCTATTTTGTCTGATATTAGTACTGCAACCCCTGCTTTCTTCTCACTGTTGTTTGCCTGAAATATGTTTTTCCATCCCTTGACTTTTACGCTATGCTTATCTTTGGGTTTAAGGTGAGTTTCTTGTAAGCAGCGTATAGATGGGTCTTGTTTTTTTATCCATTCTATCACTCTATGTCTTTTGATTGGTGCATTAAGTCCATTTACATATAGGGTGACTATTGAGAGATATGTACTTATTGCCATTGCAGGCTTTAGATTCGTGGTTACCAAAGGTTCAAGGTTAGCTTCTTTAGTATCTTACTGCCTAACTTAGCTCGCTTATTGAGCTGTTATATACACTGTCTGGAGATTCTTTTCTTCTCTCCCTTCTTATTCCTCCTCCTCCATTCTTCATATGTTGTGTGTTTTGTTCTGTGCTCTTTTTAGGGGTGCTCCCATCTAGAGAAGTCCCTGTAGGATGCCCTGTAGAGGTGGTTTGTGGGAAGCAAATTCCCTCAGCTTTTGCTTGTCTGGGAATTGTTTAATCCCGCCATCATATTTAAATGATAGTCGTGCTGGATACAGTATCCTTGGTTCAAGGCCCTTCTGTTTCATTGCATTAAGTATATCATGCCATTCTCTTCTGGCCTGTAGGGTTTCTGTCGAGAAGTCTGATGTTAGCCTGATGGGTTTTCCTTTATAGGTGACCTTTTTCTCTCTAGCTGCCTTTAAAACTCTTTCCTTGTCTTGATCCTTGCCATTTTAATTACTATGTGTCTTGGTGTTGTCCTCCTTGGATCCTTTCTGTTGGGAGTTCTGTGTAATTCCATGGTCTGTTCGATTATTTCCTCCCCCAGTTTGGGAAAGTTTTCAGCAATTATTTCTTCAAAGAGACTTTCTATCCCTTTTCCTCTTTCTTCCTCTTCTGGTATCCCTATAATACGAATATTATTTCTTTTGTATTGGTCACATATTTCTCTTAGTGTTGTTTCATTCCTGGAGATCCTTTTATCTCTCTCTATGTCAGCTTCTATACGTTCCTGTTCTCTGGCTTCTATTCCTTCAATGGCCTCTTGCATCTTATCCATTCTGCTTATAAATCCTTCCAGGGATTGTTTCACTTCTGTGATCTCCTTCCTGACATCTGTGATCTCCTTCTGGACTTCATCCCACTGCTCTTGCATTTTTCTCTGCATCTCATCCCACTGCTCTTGCATTTTTCTCTGCATCTCATCCCATTGCTCTTGCATTTTTCTCTGCATCTCCGTCAGCATGTTCATGACTTTTATTTTGAATTCTTTTTCAGGAGGACTGGTTAGGTCTGTCTCCCTCTCAGGTGTTGTCTCTGTGATCTTTGTCTGCCTGTAATTTTGCCTTTTCATGGTGATAGAGATAGTTTGTCGATCTGGTACAAGTGACCGCTGGAAGAGCTTCTCTTCTTGTTGGTTTGTGGCCTTCTTCTGGGAGAATAGCGACCTCTAGTGGCTTGTGCTGGGCAGCTGTGCGCAGACGGCTTCTGCTTCCTGCCCAGTTGCTTTGGGGTTTATCTCTGCTGTTGCTGTGGGCTTGGCCTGGCTGGGGCTGTTCCTCCAAAATGGTGGAGCCCCGTTGGAGGGGGAGCGGCCGGGAGGCTATTTATCTCCGTAAGGGGCCTCTGTGCTCCCTGCTGCCAGGGGGTTAGAGTGCCCAGAGATCCCCAGATTCCCTGCCTCTGGTCTAAGTGACCTGTTCTGCCCCTTTAAGACTTCCAAAAAGCACTCTCCAAACCAAAACAACAACAGCAGCAATGAGAGAGGGAACAGAAAGGAAAAAAAAAAGGAAAAAACACGCGATTTTTTTTTTTTTTTTTTTGTCCTCAGGTGCCAGTCCCAGGCACCCGCTCATTGGTCCTGCTGCCCTGTCTCCCTAGCACCAGGGTCCCTGTCCTTTCAAGGCTTCCAAAAAGCACCCACCCACCGGTCCCGCAGGGAAGGAACGCTCGATATTCTTTGTCCTCAGGCGCTGGTCCCAGGCACCCACTCACCAGTCCCGCTGCCCTGCCTCCCTAGCACCGGGGTCCCTGTCCCTTTAAGGCTTCCAAAAAGCACTCACCAAAAAGAGAGAAAAAAAGGGGAAAAACACTCGATTTCCTCCGTCCTCAGGTGCTGGTCTCAGGCACCCGCCCACCAGTCCCACAGAGAAAAACGCGCGATATTCTTTGTCCTCAGGCACCGGTCCCAGGCACCCGCTCACCAGTCCCGCCGCCCTGCCTCCCTAGCACCGGGGTCCCTGTCCCTTTTAGGCTTCCAAAAAGCACTCGCAAAAAAGAGAGAAAAAAAAGGGGAAAAACGCGCGTGTTCCTCTGTCCTCAAGTGCCGGTCTCAGGCACCCGTCCCCTGGTCCCGCAGGGAAAAACGCGGGATATTCTTTGTCCTCAGTCGCCGGTCCCAGGCACCTGCTCACCGGTCCCGCTACCCTGCCTCCCTAGCAACAGGGGCCCGTCCGTTTAAGGCTTCCAAAAAGCACTTGCCAAAAAAAAACCGCTCCGGTTTCTTTCCACCGCTGGGAGCCGGGGGGAGGGGCGCTCGGGTCCCGCCAGGCCGGGGCTTGTATCTTATCCCCTTCGCAAGGCGCTGGGTTCTTGCAGGTGTGGATGTGGTCTGGATGTTGTCCTGTGTCCTGTGGTCTCTATTTTAGGAAGATTTTTCTTTGGTAGATTTTCATAGCTCTATGTGTTTTGGGGAGGAGATTTCCACTGCTCTACTCACGCCGCCATCCTGTCTCCGCCCTTGCAGAAATATTTTTAAGAATCCTAAAATTTATGGAACCCCATGGTCCCTGAATAGCCAAAACAATCCTAAGAAAGAACAAAGCCAGAGGCCTCACACTTCCTTCTTTTGAAATATATTACAAAGCTACTATCATCAAAACAGCATGGTACTGGCACAAAAACAGACATAGGAACAGAACAAAGAGCCCAGAAATAAACCCTCCTATATATGATCAAATGATCTGCGGCAGAGGTGCCAAGACTATACAATAGAGGAGAGTCTCTTCAACAGATGGTACTGGGAAAGCTGGATATCCACATACAAAAGAAAGAAGTTGGACTCTTATCTTGCAGGAGTCATGCAAGATGGGAGACTCTCAGGATCTGTTATGCAAAAATGAGCATGTGATTGAAAGTATTGTGCTCTATGCTCTGAGGTTGTCTCAAGAGTAAATTTAATATAAAGTCATTTTGCCACAAATATAAAAAGGGGTTGGCAGTTTCTCATATAGTTTACATGTACCTACCACATGTACCCAGAACTTCTAGGTAATTATGCAAGAGAAATGAAAATGTGTGCCTTCAAAAAGACTTCCATACAAATGTTCATAGCAACTTCATTGACAATAGTCAAACACTGCAAATAACTCAAATGGTATTCAGCTTTTGAATGGATAAGCAAAATGTGATTTATATAGACAATGGAATACTCTTCAGCAAAAAAATGAACTGTTGCTACATGCAGTATCATGGATGGATCTCAAAATGAGTATACTGAGTGAAAGAAATCAGACACAAAAGAGTACATACTATAAAATTACATTTATGTAAAATTATAGAATATAGGCCTTCAACTAAACCCATGATCTTCCATGGGGGAATGATCTTGCCATTTTGGCAATACCTGGAGACTTTTTAGATTGTCATAGCTGGAGAGAGGGTAATGATATTGGCATTCAGTGAGTAGAGATCAAGAATTCTGCTAAACACCCTATGATTCACAAGACATTTCCCACACAACAAAGAACTATCCACCCCAAATGTCAATCATACCAATGTTGATATTGACAACACCGATTAAAATTTATTTTAAAAAAAATCAGACATTACCTGGGGCCAGTGACAGAGGGAAGGATTAACTGCAAAGAGGCATGAGAAATTTGGGGGTGGGGGGAATAGAAATGTTCAGCATTTTTAAAAAACACCATCAGGATAGTAGTGATTGCATGAGTACACACATCCATCGCATGCATCAGAGCTTATCAAATTATGCACTTTAAAACAAATGCAATTTATTGCAGGTAAATTATGCTTCAGGGAAGTTGACTTACCAAAAAACAAAAGAAGTTTAGAAGATTATAGGAGCAAGAGGGGGTGACCCTGGGTTCCTGAGCCTACATCTACTATTCTGATGTTGCTGGAGCTGTCTTGCTTCTGCCGGGCAGACCACCAGCACTGCTGCTGAGTAGGAACTCAGAATCCCACTCCCTCTGATTCTGGAAACTAATGCCAATATATCTCGAGTTCACAGTGACCTGACTAAACCAGGAGTAAAGTAATTTCCTTCTTCCTCCTGCCTCCAATCTCCTTGGCAGTACCTAAGAGAAAGACAGCTGGCAAGGGAGTCTGGGAAATGTGGTTCCCAGCCTTGTAGCTCCCAATGAAACAGGAGAGCACAGAGGGCAGGAAGTGGGCAGAACACCTACTACAGGCTCCATCTGCCACATAGCTTATCGTTCTCTAGACCCTAAGCTACAGCCCAATCAAACCATCCACGTGCCTTGATACATGCTCTGAAGACACCTATTCCTGTCGGTTCTCCTGAAGGGAATGCCATTTGCCCTCATCTCCGTATTTCCCAATTCTGATCAGAACTCACCACTGGTTTATGTGTAACCTACTTCATGACACTCTTGGTTACCCAGTTGGCAGTGAAGTTTTCCCTGCTCTTTTGTTTTCTTAGCATTTTATTTATGCCTCTTTTAGCTTACATCACCTTGTATTAAATTTATGTATATGAAAGTACTAGATCAAATTCAACTTAAAGGCAGACCCTGTATTTGGTTCATCCTTATTTGCTCTAATAGTGCTCATCAACATTGCTGTCTACCTGCTGGGTGTTCAGTAACTACCTGTTGAACTAAATAAGTTGATGAATGAATAAATGAAGTGTATAGGTAATTTTATACAATTACAAAAATGGGTAAGTCTGCATGATATCTGCTTATTTCTATAGATCCATCTGACAGCTTCCCCTTTTTTACTGTTTGGTCATTCTCATCATGTTCATGCTTAGGAAGAGCGTTCCATATACCAGATACAATGCTTAATGCTTAATTTAAAGTTTTCTATAGGTGGCACTAATTGGGGATTGTAAAATAACTATAAGTTTTCACTAGATTTTGCCTCCTTTCCTACAAAAACTAAAGCAAAGATCACATTGTCCCTTCTTTTGACACTTAGTGAGGAATTACTCAGTGAAGGAACGCTTAATGAAATCTGTAAGGAGTTTGAATAATTGGAGAAAATCTCTGTCCTCCTGGGCAGAGTGTCACAGGGAAAGGAAACCAATGATGAAGAGATGGAAGCAAAGTAAAATGATAATGATGTGACCTAATTTAATATATAAGCTTTCAGAGAATTCTCCTCCATCAAACCAAATAATAACAATGCTTTAAACTTCCTCATCTGAAAGGTGAAAAAGAACTTTTCTGGTTTGAACTCATCAGGTGTATATTTATAATCATAGAACGAAAATTTTAAAAGGCAAAATACCAGTTATATATGAATGATTTTAGGAGTTACTCAGCCAAGTGGATGAATTTGTACCATAGCCCAGAATGCTTGGTTCCTAAAAGTAGCCAAGCATTGTCTATAAGAACCACTAAGCAGGCAAAGAGAAACCAGCAGCTCCGCTCCACCAGCACAGAGCCGTGTAGTTGTCTACAGCACCAGCTTGGTTCTGGATTCCATCTCTGCCCCTTTGTATGTTCTTGACTTTGGACCAGTTGACTTCACCTGTAAAATGTGAAGTAGCCATTAAGGTTATAATACACACATTTCAGAGTGACATTACGAGGATGACATAGGTTAACATGTGTAATGGCTTAGCACAATTCCTGGCAAGTAGGAAGGAGTCAATGCATTCTAGCTGTAACTATTAATACTACATGGCCTCTGAGGAAAGTGACCCAGAGGCTTGTCATTGTCACAGCAGAAGCCACTCGAAAGAGGGAAAACTTAAATCTAATTGCAAGCTTATCTTCTCAGACATTCTTGTTAAGCAAAAGGTAAAAGCAAGGGACACATGTGAAAGGAGCACATTTCCTCATTAAAAACATTGGGCAGATGAAGTTGAATTAACTATGTCCTATAATTATGACAGGGAAGGTATAAGCAGTGCTCCAGCCCTAAGGAACCTCGGTTCTGAGAAGAGATGAAAAGACAGCAACATTGTAAGTTAGCCAGCATGGCTGCGTGTCTCCCCTCTCGAGCTCTTGTATAACAGGCGTGATTGGAATTTATGTCCTATTTTCAAGAAGATAAGCATTGGTAACACAATGGACAGAAGGATGCTGTTTTTCTTTGAAACCTTATTTTTCAAGCGCATGTTGGAAAATAAGCTTTAATGTTATGGCAGAGCAGCTCCCAGCATGTGAACACCAAACCTCCTAGAGCATCAGGACACCTGGGGGGTTATATTCATCACCACCTTCTGTTCTCAACACAGAGAACATTTATTCTGAGGGCAGTGTTTGTTAGTTCCTAACAGAGGAGGACTTATTCCAGCCTGCCACTGCTCTATGCCTTCTTTCATAGGACAGGCAGGAGAGTAAATATCAAACTTCATTCTGGGAAGGGCAATTTTTTGCTCTTTGAATAACCATCATAAAGAAACAATTAAGTAGGAAAGCAATGATTTCATATGAAAAGTGTCATGTGAGGTTAATAGACAACATAGTTAGTGAAATGTAATTCAAAATATACATTTAAAGAAAAGCCAGGGAACTCTTGTTGCATATAGTAATGTGTTCTCCAGCTCACCCGGGATGCAAAATCTCTTAAATGAAGCATTCTTAGCCTTTTATGGTTTCTGTGAGAATCTGATGAAATCAACCCTCTCACCAGAAAAAATGCATATATGCATATAGTCATAAAAACATATGTGTTATTTCACGTACCTGGACTCCCCTGCAAATCCACTAATCTTCAGATTAAGAATCTCAATTTTAAAATAGAGATATGGCCAAGGTCATAGATTTTGGACTCAGACGTAAATTTGAGTTTTCATTCCAATTCTTACTGCAGTGTAAGCTTGGGAAGTTTTTAACCTTTCTGAGCCTGTTTTATCACCTGATTATAGAAATAATAATACTTCCAATGTCATACGTTAATTTTGAATATTAAATTAGACTATCTGTTTACGTACATAGAATATATAGTCCCTGGCATGTAATAAGTACTCAGTAAGCATTAATATTGTTTTTAGCTTATAAAATACAAAACTTAAGACCTACAGGGCTAGAGAGGAACTTCAGTTTTAATGCTACAAACATTTACCAAGTTCCTCCTATTTATGAAGGGGTGTGGTGGAATTCTAAAAGGGGAACGTTGACAAAGATATGGGCCTTAGCCGAGGAAATGATAAAGACAGGCCAGGCATGCCCAGCAGCAGACAGGGCAGATCCCAGGATCTTCCAGTCCCAGGCCAAAGGAACTCGGACTGTCATCCAGACTCACTGTCACGGGCAGTCACATCACACCCGCAGCAGAACCACAGCCGCAGGGCCTACAGCACAGAAAGAGACCTGTGAGTCTTCATGTGACACTTTAGGTGTTAAAGAGGAGAGAGATAAACCAAAGACATTAATGACTTACGGATCAAATGGAACTAATAAAACAAATCCCACCACGGATATTTTTTGGTTAACCACAGTTAGGCTACAGATGGATTTTACCCAGAATGTGTGGAAATAGACAAAAGCAGTAGTTAGAAGTCAACAAAATAGGTCAAAAAGCTCCATTTAAAATAGACTATTTCCTGCTTACCATCTAATTAGATGATCTTCAGCACCATGAGAAAGGCATTCAAGACTGAGAATTAGATGCCTTGGGAGGGGTCTTAAAACCACCCGAGCCAGTTCAGCACTACTACAGTATCTCATTTCCTTGAGTACGGATTGTTAATCATGAGTCAGTACCAATAAAGGAGGTTAAAAAAGCAGAACGTATTTAAAACAAAAGAAGTAAACGAACCAATGACAATATTCTCTGGCCATTTTCAGTCTCTTCTGGGGCTTACCCTCATTCTTCTTCTGCCCTCCCAGTAAATATGAGATTTCAAACTCAAATGTCTACACAGGATAAGTAACATGAACCAGTGAGAAAGGTAGTCAACCTAGAACCTCTCTGTCTTCAGCTAGTGGGCAGCTCTTACTCAGCTTCCCCCAGTGATTTTCATCCAGGAACTGGGCATGTATTGCCAAATATTTCTTTTTTCCAAGATAAATTTCTAATGTAAATTTGTATGTAAAATGTTCTGACTTTTAAATATTAAGCTAATTCACACTTTAAGGAAAACATTGTGTAAGCCAAACACATCATGTCAGGAGCACCAGTTTGAGTCTCTGGCTGTATATAGGTTTTGGTGTTCCTGGGAGCTCTGCCCCTGGTATTATCTTGTCACTCCACAGTGTCTTCCTATAAAAACCTCAGTCTATCCATGGTTTAAAATACCTTCTCTATGCTGAACCCTCTCACTTCCTTTGTTGATTGACAGTTATGTCCTCTCCTTTAAACTCCAGACCCCAGTACCTAGCTGTGAACTCCACCATCTCCTTTGGATGATATGGTCTTCTCTAACATAGCATGCACAATACTGAAGTCTTGGTCTACCCTACCCATTCGTCTTTCCCGTTTCTCTAAGCTCCATAGATGGTACTTCTGTGACTCGAGAAATGTGGGGTTATTCTCTACTTTCTCCTCTCTTGCTGCTCTTGTCCAGTCCATCACTTTTCTGTATATCCTCCTTCTAAAATATTTCTTAAGTTTGTCCCTTTGTCTCCATTCCTATTGCCACAATAGGTTGCCATCATCTTTCATCTGTTTACTGCAAGAGTTTCCTCCAGATTCCCTTCACCCTCTGTCCTACCAATTGATTCTTCACTGAACAGCAAGAATGATCTTGCTCTTTAAAATATTGAATGGATCATATCCCTCTGTTTAAATTCTCTTAATGTCTTTAAAATGCATACAAACCAAGAGAAGAAAATGTATCAAGTAGCTATTATCCTGTGTCAAATGGACTAAGAGTATTTTTTTTCATTTGTAAACGGGAATAATATCTACATCATGGGATTGTTGTGAGAATTCCATAAAGGCCAATGTTGTAAGTGTGTGAATTAGTTTTTGCAGGGAAGGAGGTAAAATTCAGTGAACATGTATATTATTGTTAATAGCTACTATACACTCCTCAATGAGTACCACCTACAGAGAACCCTCTAAATGTTTTAGTGACAATGTTTTCATTTGTATTATTGTGGCCTCAGAGTAAAATATCTGCCTTGACTAACGAATAAAATGCTTCTTTTAAAAATTCTAGAACAAACCCAATTCCATTAAAAACATGGGAGAGTAAAGAACAGTTTCAAATGTCTCCAGGTCATTTTTTTAAGTTTTGAAATGCAGAATGATTAGATGATGTAGTTCATATGATGTCACATCATAAATATTGAACCTTTATTTGCCTATCTCTATTCATTTGAATTGATCTTTGCCTAGAGCTGTGCAGGATAATCAGTTTCCAAAATAGCATCATGAATGTAGCCCATAGTTATAGCAGCCCTTACGGCCCTTTTGGCTCTCAATTCACACATTCTGATATAGAAAACACCATGGAATCTGCTGAGGCTGGTGGCTGAAAAGCCAGGAGCAAAGGTGAGAAACGGCCACTGCAGGTACGGTGCGCTATCGCTGTGGAGCTCTGAATGAGTTGGCTTATAGCTGTGCTTCTTTCTTTTAAAACTAGATCTACATGAAAGTCATAAATCATTCCATGATGAGCTCTTGAGTTGATTTCCAGTTTAACTGTGAGCTGGGAATTTTGGCTTCTTGTGTGCTGACTTGGTTCATGAACCACTGCAAAAAAAAGAAAGAAGGAAGAGAAGGAAGAACAGTGATATCTCTGTAATATAGTCCTCACTTTTTATCTCCAGGAATAAGAATATTTCAACTTTCATTACACTTTAAAGTAGTGAATTCTCCCTGGGAAACATATTCAAGTTCAGTCTTTTGTCTTTCAATTGGGTTTATTCCTGTGTAACATCCCATCTCTCTAAAACTGATTCTTAAGGCCATAACTCTTTGTTACTCTGTTACGATTTTCCTTAACCATTGCTCAACATGAAATATATCACTGGTTATTAGAGCAAAAGTATTGTGACTATCAGCATTCTTTGGTATGTAGACCTTTTTGCTGGTCTTTTGCGTGTTGCTTCTGCAGGGCAATGGAACATACAAGATCTTTTGGCTTTAAAGCTGCCTTTTATGTAATCAAACTCCCCAGCCTTCCCTGTGCATGTTCCCAAGCTTGGTTCTGCATTCCAGTCATATTTAAATATGATCTGATGTCCGTCTGCACAAGGCTTCCTATCACCTCTAGCTATCTGCTATTGTTAGTGTTTAAAAGATTCCTCCTTCTCAGTCATCTGGCTTAAATACGAGTTATCCTATAGGACTCCGTTTAGACATCATACCCTACAGGAAGGCTTCTTTGACTCAGGAAATGGTTACAGAGCCCTCTTACCTGCTCCTGTAACACCATGCACATCTTCCAGCATATGCTTATCCCCATGTTCTGTGAATGACTAGCTAACAATCTTCCCACCTACTAGAAGGTAAGCTCGCTGAAGGCAGGAGTTGTCTCACCTACTATTCCTGACATGTAGCACAACCCTTAGCACATACTGGGGACCCGTTTGGTCTTGAGTGAATGAATGTTGTTTGTCCACTGCAGAGTGTTTGGGTGTGAAATCTGAAAAAATTCTAAAAGAAAATCAATATAAATCTCAAAACTTGAGACCACTTTTATTAACACTTTTGTTTCCTTGTTTTCTAGTTAACTTTCTCTGTCAACCTCACTGCCAATAAAGTTTGAATGCTTTTGCTTTCACTAAACAGAATACTGTGAGCATTTCCTTATGTAACTACAGATTCTTTGGAAGCATCACTTAACAGTTAGAACAAGAAGATTGCCCATTAGAAGCAGCATAGTTTGTTCAGATATTCCCTATTTGTTGGACTTCATTACTTGAACTCTTTTGCTGCTATAAATAATGTTGAAATGAATATTTTTGCATCTCTAATTATTTCTCCATAATACATTCTGGAAATAAAATTACTGCATGAAAATTGCACCATTCTACATGCAATATACCGATGACCTACCTCAGTGTACCCTTAAATATAATACTACTTTTTTTAAGGTGTGGAAGATCTCATAAACAAAAAGGAATAACTCATTTTTACCTTTGATTCATTAGTCATTTTTATTGTACTCTATGAATTGCATAATAGTAATTGGGACCAACTTTTCTGTTGGACTGTTAGTTTTCCTTACTAGTTTAAAAGCTACCTATGTGTTAAAAATGCAATCCTCTGTGAAATTTTTACAAATATTCCCGGTGTGATATATGCCTTTGATCTTATGTGTCATGTTTTTGGTATTTTTTAAATGCTATGCACATTTATCAATCCTTTTTTTCTGTGAATTGCTCAATTGCTATTTCATACAGAATTTCCCCTACTTAGATATGTGTTTACAAGATATATTGTCTTTTAGCTTCATTAATTTCTTTTGCTTACATTTAACTTTCTGAAATAGATTTAACTTTCTAAAATGGATTTAGAATCTATTTTGGACTACTGTGTGAGCCTGAGGCTCTAATTCTATTGTTTTTACAAAACAGCCAATTTTTCTAATTCCTTCTCTTGGCCTTCCAAGAAATGTTATTAAAGACAATTGTATTGAAGAACCCAGCATGCAGAGACATAGATCAGTGTTCACCATGAACTTTGCTTTCTCCTCCCAGGTGAGCAGGAGCCAGCAGTAAGCAGTGATTCTGACATCTCGCTGATTATGGCAATGGAGGTTGGACTGTCTGATGTAGAACTTTCCACTGATCAAGACTGTGAAGAGGTGAAATCTTGAAATGACAAATATAGAAAAGAAGGATCGGTTGGACCCTAGGGGAACAAAGGGAGGACTGTCCCAAGACTTGGAATGGGCACACCCACCTCCCGTATACCTTGGCGACTCCAGGGCACTCTGCTCAAGAATGGTAATGAGAAGCAGTATCCAAAGTCATGTTAATCAGGACAGTTTCTCCATCTCTACAAGTCCAGGGCCTTGGTAACTTGGAAGTCGAAAGCTGGTTTTCCCTCCCATGTCCTTGTAGTCACACACTTCAGAAGCACTAAAACTGACTGAAAAGACAATTTTAGGGCTTCTTAGTTTCATTTCAGTTTTTTCCAGGACTTGTTGTTTTGTTTGGGGAATGTTGTTCAATTTCTTTGGCAGTTTCTTTTCAAAGACTGTGTGTAGTTTACTTTCTATCCAGTCTTTTGTTTTTCCTCCGATTCACTAGTTTTTGTTATAGAGTTCTGTTTAGAAGCACCACTTCTTGCTATGATCAGTTTGTATTTCCATCTCTGAGATGAATCACCTTGACCTTTTAGCATGAAGTGTGCATGGCTTTGGGAGGGTGCTGCAGCACCCTGAAACAGTCTAGGGCCAGCTTATACTTAGAATCTATTTTCTTTTAAGTGAATCTTGCAAATCCCAGCTTCCAGAGACCACCACACTGAGCTTTGACTCTGGTAAAGCCATTGTCCATATTTCCAGCCACCTCATACTTGCCAGCCTCTCATAAGGGCCCACATGATACGAGAAGGTCGCTCTAGGGAGGCACTGCAATTGTCCAGATCTTACAGTGTTTGGCTGAAATTCTGAACTCAGAAGGCCACTTCAGGGTGGCTGTGGGGCTCCTAGCTGGGACTGCAAGCCTAGTTTTAAGACCAGATAACTACATATTCTTCTCAAAAGCAAAATGTCTGTCATGTTAATTTCCCCAAAGCTAGAACACTCTTTTGTCACCTCCACAAGTGACTTCTGCAGAAGATCAAAGGCTTTAGAAAATATCCAGTCATCTTTGAACCTGGTGTCCCACACGGTGGGGAACACAGGAGCACCTGGGTTTTACTTTAATGCCAACACATGCCTGTTAAACCTTGCCAGGTCTCCAGGAAGGATTTAAGTGACTCCTCAAGCAGACAGCTTCCCAGGGCTCCCTGAGTGCGTCTAGGTTTTAAGTGAGGAAGAAGGTGTGATTTGATAAACCATTTGATCTAAAACATACAGCATGGGAATTTGCTAATTCAAGTTTCTCCTCACTGAGAGGAACAATAAGAGAAAGGAGAAGAAGTGTCAAATGAATACTGAAACCCACTGACGTTTTAGCTGTTTGTGTTTTTATTCTTTTTTGTAAGTATGACAGAGATGTGCTATTTTTTAGCAGCAGTTTTGTGATACATTTGGTCCACCCAGATCCCAAGATAAGTGAGGCAGTGAGTAGATCACAGATCACCTCGTCCTCTCACTGCTGCACGGTTAACTAGGAAAGGAAACGTACCTTGCTGAGGTCTTTACGTATTTGATGGGGTCTTTCCACCTCATTACACTAACACTCATCCAAACAACAGAGTTTGGCTCAGGTGTAAAACCTCGCTGCCCGCTGACACATGGAGTGTCTGTCAAGGGAGATCACAAGTTGCTCTTGTTTTTTACCACCTCCAATGATTCTTTCCTCTCTGATGCTCTCTAAAGTAGGCAGCAAGGTAAGGAAAATGATTACCACCTTCAGAAATGTCACATGCCTCTGGGATCCCAGCACTGCCTAGTGAGATCCAGCGTCTCCGTGTGGGAAGGCAGGCAGGGAGGAATGACTGTACTGTTGGGCCAGGGGGCAGGAGGCTGGGATGAGCCCAGGCCTGCTAGGCCTCAAATCCTGCATCTGTGAAATGAAAGAGTCCAGCAAGATGATGCCCAAGGCTTCTTCTGGCCTTATGACCACTAATTAGCATCTTGCCTGGGCGTATCCATTTCTTGCAGACAGCAATGACAGGTAGCAGACTTCATACCTTGGGGTGGCAGAGTTACTTGCCATGTAACATGCACTCGCAGCTTTTGAGATTGGTCACTCTTATGTCGCGGAGAATGACTGTCTAAATGGTTGATGTTTTAAGTCCAAGGAGGAGTTGTTTTGTTTTGCCTTGTTTTAAAATTGCTGTTAGCCACAGAGACTGCTGTCCCTGGATGCCTTCAAATCCGAGTTCTCAGTGTGGCATTCTCGTCTCAAGGTGTTTCTTTTTCTCAGTCAGCACACTTCTGCTGCACCACCTACTCTTTCTTCTTCAGTCATCTTTGCCCAAAACAAATTTCGGTATTAACTCAAGTCAAGTGGAATCAGATGGATGATTCAACAGCAAAATAAATTAAATAGTTTTCCATACTCAAGAGAAAACGCCTTTCAGATGGCATACCCCCCTGTTTGATGCATGTTACTGCTTCCCGCCAGGGCCCAGGTGAGTCAGGGATTGGTGGCACATGTGTACTGGGGCCTCAGCAGCCCCTAAGGATGCTGCATAGATGTTGGGGACCCAGGAGGCCTGTAGACCTGACCCCAAGGAGGTTCTGCTGCAGTTCCCATGAGCCTAGGAGGCTCTCCACTTACCAAAGGATTGTTTCTGGAGGATCTTTCTGTGGCTTTTGGTATTTACAAAAGTTTAACCCACATGGAAGTGTTGAAAAAAAATGGAAACAGCCCTTCTCCTACAGCTTTCTTCACCAAAAGAGGAAACTCTAACCCAAGGACCTGGTGGTTCACAGAGAGTACTACCAAAGGCTATGGGAATCTTCCAGAAGTATGTGTGAACTTCATGTATATTTGAGGATGGCATTTTTCTGTAGTGAGTGTCCCAACCGGCACTGTCCAAAAGAAATATAATGCAAGTCACACATGTAAATTTTAAATTTTCTACTGGCCACATGAAGAAAAGTCAAAAGAAGCAGGTAAAAAAAATATTAAGAATATATTTATTTCATCTTATATTACTGTTTCAACATGTAATTAATGTAAAAGGTATTAATGAAATACTTTACTTTCTCTTTTGTTCTAGTCTTCTAAATCTATTGTGTAGCTTATGCCCAGAGCACATCTCAGTTGGGACTAGCTGCTTCTCCAGCACTCAAGAGCCACATGTGGCTCATGGCTCCTGATTGGACAGCTCAGGTCTAGAGCTTCTCCAATTCTCCCAAGATTCCCCAACCCTTAAAAAGAAAAAAGGTTCAAACCTAATTACCTCGAGAGAGAACGAGGCTCTACTCAAGTTAGTCTACTCTGAGAGGCCCAGAGATATGCTGGTTTTGTAATGAATAAATATTCAGACTGCCTTTCTTGAAATTTCTGCCTGACCTTTCTAACTGCTCCACTGACGTCCATTACTGTTTACTGTTCCTTCTATGACTGGTTGTTTTTATACAAGTCACCCAATTCATGTTGATTTGGTGCTGAAACAAAGCAGTGTCCCTCACCTCTAAGACAAAACCTGAGACTGGTAAGGCCCTCGGGGGCCAAATGGAATTCCAGAGTGCAGTCACCCAATGTTACCTCAACCCTAGTTCTCCTTCCTGATGGGTAGAAGGGATTTCCCAGTCCCAGGGCCCCCT
The DNA here is from genome assembly GCF_040802235.1 of Manis javanica. Taxonomy (NCBI): domain Eukaryota; kingdom Metazoa; phylum Chordata; class Mammalia; order Pholidota; family Manidae; genus Manis; species Manis javanica. Next base: position 51,513,973 of record NC_133160.1, read on the forward strand.
GGGGATTTGGGAGGAAAAGGTGGGAAGTTGCACATTGACTTCAAATATAAGACTTTGTGTGGCCTTATTAAGAAAAAGTCTGTGGGTTTATGGCCACCCAGTTTCTGCTTGCTGAATTATGACCACATGCAACAGCCAGCTCTCAACTGAGATGCCAGCAGCCACCTCTCACCTAAGGCTGGGAAAGAAAAGGAGCATTTCCACCCCTTCAGAATAATTTAGAGTTCACCTCTAGGAATTGCTACCTCCTATCTGGCTGGTCCCTTTTGGGAAGAACTGAGCCTTGATCACAAATACAGATTTAGTCTTTAGGATTCTATCACCCCTGAAATGTCAACTCTGTCATCTTGGCAGGAGGACATGGAGAGTTTGGAGGAGGCAGAAAGTTAAGAGTAACAGCACCTACCTATTCTGACATCACATAGTGATGGTCATGCCTGTGGAGGACAGTGTCTGTCCAAAGATATGCTTTGCTTTGCTTTATTTTCTGCATTTCCCCCATGCGGGTGAGACAGCTCTGGACCCTCCTGGGTCTGGGTCTGGGTCTGGCATATCACAGACCACACTGCCAGCAGCTGTCTCAGTGGCTGTCCTGATGTCCCTGCAGCTACCTGACTTTCAGAAACAAAAGTGATGACAGCCTTACATAGGATTCTTTCTTAGTTACAAGTTTGTTTAGATGAAAAATCTTGCAGAGCATAAAAAATAAATAATGCATCACCTTGATAAAAAACAAAGAGATCTTATTAAATTGAAACTCTTGAGGGAGCTCTGGGGTATGGAGTCACTCCCTCTGTGACTAGCACCCAGCAAGGACCCACCCTGGGCACTAGGGCCCCGGACGTGATTTCCTGCAGCATTTTTTACAGGCTCTTCTTACTTAGATTTCTTTTCCTTCTCTGTCTCTTTGTTTCCCTCTATCTCTCGCTTTCTCTGACTGCCTGTCTCTTGCCTTGTACAAACATCTGCACACATTCTTTTCCCATTTTGGGGGACTGGCACCTGTGATGGGGGACAGAAACCTGTGATGTCTGGATCTGTAGAGCTACTTTGTGGTGTCCCTGTGATCGCCATTATTTTCAGTGGTGTCTTTTCTTGTTTCATTGTGTGGAAATACAATGATGATTTGATGAAGCACACTGGTTGACTCCTTCCACAATGACTCCTTAGTTCACTAACTTCAGTGCAAACCACCTATAGCTGCTGCCTTTTTCCAGACTTCCTTACCAGAAAAGTCTCCCAGGCAAATAATGGTAAGGTAACAATTCCAGCATGCTGTCTAGGTCCATTATCTTCCAGCATTTGTGACCTTCTAGTGACCTCCAGTTCTAGAGACCATAGGCTTTCAAAGGTAGGATTTCATGGAAAATATGTGGGCTGTATTGTACCCAATGTCCACTTGTGCTTCTTACCATCTAAGCATAAGAACTTTCTCTTCACAAGTGATCTGAGAGGCCACCTCTTCCTTAAGACTGAAAAAGAGACACAAAGAAACTGTTCTCCTAAAGTGAAGGACACACAGTTCCCTGTGCACTGCTCTGTGTCAAAAAGTCCCTTCTTCGTCTTTTTACAGGGCTGGGCACGAAGAGTCCTTTTCGCAATGGCAGTTAAAAGGAGGTGGAAAGGCTGCCCTGCAGGAAGTCAGGAAAAAGGATAGCAGGATGTGACCATGGATGCTCTCCCCGAATCAATGCTGGCTCCCTAGGTTTAGGCTGACCCGGTTTTTCTGGGGTGGGTGTAAATGAGTTAAACACTCAATTGCACAGAAGGCTGGTATTGCCTGAAAAAATTAATCAAGAAGCAGGCATGCATCTGTCATCATCACTCCTCTCCTTTCTCTGTGTTTCCCCCTATCTCACAGCTCCAGGCCTTTTGTAATAGGAACAATAATTTTTAAAGTCCTGCAGACTCACTCTTCTGCTGTGAGCCTTTTGATGGCACTGTTAAGTATCATCCCCAAACTCAAGTGTTTCCAGATCCTCGATGTGGACCCTTAATTATCAAGCCCTTTAATTACAAAACCTGTTTGTTCTGCAAAGAACTTGCCGGTGTCGTTTACATCTCTCCTTACCACCATCTGAATTAGGCCTGCATGGAGTGTTTCATATTAAAGTGACTTTTCAGGACGCTCAGTGATCACAGACCTTCTCCTCCATATGCTACTATTGACGCTTGCCCTTAATACAGAGACATTTGCTCTGTGGCCCCCTGATGAATGTGTGTTCATTATAATGATAAGGCAAAAATCTCCATCTCTTAAGAGGTCTGCAGGTCTAAATGGCAAGGGAGAAAATCTATGGAAAAGGTAGCTCAACCTGAGTTACCCGAGTTACCCAGAGTCACTGCTTGGCAGAATGTCTGTGGTCTTGTATTCCTTGCTGAGGCGAGGGGCTTGGAGAAGCAGAGAAAATATGGGGCCCATGTGTGCTGTATAAACCAAAGACTGATCACCTTCCAAATGGACGTGTTTCTTCCATTGAGTCATTTGATTTCCTTCTAATGTTCTCACAGATATAAGTAAAGGTGGGTTGCCTGGTCAAAGGAAACTGAACTTTTACAGGCTTTATCTTGCAGTCTGGTGATGGACCTCACCAAAACCAGAAATCTAAGAGTTGTATCATGGCCTTAGTACCACACCAGCTTTAAAGTCTAGTGTTTTCCTTCAAATGTCTGGGCAAGTCCTGTGCTTCATTTAACTCAGCATATTATTGTCTTGGAAGATTTTAAAATCTGAAGATGTGAAGATTTTAAACAGCCAAAGAATTTTCATGTGTAAGAGCTAGTTAATTACAGTGTATCCCACTCTTTTGGAGAAAATACCAAACTATTGCTTGTACAACCAGACAGTAGAGCACTTGAATGACGGCTAGCAAGAGGACTTCTCAGCCTGCCTCTGTGTGGGCGTCTACGGTACTTAACTATTCATAAGATGTTGTTGCAAGGGGGTAGGGCGCCCTCTGCTGGAATAATCCCCACTCTTACAACCAATTAATTTGGGGTCTCACCATTTCCTCAAGTAGTTACCTGCCTTTCATCATACAATTTCCTCAGTAGTTGAGAATTGGTCCTTGTTTGTCAAAGGAAAGAAAGTCACAAAATCTGAACAGTTGAAGAACTCCACACAAGATCTCACTGTCAGCACCCCTTTTCTTCTGCAAAATGTTGAAGCATATTGTTTGCTCTTTTTGCAGAGAAAGAGCTGAAAGGTTTCTGGCTGAAAGATTTGTGCAGAGTTATGAGGGAAGGACCTAATTGTTCTGTAACTGATCTCAACTTTATTCTTGTGAAATTGCAAAGGAAGATCAATAAACAGACTTTTTCATATGAATGTAAATGGTGTGAAATACTGACATGTTTTGTACATGTACATAATATATTTACTTCTGGCTTTCACGTAAGTGATCTGAAATGGTTGTACCATTTTATAATTAGAGAGAGTTGTAGGGGTGGGGGAGGGGAGGGAGGGACTGTTATTTTTATAGTGGGATGTCCCTTATATTTAGAAAACTTGAAGTCTTTTTGTACTTGCGAAAAGTTCCATTCCATTCATTTCCTGAAAAATAATAGGTACTGTTCTTTAAAATGTTTGTGAGCTGGGAGTATGATTATTCTAGTTTCCAGGGGAGCCCCCTAAGCAGTACATATGTGACACCCAATTTTGTAGACTGCAGACCATGACCAGCAATTGCCAGTTCAATACTGTGATTAAAAACCTTATTTTAATGCCTCTGTATATAGCACATTACTTCCACTGAAAAAAATCTGCTACAAATTAATACATTCCCATTATGAAATAGACATGTCATCATAAATCAATCTCTAGTACCTCTCTGCTAGCAAGAAAATAATCTTTCCTGAACATGCATAGTGTGCTTGTATTGTGAAATGAATGACACCACAGATATAGTTTGCTTAGCCTCCCCTGAGGCCTTCCTGGCTAGGCTGCAGATGGTCCCAGCACAGCATTCCCCATCTTCTCCATGTACAGATCCTGACACTGAGCTTCCATTATTTATTTGCCACATGACTCAAATCACAAGTTGTTCTGACTGCATGGGTGACTTTTAATTTGTACTTCAGTTAGCTCTTACTTGCTGAAAAATTTAATAGTGCATTATGTAGCTCTTTTATCCAAACATCATCTTCTGTACAAAATTACAGGCATATTTAATGATTGATTAAAGGAGTGTAGTTTTGGGGGTCTTTTTTTTCTGTATAAATTTCTTTCTATGTCCTTCTTCCCCACATCAGGCACCTACCTTATTCTTTACAAAGCACTTTATATCTCTCTTGAAATACACAGAAGTTTAAAAAAACTGTCTTTTGAGGGATTTCTCTTCTATCAGGAGACACGGACTTTTATTTTGCTTTATTCTATTCTCTATGTGCTTGGAGAACATAAGCAGCTTGTCTCATACAGGGCTAGTGACGAAATAGTAAGGATGATGGTGGGAAACATTCAGTCGTACAACCTGGCTATTTTTGTTATATGGAAGACTATAATGTAAATAAGTCCAATCAATCATGTTCTTATGCACTGGTTTAAAAAAATTTACAACTATGAAGATTTGAAAAGGATTGTGACTTCCAGGAAATTTCGTTGCAAATTTTGTTTGGTTCTGTTTTTTAATAAAATGGAACCAGATGCTTGCGTCTGTGTCATCCATGCCTCCTAGGTGTGTTGCCTTGTCTTGAGTTCCAGCGGTGCCACCATAGATCTTAAAACAGTGATGTTTATCATTAAATGATGATTATGTTAACAAAAAGAGATTTTAGTAACATCTTTATTTCTCTCAGGTAAGTGAAGTTTCAGGCATCACACCTCCTCTTCACTCTGTTCTCTAAGTGAAATGATCAAGAAGAGACTTTGAGCAGTTCAGAAGAATGGCTGCTCAGTTAGCTTCAGGCTCTCTTGTGGGAACTGAGCTCTGTTGTTTGAACCCTCTCGGGCAGGTTACCCTAAGCAGGGCTACACCAAGGGACCCACCGGATGGGCTGGGTGGCCAGGTCTTTTCTTACACTTACTTATGCATCTCTAAAGGACTTTAAACAGCAGTTCCTTTCAATTTGCAAAGGAATGCTATGGAAATAAAAAAGTATGGAAGCTGCCAGACTGGGAAGGTAAGAAAAGCATGTTGAAAAGGAGAGGCTACTCATTGTTATCCCCTTCTTGAAACTGCCAATCCCCTTGGCATGGCTTAGGGCCTCCAGCCCATCCCAGGTGGCTAACACAGTCCCCGGAGAGCAGGCAGGCTGGATGTGCCCGGTGCGGTGCCCAGTGTGGCTCAGCCTGACTGAAGCTGCCTGGCCAGGAGGGTAGATTCCACATCATCATCCATGGGCAAAAAGTCAAACTCGGTTGAGTGCTGTGCCAGCTGGGGCCTTTCTTCCCCGCCTGGCCACCTGCTGAATGGATGGCAGATGAACATTAGCGCCTGGGAGGCCCTGCTCTCCCGGCTGGTCCACATCACAAGGGGGTTGTCAGTGGCAAGAATTGTGCCACATTAGAAGGCACTTGAAACTTTAGGCTTCTATCCCTCCTGACTCCAACTTCTGCAATCTTTTCAGTGGACCGGGGATTCCCAAACTGGGCAGTGTGTTCTGTGGGACACATTCTGGGACCTGTTAGAAATTACAGCAAGAGTCTCAAGATGAACTCAGCTGGGAAAAGGCTTCATGCGATACATGTAAGCTGTTAAAAACTCAAGTAGTTTTATGAAGTCGCCAATTTAACTTTGTGTAACTCAGCTTTTCTTAAAGCTGATTGATGACAGAATCTTTTTCTCAGGGGTCAAATTTTTCAACACTGCACTGGATGAGACCATTGATGTGGAGCTAGAAAAAGGCTGTTCGGCTTCTGCGTCTCACGGCCGCAGAGATCGCAGCCGTTCTGGGAGAGGGGAGCACGCGCGGTCCTCCCCCGGAGGGGGTGGGTCCCGGGAGGCCAACCGGCAGCTGCGTGCCGGGGAGCCCTGGGAGGCTAGGTGGCTCACCGCCACTCCTCCCGGGATGCAGAGGTCCTGCCTGCCTAGACACTCCACTTCTGTATTTTCGTTTTGAGGGATTTCTCTTCTATCATAGTATCAAATACGCTGTGTATTTGTCCTTCTGAGAGTGGAAAATGTGAAACTCCCCAGAGCTTTGTAAGCTTTGAGACCCTATTCTTTGTCTGTTAAGGCCTGCCTTTGGGGCACTAGGGGCTGAACCACTGCTCAGAAAGCACAAAAACACATTGGATTCTTTTCTAAGTATCGTAGCTCCGCGTGAACCGGTGTCCATGTTCGTGGTCGCCCTCTCGCCTTGGTCGAGCATATGGCTTTACCAGACTGGGGACCGGGGACAGTGGGGAGAAAGTGAGTGATTTTTTCTCTGTGATAATTACCATACACAGACGAGTGGGAGTGGCAGCTGACAGGGGCTCAGCTTGCAGATCTATGAGACGTTTTAGAGCCACTGTTCCGTCATCCTCAGTGATCTAAGAACAGAAAATTAGTTCTCTTATTGCATCACAGTCTTTGGTACAGAGTCTCCTCAGGTCTCACTGTGATTCTTTGTTCTAGACTGAGAAGAATAAGAATTGTGACCTCTCCACGGTGTCCTGAAAGGCCAGGGGAGCCCTCCAGTCACCGGGATGGGAGCTGCATTGATCCGCAGTCACAGTGTCTGGCAGAGGGAGGAGGCTGTCCTCAGTCGCCAACTTGGGGGAGCCTGTATTTGCTGGCACACGGGGGTAAAACTTAAACTCCTCAAGCCCCTCAGAGCTTTCTGTTGTGGAGGATACTCCCACCCCCTCCCTGTGGAAACATCCAGAAGGGTCCATGATATTCATGACCCTTCTCCCCTCAGAACCCCCTCTCTGCCCCCCCTCTAATATCCCTGCCTTCTTTGTTCTGAAGGATCATAGGGGAGAAACTGCCTTTGGTTGCTATGAGCACTGTATACACAACACAGCTGTCATTGATATTATAGATCTAACGGGAACCAACAGTCTCAAATGTCTAAGAAAAAAAACCCATATAATTCAGAGCTTTGGAAATGTCATCAATACCTATAAATAAATGTGAGAGCCAAGAAGTTAATTGCAGAACATAAGGACACAATAGATTCAGACCTGAAAATGAGATCCCGTCACTGTGGTCCCCGGCCTGATGTTACACCCCAAACTGCTAGTAAGTCTAACAATGCACAGACCTTCCTTTACAACAAGGAGAATTAAAAGTGGTCCATCTGTCTCTTACCACTTTCTCTTTCCCTCTTTTTTCATTACCTTTGCTTGAAAAGAGGAGGAGGAGAAAAGAAAGGATGTTACGTAGGGTCATGGTTAGGGCTAGAACTTGAGTTTCCTGACCCCCTGGCCAGAGTTCTGTGGGCTGCATCAGCTCCATCCATAAATGAGGTGGCATCTCCAGATGACAACACAGAAATACTGGCACAGGATACAAAATACATGTTGTAAGGAGGCCTCCATGTGATACTAACTCACCCTAAAGTTTGAAAACCTCCCTTCTAGTCATTTCAGAGCCCAGTGGCAGAGCTCCAGAGGCAAAGTGGGAGGGAGCAGACAGGTGATGTCATCCTGTGGTTGGGCTTCATCCGTCTGATGATGATGGCTTTGGGGGAGAGGAAATTTCACCCATACGATGTTTCATTGCTTGAGACTTGCAGATAGGGAAGGAATAATCAAGACTAGCCTTACACTTGACCTGCAGGGTCCCGTAGGATCTGACCTTGCCTACAGCCCCTGTTTCCCTCTACCAGAACATTCTCCACCTGATGAGCAGGGCTCCAGCCACACAGTATTTCAGGAACACTGTGTCCTCAGGAAGGGGGAGGAGCTCCATAAAAATTATTAGACTTATGACTGAATGAAGGTCCGAGGCTGAGCCTTCCAGCGACCCCAGGTCCAGGCCAGCATATGGATGGAGAGAGTGCCATGCTGAGGAATTGTTGCTACTGATTCTGAAGAAGGAACTCAACAGCAACTTGAAAGTACATACACAGTGCTCATGATCACTGCTATCGTATTAATGTTAGTGATTGCAGCAGATGTGTGAGTGTTCAAGGCAGTCGCATGTTGGTGCACCAGGCACTTGGTGGGTGCTTTATATCCATTGTGCTGCTTGGCCTTCATAACACCTGTGGAAAGTATGTTATTACCCCCACTTACAAATTCTTATGGTGAAGCTTAGGAAGTAACTTGCCCAGGATCCACAGATAGTAAGGGGGAAAAGGGGGAAAATTGCCCACAAACCCATCTTCTGGCTCCTAAAAGCTGTCCTTCACTGCCCTATTTCTTTTTTCTGAAAGGAAAGCTGACAAGTTTCTCTACTTGTATAAAATAAAAGGAAAGATAATTAAATTAAAAAAGAAAAAGTAAACACTCAAGAACCCAAACCAAAAGTACCTTTGCAGTGGCGAAATCTGATGACCACTCCCCCACCAGGTAATGGAAGCTCACCTCCACAGCTACATCCTGTGGACAGCGTGCCCCAGGCAGGAGGTGGTCAGTGCATGACTTCACCTGTCCACTCTTCCCCCCCAAAACCCTTAACCTATGTGTGATCATGAGAAAATCCTCAGATAAATCTACATGGACGCATTTGCTGCTAAATAAAGGACCAGTACTCCTCAAAACGGCCAAGATCATCAAAAATGAAGTCAGAGAAACTATGAAAGACCTGAAAAGCCTAAGGAGAAATGAGAATAAATGTAATGTGATGTCTGGCTGGGATCCTGGGGCAGAAAAATGGCACTGGGGGAAAACTACAAATCTGGATAAAATCTGGAGTTTAGTCAACAACAATGTGCCAATGTTGATTTCTTGTGAGAAACATGCCATGCTAGTGTCAGATGTTAACCATAGGGAAAACTAGGTGAGGAACATACAGGAACTCTCTCTGTGATCTTTATAGCTTTTATGTAAATATAAAACTATTATCAGTTTGTTTCAAGAAAAACATTTCTATCAGAAAAAGAACCCACTAGACTACAAGAACCATAGAAACTAGTTTCTGATGATACTGTGTAGTGTGTCCTTCCTTGGACATTTTACAAATCAAACAGAGAACTCAGTATTCCGAGCAGGTAAGATGTGCTTTTTCTTGGGGTAGGAGACTGGACTGAATTATTTCTCAATATCAATTCCAGACTTTTTAAGATCATACATTGTGAAGAGAGGCTTAAAGATGGCAGCGTGAGAGGAGAGACTGAGGCTTCCTCCTAAAACCATATACAATTAGAAAATATACTTGGTGCAAATAAACTTGAAAGAGCAACAGGAAAGAGGATGGCACCAGACTGCATACACCTGGAGAAAAGAGCAGACTTCACAGAACAGCGTAGCATACCAAAGCTGTGGCCTGGTGGGATCCAAGCCTTTCCCCCACCCCAGTTCACCGGCAGGAGTAGGGGAAACAGAACAGGGAGGGAGTGGAAGGCCTAGGACTGCTGAATACCTAGCTCCGGAGATCTGCTCTGGGAGCACAAACCTATATTTTATGGTGCTTTCATGATAAGCGTGTGATTACGGGGTTGGAAAACTAATACAGGCAGAATTCCTGGAGATTTCAGCCACTTGTGGAAAGCAGGGATTCATATCCGGCTGCTCTGGGACAAAAGCTTATACCTGTGGGCTCAGCCCACTGGTTCAGGCAGTGGAGACAGGCATAGCAGCTGAGAAGCAGGAAACAGCTCTTTCCTCCCCCCAGGCACCAATACCTCCCCCCTGTGACCCCCAACATTGCTTCAGGGTTGAGCAGCTCCAGAGTAGAGCTTCTGGACACTAGAGGGAGCATATACAAATATGAAATGCCAAAGGAACCTGGTCCAGAGTAAAATTAATATAACTCCAGAGAAAGATTTAAATGACATGGACCTTATGACTCTTACAGAAAGGGAGTTCAAAATAAAAATCATCAACATGCTAATGGAGGTATGGAAAGATATCCAAGAACTCAGCAAAGAATTCAGGTCAGAGATCAAATCGTTGAAGGGCACGATGGAGGGTATTAAAAGCAGGTTGAATACGGTGGAGGAGATGATAAATGAAATAGAAACTAGAGAAGAGGAATACAAAGAAGCCGAGGCTCAGAGAGAAAAAAGGATATCTAAAAATGAAAGAATATTGAGAGAACTGTGTGACCAATCCAAGCAGAACGATATTCACATTATAGGGATACCAGAAAAAGAAGAGAGAGAGAAAGGGATAGAAAGTGTCTTTGAGAAGGTAGTTGCTGAAAACTTCCCCAATCTGGGGAAGGAGATAGTCTCTCAGGCCATGGAGATCCACAGATCTCCCAACACAAGGGACCCAAGGAAGACAACACCAAGACATATAGTAATCAAATTGGCAAAGATCGAGGATAAGGACAGACTATTAAAAGCAGCCAGAGAGAGAAATAAGATCACATACAAAGGAAAGCCCATCAGGCTAACATCAGACTTCTCAGCAGAAACCTTACAGGCCAGAAGGGAGTGGCATGATGTACTGAATGCAAGGAAACAGAACGACCTGGAGCCAAGATTACTTTATCCAGCAAGATTATCATTCAAATTTGAAGGAGGGATTAAACAATTTCCAGATAAGCAAAAGCTGAGAGAATTTACCTCCCACAAATGATCTCTACAGTCTATTTTGGAGGGACTGCTATAGATGGAAGTGTTCCTAAGGTTTAATGGCTGTCACCAGAGGAAATAAAACCACAGTAAAGAAAGTAAAATAGCTAATTACTAAGCAAATGCAAAATTAAATTAACTATCCCCAAAGTCAATTAAAGAATAGACAAAGAATACAGAATATGATACCTAATATATAAAGAATGGAGGAAGAAGAAAAAGGAGGAGAAAAAGAAAAGAATCTTTAGATTGTGTTTGTAACAGCATATTAAGTGAGTTAAGTTAGACTCTTAAATAGTAAGGAAATTAACCTTGAACCTTTGGTAACCATGAATCTAAAGCATGCAATGGCAATAAGTACATACCTACCTATAATCACCCTAAATGTAAATGAAATGAATGCACCAATCAAAAGACATAGAGTCACAGAATGTATAAAAAATACAAGACCCATCTTTATGCTGCCTACAAGAGACTCACCTAAAACTCAAAGACATACACAGACTAAAAATGAAGGGATGGAAAAAGATATTTCATGCAAGTAACAGAGAGAAAAAAGCAGGAGTTGCAATACTTGTATCAGACAAAATAGACTTCAAAACACAGAAAGTAACAAGAGACAAAGAAGGACATTACATAATGATAAAGGGGTCAATCCAACAAGAAGATATAACCATTATAAATATTTATGCTTCCAACACAGGAGTACCCACATATGTGAAACAAATACTAACAGAATTAAAAGGGGAAATAGAACGCAAAACATTCATTCCAGAAGATTTCAACACTCCACTCACTCTGAAGGACAGATCAACCAGAAAGAAGATAAGTAAGGAGACAGAGGCACTGAAAAACACATTAGAACAGATGTACCTAACAGACATCTACAGAACTCTACACCCAAAAGTAGCAGAATACACATTCTTCTCAAGTGCACGTGGAACATTTTCAAGAATAGATCATATACAAGGCCACAAAAAGAGCCTTGGTAAATTCAAAAAGATTGAAATTGTACCAACCAGGTCTCAGACCACAAAGGTATGAAACTAGAAAGAAATTACACAAAGAAAATTAAAAATCCCACAAACACATGGAGGCTTCACAACATGATCCTAAATAACCAATGGATCAATGACCAAACAAAAACAGGGATCAAGCAATATATGGAGACAAATAACAACAATAATTCAACACTGCAAAATCTGTGGGATGCAGCCATGGCTGTGCTAAGAGGAAAGTATATTGCAATACAGGCCTACCTCAAGAAAGAAGAACAATCCCATATAAGCAGTCTAAACTCACAATTAATGAAATGAGGGAAAGAACAACAAATGAGGCCCAAAGTCAGTAGATGGAGGGATATAATTAAGATTAGAGCATAAATAAATAAAATTGAGAAGAATAAAACAATAGAAAGAATCAATGAAAGCAGGAGCTGGTTCTTCGAGAAAATAAATGAAATAGATAAACCCCTAGCCAGACTTATCAAGAAAAAAAGAGAGTTTACACACATAAACAGAATCAGAAATGAGAAAGGAAAAATCATTACGGACACCATAGAAATACAAAGAATTATTAGAGAATACTATGAAAAATTGTATGCTAACAAACTGGATAACCTAGAAGAAATGGACAACTTTCTAGAAACATACAACCTTCCAAGGCTGACAAAGGAAGAAACAGAAAATCTGAACAGACCTATTACCACCAAAGAAATTGAACTGGTAATCAAAAACCTACCTAAGAACAAAACCCCTGGACCAGATGGCTTCATTGCTGAATTTTATCAAATATTTACTGAAGACCTAATAGCCATTCTCCTCAAAGTTTTACATAAAATAAAAGAGGAGGGAACACTTCCAGACTCATTCTATGAGGCTAGCATCACTCTAATATCAAAACCAGGCAAAGGCACCACAAGAAAAGAAATTACAGACCAATATCCCTGATGAACATAGATGCAAAAATACTCAACAAAATATTAGCAAACCGAATTCAAAAATACATCAAAAAGATCATCCATCATGATCAAGTAGGATTTATTCCAGGGATGCAAGGATGGTAAAACATTCGAAAATCCATCAACATCATCCACCACATCAACAAAAAGAAGGACAAAAAACACATGATCATCTCCATAGATGCTGAAAAAGCATTCGACAAAATTCTACATCCATTCATGATAAAAACTCTCAATAAAATGGGTATAGAGGGCAAGTACCTCAACACAATAAAGGCTATATATGACAAACCCAAGGCCAACATTACACTTAACAGTGAGAAGCTGAAAGCTTTTCCTTTAAGATTGGGAACAAGACAAGGATGCCCACTCTCCCCACTTCTATTCAACATAGTACTGGAGGTCCTAGCCATGGCAATCAGGCAACACAAAGAAATAAAAGGCACCCAGATTGGCAAGGAAGAAATTAAACTGACCCTGTTTGCAAATGACATGATATTGTACATAAAATACCCTAAAGAATCCATTCCAAAACTACTAGATCTAATATCTGAATTCAGCAAAGTTGCAGGATACAAAATTAATACACAGAAATCTGTGGCATTCCTATACACTAACAATGAACTAGCAGAGAGAGAAATCAGGAAAACAATTCCGTTTACAATTGCATCAAAAAGAATAAAATACCCAGGAATAAACCTAACCAAAGAAGTGAAAGACCTATACTCTGAAAACTACAAGACACTCATGAGAGAAATTAAAGAAGATACCAATAAATGGAAACACATCCCATGCTCATGGATTGGAAGAATTAATATTGTCAAAATGGCCATCCTGCCTAAAGCAATCTATAGATTCAATGCAATTCCTATCAAAATACCAACAACATTCTTCAATGAAAGAGAAAATCGTCCTAAAATTCATATGGAACCACAAAAGACCTCGAATAGCCAAGCAATCCTGAAAAGGAAGAATAAAGCTGGGGGAATTATGTTCCCCAACTTCAAGGTCTACTACAAAGCAACAGTAATCAAGACAATTTGGTGCTGGCACAAGAATAGACCCATAGACCAATGGAACAGACTAGAGAGCCCTGGTATAAACCCAACCATATATGGTCAGTTAATATATGATAAAGGAGCCATGGACATACAATGGGGAAATGACAGCCTCTGCCAACAGCTGGTGTTGGCAAAACTGGACAGCTACATGCAAGAGAATGAAACTGGATTATTGTTTAACCCCATACACAAAAGTAAACTCGAAATGGATTAAAGACTTGAATGTAAGTCATGAAACTGTAAAACTCTTAGAAGACAACATAGGCAAACATCTACTGAATATAAGCATGAGCAACTTCTTCCTGAGCCCATCTCCTCAAGAAAGGGAAACAAAAGCAAAAATGAACTCATGGGACTACATCAAACTAAAAAGTTTTTGTACAGCAAAGTATATAATCAACAAAACAAAAAGGCATCATACAGTATGGGAGAATATAATTGTAAATGACATATCCGACAAGGGGTTAACACCCAAAATATATAAAGAACTTACATACCTCAACACCCAAAAAGCAAATAACCCGATTAACAAATGGGCAGAGGATATGAAGAGACAGTTAGTTCTCCAAAGAAGAAATTCAGATGGCCAACAGATACATGAGAAGATGCTCCACATCACTAATCATCAGGGAAATGCAAATTAAAACCACAATGAGATATCACCTCACACCAGTAAGGATGGCCAGCATTGAAAAGACTAAGAGCAACAAATGCTGGTGAGGATGCGGAGAAAGGGGAACCCTCCTACACTGCTGGTGGGAATGTAAGCTAGTTCAACCAATGTGGAAAGCAATAACTAAAACTAAAAATAGAAATACCATTTGACCCCGGAATCCCACTCTTTGGAATATACCCAAAGAATACAACTTCTCAGATTCAAAAAGACATGTGCACCCCTATGTTTATCGCAGCACTTTTTACAATAGCCAAGATATGGAAACAACCTAAGTGTCGATAAGTAGATGAATGGATAAAGAACAGGTGGTACATATATACAATGTAATACTATTCAGCCATAAGAAAGAAACAAATCCTACCATTTGCAACAACATGGATGGAGCTGGAGGACATTATGCTCAGTGAAATAAGCCCGGCGGAGAAAGACAAATACCAAATGATTTCCCTCATTTGTGGAGTATAACAATGAAGCAAAACTGAAGGAACAAAATGGCAGCAGACTCAGAGACTCCAAGAATGAACTAGTGGTTACCAAAGGGGAGGGGTGTGGGAGGGCAGGTGGGGAGGGACGGAAAAGTGGATTGAGGGGTATTATGTTTAGTACACATGGTGTGAGGGGTCATGCGGAGAACAGTATAGCACAGAGAAGGCACACAGTGAATCTGTGGCATCTTCCTGCACTGATGGACAGTGACTGCATTGGGGCATGGGTGGGGACTTGATAATATGGGTAAATTTAGTAACCACATTGTTTTTTCATGTGAAACCTTCATAAGAGTGTATATCAATCATACCTTAATAAAAAAAATTTTTAAAAAGATGACACATTCGTAATTTGTACTGTTAAAATGACTCTTCAATCCAGAATAATTGGAAAATGTACCAAATGAGAAGATAATAATTTGTAATTATGTGTCAGAATTATTACAAAGGTAATGAGTAGGCGTGTTAGCTGGTACACAGTAATTGCATTTAACATTGGATTAATAAACCGGGTATGCACAAAGGCCCCAAATCTTACAGGTGCTAGTCCCTTGTTAGTATTTATGTGCTTGAGTTGTTTCTCCCAGAAGGGGGCTCTGTTGACCAGCCCATGGAAGAGACACACTAACTTTGACGTCTCTGTTGGTGCGTGAATTACACTCTGAACAGAGTTTGTAGGGTAACTTTGAGGAAGCCTAACCATTCAGAAATCTTCTCTGATAATACTTATACAATAGGAAAAAGGGATTAGACAATAGCAACCTACATGGTGGGGCCAGGGGGTGTTTCTTAAGAAGGGAGAACATAGCCTATTGTAGAAAACAGCCCTGAAGCCTGTGTATTGCTGAAACCATATATCCCTCAATGAATAAAAGATTAGAAATGATAAAACTAGGAATCTGATTCTATACCAGAACTGTATTCCTGAAAAGTAATGTGGGAGGAGCGTTCTGAGTATCACATTCTCATTGATTGACCACAAATGTCTTGTTCCACACAGCATTTCCCAAGGTAGCTCATGCACTTAATTCTTAACCTAAATGCAGCAGCAAGACTGTGCGCGCGTGTATGCACACGCACACACGCACACACACACACACACACACACACACACACACACACACACACACACATACACACAGTTAAAATCCTTTAATGCCTGCCATTTCTCTTAAGTACAAGTATGTTACAGGATCCGGAACATGATCTCCTAATCCCTGCGTGATCTGGCTTCTGACAAGTCTCCAGAATTATACTCTCTGCACTTGCTGCATGTGCTCCAGCCCCACTCCCCTTCTAGTTACTGCCTGTTCTTGGATCTCAGCTGAACAGCTTTCCCTTGGAGAAACCTTCTCCCACCCTGCATTAAGTAGGTCTGTTAAATGCTTACATCCCACCTTGTACTTAGCCTTCATAGC
This sequence comes from Manis javanica, assembly GCF_040802235.1. Classification (NCBI taxonomy): domain Eukaryota; kingdom Metazoa; phylum Chordata; class Mammalia; order Pholidota; family Manidae; genus Manis; species Manis javanica. The sequence continues at coordinate 51,530,187 of NC_133160.1, forward strand.
TCTAATGATAGGTCTACTCCAGGTGCAGAACATAGTATTACATAATGTTTAGAGGTAATAATTCACTTATGCAACTGTTAAAATGCTATCAGTTCTCCTCTAGATTAAAAGTTCTTTGGGATTAGGACTCCTGTGTTTCTTCTCCATGTATCTCAAGGCCTAGCATAGAACCTGGCTTAAACTATATTTGCAATATCTACTTTAGAATAAATGGCTGCAGGAATAACCAGGTACCTGCCAGCTACCTGATTCACTTATACCTGTTTTTACTCTTCATCCAAAAAGAGAAAGCAACATTTCACCCAGGAATTAGAACCAGTAATATTTGGGCATTATATACTAGGCTATTTGGGGATATGTAGTATATCTCCAAAATAACGTAGTAAGCAAAACTCTTAAATATTAGCTGCAAAATATGAATAAAAAATAATAGACAAGAAAAGGAGATAAGATGACAAAACAAATTTTGTTATATTTGAGACAGGGCATCAGATATTCTAAAGAAATATATCTCCCAGGATGCCTGTGCCCTAACAGGGTTAGTGCCTCTTGGTATTAATTCAGGAGAGGCTGAGTACTGTTATTAAACCAGAGAACCAGGAAAACTGCTGACTCAGCTCAGCCTCTCCTGAGCAGAGCAAGGTCCTAGAGAGAGAAAACTGTAATGAATGCCAGGGAAAGCCATGCTCATTCAAGACTGTATTACACTAGGCTAAACCAGTCAGAATATCCCTGTGGCTTCTGCTTTGCTGTGAGAAGCTCATCCTATCTTGAGTTGGCTCTTTAGTCTTCCTTCCACAGTATTGATAGTCTTTGAGAGTTTCCTCCCTATCTGATATAACAAAATGTTCTGTCATCATGCCCCAAACATGGAATCAATCTCATCTCTAAGAAATCGTATGTCCAGAAACAATCTGGGCATTAATGATACTTAGTGCTACTAATTAGGTAATTGTTCATATGTCTTCTCACTGATATATGCTGTTTTTAAAAGAAAAAATATACCTCTTGAGTTTATACTGACCCTTCGGATTCAAGTCCTTTAGCACCAATTTTTAATTAACCACTTCTCTATTACATTTGAATGCATTTTCTCTATTCTGTGGTGAGAATTCTGAATCTCAAGGACACAGGAATGACAGAATAACATACCTATTAATTATTCATTTATCCCACACCACACAGCAACAGTCTCATAAAAACAACACTTGAATTTCAGAATTTATTACTTCCAATAATATAAAAACCCATTCTTGCTGACCTCAGAGGAAGTGAAGCCAGACAGACAAACAATAAAAGAGTAACTTTGCCCACAATGTGTAGGTTCTATGCCATTTACTCTCTTAACAAAGCCCATCCTGCTTTCTGCCATACTGAGGTAAGTTATTCAGACCAATGTTTCTGGTAAAAACTTTTCTTTAAAATGTGCTAAAATATAAATAAGTAAAAAAGTATAGATTTTATATACATACATACATACATATATATATACATACATATATATATACATACATATATATACATACATATATATACATACATATATATATATATATATATATAGTACAACTTAAACGAATAAAAGAACTGACAAGATAGAGGAATTACTAGGCCCACAATGAAGGAAAATCAGGGTCCCAGAGATGCACATAAAGACAGAAATTTTTTGCTCTCAGACAGTTTTTGCTCTGAGAGTAGTTATCCACCTTAAAAATTTTCATTTTGGCAGCCTTCTGGAGAGAGGAAGAGAGACATGAAAGCCCAGAGACCACATTAAATAGGAAGTCTAATAGGAGAGCCACACCATAACATTCTAGACCACAAAGAGCTGCACCCTCACATAAACCACCCCTGGCACAAAATTGCAGCCCAGTTCAACACTCCGGCATCTCCTTTATTTCCCAGGGAGTTTCAAGCCTTGAATTTGATTTGGAGTTGTCTTAAACGGGCAGTATGTCCAAGCATCTGTCAGAATCAAATGCAAATCTTTTCTGGAACAAGCCACTTTCCTAAAAAGCCTCAGATAATTCACGCAGTAAATTTTTCAAATCCAAGATTAAGTCAAAGATGATGAAATTTATAAAGAAAGTAGATGTTATAAGTCATATCCAGTGGAAACTATTGATGAAGAAACATAGACTACAAACTATAAACTACTACAGATTTTACAAAGATGTTAAATCATGGAATTATACAAATTCACTGTTTAGAATTTTGTTTAAAAAAATTAGATGTTAATTTTGTAACATCTGAAGGAGCAGAGAAACTATAAAGACAGTTATAGTTTTATAGTTTAAAGTATAAGACAGATTTTTTTTAAAGGAGCAAATGGAAATTTTAGATGTAAGGAATAAAATAAGCAAAATTTAAAACTCAGGGTTTAACAGCAGATTAAACACAGATGAAGAAAAAAATAAATGAACTGGAGGAAAAACCTCTCCATGATGAAGGGTGGCATGACAAAAAAGTTGCTGGTACAGGAGAAAAGGAAAGAGACGTAAGGCACACTGCTGGTGTTTACCTGGAGTCTCAGAGGGTGAGAAGGGGGAGAAATCTGAAGTGACAATGAGTCTTCCAGGACTGCTAAGAAACTTTTAAAAGGACAAAGTAAGACATTTCATATTGAGAAAGAAAACAGAGCAAGGGGACCAGGAAAGTATGGGCAAATAGGTGTTTGGTTAGCCAGAAATATGTATGCTACAATCCCTAACAACAGCCTACAAGGAAAGAAAATAACAAAGAGAAAATGCAATTCCACTAGCATAGTGGAAGATTTCAGCACACTTTTCTCAGTGAGAAAGTTAAAAATAAGTTTGTGCTTGAAATCTCTCCATTAGAGAATAACTCATTTGAGTCATGAAACCCTAGATTTACAGTAATTTCCTGTTAAAATCCACTTGATTAGCTGGGGTAGAAGAAAGGAAGGGCTGGGTACAGTTATCTGATCCCTTTCAACCTGAAAGCAATACCTGGGGGAATAGATAGGGAGGTATTGGTGGTGGACAGAATACTAGGGGGAAGGGCAAGGCTGTGTAATATAACAGACAGAGACAAGCAGAGAAAGGGCGAGAAGCACATTCTGCAATTTTTGCCAAAGTCACCCAGCAGGAGATAGAGCATGAAAAAGCAAAAGGAATGGATCAGAGCAAAAGCATTAAGTTCCATGACTAAAACGTAGGTTTACTTTCTACAACTGCCATCGCCGTTGTAATCTAGCACAGGCAACAAGAATCATTACCCTCTGACCACCTCAGTTTAGGTGGGGAATTGTGAAGGAGTGAATGGCCAGGCAAGGGGTGGTTTCCCAATGTAGGGAAGTTGGGGTTCCTATAGCCAGGATCCTCACTGAACTTAAACCACCTGATCATGTAACTGGCCTGTTGCTAGGCTAACACTTCCACACCATTAGGTAATAAGCCATTATTGTGCTATATAGAGAGCTCAGCCCAGTGCTCTGAGTGGAGGCAGAGACGCTAGTGCTCCACCTACCACCACAGAGCAAGCCGGGTAATAAACCCTTTCACCCCAAAGAACGTTCTATTGTCAATATCTTCGGTCACATTGAATCCATAGCAAACTTGCCTGGGACTGAAACCCATTGGCAAGACACCCAACAAGTTCATTCTTTGCTGGAATGGGAGCAGAGCATCCACATATAATTAAAACCACTAATATTGAATATTTAATTATTTAATATAATTAAAACCACTAATATTTTTAAAATGTAATTACACCAAAGACTGCAGCAAACAGATACCATAATATATTATTTCTTATGAGTGCCCTGCCTCACAGCTTGCATAAAACTTTTGTTTTTGTTATCCTGCCTGATCCTCATAAAAACCCACAAGGCAGGTTGGGAACACCTGTTTATTAAGGTGTTTATCTACTTATATATGGTATGTGTTCTTCCAGAAAGAATTTGTTATTCTTTGGAAGGGTCCTCTCTGAATCACTTACAGAAATTCAGAAACTACAGCAAGATACCAGAAAATGAGTAGAAAAGAAATGTGATACATTGCTAAGTAAGAGAAACAAATTACAAAACACAATAATCCAGTTTATATACACACACATCAAAATCTTAATGTTGTTATGATTAGTAAAATTATGGGTGGTTTTATTTTTTTCTTCATGCTTTTTTACTTCCCCCCTATTCAATAAATAAATTATTTCTTTGGTAATGAAAGAAAAAAACATTTAATGAAAGAATAATAGGGGTGAAGAAAAAAAATGCCTTCATAGTTTTTCCAAGGATAGAAAATGAAGTTATGGATGAGACTCAAATTTAAAAGTAAACCAAACACATGTATATACTTGCTGGAAAAGATCACAAACTACGTTTTAACCTTTAAAGGGAAACCTGGTCAGTTTGCAATTCACATTGTCCATACATAAATCCTAATCAATTGCTCAGAAGTACAACTGTTTTCAATATTTAAGAATGGTCAGAAAATCTCTCGAGAAATATTATAAACAGTATCCTTGCAAAGGAAACAGAGTCAAAGTAGCTTGCCTAAGGTGAAGCAGGTCCTAAGCGCCAGCCTGTCTCCTCATGTAACAGAGTCTTTTCTCTGTCCTTGCAATCCAGAAACGGAAGGCATTTAGCTTCCCCTGCTTTCAAATGACAGTATTGACAATCCAGACAAACAAAAAAGGAAGGGAAGGAAGGCAAAGTTCAAGGGCTCCAAAAAGTGAATATAGGCTCCTAATTAATTTATTTGATGGTAATGCACAGCAAAGCCTTTCTCTAACATTTGGGATGAGGAAGAAACCCCATAAAGCTACAGCTCAGTCCTCCATTTAAAACCACCTTTAATGACCACACTGGTCATCTTGTCATTGGTGGCAATTTAAGAAGACCACATTTCACAATGCACTGGTGGAGGTACTACTGCGTTTTTTGTTTTTTTTAGTAGAAGTACTTGCTTCTAACGTATTTCACATTTCATAATACATAGGGATGCTTTAAAATAAAAAAAACCAAAATGCTGACCATTCCATAAGTCTATTGTGACTTTTGAAGCCAAGTGTATTTTCCAAAGATGGCTACAACCATATATATCCTATCCCACAGTTCTAGTTACAGTGTGACATTTGATGCTCTGGGACCTCTGGAACACCTTCCACCAACTGGATGCTTTAGAAGTGATAGAATGTGACTTCCAAGACTAGGTCATCAACAGCAGCACAGGCTCTGCTGGGCTTTTTCTTTGGGGACAACTTGGAAGTCCTGAGCCAAAATGTGTGTAGGGGAGTCATCTTAAAGCCATCATGTGGAGAGACTACAGAGATGCAAGGCAATGCCCAGAGATCAGCCCTGATCAGCCTGCAGTTGGTTCAGCTCCCAGCTGCTCTTATCTTGCCAGCCCAGACCCCAAACATCTAAGAGGCAAGATTTTGGATGAATCCAGCTCACAATCTTCAAGCTGCCCAACAGAGATGAGCTATACTAACTAAACCTTGCAAGTTGAAGATACATGAGCAAAATAATGTTATTAATGTAAGCCACCAAATTTGGGGAGAGTTTGTTGTGTAGCAGTTGACAGCTAATACAATCTTGTGCTTACATAAAGGATTGCCTTTTGGAAGTAGAGATGCAGTAGATGGAGGAGAATTATGCAGGGGAATACAGAATGGGTGTTTGGGGTGTGGATAAATTAATTATGACAGATTAAACCTGACAGATACAATGACTGATTTAATTTGGTAAATCTCAAGGTAGACCTGCTGGAGTTACCATGACAAGAGAGAGCAGAGGACATCCTCAGGCAGCAATTTCTCATTGGCCAGATAGTTATATGATTATATAACTTCTTCCAGTCATGCTACTAATGTCATGATAATAACATACACCAAATTTATTTAATTCTTTGCCTACATTGGGCATTTAGGTTCTTTCAAATTTTGCGCTGTTTTTAAATGACCAACGATGAATATCCTTCAGTGTAAATGCTTGTGTCCTTCCCTAACTTTTTTCTTAAATAAATTTGCTAGAATTGAAATTACTGGATCAAAATGTGAATACTGTGACATGTATAAATCTCTATCTCACCCTTGAGAAAGAGCCTAACAATATTCACCCCCACTCCATTGTCATGCCTCAGTCACTTTGATGCTGCTTCCAATCTCACCCTGGGAAATCAAATCTCTCTCACAGAGGCCTCTTACAACTAACAAAACTCAGTCTGCTTAGAGCTCCTTAAGCAAAAATATAACATGAAGAAGTTTTTAAAGAAATGACCTGGAAATTTGAAGTGTGTGAGGAATAATACAAGAAAGTCAAAGAAGTAAAAATTACTAAAGCTTAACATGAAAATACGCTCAATCTCACAAATAATGATGACAATGCAAATCAAGTCAATGGGATATATAATTTTTCATCCATCACTTGGCAAAGTCTTAAGACTGACAATGTTTAATCTCAATGAGGATGCAGGGAAACACCTTTCCAGAAATCCTTAATGAGTTAAAATTATTATTTCAATAAATTTATGATGTATTACTAATAGCCATGTATTAGTTTTCATTTGTTAAAAAATAAAATCAGTTAAAGTTTCAGATTATATAGAGAACAATCTGAAAATATCAAAAATTTAAATATGTATACCCTTGGACTAGCAATTCTACTTCTGGAAATTTATTCTAAGGCAATAACCAGGCAAATATGCAAAAATGTGTTTATCAACAAGAATGTTACAGCATTATTTATCACTGTAAAAACTGGAAACTATCTAGAGTCCAACAATAGTGGCTTTGTTAATTTAATCATACCATACACATATGAAGGTTTACTAAGACGCAAAGGATCCCTTTTTAAGAAGATATAAGATATAAGATACAAAGGGCGGAGCCAAGATGGTGGCATGAGTAGAGCAGGGGAAATCTCCTCCCAAAACCACATATATCTATGAAAATATAACAAAGACAACTCTTCCTAGAACAGAGACCAGAGTACACAGGACAATATCCAGACCACATCCACACCTGCGAGAACCCAGCGCTTCGTGAAGGGGGTAAGATACAAGCCCCAGCCCCGTGGGAACCGAGTGCCCCTCCCCCCAGCTTCTGGCAGGAGGAGAGTAGTTGGAGCAGGGAAGGAGAGGGAGCCCAGGACTGCTGAACACCCAGCCCCAGCCATCCGCACCAGAGCGCAGACACAGTGCATGCATGGAGTCCTGGATACTAGGGAAACAAGCCAGCAAGACCAGCGAGCGGGTGCCTGAGGTCGGTGCCTGAGGACAAAGAAAAGCGAGCGGTTTTCTTTTTTTTTAATAATTTATAAAATATTTTTTGTTGTTGTTGTTGTTGTTTTCTTTTGGCTAGTGCTTTTTCGAAGTCCTAAAGGGGCAGGGTGGGACAATTAGTCCAGAGGTAGGGAATCTGGGGATCTCTGGGCACTCTAACCTCCTGGGCAGCAGGGAACACAGAGGCCCCATACCAAGATAAATAGCCTCCCGGCAGCTCCCCATCCAATGGTGCTCCACCATTTTGGAGCAACAGCCCAAGCCAGGTCATGCCCAGAGCAACAGCAGAGATAAACTCCATAGCAGCCCGACAGAAAGCAGAAGCCCTCTGTGCGTGCTGCCCAGCACAAGCCACTAGAGGTTGCTGTTCTCATAGGAGAGGAAGGCCACAAACCAACAAGAAGGGAAGTTCTTCCAGCCGTCATTCGTTCCAACTCTGCAAACTATTTCTATCACCATGAAAAGGCAAAATTACAGGCAAACCAATATCACAGAGGCAACACCAGAGAAGGAGACAGACCTAACCAGTCTCCTTGAAAAAGAATTCAAAATAAAAATCATAAACATGCTGACGGAGATGGAGAGAAAAATGCAAGAGCAATGGAATGAAGTCCGGAGGGAGATCACAGATGCCAGGAAGGAGATTACAGAAGTGAAACAAACTCTGGAAGGATTTATAAGCAGAATGGATAAGATGCAAGAGGCAATTGATGGAATAGAAACCAGAGAACAGGAACACATAGAAGCTGACACAGAGAAAGATAAATGGATCTCCAGGAATGAAACAATATTAACAGAACTGTGTGACCAATCCAAAAGGAACAATATCCTTATTATAGGGGAACCAGAAGAAGAAGAGAGAGGAAAAGGGATAGAAAGCATCTTTGAAGAAATAATTGCTGAAAATTTCCCCAAACTGGGGGAGGAAATAATCGAACATACCACGGAAATACACAGAACCCCAATAGAAAGGATCCAAGGAGGACAACACCAAGACACATAATAATTAAATTGGCAAAGATCAAGGACAAGGAAAGAGTTTTAAAGGCAGCTAGAGATAAAAAGGTCACCTATAAAGGAAAACCCATCAGGCTATCATCAGACTTCTTGACAGAAACCCTATGGGCCAGAAGAGAATGGCATGATATATTTAATGCAATGAAACAGAAGGGCCTTGAACCAAGGATATTGTATCCAGCATGACTATCATTTAAATATGATGGCGAGATTAAGCAATTCCCAGACAAGCAAAAGCTGAGGGAATTTGCCTCCCACAAACCATCTCTACAGGGCATCTTACAGGGACTGCTCTAGATGGGAGCACTCCAAAAAGAGCACAGAACAAAACACCCAACATATGAAGAATGGAGAAGGAGGAATAAGGGAGAGAAGAAAAGAATCTTCAGACAGTGTATATAACAGCTCAATAAGCGAGCTAAGTTAGGCAGTACGATACTAAAGAGGCTAACCTTGAACCTTTGGTAACCACGAATTTAAAGCCTGCAATGGCAGTAAGCGCATATCTCTCAATTGTCACCCTAAATGTAAATGGACTTAAGGCACCAATCAAAAGACACAGAGTAATAGAATGGATGAAAAAGCAAGACCCATCTATATGCTGCTTACAAGAAACTCACCACAAACCCAAAGACATGCACAGACTAAAAGTCAAGGGATGGAAAAACATATTTCAGGCAAACAACAGCAAGAAGAAAGCAGGGGTTGCAGTACTAATATCAGATAAAATAGACTTCAAAACAAAGAAAGTAACAAGAGATAAAGAAGGACACTACATAATAATAAAGGGCTCAGTCCAACAAGAGGATATAACCATTCAAAATATATATGCACCCAACACAGGAGCACCAGCATATGTGAAACAAATACTAACAGAACTAAAGGGGGAAATAGACTGCAATGCATTCATTTTAGGAGACTTCAACACACCACTCACCCCAAAAGATAGATCCACCAGGCAGAAAATAAGTAAGGACATGGAGGCACTGAACAACACAGTAGAACAGATGGACCTAATAGACATCTATAGAGCTCTACATCCAAAAGCAACAGGATATACATTCTTCTCAAGTGCACATGGAACATTCTCCAGAATAGACCACATACTAGCTCACAAAAAGAGCCTCAGTAAATTCCAAAATATTGAAATTCTACCAACCAATTTTTCAGACCACAAAGGTATAAAACTAGAAATAAATTCTACAAAGAAAACAAAAAGGCTCACAAACACATGGAGGCTTAACAACATGCTCCTAAATAATCAATGGATCAACGAACAAATCAAAATAGAGATCAAGGAATATATAGAAACAAATGACAACAACAACACAAAGCCCCAACTTCTGTGGGATGCAGCGAAAGCAGTCTTAAGAGGAAAGTATATAGTGATCTAGGCACACTTGAAGAAGGAAGAACAATCCCAAATGAATAGTCTAACATCACAATTATCAAAACTGGGAAAAGAAGAACAAATGAGGCCTAAAGTCAGCAGAAGGAGGGACACACTAAAGATCAGAGAAGAAATAAACAAAATTGAGAAGAATAAAACAATAGCAAAAATCAACGAAACCAAGAGCTGGTTCTTCAAGAAAATAAACAAAATAGATAAGCCTCTAGCCAGACTTATTAAGAGAAAAAGAGAATCAACACAAATCAACATAATCAGAAATGAGAATGGAAAAATCACAACAGACTCCACAGAAATACAAAGAATTATTAAAGACTACTATGAAAACCTATATGCCAACAAGCTGGAAAACCTAGAAGAAATGGACAACTTCCTAGAAAAATACAACCTCCCAAGACTGACCAAGGAAGAAACACAAAAGTTAAACAAACCATTTACGAGCAAAGAAATTGAAATGGTAATAAAAAAAACTACCCAAGAACAAAGCACCCTGGCCAGACGGATTTACCTCGGAACTTTATCAGACACACAGAGAAGACATAATACCCATTCTCCTTAAACTTTTCCAAAAAATAGAAGAGGAGGGAATACTCCCAAAATTATTCTATGAAGCCAAGTTCACCCTAATACCAAAACCAGGCAAAGATCCCACCAAAAAAGAAAATTACAGACCAATATCCCTGATGAATGTAGATGCAAAAATACTCAATAAAATATTAGCAAACCGAATTCAAAAGTATATCAATGGATCATACAACATGACCAAGTGGGATTTATCCCAGGGATGCAAGGATGGTACACCATTTGAAAATCCATCAACATCAACCACCACATCAACAAAAAGAAAGACAAAAACCACATGATCATCTCCATAGATGCTGAAAAAGCATTTGACAAAATTCAACATCCATTCATGATAAAAACTCTCAGCAAAATGGGGATAGAGGGAAAACACCTCAACATAATAAAGGCCATATATGTTAAACCCACAGCCAACATTATATTGAACAGCAAGAAGCTGAAAGCTTTTCCTCTGAGTTCGGGCACTAGACAGGGATACCCACTCTCCCCACTGGTATTTAACATAGTACTGGAGGTCCTAGCCATGGCAATTAGAGAAAACAAAGAAATACAAGGAATCCAGATTGGTAAATAAGAAGTTAAACTGTCACTATTTGCAGATGACATGATATTGTACATAAAAAACCCTAAAGACTCCACTCCAAAACTATGAGAACTGATATCGTAATACAGCAAAGTTGCAGGATACAAAATTCACACACAGAAATCTGTGGCTTTCCTGTACACTAACAATGAACCAATAGAAAGAGAAATCAGGAAAACAATTCCATTCACAATTGCATCAAAAAGAATTAAATACCTAGTAATAAACCTAACCAAAGAAGTGAAAGACCTATACCCTGAAAACTACAAGTCACTCTTAAGAGAAATTAAAGGGAACACTAATAAATGGAAACTCGTCCCATGCTCATGGCTAGGAAGAATTAATATCATCAAAATGTCCATCATGCCCAAAGCAATCTACAGATTTGATGCAATCCATCTCTTACCAACAACATTCTTCAATGAACTGGAACAAATAGTTCAAAAATTCATATGGAAACACCAAGGACCCCGAATAGCCAAAGCAATCCTGAGAAAGAAGAATAAAGTGGCGGGGATCTCACTCCCCAACTTCAAGCTCTACTACAAAGCCATAGTAATCAAGACAATTTGGTACTGGCACAAGAACAGAGCCACAGACCAGTGGAACAGATTAGAGACTCCAGAAATTAACCCAAACATATATGGTCAATTAATATTTGATAAAGGAGCCATGGACAAATGGAGAAAGGACAGTCTCTTCAATAGATGGTGCTGGCAAAACTGGACAGCTACATGTAGGAGAATGAAACTGGACCATTGTCTAACCCCATATTCCAAAGTAAATTCAAAATGGATCAAAGGCCTGAATGTAAGTCATGAAACCATTAAACTCTTGAAAAAAAACATAGGCAAAAACCTCTTAGACATAAACATGAGTGACCTCTTCCTGAACATATCTCCCCGGGCAAGGAAAACAACAGCAAAAATGAGCAAGTGGGACTACATTAAGCTGAAAAGCTTCTGTACAGCGAAAGACACCATCAATAGAACAAAAAGAAACCCTACAGTATGGGAGAATATATTTGAAAATGACAGATCCAATAAAGGCTTGACATCCAGAATATATAAAGAGCTCACACGCCTCAACAAACAAAAAACAAATAACCCAATTAAAAAATGGGCAGAGGAACTGAACAGACAGTTCTCCAAAAAAGAAATACAGATGGCCAAGAGACACATAAAAAGATGCTCCACATCGCTAATTATCAGAGAAATGCAAATTAAAACTACAATGAGGTATCACCTCACACCAGTAAGGATAGCTGCCATCCAAAAGACAAACAACAACAAATGTTGGCGAGGCTGTGGAGAAAGGGAAACCCTCTTACACTGCTGGTGGGAATGTAAATTAGTTCAACCATTGTGGAAAGCAGTATGGAGGTTCATCAAAATGCTCAAAACAGACCTACCATTTGACCCAGGAATTCCACTCCTAGGAATTTACCATAAGAACGCAGCAATCAAGTTTGAGAACGACAGATGCACCCCTATGTTTATCGCAGCACTATTTACAATAGCCAAGAATTGGAAGCAACCTAAGAGTCCATCAGTAGATGATTGGATAAAGAAGATGTGGTACATATACACAATAGAATATTACTCAGCCATAAGAAGAAAACAAATCCTACCATTTGCAACAACATGGATGGAGCTAGAGGGTATTATGCTCAGTAAAATAAGCCAAGCGGAGAAAGAGAAATACCAAATGATAACACTCATCTGTGGAATATAAGAACAAAGGAAAAACTGAAGGAACAAAACAGCAGCAGAATCACAGAACCCAAGAATGGACTAACAGGTACCAAAGGGAAAGGGACTGGGGAGGGTGGGTGGGTAGGGAGGTATAAGGGGGGGAAGATGAAGGGGGCTACTAAGATTAGCATGCATAAGGGGGGTGGTAGGAGAAAGGGAAGGGCTATACAACACAGAGAAGACAAGTAGTGATTGTACAGCATTTTGCTATGCTGTTGGACAGTGACTGTATAGGTGTTTATAGGGGGAACCTGGTATAGGGGAGAGCCTAGTAAACATAATGTTCTTCATGTAATTGTAGATTAATGATAACAAAAAAAAAAGCAAAAGAAAAAAAAGAAAGGGGGTTACTCCCTGATAGGATAAAACTAACTGTAAATCAATAATTAATGCATGCTATACTTTAAATATCCTTAATTTTAATCATTTAAAGGGTGTCAGATGATCAGCTATGGAAGTACATTTTTCTGATAATATTCCGTTCTCTTAAAAAAAAAAAAATCAGTTCCTGTGTGGTGATCTCTAAAAAGTTCTTCACAATGGTAAAGGGCATATCAAAGTGTGGGCAGAGGGTCTGTTTGTGTTTACACAGAGGATCAAAGCCTAATTTGGCTACCCAGAAAATGAACTAAGATACAATATGAACAAGACGTTCCAACATCAACATCCTCTGGAAGAGTCATTCCAGAAGATGATCATCAAAAAACATCAACAAAGATCCTGGCACTGCAGCAGTCATAACTGCATTCATCCCACCGGTTCCTGGAATGGCCATTGGAATGAAGAAGAAGTTATCTAAGCTGTCCTGTGCATACAGTAAAATAACAAATTTGACTAGATCTATACTGTTGGAACTCAACCAAGAATTAGGAGAAGTGCAAGTTGCAGCGCTCCAAAATCTTGAGACTACAGACTATCTACTGTTAAAAGAACATATGGGAGGTGAACAGTTCCCAGGAATGTGTTGTTTTAAATTGTCTGATTTTTCTCAAACTATTCAAATTCAGTTAGACAATATCCATCATATCATAGAAAAGTTTTCACAAATGCTTAGGGTACCTAACTGGTTTTCTTGGTTTCACTGGAGATGGCTGGTAATTGTAGGTCTGCTTTGGTTATGTAACTGTATTCCTATTACATTAATGTGTGTGCACAATTTAATTAGTAGTTTAAAACCTATGCATGCTTAAGTTACTCTACAAGAAGATATGTCAAAGAAATAACCAATCTTCCCATGTCTTCTTCCATCTGCTACTTCTATAGCTTTTTTTCTTCCTTCCTAATTACAACCCTTAAATAGAATTCATTCCTCAAATCGAATTTACTGAGTATCATAATTACTCCAAGTGGTAAAGATACCTCAAGACAAATGCTGGGCATAAAACCCACAGGGCATAAATCTGAAAAGCAGTAAAAAGCTAACCTCTTCAAACAATATTGCTTCTCTCTCACTTACCAACTTTACATTTCCCTGTCTGGCCCTGGAAGATGACTGGTTAGGCAGAGATGGTTAAGATTCCTCAAGGGAGGAACAACCTAAGACAGGCACAGTCGCAGGGGGGCCAGGTGAGAAATTGGGGATCAACAGAGGTGAGGCTTAGAACCTCACCCCCCGTTTTGAGAGAAATCTTCTGCATCCGCGGATGTTTTGTTGCTCTTGTCTGGCTTGGATTAATACTTAGCTTATACGCACACACCTGATCATCTACATTTGCTTTCTTACAGCACTAAACTATGTTTTCTACCTTTATCTTGCATCTACCTACCACTTCAGCATTTTATTAAAAATAATAATAATAATAATAATAATAAAAAGGGGGAAATGTGGGATTCACATATAAATCAAGTATAAAAATCAAACGAATATTCATATTTGACCTGATTGTTTATAGTTCATAATGCGTGATCAAAACCGAAAGTTTCTGTGATGACTGCCCTTGTACTGTTCACCATGTAAGAACTTATTCACTATGAAGCATTTCCACTGAGATCGGGAACCAGACAGGGATGCCCACTCTCCCCACTGTTATTTAACATAGTACTGGAGGTCCTAGCCACGGCAATCAGACAAAACAAAGAAATACAAGGAATCCAGATTGGTAAAGAAGAAGTTAAACTGTCACTATTTGCAGATGATATGATACTGTACATAAAAAACCCTGAAGACTCCACTCCAAAACTACTAGAACTGATATCGGAATACAGCAAAGTTGCAGGATACAAAATCAACACACAGAAATCTGTAGCTTTCCTATACACTAACAACGAATCAATAGAAAGAGAAATCAGGAAAACAATTCCATTCACCATTGCATCAAAAAGAATAAAATACCTAGGAATAAACCTAACCAAGGAAGTGAAAGACTTATACTCTGAAAACTACAAGTCACTCTTAAGAGAAATTAAAGGGGACACTAATAAATGGAAACTCATCCCATGCTCATGGCTAGGAAGAATTAATATCGTCAAAATGGCCATCCTGCCGAAAGCAATATACAAATTTGATGCAATCCCTCTCAAATTACCAGCAACATTCTTCAATGAATTGGAACAAATAATTCAAAAATTCATATGGAAACACCAAAGACCCCGAATAGCCAAAGCAATCCTGAAAAAGAAGAATAAAGTAGGGGGGATCTCACTCCCCAACTTCAAGCTCTACTACAAAGCCATAGTAATCAAGACAATTTGGTACTGGCACAAGAACAGAGCCACAGACCAGTGGAACAGATTAGAGACCCCAGAAATTAACCCAAACATATATGGTCAATTAATATTTGATAAAGGAGCCATGGACATACAATGGCAAAATGACAGTCTCTTCAACAGATGGTGCTGGCAAAACTGGACAGCTACATGTAGGAGAATGAAACTGGACCATTGTCTAACCCCATATACAAAGGTAAACTCAAAATGGATCAAAGACCTGAATGTAAGTCACGAAACCATTAAACTCTTGGAAAAAAACATAGGCAAAAACCTCTTAGACATAAACATGAGTGATCTCTTCTTGAACATATCTCCCCGGGCAAGGAAAACAACAGCAAAAATGAGCAAGTGGGACTACATTAAGCTGAAAAGCTTCTGTACAGCGAAAGACACCATCAATAGAACAAAAAGGAACCCTACAGTATGGGAGAATATATTTGAAAATGACAGATCTGATAAAGGCTTGACGTCCAGAATATATAAAGAGCTCAAACGCCTCAACAAACAAAAAACAAATAACCCAATTAAAAAATGGGCAGAGGAACTGAACAGACAGTTCTCCAAAAAAGAAATACAGATGGCCAAGAGACACATGAAAAGATGCTCCACGTCGCTAATTATCAGAGAAATGCAAATTAAAACTACAATGAGGTATCACCTCACACCAGTAAGGATAGCTGCCATCCAAAAGACAAACAACAACAAATGTTGGCGAGGCTGTGGAGAAAGGGGAACCCTCCTACACTGCTGGTGGGAATGTAAATTAGTTCAACCATTGTGGAAAGCAGTATGGAGGTGCATCAAAATGCTCAAAACAGACCTACCATTTGACCCAGGAATTCCACTCCTAGGAATTTACCCTAAGAACGCAGCAATCAAGTTTGAGAAAGACAGATGCACTCCTATGTTTATCGCAGCACTATTTACAATAGCCAAGAATTGGAAGCAACCTAAATGTCCATCTGTAGATGAATGGATAAAGAAGATGTGGTACATATACACAATGGAATACTACTCAGCCATAAGAAGTGGAAAAATCCAACCATTTGCAGCAACATGGATGGAGCTGGAGAGTATTATGCTCAGTGAAATAAGCCAAGCGGAGAAAGAGAAATACCAAATGATTTCACTCATCTGAGGAGTATAGGAACAAAGGAAAAACTGAAGGAACAAAACAGCAGCAGAATTACAGAACCCAAAAATGGACTAACAGGTACCAAAGGGAAAGGAACTGGGGAGGATGGGTGGGCAGGGAGGGATAAGGGGGGGGAAGAAGAAGGGGAGTATTAAGATTAGCATGCATGGGGGGGAGGGAGAAAGGGGAGGGTGGGCTGCACAACACAGAGAGGACAAGTAGTGACTCTACCACATTTTGCTAAGCTGATGGACAGTAACCGTAATGTGGTTGTTAGGGGGGACCTGATATAGGGGAGAGCATAGTAAACATAGTATTCTTCAGGTAAGTGTAGATTAAAAATTTAAAAAAAAGAAAGAAAGAAAGAAAGAAAAGGGGGATTACTCCTTAACAGGATAAAACTATTGGTAAATCAAAGATCAACGCATGCTTTAAATATCCTTAATGTTGATCACTTAAAGGGTGTCAGATGATCAGCTATGGAGGTACTCTTTTCTGATAATATTCCTTTCTCTTAATTAAAAAAAAAAAAAGCAGTTACTGTGTGCTGACCTCCAATGAGTTCTGCACAGTGGTATAGAGGGCATGTCAAAGTGTGGGCAAAGGGTCTGTTTGTTTCTACGCAGAAGATCAAGGCCTAGCTTGGATACCCAGAAAATGAACTAAGATACGATATGAGGAGGAGCTTCCGGCATCAGCACTCTCTGGAGGACTCGTGCCGGGGGATGATCATCAAAAAGCCTCCACAGGGATCCGGACGATGCTGCGGTTGTGGCTGCATCCAGCCCACCGTCTCCTGGACTTGCCATAAGAAGGAGGAGGGAAATGTCTAGGCTGGCATGTGCATACAGTGAGACAACGAATTTGACCGGATCTGTACTGTTGGAAC
This sequence comes from Manis javanica, assembly GCF_040802235.1. NCBI lineage: Eukaryota > Metazoa > Chordata > Mammalia > Pholidota > Manidae > Manis > Manis javanica. Next base: position 51,547,511 of record NC_133160.1, read on the forward strand.
TCAACCAGGAGTTGGGAGGGGTGCAAGTTGTAGCACCCCAAAATCTCATGACTATAGACTATCTATGGTTAAAAGAACATATGGGATGTGAACAGATCCCAGAAATGGGCTGCTTTAATTTGTCTGATGGTTCAAGTACAGTTGGACAATATCCATCATATCATAGATAAATTTTCACAAATGCCTAGGGTGCCTAAATGGTTTTCTTGGCTTCACTGGAGATGGCTGGTAATTATAGATTTGCTTTGTTTATGTCACCGTATTCCTATTATGTTAATATGTGTGTGCAAATTAGTTAGTAGTTTAAAACCTATACATACTTAAGGTACTATACAAGAAGATATGTCAAAGAAATAATCAATCCTCCCAAGTTTCCTTCATATGCTACATCTATAGCTTTTCTTCTTCCTTCCTAATTACAAACCTTAAATAGAATTCGTGCCTCATATCGAATTTACCGAGTATCATAATTCCTCCAGGTGGTAAAGATACCTCGAGACAAGTGCTGGGCATAGAAGCCACAGGGCATAAATCTGCAAAGAAGTAAAAAGCTAACCTTTGCAAACAATATGGCTTCTCTCTCACTTACCAACTTTACATTTCCCTGTATGGCCCCGGAAGATGACTGGTTAGCCAGAGACGGGTAAGATTCCTCAAGGGAGGAACAACCTAAGACAGGCACAGTCGCAGGGGGGCCATCAGGTGAGAATTTGGGGATCAACAGAGGTGAGGCTCAGAACCTCACCCCCCCTGCTTTGAGAGAAATCTTCTGCATCCGTGGATGTCTTGCTGCCCTTGTCTAGCCTGGATTAATACTTAGTCCATAGGCACACACCTGATCATCTGATCATCTATATTTGCCTTCTTACAGCACTAAACTATGTTTTCTACCTTTATCTTGCATCTACCTACCACTTCAGCATTTTATTAAAAATAAAAATAATAATAATAATAGGAGAAATGTGGGATCAACATATAAATCAAGTACAAAAATCAAATGAATATTCATATTTGACCTGATGGCTTATAGGTCATATTGCATGATCAAAAACGAAAGTTTCTGTGATGAATGCCCTTGTACTGTTCACCATGTAAGAATTTATTCACTCTGTAAGAATTCGTTCACCATGTAAGAACTTGTTCGTTATGCTTCAGAAGATTGGAGACTGACGAGAATTAGGCTTGAGATGGATTAATGATTGTACATTGAGCATTGACCCCCCTATACTGAATTTTATTGTTGTTATCAACCATTTGATCAATAAATATGAGAGATGCCCTCTCAAAAAAAAAAAAAAAAAAAAAAGAACTTATTCACTATGTAAGAATTTGTACACCATGTAAGAACTTGTTCGTTGTGCTTCAGAAGATCCGAGACTGATGAGAATTAGACTTGGGGTGGATTAATGATTGTGCATTGAGTCCCCTGTACAGAATTTTGTTGTTGTTAACTGTTAACAACCATTTGATCAATAAATATGAGAGACGCCCTCTCAAAAAAAAAAAAAATAGAAGATATACATCCCTATGTAGTGACTTGAAAATAGGCCTTACACATCATATATCAAATAGAAAAGAGATTATAGAACAAAATTTAATCCTCTTTCCTTTTTCTTCTCTTTCCTTGCTTCTTTCTGTGTCACATACTCTGAGAACACATGCATCAAACCTACTTGGAGATATCCTTCTCTGTGAGAGGATATTGTATTAGGGATTTCTATACACTTATGAGTTGCTTATTTTGTGTTTACAATGAACTTGCAGACTTTTACAATTAGCAAGTATATCAAAGACATATCCATTTCTTAAACAAAGCATTCTATACTGGTTTACTCATTAAACAAATTGTCATTAAAGGCGTGCCTCCTGCCAGGCTCTCTCCTGACAATGAGGGACAAGTTGAATAAGAAATTCTCAGAATCCAGAAGGGAAAACAGAGAATTGTAATGTTGTATGACCTTGCTAGATTTATTGATGTGCTAGTGGATGAAGCTTTATTAAAGAAATGTAAAATCCATTTGGAACCCCATAGAATTCTGAGGCTCTTGACCAGCTAAGGTCTTTATGGACATAATCTACTACCCTTGCACAGATTTGGATGAGAGGCTGCAAGTGGAGAAAAAAGAAAGGATGAGTCATCCCCTCTGGTGGTTGAATGGCACCCAGGTCTCTGGCTTGTGGCCCAGAAACGTGTGCTGTCAGAGGCTACACGGGCTTCATAGGCTGAGGCGGAAGTGCTTAGAGGAAAGCAGTCTCTTCTTTCTGGAAAATTTGTTATTTCCTGGACCCAGGTCAATGTCATGTGAGAGTATAAACATTTTTTTACAAGCTTTTTCCTTTTCACAAACTCCAGCAACTGACATGTGGACGGTCTCATATACGCATCAGAGCACAGAATCATAAACTGTTTCCTAAAGGAAGAAAATTGAAGATTCCCAGAACGTGCCTGCAGAGAAGCTCCAATAGGGACAGAATCAGACCAAGACTGGCCATAGTCCCAGGGTTTCAGGGTCTGGCAGCAGCTCCAAACACTGACAGGGTGTCAGCTGGGTTGAGGAGAGCATCTGCAATGCTTAGGCGGGCAGGGCTTCCAGGCTCCATGAGCACAAGCCCTCGCTTTTAAGTTCAGGTGACCTCTTGTGGTCAGTCTCTCATCCATTGCACACTAATGCCTTTTCAACAATTTTTCCCAAGTTTAGAAGGCAGCACTACACACAGAGAGAACTTGGTTTTGACTTTGTTTTTCTGGCATCAGGAGAGCCTACTTTCTTCTAGAAACTAAATTGTTGCCATCTTGCTAATTACTATAATTTCTTAGCCCCAGTCAGCTTTGCAGGGTTTAAAAAAAAATGTGCTGCTTCTCACAGATTCTCTCAGAGCTTGACCTGACCTGCTTTACATGCTGAAGAACTCAAAAAATCCTAAAGGAAGTTCCAAAAGTCAGCATGCTTAAAAGAGTATCTCACACAGGCCTTTCTACCTGATGAAAACCACATCATGAATTCTTTGCATGTGGCCTCACCCTCAAGCATTAGGCCCTGCTCAGACTTATATCAAAATATTACAGATTCATGCTTGACTGTGAGGATGGAGGCCTGCATGCCTCCCCCAGACCAGACAGCCAGGTGCTGAATCAGCCATGTGCCCAGCCCCACGACTGACCCGGGAACCTGCAGATGACCAGGTGCCACTAGCAGGTTCTGCACAGAAGGAACTACCCACCAGTCCACTGATCCAACTCACACTTATTTGATATTCAGTGTGCCCATATTGCTGAGTATAAAGGAAAAGGAAATCAATACTTCTTGGAATTCAACCCACATGAAGATATGTATGCAATACAGAACAGCTTTAAAAACAACATGGTAAAGTTCTACAGTGGAGTTAATTTGACTTTATTTATTTTTTTCTCATTGAGCTTCTGTTTTAATGGTTCTCAAAATTATGAGATAGATTTTTGGTCAAGTTGTTTCCATTAAACAACTTGATTTTTAAAAACTACTTGTAACTTAAAACTGCCACACACACACACACACACACAAAAAAAAAAAAAAAATGGCCCACAAAACATCCTCCTTTCCTTGTGAAGGTTTTACGATGCATTGTTATCATTTCCAGTCTTTGGTATGAAACTTAAATGGCCAATGGAGACAAACAGTTCTGAGACTGGTCTTCCACCACTGATTAAGACTGGGGTGCCAGGTATTGGGGCTAATCCTCACATAGCCTTCTGCACTTTCTGGGCAGACTTGGTGGCTCTGCCAGCTCCAGCAGCCTTCTTGTCCACTGCTCTGATGACACCCACGGCAGCTGTCTGTCTCGAGTCATGAACAGACAAACGGCCCAGAGGAAGACAGTCAGAGAGGCTCGCAACACACATGGACCTCCCAGGAGCTATATCAATGGTGACAACATCACCAGATTTCATGAACTTAGGGCCACCTTCCAGCTTTGCCCCAGAACAACGATCAGTCTCCTTCAGCTCAGCAAACTTGCACACAGTGTGGTTGGCCTGGGTGGTTAAGGATAATCACCTGAGCTGTGAAGCCAGCAGCTTTCATTGGTGGGTCATTTTTACTATCACCAGCCATACTGCCATGATGAACACCTTTGACAGACACATTCTTGACACTGAAGTCCACATTCTCCCCAGGAAGAGCTTCACTGAAAGTTTCATGGTGCATTTCAACAGACTTAACTTCAGTTGAAATATTGACTTTGGCAAAGGTGAGCACTGTGCCAGGACTGAGAACACCAGCCTCCACTCAGACGGTAGGGATAGTACCAATAACACCAATTGTGTAGACATCCTGAAGGGGCAGGCACAAGGGCTTGTCAGTCAACAAGTTGGTGTCAGGATACAATCCATAGTTTCAAGCAGCATGGTTCTACTGACAATGCCATCTTTTCAGGTGACTTTGCATCCCTTGAATTAAGTCACATTAATACTTGGTTCCAGCATGTTGTCACTGTTCCAATCAGAAACTGGCACAAATGTTACTGTGTCAGGTTGTAGCTAATTTGCTTAATATAAGTGCTGACCTCCTTAATGATTTCCTCATATCTCTTCTGGCTATAGGGTGGCTCAGTGGAAGCCGTTTTGTTAACACCAAGAATTAGCTGTGTCACATACAGTGTATGACCAGATGTGCATGCTCACAGGCCTTCCCATTCTTGGAGATCCCTGCTTCACATTCTCCAACACCAGCAGCAGCAATCAGGACAGCGCATCAGCCTGATATGGACTTGTCTTCATGTGTTGGATAAAGTCCTGTGTCCTGGGCCATCAATAATGGTCATGTAATACTTGCTGGTCTCAAATTTCCACAGGGAGATGTCAATGGGGATACCACACTCTTGTTCAGCTTCCAGTTTACCCAAGATCCATGCACGTGTGAAGAAGCCTTTTCCTGTCTCAGCAGCCTCCTTCTCTAATTTTTCAATGGTTCTTTTGTAGATCAATGGCCAGTAGTGGTAGATTTGCCATATCTACATGTTCAACAATGAAAATGTTGATGGGAGTCTCCCTTCCCATTCTGGTTTTCACAACATCTGTGTTCTGGCAACAAACATGTTGAAAAAAAAATGGAGTTAATTTTAAAATGCTGAGGTTTGCTTAGGGAGGAGCAAGTCACAGCACACTGAAGTCCCCTTGCTCAGTCATAGCTGACTTGTGCTGTTTGCTCATTGTTGGTTTAGTGCATTCTGCCCACTACGCCTATGTGAGGCACCTGCTTTGTTCTGCTATATCCTTAGGTATAACACAAAACTTTGCTAATTGAAAGGAAGAAAGAGAAAAGGGGCAGAGTAAGGAGAGAGAGGAAAAGAGAACAGCGGGGAAGAAGACCACATACATAGCAGCTTAAAGATTCATATCTATGGACTGTCAGGATTAAACCCAAGCTCTGCCAAGTGTAGTTTTGTGACTTAAGGCAAGTTACTTAGCTTTTCTGTGCCTTTGTTTCCTCATCCTGAAAGTGGCAGAAATAATAATACCTACCTCATAAGTTGAATGAAGAAAACTGAGTTAAGATTTGTGGCTTTAGAACAGTGCCTGGATAGAATAAACACTGAATAAACTTTAATTCAGTTTTAAAAATCATAAAGAATGGAAATATTCATTGGGGAAAATTAGGAAATGATTTTTGGGGGTGTTACTATTTTAGATAATACTTGAAAGAGAGGCTGGCATTAAATAAATAGGGATGACAGAAATAAACGAAGGGACCCCTTGATAAGACAAAGGAGAGAGAAACATCTCGAGTTGTGCTAAGGTAGGGTTGGCCATCCCAACCTCACATCCAGGCCCCACAGGTCCTTCCACTTTGGTATTATCTGTCTGTGACTTGACACCACTTCCCATGAAAAACCAGATGAACTGAAATGAATAAATGACAGACAACATAGGCCTGAGAGGAAAAAGCAGAAGTGAGACTCTGAGGAGGAGAGAGAAGATGAGGAAACAAAACTGATGACTCTTTACTTCCTTCTGAAGTAGACTCAGCAGAGACAAGAGCTGCTGTGGAAGAGAAGCAGGGGTCTGTTTTCGTCAGCCTGTGTGTGTGTGTGTGAACTTCATTCAGTAATGAAGTGAAACTTGTAATGGCTCCCCACCCATCAAAATGTTAAGGGATTCAGCTAGAGGACTGTGTGTTTAATTCAAAACCGTCATGTATTAAGAGCCCAGCAAGTAAGGTACAAGTGAGAACAAAGTTAAACCAAAAAGGTGAGGTCAGCCAGAGTAACTTCAGTTCCCATAATCACTTCCTATTATCTTCAAGGTCTGGAAAAAAATTTAGCGTTAAACCTTTTGAACTGCTTGGTGAACCCAATTGTTGCTTCCCAGCATCTCCTCGTTCTTTGGGGGCTAAGTAGTAGGGGCTGCGGATTCTGTTCCAATCAGACACAACTCACTCCAAATCACTAGGCACCCGAGGCTTTCACACCCCGCCTGCTCAGGCTGCATGCGCAGACTCACTGAGCAGCAACCACAGGGCTGTAGGTAGGCCTTACAGAGGGAAGCCTGAGCAGGAGAAAGGGATGGCCACACAGTCAGCAGTGGCCACTTTGGCATTTACTTAATCACACCTCATTTCTTGTGCCCATGAACAAATTAAATCTGATTCCCTTTTTTGGAACCAATAGCCCTAGCTAAAAGCACCACTGTTTTTCTCCACCTCTATTCCTTCAGGAAAATGTTCCTGAAATACACTGTGGAGCCTAAAAAGGAAGCCTGACTGGGGGACTCAGTTCATCCAGTCAACAAAATTTATTGAGCACCACCTATGTGCCAGGCACCGTTCTAAGCTATGGGGATAGAGCAGAGAAGACAATAAAGATCCCCTCCCTTGTGGGACTTGGAATCCATCAGAGAGGAGTCAGACACGAGCATAAAAGTAACAAGTAAAGTATTCACAGGGTGAATGGAAATTTAGAGTGGGTGTTGAGGGATCCATTTGCATTATTAAATAGGATGGACAGAATAAGCCTTATTGAACAGGTGACTGGAGAAAGAAATATGGTGACTGGAGATCATAAGGAGACTTGAAGAAGGTAAGAGAGTTAGGAAAGTATCAGATAAAGATACTCCTGCTGTCAGCTAGTAACTTTCCAGATATTTCCCCCAGGACCTTCATGACCTAGCAACAAGGAAGTAATAAAGTCTGGTTTCATTTTCCCAGACTAATGGAGGAACCATTTCAAGGTCAAAAGGAAAATAGTTACTACAATGCAGGCTCCACAAGAGCAAGGACTTCCATTTCTTCACCCCGTGATCCCTAGGGCCTGGCATACAGAAAGCGCTCAATTAATTTTTGCTGAATGAATAAGTGAATGATCACCTGCCACATACAATTACTGCACCATTCAAGACAGACAATGCCAGGAAGTCACTGGAGCAATGCCCTAGAGAGGTTGCGCTGACTTTCTGAACAGCCCCCCACCTTGCCGCTCTGCTCAGCAGATCAGGGTGCCCTACACAGAAGTGCAAACCACAGGCTCTGGGAGGCAGGGACACATTTCAGAAAACTTGCCCAAATGGCACCACCTATCCTATCTCAGTGGTGTCAGCAACAATGTGCTATTTAATGTATGCACCTCTCATGCAGAACTTGCTTTATGCTAGCCAGGGCTAAGTCCTAAAAGCATCAGAATAAGTAGTGTGTTTATGGTAGGCAGCTTCTAGAATGCTCCCAGTGGCCCTGTCCCTGATACTCACGCCCTGTGGAAGCCTTTTGAGTGTGAGCTGGATCACCTCTAACAAATATAATATGGCAAAAGTGATGAGATGTCACTCCCAAGATTACATTATAGGAAGACTGGAGACTGTAACTTTTCACCTTGCTTGCCAGATCACTCTCTCTGGAGCACTTGCTCAGAGGGAAGCAAGCTGCCATGTTGTACCTTGCCCTGCGGAGAAATTCATGTGACAAGGAACTGATGTCTCTGCAAAGACTAGAGGTTTCCATAGCCAGGTGAGTGAACTTGTAGGTGAGCCTTGAGAAGTGCAGGCCCCCAGCAGCACCCCAACTACAACCTCTGAGAGGCCCTGAGGCAGAGGCCTGGTGCCTGAATTCTTGATTCTCAGGAACTGGGAAAGAATAAATGTTTGTTGTTTTAAGCCAGTAAGTTTTGGGCTACCTTGTTATGCATCAATAGTTAACTAATGCACATGATCTACATGGTATAGGAAGGTAAATGGCATTTGAGTGATAAATACAAAGTATTTGGGAAAACAATGTTCACAGAAATAAGAAATAGGGTGACTGGAGATCATAAGGAGACAAATTCACTCTTTCAAATTTACTGAGTGTTTCCACCATAACTGATGCAGTTGATACATACAATAAACCTGTCTGAGGATATTATTTGACTTACCCAACATTAAATATTAATTGATCCAGTCATTCAGTAAAAATATCAAGTATCAAGTATGTACCTGTGATGGGTACAAAGGAAACCTATATAAGCCAAAGTAATTGTTCTCAGTGAACCCAAAATAGTATAATACACTTAATAAACAATAGATAAATAGACCTCACAGTACAATATATCAGATGCCATATGGAGGTATGCACAAGGTTTTGGATAACTTAATGGTAGAGTTGATGAATTCTGCCAGAAGATCTAAGAAATACTCAGAAATTTATACTTTTTTTCTAGCTGTATTGTGGTATAACTGACAAATAAAAATTGTATATCTTTAAGGTATAAAATACAATGTTTCGGTACATGTACACATTTTGAAATAATTACCACAATGAAGCTAATTAGTATATCCATCCCCTTACATAGTTATTATGTTTTGTGTGCTGAGAACACTTAGATCAATTATCTTAGCAAATTTCAAGTCTGCAATACAATATTGTTTACCATGGTCTCTGTGCTCTGCAGAAGGATGAGCTGCAGTGAGCCTGGTTATTTGATCACAGAAAGGAAGTGTGAAAGAAGCATCTCAGGCTAATGGGGATGGGTACACATGCAATGACATGGAGTTTGAAATAATATGGTCTGTTAGAGAAAACCATAATTTGATATGGGGATACAGTGGGTGCATATAAAGAACAAGGAAAATTGGCAAATGCAAGAGCTGGCTTTCACATTCAGGTCTTCTAAGTGCTATGCCTTTTCCACAATGTCATACTGTCTCTTCTAATCTTTCTCAGCCACTTTTCCGAATTTCTGCTACTCCTTCATAAGATTTGATGATGATTATAGATCAATTAGAAAACAAATAAGGATCCAGAAAGGGGTTCAATTCAAATGACAGGTAAGTTAGGGTGTGAACTGGTGGTCTGAAGACAGATAAAGGCATGGTGGTGTGAGAGAGAGGGAGGAGAAGATGGAAAGGGACACACACAGCTTGAGGGACGAGTGGATTAAAGAAAAGAATTGCTTGAAGTATGAGGAAGATTGGAGAATCTTTATAGATTGTATGGAGCCTCATTTAAATGTTACATCCAAAGCAGGTTTGGTGTGGGTCCTTATAATAGGTTCCCAGGAATGGCTAGTGAAAGAGAGTAAGGAAATGTTGAGAGACCAGATGAAAAGAAGCATCACCAGCCTCTAGGCAAGCTGGGAGACAGAATTTGCGCTGAGCATCTTCCCTTGTCCAAGTTTATGGCCCAAATAAATAAATTTTCCAAGGAAATAAGTATTGAGAGAGTTTGAATGACAACCCTACAGAACCTCCCTAAATTAACTAAATTAATAATGACAACAAAATCATGTAACTTGGGAAGGGAGTGAATCGAGTTAAATATTCAACAGGATTGATTTACTTCAAAGGTAAACATTGATTAACTTAAGAATCAGCTAAGACAGTTGTGGGTAACCGTATGATAACTAAACTTAGCCTTAAGAAGCCATTAGACCCAAATGAAAGCTACTCATTTTTCTCTGTTTCTCTTTTTTAATTCTCTGTTTCTCCCTAGAACTAGAGAATTCTCAGGCCCATGGAAGCCATTTACTGTAGATGGGGACCAATAGCTACATGAAACAAACAAAGAAATGAAGAACAGTAATTAATAATCTAATAAACTACAGACCCAGATTCAGTAGAAAAAAGACTGGAGTTATCCTCTTAGCTACCACAAAATCCTGGAGAAAGAGAAATTTCTCAACATATGCACTCTAACTACACGGGCTATTTCTTAAGCATACCATGCTTTTCCACGACTCCATGGCTTTCTCCATGCTGCTCCCTCAGTGAATGCTCTCGCATGGAAAAGAAGCCTGGAACAGATCCTTCCCTCAGAGCTTCAGAAGGAACCAAGCCTGATTTTGAACTTTCAGCCTCCGGAATTATGAGCCAATACAGATTTCTGTTGTTGAAGTGACCCAATGTTTGGCACTTTGCTATGGCCGCCCTAGGGAACTGATAAATGCTCCCTTAAGAGAACCTAAGAAGACAGGATGAGGAAAATGTGTGAGAAGTGGAGAAATACAGAGCCCTACATGTAGTTGTACCTTGAGATCTACTGAAGACCTTTCAGGAATCTGAGCTAGTAAGTGCCTGTTTGCTCAAGACATGTGGATTTGACTTTCAACTTCATTACAAGAGCCCTAACTAATAGTAGTGTGTGTATTCCAAACCCCTATCCCTTCCTAGGATGATATTTCATAATTCAGTCCCCTTACATCTGAAAAGTGCTGTTTAGTAAATATTTCATTTTTCTTAAAGAGGTAATTAAACTTGCTTTTCTTTTGAGAATGCCATGATTTGAGAGAATGGGTTATAACTTGAAGTGTTACCAAGCCACCTTCAGAAACATTGTTTTTTATTGGAAACTCTTAGATAGGAAAATCTATGTATATGAGAAAGGGAATACAGAAGAGAATAACAAGAGTGAATTTCAAAATAGCTGCAAGTAGTCTATATTGCAAAGTAATATCTTGATGCTATGGAAAACAAATTAGACTTACAGTAAGATCTCAGGTACCTTAAGCAAATCACGTAAGTATGATATGGTAAAAAGACCCTGGTATTTGGGACCAGAAGATCCTGGGTTTGTTTCCAGCTCTGTGTTTTCTGTATAGCCTGAGTCAAGTAGCAACCTAACTGAGCAACTTAGCATCAGACTGCCTCTAAAGTGGGGCTCAAAATACTCTGCCAGAGTTGGTCAAAATCAGTGGTAATGTGAGTAGAGCAGCCATTATCATGCCTGACGGATAGTAGGTGTTCAATTAATAGTAGCAATAAGTCCCCTTTATTCCTGTTTATCTTACTATTTACTCCTAGGGTCCTCCATTTTTCCATATGGACTCTAGATAATACTCCTTGCTTGTAAGAGAATTCTCATGAGAATGAAAAGGATTTTGCAACTTGAAAGTGCTTTGTAACATGCATTTCAAATACAGATGTAAATGTATTTACATGTATTAGCTACCACAAAGTCCTGGAGAAAGTGAAATTTCCAGGGTGAAGATTAATCTGGGTCCTGCCCACAAGGCCAAAGCTGAGGGGGAGATCCCTGTAAGGTCTGGACCTCCAGCTCACCATGAGGCATGCCCTATGCAAACAGGAACCAAATTAGGGGAACCGAGCCAAGTACAGTCAGAAAAACAAGAGGTGCTCTAACTAGTAGACAAATGTGCATTTTTCCTACATTGCCCCCTACTTTTGTTGGAAACTGAAACAGCGCAGTTGATACTGAAATGATGTTTTCAGGAAGATAGTGCCTGGCTTTGCTTAGCTAATGCCTTGAATTATCCTTGGTGACCACACAACTGGTAGGAAATTCTCCTGCTGCTGGCCCTGAAGGAGTTCTCCTGTATTACTGAGCTGATAGTGAGTCATTTGTTACTCCGAAAATAGCAAGGGAGAAGTTAGCTTGCCAAAGTCCAGGGATCAGTGACCAGGCACCGTGGTTTCAAACACTTTTACTCATGTCATTCATATGAGCTTTTCTCCCTCAGACAACATGGAAGTAAGTGGGTTTTTTTTTTTCAAGACAACATAGTCTAGGAGGAATATAGAAAATCTGTCATTCAAAAAAAGAAAAGGTAATTGTTTTGTGCTTAAACAAGGCAAATGAAATCATGGGGCTGTCTCTAACATTTTCAAAGGAGGGCTGTCTTGTTAATTTGAATGCCATAAACGGTGTTGAAGGCAAAAAGAAATCAGCAAAGGCAGTTTTGCGGGTGACAGGAGAGGGGATGAGCCACACCCACTTTACCACGTGGTGTTCTACTGGGTGATAGCTAAAAGGTTTCACAGCTTCAGAAGGGCTGTTGTTTTAACGGCAGAGGAGCTGGACTTCCCTGCACCATGCCCAGCTTTCAGACAAGAGAACGTCAGGAAGGAAGACAGCCCGTTCTAGAGAAAGGGAGAGCCAGCCCTATGCTCTGTGCACCACGTGGAGCAGAAGTGCAGGAGGCAGGCAGTGTTAGCTGCACCCGGCCACCGTTGTCCTGCAATCATCCCCCTGAGGAACACACAACCAAAGCTGCAGCCTCAGCGTTCTCAGAATACTGCTTCTTCCTGCGGGCTGCATTTTGGTCTGTTTTATCAATTGTATCAAAGAAAGGGAGCTCTTATCATTTTCTCCAGGTCAGCAACTTGGTTGATAAGGTCTGGATAAAATTACATTTTAGAAATGATTCATGAATAACACTTACTGGTAGTACAATAACCCTCTGCATAGAAGAGAGAATGCAGGTTTAATGCCAGGAGCCTTGGGGTCTGTCCCAGTAGCAGCCAGTTCTTGAAGAAGACACTGAAGTCTTAGTTTCCTGATCCATAAAATGCGGCAGTATCTTCCAGTGAGAAGAAAATACATTTAAGGTGTTAGGTAAGTGTGCTCTGTGAGCTTAAAAGAATTAGAAAATGTACAATTGTTAGCAATAGCAGGAAAGGATGCTTAGAAATTGCTGACAATGATCCCTGAGAAGTCTAGGTAATAGCAGATATACAGATGAAATACATTATTTTATTTCAAAGTGTGAAGACTTCCTTTCTAATAAGACTAATTATACATATACATATACATATTATACATATACGTATAATTATACATATACATATACTAATTATACATATACATAATAAGACTAATTATACATATAGTTATAAAAAGTTCACCTTTTAATAACTATCTTTGGAAGAATATCCAGGAGAAAAACAAGACGCAGTCTTTTCTTGGAAGAGCAAATTTACAATGACACTTGGAAGCTTTATTGATATCTAACAGGATTGTGTCAAATGAAATCCCCAGGTCTCTAAATTAAATTGGAAAAGGAACAGCAAGCAGTCTCTTCAGTGATGTCATGACTTAGGATCTGGCACAAGTCAATGAGTGTTTGGGACACTTTATTTTGGTGATTTGATGTAACACATTTATCTGGTTTCCTCCCACAGCCTGGAGGGGTTCCCCCACAGCCCTCCCCCAAGCCTTCTTGGGGTGGGGGAGAACCCTCCAAACAAACACTTTAAGCCACTGCTGGATGTTTGTTCTTTCCTTTTCTTCTGCTCTCTCTTCCACAATTTTTCTGTCAAAGTCAAATGAGGACTCCTCTCCTCTACCCCTGGGGCTGGCCATCAGAGTCACACAAGCCTGCACAGATGTGCTCTATCATCAGCTTACTCCAATGAAGTTCTGTGTTTCACTATGAAGTTTCACTAAGTGATAGCTGTAACTATTTAATTGCACATTCATCACCAACATCCTATGTCTAGTACATTCAGGCAACAGCCTGATAGCAAAGGCTGGGCTTCCAGAGACAGCATGAGGGGTAGAGGAAGTGCCAGCCTGGGCTCTGGCAAAGCTGGGACAATCCCAGCCAAGATGTAAAAGTTCCATTATGTGTAAGATTTTCTTCCAAATGTCCTTCTCCTGATGCTGAAATCTGAACCATGCCCATGAGTCACAGTTCACTGATGCTTTGAAAACAGTTATTTGCATACCCTTACCCAGAGCTGATTCAATGCCTTCTCTTTCCCAAGTCAAAAATATTAAGTTCTGGAAACCAAAATGCCTAGGCCTATCAAATACCCCTGACTTTATAATAATGTTCTGAATGATGTGCAAATACTTTCATGACAACAATTTAGAGCATACATTTCATTATGATCAAATGATAAAGGAAGCATTAGGGAGAAGAGTGCATGTGGGGAAACACCTCATTGGTCCTGTTGCCCATTGCATCATATCCAGACAACTAAAGGACGTGCAGTTGTGTGCAATAGAAGCTGTTTCATCATTCACTAGACAAGTGAATCTGCCAAGTGCTCCATCCTAATGTCCCCATGATGTGCTGCTCATCCCCAGCAGGGAGGCTGTGTGGGAGCTGTGCAGGGAGATGCTGACTCTGCTGCCTTCCAGAACTAGTTACAGTTAAGGAAATGAGAGGCACAGCAAGGGGAAGAATTAGCACCAACGACTTGCTTGGCTTCCACTTTGTCATCTGACACCCTGCTGCTGCCTGTAGCTGTCCTTGTGCTCGCCAGTCCCAACTGCTGTCTGTCGGCTTCCAAAGCTGATTTGAGTAATAGAAAGCTCCTCAATGATAGATTGCAAGAGTTTCCTTTAGTTCTGCATCATCTTTAGCACACAGTGTTGGGACTAGCTCTATCACATCCAGCTGCAGGTGTCTGATAGGTGCTTGGAAATTTTAAGCTAGAATTCAATACAGAACATGAGTCTGGATCCAAAAAAATGAAAGTGTGAGAATGAACGAAATCACCTGAAAAGAGTAGAGTAAAAGAATGAAAGGATGAATGGTAAAATCTTGGTGATTACAGAATAAAGTTTAGTGGAGGTACAGAAAAATGAGTTAAAGAAATTGACAAATTGTGGTGAAAGACATAAATGGAAAAAAGAGACACATAAACCTAAGGGAAATACTAGCACTGTGCAAGGGACAGAAGGGGGGTACCTGTTACATTTTATTGCTGAACTATTTTAAAAATAATTTTATATAGAATATCAGTTATTCAATTCCTACTTGCTATCAATCGAGGAATTAATAGTTTTCACATCCATCACATCCTTTCCCAAAGTCTTTCATAGGCCTTAGTTTTTCTTTACTAATCAGATTGTTTTCTTCTCCCAGGAATACCTCTAAGAGTTTGTAATGGAAATAAACTAGAAAAATTTTATTTATAAGCAACATAGTTAGAAGATATCATTTTCAAAAATTAAAGGATACCTGCTTTTGAGATATAACTACGTTAGTACTGTTGTTTGATGCCTATAGCCAATCCAAGAATTTCACAAAACAACGAGCAAAAATGCAACTATGACTTGGCTCTTTAAACATAATGAGAGGAACGGAAGTGATTGGCTTCAAGGGCTATATAATATAATTTTAGAGGTAAGATATTGAGGCATGTCAGTTTCATTTGTAAGCCACACAGAAATAATACAAAAGCTACTGTTGTAGGCTGTGGTATTGCAGCCACCAACCCCAGCCCCACCAAATCCATTCTTTCCTTCTCCCATAACAGGATAACTCTGGCTTGGCGTGGCTGCAGGGCTAGAGACAGTAGCTCTTGGCTTCCCTGGAAGTTAGGTATGGCCATGTGATCAAGTTCGTACCAAAGATGACAGAAGTTGTACGTATGTGGCTTGCTTAAGGAAAGTCACTTACCCTAGATTCTCTCTCTCCCCTCCCCACTGGCTGACACATGGAGCCCACAGCAGTCCCACTACAATGGTGCAGATGAGGACAGCAGCTGAGGACATCAAGGAGCAAGGGAAGGGACCAAGGATGCCACTGACCTTGTGACATGGGGTGGCCTCTCAGCCTGGCTCACTCCCCTTGGACTAGTACATGAGGGAGAGGTGAGTCTCTCTCTTCTTTTCAGCACTGTATTTACAGCATCTGTGTTAGCTGTTAATCTCATAGAAACACCATTTATTGAATGATTAATATGTTTTTCAAACATTAGCTCAATAAATCTTTATGCAGTTCTATGAGATAGTGATTTCACATCTCCATTTTACAGATCAAAAAACTGATACATAAACAGACTGAATAACTTGCTCCTCATCAAAAAACCAAGCAGTATTAGAGCTGGGAATCCACATCTGTATGGCTCCAAAACCCACAATTTTATCCCAGTGCTTTTATTATTAGTTCTGATTTTAATAAGAACAATTTTATGGACTAAAAATTTTTAAATATGTGTAATTATTAAATAAGGTTTATTTAATAAATAATAATAATCATTAAGTATTACTAAAGTAACTGGTATTTATGGAATAATTAATATCTGTCAGGCCTTACTTACACTAACTGCTGTACAATTATTAACTCATTTTGTTGGCAGCCGCGCTCAGAAAATAGCGCCCAATGCAGGGCAGCCGGAAGGCCCCGAACTTCCTAATGACAAATCATCCCACACCACTAAACTACATGCTAATTGCGCCTTGGCATAAGGACCAATGAGACCCACCAAATGGTTATGCTAATAAGGCATATGGAGCCGCACCAACCAGGTCAGAGCATGAGAACTATATAAGCAAGCCTCTCCTTCCCCTCTGGGTCCTGCCCAACTCATTTGTTTCACAAAGAGCTGAAGAATAAAGCTTTCTGCAGAAGAATCCTGCTGTTGTTGCATGCTGTTCTTGCCGGCGAGGACAGGGCACGCGACATCATTTCATCTTTACAAAAAGCACTATAGGGTAGTCATTATTATTATCCCCATTTTACAGGTGAAGAAACTGAGCTGTTGAGCAATTTGCCCGAGGAAATTATTGTAGAAGTAATTGTGTTCTCTCCCCAGAATTCATTTGTTGAAGTCCTAACCCTCAGCACCTCAGAACGAGACTTGATTTGGGAGATAGGTAGTCAGAGAGGTGGTTAACTTAGGATGAAATCATCAGGGTGTACCGCAATCCAATATGACTAATGCCCTTATAAGAAGGGGAAATTTGGACACAGACATGTCCAGAGGAAGATGATGTGGAGACACAGGGAGAAGGCAGCCACCTACAAGTCAAGGCAAGAGGCCTCAGAGGAAACCAGCCCTGCTGGCACATGGAGCTCAAATTTCTAGCCGCCAGAACTGTGAGAAAGGACGTTTGTGTTGTTCAAGCCCCCCACTGTGAGGCGGTTTGTTACTACAGCCACACAGAGAGTAGGTAGATAAGGCCTGGTGAAGTGAGATGCATGTGGTTCAGAGTAAATGCTGTGACAGGTTCATGGAGGAGAAATAAATGTAAGCCAGAGGGTTTGCCACAAGCTTATGGTGGAGGCAGCAATTGAGCAGCACCTGGAAGTGTATACATGTGCCCTCAGGGTGAGAAAGACAAAAGGGGGCCTGGCCAGGGTGGAGGAGGACTGGCGCGGTGGCAGGGGCTGGACAGCTGGGCTCCTCAGGGCGCACAGCACTCTGCCCGCGCCTGCCTCTCTGGTCAGTTGCCCAGAGGAAGCAGCCCACCGGCTGGGCCTGGGGGTGCACGGGGGACTCCGTGGCTCCCTCAGCAGCTATCTCTGGCCTCCCTGAGAGAGGCGCCTTCTGTTCTCACCAGGAAGTTTTCCCATCTGCTGTCCTTCCTGAGAAAATCGACAGCTGGGACCTGCGTGGTGCCTCTCCCTCTTGACCTTTTCCCATTTAGAGAACTCGGTTTATTTGTTTTCTAGTCTCATTAGAAAATATTGCTAAGAGGCCTGTCCCCTAAAGCCTCTATCTGTTAGTCAGTCTAGCAGGTGGGGAAGCCCTCCTACTTGAAAGGAAATGTCCTCACCTCATCCCCACTGTGATAGGTACTTTTACGTGTCAACTTGTTGGGCCATGGTGCCCAGATGTTTGGTCACATGTTATTCTGAATGTTTCTGTGAGGGTGTTACTTTGGATGAGATTAAAATTTAAATTTGTGGACTTTGAGTAAAGCAGATTATCCTCTAGTATGTGGGTGGGCCTCATCAGATCACTTGAAGGCCTTAATTGAACAAAGACTGACCTCCCCCAAGGAAGAAGAAATTCTGCCAGCAGACTGCCTTTAGGCCCGGCTGCAACTCTGCCCTGAGTCTCCAACCGGCAGGCCTACTTGAGAGATTTAGGCTTTACCAAGCCTCCATAATCACGTGAGCTGATTTCTTAAAATTGATTTATTTCTCTGTCTCCCTCCTATATACACACACAGTGATGGTTCTGTTTTTCTACACAACCCTGACAAATACACCTCCCTTCCCCTGGTCTGAGTGTTAGGAAGTTTAGAAAATTGGTATTGAGGGACCTAGCTCAAAGTGTGGGAAACAAGGTGGGCTGGGCCAGCACGGTGTCCTGCCTGAGTGGTTTTGTTGAACTGGGCACTGAAGCATCATAGCAGAGGAAATGCCACTCCTTCCTGACTTCCTGATGCACCTTCTAAGTCAGCAAGTCATTTCTGAGAACCAGTTTGGGGGCCAGCACTGGGCTGGACCTCCCTGTGGAGCACAAGGGAGCAGCTTCACTGAAGTCTTCTCAGGGGAAAAGACAGACAGCCTGGGATGCCTGCAGGACCCAGGGAGCAGAAGGAGGCCTGGCAGTGAAGGGGAGTTACCGGGTCTGGGACGAGTTGTGAGTGTGTTCATGTGGGAGAGACTCCAAGTCATGCAGGACTGTGGGGAAAGAAGGGGAGAAGTCCCCAGGGCTGGAGCAGCAGCTGGCACCAAGCTGCATCCTGAATGATGGGTTGAGTTTGAATGTGTGGAGCTTTGCTTGGTCAGGGAAGGGTGGATGGGTGGCAAAGCTTCTAACACTCCTGGCGACCAGGCAGCCAAGCATCAGGTAAGCCAGCCCTCACATTTTATTTGATTTCAAAAGTAATTTTGCAGGGATTCCAATTTCCTATCCTGTGAACCACATAGTAAGACATTCTACCTGCAGCCTAAAAAACTCAGGGAACATTGATTCTAACACCAAAACATGGATTTCCTAATGCATAAATACATGGAGTCAGGCCAAAGTGGAAATTCTCCTGAAGAACAAAGTTGACTGAATAAAATATACCCTCCTTTCTACAATGGCTTTTCTCTTCACAGCCCAGTTAGGCTTAAAAAGGCAGATCGAAACTCTCATAGGGGAGACCTTCAGGTGAGTCACCACAGTCCTTGCCACCTGCCCTTGGAACTCTACAACTACCATCTGGGCTCTGTCCTGCCCCTCAGCCCACAGCTCAGGCCTCACAGTGCAGGACTACAGCTTCAGTTCCCTTCTGGGTGTGACCTTCCCACAGGATCCCTCCGCCTCCTGGCCTCATACTCTGACTCCTGATCTAAAAGCTGCCTACCAATTCCATTCCCAGTTCTGCCCCAGTTCTGCTGGAGATTTTGGACACTGGTTTTCTTGTTCCTGCAGTTCTGAGTAAGGGACAGCCACCTCCTTGCCAGCAGACAGGAGCTAGAAGCATCCAGTGCTCAGATTTAGTTCTTCCTACCTTTCTGCCACCCATAAGAATTTAGGCTCTCATTCCTGGGGATTTTTGCCATGCTTATGACAGATCATCAGAGAACTGTGGAGCTGGGTGCTGGGAGGAGAGCAATGAGGGTGGTAAGTGGCCGAGCTGGAGATGCCTGCTGGGCAGCTTTGGGAGATGTGACATCAGCTGAGGGCAGGCGGGTCTTTCCCCTGAAACCCTGAGGCTCCTCCAAACTCAAACACACTGGTGACTCCTGTCCTGCCTCTTACAGGGATCCTGAACCAGCAGCAACTGGAGACCCAAGAGGGAGGAAGGGCAGGGGAGCAAGAAGAGAGAGAGAGAGAACAGACCAGGGGTGTTGAAGAAGTTTGGTGCTGAGAGATTACCAAAGTGAATCAGAAAAAGAAAGTTTTGTTTTTACATTTTTCTAATTGCTGAGAAATAAACATAGCTGATCTATCAAGATAGAAAATGACTGAAGGATAGTGAAAAATGTATCTTTTCAGTGACACAGATCTGGGCAAATATTAGAATGAACAAAAGCTCCTATGTATAGATGGGGAAAAACCAGGCAGGTAGACGGACAGCCTGGGATGCCTGCAGGACCTAGGGAGCAGAAGGAAGAGCTAAATGACATTGTCATATAAAGTATGCCAAAGAGCAGTTTTTAAAAATAGGTATTTTTCATACTGGTGAAATTTTGGGCTGGGGGCTGTTGTTTTGTATTTTAGTTTTTTGGTTTTTTTATTGTGAAAGAGAAGAAACAGAACTGTGACTTAGGCTGTAAAACTAAAGCTGATTCCAGATGTGATCAGGTCTACAATACTGGACCCAGTTTCCTCCTGGGAAGTGGTTGGGGAGGGTAACACAGTTGCTGCAACTCTTCCTTTCCTCCTCTGTGACGTTAGGTTTGTTCTGGATTATACAAAGGAAACTGCAGGCTCAGGGCCACCATCTTGCTGCTCTGTAGAGCAATGCCTAAGATTCAGGACCTTACATTGAAAATGGAATTTGTTCATAACATTATTCATAGTAGCCAAAAGGTAGAGGCAACCCAAATGTCCATAAACAAGTGAGTGGGTAACAAAATATGGTATGTACATACAACAGAATATTATTCAGTCATAAAAGGAAGGAAATCCTGATACATGCTTCAACACAGGTGAACCTCAGGAACACTAAGCTAAGTAAAATTTGTCAGATACAAAAGGACAAATACTGTATGACTCCACTCACAAGAGGTACCTAGAACAGTCAAATTCATAGAGACAGTAGAATGGTGCTTCTAGGGGTTATGGGGGAGGGGGAAATGGTGAGTTACTGTTTACTGGGCATAGAGTTTTATTTGCAGAAGATGACAAATGGACTGGGCTGATAGCACAACAATGTGGATATACTTAATGCCACTGAACTATACATTTAAAAATTGGTTAATATGGTAAGTTTATGTTATGTATATTTTTCTACAATAATACAAAACCATTTAGGGCTTTAGGGCAAGCCCAACCTGAACTCTAATCTATGTCTACCACTGACTGGTGATATTACCTTGACCAAATTTTTCAGGCTAAAGGGTTAGTTTCCTTGTCTCTAAAATGGTGATAATAATACCTACCTCACAATGTTATCACAAGGGTAAATAGCACAACATACATAAAACACTGAGCTCAACACACAGCACATAGCGATGTTCAGCAAATGTTGATTATATTATTAGCTGTTATCTGCCTCAAGAAGAGAACTGAAACTTCCAAGAGGAACTGACAGAGCCAGGTTACGGGGCTCTGTTTTCTTCTGATGGAGTTTTCATGAACTTTTGCATGAGTAGTGGAGTTTGAGAAATAAGCCCCCTCAGTTATGCAAGTGCCTTTTTACAAACATTTGAGTTATTCCAGGAAGCAGGAGCAAACATCTCCACACTGGACACTTGAGCAGGAAATGAGACAAAGGAAACATATCTTAAAATGCAAATACACATTATCTGCAAGAATGCAAAATGAGGTTATACCATCTCTTTAAAATGGAAAAGTGTCCGCCAGCAGGAAATGGCACAATGTAATTTATTGCCCTTTTAAGTTAGGCCAGGTTTAAATTTACCGCTGGTCTATTTGGTTAATGTGCCTCCCATTGTTCGAAATGAGAAAATGTAATAATATTCCTAAGGCTCTACAAGGTTGGTTGTTTTTTTCCGAAGGCCATAAGTTACTCTGCCATGGAACAATTTCTTATCACTTTTAAGGGGAAATTTCAGAAAAATAACCTCTAAGTTTTGGGGAGAGAATTCTGTTCTATTATTGGTAACTGTCTAAGTGATTATTTATTCCCAGTACATCTGACCTGCCACCAGTTATACTAGAGTAATAGGGAGCTCTGTTTTCTATTTAGAATTTTCCCTTTGGCCATATCAAACAGCATCCAGCCTTTGGCCTTTGCCACTATGCTAAAAGCTCTCAGCTCCACTTTTGGTCTTAAGCAAGTTGTAGCCCCTATTTCCACCTGCCTGATCTAATATCTGCAGAGAGATGGATATTCTACTGTCTATCACACACCATGACCCAAACTGGACCACCAATCTCTTTGCTAACCAGCCCACCTCCTATGCTGCCTAGGCCTCCAGTCTCCAGGAGGGAGACCAGGACTGCCACATACAGCTGATGACTGAACACTAGCACATGGCAGAGGGGCCAACTGGGACTTGACACCTAGCCTGTGCCCAAAGGGCAACTTTATCCAGTTCTCACAAAAGCACTTCCCAGGTAGTAAAGGGCCTACAGGACATTTGCAGAAACCTTCGTTTATGAAACCCTCTCCTTTTTGTGTAGCATCCAATTGGTTGCCAAATCCTGGAAATGATACCTCCTTATTAATTCCCACATCAGTGTTCCCCAAAAATCTCTCTTCAGGCACTCTGCTTCCTGCCCTAGACACAGTGTTCTTAACCAAAGAGTATCACAAGCATCTCTAGAGGGTGACTCAGTAGACCTGGGAGAGGACTCTGGGCTCCACAGGCAGTTCGGATGCACAGCTCCAGTTGAAAACTCCCCAGAGCAGTGTCTGACACCTCCACCGCCCCCACCTCTCTGATCCATGGTTGACCTTTTAGACACTGCAACCCAATTCACCTTCACTGCACAGATGATACTGCTCTCTTGACCTTCAGGATGGAGTTTAGAATCAGAACAATACTAAGTCACATACTCTTCTCTCCCAAATGTCACAGAGAATGTGATTAATGATGCAGTTGGAGAAGTTCTGTTCTCACTAATACTTTAATTATGAACTTGGTTGATCTGCTCAATTGGCTAGGGATTTGTTTCTGCAGCTCCTCTCTCTCTTTGCCATCACCTTCTTCGGCCACTGGGACCATTGCAAGAACCTCTAACTGGTCTCCCTACTTTCCATTTTACTTGTAACCCACCATTCTCTGCACTGCAGCAAGTGAAATCATTCTGGATGTAAATCCCAGCAAGACACTAACTTGTTTCAAACCCTCCGGTGTTTTCCCAGTGCCTTGGAATAAAGTCTGTACTCCTAACACCCTCCTCAGAGCTGGCGTGTGCCCACCTCCCCAGCTTCATGAGAGCATTTATCTCTGTTGTCCTGCAGGCTCAAGAGCTTGATGAAGTTGTACTATGTTCTCAACTGCTTCTTAGCCCTGAACCTTTCAATATACTGTTCCTTTATCTGGAACACTCTCCCTAACCTCTCTACCATTCCCTCCCTCTTTCATCTGACTTAGCCACCACTTAGCTTTCAGCTTTCAAACTTAAAACACTTGTCTACTGAAAGGGCAAGCTCCCAGATTCTATTTCAGCCAACTGGGACCCAGATCCTACCTCAGCCAATCAGGACCTGGATCCTATTTCACCCAATCGGAGCTTGGTCTCTCTCCTCTCCAGTCAGCAAAGAGCTCACCCACCATCCTTAGACCCTGCCAAATGACCAGAGCCACGACCTATCCTCCCACCAACTACCCCTAGATCCAGCCAATCAGCCAGAGCCACGACCATCACCCCACCAACTGCCCTAGAACCCTACAAAACCTTTGTGGTATTGAAACTCGCTCTCTTTCTCTGGCGTCTTGCCACTGCGTTGGTGTAGATGAGAGACTGAGCTCAAGCTAGCTCAAATAAAGGCTCTTTGCTTTTGCATCGGTGTTGGCTCCTAGGTGGTCTTCTGGGATTTGGGACTTTGGGCACAGCATCTACAAGTCACTCCATGACCTTTCTGTCCAATTAGCTGCTACTCCGTTTCAAGTCTACAACACAGTAGTTCAACAGTTATCCATATTATTAAATCCTCACCACAACTAGTGCAGTTCTAGCTGTCAATACAAGATGTTACAGAACCATTAGCTCTATTCTCCATGCTGCACTTCCATCCTCATGACCCTGAGATTTTTGTGCCCCTTTATCCCTCTCACCCAAACCCATTCACCCTCACCCCTCCCCCATTGTAACCATCCGTCACTTCTCAGGGTCTCTGAGTCTACTGCTATTTTGTTAATTTTGTTTTTAGATTCCACAAATAAGTGAAATCATGTGGTATTTGTCTTTCTCTGCCTGGCCCATTTCACTTAGTATAATACCCTCTAGGTTCATCCATGTTGTCATAAATGAAAGGATTTTTTAATTTTTTAAGGCTGGATAATATTCCATTGTGTATATGTATCACATATCTTCTTTCTCCAGTCATCTATTGGTAGACACTTTGGTTGCTACCATATCTTGGCTATTGTAAATAATGCAGCAATAAACATAAGGGTGAACATATCTTTTTGAATAAGGGATTTTTGTTTTCTTTGGGTAAATTCCTGGAAGTACTGTTACTGGGTCATATGGTATTTCTGCTATAGCTTTGTGAGGAAACCTCCATACTGTTTTCCACAACAGTTGCACCAATTTACATTCCCACCAACAGTGTAGGAGGGTTCCCTTTTCTCCACATCTTCACCAACACTTGTTATTTCTTGTCTTTTGGATAGTGACCATTCTAAATGGTGTGAGGTGATATCTCATTGTGGTTTTGATTTACATTTCCCTGATGATTAGTGATGTGAAATGTCTTTTCATGTGCCTGTTGGCCATCTGTATTTCTTATCATCTTAATGTCTCCAATGGCTCTTTGCCCTATTAGATGTAAACTCCTTAAGGGTGGTCATTATTTGTAAGTTTATCACCACTATATACTCATGACTGGAGTTGACACCGGCTAGTGTTGGATACATACTTACTAAAATAAAATGATGAGTTCAACAGAGAAGTAAAATATGGTGGTCAGTTCTACCATGTGAAACAATTAAAGGAAGGCTGTTACAAATACTGAGTAATTACTGTGTGTTAGACATTTTGCTAGGACCTTAGAAAACAAAAGAAAAAGATGATTTCTTTAAGCTTGAGTTGCTGGCAATTTCATGGAGAAAATTAAGGGTAAATGGGTAATTGTAATGCAATTCAAGATGGCTTGAGTAAAGGTCATAAAAAGTGCTTATAGTTTTATATATAAACTCTGGAAGAAGCACTGATCAAAATGTCTAAAACAATATTTCTTGAAGATCAGCCCAAATTATTCCATTGCCTTCCATTGTTATTCGTAGGGCTGCCTGTTTCTCTTCCAGTTCCACTACTTTTCAGCTATGTAATTTGGAGCAAGTCTAGACTGTGCATATTCATAATTCCTATTAGTCTGAGGCTAAGAAATTTGTGCACTGAAATATTTAGTACACTGCTTGCCACATAGTAAGTGTAAAGGAGTGCAGAGAGCATTAAGAGTCAGGAAAAAGAACTAATAAAACTTAGCTAAACCTTAACAGCAGACCATTCCGGAATAGTAAGAGATTCAATGTCTAAACTTAGAGAGAGACCAGATCAAAGGAAGAGAGAGCGAGAGGCCTGCCAAGGGCTATTTGAATCCTAGTTTACTAAATCCCCATGGTTTACAACCCTGATATCCACCCTGGCAGGGCCCTTGCTTATTTTTATACTGCTTCTCACTTTAGGTCCCTGTATCTTAAACCGGCTAATAGCCTTTGTTAGGGAAAGAGTGAGTGCTGTTCAGGTGCTAATGCTGAGACCGCAGTATCATTCACTCACACAGCAGGAAGAAACAAACATTCCATGATTGGAATGGTCAAAGGAAAGTGGGGAAATGTAGAATCTAAGCATTAGTAAGATTAGTAAATTAACATAAGCATAGCCATCTTAGAAACCTAGAAACCATTTTCTGAGAGTGTGACTCAGAGGAAAAAAAAAAAAAAAAAAACCCTGGGCCTGGGCAAGGCCTTGAAAAACAAGTTAATCATGAGCACCGGGTGGTGGGCAGCTGTGACCCTTGGTCAGCTAACCTTGGTCAGTAAATCTTACATACCAAGCTTATCGTGCAGAACCTCCCTAACCATTGAGGAGTAGTCTTACCCTGCCCTTGCTTAACCCCAGGATATATGTCTTGCAAGAATAATGTATAGTTATAGAAAATTGCTATGAGTTAAGTGCTTTGAAATTGCTATATAAACCCTTGGCTCAGAGTGCTCGGGGTCCTTGTTGAGACCCGCTGCGTCGGGGCTGACTTGGACCCCAACTAGTTGGCTGAATAAAGACTTTGCTTGAATTTACATCTCTATGCCTGTGTAGTTTGGTCTCTGGGGAAGCCTCGGAAGCCTGCACCCTAACATTTGGGGGCTCGTCCGGGATTCGAGCGGCTTCCCTGAGAACAAAGGACAGCTGGAGGCAAGGTCTAATTGTCCGGACGGGGCAGTGTAATTCGAGGGTCGCCCCCTCGTGTCTGCATAAATCCATTATAAAGCGGGAGTCGCCATCCCGTGTATGGTCTCGGGTTAGTGGTCCCGAGTGAGGAAGTCCGGGCTGGTAGTCCCGGCCCCCAGGTTAGTGACCCTGGGTAAAAGTCCAGGTAACCAATCCTGGCCCTAGGGTCCGAGTGACTCGGCATTAGGAAGGCAAATCCGATCGGCAGAAAACTGGCACCCGAGGAGGAAAAGATCGAGCTCGTCACCCTGCGGCAGTCCGAGTGGACGCCCTTCGGGAGAATTACGAGAGTTTTTGAGGACCCTGAAAGTGGTGAGTGTGGTGCGCACCAGAGTGAGAGAAGGACCGGTCCGAACGAGTGCGATCAGATGTGGTGTGTATGTTTGGTGTTATCATTGATTGTTTTACTGTGTTTTGGTTTTGGTTTATATTTCTTTTTGCACTTCTCATTTTAAGTTTCCTTGTTCTAAGGTTCTCCTGCTCTCTCCATTCCTCCTTTCTGCCACTATATCATTCCCCGCGGGCACGGGTCGGGCAATTAAGAGCCATTAGGGCGCCCGCCGCTAGAAGACTCCCGTGACAGGATAAGGGGGTCACAGCCGCAAATCCCAGATAAATTCGCGTCCCCCGCGGAAGAAAAACTGTGCAACGACAGGCACTCGTTCACAAGCACATACAACAGTCATTTTGTTTGTCTGTTCCTCCTTTCTGCCACTACATCATTTCCTGCGGGCACGGGTCGGGCAATTAAGAGCCATTAGGGCGCCCGCCGCTAGAAGACTCCCGTGACAGGATAAGGGGGTCACAGCCGCGAATCCCAGATAAATTCGCGTCCCCCGCGGAAGAAAAACTGTGCAACGACAGGCACTCGTTTATAAGCACATACAACAGTCATTTTGTTTGAAGTGGCATCTTCATCCTTCGCCTTTGTCTCCCTCATATTCTTTTTCTTCTTCTTTCTCACCATGGGTCAGACTCAGGCTACTCCTAAGAGTCTGATCCTCTCCCATTTCCCCAAGGTCAAGGAACAGGCCTTAAGTATGAGCCTTGGCATCAAGAAGGGTAAGCTCGACACCTTTTGCTCAGTCGAGTGGCCTTCCTTCGGAGTAGGCTGGCCGGCCCAGGGGTCTCTTTCTTTGGACCTTATTGGCAAGATCAAAGCCATTATCTCCCGGGCAGGTCCTGAGGGCCACCCTGACCAACTTCCCTATATTCTTGTCTGGGAAAATTTGGCCGAGAATCCCCCTTCCTGGTTGGAGCCCTTTTTGGTGGAGAAACCTCATACTGACCCACAAAAGACCTCCGTCCTAGTTGCCCAGGAAAAATCAAAGCCCTCTGATCGCAGGGCCAGAAATCCTGTGCGCCCAAGTGCGCCGCCTGTCCTCCCCAACAGTTCTCCTCTTTACCCCCTCCCGTCGATTGAGCAGCCACCCCCGTATGCAGAGGAGAGGGGTGAAGCTGCCGGGGGGATAGAAAATGCGGCTAGGGAACCCAGCGGGAACCAGGCGGCTGCAGCTTCCCCAGATTCTTCAGCAGAGGGAGGCGGGAGGCCGGAAAGAGCTTCCTCACACTCCCCCGCCCTGGCCCCACGCTGGGCACCAGGTAGAACTGGAGGAATGCAGCTAAGGTCTAGAGGGGCCAGGGAACAAGAAGGGGAGGCTCCCTCCTCCACCTCAGGAGGAGCAGTGCCAGTTCTGCCTGTGCGTGCCATCGGTACCGGCATTGCTCAGCAATATCAATATTGGCCCTTTTCATCTAGTGACCTTTATAATTGGAGGACTCAGAATCCTCCCTTCTCAGAGGACCCCAAGTGTCTTATAGGTTTAGTGGAGTCCATTATGTTTACCCATCGTCCCACATGGGACGACTGCCAGCAATTACTCCGCACTCTCTTCACAACTGAAGAATGAGAGCGTATCCTCAATGAAGCCAGGAAAAATGTCCTCGGAGAAAATGGAAGACCCACTACCCTCCAGCCCATCATCGACGAGGCGTTCCCACTTATGCGCCCAGATTGGGACTTCGGAACTGCAGAAGGTAGGGAGCGTCTCCGGGTCTACCGCCAGACTCTGATGACTGGTCTCCGGGCGGCCGCCAGACGGCCCACTAACTTGGCTAAGGTAAAAACTATTGTTCAGGGGGAAATGGAAAGCCCAGCCGCGTATCTGGAAAGGCTGTTTGACGCTTACAGGCAGTACACCCCCATAAACCCGGAAGCAGAGGAACATAGGTCAGCTGTAGTCCTCTCATTCATCAACCAGGCAGCCCCCGATATCCGGAGAAAACTCCACAAGCGGGAGGACCTAGGGGAGATCTCTATTAGAGAGCTGCTGCAGCAGGCAGAGAAGGTCTTCAATGCTAGAGAAACTCCGGAAGATAGAGAAGAAAGGCTGAGGAAAGAGAAATGGGTAATGCAGGAGAAAAATAGGAAGGAAGACAGGGAATTTCAGAAAAGGGAGAACAAGAAGCAGAGGGAAGAGATGGCCAGGATATTCCTGGCCGGAGTGAAGGAAGGCCCTAGGCCACCTCAAGGAACAGGACCCCGTCAATCCCGACTAGGACAAGATCAGTGCGCCCTGTGTAAGAAATATGGACATTGGAAGAGGGAGTGCCCCCAAAGGAGGGAACAAGGGAGAGGGAACCCTGTTAAGACCCTGCACCTAGGAGAGGAGGATTGACGGAGACGGGGCTCGGCACCCCTCCCCGAGTCCTGGGTAACCCTGTGCGTGGAGGGGACTCCCATTGGGTTTATGGTAGATACTGGGGCACAGTATTCAGTTCTCAACCAGGCCCATGGCCCCCTAAACCCAGGACGCACAAGTATAGTCCAGGGAGCGACAGGGTCCAGGAAATGTGCCTGGACTACTAACAGAAAAGTGGACCTAGGAAGGCATCAGGTCTCTCACTCATTCCTGGTCGTACCCGAAAGCCCCGCACCATTGCTGGGCAGAGACTTATTAACCAAGGTCGGGGCTCGCATTCATTTTGAACCTGAAGGGATAAAAATCATGGACAAAGAAGGGCAGCCCCTACAACCAGCGCATGTGTTAACTCTTTCCCTGGCCGATGAACATCGTCTGTTTCAGGCGGATCAAGAAAAGGGGGGCCAGGGAGAGATAGACTCTTGGGTACAGAAGTTCCCTTCCGCATGGGCTGAGACCGGAGGAATTGGTCTCGCTAAACACCTATCCCCGGTTGTTGTTCAACTCAAAGCCGCAGCTCTACCCATCCGGGTCCGGCAATATCCAATGCCAGAAGAGGCTAGGGAAGGGATAGCACCCCATATCCATAGACTGTTAGAGACAGGAATCCTTAAGACCTGCCAATCTGCATGGAATACGCCTCTGCTTCCAGTGAGGAAGCCTGGCAGTAAAGATTATAGGCCAGTGCAAGACTTGCGGAAAGTCAATGAGAGGGTAGAAGACATCCATCCTACAGTGCCCAACCCTTACACCTTACTCAGCCACCTGCCACCCACGCATGTGTGGTATACTACTCTGGACCTGAAAGATGCCTTCTTTAGTATTCCACTCTCTGAAGTTAGTCAGCCTTTGTTTGCCTTTGAGTGGCAAGAGCCAGGGGGAGGAAGAAAAGGGCAGCTTACCTGGACTAGACTGCCTCAGGGCTTCAAGAACTCTCCCACCTTATTCAATGAAGCCCTAAGCCAGGACTTGGAGCCCTTTCGCAGGAGCCACCCCCACGTGACGTTGTTGCAGTATGTAGATGACCTGTTGCTGGCCACAGAAACCCGTGAAGAGTGCGAAGAAGCCACGGGGAACTTGCTGGCTGAACTAGGTGAACTGGGATATCGAGCCAGCGCCAAGAAAGCCCACATCTGTCAGAGGTCAGTAGTCTACTTGGGGTATACAATATCTAATGGGGCCAGGTGGCTAACACAGGCCATGAAGCAAACTGTCCTGGCTATCCCCATCCCTTCCTCACCCCGGGGAGTGAGAGAATTTCTTGGCTCAGCCGGGTTTTGCAGGCTCTGGATTCCAGGGTACGCAGAAATAGCCCGACCACTATATGAAGCAACCAAAGAAGGGCCGGGCTGGCAATGGATGCAGGAACAACAAGAGGTGTTTGACAGACTAAAAGGAGCTCTCCTCCGGGCCCCCGCCCTATCTCTGCCAGACCCAGAAAAACCCTTTATCCTGTTTGTAGATGAAAAGAAGGGAGTAGCTAAAGGAGTTCTGGCTCAGCAGCTGGGCCCGTGGAAGAGACCTGTGGCTTATTTGTCCAAGCGGCTAGACCCAGTGGCCTCCGGGTGGCCACCTTGTCTGCGTATCCTAGCATCCATCGCTCTACTGGTAAAAGAGGCAGACAAGCTGACTTTTGGCCAAAATCTGAGAATAACAGCCCCACATACCGTGGAGGGGATCCTCAAGCATCCTCCAGGCAAATGGATGACGAACGCAAGACTCACCCACTATCAAGGGCTCCTACTAGATTCTCCCCGAATCACCTTCTCTGACCCGGTAACCCTAAATCCTGCCACCCTTCTGCCGGACCCAGATCTGACGACCCCCATCCATGACTGTAGAGATATCCTTTCCGAAATTATCCAGGTGCGAGCAGACCTGAAAGACACACCGTTACTGAACTGTGAGCTAAATTGGTATACGGATGGGAGCAGCTTTGTGCAGGAGGGGGTCAGGAGAGCAGGGGCAGCAGTAGTAACCCACGATGGGGAAGTTGTCTGGAGCACAGCTCTGCCCCCTGGCACCTCAGCACAGAAGGCGGAACTTATTGCTCTCGCTGAGGCCCTGGAAAGAGCAGAAGGAAAGCGGGCCAACATTTACACAGATAGCAGATACGCCTTTGGCACTGTCCATATCCATGGTGCCATCTACCGAGAAAGAGGATTCCGTTCCGCGGAAGGGAAGGGACTGAGGAATCTGCAAGAAGTCCAAAGACTATTAGCTGCTGTCGAAAAACCTAAAGCAGTAGCAGTTATACATGTACCGGGCCACCAATCAAAGAAGACACCCGAGGCCATCGGCAACAGCCATGCAGATGCAGAAGCTAAAAGGGCAGCCCTCTCGGACTCTCTTGTGCTTGCGGCCCTCGAAATACCCATACCTGAACTGCCTGCACTGCCGCCCAAACCTGAGTATTCCCCTCAAGATCTTGAGTGGATTAGGAAACAAGTCCCGGGGGAAGTGTTTGGAGAGGGACATTGGGGTAGGGACCAGGAGGGTAGATTGATCTTGCCAGAAGCATTAGGACAGTACCTGCTTGCTAATCTGCATAAGTCCACCCATCTAGGTGGAAAAAAACTGCTCAGCCTTTTCCAGTCTGCGCAGTTGGTGTTTCCCCACCAGAATGAGGTGACTCGCCAGATCATGAAAGAATGCAGTAGCTGTGCAATGCTAAGACCAGCCCCAAGAGGGCTGCACCCAGCAGGTACCCGGGAAAGGGGGAGGGCTCCAGGGAGGAATTGGGAAATAGACTTCACCGAAATAAAACCAGGGAAGTATGGATACAGGTATTTGCTAGTTATGGTAGATACTTTTTCTGGGTGGGTGGAGGCCTTTCCAACCAAGCATGAGACTAGCCAGGTAGTAGCAAAAAGATTAATTGAAGAAATCATCCCCAGATATGGGGTCCCTGAAGCAATAGGTTCCGATAACGGCCCGGCTTTCATTAGCAAAGTCCTGCAAGGACTAGCCCTAGCTTTGGGAGTAGATTGGAAGTTACATTGTGCTTATAACCCACAAAGCTCTGGGCAGGTAGAGAGAATGAATCGGACCTTGAAAGAGACCCTTTCTAAATTGGTATTGGAGACTGGTGGGGACTGGGTGACTCTCCTTCCCTTAGCCATCTTCCGCGCTCGGAACTCCCCCTATGTACATGGTTTAACTCCATTTGAGATAATGTATGGGGCCCCTCCACCTATAACTCGACGAGTGCAGCTTCCCGATGCAGAGGACCCGGCCCCTGACTATCTGAATGTGTTGCAAGTTCTTGCTAAAGTGCAGCAAGAAATCTGGCCCCTGATCAGAGCATATTATGAGGGCGGGAAAATTCCGAGCCCGGAACATGGCATAGTCCCAGGGGATATAGTATGGGTCAAAAGACATCAAGTGAAGACTCTCGAGCCCAGGTGGAAAGGACCTTATGTTGTATTGTTTACCACCCCCACTGCTCTCAAGGTTGATGGCATCGCTCCCTGGGTACACCACACCCACGTTCGAAAAGTCCTGCCTCATAAAGACCCAGGGGCCTGTAAGGAAAAGTGGAAGGTGCAGCAGCATCCTGCCAATCCCCTAAAACTACACTTAAGCCAAAGATGAAAGAGATCCTGCTAATAAGCTCCTTAGTATGGATCTTCACGAGAGCCACATCTGTGGGGATCAGAGGCACCAACCCCCATCAACCAAGGAACCTGACCTGGATGCTGATTGATAGTGACAATGGGGAAGTCATCAACTCCACACAACACAGTGCGCCAATCGGAACCTGGTGGCCTGACCTGTATTTCTGCTTTCGACAGATCAACCCCGTTTACCGATCCATCCCTCCAAATTTGGCTCGCTCCCATGGGTTTTATGCTTGCCCAGGAACAGGTAAAGGAAGGCACTGTGGGGGGGGGCATGACTTCTTTTGTGCCAGCTGGGACTGTGTAACCTCGAACCATGGGGATTGGAGATGGACAGTTACAAAAATCGATTCTGTCAAATTTACTTATGTCAACAAGGGCATCCCTCATCACCAGCCTATGACCCTTTACAAAACCAAGGCTTGTGACAAAACGGACCAGGATTGGGTAAGAGTTCAATTCACCGAGACGGGCAAAAACACTGAGGTATTGTGCTGGATAAATGGACTAGCGTGGGGAATAGTGTATTATAAATATGGGGGGCATGCTGCTTGACCCTCATCATTAAATTAACCGTGTCAACTCCCACCACTGCCGTAGGTCCCAACTCGGTTATAAATCCCCAGAAACCTTCAATCCAGGACAAGGGCCTTAGCAAAAAGGATGAGAAAATGCCGACCAGAACGCTTGCTCCAGAGCCCACGAGAGGACCGAGTCCATCGACCTCTGGGTTATGGGCCCAGCACACCCCCTCCGGGTTAGATAATCCCATGTGGGAAATGGTGCAGGCAGTTGTAGAGACTCTTAACCACACCACTTCCTCCCTCACCGATCCCTGTTGGCTATGCTACCCAGGTTCACCCCCCTTCTATGAGGCAATTGGGATAAATGGCTCCTACACTATCAACAACTCCCATCCCACTTACTGGGACGGGAGACCGTGGGGACTTACAATCGCTCAAGTCTCAGTCGTTGGTACGTGTGTAGGCACAGTCCCGACGACCCAGAGCCAGTTATGCTCCTCCTATAATAACACTACGTGGGAGCAGGGAAAGTGGATTATACCCTCCTCGGGCTGGTGGCTCTGCTCAAAGACAGGCCTCACTCCGGCCCTATCCACCTCTGTGTTCAATGCTAACAGTGAGTTTTGTGTGCTGGTGGCCCTTCTACCTCGCCTAATGTATCATTCTCATGAATCTCTCCTTTCTTATTGGGAAGAAAGGCTGAGCCCCCACCGGAGCAAGAGGGAGGTTGTTACCGCCCTGACCATTGGAACCCTCTTCACCCTAGGGATGGCAGGGGCAAGCACGGGGGTTGCAGCCCTTGTAACTCGAGAAAAGGGGCTCACAGCCCTGAGGCTGGCAATCGACAGAGACCTAGAACAACTCCGACAGACAATATCAGACCTAGAGCAATCCCTCACCTCCTTGTCCGAGGTGGTCCTACAGAACCGAAGAGGCCTGGACCTCTTGTTCTTAAAGGAAGGAGGGTTATGCGCAGCCTTAAGAGAAGAGTGCTGTTTCTATGTAGACAAAACAGGTGCAGTCAGAGATTCCTTGGCCAAACTGAAAAAAGATTTAGAGAAGAGGCGTAAAGAATATGAAAGTAGCGAAGGCTGGTTTGAGTCTTGGTTCAAATACAAGCCTTGGTTTGCTACCCTTCTCTCGGCCATTGCGGGGCTGCTCATTATCCTGCTGTTGCTGTTTACGATTGGCCCGTGCATAATTAACAGGCTTGTTAAGTTTGTGCAGGAAAGAATTGACACTGTCCAACTCTTAGTCCTTCGTCAAAGGTATCAGGACCCAGATGCCACTGTGGAAGATTCCACAGTCTAATCAAGAAAAGGGGGGAAATGTAAAGGAGTGCAGAGAGCATTAAGAGTCAGGAAAAAGAACTAATAAAACTTAGCTAAACCTTAACAGCAGACCATTCCGGAATAGTAAGAGATTCAATGTCTAAACTTAGAGAGAGACCAGATCAAAGGAAGAGAGAGCGAGAGGCCTGCCAAGGGCTATTTGAATCCTAGTTTACTAAATCCCCATGGTTTACAACCCTGATATCCACCCTGGCAGGGCCCTTGCTTATTTTTATACTGCTTCTCACTTTAGGTCCCTGTATCTTAAACCGGCTAATAGCCTTTGTTAGGGAAAGAGTGAGTGCTGTTCAGGTGCTAATGCTGAGACCGCAGTATCATTCACTCACACAGCAGGAAGAAACAAACATTCCATGATTGGAATGGTCAAAGGAAAGTGGGGAAATGTAGAATCTAAGCATTAGTAAGATTAGTAAATTAACATAAGCATAGCCATCTTAGAAACCTAGAAACCATTTTCTGAGAGTGTGACTCAGAGGAAAAAAAAAAAAAAAAAAACCCTGGGCCTGGGCAAGGCCTTGAAAAACAAGTTAATCATGAGCACCGGGTGGTGGGCAGCTGTGACCCTTGGTCAGCTAACCTTGGTCAGTAAATCTTACATACCAAGCTTATCGTGCAGAACCTCCCTAACCATTGAGGAGTAGTCTTACCCTGCCCTTGCTTAACCCCAGGATATATGTCTTGCAAGAATAATGTATAGTTATAGAAAATTGCTATGAGTTAAGTGCTTTGAAATTGCTATATAAACCCTTGGCTCAGAGTGCTCGGGGTCCTTGTTGAGACCCGCTGCGTCGGGGCTGACTTGGACCCCAACTAGTTGGCTGAATAAAGACTTTGCTTGAATTTACATCTCTATGCCTGTGTAGTTTGTTCTCTGGGGAAGCCTCGGAAGCCTGCACCCTAACAGTAAGGACTTAAAAATGTGAGTTTTCATCATTATTATTATCAAGACTTGGTAGTTACAGTTGTCTGAACAAAATTAAGTGTCAGTAGTGAAAATTAGCATATTCTACAGTTGCCTAAGATTGCAGTTGGGTAGACTGGCTGCTAGACCATGCTTGCTAGTATGTCAGAGTTATTACTGCGCATGCACCTCCACAGGCATGGGTCAGAATTCCTGATGTTATCATCAGTGTTATTCTGAGACTGCTGGATGTTTTACCATGGCTTTTTTTATTCTCCTAGCTATCAATTCCCATTAGTTTAGCTTCTTTGCTATCCACTTAGTTTATTGTCTAATTAGCCCAAGTTTTGCTAAAATGTTGCATCATCAATATTTTTTTGGGGGGTAACTTTCCAATAACTATACTTTAAGAGGGAAATGCAGTGCATTTCAAATGTAAATGATTATACCACTGTTGGAAACACAAATGGATAATCTTTCCACTTTCCCTTTCTCTCCCAACTGCTTTAATAATAACTTCCCAGGGCTATTACTGAAATGCATTATGGTGACCTGATATATGTATACACTGTGAAAGATTTCCTCCCATCTAGTCAATTAACACACCCAATGCTTCACAAGTTCATCTTCTTCTTCTTTTTTTTAGTGATAACATGTAAGTTCCACTCTCTTAGTGAATTTCAATTATACAATATAGTTTTATCAACCATAGTCACCATGCTTTA
Organism: Manis javanica; assembly: GCF_040802235.1. Lineage (NCBI taxonomy): Eukaryota > Metazoa > Chordata > Mammalia > Pholidota > Manidae > Manis > Manis javanica. Next base: position 51,583,442 of record NC_133160.1, read on the forward strand.
CATTAGATCCTCAAACCTACTCATCTAATAGCAGAAAGTTTGTATCTTTCATCAACTTCTACCTATTTCCCCCATGTTCCCAGCCCCTGGCAACCATGGTTCTATTTTCTTATAAAGTACCGTAATTCCAATACATTCAAATTATATATAGCTAATATCTTAAAAATCCTATGGTATCCTATTGAGACAGGGACCATGGATGTAGTCAGAGTAGGGTGAGGGCCTCCAGAGGGGGCAGGGCAGGATATTTGCAGTCAGAGCAATGTAACTACATTCAAGGAAACCCCACTGCTAAAACTCTATGTTAAACATTGAGCTCTAGAATCATTCTTCAGTGAAATCAGTTAATGTTCCCCAGATAAAAAAGAGTAGCACATGTTTTATTATGCTAACCATTTATAATCATGTGTAAGGTTCACTTTAGCATACTAAAAGGCCTAGGCCTATGTGCTGTCTTTCCTCCTTCAGATCTGATGAAGTGATTTTGCAAACTGGGCAACTAATTTAGCAAGTACGCCCAGGCATAAACAACACAGTAAAAGGCAAGAAGGATTCCACCTTAAAGATAACATTGCATTTTAATACCCAAGAAGTTAAGAAGTTAGAAATTCTTCACTTACTCTTTAGCAAACAATGCCTCAGCCCACCTTGGGGCTGAGCAGGTGGTCTTGTTTCATATGCCCCCAGACCAAGATGCTGGTATCTCAGAGATAAATCATCAGAGGAAGTTGCTTGTGTTAAGTTATTTCTAAATATTCAGGGACCACTTAACAAATCCACACCCCTAAGGTTTTTTTATCTTCTAGAAAAATCCTCAACTGCCTACAAAACCCGTAGACAACGCACCACTACAGACTCTCTTGTCCCCTCCTGGCGTGAGCCGGGAGCTCTGTCCTTTCACTGTATCTCTAAATAAAAGCCTGTACCTTGCTCTCCTACCTTGACTGTTTGTGAAGTTCATTCTTTAGCTCTGCAAACAAGAACCCCAGCATCACTATTATGTCATTTGAACCTCACAACACTAAACAGAGCAAATAATGTACCCATTCTACAGATGAGGAAACCATTTTTAACCAAAACGAAAAAAGTGATGTGAATTGTACCACAGAGCTATCAAGGAGTATGGTTGGAAGTCCCCTTCTGCAGAAACACTCACGAAGGACATGCCCAAAAAGTGCATATGTGGCTCCCTCAGTCAAGAATCCATACCAGAGAGAAAAGCACCTATTCTCACAGTGAAGAGGAAGGAAGTAGTAGTGCCTGAGGGGAAGCCAAGTGGTAGGAGGAGTTTCACTTCCACATTCTGAAGGTTGATGCAAAGGAGGAGAAATCTCCAGAGCAGAGGTGACTCTAAGTGGAGACATTCAGCTAGCCAAATAGCCACCTGTCTTGCCAGTGGGTTTCAGCCATGGGCAAGTTCGCTATGGATTCAGTGAAACCAAAGAAATTGACAGCAAAACGTTCTTTGGGGTGAAAGGGTTTATTACCAGGCTTGTTCTCCTGGCAGTAGGTTGAGCAGTAGCGTCTCTGCCTCCACCCAGAGCACTGGGCCGAGCTCTCCATATAGTGCAGTAATAGCTTATTGCCTAAAGGTGTGGAAGCGGTAGCCTTGCAACAGGCCAGTTACATCATCAGGTGGTCTAAGTTCAGTGAGGATCCTGGCCATAGGAACCCCAACTTCCCCACACCACCCCAGTCCGGGGTCTCCTCACCTCCACCTGCACCTAGCTTAAAGCTGAACTGATGTATGCCTTCTCTTTGTGCTGAGAAAGGGAAGGGAATTAACTTTCATTGGCTGCACCCTCTGGGCTGGCACTTGACGTGAGAGTTTTGATCCTCATTCTTGAGTATTGGACTCATCACAGCAGCTGTTTGAAAATTCAGGTCTGGAACTTGACATACTGGGGTTTGGTATCTATTAGAGTAGAGGAGAAGCATAAAACTGAAATATTTTTAAGAGAGAGAAAAATAGGTGTCAGAAAAACAGGTAACAATATATTAGTGTCAAATTGCTTCAATAACGTGAAAAAATAGTGATTGATAAAGGTCAGGGGATTCAGAGTGTGCCATGAAATGAGAAGCCCTGAAATCCATCTGTTTTAGGGTGTGGTTGAGCATATGGGCTTTGAAGCCTGAGTCCATCCATCCTCTCAGTATTTACTCTGGGCCAGTCTCTGCATTCATGGTGAAGAAAGCACAAACAGATGAACAAGATGATCTGTACTGAGCACTATCAATTCATTCCTTCTTGCAATGAATTGATAGTGCTCCTTCCAATATTGCAGTCATCTATTCTAGTATCTAGGAGATCACGTCAGGAAGGTGACAGAGCACAGAGAGTGCAGGGTCTGCTAGCCCATTGGGAGGGTTTGGCTCTTACTCTGACTGATAGGATCTTATCGGTGGGTTTGAACACAGGAGTGACATGATCTGACTAATACAGTAAGAGGAACACTTTGGCTGCTGTGTGGAGAACAGACCAAGCAAGCCCAGGGCAGAAGCAGGGAGATCAGCTGGGAGAAGATTGTGATCATCTGGGTGAGAAGCAATGGTGATTAGGCTAAGAGTATCTGTAGACATGATGTGGTTGTTGGAACCACAGTTTATGTTTAAGGTAGAGCATAGGATTTGCTGAGGTTAGGCAGGAAGTATGAGAAAACACAGAAGACATGAAGAGTAACTCTAAGGTTTTGCTCTGAGGGATGGGGAGACTAGAGTTGCCACTAACTGGAATTAGAAGGATTGCAAGAATAAAGGGGGAAGTTGAGAGGGATTGGGTATCACTTTTGAATGTGGCTCTGGTGAGTTTGAGGAGGCTGATAGACAGCTACATGGACATGTCAAGTTGGCAATTGGTTTTCACAGCCTAGAGTTTGGGGCAGAAGTCCAGGCTGAAAAATAATTTGCTAAAAGAAAAGAATAAGGCCAGGAATTGGAAATAGAGATTGACAAGGGCAGAGGATGCTGTTCTATACAGGACAGCTACCCAAAGATCTTACTGACAATGCAATATTTGAACTGAGAACTGCGTAAAGGGAAAGAGAAGCCCTTGTGATATTTGAGGATGGGGGTCCAGGCAGAGGGAATGGCATGCCCTCAGGTCTTAAAGCAGAGTGTGCTTGGCTCTTTCAGCCAGAGCCAGAAGCTCAGTGGGGTGACCACGAGGCTGCCGGGTGAAGACAGAGTCAGAGAGGCAGGAGAGATCACAGCATGAGTTCAAGTCCTAACTCTGCCACTTGCTAAGAGTTTGCCCTTAGACAATTATTTATCTTCCCTCAGCTCCATTTTCTTCATAAGTAGAAGGAGCAATGTAACCTACCTGCATAGGATCTTGAGAGGATTAAGTAATTTAATATTTATAGTATTTAACACTGTGCCTGCAGTATAGTCACCACTTACTGGGTGTTTACTGTACCCAGTTTTATATGTCCTACAGTACTTCCTGAAGTCACTTAATGGTTTCTGAATGCAGGATTTGTCCCACCTGGAAGTCTGCGGTTTATCATCAATGTAGCACCTCTGTAGTGTCTGTTTTGCTGGTCCAGTTGATGGAGAAGCCTATGTGGCAGCTTGTCCTGGATGACCACAGCCATGCCCAGGCATGTGAGCACAGACAGGGAGATCAGGGGGGTCCACAGTCACTGCCTTGCATTGCAGATGAGTGACTAGATAGTCACCCAAACTCTCCAGCTCCTTGGGGAGAACGCTGGTTTCCCTCAGGCAAGAGGCTGCACCAGGGCTGGCACGGTGTCCAGTCAAACCACTCCACCCCCACATGGGCTGTCACTGAGCACTTGGCAGGAAGCCCAGTCATCCCTGGCCTCGCATGAAAATATTAGTCTCACCCTGAATCTCAAGTGAAGCAAGGTCCCTGGAAATTCCCACCTTGGGCCCTCCTTCAATTCTCCTTGAACTGGCATGGAAAGGGGATAGTCAGAACTCAAAAGATTTGCTCTAGTGAACTACAGTTTCACTGGGAAAATGCATTTTATTTCTTACATCAAATATGATTTAAAACAACCAATACAATATTCTGGGAAAGTCCTGATACAAAATGGATAAGCAGGAAGAACAAAAAAAGGTTCAGGAAAGGAGAATGAAAAGAGCCTGGAATAAATGGGTTTTCTTATTATGTCTTCCTTAACACTTGAGTCAATCATTCAGAAAAATATCAGATAATATGCTCACGACCATCCCCTAGCCAAGGTACTGCTATGCATCATCTACTGTGCTTCAGCGTGAGTCAGGTTCATCCTGCCAGGATGGTTTGACCACTGCATTTTCAATATTCAGTAGAAGAGAAAAATGGAAACCTGTGAGAATGGGAACAAGTCAAGCGCTGTGTGGAAATCAGGAAAAGCTGAGTGCAAGCAACGCTCTGTCAAGGGTAGGCAAGGCTGCCTGCCCTCTTAAGTGGTAAGAGTGGATTTTAGTCAATAATAACTATTGCAATAGGGAAGACTCCAGCGTGGACTGAACTCCAGGAGACTGAAACATAAGGTGGGAGGGCTTTCACAAAGATGGGGGTGTGCTAAGGAAAGGCCCTGAGCTGTGAGAAGAGGGTTAGTCCTCGTGGTTAGGCCAGCTGGGGTTGTTTACTGGTGCTTTTCCGAAGGAGAAGCAAACTTCTTGTGTGTTTATGGCAGGAGGCAGTGACATAAGTTAGAGCAAGGAGCCCACCAGGCTGGAAGCAGAGAGTGACATTATCTCCTTGAAAGTGTGCATTTCAAAGAGACAGTTCTCAGGTCTTCAAAAAGACAGTTCTGGGTAGTAGAAGATTTATGTCTCAAAGGGTTGGAGAAAGGATTTATAATTGCAAGTTTTCTGAAGTAACTGCTTTAGGAGGGGCTCCACAGCCTAGCTGCCTACTACCAGTTTGGTCTGGAATAAACAGCAAATTCTCCCAGCAGCATCAAAATTTCTTAAGCAGGAATTTAAAGCGGTTTGGAGTCATCCTAGGGTTGTGGTCTTGATCTATGCAGTGTTTGTTCAAGCGTTTTAATGTGTGTGCTTGGGGGCCCAGACAAGGGGTGGGGATCTGAAGTGTTTATAGACCAAGTTGGAGGCTTCATCAAGAGATGGGCTCAGAGAAGCCTGACTATAATTTGGTCAAGGAAGAGCATCTTTATCGTGACCCAGACCCAAAACGTTTCCAAAGGCCTTGATTTTATCTCCTTAGGCCTTTAATTTCATTCAGTGGTTTTGTGAGGACATAAACAGATGTTAAGCAGAAAGAAATGGATAAATCAAAAAGGAAAAATGAGAAACGGGAGTAAAAGAAACTAGCAAAAAGACCCCCAAATAACCAGCTGGCTTCATGGAGAAGATGAATTCAGTTCTGACCAGGATACACACCTTTGACTACCCAAGCCTCCCAGGCAGGTCTAAGACTCCTGGTCGCTCTTTCAATCTTCTGTTCTATGAGGGCGCAAAGTGCAGTTCAGAACAATAGGGTGGCTTCAGAGCCCTCAAGCCGACCCACACAGTGACCCAAAGGCCCTGTGGAACTCCTGGAGGTTCATCAGTGTTCCCCTGGGGAGCATGAGTCCCTTCTGAGGCTCCTTCCTTCCCAAAGCTGAGAGTACCAGATGCCCTCCATAAACTCAGAGACCAGCACTGCCCAGGCCGGCTAGGGTACAGAAGCCAGGGTAGAGTGCAGCTGCGACAGGAGTTGCCTGAGGCCAAGATGGCATGTAAGAAAGGTGCAAGCAAGAGCCCCAGTCCAAACAGACCTGGTAAAGAAAGTAGAGAAAAAGCAGGCAACTAGGAAATTGGAAAGGTGCCCCTGGATTACTGTGTTCGAGGAGGAGGCATCTGACATGTAGAGCCCCGGGGGCTGGGAAGAAAACCTTTCAAGGTGCCTCGAAGATTCTCAAAGTAGTCACAGTCAGAAGATAAAAATTCAAAGACCTATTAAAAGGAAAAGCAGAGTATTGCCCAGTTAACTTCTGTGTAACACAACTTAAGCCTGCATGGATTTTTTTGTTTTTTTTGCTCTGATGTCAACATAGACTAGTCTAGTCCCTCCTGGATTAGACTGTTTCTCAAAGTGAGTTCCATGGAGTTCTAGCTGCGCTGAACACATCTAGGTACTGCAGAATTTTAAGAGGTCCCCATGCATTGTAAATCTCTAGATAGAAGACAGGTATGGCCTGCCATCTATCCCAGACTTCTTCTGAGGTGTACTAAGAACTAAACACTAAGTACCTAGAACTAGTATGCCAAGGCTCACATCTGAAGAAAGCTGTCATACATATGCATGCATGATCCCATGTACTCATCCTGTATTTTATTTCCTTCTTTCATTTAAAGCAATGTCCTTTAAATTCACTGCAGTGTGGGGAAAGAGCCTCCTGGAAAAAATTGATTGTAATACATTCTAAGCAACTTTTTGAGAAAAAGATTGTAGAACATTTCATCAGTGAATTATCCCTTATGTATAAATTAGGATATAAGTTTAGTTGCTATAATTGAAGCCTGAATAACAGTAAACAAGGATTTTATTTCTCTTCCGTGTAACAGTCTAAGTCTGGCAGGGCAGGAGCCCAGGCTATCCTATTGCTCAACTATCTCTCAGACATCACCCACTTACTGTCTGAGGATGCCGAGCCCATATTCCACAGAGTGGGCTGAAGGAAAAGGGTTTCAGGACTTGTTTTAGAAGCAGGACACACTGTTTCTCCTAACATCCCATTGGTGAAAACTTGGTCTTTTGGAGGTTCTACTTCTGTAGAAAAAGGGATTATTTCAGTGATCCTTTTTATATAACACATTGCCCCAGTGCTCAATAACTTCAAAACATTTTCTTATCACTCACAGCTCTGTGAGTTGGTTGGGCTGACCTGCTGATCTGCCATGCAACTGCAGTCAGACAATGTCCAAGATGGCCTGTCGCACATGGGGCATCGTGGTGGGGACAGCTGGGAGTCTGGCGCCAGCTGGCATGTGTGCATGGCTGGACCTTTCTCTCCCCATACGAACTCAAGATCCCTCTTTTCCTTTCCATGGGGTCCTTCCAGCAAGGCAGCCAGATTTCTTAACTGGCCACTCAGGGCTCCTCAAAGTGCAAAACTTGAAGTGCCATAAATTCAGCCCAGAACTGGCATGGCGTCAACTCAGTCACATTCTATGGGGTACAACAAGCCAGGACCAGCATGGATTCCAGGGAAGGCTTCCAATAAGGACATGGACACTGTGAGATCTGGTTCACTGGAGGTCATCATTGGAGGTGGTTATTGAGTGTATTAGTTCTCTAGGGCTGCCGTAATAAAGTGCCTCAAATCACCTGGTGTAAACAACAAAAACTTACTGTCTCCTAGTTCTGGAGACAAGCAGCCCCAAATCAAAGTGTCAGCAGCTTGGTTCTTTCAGGGAACTATGAGAAAGAACCTTCTCACTGGCTTGCAGCCATCCGTCTTCTTCTATGTCTACCCCATTGTCTTCCATCTATACATGTCTCTATGTCCAAATTTCCTCTTATTATTAGGATACGAGTTATTAGGATCAGAGTAGGGCCCATTCCAATTCTCAAGACCTCACTTCCATGTGACAATCACTATGAAGACCCTATCTCCAACTAAGGTCATATTCTAGGTCCTGAGGCTTAGGATTCCCATAAGTGAATTTGCGGGGTACACAATTCAACCCATAACAATAAGCAACAGCTAATTGACTTTGCCATTTTGTATTCTAGAAAATATTGATAATCACATATTTGACTTGTAGTCTGGAAATACACTGATAATCATAATCAAATGTCTTTCCTATTCTTTTGCCAGTATATGGTATCTTATTAAAAATCAAGATTGTCATTGGCAATATAAAATCAATGTCACAAAGAAGGCAGGAATATTCATTTCTTACTTTGTTCTCTCTTTTCTGTTAAAAAAATTTATCTTCAGTTTGGAAAGGAGGAAGAGAAAATTTCAGCCAAAGAAAAAACCTCTAAATCAATCTTTATGGCCCAAAGGAGTGAAGTTTCATTATTCTGAGAGAATATACTGAAAAAAAAATCACCCTGTTGCTATAGTTACCTGATAGGCCCACTTGAGCCCATCACAGAGGGCGATGTATCTAAAAGCAGCGTAAGTCCAACTCCAAAAGTGGAGGTGGTACACAGCTGCCAGAATTGGTATCAATGCTCTTGCAAGCAATTCAGCAATGATCTTCAGATGCAGCATATATATGTTCTTACGACATAAATTAGCTCCTACAGGATTGACACATAGGGAAACAATATCAGTATAATGAAGGAGTTATGTTGGATCACAGTTTTTCCTAGGCAAGGAAAACTGAGAGACTGGAAATTGAATTCATAGTCTTGTAGAAGAAAGACAAAAGTTCTCAGATCAACTGTTGCCCATAAACCAGAGTCTTTTGCCTCAGCAAACAAACAAATAAAATCAGTGTCTGCATCTTCCCTTCATTCCCTGGAGAGGTGCATCCCCATCCTGGCACAGCTCTGAGACAGCCTCAAGGGCTCAGAGCTTCACTTCCAGCTTATTGTGTTGTTTCTATAATCCAGTATTTCCTGTCTGGTGTTTTGGGGCATTTTTAATATCTCCTTTAGGCAGCCTTTAGCCTTCAGTTGCTGCCTTCCTGGGCTGTCCAGGAAGATTGTTTTATGTAGCCAGGCCAAACTTACACGATAATAGACTGAGGTCAGGCCTGGAGCAGGAGTGTCTAAGGACAAGTTATTGTTTTTGTAGTGACCTGGTTACAAAGCTGCAAAGATTTTGAGTGGTCTGCCCCAGCTCATCTTTTTCCCGTAAGTACCATAATTTTGCAAGCATGATTTTCAGAAAATAAGATTTCTCAAAAATGCTGATAGCTACTATTATACACAAAAATGGTAGTTCTTCTAAAACTGTATTTGTATATCATATATGACCAAGCATGCTGGCTTTTCAGAATCTATCTTTACAAAATACTCATATGTATACACAAGAGGTGTGTGTGAGGATGGTCAGTGCAGAATTGTTGGAAAGAGGAAAAATGGGGTGGGAAGCAAAAAATCCAACTCCCACTGGGGAAGTAAATAAAATGTATCCATATCATGGAATATTATGCAACAGTGTTTTTTTGTTTTTTTGTTTGTTTGTTTGTATTTTTGAAATTTTAAAATGTGAACACATATTACTTTTTAAATGAGAAAACAACAATAAAGATACTGAAAATAACAAAATTAATTCCCAGGGAAAAAAATAGTCAATATTCTTGTGCAAAACATTTATGGAAATTTTCTTCACAAATTAAAAAAAGACAATTCTCTGTCAAGACTGGCCAAGAGAAAATGAGTGAAAGAAAATTAGGAATAAAAATGTAGCTATTAAGTTATGCAACAGTATTTTTTTAATGCAGCAGTAATATAGGTAGACCTAGAAGGACCTCCAAGGCCTTCTAGTAAAACAAAACTAAACAAGGCCTTTGAGTAAAACAAAAGAAAGAAACAAAAGCAAAACTCTAACAATATCATGTATTTTCTACAATTGCACATATACATTAACTTAGAGGTATGTGGATATATGTGTGGGTATATATGTGTGTATGTATGTGTACATACATACAAATACACAGGAGATAAAAGATTTGGAAGGATCTGATTATCTCTAAGGAGGAAATGAATTAGAATGAGGATGATAAATGGTTCAGGAATGGTTTGACTTACTCACAAATATTTAATTTTTTTTAGCAAGGAGACTGTATCAATTTCTCTATGTTTAATAAAAATCCAATGTAAAAAAAAGGAAGAAAAGAAGCAAAATACAATGGCTACAAGCACAAACTCAGGGACCAGATTTTGAGTTTGAGACCCAGATTTGTCATTTTCTGTCCATGTGATCTTGAGCTATTTATCTTCTCTGTGCTTCCATTTCTTCAATAATAAAAGTAAGAAAAATAACTGTGCCTGCTTCATAGAGTTCTTATGAGGATCCAGTTATTTTTAAATCACTTAGAAAATACATGGTGCTCAGTAAGCATGTTTGTTAGTTATTTTTAAAATGATACTTTAAAATCTTTTCTGAGACATGAAAAAAAATAATATGGGAATTTGTTGAATGGAAATCATTGGGAGATGGCCGTTGCGGGAGGGATGGGACATCACAACACAATACATAGCAAGACTGCCTAAACCCCCCCACCCCCACATTTGAGTTGTTTCTTTATTTCCTCCCACCCTCTCCTCCTTCCTGGATTTTTCTTCCTGTGCCTTCCCCATGGAGAGGGATCTATCCCCTACCTGGGATTCTTCAGCATGGCATCTCCACTCAGTATTCAGAAGACCTGGTAAGTCTCTATCCCTGTCTCATTTCTATCTCTATCTCTATCTCTATCTCTATCTCTATCTCTATCTCTATCTCTATCTCTATCTCTATCTCTATCTCTGTCTCTGTCTCTGTCTCTGTCTCTATCTCTATCTCTATCTCTATCATCTCTATTTCTTCATCCATCTAGTTACCTATTATCTAACTATGCATCATTTATTATCTATCTCTCTATTATCATCTAACCCCACCAGACTGGTGGGGGAAGGGGCACCAGGGATCTCTTCTGCAGCTGCTCTTCACACAGAACAGAAAGATCCGTCTCCTGTCCTACCCCAGGTCCCGAGTCAAGGTGAGACTCCCCAAATCCCTCTTGATTGCAAAGGGTGAGTAGAGCGGGCAGGGCAGGAACACGAAGACAGAGGTAAGAGCCAGTTCTAGACTGTCCTTTACGTTCCATCCCTTCCAGGGCATCTGTATACTAGAAACAAACTAGCCGTTGCCAGCAGTGTCCTGAAGCCATTTCATTTAACTCCTTATTTGTATTTTCTCTGATCTTTAGGGTATAATGTCACCCTATTTTACATAGTTTTAGTTTACTAATTTATTGATTTATAGGCTTTTTTGAAAAACTAATTTTTGTGGCATACAATAATACGAAGATAATTTTAAATATTATTTATGATTTAAGTTATTGGGTAATTGTCATTCTTTAACATTCACATACATTATTTGATTATCTATTATGTCACCTAAATCTTTTTTTCTATTCTGACATGGAAAACAAAAAATGTTGTCTTTAGAAAAGAACAGATACGAATCTATAACTCCAAACCTGGGGGTATGCCTCCTCTTAGTAATTGGCCTTAAATGGGACCTTTCATATGTCAAAACAGATACCATGGCGATGTCAATGAAGGCCTAACTACAGAACAATTGGATAGAAAACCCTGACTGCTACATTCTGACCCAGTCAGGGTGCTAAGGAGACCCTCAGTCAAACATGCCCAAAGGAGACACATGGAAACCACTTCAATTATGTTGCCATATTGTTCCCAAGATCATTCAGTCCCCATTTGGAGTTTGTTCCATGGAGCCAGGTCAAACCTACAGCATAATAGGCTGGAGGTCAGATGCAGAGAAGGGGGTTTGAGGGAAAGAAAGAAGCAGAAAAAAAGGCCAGAACAGCTACGGGGAGGTGCGCTGCAGATGCCAGGACTTCAGTGGCACTGACTCCAGGCATGGCTGTGCCATGGGCTTGCTCTGCAGATTGCCCAGGACTGTGTGGGGCATCCACAGCCTCACGGGCTCCTCCTTCAAAACTAAAGAGTCTGAGGAGTAGCAATTTCTGAATTTATTTATGTTCTATTAAAAATATATATATAACTGCCCTTATGCTGACTGTCTTCTTTTAGTAGTATGCAGTGGTTTGATAATTAAAGGGAATTGTTCAAAATTTGGAGCACTTTTATTGAAAATGAGCTTAACCACAAACCCAATCCATCACCTTATCGAGATCAGTAAACACTTCATGATTTTTTTCATTACAAGAAACTGTCCCATCTTTTTAGACTATTCTTTTGGCCATGTTCAAAAATCTTGAGCTAAAAAATCCCCTAAGTATTATGAAATAGATATGTCTTTGTTCAGTGGGTCCTCCCATTGGGCTGGGGCACAAATAGACGGTCCTTCAAACAGAATTGAGTAAATGTTGTGCTACATGGAACAGACAGCCCCTCATCAGGATGCTGGCAGCCTCTGGTTTGGGTGAGTCAGAGCGCTGTGCTCTGTAACACCCACTACTGCAGCCTTGGGTTACTCTGATGAGACAACACAAGGGCAGGACACCCCTTCCACTCCACCAGCCCCATCCAAGCCAAAGGGGAACTGAAAGAAGAGCACACACCCTGACTGAGCAGAGACGGGCTAGAGTGCACGCACGTATGCACAGCCCCAGTGCCCAGGTGCAAACACCTATGCGCTCCTCAGTGACTGGTCTCAAATCAGTGTCCTGCAGGCAAGACATCTGCCCCCTCTCTGGGTTACTGAAGACCAAGCGGTAACTGACCTCACGATCAGGCATACCTACCATTTCACTGACCCATGGTAAGAGCTGACATCACTAAGCTTTTCCTCAGTGCCAAGCGCTGTTCAGGGTATATACTCTTTGTGTCTCCAGAAAGGTTAAATACACTGCTGATAAGTGGTCGACCTAGGAGGTGAATACCAGCAGTATTACTCTAGGACCAGTTGCTTTTGATATTCACACTATTCCCCTACCTTAGCTACTCTTTATCTCTATGTCTTCAGAATAAGGATGTTGTTAAGAAAAAATAAGTAAAACTCTTGACATGCAGCCTATACACAGGGTAAAAACTCACTGAGCGTCAGTTGCTAGAATAGTAGCCAAGTCGCTCAAAACCACAGAAGTGGCTGAACCAGAAATCGAACCAGGGCTTCTTCTCCTGGAGCCCATTCTTAACACTATCTGTCCTGTTGCTCTGGGTCTGTAACATCACAGCCAAGTGCCTGACACAGAAAGAGCACTCAGTAACTGTCAGTCGTGTTCCTCTCCCTTGTTTCCCTCCTCTTCCTGGCTGAAAGATGAACTAAAGCACAGAAACATCCTTATTTAAGAGAAGGTCCAACTTTGAAAAGAGAAGCTTGAGTCAATTCCACCTCATACTTTTTCTCATACTTATGTATGAGACAAAAGGCAAAGTACCATATAAGACCTAGAAGACACAATTTTTAAAGATACATTATGTATTTTGGCTTCATTTTCCTTTCCTTTTATCATCTTGCTTAATTGTATTCAAACTACCCGAAAGAAATCTATTCTTAGTCATGATGCATCACCTACTTCATACACAACAGAATGCTTCGACTGCTCACATATTCAGTTAGCTATGCTAGACATATTGCACATTTAATTGTGCAACAATGGCATTTGCACTGAGCAGGAGCATTCAGGTTTCGGTTTTGAAGGAAGTTAGCAACCAGCTGATACATCTTTAGCAATAAATTAGTGCACTCATGTCTAGTTTTTTCTCCTTAAGAAATCTTGTACTCTACTTATTGTGGAAAACAATCACCTGACTTTGTCCTCGAATTTTTTCCCTGTGATGGAGAATCATCTTAAAAATCATGACATCACTAGACCTTCTTGGTTTCTTTAGATTGCAAATCAAACCTTTAATATATCCGCAGAAAATTCTCAGCAGCTCAGAGTCTTTTCAGGAGGAAAAGACTCATTCTTCACCATTCTGCTAGATCAGCCAGGAAACATCTCTGGAGTTGTAATGGTTTTCCTGGGTGGACCATCCCCAGCAACCCTGAACACCCCTTGCTGCTGAATTTTAAAAGCATGACCCTTTTATCTGGAACATCTTAGTACCCAAACATTGTTTCACTCATTGAATGCAGATCCATCTCTACTGTAGACCCTTTGACCTCTTGACTGTGGAGGCTATCTTATTCATCTTTCATACACAGATGCTATACTGGGTCTGCATGGTATATATATATATATATATATATATATATATATATATGTATATATATATATATATATATATAAACACTGCATGGTATTTTTGTTGAATAATGAATTATATACCCAGAACCCATATGTCTTAGTACTGAAACTATTTAATAAAACACAATTAAAACAGCAGAAGTAATAAAAAAATAAATTGCCTTCTTTGCTCAAGTTTCTTGTAGGACATTGAAAGAAATCCAAACATGTTATCCACAGGAACACTTATGAACGCCTCCATTCTTTTCATTTATTTTTTTACACCCACAGCTGCTCCAGCTCACCCCTTCTTAAGCCCTTGTCCAGAAGAAAATTCCTCTCTCCACCCTCAAAACACCAACCTTTTTCCTTTTCCTCTTTCTCTCTTCCTCACTGATTTATTATCTAGCTTTATTATATAGCTTCTGACCTAGCAAGAAGAAATCCTCCCCTGAACAGGGAGGAAGTCCTTCTCAGGCCAGGAAAACTGAGTAGAAAATGATAGTATTCATATTATGGGCCTGGAGAACAAGGGGAAACATGCAAACACTCCTACGGTCATAACTTCATCCTATCGAAGTTATAAAAATAAAGAATTTGGCCATCAATTCAATAAGGAGGAGGAGGAAGGACAGAGAGGTGAGTGGGTGGGCTCTACAACCAGAAAGGGAGGCTTTGTTGCATGCTTGCTGTTGACTGTGTTCAATGGCTTCAAATAAATGCCTCTTTTAAAACTTTTATTGTCTCTCTTTTATATTCCCTTGAGGAAGAAAATGCTTGTTTATATTCTCCCCAAAGATGATTTTCCTGAAGACAAAAAAGTTTAAAATGGTTCTGACATATTGGGTTCTATGTAAACAATACCAACAAAAAGAAGAATCTTTTGTTCCCCAAGAAATGGACCATCATCTCCATTTAGTTTCTACTTGCACACTCCACTCTGAGTATTTGTTAAGCTGGAATCGTTAGCGCAACACTAAGTTACATGTGCCTTTAGACTAGAGAGAAAAAAGGGAATGGCAGCATTCTAAGAATCTAGAAGCAGTTGTTTGGCCCTAGCAATAGGTGAAGGCAGGTAGGCAGGTGGTGGTAGTTTTCCACATCATAGAATTGATCTTAACACCGTGTTAGGTAATAGGGGTAAAAGGTAAGAGAGGTAAAAGACTGTTGCATTTAAGCATAACCACTTTTACATTTTTTCAAGAAATTTCATTCACTGTTCTTTTTTATTTCCTAGATTTTAGTAAATTAATTGAAAAATTTCTGAATACTCGAACTGGGCTAAGGGGAAGTGGGTAAAAATTATTGTTTACTTTTGCCTCTGGTTGGGTCAAGAAGAAAATGAGAAGTATGGCTTCTGAGGAATATGTATAGAGTTAAAAGTGACAGATGTTATAGTTTTTAAAAAAAAAACGTGTGTGTATGTGTGTGTGTTTTAAAGAGAGAAAATGAGACAATGTTAAAAAGTACAGAAAAAGTGTCCAAACACCAATTTTGAGCAGAATTTTTCTGAGAGACCAGTGTTTCTTATCACCAGCTTGGTTCATTTGCATGGATCTAGATTGCATAAATTAACATCTCTTCAGAAATAGAACACATAGTGTTAGAGATGGAAGAGGTCGTTTTAGTAAAGAGTTATTTGTTCTCTCTGTACCAGTGAGAGAAAATAGAAAAATTAGTCATAGTATGCAAGCTGAATAAACATCTGGAATGTTTTGAAATTGTTAGTCAAATTGACTAATTTCCTGGTTGATGAGAAGAGCTCTGTGGTACCTAGAAAGGTACTGATATTTAATAGACCTTTTAAAAACTGTTGGTTTAATTAATGAACTTCGTTAATTGTGACTGCTAACTACCAAAACAAGATGCCAATTTGGCAAGACATTTTAAGGCAACTCAGTGAAAAACATCAAGCCAGTTATTTATTTGAATCAATTTGTTAGATTAACAAGAATGATTTTTTATCAGTCAAAATAGCCAATCTGCACGAAAACTCAAAATTATTTAAAAAAGGTAATCTCATTCATGGCAAATACCCTTCCATAAATTGTTGACATATCATAAATATGGGGTTTGTTAACATGTGTACTTTAAACTTTATTAAAACACATGACGTTGACTCCATTTAGTTTTAGGAATAATTTTTATTTTATAACTATTAATTTTTAAAAAGAAAACCAGATTTTCCATTTGAATATTCATGGGATCTGATTACGAGGACTACTTCTTGCTTAATCAGTCTAACATTTAGATTCAACTAAATGCAATGGTTATTGGCAAAAGATTTTTTCTAAGCCGGGAGACCATAGTAGCCTGAATTCAGTACCACTCAAGAGTACAGGATGTTCTAGAGGGAAATTATGGCTGATTTCATTACAAAGAGTAGAATTTGCCGAGTTGGCACATCCCCTTCTTGTTCTTTAACAAAGCGTGCCTGTGCTCCAGCTCTCAAACACTAGTGATGTCACACGTGCTGAAAAGTGCCTGCCCCACACAAGACTGCATTTGTCAAGGGAAAGAAATCTTCCTTCTGCAATTTATGTAAGATTTTCCAAATTTTCACAACTCAAACTCAATATTCAACATGCTATCTCGTCACAAACTGCTTAGTTGAAACCATTCAAAACAAGAGTTTTCATTATGTTCTGCTTTAGTAGGTCAGATTAAAACAGGGTAGGGAAGAGCAAGAAGGACTCCATTTTAAACTGCACCTCCACTTTGGGGCTCAAACATTAAAAGTCTCAGAATATCTTTAAAACAGTATTTCCATTAATGGGACATAGGACTAACAATCAATGGACCATATCTTAAGCTGGAACAAACCAGTCCCTGTTTTCACGAGAATCACTATCTTGAGGGAGAAAGAATTTGTTTGTGTTAAACTTATCCTATAGAAAAATGTCAGAAAGGAAACCCTGACCATGTTTTGAAAAAAACAGTGAATCAATGTCTGCCGACAATGGAGTGGCACCACCAAAGGGCAAATAACACAGACAACACTGTGAAATAATCTGTCCACACCACTCCTTCCAAAAACCCTCACTCTCTGAAGCTGCCTTTATGAGCCCTCTGCACAACTCCTTAGTGGGGCGCAACGGTACTGTCTCTTCAGCTTCTCTATATACAAGCTATCTGTAGTAAAGCTGGACTGCTTTCTTTCCAGTTCAGTGTTCATTTCTATAGCATTGAAACTCATGAACCTCATCTCTGGGGGTCTGGTAACAAAATGGTATTTTTTAGTAAGATGAAAAGTAATGCTTTTGTCTATGGGTTATTTAAATACAATATTATTTTATCTAAAAAGGAAGGTATGCCACTGAAGGCAGTCTGTCTGCCCTGGTCGTGGGGACCCATCTGAAATGAAGGACAGGCCTGGAGGCTGGGCCCAGGTTCTGTCCCCTTATCTCAGCACACTGAGCACTGGCTGCCCACCGGCCTGTTGTTTTCTCACCCAGGTCCACCATGAGGCTTCCCAAAGATCAGACCCACCACAACAGTCGGGTCAGGTTGCATTTTTATTCTCTAAAGTACAGACTGCATTTCTTGAAAGAAGGTGTGCCTTAGATTTTAGCAGCAGCCCTAAATCACACTCTGCGGGGAAAAATCTCTGTAGGAGCAACTATTTGCATTAGTAAGTCTTGTTAGGAGTCTGATCTTTTTGGACAAAACAGGAAGTTTTCATGCTGAAAATGGGATCTTTGTTTTATTTGTTATTTTCCTCATAAAATATCCACTACCCAGTCTACCATTTCTCCAGAAGCAGCCTTAAGATATTAAGTATGTACTTGTCTCAGTGCTCCATAATTACAAGGAGATGTTCCAAATATCCTTTGCAAATGTCCAAATTCTCAAAAATTTTGATGCAACATATTTTCCTTATAAAATGCAGTATTGCAAAATTTTCAATTTACTACTGTCAGAGACATATTAAAGACTCAATCTCAGTTTGGAGAAGAAAATAATAAAGAAATTAAAGCCAATATAGGCTTACATGTTGGACTGCTGATTAAGCTCACTCACTAACTAAGAGTTAATTTTCTCTGACACTGGCTTCAGCAGAAGGACAAATCACTACTTACTATGTGCCTTTGAGTCAAAACAGTAAACTTTGAATACATGAGGGGAAGGATCGGCTGTGTTTGTTTGCACATCTATCAGCCAAACAAGACTGTGAATTTCAGGAGAGCAGAATCTGTGTCTTGTTTCCTACATGCAACACCAGGCCTGCCTTAAGTTAAGACTGTAATAAATAAATGAATGAGTGTTTACCCAGATCCCAGGGTAGAGAGTTCTTGGCTTTGCACCTGCTCTTTGCTTATATTTTGAAGTGTTTCCCTAGTTTTACTTGCAGAAACCAAACAGGTCAGTAGGCAGGCACATTTATACAGTGTACTCCTCGTGAGAACATCCATCTAAGGCCCCAAGTCTATTTGTCTCCACTCACCACTTTAATGAGGAAAAAGTTCTGATTGCTGGTAACAACTATTAGACACATTAGATGAATTATTAAATTTGAACTGTTCAATTCAAAATGTATTCTTTTGAATACCTGCTGTGTGCCAGACACTATTCCAGCTGGTAGGGATATAAGAGAAAGTTATGAGAAAGGGGAGAGGAGAGATTGAAAAGAAAAAGTTTGAAAGCAGTCAGAGCTGAGGAAGCAGAGAAGAGAGGTATTTAGCCTTGGATCTAAAAGAGGTTTCCTGGAGGTGATGACTCTTGTCCTGAATGTTGAAAGATAAGATAGAGGTATCAAAGCAAAGACATGGAGAAAGGGAGTGTCAAGCTGGGGATACAGCTTGAGTAGTGGCAGAGAATCTAGAGTCAGCATGAAGAGGTGGATGTCAACGACCAGAGCAGCTCGTTCTTTCCAGAGCACAGTGTGTAAAGCAGGAACATGGGGGATTAGGCGGAAATGAGATGTGTGCCCTTATAGAGCAGGCTGAGCCTTTATTTGGAAAACTTTGCTAAACCACCAAATGACTCTAAGAGCCAATTGCACCCATTTGAGTCGCCATGTGTTAGCTGACACTCCCTTTGACCTATCTTTTTCCTCATCCTTCATCTTTGTGTATTTCTTATGCATTCAGGGTGTCCTCACCATGCTCTAGAAAGCACTGTAAGCACAAACATGGCCAGCTCAGACAATCAAGCTTCCTCCCCACAAGGCTTTGTGCATTAGCACACAGGACAAGACCCCTCCCAGTGTATTATAGCTCACCAGCAAGAATGCTCTGATAAAACTAAGGATATTCACATGGAATATGCCGAGGGCTGCAACAATTACATTCTAACTTTATTTGAGGAGGTTCCCTCAAAACAATTGAGATGATGAACTCATCCAGGACACTGCTTTACTTTATTTTTGGTGCAGATAACCTTGAACATTCTGGGAACAATGAAATCAGAGGTGGCTTGTGATCATGTCATTAATCAATTGTTTTTTGGACCCAGGATAGTGGGCATGGGGGTGTGGTGGTGATAGAACACAAAGGCCACAGGCAATATGAGCTTCAGAGTTAACAGCCAGCTCCTTCTTCTACAATCTCTTGCTCCACTTCTTACTTCTTCACCTGCTTCTATTGGTGCTACAAGGAGCACAGACTGAGACCTCTATGGTTATGTGAAAGGCCAGGCTGATTTGAAATATATGTTGGTCTTCTGAAATTCACTTCCAGGTGTTATGCACTGGGTTGTGTCCCCCCAAAAAATTTTATATTGAAGCCCTCACCCCCACAGTGACTATATTTGGAGACAGGATCTTTAAGAAGGTAATTAAGTTTAAATGAGCATAAGGCTGGGTCTCTAATGCAATAGGACTGGTGTCCTTAAAACAAGAGCAAGAGATGGTGGGAATGTAAATTAGTTCAACCATTGTGGAAAGCAGTATGGAGGTTCCTCAAAATGTTCAAAATAGACTTGCCATTTGACCCAGGAATTCCACTCCTAGGAATTTACCCTAAAAATGCAGCACTCAAGTTTGAAAAAGACAGATGCACCCCTATGTTTATCACAGCACTATTTACAATAGCCAAGAAATGGAAGCAACCTAAGTGTCCATCAGTAGATGAAGGGATAAAGAAGACGTGGTACATATACACAATGAAATATTATTCAGCCATAAGAAGAAAACAGATCCTACCATTTGCAACAACATGGATGGAGCTAGAGGGTATTATGCTCAGTGAAATAAGCCAAGCGGAGAAAGACAAACACCAAATGATTTCACTCATCTGTGGAATATAGGAACAAAGGAAAAACTGAAGGAACAAAACAGCAGCAGAATCATAGAACCCAAGAAGGGACTAACAGTTACCAAAGGGAAAGAGACTGGGGAGAATGGGAGGGTAGGGAGGGATAAGGGCAGGGAAGAAGAAAGGGACTATTATGATTAGCATGTATAATGTGGGTGGTGGGTGTAAGGGGAGGGCTGTGCAACACAGAGAAAACAAGTAGTGATTCTACAGCATCTTACTATGCTGATGGACAGTGACTGTAATGGGGTTTGTGTTTGTGGGGGGGACTTGGTGTAGGGGAGAGCCTAGTAAACATAATATTCTTCATGTAATTGTAGATTAATGATAACCAAAAAAGGGGGTGGATTACTCCCTGATAGGATAAAATTAACTGCAAATCAATGATTAATGCATGCTTTATATATCCTTAATTTTTATCTTTTAAAGGGTGTCGGATGATCAGCTATGGAAGTACATTTTTCTGATAATATTTCTTTCTCTTAAAAAAAAAAGCAGTTCCTGTGTGGTGGTCTCCAATAGGTTCTTCACAATGGTATAAAGGTCATATCAAAGTGTGGGCAAAGGGTTTGTTTGTGTTTATACAGAGGATCAAAGCCTAATTTGGCTACCCAGAAAACGAATTAAGAAACAATATGAAGAAGAACTTCCAACATCAACATCCTCTGAAAGAGTCATTCCAGAAGATGATCATCAAAAAACTTCAACAAAGATCCTGGTGCTGTTGCAGTTGTAGCTGCATTCATCCTGCCGGTTCCTGGACTTGCCATTGGAATGAAGAAGGAGATATCTAAGCTGGCCTGTGCATACAGTAAAACAACAAATTTGACTGGATCTATATGGTCAGAACTAAACCAAGAATTAGGAGAAGCACAAGTTGCAGTGCTCCAAAACATGCAACTATAGACTATCTTCTGTTAAAGGAATATATGGGATGTGAACAGTTCCCAGGAATGTGTTGTTTTAATTTGTCTGATTTTTCTCAAACTATTCAAATTCAGTTAGACAATATCCATCATATAACTGATAAGTTTTCACAAATGTCTAGGGTACCTAACTGGTTTTCTTGGTTTCAGTGGATATAGCTGGTAATTGTAGGTCTGCTTTTGTTATGTATCTGTAATTCCTATTCTGTTAATGTGTGTACGCAATTTAATTAGTAGTTTGTTAAAACCTATACATGCTTATATTACTCTACAAGAAGTTATGTCAAAGAAATAATCAATCTTCCCATGTTTTATTCCGTCTGCTACTTCTATAGCTTTTCTTCTTCCTTCCTAATTACAGCCCTTTAGTAGAATTTGTGCCTCATATAGAAAATTACCGAGTATCATAATTCTTCCAAGTGGTAAAGATACCTCAAGACAAATGCTGGGCATAGAAGCCACAGGGTACAAATCTGAAAAGAAGGAAAAAGCTAACCTTTTCAAAGAATATGGCTTCTCTCCCACTTACCAACTTCACATTTCCCTGTATGGCCCTGGAAGATGGCTGGTTAGCCAGAGACAGGTAAGATTCCTCAAGGGAGGAACAACGTAAGACAGGCACAGTTGCAGGGGGGCCATCAGGTGAGAAATTGGGGATCAACAGAGGTAAGGCTTAGAACCTCACCCCCACTGTTTTGAGAGAAATCTTCTGCATCCGCGGAGGTTTTGTTGCCCTTGTCTAGCTTGGATTAATACTTAGTCTATAGGCTCAGACCTGATCAACTACATTTGCCCTCTTACAGCACTAAATTATGTTTTCTACCTTTATCTTGCATCTACCTACCACTTCAGCATTTTATTTAAAAAAATAAGGGAG
This sequence comes from Manis javanica, assembly GCF_040802235.1. Lineage (NCBI taxonomy): Eukaryota > Metazoa > Chordata > Mammalia > Pholidota > Manidae > Manis > Manis javanica. The sequence continues at coordinate 51,605,281 of NC_133160.1, forward strand.
AAATGTGGAATTCACATATAAATCAAGTATAAAAATCAAATGAATAATCATATCTGACTTGATTGTTCATAGTTCATGATGCATGATCAAAACCGAAAGTTTCTGTGATATGACTGCCCTTGCACTGTTCACCATGTAAGAACTTATTCACTATGTAAGAACTTGTTCACCATGTAAGGACTTGTTCATTATGCTTCAGAAGATTGGAGACTGTTGAATATTAGGCTTGGGGTTGATTAATGATTGTGCATTGAGTTCCCTATACAGAATTTTATTGTTTTTAACAACCATTTGATCAATAAATATGAGAGATGCCCTCTCAAAAAAAAAAAAAAGAAGAACAAGAGACACCAGATATGTCTCTCTTCGTCCCCACACACACATGCACAGAGGAAAGGCCATGTGAGGATCTGGTGAGAAGGTGCCCATCTGAAAGCTAAGAAGAGAGGTTTCACCAGATACCAACCCTGATAGCACCCTGATCTTGGACTTCCAGCCTCCAGAGCCATGAGAAAATTAATTTCTGTTGTTTATGGCACCCAATCTGTGAAATTTTTTTATGATAGCCTAAGCGGGTTAATATACCAGGGTTACCAATACATACAATGCAATCTCTGCCTTGAAGAACTCAAACAGCCTGACCCATGCTGGAGTAGACTGAGGGTATAGAGAGTCAGGCCCTTTTTCTGAAACAAATAAACAAACAAACAAAAACAAAAAACTTTCTTAACAGTTGTATAGGAACCACACATGGACATGATAAAATGTTCATATTAATATACATGGAATTTGAGGAAGTTTAAATTCTTCCTCTCATCTCAGACCCTCTTTGCCAGAGGCAACCAGTGGAAAATATCACCTTTAATATACGATAGTATAGACGGATTGATGGATATAGATAACTCCTCTTTTTTATATGAATGAGAACATTCTACAAATACTGCTCTGATTCTTGCTTTTTTACTTATTAATATTTCATATAAACACATTTCATAATAGATATGCATGTGCAGGGGCCTCCTATTTTAAAAGTTGTGACTATAACCATTTATAAGAATATAGCACAATCTATATAACCTGTTTTCTACTGAAAAGACATTTAGTTTTTTTAATCTTTGTGCTTCAATATAAATCATGCCATAATAAAATATACTCATCTTGGACACCTATACAAACAATGTGTAAAACAAATTCTTAGAAATGAGATTCTAGTTTCAATAACATTTCCATTTTTAGAAATTTTATATTTATTTTGTAGAAATTGCCTAATGCAGCCATTCTTCCAGCTTTCAGAGAGGGCAGTTGGTATTTAGCAAGTGACATGGTTATACCCCTTCATGATGTCATTGTCAAAGGCCCTTCTAACTCAGTGTCCAATCTATCTAATGCTACAAGACTAACCTCTTCCTGAACTTGACCTAGGGAATAATCCTAGCATGCTGGGTCACCAGGAAAGTCATGTGATCTTCTGAGCAAATGGGCCTTCGCTCTGCTACTGCGCAAGCCCCAGGATCCTGTTCGTCTTCCATCCTGCTGGAATTGTCCTGACTCAACTCTTTGGATTATTCTTAGTTTCCGTTTAGGAAGACAGAAGAAAGGGAATAAAAAATAAGGGCTGTATTTTACTACCACACACTAGGAAATACGTTTAGATTTCTTTAATAAGTCTTGGGGAAAATAGATTCTTTTCTGGAGATGACATTTAGAGTCTTCGTTGACACTTGGAGCTGAGCTGGACCTGCTTCAGAGCATCACGGCAGATCTGCTCAGGATACTCCAAGGTCTTTTAGCTTCTTATTTTCTTTAGTCCTTCAGTGGAGGAGGAAAGTAATAAGAAGCATTTGCACTAGTAAACTCTGCCAAAAGACCTGAGAGTGTGAGGATTTTCCTGACTCTTAGACGCATACTTTTTCCTAACACAAGGGGATCCCCTTGGATGAGTGAGAAATAAGCCCTGATCAGGTCTTACTGGCTTCATGTGATGTTTTCAAACTTGACTTTGTGACTTAAAGTACAGAAGTGTCAGGGGGTCACAGTTCACTAACATACCACACATTCTAGTCCATTCAGCAATCCATAGTGAGCTTCCTGAGCTTTTGGGATGGCAGCTAAGCATCTCTCCTCTTGTTTATTCATCATTTAAAATACCTATAGTGAGTTCAATGGGTTTTTCTCATTCTTGCACTCTCAGGTTAAGTGCCACCTCAGGGAATGCTGATGCCCATGGCTGAGTCCCCCCAGGCCTCCCCACACTGCCCCACTTCAACATAACAGAGCCCGCAGCCTTCTCCTGCTTGGCACTTATCAGCATTGAATTTTACATTTATTTTATTTGTTGATTAATATTTGATTCCTACCCTCTGTAAGCTTCTTGAGGGTACAAATAGTGTTTCATTTGCTTCAACATGCATTCCCAGCGTCCGGCCCAGTGCCAGGCATCTAATAGGTGCTTACTAACAATTAGTGGATTAAGATGTTGGTTGTAAGTAGAGTCCAATGAGAGAACACAGGATTGCAAGACAATCTGGGGCCTGATATAAACCTGAGAGATGAGTTTAGGTCATTTCATCAATCACAGTCTGATATCAAGGGATAAATTAATCCAGGGCTGAAGGCCTAATACGTACCTCCCATACTTTTATGTTAGTAAATCCATGGCTTGTCTAAATGAGATGCCTTCAGTAGAAGCACCCTTCTTTGATCTATACCAGTGGTTCCTGGATGTGTGGTCCCTAGACCAACAGCATCAATGTTACCTGGAAACTTGTTGGAAATGCACATTCTCAGGCCTCCACCAGACCTACAAAATCAGAAATTCTGGGGCTGGGGTCCAGCAGTCTTTTAACAAGAACTCCAGGAGGTTTTGGCTTACTAAAATCTGAGAACCGGTGAGATACACAAATTTTATCATGGTCAAGTGATAGAAAAGGGAGACCAATGAAAACATGGAGTCTAAGATCTTGGTGGAAATGTGAATGAAAAATGAAGGAAAGATCTAGTGACACCATTTGCCCAAGATTGTCAATTGTGCTCAATGGTTTCCTGTTGAAAATGAGAGAGTGGTTTCACCGTATTCCCATTCTCACCATCATTTCACTGTTTTTGTTCGATCTTATTGAGAGCCTTGCCTAACTGTATACAGAGCACTTAAAAGTCCCTTGTACATCAAAGATGATGTGAGAATAATTCCACCATGTAAAAGGGTTTGAGATAATAATACTGAGACAGTGAGAGTATAAAATAATAGTAATAACAGGCAATGTTTATAGGAAAGAAGTAGCATATGATTAAGAGAGCAGCCTAGGCTTCAGCTGCCTGGTTCTGAACTTTGACTCTATCATTTCCTAGTTTATGCTTTGGTCAGGTCGCCTTACCTTTTTGTAACTTGGTTTCCTCATAGATAACATGGAGTTCAATTATAGTACATTCAGGTCGAACCATATAGCCGTGAGAATTAAAGTAAAGAATACGTATGGCCGTGGCACATAGTTTAATGCTCAATAAATACTAATCTTATAATATGCAGAATGTGTTGATATATAACTACACACACACATACACACACATGCACGCACACACACACACATGAACGCACACATACATATACATACACACATTGTCTTAGCCCCACAGCCTGTTCAGGTTGAGTCCCAGATAGTTTGAGACAACAGACTTTCTGCTGTAGTTTTAAGACACAACACAAAGAGGACTTAGGCCTTTTATGCGATTGAAGCCATTCACCTCACTGAGAAGACATCCCCACCTGCTTTGCCCCACCCCTCATTAACACATGCACCCCAGCATGCTGAAGTGCTGTAACCTGAAACTGGACCAGATTTACATCTGAAGTGAGAAGGCCAACTCCTAACTGGGGGAGACAAAAAAGAGTCAAAAAATTTCTGTCTTCCCTTTCCCTCTGTTGGCCCCACAACAAGTAAGGAATACACATCATCAGCAGGCCTGGGAGGGTTCTCATGACTGGGAAAAGGGAAATCTCATCAGAAGGCTGTGGTAGGGCTGCCCCAGGCCAGGGTGTGCATCCAGCTGCACCTCGGTGGGCCACCCCCACCAAGGAGCCAAGTGGAAGCTGAGCTGGTCCTGACTGAGAAACTCTGGCCACCATCTGAGGGACTTCCCTGAGAGGAGGAAGAAGGTTCAGGCGATGAACAGCCACAGAGACAAATGCTCACCCTGGATATCTTGTATGATATCCCTCAGCAACGCAGGGAGGTCAAGTCCCATAAAAGTACCATGTTGGCAAAACCACATTTGGGAAGAAAAACCTATGCTAGCAAATAGATTAGGGAAAAAACTATTAAAATGGCATTAAATGCCTATATTATAAACTGTAAAAAGAAGTTCTAGAAGATACCAGTTTTCAAAATAATGGCAGATTCATAAAAACACTGCACAGCAGCTGTGCCAGCCGGTGACCATACAGCTGCATGAACAGGGCTCCATCCCGGGGGAGATGCTGGGCCTGCCCCTACAGCTACAGTGAACAGCTTGCCATGAGCATTACACAGAACCCTGCATCTCTCTTAAAGGGGGGAAATTTAGAGTAATTCACTTTGGCCCTGTTACGCTTTTAAATCTGAGCAAGATGCTGCTGTGTCATCACTGGCCTTCTTATACACTATCGCCCCTCTTTCCAGGTCCTAGTCTACATGTATACAAGAAAGTAGAGCATAAACAGATCTCCTTCCTCCACCTGGACCTCTCCCTGTACACTCTGAAAATTGCAGTCCTGACTGTTGGTTTATCTGCACATATGGAAAAAGCACCAAAGAAATCACTGGAATACAGACACAGAGCCATGTTATCTCAAAACAATATTTAGCCATGGGAATAAAGGATGTCTCCTTGTCCACCTCTTTAGTATGCACAGATACATATTTGTAAAGATGCTCACCAAAAAGCCAATTGTTATCTCTAAGTTGTGACTTTTTGGGAAATTCTACTTTCTTTCTTGTACTTTCCTATCATGTTCATTTTTTAGAATCAACAATTATTATTTGTGTAACCTAAAAAATGAAATTATTTTAACTGGGGAAAAAATATTGTGATGTCTGTTGAAAGCCCTAAATGTGAGATACATTATTTTGTTCCACCCACAAAAACCAGTGAAAGACACTTTCATACTAATACATTAGATGAGGTCATGGAGAAACGGGCCTTGTCTCACGCTGCTAGAGGAAAGGACTGGATAAAGACTGTCTGGAGAATAATTTGCCAGTGAGTGGTAAGAGCCTTATAAAGGTGCATTCTAGACAGCCCAGAAAGTGTACTTTTAGGAGTCTATGCTAAGAAAATAATCAGGTGAATGTGCAAAGATATATGTAATCAAAATGTGTTAACCATAAATTTGTTTGTAATATTCTAAAGATACACATAATTATGTCAGATGAGTTAAATAAGTGAAGGTAGATCATACAACTAAATAATACACAGTCATTAAAAATGATATAAATGTACATTAAAAAAATCTGGGCTGTGTTCACAATATTCTCAGGCAACAAAAGCAAGTTACAAAAGTTTATGTGGAGTGTGAACTCATTTCTGTTTGTAAAGAAAAACACACTATATGCCTATACATTTAGACACTTTTTATTTATCTGTATTTTATTTTTCTTCTATCAACCTGACTTACTTGTGTGATTAAACATTAAACATCAGGAGAAATATGAATTGGAGATGTTTAAATTTGTAATATAGTAGTGACTTCCGTACACACATGCACACCTTATAACATGGGTAGTTACTTATTCCAGGTTCTTGTAAAGCTCGTATCTGATCTGGCACCAGCTTCAAGGGCCTCCCTGCAGCCATAAATATTGGTAAACAGAATTGATTTAATCAAATGTATTCCCTAATACAGCACCAGCAGTCAACCAACCATCTTTATCTACAATTCTGTGATCTTCTTTTGACACATCTGAGAGAAATTTTCTTATTTCAAAAGACTTCTTAACTGAGACTTCAGTTAAAATCTGAGGGCCACAGTTAGCAGAGGATGCATTCAGCATTTATTTTAGTTTCAGTGTTCTTCAGGTGAGGAGGGTTGGCTCTGAGTAAGGAAAGAAAGAGAAATTGTGTTTTAAAAAGTTTCATTCAGGAACAGAATGTCTAAGCTTCCAGTATGACTGAGTCATTCCCATTAAAAGCAAACTTATTTTCAATGGACTACAAATCAGTGTGATTTAACACATACCTTTTTGTGGAAGATTGCATTTCACAGCCCATAAGAGGATAGAGACAAAGAAAGCAAAATTATCATCAATACAATTTTATGATGAAAATGCCTATTTAGATCTGTATTTTATAGGAGAAATAAAAGATGTCATTGAAGGGCAATACATTCTGTAAAAGAAACCTCGGTGATAAATGCCTAAAGACAGTGTTGAGAACCGTGGGGACAAATAAAGAGTGGGTCACTTTTTGCCTTTTCCCAATTCTGATAAAGATGCCTCAACAGCCAACTCTCATGTGCTTCTTATGAGAATTAAGTAATCTGAACTCTGATATTTCTCCTTTGATGCAGTGAAGAAGTGCATTTTCTCACTGAATGTTTTAAATCTAAAGTTTTTCAAAGAAAGATTTGTGATCTTCAGATCATATCTGTTTTATGATCAGTAATCTGATTTGAAATCTGAAAAGCTGGAAATTAAGAGATGAAGAGTTTACATGTAGTTGATAAATTAGAGGCTTTGAACATTGTTATTTTATGTCAGTATTGATGCCTATGTATTCCTCTCTCTTAAGTCATTTAGTCAATCACATCTTAGAAACATTTTAAACATTTGAGATTCAAGATAAGGTACAGTATTTCTCTAATGAGAATATTGTGAGCATAATAAAAATCTAAATTGTCTTACTCTGGAAAGGAAACTATGCAATTTCTTTAATCAGAAAATATGTGTAAAATTAATCTTTCATAAAACATACATGTGTGAATAAAAATATTTTATTTCAAAAAGATCTGTAAAAAATGTTAGCTCTTATGCTTGAAGGAAAAATGTTGTAGCTAAGAAAAGAAAAAATATATATTTATTAGTTTATACATATATGGGCAATTCAGAAAAAATAACTATTGCTACCTTAATATTAATGCCTCGATCTGCTTTTTACCTATATTTATGTGATTGGTACTAGCACCTGTGGAGATTTGAGAAGTCCTATTGATGGTGGGGATTTTTTTGTGAATTTTTTAATGAGAGAGAAAAATGGACAAATGAGTCGCTGGCTAAAAGAGCTGTGTGACTGTGGGTAAAAAAAGTTTCATCCCTAAAAGGAACAAAGAGACTATTTTATAATCATCAGAGCCCACAACTAAACACCACATTAAGGAGCATTTGCCTTTCTTGATCTGGCTGATTGGCTTATGAAAAACAGGGGATACTTCAGACATTTCCCAGCTAGTATTTGAAGGCCAAGTAATGCGTCAGCCCTCAGAATGACTAACTTTATGATAAAAATGAACTTTTAGGGAGAATTTGTGAAGTACCAATTGCACAAAATATGCATACATATGCAGCTGCCATGTCGTGGTGATGTGGCAGAAATGGCAGCCAGTATTAGTCTGGGTAACAGCTTGTCCTTGGACAAAAGGATATGGTGAGCCAACCAACTTCACTCTCAGGAATTACAGCTACAAAATACATAGATAAAGTATTTAGTGAATGGTGGGAGCTTCAGCTTGAAGGCACCGGCAGCAAGATGGAACCAGGGGCTCTTATAAATCATGTCCATGCTTAAGTTACTAGGAACAAACTATGGATAAATAAATGAGGCTAGTCAGTGGAGAAAAGGATGACAAGCAGAGATTCAGAGAGGCAGGGAGAATGAGAGACAGTGAGAGATTGAGAGAAAGGCTGACCTCAGAGCTTCCTGAAGATTTCTGGTACTAATTTAGTCTACATAAGCCCGAGCAATAACCTCTTTTTTTTTTAGGTAACTTAAATGGCCTTTGACTTGTTATTATCAAAATTATTAGATGGGTCAAACCACTAGGTTTGTTAGCAGAAAACAGAACAAAGTACATTATATGATATAAAATTACAACCAAGAGGACATAATCCTTAAAAAATGAATTGTTAATGTTAGGTTGTCTAGTAGACTCCTTCCTAAATCTCTCAACCCTCCTTAAATTTGGAAATTCAATAGTCCTGGAAGCACCACCTTGTGGGGCATTTACAGAGGTCCTGGTGCTAATCGTGAGGTTATAACACCTTCTCACACTCTTGGCCCTCAGGAAACTTGCAGTGGATGGTCTCGAAGTAGGCAAAGGGTCTCCCTACCCTTCCCTGTGGTCTAAACTCCTTATCTGTCACTCTTTCTCAACCATTAAAACTTGCCCTCAGAAACAAATCTCTGCTAATGCTTTGCTTCATTTGTTGTCCCCTGGAGAGATTGCTCTTCTTTCCTTCCTTCATTCCAAGGACACAGATATATTTGACAGGGGTCATTTGGCCACAGTTTCTCCAACATAGAAAGGCATTAATGTTTTATTCATTTTTGATTTCCAGAGCATCTCAGAGCTCAGATGGTGAAGTGACCCACTGAATGGAGGTGAAAATGTATTGTCACGGATCACAGCTATATTGAAGAATTTTTTCCCTCAAATCAAATCACATGTAAGGATGGTCCTGACTGTTCAGCCAATTAAAGCTGGAAGAACCAAACTGTGGCTTCTGTGTGGTCAATTTGCCCTATTATGTGCAGAGTAGACATTGTGGTTGCTGGTTGATCTAGTTTTTCCAGCCAGATTAGCAGCTCAGATCCACCATGCAGGTCTCTATGTCAGATATTAAAGGTAATGCAGAGCCTCAGGTCTTCCAGAAAATATTACTTTTCCCTACACCAACTGGTCCCTACCTCACTGGACACTAGAAATTCCCAAAACCCTACTGGAGTGGGACAGGGAACAGTTGGGCATTTTGAAAAAATGGTCTGTGTTAACATGTTACCTTCAGCTAGAAAGCAAGTGGAGGAGTTAGCTTCTCCCAGGGAAGCATTAGCACTTACATTACTCTGCTGGGTGGTGAACTGTCTGCTAAAGCTAGAACTGAATTTTCTACTGGCCCAGCCGCTCTTGGGTCCCCTGGGCTGTAGAATGATTAGTAAGACTAGTATTCTACAGCCTTGGTACCCATACTTCTGGGAGAACTGGGCCATGAAGGAGTGGCTACTGCAGTTGGCAGGTAGGGGATGTAGGTAGAAATAAAGTTCTCAAGATTCCCTGGTATTTCCAAGGGTGAGGCAAATCCTTAGAAGGCAAAGTAGGGGACTTACTGGGAGAGAGGTGGGAATGGTGGAGGGTGTGGGGGAATACACCACTGTGAAGGTGAAAAGGAGAAAAGGTAGGAACACTGTAGGAAAGAGGTTGAGGACTACCAAAGACAAAAATGTACCACCCTCGCAATTTTGCTTCAGTCAGATATACCCACTAAGTAGTAAATCCACTGATTGCTCCAAGGTGGAGCCATAAGAACCCTTTTGGAATTGATTCTTTCCATTTGTGGGAGGGGAAAATGGGAGATCTCAGAAACAGACCAAGACTATGACATCATTCACCCTTCTTACCTAGGCATCTGTTGAATGGTTTTCCTCTTTAAGTGGTTAGAGACAGTCCTTGGGCTTAAAGCCAATGAGAATGAATTTAAAGCTAAAAATACATACCTATTTCACTGAGGAACTGGTTGAATTAACTAGGCTTTCTTTGTGTTATTTCTAGTTCGGATATTTCATTTTAGCAAGTGAGCAGTTAGCAGTATGGCACTAGCAAGCTTCCACAAACCCCTTGCAGCTTCTCCAATTCTTTGCAATGTTCTCCTACTATAGGTTATCAAGTTCACTATAATAATGGAAGCCCTGACTTCCTGGAGAGAATGTGTTCTAACTCCTCCAAGAAACTAGTAAATAGCGAAGGACTTAAATTTCTTTTTTCCTTTTGGTGCCCAATCTTGCTCTCAAAGCAAGTTTTTGCAAACTAGTTTTGGTTTTTATTATTAATTTTACATCCTAACTTTCATGAAGGTGGAGATTTCTGCATGTTTTGCTCACTTGTTTTTCCCAGGGCCTAGAGTATTGCATTCAATAATTACATGTTGAATGAATGAGTGAATGCATGCATGAATTACAGAAGTAAATAACATTTCTGCACCAACAGATAAAAAATGCTAAGCTGAAATCACACTTTCGGGCTAGAGTAGAAATGTCAAGTCACAATTTTGAGCAGTATGATAAGGATTTTCCAAAAGGCAGTATGAGGACACTTAGTGGAGTTTTTAAAAATGCTAATTACATAAAATGAAAGAATGTCTATGGAAGAATTTCAAAAATATTGTTATACAAATATATTGTTAATACAGTTTTTACATTTCTGTGACTTGCAATCTTACTGTTTATTGTGTTTTATTTGCATTAGATTTTGTGTCAGAAGGCACTGTACGGTGACCAAAGGTGCCAAATGACATTTTTTGAGTCTGTGTTAAGTATGTGAAGTTTCCACAAATTACCTAGAGTCTGAAATGTTGCCTTGATAGGGAAAATTTACAAGGACAGCAACCTAGCAGGTGGCTTCTCTCTGTCTCCCACCCCTCCCTCCTCAACATAAACAACACTACAAGGACAGTAAATTAGGAGATGGCTCCCCTCTGCCTCGCCCCCCTCCTCAACCCAAACAAAAAGAACACTCCCTTGGTTTCCCCATGCTGCTAAGCACCGGTCCCAAGGTTCGCTCCCTAAACTCCCTCCCCTTTGCCTGCTCGCTTGCTGTGTACGTAGGAATGTTACAGATAAGGAAGCAGAAAGGTATAAATTGCTCCCTTTTCCTTTGTTCAGGGCTCAGACTTTTTGGGAGATTACTCCCCTCTGAGCCCGCAGGTGTGAAATAAAGCCTCACTCCAAGACCTCTGAGTGCCGCTTGTTTTTTTCCGTAGTGATCCAGTCCAGGGTTTTTTTCAGTATTTTCCGTAACATTTGGTTCCCTGACGGGGAAACCCAACCGCGCTGGCCCTTTGTTGCCACCGGTTTGGAGCAATGGTGGGGTGGTGATGGAACAGGAGATCACAATGGAGAAGGCACTCCCACCTGGTCGCCCTGGGCCAGCCCCGCTCCGGTGTTCCCGCCAGACTCAAGGAGGCTTGGCACGTGAGGACCTGGTTTTGACACTGAATCCGATAAGGCCCCGGGGCCCCTGACCCAGCCAGTCTCACCTGTTGGGGTGGAAGGGGAGCCTGATCACCTCCTGGGAGACTTATTAGAAGTCTCACAGGTAGACATTCCCAGGGGGGAATGTTTAAACTCTGGTCTGCCTTTGTGTGTGTGTGTGTGTGTGTGTGTGAGTGTGCAGGGCAGCTGAAGTCATTCAGTCTGCACTGAATCTGTGATTCCACAGCCTGCACTACGGAATCTGCATGGGCCCTCATCCGCTTTCACGGCCAGCCATCATGGCATATCGGTGATTCAGCTTCGGCTGACCTGGTCTGGGACTTATACAGGTGCACCTTAGCCAAGGCTGGCCAAAGTCTCCGTGAGGAGTGAGAACTGATGGGCGTCTGACTGGTCTCCTCTCTAGAGGAGGCGCCCCTCCCTTGTCTGTTGTTGTGGCATGGTCCACGGACACATCATGGGTTCAGGGCATAGTAAACCCACAGTCCTTGACAATATGATCAAAAATTTCAGAAAGAGATTTTCAGAAAACAACAGAGTAAAATTAACTCCTGGCAGGTTGAAAACCCTGTGTGAATCTGTATTGCCAACCTTTAGTGTAGGGTTGCCTCCAGAAGGAACCCTAGATGTCCCAACAATCTGCTGAGCCTGGCGGGTCATCCCTAGAGATCCAGGTCATCCTAATCAGTTCCTATACTTTAATTCCTGGTTAGAAACTGCCCAGACTCTTCCCCCTTGGGTGCAATTCGCTTGCAACAGGCAATGACAGGGTAGAGTCTTAGTTGCCTCAACAAGGAAGCCTGCAAAAAACAACAGAAGCCTGAGCCTCCACACATTTTTACTGGTGACCCAGAGGAAAAGCTAATATTGCCCCAACATAATGTGCCTCCAAGGCCGTCAGCACCCAGCCCCTGGTCCCTGATACGTTGTCGCCATCAGCCTCCCTGCCAACTCCAGACCAGTGAACCGACTTCCCCCTGGACCAGCAGCCTGACTGCACCCTCAGCTGAGAGCAGATGCCCTTCAGATGCCAGTGCAAGAGATGCAGGGTCTGAAAGCAGTAGCCTGTTCACAATAGAAGAGAAGAGGCAGCTGGGGTCCTTGGTCAGGGTGCATAGGCTGAAGTTGCTGTTCCCAAGGAGCTCCCCAAGAGGGACTTCACCACCCCTGAGGGACAGCACCAGATCCACCAATATCAGGACGCTTTCCTCCAGGAGATCAAAGCTGGGTCCAAAAGGCCTATGAACATGACTAAAGTTTTTTCAGTCACTCAACAACCAGAAGAGTCTCCTGGATGAGAGACTGTGTGAAACGTATTGCATCTACACCCCTTTCAACTCTGAGTCACCAAGGAGCCAGCAGATAGTAAACACCACATTCGTAGCTCCAGCTGCCCCAGACATCAGATGAAAGCTCCAAAAGCTTGAGTGCTTCACTAAGATGACTGAAATTGCCAAAAAAAATATCTAAACAGAGAAGTTCAGGCCGACAGAGAGGCAAAAAGAAAAATAAAGAAAAAGGCTAGTCTCCTGGCAGCTGCCCTGAAAGAGACGGATGGGCAGAAGGCAGGGAGAAGCCAGCCACCTAGAGGGGAGAAGCCCAGGAACCCCCTAGCCAGAGACCAGTGTGCTTACTGTAAAAAAAAAGGGAGGGGGACAGCATTAGAAAGATGAATGCCCCAAACGAGGCAAAGCCCCAAAGCCCAGTTGCTGCTGGGAAGAGCCCCGTGAAGAAAGGCTCCTTAGCCTGGCAGGAGCAGACTCAGACTGACAAGAACTGGGTTCTCTTGCACTCGGCCCCCATGAGCCCACCATCAGAATGAAAGTGAAAGGCCAAAACATGACTTTTATAGTTAACACAGGGACATAACACTGTGGTCACCCTCCCTGTAGTCCTCTTCAGTGAAAAAGACTGCAACTATTCTCGGTGAAAGAGTATCTCACTGCGACCCTCCTTACCCACGACGACTCAGGAGACATTGGCCCACGCAAGAGATTGTTTTTATCTGAAAGAGAGAGCAGAGAGAGCAGCTGGACAGAGAGACAGAGACAGAGAGCAGAGAAAGCAGCAGGACAGAGAGACAGAGAGCAGAGAGCAGTGGGACAGAGAGACAGAGAGCGCAGCAAGACAGAGGGACAGAGAGACAGAGAGAGAAAGAGCAAGCAGCAGCATGGTGCAGAGAGTTGTGCCTTTTATTGTGGTAGATCCCCTTGGCCTGACGCCTTGGGGAGGGTTGGGATGTTTAGAAATAAGGAGGGCCAGGCCCAGGCATGATTCTCACCGGCTAATGTGCTTGAGACCATGGAGTGAATAAAGGATAAATTACTATATTCTTACACTTGGAGCCACAAAGACAGCGGCAGTATCCCCTCTCACAAGAGGCGAGAGCAGGCATCCAGGAACGCCTGATCAGACTCAGAGAGGCAGGCATTCTAATCGAGTGTCAGTCGCCCTGGAACACCCTGCTTCTGCCAGTCAAAAGGCGGGAGGAGGGCACCAGCCTGTTCAAGACCTGTGAGCCATTAATAGAATGTCTGTTTCTTTACACCCAGTGGTCCCAAACCCGCACACCGTCCTCAGCCAGATCCCAGAGTCTGCCAAATAGTTCACTTGCACAGACATACAGATGCCTTTCTCTGTCTCTGTCTGGCCCCCCAAAGCCAGCTCTTATTTGCCTTTGAATGGACTGAACTAGATAAGGGCGCAGATGCAGTTAACATGGATGCAGCTTCCACAAGAGTTCAAGAACTCACCCACCCTCTTTAGAGAGGCACTGGCTGCAGACCTTGCCAGCTTTCCAAGAGATGCCACATGCTGAGCCCTCCTGCGGTATGTAGATGACCTCCTCCTTGCCAGTGACACCCAGGAAAATTGTGCAAAAGGCACAAAGGCCCTCCTGCAACTCCTGTCAGACTCAGGATACTGAGCCTCATAAAAAAGGGCACAAATCTGCCGGTACCCAGGCTCCCTCCTCACCCAGGTAGAAAAGACACCAAGGCCAGAGAAGAAAAAGGTCGTTAACTCCTTGCCCCAGCCCAGGACAAGGGGGGGCATGCAGAAGTTCCTATGGAACACCAGGTTCTGCAAAAATCTGGATTCCTGGATTCTCAGCAATGGCAAGGCCCCTCTGCAACCTCCTGGGGGGCCAGACTGAAAACCCCTGCCTGGACAAAAGAGGCAAGAGCCACCTTCCTGGAAATAAAAACTGCTTCAGAACAGGCACCAGCCCTAGGCCTGCCAGATATGAAAAGTCCCTTCAATCTCTTCACTACATAATAAAGGTAGCAATTCTGCATTGCAAAGAATATCAAAAAGAAAACAACCCTACAGCACAGGTACAGCACAGGTAAATGGGATGGCAGATGAAGCTGCCAAAGCAGCAGCCAGTAAGGAGGCAGGGAGAGCTCCTTCCCTCACTGTGGCCCTAACACCCTGGTAGAGGCCTCTCCACCCAGGTACATTGAAAAGGAGAAAGACTGGAGCCACTTTAACTGCCAATGGATGGTGGATGTTGCCAGACAGACGTATCCTTGTCCTGAGTGCAACTGGGAGGCAACTAATCAGCAAATACCACCAGCTCACCCACCTGGGAAAAACTGCACTGGAGGACCTCCTCAAAAGCAATACTACATCAGCCAGTTGCAAGCACTATGCTGAGCAGTGAGTAGACAGTGTGTAACTTGTGCCAGAAATAATACTCGGTCTGCACCACAACTCCCACCTGGTGTTCAAAGAATGGGAGTTGCCCCCTTTGAAGACCTTGAGATAGACTTCACGGATGTCCAGCCAAGCAGGGCACTCAGATACCTCCCAATAATAGTACTAGGTCGAAGCCTTCTTAACCAGATCAGAATGGAGCCGGGAGGTAGCCAAAGTCCTCCTGAGAGAAATTGTGCCCTGGTTTGGCCTACCGTCCACAATCCACAGTGACAGTGAGTCTGCCTTTGTAACAGATGTAGTGCAAATGTTAATGAAATTCCTCAATATTACCTAGAAACTTCACACTGCATACAGGCCACAGAGTTCAGGGAAAGTAGAGTGAATGAACCGCATCCTCAAAAGAACCCCAGTACATTCATTCCAGGCTAGGGACTCAGTCTGAGTTATTAAAGATTGGAAAGAAGACCCCCTCAAACCTCAGAAGACCGGCCCCACGTTATTGTTCTAACTACTCCTACTGCCCTCAAGGTTGCAGGCATCACTCCAAGAGTCTGTCGTTCCTGAGTAAAAAGAGCCTGTCATCCTGACAAGGAAGCACATCAGCAGGAGGCCCAGCCAGACCTCAGATCCTCTCCACCTCTGCATCCAACGATTGCCCTCTGAATGATAGACACCTGTGTGCCGTAGATCCTGACTCTCGTCGGAGTAGTGTCTTTTATTCTGGGCATTAGACTCTGTGCTGTTGCACCCCTTGACTGGACTATTCCTCAAAAAAGTTGCCCTTTCTATTGTCAATTGGGCAATCGTTAAGTTGTTTTACTGTGCTTACCTGTCTCTCCTAGCTGGACCCAAGTCTCAGCCTGCATTTCCAAAGTACCTCTCTGTAATGTTTAATTGTACAAAAGTTATAAAGTGCATAGTGGGCTAAAAGGAGCTACCTCCTTTTCCCCAGTGAGATTTCCTAGGTGGAACAGGCTGCCCCTTTACTAATCCCTGCTCTAGTCGGGCTCAGTAGAGCTGGATCAGCTGCAGTAGACACAGCAGCTCTAATAAAGAGACTTAGGGCCTGATGCCCTAACAGAGGAAGCTGATCAAGATTTAGAGCAGCTTGAAACCACCATGATTCAGCTGCAAGATCAGATTGATTCCCTGGCTAAAGTGTTGCAAAATGGTAAAAGACTGGACCTCCTGTTCATGTCGCAGGGAAGCTTATGTATAGCCCTTAAAGAAGATTGTCGTTTTTATGCAAATAAGTCTGGCATAGTTAAGAGTAATCTAGCCAAAGTAAAAAAAAAAAAAAATCCAGCATAGGAATAAAATGTTAGAAAATAAAAAGTCTTAGTTCCAAGAATGATTTGAATAGAATCCATGGCTAACAACTCTTCTAACTGGCCTTGCTGGGCCAGCGATTCTGCTGTTCCTTAAACTATTAGTAGAACCCTGTATATTTAACTGGCTCATTAACTTTCTTGAGGAATGCGTTTCCTCCATACAGCTCAAGTATATGCGGAGCCACTATGACCCTGTCATAAGCCAAGGAGATGATGCCCCCTAAAACGAAGTGTTTGAAGGGGCATCAGAGGGGGGAATGATAGGGAAAATTTACAAGGACAGCAACCTAGCAGGTGGCTTCTCTCTGTCTCCCACCCCTTCCTCCTCAACATAAACAACACTACAAGGACAGTAATTTATGAGGTGGCTCCCCTCTGCCTCGCCCCCCTCCTCAACCCAAACAAAAAGAACACTCCCTTGGTTTCCCGGTGCTGCTAAGCACCGGTCCCAAGGTTCGCTCCCTAAACTCCCTCCCCCTTGCCTGCTCGCTTGCTGTGTACATAGGAATGTTACAGATAAGAAAGCAGAAAGGTATAAATTGCTCCCTTTTCCTTTGTTCGGGGCTCAGACTTTTTGGGAGATTACTCCCCTCTGAGCCCGCAGGTGTGAAATAAAGCCTCAACACTCCAAGACCTCTGAGTGCCGCTTGGTTTTTTCCGTCGGTGATCCAGTCCAGGTATTTTTTCAGTGTTTTCTGTAACAGCCTAAAGAGGCAGAAGATCAGGCAGTGTGTTTAAGGAGAGACTTCCATTCCTTGAGGCCCACTGCATAGAAACCAACAGATGCAGGCACCACCTCATCTGGCTGGGAGGCACTCCACTGTTAGAGGAATTCAGCAGTACAAGTGGAAGCTACATCAGCAAACATTTTGAGGACCACACAAGGTTTCATTTGAGTGTTTGCTCATTAGGAAAGGGACTGTCCAATTTCCACAACAAAGCAGAGCATGGTAAATTCTCAGTTTCTGAGAAACGGAGCCTGTTTTTTCTAAGCTTTCTGCAGATCTTCTGGGTGTAAAAAGAGGTGGGGGAAAAAAGGCATAGGATATGTAGGTAGATGGGCTGTGATCAATCACCACAAGAGACATGAAATATTGAGGGAAACAAACTGCCCAAAGATAAAGCTGGCCTTCATGTGTGATTTCAATGACTTTTTTGAAAATGGCCATCTATCTCTTATGTGTGGCTAAATCCCTGAATTCTGCCATGCTCGGTCCTCAAAGCTCCAGATTCCTGACATAGGAACAGCTGTACGAATTAGTTGGTCTAAGCTTTTGGGTGGCTTCCAACTTCTTCCGCTCGTGCCCTACAGGTGAAGGAAAGAAGTGACGTAATGCACTTCGCTGGGCTACTTTAATGACAATACAATGGAGAGGGGGAGGGGTTTCTGACGGTGACAAGTTTAGCTCATGACTTTCCCTAGGGATGCAGGAAACAAAAACAACGACAGCCATTGGCTGCGTCCGCTTCGACCCGGGTATCTATCTCCAAGTCTGGAACCCTGAAACACTTATTTCCTGGGAAGAGGGGTGGCGCCGGCTTACAGAGCGTCAACCATAAGCGCGCGCGCGCACACATACATACACACACACACAACACACACGGAGGCTGGCGGCGTCCTCCCTGCTGGGATGGGTGTGGGGGCGAGTGCTTGGCACACGGTCCCCAGAAGGTTCCCAGAGCCAGCGGCCGCGGCCCGTGTCGCCGCTCAGAGCCGGAGGAGGGCCCGCGTCCGCAGAAACTGAGGTCACCGGGCTTGCTGCTAGTGAGCTGCGCTGTCGTCATTCACTCGCAGTGTCCGAAGCGTCCTTCCAGCGGGAAGTTGGGCTTCGCCGCGGGTGTGAGCGGCCCCGACGCGGGGAGTCAACGCGTGGTGACCTCGAGCGCGCCGAGCTGCTAGAGGCGGAGGCGGCCGGGAGCTCGGGTCGGTGCCGCGCCCCAGCCCAGCTCGGCCCCGAGTGCGGGGCCGGAGCAGCTCGCGTCGCCCGCAGCCCTGCCGGCCGCCGAGCCGGATCCCGAGGCTGAGCCACCCCACTTCCTCCTGCGCCCGCTCCTCCCGCCGCCGTGGGCCGGAACCGGGCTGCGGAGCGCGGGCCTGGGCGTCTGCGGAGAGGATGCTGCTCGCCGCGCCCGCGTCCTCGCTGTCCTCCCCGGCCGCCCGCGGGGGCTTTGTCGTCCCGGCACCGCGGGCCGCCCTCTGGTGAAGTCGCTCTCCGCCGCGGCACCTAGCGGGCGGGAGGGCGCGTGTGCCCGGGAGTGCGCAGGTCCGCCCGCGGCGCACGAGAATATGTGGGTGAACCCCGAAGAGGTGCTGCTGGCCAACGCGCTGTGGATCACCGAGAGGGCCAACCCCTACTTCATCCTGCAGCGTAGGAAGGGGCGCGCGGGCGATGGAGGCGGCGGCGGCGGCGGACTGGCGGGTAAGGACAGGGGCCCGACCCAGCGCCGGGCGCCCGGAGCGCTGCGGCGCCGGCCGCCGCCCTGGGCTACGTGCACCCGAGGCGCCGCCGGGTCCCCCGGGGCTGGGCGACCCGCCCCGCGGTGGTGCTCGGTCCTCTGGATGCATCCGGAGTCATAATTTTCAGGCCCTGAAAGATGCTTTTACGACTCTGACAGGCTGCGGGGCCCTTGTTGCACCGAGCCCCTTAAGTGGAGATGTTGATGAGAATGGAGATGAGTGACTGTGGGGGTGATGGAGTATCAGCTCTTAGGAATTGATTGCGGTACTACCCCCGGCCCCCCACCCCGCTCCCAAACATCCTCTCCCGCTTTAAAACAACATCGCTTTATCTACGGACAACAGAGGTGGAGAACGGTTAATTTTTGCAGCATTCTCCTTACTGGTAATGGCAGGACCAGGTATAAATTGCTCTTTTGTTTCCAGGGAAGCAATCAGTAAGGAACTGGTGCGGTCATTTCCTACATTAGTTACAACCAAAGAGAATGAATAAGGAAAAAGGATTTTTGTTGTTGTTGCGTCTAGTTAGACACAATAAAGCAAGTTATCCGGTCGTAAAAAGAATTACAGTGTATCTGCAATTTAACTATTTTAAATCAATCACTTTTTCCCTGGACCTCCTTAGAAGGTATTACCAATACTGTAACTACTACTAAAACCGTGCCATATCATTTAGGAAAATACTACCAGACCCGTAACACAAGTAGTCATTTCAGAAAACTCTTCCTTTATTAACTAATTGGTTGGCTTACTGGGAGGTTTCAAATAATCTTGAACTCATATCATCCTGGAGAAATTGAACCTTCCCCTCTTTTTCGTTGGTTTAGAATGAACAGAACTGGGATACCTATTATAATGAAAAACTTAGCAAAAGAAATAGAAGTTTTAACCCTGGAAGAGACTGCTGAAAAGAGATGGATGAACTTTGACCTCTTAGAATTCAGAATCTGTCACCCTCAAGGATCTTGCATGCTGGGTAAATTGTTGCTTTCAAAATACCCTGCTGTGAACTAAAAATTCTTGGTAGAGTATGCATTTGGTTGTGATTATAATTCGTAAACTAGTTTCTCGGGATTAAATTCAAGTATATTGTGCAGCATATACTGGTTTGAAACATCTTGTTGGTGCATCAGATTGCCTGTAGATAATCTTATTTTTCTGTCCTTTTTCTACCATAAAAGGAAAGGGTTTCTGAGGAACTCCAGACCCCAATCTGGAAATTCTGGTTAGTGGCCTAAAATCAATTTTCTAGTTCATTTTGTAAAAGTTGACTATAAACATTAATGTGTAACTTACATATCTAATAGTGGAATCAGCCCAGACGGTCTTTAAGTCTAAAACAACAACGTATACTAGATAGTTTATTATATTAACGAAGACTGTTTTCTGCCTGGAGTTATCCCTCCTATACCATGTAACTAGTAAGTATTTATTTCTTAGAGTCATTTGCAATAGGTTATGAAAAACTCACAGGTGTAGAATCTTCTTTTTCTAGTTAACATTTTTATTGTGTTTTTACTGACACTACAGTCCACTTGGAATCTCATCATTGATGACTTATTTCAGATAGATAAAGTTTTATCTTTTTAATTGAGAAACCACAGTTATTGGACTTACTGCTAAATAATTGAAATTACTGTCATGAGTAAAAATTTTCCTTCTAACAAAGGCTATTTTCAACCAGTAGAGGAAAAATGTTTGCTCTGATAGATTGGTGCCACGTCAAATGTAGCAGGAGCATTTATTTTAGAAATCCATGTACTACATATAACATATTCTGATTGCAATGAGTTCATTCATGCATTCATTAGCTCACTAAATCATTTAACGAATATTTGTTGGCAACTTCTGAAGTGCCAGTGTCATGAGGCTCACAGCATTGTTGGAGAAAACAGATGCTGATAAAGTAATCATTTAAATTAATATAACATTGTCACTCTTCAGGGTCTCAGCAGAAAATAGAATCTAATTTAGGTCAAATGAATAGAGTATAGTGAAAAGAAAACTTAAAAGATGGAGACTGGGTTACCAGAACCAGTAAGAAGCTAACAGCCAAGGGGAGCTATTACCACTGGAGGTGGCAGGAATGGTGTCACTGGAGGCCATGAGAGCTAGAGCTAGACAGGAGGAGCTTGGGCCAATCCAGAGCAGCAGCCACCCCTAGAGACACAGAACACAGTAAAAGGGTGTGGGGAGGACATACCTGATTTCTCTCTTCTCCCACTCTCTAGCTTCTGTCATTGCCTCTCATCAGTGGAACCCAGTGGAAGTCAGCTGCACAAGGGGATCTAGTCTCAAGGGATCAGCCTCCCAGGGATGATCTGGGATATGGGAGGTGGTGGGGTCAAATTAAGAGCAACCTACACTAGCATAGAGGAGAGGAGCATGCTGTTGGTTACCCCAGTTGGGGGTGAGATTGGAGGCAAAGAAAGTTTCCCTGAAGAAGTTTTCCTTGAGCTGAACACAGAAAGAGGAAGTCAGCCTGTGGGGAGAGGAGGGAAAAGCAAGTGTGGGTATCATTTGTTGGAGATTTTCTGGAAGATCTCAGGACCTTTATGTAATGTGCATTATCTGGACCAATGCACCATGTCCATTCATCAAATGATAACAGATGAGTGGGAAACCTGAGTGGGCCACACTGAGGACACTTCCCTTTCAGTTTTATTAATCTATTCTCTTTCTAGTTCCAGGCAATATATTAGGTAATGACCCAATGAAGTCTTTTATTATAGATGCTTTTGATTGATTTAACTGTGATTTCATACACATACAGGAAGATGCACAAAATAAAAGATGCAGGGTGCAATGATTTATCACAAAGTGATACCTTGCAAGCAACAAAGAACTTTGGTAATACCCCCAGAGGCCTCAATTGTGACCCTCTCCCAATAACTACTCACCCACCCTAAAAAGTGCTTTCATGTTGCTAGTATATTAACTATTAACAAACTTGCTACTGGTTGCAGATAATGTTTTTCTTTGTAGATTAATTATATATAAAATGAAGGATAATTTGTGTTACTACCCAATGGAGCATAGTGTCATAACTGGTACCTTCTGTCTATTGAGGTGAGCAGTGGTCTACGGCTGTGTAAGAGCTTGACTTATAATTCTTATATAACAAGCAAGTGCTGCTAGCCAGAAGCACTATTAGAGAAAAGCATACGTTGCTTGTTCATTGCATTAATTTCTTCACCTCTGTTTGTTAGCAATGTCAAGAGAATTTTGTCCACAGAATGATTTAATCACCCATTCCAACTTGTCTTGAAATTTTACCTTGTTCTACAAACAATCTGTAATAGTGAATGCATATAATCTGTGTAGGATTTGAAATGGCTTTTGACATCTTCTGGGTTTTTGTAAACTGCTCTCAAAAAGTAGGGAAGAAGAGCCTCAGTAAATTGAAAAAGATTGAAATTGTACCAACCAGCTTCTCAGATCACAAAGGTATGAAACTAGAAACAAATTACACAAAGAAAATGAAAAAGCCCACAAACACATGGAGGCTTCACAACATGATCCTAAATAACCAATGGATCAACGACCACATAAAAACAGGGATCATGCAATATATGGAGACAAATGACAACAATAATTCAACACTGCAAAATCTGTGGGAAGTAGCAAAGGCTGTGCTAAGAGGGAAGTCTATTGCAATATAGGTGTACCTCAGGAAAGAAGAACAATCCCATATGAACCGTCTAAACTCACAATTAATGAAACTAGAAAAAGAAGAACAAATGAGGCCCAAAGTCAGTAGAAGGAAAGACATAATAAAGATTAGAGCAGAAATAAATAAAATCAAGAAGAATAAAACAATGGAAAGAATCAATGAAAGCAGAAGCTGGTTCTTTGAGAAAATAAGCAAAATAGATAAACCTCTAATCAGACTTATCAAGAAAAAAAGAGTCTACACACATAAACAGAAACAGAAATGAGAAAGGAAAAAGCACTATGGGCACCACAGAAAACAAAGAATACTATGAAAAATTATATGCTAACAAACTGGATAATCTAGAAGAATGGACAACTTTCAAGAAAAATAGAAGGTTTCAAGGCTGACCCAGGAAGAAACAGAAAATCTGAACAGACCAATTACTACCAAAGAAATTGAATTGATAATCAAAAAACTAAGAACAAAACAACTGGTCCAGATGGATTCACTGCTAAATTTTATCAAACATTTAGTGAAGACCTAATACCCATCCTCCTTAAAGTTTTCAAAAAGTAGAAGAGGAGGGAATATTTCCAAACTCATTCTATGAAGCCAGCATCACTCTAATCCCAAAACCATGCAAAGACACCACAAAAAAAGAAAACAATGGACCAGTATCCCTGATATAGATGCAAAAATACTCAACAAAATATTGGCAAACCAAATTCGAAAATACATCAAAAAGATCATCCATCATGATCAAGTAGGATTTATTTCAGGGATGCAAGGATGGTAAAACATTTGAAAATCAATCAACATCATCCACCATATCAACAAAAAGAAGGACAAAAACCACATGATCATCTCCACAGATGCTGAAAAAGCATTCAACAAAACACAACATCCATTCATGATAAAAAGTCTCAACAACATGGGTATAGAGGACAAGTACTCCAACATAATAAAAACCATATATGACAAACCCACAGCTAACATGATACTTAACAGCAAAAAGCTGAAAGCTTTTCCTTTAAGATCAAGAACAAGACAAGGATGCCCACTCTCCCCACTTTTATTCAACATAGTTCTGGAGGTCCTAGCCATGGCAATCAGACAACACAAAGAAATAAAAGGCATCCAGATTGGTAAGGAAGAAGTTAAACTGTCACTATTTGCAGATGATAAGATATTGTACATAAAAAACCTTAAAGAATCCACTCCAAAACTACTAGAACTAATATCTGTATTCAGCAAAGTTGCAGGATACAAAATTAATTATACAGAAATCTGTTGCACTTCTATACACTAATGATGAACTAGCAGAAAGAAAAATCAGGAAAACAATTCCATTCACAATTGCATCAAAAACAATAAAATACCTAGGAATAAACCTAATGAAGGAAGTGAAAGACCTATACTCTGAAAACTACAAGACACTCATGAGAGAAATTAAAGAAGATACCAATAAATGGATACACACCCCATGCTCATGGATCGGAAGAATTAATATTGTCAAAATGGCCATCCTGCCTAAAGCAATGTACAGATTCAATGCAATTAGTATCAAAATTCCAACAGCATTCTTCAATGAACTAGAGCAAATAATTCTAAAATTCATATGGAACTACAAAAAAAAAAAAACCCAAATAGCCAAAGCAGCCCTGAGAAGAAAGAATAAAGCTAGGGGAATTACACTCCCTGACTTCAAGCTCTACTACAAAGCCACAGTAATCAAGACAATTTGGTACTGGCACAAGAACAGACCCATAGACCAATGGAACAGACTAGTGAGCCCAGATATAAACCCAAGTATATATGGTCAATTAATATACAATAAAGGAGCTATGGACATAAAATGGGGAAATGACAGCCTCTTCTACAGCTATCATTGGCAAAACTGGACAGCTACATGCAGGAGAATGAAACTGGATTATTATCTAACCCTATACACAAAAGTAAACTCAGAAGTCATGAAACCATAAAACTCTTAGAAGAAAACATAGGCAAAAATATCTTGAATATAAACATGACCAACTTTTTCCTGAACGCACCTCTTCAGACAAGGGAAAGAAAAGCAAATATGAACAAATGGCACTATATCAAGCTAAAAACCCTCTATACAGCAAAGGACACCATCAGCAGAATAAAAAGGCATCTTATAGTATGGGAAAATATATTTGCAAATGACATATCTGATAAGGGGTTAAAATCCCAAATATATAAAGAAGTCACATGCCTCAACACCCAAAAAGCAAATAACCTGGTTAAAAAATGGAAGGAGGATGTGAACAGACAATTCTCCAAAGAAGTAATTCAGATGGCCAACAGGCACATGAAAAGATGCTCCACATTGCTAATTAGCAGGGAAATGCAAATTAAAACCGCAGTGAGATGTCACCTCACACCAGTTAGGATGGCCACCATTCAAAAGACTAGGAACAAATTCTGATGAGGATATGGAGAAAGGGGAACCCTCCTACACTGCTGATGGGAGTGTAAACTAGTTCAACAATTGTGGAAAGCTATATGGAGGTTCCTCAAAAAACTTAAAATAGAAATACCATTTGACCCATGAATTCCACTGCTAGGAATTTAACTGAAGAAAACAAGTTTTCAGATTCAAAAAGATATATGCACCCATATGTTTATTGCAGCACTATTTACAATAGCAAAGATATGGAAGCAACCTAAGTGTCCATTAGTAGACAAATGGATAAAGAAGAGGTGGTACATATATACAATGGAATATTATTCAGCCATAAGAAGAAAACAAATCCTACCATTTGCAACAACATGGATGGAGCTGGAGGGTATTATCCTCAGTGAAATTAGTCATACAGATAAAGGCAAATACCAAATGATTTCCCTCATTTGTGGAGTATAAAAATGAAGCAAAACTGAAGGAACAAAACAACAGCAGACTCACAGATTCCAGAAGGGACTAGCGGTTACCAAAGGGGTGGGGTAGAGGTGGGCGGGTGGGGAGGGAGGGAGAAGGGGATTGAAGGGTATTATGATTAGTACTCATGGTGAGGGGGGTGGTCACAGGGAAGACAGTGTATCACAGAGAAGACAAATAGGGACTCTGTGGCATCTTACTAAACTGATGGACAGTGACTGCAGTGGGGTACAGGGGGGTTCTCGGTAATATGGTTGAATGTAGTAACCACAATATTTTTCATGTGAAACCTTCATAACAGTGTATGTCAATGATACCTTAATCAAAAAATGAATAAATAAGTAGGAAAGAGATAATTTACTCAAGGTTCCTTTCAGAAATTTGAGAGGTTAAGGACAACTTCCTGTTCTAGGGACATTTTAGACACTTTCTGCCTTGTTGTTATCCTGTGCAGAGAGGACCCACTTTATGAAAAGATCAGGTTTTAAATTGTGGATGGTTCTCACGCCTGCACACAAAAGCATGTTTCATAGCTGTATACAAATCAGGCATTTGTCATTTGGGACTCAGCAGCTTATCCTGCTAACAACTGTGGTAGGTACCACCATAAGGCCTGGGTCTTGGAGGTTAATGCCGATGCATGCTTCCTGGCACAGTGGGAGACAGGGAATGCCATAGGCAAACTGAAAAACCACCAGGATTGCTCTTGGCACAATTTCTTTGTGTTCGTTCTCTAGTCCTTCACAGGACTCTTGTTTTTTCATCCGTCCCATAGGAATCAGACAACTGGATTCAAATCCCAGCCCTAGCTGTTACTAAGAGATGTGATTTGGGAAGCTTCTCTTCCTTTCTGAGTTTGATTTTCTTATATGGCTTAATAACCTTTGAGCACATTGTGACGATTCTGAGATAAATTATGTAAAATATGGAACAAACATCCATTCATAGATGATGGCCCATCACAGTTCTGTCCTTGCGGATGGGCTCCTGTAGGTGTTAGGAAGCCACTGACTCTCAATTCACACCACTGTGTGACCAACTGAAGCGTCTGCAGTTTACAGAGACACTACATATTTTAGAGGGTGCTGTTGAACAAATGGGTCATTGTCTGATTTTTAGGCAACTTAAAAAAGTGAACCCAAATATTCAGGCTTTTTGAAGAAGGTAAGTTTTGGTGAACAACTTTTGTTTCTTCAGACCTACCTTCCTCCTGCCTTCCCCTTCCTCCTTCCCTTCCTGGATAGGGTCATTTTGAAAGCTCAGCCAGTAAGTACAGTACTCGCATCTCTCCCTCTCCCTTCCTCCTTCCTCCTTCCTCTCCCTTCACGCTCTCCTTCTTGGCACAAATGATTCTTTGTCAGTGGCAAATGGGACCATCAGGCAAATGACTGAGGTAGGAGGTGGGAGGGGCCAAATTTTCTCTTTAGGTGGATGAATAGATAGATGATAGATAGATAGATAGATAGATAGATAGATAGATAGATAGATAGATAAAGATGTAGTTAATTAGTCAATCAAATTTGTAATTGAGAAACATTGGTTTTTGTAGTTAAACAAGAGAACTACAAAGAAGTCATGAACCCACTTTCTCCATTTCTTCATTTTTCCTTTCTTGTCAGGTGTGTTTCTATCAGAGGATAGACCAGTCATTTTTAAAGGTGGTGTGAAATTGCCAGTTTGCTCTAGTTTGCTTCAAATGCCATTTCAGTTTTTCTGTTGGGGTATTTACACAACCTCCAGGGAGCTAGGATTTCTAGCTGTGGGATCTATTCAAGAGATACACTGAGGTTCTGCTAACTCCACTAGGCATCTGGATTAGAAACTTGCTTTGAAATAAATCAACTCTTCTACTTTGTTTGGGTCAAGGAACACAAATCTAGGTGAATAACTGTCTAGTCCATGAGGTGAGGTCTGTGAAATGTACACTGACCTGTTCTTCTCCATTATTCTAAGGTTTGCTGGGCAAGCATTTCCTGGGGGGAA
The DNA here is from genome assembly GCF_040802235.1 of Manis javanica. Lineage (NCBI taxonomy): Eukaryota > Metazoa > Chordata > Mammalia > Pholidota > Manidae > Manis > Manis javanica. The sequence goes on from NC_133160.1 coordinate 51,632,439, forward strand.
ACTCAAGCAGAACATTAAGGGCTTGATCTCTGTTTATGCTCTAAACAAAAACAAGTGAACTCTGTTTATCATTCATTTTTTTCTAGATTACTTGTATTAGTACTTATTAATAAGGCAAACTATTTACATTTCAGTAGTACAAATGAATTTTTTAAATCTCTGTGTTAACCTTGGAACCAAGGTAGTCTCTAATAAAAATAAGCAAATCTAACATTTACATCTGGACTTTAAAGGATAAAATGAAGAAATCATTACTTTAGTCTCATTGCATTGGCATTTTATAACATCTACATATGTATTACTATAATGGATAATGTAAAATACATTATTTCTAAAAGCATTGGTGTAATAAAATTTCAAATTTATATGGTCTAAAGCTAAATTTCAAAAAGTCATTTTTATTGTGGTCATTTTATTAATGCTTGATTAAGTGTATTTTTTATTAATTTTATAATTAGCATAGAGAGCGCATAAAAGGCAAAGAAGCTAACATTTGCTGAAATCCTGTGTTTCAGCTATACTGCTAACTTTTCATTCATCGCGAATTTGAGTTCCACAATGACCGTGTAGGCTAGGTAGTATTCCCTCTATTATAGCTGAGGAAACTGAGTTCCTGCCAAAGTTAAGTATCTTACTTAAGAAGCACTGCTAGTAACACATGGAACTTGGATTTGTACTCAGGTTTGACTGAATTTGGAAAGAGAGAAGGGATAAAATGGGGGATACAAAGGAGAGGGGAAGAAGCAATTGGAATACATTTTTTGGAAAACTAAAGGAAACCGAGGCAAAGTGTGTCCGTCTTAGAAATGTAGTCTTGAGTGTGGAAATGAAGAGAACCACAGGGTGAGGCTACACCTGTTCCCATGCCACGATTGGCTAGTGCACCTGCTCCCATGGCACGATGTCATTGACTAGCGCACCTGCTCCCATGCTGAATGTCATTGGCTAGCACACCTGTTCCCATGCCAAATGTCATTGGCTAGTGCACCTGCTCCCATGCCACGATGTCATTGGCTAGTGCACCTGCTCCCATGCCGAATGTTGTTGACTAGCGCACCTGCTCCTAAGCCGAATGTCATTGGCTAGCAGCTATCATGACTCTGAGTGCCAATTTGGAAGTTTGAAAACAATCTCTGGATTTTCCGAAAAAAAGTTTTTCCAGCTTTCCCCATATCCAGCCTTTTAGTTAAGCTGTGTTTGGACCACAATATGGAACCATTCTAAGTCATACAATTAAGAGGGCATTGAAATTAAGAGGGTGGAGGACCAGACAAGGGGAAAGCCTGTTTGTGTGGATATTCCACAAAGATATCAATATCCATGTTTACTGTGAGTGAGATCAATCTTAAAAGTTTATGTTTACCCAGGAGGAAAAAATGTAAATTTGACATACAATATTGATTTTTATTAATGTAATTTGTGTCAAATGTCATAACAATTTCCTTTATTAAGTATCTGCTTGTTTTCCCTTTGTGGGTATAAAAATATTATTGAGCTTTTTATAGGATCATTACAATAGTTTGGACCCTAAACTTTTTCTCTTTTAGGGATACTTAAATGTATTTTTTTTAAATGGGTATTTCAGGAAGTCATTGAAGAACCTGAAATCATATACTAGATTTATGAACTTCATTAGGAACCTGAGGCTCCACCACTTTCATCAGCTACTTAAAGTACATTGTACATCAAACACATAGAGATCTAATGCCCTGAAGGCTTACATTCCTAACTCTGAATATTCTACCAAGCAGTTTTCAGGATTTTACTGTTGTTGCTTGTACTAGGATTACTATAAATCAAAAGAAGTTTTATACTGTTTGCAGGTAATTCTGTTAGCCTTCTAATCAGTTAAAAAAATGTTCAGCTTGCTATATAGGTGTTAAAGCATTGGTCACATATCTGTGTCTTTGAATTATGATGATAAAAATGTTCCTGCTTCTTCCTCTTACCCGACACCCAGATGTGTGGCCCTCCAACTACATATCTCAGTTTCTTATTGTGGGGAAGACTCTAGTGTGTGTGTGTGTGTGTGTGTGTGTGTGTGTGTGTGTGTGTGTGTAGAAGGCAGACTAAACAAGGGGTTGGGAAAGAGGGCACGGACTATGCAGTGAGAACTGCTGGCATCCAGTTCCCCTCTCCCTGCCATTGCTCCTTTCAGGGTACCCTCCCTGGGATTCTCTGTGATTTGACAGGCTACTCCCTTGGTTCTCTCTTGTTAATCTTCCTTCCCTACAGGTGAATGGGAAGAGGAATGGGGTCCAGATACAGAACAGTGCGTTGGCATTTTCCTTTTGCCCTAAAAAATTCAGCTATGAGCCTCTCACCATGTGGTTCTGACTGGGTGGCATGGCTATTGTTACAGACAATGTGCTGTTTCCCTTAAACAACTGTCAGGAACCTAATTGATCAGAAGAACTGAAAACCCCTCTTTCTTTCTGTTGTCTGTTTTGCAACTGGACCACATCTTGGTTCTCAGATGCGGCCATGCCTGAGTGTATCCTGTGATCTTTAGGAGGAGGTGCCATATGCCTTCTGATTTGAACTATTTATCTGCTCTCACCTATTCACCTGTGCCACTGTCTCCCACCCCAGTACTATCTCCCCAGTAAAATTGAGTTTTCCCCCTTTTCACAATCCCCATCTTCATGGATGATTCCATGGAGGCTTCATAAAGGCATCAGGTAGTTTTGTTTTTGAAAAGATTCATAAGTTTATGGAATGTTCTTCTCTAAGCCCTGCTAATATTGTTCATATGATTCCATGTCCAGGGCATTTGACCAAGCAAGCATCCCATGACTTTTTCACAACTCAGATGGAAATTTTGGTTGTTTAACTTAGGTTGTACCATGATAGAAATACCCATAATGGGAGGAAAAGATGGCAGCATGAGTAGGGTGGTGGAAATCGCCTCCCCAAAACATATATAGTTTGAAAATACAGCAAATACAACTATTCCTAAAAGAGTAGCCAGAAGATATAGTACATCAGCCGGCCTACATCTGCAAGAACCCAACATCTCATGGAAAAGCATAAGATACAAAGCCATGACTTGGTGGGACCCAAGCACTACCCTCACCCCAGCTCACCAGTAGAAGGAAAAGAATCAGAGCAGGGAGGAAGTGGAAGCACAGGACTGCTAAATAACTATCCCTAGTAATCTGCTTCAGGAGCACAGACACACATTGCATGGTGCTCTGGATATTAGAGGAGCAGAAAAGCAAAATCCATGAATAAGACTGTGAACAGGTTCCTACAGCCAGCTGATCTGAGACAAAAGAAAAGCAGGCACTTCAAAAGTCTTAAAAGGACAAGGGTTTAACAGGTGGACAAAATCGTCCTGGCACACTCAACCCAGGAGGCTGGGATCTTTAAGGAACTTCAGGTGTCCTAAACCCCTGGTTGGCAATGCAGCTCCAAGATCCCCACACAGTGATAGGCAGCCTGCTGTTCCTTCCTCTCCGTAAGCACCTGCAAGCAAAGTGGCTGTCCCTGCCATTGCTACAAATCAGCTGGAAAGCAGCCCCGCCTACAACAACCTCACAGCCTAATACAGAGGATTCTCCCTGCACACAGCTAACTGGTCCAGACAAAGAGGTTGGTCCCTACATGCAGTTGACCAGCAGACAGTGGACACAGGCACAGAGACTGGGAGGCACGAAGGGGCTTTGCTCTTGTGGCAGAAAACACGCCGCTCACCTGCGACCCCCGCCAGTGTCCTAGGCCATCCCAAGGACCACCTCACCTGTGGCAACTCAGGAGATTAATGGAAAGGCTGCTCCCTGTGCATGGTTGACTGGCACAGACAGCAGAGACAGGCACAGAAACCGGGAGGCATGAAGGGACCTTGTTCTCATGATAGAACGTGCACCGCTTGCCTGCAACCCCTGCCAGTGCCCTAAACCAACCCGAGGGCCGCCCTGCCCATGGCAGCTTCCTGTAGACAATAGAACCACAGACAGCAGAGATGGGCACAGAGAACAGGAGGCGCGAAGGGGCTCTGTTCTCATAGCAGAACATGTGCTGCTACCCTGCGACCCCGACCAATGCCCTCGGCCATCCCGAGGGCCGCCCTGCCCATGGCAGCTCAGGGGATTAACCTAGAGGCTACTCCCCCTGTGCCATTAACTGGCACAGACAGCGGAGACAGAGAAGGTGACCGGCGAGCAGGAAGGGACACACGCACCACTCTCCGGTGGCCACTCACATTGCCGTGAAAAGGCAGAATAACCTTGTTCAATCCAAAATCCCTCAAAACACCAGAAAGAGGGCTTGGTGAGACTGAAGTCACCAATATTCCTGAAAAAATTCAAAATAAAAGTCATAAGCATGCTGATGGAGCTACAGATAAATATTCAAGAGCTAAGGGATGAATTCAGGAGGAAGATAACAAAAGTGAAACAAACAATGGAAGGACTTAAGAGCAGACTGGATGAAGTGGAAGAGACTGTTAATGGAATAGAAATCAGAGAATGGAAATACAGAGAAGCTGAGGCAGAGAGAGAGAAAAAAGGATGTGTAGGAATGAAAGAATATTAAGAGAACTGTGTGACCAATCCAAATCGAACAATATTCACATTATAGTGATACCAGAAGAAAAAGAGAGAGAAAAGGGGATAAAAAGAGTCTTTGAAGAAGTAATTGCTGAAAACTTCCCAATTAGGGGAAGGAAATAGTCTCTCAGACCATGGAAGTCCACGAATCTCCCAACACAGGGGACCCAAGAGGGACAACACCAAAACAAATATTTAAAATGGCAAATTTCAAAGACAAGGATAGAGTATTATAAGCAGACATAGAAAGTAAAAAGATCACTTACAAAGGAAAAGCCATCAGGCTATCATCAGACTTCTCAGCAGAAACTTTACAGACCAGAAGGCAATGGCATGATATATTCAATGTAATGAAACCAAGAATACTCTATCCAGCAAAATTATCATTTAAATTTAAAGGAGGATTAAACAATTTCCAGATAAGGAAAAGTTGAGGGAATTTACCTCCACAAACCATCTCCACAGTGTATTTTAAAGGGACTGCTCTATGTGGAAGTATGCCTAAGGCTAAATAACTGTCACCAGAGAAAATGAAACCACAGCAAAGGATGTAGACCAACTAAATACTAACTAAATGCAAAATAAAATCAGCTATCTACAAAGTCAGTCAAGGGAAACACAAAGAGCACAGAATAAAATGCCTAACATATAGAGAGTGGAGGAGGAAGAAAAAGAAGGGAGAGAAATAAAAAATAATCACACTCTGTTTATAATAGCGTAATAAGTGAGTTAAGTTAGATGGTTAGATAGTAAAGAAGCTTGCCCTTGAAGCTTTACCAACCACGAATCAAAAGCCTGCAATGGCAATAAGTACATATGTATCAATTATCACCCTAAATGTAAAGGGACTGAATGCAACAATCAAAAGACACAGAATTTCAGAATGGATAAAAAAGCAAGATCCATCTACATGCTGCTGACAAGACACTCACTTCAAACCCAAAGACATATAAAGACTAAAAGTGAAATAATGGAAAAAGATATTTCATGCAAATAATAGGAAGAAAAAGCAGGTGAAGCAGTACTTGTATCAGACGAATAAGACTTCAAAACAAAGGAAGTCACAAGAGACAAAGAAGAACATTACATAATGATAAAGGGGTCAGTCTAACAAGAGGATATAACCATTATAAATATTTATGCATCCAACACAGGAGCACCTACATATGTGAAACAAATACTAACAGAATTAAAGGAGGAAATAGAATGCAGTGCATTCATTTTAGGAGAATTCAACACACTACTCACTACAAAGGACAGATCCACCAGACAGAAAATAAGTAAGGACACAGAGGCACTGAACAACACATTGGACCAGGCGGACCTAACAGACATCTATAGCACATTCCACTCAAAAGCAGCAGGATACACAGTCTTCTCAAGTGCACATGGAACATTTTCCAGAATAGACCACATACTAAGCCACAAAAAGAGCCCTCAGTAAATACAAAAAGGTTGAAATTGTACCAACCAACTTCTAAGACCACAAAGGTATAAAACTAGAAATAAATTGTACGAAGAAAACAAAAAGGCTCACAAACACATGGAGGCTTAACAGTATGCTCCTAAATAATCAATGGATCAATGACCAAATTAAAACAGAGATCAAGCAATATATGGAGACAAATGAAAACAACAGCATAATGCCCCAAATTCTGTGGGACACAGGGAAGGCCATTCTAAGAGGAATGTATATAGCAATCCAGGTTTATTTAAAGAAGGAAGAAAAATCACAAATGAATAGTCTAAATTCACAATTATTGAAACTGGAAAAAGAAGAACAAATGAGGCCCAAAGTCAACAGAAGGTGGATCATAATAAAGATCAGAGAAGAAATAAATAAAATTGAGAAGAATAAACAATAGAAAGAATCAATGAAAGCAGGAGCTGGTTCTTCAAGAAAATTAACAAAATTGATAAACTCCAGCCAGACTTATCAAGAAAAAAAGAGAGTCTACACACATAAACAGAATCAGAAATGAGAAAGGAAAAATCACTAAGGACAACAAGGAAATAGAATTATGAGAAAATACTATGAAAATCTATATGCTAACAAGCTGGATAATCTAGAAGAAATTGACAACTTTCCAGAAAAATACAACATTCCAAGATGGACCCTGGAAGAAATAGAAAATCTAAACAGACCAAATACCAGGAATGAAATTGAATCAGTAATTTAAAAACTACCCAAGAATGAAACTTCCAGATGAGATGATTTCACCACTGAATTTTATGAGACATTTAGAGAAGACAAAATACCCATTCTCCTCGAAGTTTTCCAAAAAATAGAAGAGGAGGGAATACTCCCAAACTCATTCTATGAAGTCAGTATTAATCTAATACCAAAACCAGGCACAGACACCACAAAAAAAAGAAAACTACAGACCAATATCCCTGATGAACAAAGAAGCGAAACTACTCAACAAAATATTAGGAAACCAAATTCAAAAATACATCAAAAAGATTATCCATCATGATCATGTAGGATTTATTCCAGGGGTGCAAGGATGGTAAAACATTTGAAAATCCATTAACATCATCCACCACATCAACAAAAAGAATGACAAAAACCACACGATCATTTCCACAGATGCTGAAAAATCATTCCACAAAATTCAATCCATTAATGATAAAAACTCTCAACAAAATGGGTATAGAGGCAAGTACCTCAATATAATAAAGACCATATATGACAAACCCACAGCCAACATCATACTTAACAACCAGAAGCTGAAAGCTTTTCCTCTAAGATCAGGAACAAAACAAGGATGCCCACTCTCTCCTCTGTTATTCAACATAGTACTGGAGGTCCTAGCCACGGCAATCAGACAACATAAAAAAAATAAAAGGCATACAGATTGGTAAAGAAGAAATCAAACTGTCACTGTTTGCAGTTGAGATGATATTGTACATAAAAAAACATAAAGAATCCACTCCAAAACTTCTAGAACTAATATCTGAATTCAGCAAAGTTTCAGGGTACAAAATTAATTCACAGAAATCAGTTGCATTCCTATACACTAACGATGAACTAGCAGAAAGAGAAATCAGGAAAACAATTACATTCACAATTGCATCAAAAAGAATAAAATATCTAGGAATAAACCTAACCAAGGAAGTGAAAGACCTATACCCAGAAAACTACAAGACACTCTTAAGAGAAATTAAAGAGTACACTAATAAATGGAAAATCATCCCATGCTCCTGGGTAGGAAGAATTGCCAAAATGGCCATCCTGCCTAAAGCAATCTACAGAATCAATGCAATCCCTGTCAAAATACCAACAGCATTCTTCATGAACTGGAACAAATAGTTCTCAAATCATATAGAACCACAAAAGACCCCGAAGAACCAAAGCAATCCTGAGAAGGAAGAATAAAGCAGGGAGATCTCACTTCCCAACTTTAAGCTCTACTACAAAGCCACAGTAATCAAGACAATTTTGTACTGGCACAAGAACAGATCCACAGACAAGTGGAACAGAATTGAGAGTCCAGATATTAACCCAAGCATATATAGGCAATTAATATATGATAAAGGAGCCATGGATATGCAATGGGGAAATGACAGCCTCTTCAGCAGCTGGTGTTGGCAAAACTGGACAGCTACATGTAAGAGAATGAAACTAGATTACTGTCTAACTCCAAACATAAAAGTAAACTCGAAATGGATCAAAGACCTGAATGTAAGTCATCAAACCATAAAACTCTTACAAGAAAACATAGGCAAAACTCTCTTGACTATAAACATGAGCAACTTCTTCATGAACCTATCTCCAGGGGCAAGGGAAACAAAAGCAAAAATGAACAAGTGGGACTATATCAAACTAAAAAGCTTCTGTATAGCAAAGGAAACCATCAGTAGAACAAAAATACATCCTACAGTGTGGGAGAATATATTCATAAATGACATTTCTGATAAGGGGTTGACATCCAAACTATACAAAGAGCTCATATACCTCAACAAAGAAAAAGCAAATAATGCAATTAAAAAATGGTCAGAGGATCTGAACAGACACTTCTTAAAAGAAGAAACTCAGAGGGCCTACAGGCACATGAAAAGATGCTCCACATTGCTAATCATCAGAGAAAAGCAAATTAAAACCACAATGAGATATCACCTCACACCAGTTAGGATGGCCAACATATAAAAGACAAACAACAGATGTTGGCGAGGATGTGGAGAAAGGGGAACCCTCCTACACTGCTGGTGGGAATGTAAATAAGTTAAACCATTGTGGAAAGCAGTATGGAGGTTCCTCAAAAAACTAAAAATAGAAATGTCATTTGACCCAGGAATTCCACACCTAGGAATTTATCTGAAGAAAACAATATCCCTGATTCAAAAAGATATATGCAGCCCTATGTTTATCACAGCACTATTTACAATAGCTAAGAAATGGAAGCAACCTAAGTGTCCATCAATAGATGATTGGATAAAGAAGATGTGGTACATATACACAATGGAATGTTGTTCAGCCAAAAGAAGAAAACAAATCCTAGCATTTGCAACAACATGGATGGAGCTAGAGGGTATTATGCTCAGTGAAATAAGTCAGGTGAAGAAAGACAAGTACCAAATGATTTCCTCATCTGTGGAGGAAACAAAGCTAAAACTGAAGGAACAGAACAGCAGCAGACTCACAGAACGCAATAATGAACTAACAGTTACCAAAGGGAAAGGAACTGGGGAGGGTGGGTGGGAAGGGATGGAGAAGGGGCATAATGTATATTAGCACACATAACACTGTGGGGGCAGCCAATGGGAAGGCAGTATAGCACAGAGAAGACAAGTAGTGACTCTATAGCATCTTAGTATGCTGATGGACAGTGACTATAATGGGGTATGTGGTGGGGACTTGATAATGGGGTGAATCTAGTAACCACAATGTTGCTTGTATAATTATATATTGATGATACCAAAATTTAAAAAAAGTAAAAAAAAAATACCTATAATGAGTTGTGATCTGTTCCCCCTTGGTGCCAATAAAAACTTTGGCCTGCAGAGCACACCTCTGACTCTTGCTTTTTGTGTACATTTCAGTTTGTCACCAGGATTGTGTACAAGTGAATTCATAGCTGTCCTAAACTTTAGTACATGTGCTTTTAAAGGCAGTTGCAGATTTCTGTTTCTGTTGTGCATATAACCTACTTTTTTTAAAGCTTAGATGAGCATAAGAATTTTGTAAAGCCTTTAGAGGAATATTCTCTTTCGTTACTCTTACTCACCAATTAGATCTTTGTCTTAGAGCATCCATAATATTTACATTGATTGGGAGAGAGCATTTTCAAAAAGCTTAAATAGTGATAATCGTTTTTGAAAGGACTTTGGAATGTCCTTCAAATAGAATGGAAATGTCAAAGACAGTATCTGTTCCTGTCTGAGATTGCTTATGGCAGATAGAAAAAGTTTGATAAAAAGAAATTCTGTATTTATTTTTCATTGTAAATTATAGTTGCAGTAAAGGAGTTTAAACATTTTCCATGATTGCTATCTTAAAGGACTCTCTGGACTGGAAGGACACCCAGTGATGCTGTCTCTTAAATATGTGACCATAGTTGTTAACTTCTTTGAGAATTTTTCATCTGAAAATGGGGATTGTTTCCCCTACCGACCACCCGAGTTTATTGTGAGGGTCAAATGCAACACTGAGAATCCTTTGAAAGCCAAAAGGATCAGTCAGGTTTAATATGGTATTAAGATTCTGTGTATCCAAATGAAGTCCTTACTTACCAGAGTACCCTCCATCTACTCAATGAAGTCAGGAACTGTGTGGCAGTGGCTGTATCAGAAACCCCTGTGCCGCCATCACCTGGATGGCAGCATGTACCCACCAGAAGCAGAATTCATTAGAGCGATGGAAGGAAAGAAAGAAAGGAAAGGAAGGAGGGAGGGAAGGAGAAAAGAAGAAAGAAAAGGGAGAAGAAGAGAAAGAAAAAAAAAAGGTTTGGTTAGTGTAACTGGGATGCTAAATTGTCAGGCCATTTTAGTGTTTTAAGTCTAGGTGAAATTGACAGACTAGTCCTTATTTTCTTGGAAGCAGTACCACGCACACAGTTAAGCAGTTCCAGGAAATCAATTCCATGTACCTCGAGATTCCATGCACCTTGTTACGATTTCACTCCAAGACAATCAGAGTAGGAAATGGAGAGAATACCTGCTGAACTATTCTGGGGGGCCTTTTGTCCAGGCTGTCCAGGCAGTTGGGAAGAATCTGAGTTTACGGAAATGAGTGTGTAAAGACTTTAATATTGCTGAATTTCAAGTTGTAGGGCAGTTTGCTGAAATTAACAGGGAAAATGAAAATCCAGTCATTAAGAAGCATCAAATTTACAACCCCCAAAATCCTCTGAAGGATCTGAGAAAGAGAAATTTCTCTGAAAAGACTTTTTCTTGTTTTCCTGGGCAAGTCTGGTCCTGACAGCTAAATAAAGGAGTGATTAGTACCTGGGTGTTTAATAGCTCCTGGCATTTTAGACTCAAATAATTATTTTTGAAGAGAGGGGAGAGGAGGAAAGAGGGAATGGAGGCAAGAGAGATATTGCCTATATTGTAAAGGTCAGTTTTCTAAAATGTTAAACATTTAGCAATATTCTTTATCACCCAAAGAAATGTCTTTTTCCAAATTTTGAAACATGGAGTCCTCTCAGTCTCTTTTGTTTTTACAGCCTTGATAGAGATGTCATTTCTGGTTATAAGTTACATTTCATTACTGGGCAGAATATCTGCAGTTTTTAAGAGTTACTATGTGATAAAAGGAAACTGGCACTTCGCCAAATGTCAGGCAGACAGTAAGGAGTGATTGGTCAAGGGTGAACTGGAGTCTTCGCCCTATTGAAATAGCAGACACAGACTATTCATCACACTGGCAGTAGTATGTGTCACCATAATGCATACTGTTGTGATTTACAAATATATGCTGTTGTTTGGAATATATCAATAGGAATGTTCATTCCTTGATATGCATTCAACTTCTTTGCAATTAGCCTCAAAGTTACTGAGTCAAATAACCACCCTTTCCACAAAGACCTAGTTTCCTGATAATGATGAAGGAATTCTGGGGCTTAGTAGAGTGTTCTGTTCTGTAAACAGCTCTGGAAAGATCTTGAGTTTTATATTGAAACTGGTTTTAACTGGTGGTGGTGTCATGAATTTTACCTCACCAACACCAGGTTTCATTTCAGTTAATGAAATAAACAATAAGATAAGATGAGAACTGAGCAGTGTTTTACTTAGAACTTGGAAAGTGTGAGTGAATAAACAAAAACAATGTCCTAATTGGGAAAAGTGTTCTGATTTCCCAGATATCTTCTTGAACTGGTATTTGAGACGTCTTACATTTGTATCTAGTTGTTAAGACAGAATGCCTTTGAATAAGTGAATATACTTACAACTGTATAAAGATAATCTGTAAGTGTTTGGTTTTCTTTTCATATGAGACTGATGACAATTTCTGACAAGGACAAGCAGCTGTCCATGGAGACTTGCTGTCCTGGAAGTCAGCTGGAGAAGATGCAGATTAACCTACCCATACCTCTAAACCCCATTCCCCTGTAATAACTTAGAACCTGTTATATATTATACATTATTCATACATTCATCAATATTCTTTTGAATTTATATTTTCAATTGGTACTCCCCTGAGGGAGAGCAGGCTAGTGTTTAAAAAAGTATAGACTGGTGGTTAAGAACGTGGCTTTGAAGCTGCCACCTGAGCAGGTCCTACACAGGGCATTGTGCCCTTAGAAAACGGTGTCCTTTCTGAGCTGCCCCACTGGGAAAGTACAAACCCCCAGGCAGAGCTGGGGCCAGATTTCAGCACCACCCATCCCTCTCACCCAGCTGCCTTTATGCAAAGCACATACTTCACAGAGATAATAAGTCCACTTGAGTTTGAAATCTACTTTTCACTTCCAGGCTGGTATGGTTTGGGGCAAATTGTTTCCCTGCCTCACTCTCCTCATTTTTAAAATGGGGGTAAAAATAGTGCATATATTGGAGTTGTTTACATCTATAAATGGGAAGTGTTGAGAACAGCAGTCGGAACCTTTCAGTAGCTCAATAATTCATGACCATTATTAGAAGATGATTCCCATTATCTGAAGGAGTGAACACTTGAAGTAGCCATGCATCTTTGGGGATTCAGCTTCGAGGTCCAAAGTGCCAGTTAAGAAAGGTTTTCACTTCCTGGTAGTGGAAGGAGAAGAGAATTTGAACTAAGAAGACCTTGCTTTGAGTCCCAGCTCTGCTGATTTCAGTTTTTTCATATAGGTAATAAGGTGAGAAAAGTGACAGCTCCTCAGGATCTTCGCTTAGATCACAAAAGTAACAAACGGGGAGGCACTGAAGCACTCTGCAGTGGTTTGGTTTAAGTTAGTTTTGCTCAGGCTGCACAGGGTTTTAGGGCCAGGTATTGGTTCCTCGGGATAGGCACCAGCTTGCAAACCTTTTACCTTCCTGTGAATTAACCACTTTGATGATTTCAAATGCTTTTTTTTTTTTATGGGTTAGTCAGAAGAAAATTTCTGGATTTTGGCAGTGAGACTCCTCATCATAATTAATGATCCTAAAAATGATAATAAATTATAATACCAGTTGAGTGCTTACTGACAGTTGGTGCTATCATCTGACCATCACAGCAACTCCAATTAGCAGCACTCACCATTATCCCTCTTTTGAGGAAGAGGGTACTCAGTCTACGGTCACTCAGCCAGTAAGTGCTTCAGCTGCTAGGATGTGAGCCCAGGCAGCCTGCCTTGAGTCCACCTCTTGAAACACTCTGCATCATGCTTCCTTACCCCCTAGCCTCTCTGGAACTTCAAAAGCAAGTTTACCTAGCCCCACAGTCTGAGTAAGAATGTGACTGACCGTCGCTGAATAAAGTTAAAATACATTTAACTTGAATTCACTGAGGACAGGCAGGTACTGTCTGATTGGTCAAGTAGCAGCTCTCAGTGTATTCAGGGTAGACAGTGTCCATTCCAGCAGTGAGAAGATCTATCTGCAGTGTTCTCCATTTGGGGTTGGCATGCACCCATTGTTCAAATTTGCTCCCTGTGGTGCCCAGCTCCTCACCACTGTGTGCTAGTGGCTTTGATGTGACAGTAGGTGCATGTCCTCTTTCTTGTTGATATCTCAGGAAGACAGTGCCATCAATCCCATTATTTTTCAGGGTATCTGACTTATGATTTTCCCTGGTTCCAATAGCTTAAAGTGAAGGCCTTTTTCCAGATGAGGTGCCCTTGGTCTCTGAGTGGCCAGCTGACACACACCGGGTTGTAAGAGAGGTGTGAGGAAGATCTACTCAAGATGAGACCCACACAGGCTTACTAATCATGTCATGGACTGAACTCGGAGACAAAGGTTTTTAGAACCTGGAGTCAGATGGGACTAAAGGTTGAAGCTCTAGGAAGTTACAGGAAAAGGCAGGTGGGTGGTGGTTATTCCTACCAATGAGTCAGGAGTCTATATGGGGGAAGACAATCCCTGCCACTTTCTCACACTGAGATTTTTGGCTCCGTAGAGGCTACAAAAATGTCTGGACAAGTCAGTGGTACTGTCCCTCCAGAGTAGAGTGCTTTCGCAGACCCAAATGAAGTAATTGCTCAAAAGGGGACTTTTACAAAGAACATGATAAAAGAGAAGACCCTGTTACATCATTATTTGTTATTCTATTTTGAAAATCAGGAAGAAGGAAAGTACAGCCTATTATATGGAACCAAAGTTATCATTTCCCTAGCGCCTTTATGGGGCTCTTTGCTGTTGTGATGTCTAAGTTGAACTTGGTGAATATGCTTGAAAGCAATCTCATTTTCACATCATCAGAATATTCTGGTTAAATCTCATTAAAAATGTGGGGATTTGTTCAAACCATGCATATCTCTAACATCTTAGGAAAAACAAAATAGTTAATGTATACCGTTGCCCTCATTACTTTTCTGAGATCTAGTGAGGTGGTCTCACTGTGTTCTTGTATGAAACCTGAAATGTTAACATGGAAAGAGAGTAACCCATTAACAGCAATTCCATAGCTATAATGAATGAAGACTGTGTGACAGAGAAAACCCAAAAAGAGAAAGAGAGACAATTCAGGATACAAAGGGGAGCAAAGCAATGCCAAAAGGATCTTGCTTGGTGGCACTAGATGCTCCCCTATGTTTGCACTACAAATTCCTAAATTTTCAACAAAGGAAGTAGATTTCCACCTTTTCTAAAATAGCTAACTTAAGTTAATTGAAAGATATGGCAGAATTGCTACTAGAAAGTTTACCATTTAAAGTTAAAAAAAAATCTTCATGTAACTCTGAAACTACTTGAACTTGAGAGAGAATTGTTTCCTTTTCCCCTTAAATTGGATTGTGGCCAACATTCCTGACTGATGTTGAACATGGCATCAAAAGATTGTGCCTAAAGTATGTAGCCAGTGACCTTTATAATCACTCTACACATTGGTGGAGAAGTGTTTACCACATTACATTCCTTATTAACTTCAGTCCAGCAGAATCTACTTGTTTTAGCTTTAGCCTTGGTAACAGGCCAATGTCACAATGACTTCTTATATTGTACCTAACAAATGCTTTAAAAATAAATGCACATGAGAACTCTATTTTCTGATAGACTATAACTTTTAAAGAACATCATACATGGAGAAAGATTTCAGTTAGAAAAGGGTATTACTGCTTCTGTGTAATCCAAGAGAGGTATCAGAATAACAAAGAGGCCACCTGGTGTCTCAGGTGGAGTCTACCAGTCTTCAGATGCACTCTTTCTGTTTTTACCTTTGCCCTATTTTTGCTCTCTGGCAAATTCATCACTCATTCATTCATTTATTCATCCATTCAGTTATTTGCTCATTCATCCATGGAGCAGTTTTTAGGCACTTCCCGTGTGTTAGACACTGAAGATGCAAAAATACATGACATCATCCCTATGTTTCAGAGACTGGATTTGGCAAGAATCGGCACAGATAGTTGATACTGAAGTTACATTCTTGTTTTTTGTTAAGACTTAATGAGAGAGGCTTTGGAGTGCAGATTGAAGTGTATGTGCCCTCTCTGGAGAATTGTTATTTGTACTACGTGGAGATTATGTCACCACAGATCATCCACACTCTCTCATCCTATGTCACAGGTGGTTTGAGACTCTGCCCCAGGCTGGGTTTGGACATGGAAGTGGGTGCAGGAATGGGGCAGACTGATGTGCAGTTGTGGCAGTGACACAGAGGGAATCGGAGGTGAACGCAGACTCAGGGACCAAAGAGGCCGACCCCTCAGAGGCTTGCAAATCATGGCAGACTCTTCAACTAGGGCAGTGGATAGAGGCACCACCTCTCACACGGAGTAACTGACCAACCCTGTGTTTTGCACACTAGGGTCTGTGAACTGCTGTGGGTCTGTGTGCACTCTTCGCTTAAGTTCTCTCCATAATTTTTTAATTTGGTATTTTCATTTTTATTATGTTAAATGACCAATACGAATAATAATATGTTAATAACCAATATGAATAAAAGAATATGTCTCTTCTGGATTATCAGAATGACCACCTTATGACTGACACCCAAGTCTAGTGCTTAAGTCAGCATGTAGAATTGTGACTTTGATGGCTCCACATCAGTTGTTCTGAGCGATTGAGAGGGTGGCAGAGGTAGCTCAAATTAGTAAACATACATTTGCCAGAAGAAAGCAGTGGCTTTCACAGCACACAAAGGTTTCCTGAATTTGAATAGAGGAAAATGGTGGAGAGACAATGCACTGGGTGACAAAAGCCAATTCACATGCTGAATTCCAGACGACCTCTATGGTATTCCTGCTCCAAGTGACAACTTAAACAACCTTATTTCTCACAATTTTCATGTGGTTTAGACTTTCATTGGTTTTATAGTTTTGTTTTATTTAATTTGAAGATATATTTTGGTTTTATAATTGCAAATGAGCTTTGAGCATAAGAAGTTTACATTTGGTTTTATGTTTGTATGTATTTAAGTACTGCCATTTTAAGAAAAAGTAATACTGGGAGTTGATGAGAATGTCTCTACCTTTAAGGCCCATAATTCCCATTTGGGAAACTATACAAGAGAAGAAGAGACTAAAAATGATGACCCCCCAGCCACTCTCCCTCAAGCCTCCCCTAATTCTTGAGATTGATGATTTATTAATGGTCCTAGCAAAAAACACTTTGACACAGTCAGGAAGATACTTTTTAAAATTTAAATAAGTTTTAAATAATGATACATTCCTATGGTTCAAAAATCCAAAGATTCTAAAAGGCATACAGTGGAATATTTCTCTGCCCTGTTACCCTCTCTTGGTAACCACTGTATTCATTTTTCTTCCCCAGATCCTTTTTGCACATACAAGCAAATACCAATTTATACCTTTATCTCACCCTTCCCCAGCACTTTGAACAAAAAGATTTCTCTGCATCATTCTCTTTTCTGGAAACAGTATATCTTCCTGTATCAGGACACAGAAGGTCTCCATCCTTGTTCTATTATATGGCTGCCGGTCTGTTGCATTATATGGCACTGCTGTCATTTATTTAACTACTCCCTTATTAATAGACATATATGTTGTTTTAAAATATTTACTGTAAAACAAATGCTGCCATAAATAACCTTGTAAATGTCATTCAGCCAAATGAAACATATCTGCAGAATAAATACCAAGAAGTGCAATAGCAGGGTGGTGGGGGACATGCGTGTGGAATCGTGCCAGATACTGCCCAGTCAGCCCTCGGGGTTTTACCCAGTCACATGCTCACAGACAGCGGACGGAGAGTGCCTGTTTTCACAGTCTTGTTAAAGAGAATGTGTTGTCAAACTTTGTGACATGAGACCAAACTTTGGATTCTTGCCATTCTGATAAAAGAAAATGCCAAACTTTGGATTCTTGCCATTCTGATAAAAGAAAATGCTATCACTCTATTTTTAACTTGTATTTTAAGTGATGTGGAACATTTTTCATACAGCTACAAGCCCTTTCTATTTCTTCTGTAAACTGTGCTGTTTTTCTTTGCCAGCTTTTATTGGGTGGCTGTTCATTTTCTTACTGATGTGCCGTGGCTGTTGATGTGTCAGCAACATGCGCCCTTTGTGATCTTGAGTCCCATCTTTTTTTCCAGTTCATCTTTTGACTTATGGTGTTGTTGTCATGTAGACATTGAAGGGTTTGTGTAGAAAAAATGTATCTTTTTTATGGTTTCTTAGTTGTGAATCAGCGTTAGAAAGCCTCCCACTCCCAGACTCAAAGGGAATTTTTAAAAAGCCTTTCAACATGTTTACTCACCAGCGCAGATGAGGGGGCTTTTCTGGGCTGCATCTTAGCCATGTGCTGTTGAGCCCACTGTGGCCTACCCCATATCATTCCTGTCTCCAGGATAACTTCGGGGACCTGAAGCTGGACTAGGATACTTTCAGTTGCCCGTTGAACTCTGCCCTTTCCCGTATCCTGTTTCTTTCTCTTAGCATTTCTTGAAGGGTTGGCAAGAGAAGGGTGGCACAGAAACGGCCGGCTGACCATGGAGACTGGAGCGGCCTTACATTCCGCAGGCCTGTTTGGTCTCATGTCACAAATACGCCATCACTTGTTATATTTGTGATTTTTTTTTAAATTTTTTTTTTTTAGTTTTGTTATCATTATTCTACAACTACATGAAGAACATTATGTTTACTAGGCTCTCCCCTACCCCAAGTCCCCCCTACAAACTCCATTACAGTCACCGTCCATCAGCATAGTAACATGTTGTAGAATCACTACTTGTCTTCTCTGTGTTGCACAGCCCTTCCCTTTCCTCCAACCCCCACATTATACATGCTAATCATAATACGCCCTTTCCTCTTCCCTGTCCTTATTCCTCCCTACCCTCCCAGTCTCCCCAGTCTCTTTCCCTTAGGTAACTGTTAGTCCATTCTTGGGTTCTGTGATTCTGCTGCTGTTTTATTCCTTAAGTTTTTCTTGTGTTCTTATACTCCACAGATGAGTGAAATCATTTGGTATTTGTCTTTCTCCGCTTGGCTTATTTCACTGAGCATAATACCCTCTAGCTCCATCCATGTTGTTGCAAATGATAGGATTTGTTTTCTTCTTATGGCTGAATAATATTCCATTGTGTATATGTATACCACATCTTCTTTATCCATTCATCTACTGATGGACACTTAGGTTGCTTCCATTTCTTGGCTATTGTAAATAGTGCTGCGATAAACATAGGGGTGCATCTGTCTTTTTCAAACTGGAGTGCTGCATTCTTAGGGTAAATTCCTAGAAGTGGAATTCCTGGGTCAAATGGTAAGTCTATTTTGAGCATTTTGATGAACCTCCATATTGGTTTCCACAATGGTTGAACTAATTTACATTCCCACCAGCACTGTAGGAGGGTTCCCCTTTCTCCACAACCTCGCCAACATTTGTTGTTGTTTGTCTTTTGCATGGTAGCCATCCTTACTGGTGTGAGGTGATATCTCATTGTGGTTTTAATTTGCATTTCTTTGATAACTAGCGATGTGGAGCATCTTTTCATGTGTCTCTTGGCCATCTGTATTTCCTTTTTAGAGAACTGTCTGTTCAGTTCCTGTGCCCATTTTTTAATTGGGTTATTTGTTTTTTGTTTGTTGAGGCGTGTGAGCTCTTTATATATTCTGGACGTCAAGCCTTTATCGGATGTGTCATTTTCAAATATATTCTCCCATACTGTAGGGTTCCTTTTTGTTCTATTGATGGTGTCTTTCGCTGTACAGAAGCTTTTCAGCTTAATGTAGTCCCACTTGCTCACTTTTGCTGTTGTTTTCCTTGCCCGGGGAGATATGTTCAAGAAGAGGTCACTCATGTTTATGTCTAAGAGGTTTTTGCCTATGTTTTTTTCCAAGAGTTTAATGGTTTCATGACTTACATTCAGGTTTTTGATCCATTTTGAGTTTACCTTTGTACATGGGGTTAGACAATGGTCCAGTTTCATTCTCCTACACATAGCTGTCCAGTTTTGCCAGCACCATCTGTTGAAGAGACTGACATTTTGCCATTGTATGTCCATGGCTCCTTTATCAAATATTAATTGAACATATATGTTTGGGTTAATTTCTGGAGTCTCTAATCTGTTCCACTGGTCTGTGGCTCTGTTCTTGTGCCAGTACCAAATTGTCTTGATTGCTATGGCTTTGTAGTAGAACTTGAAGTTGGGGAGTGAGATCCTTGCCACTTTATTCTTTCTCAGGATTGCTTTGGCTATTTGGGGTCCTTGGTGTTTCCATATGAATTTTTGAACTATTTGTTCCAGTTCATTGAAGAATGTTGTTGGTAATTTGATAGGGATTGCATCAAATCTGTATATTGCTTTGGGAAGGATGGCCATTTTGACAATATTAATTCTTCCTAGCCAAGAGCATGGGATGAGTTTCCATTTGTTAGTGTCCTCTTTACTTTCTCTTAACAGTGTCTTATAGTTTTCAGGGTATAGGTCTTTCACTTCTTTGGTTAGGTTTATTCCTAGGTATTTTATTCTTTTTGATGCAATTGTGAATGGGGTTGTTTTCCTGATTTCTCTTTCTATTGGCTCATTGTTAGTGTATAGGAAAGCCACAGGTTTCTGTGTGTTAATTTATATCCTGCAACTTTAGTGTATTCCGATATCAGTTCTAGTAGTTTTGGAGTGGAGTCTTTAGGGTTTTTTATGTACAATATCATGTCATCTGCAAATAGTGACAGTTTAACTTCTTCTTTACCAATCTGGATTCCTTGTATTTCTTTGTTTTGTCTAATTGCCGTGGCTAGGACCTCCAGTACTATCTTAAATAACAGTGGGGAGAGTGGGCATCCCTGTCTAGTTCCCGGTCTCAGAGGAAAAGCTTTCAGGTTCTCGCTGTTCAGTATGATGTTGGCTGTGGGTTTATCATATATGGCCTTTATTATGTTGAGGTACTTGCCCTCTATCCCCATTTTGCTGAGAGTTTTTATCATGAATGGATGTTGAATTGTGTTGAATGCTTTTTCAGCATCTATGGAGATGATCGTGTGGTTTTTGTCTGTCTTTTTGTTTATGTGGTGGATGATGTTGATGGATTTTTGAATGGTGTACCATCTTTTCATCCCTGGGATGAATCCTACTTGTTCATGGTGTATGATCCTTTTGATATATTTTTGAATTTGGGGTGCTAATATTTTATAGAGTATTTTTCATCTACATTCATCAGGGATATTGGTCTGTAATTTTCTTTTTTGGTGGGGTCTTTGTCTGGTTTTGGTATTAGGGTGATGTTGGCTTCATAGAATGAGTTTGGGAGTACTCTCTCCTCTTCTATTTTTTGGAAAACTTTAAGGCGAATGGGTATTATATCTTCTCTGTATGTCTGATAAAATTCCGAGGTAAAACCATCTGGCTGGGGTGTTTTTTTCTTGGTTAGTTTTTTGATTACCACCTCAATTTCTTTGCTGTTAATTGGTTTGTTTAGATTTTGTGTTTCTTCCTTGGTCAGTTTTGGAAGGTTATATTTTTCTAGGAAGTTATCCATTTCTCCTAGGTTTTCCAGCTTCTTAGCATATAGGTTTTCATAGTAGTCTCTGATAATTCTTTATATTTCTGTTGGGACCATCGTGATGTTTCCTTTCTCATTTCTGATTCTGTTGATGTGTGTTGATTCTCTTTTTCTCTTAGTAAGTCTGGCTAGAGGCTTATCTATTTTGTTTATTTTCTCAAAGAACCAGCTCTTGTTTCATTGATTTTTTTCTATTGTTTTATTCTTCTCAATTTTGTTTATTTTTTCTCTGATCTTTATTATGTCTCTCCTTCTGCTGACTTTAGGCCTCATTTGTTCTTCTTTTACCAATCTTGATAATTGTGACTTTAGACTATTCATTTGGGCTTGTTCTTCCTTCTTTAAATATCCCTGGACTGCTATATACTTTCCTCTTAAGACTGCTTTCGCTGCGTCCCACCAAAGTTGGGCTTTATGTTATTGTTGTCATTTCTTTCCACATATTGCTGGATCTCCATTTCAATTTGGTCATTGATGCATTGACTATTTAGAAGCGTGTTGTTAAGCCTCCATGTATTGGTGAGCCTTTTTGCTTTCTTGGTACAATTTATTTCTAGTTTTGTACCTTTGTGGTCTGAAAAGTTGGTTGGTAGGATTTCAATCTTTTGGAATTTACTGAGGCTCTTCTTGTGGCCTAGTATGTGGTCTATTGTGGAGAATGTTCATGTGCACTTGAGAAGAATGTGTATCTTGTTGCTTTTGGGTGTAGAGTTCTATAGATGTCTATTAGGTCCATCTGTTCTAGTGTGCTATTCAGTGCCTCTGTGTCCTTACTTATTTTCTGTCTGGTGGATCTGTCCTTTGGAGTGAGTGGTGTGTTGAAGTCTCCTAAAATGAATGCATTGCAGTCTATTTCCTCCTTTAGTTCTGTTAGTATTTGTTTCACATATGCTGGTGCTCCTGTGTTGGGTGCATATATATTTATAATGGTTATATCCTCTTGTTGGACTGAACCCTTTATCATTATGTAATGTCCTTCTTTATCTCTTGTTACTTTCTTTGTTTTGAAGTCTATTTTGTCTGATACTAGTACTGCAACCCCTGCTTTCTTCTCTCTGTTGTTTGCATGAAATATGTTTTTCTATCCCTTGACCTTTAGTCTGTGCATGTCTTTGCATTTGAGGTGGGTTTCTTGTAAGCAGCATATAGATGGGTCTTGTTTTTTTATCCATTCAGTTACCCTATGTCTTTTGATTGGTGCATTCAGTCCATTTACATTTAAGGTGATTATCAAGAGGTATGTACTTATTGCCATTTCAGGCTTTAGATTCGTGGTTACCAAAGGTTCCAGGTTACTTTCCTTACTCTCTAAGAGTCTAACTTAACTCACTTAGTATGCTGTTACAAACACAATCTAAAGGTTCTTTTCTATTTCTCCTCCTTTTTCTTCCTCCTTTATTCTTTATATATTAGGTATCAAATTCTGTACTTTTTGTCTCTCCCTTGTTCGACTTTGGGGATAGTCATTTTAATTTTGCATTTGCCTCACAATCAGCTGCTCCATCCTCCCTACCATGATTTTACTACCTCTGGTGACAGCTATCCAGCCCTCGGAACACTTCCATCTATAATAGTCTCTCCAAAATTGACTGCAGAGATGGTTTGTGGGAGGTAAACTCTCTCAGCTTTTGCTTATCTGGAAATTGTTTAATCACTCCTTCAAATTTAAATGATAATCTTGCTGAATAAAGTATTCTTGGTTCCAGGCCCTTCTGCTTCATGGCATTCAATACATCATGCCACTCCCTTCTGGCCTGTAAGGTTTCTGCTGAGAAGTCTGTTGTTAGTCTGGTGGGCTTTCCTTTGCATGTGATCTTATTTCTGCCTCTGGCTGCTTTTAACAGCCTGTCCTTATCCTTGATCTTTCCCATTTTAATTACTATGTGTCTTGGTGTTGTCTTCCTTGGTTCCCTTGTGTTGGGGGATCTGTGGATCTCCATGACCTGAGAGACTACCTCCTTCCCCAGATTGGGGAAGTTTTCAGCAACTACCTCCTCAAAGACACTTTCTATCCCTTTCTCTCTCTCTTCTTCTGGTATCCCTATAATGCGAATATTGTTCTGCTTGTATTGGTCACACAGTTCTCTCAATATTCTTTCATTTTTAGAGATCCTTTTTTCTCTCTGTGCCTCAGCTTCTTTGTATTCCTCTTCTCTAGTTTCATTTATTGTCTCCTCCACTGTATCCAACCTGCTTTTAATACCCTCCATTGTGTTCTTTAATGATTGGATCTCTGACCTGAATTCATTCCTGAGTTCTTGGATGTCTTTCTGTACCTCCATTAGGATGTTGATGATTTTTATTTTGAACTCCCTTTCAGGAAGAGTCATGAGGTCCATATCATTTAAATCTTTCTCAGGAGTTGTATTAACAATTTTACTCTGGACAAGGTTCCTTTGGCGTTTTATGTTTGTGTATGGTGCCCTCTAGTGTCCACAATCTGTATTCTGGAGCTGCTGAGCCCCTGAAGCAATGTCGGGGGTCGCAGGAGAGCGGTACTGGCACCTGGGGTGAAGAAAGGGCTGTTCCCCACCTCCTGGCTGCTGTGCCTGTCTCCACTGCCTGAGCCATTGGGCCGGTCACACAGGTATAAGTTTTTGTCCCAGAGCAGCCAGATATGGATCCCTGCTTTCCTCAAGCAGCCATAATCCCAGTCTCCCCAGGAACTCTGCCTGTATTAACTTTCCAACCCAGTAGTCATGTGAGTCTCATGAAAGCACCATGAAATATAGGTTTGTGCTCCCAGTGCAGATCTCCAGAGCTAGGTGTTCAGCAGTCCCAAGCCTTCCACTCCCTCCCTGCTCCGTTTCTCTTCCTCCCTCCGGTGAGCTGGGGTAGGGGAGTGGCTTGGGTCCCATGGAGCCACAGCTCTGGCACATTTCCCCATTCGCTGATGTCTGCTCTTTTCTCCAGGTGTATGTAGTCTGACACCATCCTCTTTCCTGTTGCTCTCTCAGGATTAGTTGGGCCAATTAAATTTTCTAATTCTATCCAGTTTTAGGAGGAAGCCTCTGTCTCTCCTCTCACACCACCATCTTTAATCCTTCCTGTGATTTTTCATTATCTTACATTTGTTCAGAAAACAATGTTACCTATATAACTGAAAAGTAGCACTTTGATCATTAAACTTGACATTTTTATGGCACCTATACATTAAAATTTTCTTACATCAGTAGTTTTAAGAGCCTATCCATATTGGAAGGAAGCTATCAAGACAGGGAAGTAACAATGTAACTCGGTTAGTTTGAGGCCAAGTCTGTTCACAATGAGCCCTTCAAAGAAGGCCATAGTGATTAAGTTGTGGTAGGTATATGCACACCCTTTTTATTTATGCAAGCCTCTCAAGGTCTTGTGAAGAGAAGCTAGAAGTGCATAAGGGGTAATTACTAGGAGTTATTAGAGTTTGTAATTCAGGATATCATAATCATGGAGACTCTGTAAGGCTATTCTCATTTGAAATGACTCTAATGAGTAGGTACTATGATTTACATCATGCAATGTAATTTGATAGTCTAAAAATGAAAAGCTCACCCCCTTCCAGAGGAGGTTGAAAGAAACAAAGAAGGAGAAGAGGGGCGAGAGATGATGAGAGAGTACCCCATGCAGTAGCCATAATTCAATGACCAGTGTGGAGAATTACTGGCAGAACCCAATGTTCTGAGAAGCAAAGAGCCGGGGAGATTCAGCAGCACACCTAGGAGGTGGGACAAGAATGACCTTTCAGACATACTGGGAGGGAAGACTTTTCAAAGTAAAATGAGATGAAATGAAATGAAGTAGATTAATAAATAACAGCAGCATGGAACAGAGAATAATGGCTTGATTGTTTTAAATGTAGTTGAAAAATAAAAGATTTAGAATAGCATCGCTTTTAAGAATTATCATTAGGCCAGAATCATCTTGTTATCTGTCCTATGTTATTTACCAAACTAGTTTCTCCCCACTAAACCAAGGGTTTCTTAAGATCAACATAGCATTGTCATGAACCAGTCCAATATCAGGCATATTATAACATGCAAATGTTTGCTGGGGGAATGAACGAATGGCTGAATAATAAGTTAATTACCAATTTGGGGCATAACCTAAGTTCAGACTGAATAAAAATATTTATAGTCTTGGCTTTATTATCACAGTGATTTGCTGCCTATTTGTAGAACCAGATAGAAAGGTTCATGGAAAAGATTTCAACAACCATACTTGGGCACAGTTTACCTTGTGACTGATCTTTCTATATTTATGAGGATTTTTTTCTTTGCATTATAGGAAATAAATGAGTAGAGTTGAAAAGTGAGTCATCAGTGGAATTTATCAAATGACTGAACACATTTTTAGTCATGGCATCTATGGCAGCTACTTTGTTTAATGGTAATTGGTTCATATGCCTGTGTGATACTCCTTGATTTCAATTTGATTTGGAGCTGTTCTGATTGTCAGAGTCTGGCCTTAGAAAACTTTTTGTCATTCTTCAAAGGTCCCATGCTTGCATGGATGGGACATCAATTATTATTTCTGTTTACAAAACAGGCTTCATGCTTCGTGGGAATCCAGGACGGGAGGGTTAAATCCTTGGCTGCTGATGGAATGGGCCAGCTCTGGGAAAACAGAGCTTAGACCCACTGATGCTAAACATGTTTCTGTGGAAGTGTCAGAAAGCAGCTGGTTGAGACCTAGACAGAGATGAGCATGTATTAGCAAATAGGAAGCCTGTATGCTAAGGTAATGTGAATGTTGGACAAGATACCAAGATAGGCATCCATCCACCAGAGAATAATTCTAGACAGTAGGTCAAAATGATCTTATTATTAATACGGCCAGCAGGAAGATGGGGGTTCCTCAAATACTCTGTCACAGAACAGAGCCTATAGCCAAGAGCAAATATTTCATGTTCTGCAATCTTGGGATTCAGGAAGACAAAGGAAGAGGAGATGAAGGAGTTCATTTGGAGCACTCCAGGCTCACAGGCCGGGTGGTTTAAATCAGGGTCAGAAACAGGCTAACTAAGACTCCCAGTTGTCTCACAGTTTCCAAGGTAATGCCTCTGCTATGAGTGTTTCATTTCAACTGTGAAGCATCTTTAGTTATGAAAATCTCTAACTGTCATAAAGTGCGGGTTAAGGAGAATGCTGCAATTTTTATACATGAAAAAAGGAAATGGGAGGGATGCTGTGGGATATAAAACATATTAGGACTGAAATAAGGTTGAATTTTCTGGAACTTAGAGAAAATCCTTATTATAACTCTTTTATTATTTATTACTTCCCTCTGAGCATCCCTTAAAGAAATTATTCCAGAAGCTGATGGAGTGAAACTCTCACAGATTTGGGAGTCCTACTACGCTAAGCCCAATAACTGGAGTGGCCTCCTAAGTAGCTGTCTGGCACGTTGCATTGCTTCTGTGAGCCCCAGTGTTCTCCATCAAATAGGGTGACAGTTGTATATACAGCATAGGATGTTGTGAGGATTGCATTAGGAAATGCATACACTGAAGTGGTTAGGATGGCAGCTGGCATATGGTCCCTGCTGTCAGCTGTTATTGGTGCTATTTGGTGGTTGCTCAAGAGCCAATTGGAATGATACATGTATGCTTGGCATGTATAGTATATTTTCATTTCATTTACTCAACCAGATTATCAACAAAACATGTGGACTGAGCTCCCCAGACCCTTAGATCTCTGGAGTCTTCCCCACCTTTTGGGTCTAGCTTTCTCTTGTCAGTTAGGTGACAGGGTAGTTCTGAAACTTCCTTCAAAGGCTGGCTGAGCTATCTTGAGGGCATTTATCTCGGAGAGAAAGCACCTTCTAGGAACCAGGAAAGGAGCTGTGTTTGCTAGATGGGCCACAGTGGCTCATCTCTGGGTGCCCATACAAGGAGCTGGTCTATTACAAAGTGTGCATCATTTCCAGCTGAAGAATAAACAGACAATGCTAAACTTGTGAGGCCTGAACACCCCGCTAGCGGTAGAAGCTAATAGGTCACCTTGGAAACCAACTCTAAAAAGTCCAGTTCCCCTGGGAGAGAGTGGATTAAGGCTTCCCCAGTAGAAATAAAAACAACAGAGGACTTCCTGTGGGCCATTCGTACTGCCCAGGTGACACAGTGGTATCAGTTTACACTGATGCACCTGGTGGTCAGGGCCTGGCACCCTGGCTTCACTTAGTGTCTCCAAGCCTCCATTTCCTTGCTGGAGTTCTGTGAGGATTAAAGGCATGATTCTGTATAAGAAAAGTTGCTGTAAAAAGGCAGGAGCTCAATAAATCTCCTCCTCATAAAAAGCTTCCTAACTTGTTTTCCTGCTTCTGTTCCATTTCCAACTACTACTACATGTGCAATGACACGTGTGACTCCCCAGTCCAGAAGCCTTCATCAGTAGAATAAAGTCCAAACAGTGGGGCATGGGGCTCCAGCCACACAGTCAGACCTGCATTCCAAACCTGTGGTCACTCCTGATCATCCCTCCCAGTCTGATGGGTTATATTGCCACATACTTCAGCAATCGCAGTAGGTAATATTATTGAACTTACCAGGGGCCAGGCACTATGTAAATGCTTCATAAAATATTATCTCCTTGAATCCGCACCACAACCGTATTAGGACAACACTAGTATCTTCAGTGTATTGGTGATGAAATTGTGGTTTTTACCAATGATATACGTTGCCCAAAGGTCATGACCCTAGGATGCAGTCAAACTGTGTTCCACCCAGGTTCTTGATGCTTTTTATTTATTTTATTTTACCATTTTCTTATTGAGGGATATGTTATGTACATTATGTTAGTTTCAGATATAAAACAATGATACAATATTTGTAATACATTGTAAAATTATCACTGTCTACTTAATGTCCATCACCATACACAGTAACAAAAAATTACTTTCTTGTGAAAAGAACTGCTAAGATCTACTGTCTTAGCAACTTTTATCTTGATGCTTTTAAGTACTACCTTCTACCAAGCCCAACTCCAGGATGCTGTTTGAAGCCATTTCTTGCATGAGCACCCAACCCAGGGTATTTTTGCCCCTATAGCATCTATTTATTATTTGTACCCTTGAACTGACTGCACTCATGATCATTTTAATGGCTGCTGTTTGTATGAGCTGCTTCTGTCTTCCCACCAGATCCCAGTCTCCAAGACATAGCAGCAATAGGTTATATTTGCAATGCCCATTAAAGTGTCCTCTCCCCAGGTGCTCACGTCCACTTCATGATAAGAAAGAAAAAGGCGTCTCCAGGCTGAGACCATATTTATTCCTTTACCTCTTCTAGGCCCTACTAACCATGGTGACTGCTTACTAAGATTCAAAATAAGCATGGCAAGCGCTTTTTCATCTAAGGCTCAATAACTTTCTCTGTAATACAAGATGTAAGTGTATGACCTAAAACTCCTCTCTTGCTCTAAAATTAAACATGATTTCAAAGAAAAATCCTAGATACATTACATGGGCAAGATATTCTACAGTTTATGAAGCACTTCCTACATGGTATTTCATCTGATTTCCTCAACAACCTGGGAGATGGACAGAGAAGATGAATTATCCCTGACATAGTATCAGGAAACTGAATCTCAGAGAGGCTAAGTGACTTGCCAGCAGTCACAGAGCTCCTAAGTGGGGGAGTGGGAATATGAGTCCACCACCTGTGGTTACTTTGTGCAACATTGGGTGGGCCTTGCTAATATTAGAAACATTTCTATTTCATCAAAGAAATAGGCCACTATAAGCATCTAGATGTTTCCCTTGGATTGCTGGGTACTCTCCCAGATTTAAGTTAAAAGAACTTGGTTTTTCTAAGGGTTTTCCTGATGATCTTTTTGAGAATTATTTGAAATAGGTGTGTTTGTAATTTCTTAATTGTTCGGCTTGCTCACTGTGAAAGTGTTCGGTTCTGGTAGTTGTCCATTCACTGGACTATCTGGGAGGACCAGGAGGCTAAGGTTAGGCATTGATTATATGGGGTAACACTGACTCATCTGTCCTCAGGGTCCATTCAGAGAAGCAAGGAATAAAGACCAGAGATCTTAAAACTTTTGAAAAAAGAAGTGTTATTATTTTGTCCTAATAAAATTTTCCAAGAACTCGCACAAAGAAAAGCAAAGATCAGGCAAATGTCACTTGAGTGACCTCCTGATGTACATATTTAGATGTATTTTTTTCTCACAAAAGAAAACAAAAATATATTGCTTTTAAATAAAGTAACGCACATTCAGTGGAGATTTATAATCAAATTATGGTAAAACTACATACTATAAACTTAACTGAATGATGTCAGTATGCATCAAAATTAAATGTATAGAAATTCTGTTGTGTAATCTGCTATTACCTGAAATGTTTTTGTGCTTTTTTAGTCAAATAGAGCTTTCCACATATTTTCACATCATAGCACACTTAGAAATTATAGTATCTGCAAGACCTCTAGGGTAAGACCCACTCCACACCCCCAAGAAATGAGGAGTCTGTATGCTACCGCACACTTGTCACCATCTCCTGGTGAACTGCTGGGGAGCTGTGGCCCAACAGAGAACTAAGGGATGGACACCTGGGAAGCCCGGGAACCCTGCTTTCCTGTCTTTCATAGCCTGCACTGTGTTGCATCCATCCAGTAAAAACCCTGCCTGCATGAAACACACACCTCTCCTAACTGCATCATCTTCACACCCTGCCTGAGCTGTGGAAAGAATTGGTTTTTCTGATCTGTGTTCTGGATTTCACAGAGGCCCTGGCTGTAGACCAGACCAAGTCTGGAGCCGGGAAGTGCTGTGATGAGATGCTTTACACGACCTCTGCCCGTCTCAGTGGAAGTTTGCCTAGCATCTTCCTTCCCTGACCTCCATGGCTGACATGCGGCCGGGAAATCAATTTGATAACCATAAACTGTCACAATGGGGAAAGGGGAGTCATGTCTGAAAGGAAAGTCATGTCTGATCCTTTCTATGTCTCTCTCTTAAGACAAATGACAGAAAGGAAAGTTGGGGCAAACATCCTGTCTATATCTTCTGCATTCAGGGGACAGACGCTGATTCTCTACAAAATCCTGTTGTTTAGGGTGGCACAACAGATCTGAGGGAGAGAGTGAAACTTCTGTGTTTATTCAAAGAATATAGTGGATGAAAAATACTAATGTAAAGGGAACTCATGTGTGTTATCTCTTTTTATAGTTTTTAGATATTCATTTTGTTGCAATCCTATCCTTGCATTATATAATTGTAATTAATTGTTTCATTAAATCCAAATATAGAAATCAAAACCCAAGGGTGTTTTAGAGCTGCCACTATAAACTCAGTTTAAATGTATTGTAGTATGCATGTGAGCTCTAATATGGAGACATGCATGTGTCCATGTGTCATTTTTGAACAAAAATTAAGGAGCTGGGTATAGAAAGTGAATTTGGGGTGTAAGAAACATACCAAGACCTTCATTACTTTAGGTTCCCCATTCATGAATAAAATAATCATATAGATAACAATGTCCCCCAATACTCATCTTTGTAAACCAGTCTCTAACTGAAGAAAAATGAGTCGGTAACATTGCAGGTATACTACTGTTGGTAGACAAACTGCTCTGTGTCTGCTGTGCCACAACATTGTTCATAACCTGAAAAAAAGGCCATTTTCTTGGAAATGACTTTGGAATCACTCTGCAAAGAAATGCCCCCCTACCCCATGTATATGGTTTTTATTATTTATTGCCAGTGCTCCTTTTTTTCCCATCCATTATCAATATGTTTCAGATTTGTTTGCAAGCTGTTTCTAGGCCATCCCTGAACTACTTCTTAGGAAGTCTAACATATTCTGTAAGGGTCTCATCTGCATTGGCAGGTTACTGACAGATATTGAAAAACATGTGATGTTATGACAGACAGATCGACAAAATGAGGGCACCCCTGCCACCGCACGCCTGCCTTTGGCAAGTCCTGCCACCTTTGGTGGGATTCCTTGTTTTGGTCCCCCACCGGTTGGTGCTGTGACTGTCTCTGTATTTGCAGGTCCCCCAGCTCAGTTTTTTCTTTAAAGCTTTATCTGGACCTTCTCACTTGAACTATTACAAACTTCTCTGTGAAATATCCTTTAGTCTTAGCCAGGTGAGTTAAGGATAAAGTTGGACCTGGAATCCTTCTGAAGAAGGAATGCAGGTGGAGCTGCCTGCCCTCCAAGTGATAAGGTCAGATAAAACCCCAGTAATCAAGCGGGCTGCTACTGTCTCTCTCTCCCTGGTAAATAACATGGTTGTTTTAATTGCAGTTCTGTAGCCACTATTTTTATCTGTTCTGTAATATTCATACACGGGGCCAGAAAGCATATTATTAAGTTCTGTTAATGCCCTGGCACTGTGTTGTATAACACGACTTGCTGGAGTGCAGGAAGGAATGCTCTCTCTAAGAGCCCATCTTAGATGAGCCAAGTAGGGGTGGTTAGGGTTTCAGTGGGGCACTTTTGGTTGTGAGGAACGGAAGCTCGGGTTACTCCAGCACCTGGGTTTGTTGCCAGGACACATGCACCCTGGAACCAGACCTGGAAAGCGGCCCAGAAGCCGGACAGCAGTGGGGAGTGGCCCCTCCCCTCCCTCTCAGCCTCCAGGCATCGCATTATCTGACTGTCTGTTCTCCACATTTCTGCTCCCTTCTTTCTCTTCTTGCTGAAGACTGGCTTTCTCATTCTCTGCTTTATATCTTTTCTTCACCTCAGTGTTTCTGCTTCCTTCCATCTGATCTGACTTGTTTGCTACATGTCTTTTACGTGAAATCCTTCCAGCTTCCATTTCTGGGGGTACTTGCTTTTCTCTTAGCATTTCTTGACTCACATTACCTTAAAGAGGGTGTGACTGGCCTGCCTCATCTTTCACTGTAGGACACATTTGAGCCCTGTGTGTCAGCCCTGACCATAGTCCCTGATCAAAGCAGCCTTACTATGTAGAGTGACATTTTCTCTCTGCATCCCCATACATGCCATGCTAATGGAGACCTGTTCTTAGGGGTAGCCAAGGCCCATTACAGAAAGTAGAGGGAGCTGATTGTTGCACACTTTCATCTTTTGTAAAGTCTTATAGCAGGGTCTTCATTATGATATTTTGTTAATCCTTTATTAGTTCTTTTATTATTACTTTATTATAACAGAAGCACTTTATAATTATAAGAGAAAAAATTTCACATCATTCCAGTAGCATAAAAATTACTTTTAAAAATACAGTTCTAATAGTCAAAAGAGTCTCTGATTTCTTCCCCCTGGGGTGTCTCTCCATATTGATGTCATTTCCCAGAAATAACCATTATTAGCAGTTTAATGTTCATCCTTCTAGGCATTTCCTTTGGAAATATAAGCACATACAATTTCTTTCTTTGCCTTGCTTATATACAGCCAAAGGCAACAGCATGGGTACTTACTATATAATGAATACTCAATGATGTAAGTAGCAGAAATAATTTAATTCATTTAATTTTTGTAGTTTTTATTTGGGACTGTAAACTTCCTGAATTAACATAAGCTAGTCATTAATACCCAGTCCCTACAGTTGAGTTAAGCAATATGGTGCTATGTGTATGAATACATATCAGTTTGTAGTACTGATGCACTTTATATACTAGAGGGAAGAAATGAACTTAAAAAAATGTTCTGAAAAACAAAGGCTAGGCCCCTCTCCACTGAAGTTTTTGAGGATGTCACTAATTTAAATGTTGACTCCTAGCTGGCATGTTGCACCCTAATAACAAGATTATTAGCCTGTGGTTATCTGAAATGAAGTAGCAGTTTTATTATAACATAGAAACCAATTATTTACTTGATGGCATGGTCTCTCTTTGAGTAAAGAAAGCCCAAAATAGAAGGTTGGAAGTAATTGAGAAAATAATAAAAAAAGATTTTTTACATCATAAAAGTATTAAATATACATTTCAGAAGCTTTTGAAAACATGGACGTAAAATTATTTTAAACAGCAATATGCTAATCTTTGTAATCTCTCAAAATAATACATACATTATAATTTATAATATAGATAATATACTTGCTTTTTGACAGATTGGGATCATATAGAAAAATTTTTTTCACATAACATACTAGATACTTTTCACCATGTCATTAAATAATTAAACCCCTGCCCTTTGGGATAAATATACAACTAAAACCTTATGTTTCTCCCAATTCCTGTATTCTTGCCTTCAGTTGAGAAGTAATTCTATTGAGTTTTATTTAGTGTGCAGTAGGAAAACAATATTTTGTTTCATTTCCCAAAAAAAGTCATGGTATAGAATTGAATGTGCTCTTTAAAACTGTACATATGATTCTAATAAACACAGTCCCCAGAAAATGACTGCCCTCCAGCCTCTGCTGCTCCAATTTAATGTCATTTACAGTGCCAGTTTGCAACCTGTTAGCACTGCCTCCAAGCTAAAGGACAGAAGCTGATGTTAAACATTTAGAAACTAGAGCAATTTGTCTGTGGAGTTAAACAATCTTTTTTAAAAACTGAAGTCTTGTATTTTCTTTGACTTTTTTCATGCACTACAGATTTTTTTCAGTATTTCATATGCACTGTATTTTATAAGTATTAGTCCATAACAGATTGGAAACTTCTTAACCACAAATAGCTTGAGAAGTACTGTCCCAATGAATGAGTCAGCTGTCTATCTCCTGTACTACCAGACTTCTTCTAAGTCGTCTTCTTACAGACAGTGACGAGTCCCTGTGTGAGAGTGTGTGCAGTGGGGGTGTAACATGGGCTTTCTCCCCTCAGTTCTTCATTGTCCCTTATGGCAGCCTTGATGTGCTCAGGCTGGAATGGTGCCATATGAGGCAGCTACTGAAGTTGAGAGGAACCTGCTCTGGATGACCATTCAAGCCAACAACTGTGGTTTGGACCATGTTGAGAAATTATTTTTACCTAAGTATGCTAAAGGGGTTGGAGAATACATGACTTATGAAAATAAAATACTTCCAGACTCTTCTACACTGACAGTAGAATTCCAGTACAGATCTTGCTCGACTCACTATGGAGTTATGTCCTGACAAACCCATCATAAGTTGAAAATACATTAAATGGAAAATGTATTTAATACATCCTAGCTAAGCCTAGCCCACCTTAAATGTGCTCAGAACATGCCCATTAGCCTGCAGTTAGGCAAAATCATCCAACACAAAGTCTGTTTTATAATAAAATATTGAATGCCTTGGGTAATTCATTCAAAGATGTACTGCAAGTGAAAAGCAGAAGGGGGTCTGGGTGCAGAATGGTTGTAAGCGTATTGGCTGTTCACCCTCAGCACCTGGCTGACAAGCTGCAGTTCCCTGCCATTGCCCAGTGTAACCAAAGAGGACTTGTCTCACTGTATATAACTGACCCAGGAAAAGATCACAGTTCAAAATTTGAAGTACGGTTCCTACTGAACGTATGGGTTTTGTGCCAGAGTAAAAGTTGAACAATTTTAAGTTGAACCATCATAAGTTGGACTGTCTGACTTGGAATTGAGCTCTCTGCCTAGTACCCATTCTTACCTCCT
Source organism: Manis javanica (assembly GCF_040802235.1). Taxonomy (NCBI): domain Eukaryota; kingdom Metazoa; phylum Chordata; class Mammalia; order Pholidota; family Manidae; genus Manis; species Manis javanica. The sequence goes on from NC_133160.1 coordinate 51,666,998, forward strand.
TATGCAGAGAACCCATCCCCCGTATTCCTCTCACATGGACTGCAGCTGGCTGCAGTGACCCTGTGTCCCCTCACATTGTTATGGTGACAGTACAAACGCAGGTACATTTGCAGGTACTGAGCCGACTCCCCAGGCAACTCCAGCATTCACTTCCAAGCTGTGCAGGTGTGACAGTCCCCCTGACCTCTTACCTGGTCCCCTGGCCAGTACCCTGTGCAAACCTAGTGTTCACCAGTCTGGTGCATGCAAGAGTTTAAACTGATTAATTAAATGTCTGGCTTTTATTGTTGTTTGGCAAGAACTACCAATCTCTGCACTAGTTCCCAAAAGTAGACTAGAAAGACTTGTGCTGTCCCTAAATACCTCTGCTTTTGATCCAACTTTATTCCAGATAAATATCAGTATTTATTAAAAAGTGGCAAATTACTAATGAAGTTAGACAAGTTGCTTCGCCAAGGTACCAAGTCAGCTGGGAGTTTGGTCTGCTTGCCTCACACTCTCTGAGATGGGATCTTCAAACTTCCCTCTAAAGTCTTGGTCTCTTTCATTGTGCAATTCTTTGACAATTTGAAGTATTTAAGGCCAGTTTGCTAGAACATAATACACAGATAAATAAGCTCTGAAAAGAATTCTTGTTTCTTTCCAATGTCTATCAAATTGAAAACTTTGTGGCCCATATTATAAATATTCAGCATGAAGTGCTGGACATTAGTACAGGTAGGCTTCAGGAATTCCAAGATAAGTAGGGCCATACCCACCCTGAGGAGCTCACAGACAAGTGGGAGGAGGCTATCCTTTTTTTCTAGTAGAAAACAGTGTGATAATTTCCTTAATAATATGAAGTGCAAAGTGGTTGGCAGATCACAGAAAAAGGGACAATTAATTGCTAGGAGATTTGGGAGGCTGAATATTGAGAGGATGCGGACAGTGTTGGGAGAAAGCAGATGGATGCCTTAGATGACCCTTGACCTGGATAGTGAGGGAAATTGATGTTTGCCAGGAAAAAAGAAAAAAAAAATGACATTTCAGATCAAGTCAAGTAACTTACACAAAGCCTTGAAGGATTTAAAAACAAACAAGGTTTATCAAGTGTAAAAATGATGGTGTGGCTGGAGTTTGTACATATGCCAGCACTTGCTTCTGGATGTTATTGTTTAATAACTTTCTGCCCAATGTCAGGCAGCCCGCATGAGTGCTAAGACTTACAGGGAATGTGCCGATAATATCCAGAGGCAGCAGGGAGAAGAACAAGGCAGAAGAAGCCTGTGTCTTAGACATTCAATCGACCTTCTCAGAGAGTAAGTTGACATGGGAGTGACAACATATTTGCACCTTCAAATACTGATCCAAAATTCTTGCATTTATGTAGAATATATATAAAGAAGTAAATCCAAGTGTACTGCCTCTCTGGCTTTATAGATATCAGTGTATATTTGTTGAAATGAATCAAAATCCAGTGTATATATTAGCACAAGTCTATGAATGGTAAACTCTGAACTTTTGAGCTGGACTTCTCAGCAAATATCTGTATAGTAGGAAAGGCAGATAACTCACAGAATAGGAAACTAGAATGGCCAATAACAGGAAAAGATATTCAAACTTATTAATGACCAAAGAAATACAAATTTCAATAAAAAATAGATGCCATTTCTCCCCTTTGAAACTGGCAAAAATAAAACAATATGATACCAAAATAGGGGCTCTTATGGAGAAACAGACATTCTCTCACTTTCCTGGTTAGAGCATAAATTGGCACGATCATTCTGAAGAGCAATTTTGGAATATCTAATAAGGTTTAAAAATGTACTTACCGTATGACCCAACAATTCCATTTTAAAGAAATGTGCTCATGTGCTTAAGTATCATGTACAAAGAAAATGGTTGCTGTGTCTGTTACACCAAAAAATTGGAAGTAAACCTAAATGTTATTAGGAAAATGGATGTTATAGTATATTTATATACAATCATATAAATTAGACAATGGAATATACACATGTACACAATGGAATAATATACAGTGGACTGTTATACAACATTTGAAATAAATGATTCAGACTTCAAGTATAACCTGGGTAAACTTTACAAACATTGGGTGAAAAGAATGGATTGTGGAACAATATCTATTCTTTGTCATTACTGTAAATTTTAAAGTACACATTAATGTTAAATGTATATTCATGTCCATACATATAGGACAGTAGAAGTACAAGGACCCGAAAGGGAAACATATAAAATGACTTGACAATGGTGAATGGAGGGAGGGAAATAGGGTTTAGGAGGTGCAGAAAGGACCTCTGCTGTGTGCTACATTTTCTTTCTTTAAAAAAAAAGAGCAACACAACAGATCTGAAGCAGTTAAGGCTAAATGTTAAAGTCAGAGTGGTGGTGGTAAATGTATTCTGTAATTTCCTACACTTTTCTGTGGTGTTGAAATGCTTCATTAAACAAGAGTGCCTAGTCCATACCAGACCCTTTCTGAGTGATACGGTTATTGTTTCTGTATCAGGACAGGGGCCGAGACGGACCAGTCCTCAGACCTTTCTGTGGCGATAGTCTTTGTAGATCTCTGCCTCATCTCCCACTGCCTCATGGCTGAGGGACTAGAAGGAGGCCAAAGGACCTTTAGGATCTTCTCCTCTTTGACATTGCTATTCCAGGGTCCCCAGTAGGTTGACTGGCCATTGTCATGAGCACATCCCTGTGTCCAGCATTCACCTGGCACAACCCCTGAGTGGTGCAATGACTCTGTTTGTGTCACACACCCTGTAGTGCCCCAATGTACCAATTGTGTAGTGTTTCCTGAATCTTCTTGAAAACAGCTCTTTTATATTACCATATGCCCCCAAGCTCATAATGGCAGATGCAGGGAAGAGTTATTTTGAGGGCCATAATTTGATTTAGTTACCTCAGGCGATCAAAGATTGTTTAACACCAGAAATAGCTAACTAGAACAGCTGCTAAAACAGTGCTTTGTGTGGGATATAATGAAAGGTTCAGTGTTTTGACAGCCGTTTCAGAGGTATGAGTAATAAGACTTCTAAGAAATCCAGATTGTTACTGCTGCTTTTTTAAAAAAATTCTTTAGATCAGATTTCCCATCTTCTAGTATTCTCTATGGGTAGAGGATAAAGGAGGGGCATTTTCTCTTTCCCAGAGTCTTCACTCCTGCTATCAGTGGAGTTCAGGTGGCCTGGCCATAACTTAGTATTTAGGCTTTCCAAAAGCCTAATTTGTCCATTCATCAAGCACGTGGTCAGGACTTTAACTGTGCTCCAAGCAAAGTGCAGGGCCTAGGGGTCTGAAGGAATCAATTTGACTCTACTGTCAAGGAGCCCCCAAGTCTGGAAAGAGGAGAAGAAATGGAACAAGACAAAATGTACAAATAATTTTAAATAAATGCAATAGATAATACAGAAGCAGAACTTGGAGGGAGATCAGAGTTAGAAAGAGGTGGCATTAAATACTGAGCAGTTTGTCATTTGAGGTGGTGGGAAGGGAGAGTTGAGAAACAAGCACAACATTCCAAATGGAGGGGAAATACCGTTAGTGCTACAAAATGAAAGGGCACTTCTGAGCTAACGTGGATTGTGTATGTACTGATTGGATTAGCCAATTGCATGCCCTGGTTCACGGTACTACTTTCTCTCTCGATGTTTAGTACCTTAAGTTGTCAAAGAATTTTGACAAAAGCTTTCTAGTTATACATGCACTAATGTGAGTATTACAAAATTAGACTACCTGTAATTGACTTTAAAATATTTCAGCATGGACCCTGTGGTAGATGTATATAGCACCTATTCATTTTCATCCAAGTATTACTGGAAGTTGGTGGTGCCACTTGTAAATGCACACTCAGGGTTGGTGAGATGAAGTCTTCACTCCAGGAGAGTCGCCTTTAAGTAACTTAGTTTTCTTTATCTCCAAGTGACACCAGAGGTTTTAGTTAGAATAATGGATGTTGGAGATGGATTTTAATTGGGGACATTTGTGGTGATCAAGATGTGTGGATCAGGTTGAACCTTTTTTTTTTTTTTTGAGAGGGCATCTCATATTTATTGATCAAATGGTTGTTAACAGCAATAAAATTCAGTACAGGGGGGTCAATGCTCAATGTACAATCATTAATCCATCTCAAGCCTAATTCTCATCAGTCTCCAATCTTCTGAAGCATAACGAACAAGTTTTTACATGGTGAACGAATTCTTACATAGTGAATAAATTCTTGCATGGTGAACAGTACAAGGGCATTCATCACAGAAACTTTCGGTTTTGATCACGCATTATGAACTATAAACAATCAGGTCAAATATGAATATTTGTTTGATTTTTATACTTGATTTATATGTGGATCCCACATTTCTCCCTTTATTATTATTATTATTTTTATTTTTAATAAAATGCTGAAGTGGTAGGTAGATATAAGATAAAGGTAGAAAACATAGTTTAGTGCTGTAAGAGGGCAAATGTAGATGATCAGGTGTGTGCCTATGGACTAAGTATTAATCCAAGCTAGACAAGGGCAGCAAAACATCCACGGATGCAGAAGATTTCTCTCAAAGCAGGGGGGATGAGGTTCTGAGCCTCACCTCTGTTGATCCCCAATTTCTCACCTGATGGCCCCCCTGAGACTGTGCCTGTCTTAGGTTGTTCCTCCCTTGAGGAATCTTACCCGTCTCTGGCTAACCAGTCATCTTCCGGAGCCATACAGGGAAATGTAAAGTTGGTAAGTGAGAGAGAAGCCATATTGTTTGAAAAGGTTAGCTTTTTACTTCTTTGCAGATTTATGCCCTCTGGCTTCTATGCCCAGCACTTGTCTCGAGGTATCTTTACCACCTGGAGGAATTATGATACTCGGTAAATTCGATATGAGGCACGAATTCTATTTAAGGCTTGTAATTAGAAAGGAAGAAGAAAAGCTATAGAGGTAGCATATGGAAGAAAACATGAGAGGATTGATTATTTCTTTGACATATCTTCTTGTAGAGTACCTTAAGTATGTATAGGTTTTAAACTACTAACTAATTTGCACACACATATTAACATAATAGGAATACGGTGACATAAACAAAGCAAATCTATAATTACCATCCATCTCCAGTGAAGCCAAGAAAACCATTTAGGCACCCTAGGCATTTGTGAAAATTTGTCTATGATATGATGGATATTGTTCTACTGTACTTGAACAGTCTGAGAAAAATCAGACAAATTAAAGCAGCCCATTTCTGGGATCTGATCACATCCCATATGTTCTTTTAACCGTAGATAGTCTATAGTCATAAGATTTTGGAGCGCTACAACTTGTACCCCTCCCAACTCCTGGTTGAGTTCCAACAGTACAGATCCGGTCAAATTTGTTGTCTCACTGCATGCACATGCTAGCCTAGACATCTCCCTCCTCATTCCAATGGCAAGTCCAGGAAACGGTGGGGTGGACGCAGCCACAACCGCAGCATCGCCCGAATCGCTGTGGAGGCTTTTTGATGATCATCCCCCAGCACGAGTCCTCCAGAGAGTGCTGATGCTGGAAGCTCCTCCTCATATCGTATCTTAGTTCATTTTCTGGGTATCCAAGCTAGGCCTTGATCTTCTGCATAGAAACAAACAGACCCTTTGCCCACACTTTGACATGCCCTCTATACCACTGTGCAGAACTCATTGGAGGTCAGCACACAGGGACTGCTTTTTTTTTTTTTATTAAGAGAAAGGAATATTATCAGAAAAGAGTACCTCCATAGCTGATCATCTGACACCCTTTAAGTGATCAACATTAAGGATATTTAAAGCATGCGTTGATCTTTGATTTACCAATAGTTTTATCCTATCAAGGAGTAATCCCCCTTTTCTTTCTTTCTTTCTTTCTTTTTTTTTGTTTTTTTTTTAATCTTTAATCTACACTTACATGAAGAGTACTATGTTTACTATGCTCTGCCCTATATCAGGTCCCCCCTAACAACCACATTACGGTTACTGTCCATCAGCTTAGCAAAATGTTGTAGAATCACTACTTGTCCTCTCTGTGTTGTGCAGCCCACCCTCCCCTTTCTCCATCCCCCCCCATGCATGATAATCTTAATACCCCCCTTCTTCTTCCCCCCCTTATCCCTCCCTGCCCACCCATCCTCCCCAGTTCCTTTCCCTTTGGTATCAGTTAGTCCATTCTTGGGTTCTGTGATTCTGCTGCTGTTTTACTCCTTCAGTTTTTCTTTTGTTCTTATACTCCACAGATGAGTGAAATCATTTGGTATTTGTCTTTCTCCGCTTGGCTTATTTCACTGAGCATAATACCCTCTAGCTCCATCCATGTTGTTGCAAATGGTAGGATCTGTTTTCTTCTTATGGCTGAATAATATTTCATTGTGTATATGTACCACATCTTCTTTATCCATTCATCTACTGATGGACACTTAGGTTGCTTCCATTTCTTGGCTATTGTAAATAGTGCTGCGATAAACATAGGGGTGCATGTTTTTCATGCACATAGGGGTGTCTTTTTCAAACTGGAGTGCTGCATTCTTAGGGTAAATTCCTAGAAGTGGAATTCCTGGGTCAAATGGTAGGTCTGTTTTGAGCATTTTGATGAACCTCCGAACTGCTTTCCACAATGGTTGAACTAATTTACATTCCCACCAGCAGTGTAGCAGGGTTCCCCTTTCTCCACAGCCTCGCCAACATTTGTTGTTGTTTGTCTTTTGAATGGCAGCTATCCTTACTGGTGTAAGGTGATACCTAATTGTAGTTTTAATTTGCATTTCTCTGATAACTAGCGATGTGGAGCATCTTTTCATGTGTCTCTTGGCCATCTGTATTTCTTTTTTAGAGAACTGTCTGTTCAGTTCCTGTGCCCATTTTTTAATTGGGTTATTTGTTTTTTGTTTGTTGAGGCGTGTGAGCTCTTTATATATTCTGGACGTCAAGCCTTTATCGGATCTGTCATTTTCAAATATATTCTCCCATACTGTAGGGTTCCTTTTTGTTCTATTGATGGTGTCTTTTGCTGTACAGAAGCTTTTCAGCTTAATGTAGTCCCACTTGCTCATTTTTGCTGTTGTTTTCCTTGCCCGGGGAGATATGTTCAAGAAGAGGTCACTCATGTTTATGTCTAAGAGGTTTTTGCCTATGTTTTTTTCCAAGAGTTTAATGGTTTCATGACTTACATTCAGGTCTTTGATCCATTTTGAGTTTACCTTTGTATATGGGGTTAGACAATGGTTCAGTTTCATTCTCCTACACGTAGCTGTCCAGTTTTGCCAACACCATCTGTTGAAGAGACTGTCATTTCCCCATTGTATGTCCATGGCTCCTTTATCAAATATTAATTGACCATATTTGTTTGGGTTAATTTCTGGAGTCTCTAATCTGTTCCACTGGTCTGTGGCTCTGTTCTTGTGCCAGTACCAAATTGTCTTGATTACTATGGCTTTGTAGTAGAGCTTGAAGTTGGGGAGTGAGATCCCCCTTACTTTATTCTTCTTTTTCAGGATTGCTTTGGCTATTCGGGGTCTTTGGTGTTTCCTTATGAATTTTTGAATTATTTGTTCCAATTCATTGAAGAATGTTGCTGGTAATTTGATAGGGATTGCATCAAATCTGTATATTGCTTTGGGCAGGATGGCCATTTTGACGATATTAATTCTTCCTAGCCATGAGCATGGGATGAGTTTCCATTTATTAGTGTCCCCTTTAATTTCAGGTTGAACCTTTTAAGAGCCTCCCCTCCTGAGTGTTTGAGAGTACAGAAGTCTAGTGAGACATTGAAGATGGGAAAACAGGCACAGTCAGGCTGGTCTGAGAGTTGGGAACAGGCAGAACTCAATAATTCTAGGACCTGGACAGCCTCTGTTGGCTTCTCTGCCCAGGGAGTGATGCTCGGCCTCGGAAGAATCTTTATCCACAGTAACACTCTTTGAGAGGTTCATTAGCCACATAAACCAATCCTTGCCTAAACTCCCTAATCCCAGGCTGGAGTTTGTGTTCTTTAAAACCAACATAAATGTCACTTTCAGTATTGCTGGCATTTTCCTTCTTCTTTTGATTCAGAAAGAGGGAAGTTTTACAGGCATGCAGTTAGATGAGTGATTTGTATTTCTAGTTAACATTGAAGGGAATCCAGTTTAGCTAATGTTCTTTTCTGCTTTTCCTTCTAATATGCTCTTCTGCCTGCAGATAACTGAAAAGTAATTGGTCTTTGCAGTAAATCTGAGTCATAGTAATAAAAACAAAATTCACACGTGTGTGGCATTATGTGGAAATTTACCCCTTGGAAAACCGCGGGCTCTAAGGATTTTAATGTGTTTCATATAAGCCAGATCAGACAAATGAATTAATTTCCACTTTGGGAAAGTTATTTTTCCTGGTGTGTTCAGGTTACCTCATGGCCTCTGTGGTTTACAGTGAACCTAAATTGAGTTGTTGCCCTGGGATTAAGACCAAGGACACAACTGTAGGACATCCCCATGGCTAACCTCCCTTAGGCTTCTTGATTAAAAACCCTAGTTCAGGAAGTTAACTATTGGTCTGATCACTTCACAATTGATGCAGTCAAAGCAGTGAGAAGTTAAATGATTTGTCAGTGCTGTGGAATGGGTAGTAACAGGGTCCGAACCAGAACTGAGTTCTGCATTCTGCTTGACCCATCCATAGCTCTCTCCATGACCTTGGACTGCCGGAGTAGAAGGAAGTGGATTGCAATGGTATTGTGCATATAAAGGTACTATTCAGTATGGTCAGAACCAAACCTCAGCACATTATTACAAGATAACACATCTAGAGATACTGGTGGTGACTGTGTCAGAAGAACTTGTGGTTTAGACTCGGCAGGACTTCACAAACGCCTGCTGTGGGCCAGCCACTGGATTCGGTGCTCCTCCGTGTGCTCTTTATTTTCCACAGTGGCAGACAAAGGGAGACTAGGGGCCTTTCAGCCTCCCCACCCCAGATACAACTACCATCAGTCCATCCAAAAGCCATCCTTAATAAACATGCAATCTACATAAAAGTCAAATTCAATAGAGGACTGTCTTGGCATGTTCTAGACAGATCGCCTAACCCCTTATTCCAGCCAGCCTTTTTCCCCTAAGTCTTATTATCAAGAAAAATATTGAAAGCATGATACTGTCTTCCATTTGCAATTGAGAAAACCCAGGCATTGGAAATGAAGGGTCTTGTCCTAAGGTAAAAATTAGCCAGAGTTCCTATTGGTTCTTCAGAGTCCAAATCTGCTCTTTGCTGAGTTCCATCTGACTTTGGAGTAATTATGGGCATTTACTTGATGGGAATCTTTGGGATTCATCCTGCCATGTAAGGGATCTAGTTTATTCAACCTTGTGTAATTTATACGTGTGTGTGTCCATGTTACTTTAGAATAGTGTAGAAAATGTTTGATATCTAATCCCAGCTCAGTGTGGATAAACGAGGCATACCTACCTGGAGGGGAGATGGAGTAAAGGTGGTTATAAGAGAAATTTGCACTCCAAGAAGAAGTAGGCACTGCCTCTTCTTAAGTGAGCACCAGTGTAGGACCATCTGCATTTCTTACATATAAACAGCTAAATTCATTTGTAGACTGCTCATGTCTGTCTAGACTTGGATGAAGAGTTTTCACCACAACCTGAACAGATCAGTGGGGTTCCCCACCCAAAAAACTCAATTGTGTTACCACAATGCCTTTCCTGATGCTCAGCCTAATGACTGACCTCCGTAGAGTGCAGACCACACTCCAGTCATCTCTACGTATAACGACCGATGTGACAGATTGCAGGGATTTCCCATTGGGTTGGGAAAATGCTTGTTCCATAGCCTTCATCCAAACCTAAACAAGTGTTCATGCTGCTTGGCCCTTTTCCCTACTAAATTGTGAACACCTTAGGGACTCTATTATTCAACTTTGTTCCCACAGGGTTTGCCTTGCACACAGTAGGCACTTGTTAATGTTCATTGAGCTGAAGTGTACTTTCTCAATACAAAAGAAAAGTGGGACAGATTAGAATAATATGTGGGGCAGGCCCAGCACATGACTCAAATATACATGACTGGTTCCTGGTCTTGTCAAATTGCTCAAATTAAAGATTTGTTTTGTAGGTGAAAAGGGAGAAAATAATACACAATGGGCATAATGCAGGTAAAGTAGAGACCCAACATTCAAGTGTGTAATACCCTACTTATTTTTATTTGAAACAGGCATTAATAAATGCCACCCAATGTCAGGGACTGAGCTAGGAGCTTTGTTAGCCTCCCATTATTTTTGAAACCAGTGAATTGTTGTTCAGCTTCTGCAGCTTCTTTTGGAGATTGTTAGAATGAGTAATGTAGAGCCTACATCATGTCTAAGATGCAAATTTTATCAAGGCGGGGCACAGTGGAGGGGGTTGTTTGGAGGTCCAACAGAAGGGGTGTGTCTACACTGCCTCTGGGACTTGGAGAAGCATAGAGGAAACCTTTAAGCTCTTCTCCCCCTTCTCCACCCTCAGGCCTGCTGGTGGGTACCCTTGATGTTGTGCTGGACTCCAGTGCCCGGGTGGCTCCTTACCGAATCCTATACCAGACTCCAGACTCTTTGGTCTATTGGACCATCGCCTGTGGTAAGTAGAGGTATTCGGGAACATGAAGAAACCTTATGATTAAACAACTTTCTGCCAGAAGGGAAGGAACATTTATTTGTGGAATACAGTCACTTGGTATTTTGGGGTAATTAACCATAGCTATGTCAACAGATGAACCCCAAATCTCATGGCTTAACACAGTAAAGGTTACTTTCTCCAGTGAAGTCTTGTTTGGATCCTGTGGCCTCCTCCATCTGCAGAGGCACCTTCTGGAACACAAAGCCTCCGAGGTCAACTTAGAAGGGAAATGTGGAAAGTGTAGGCACACCTGTGTTTAACTTCCTTGGCCTAGAAAGACCACTTACACTCACACTCCATTGACTAGAACTAGTTATGTGGCCTCAGCTAAGCTCAAGGGCAGCTGGGAACTGAAGAGGAACACATAGAATACTTGGGTGTACTAAGTAATACTTACACATCCTAGCGTAGCTCTTCCTACTGAGTAGGGATCATTCCTTTCTCCTGACGATAATCTGCAATAATATACTGTGCTTAAAATGGTGGTAAACAAGCCTGCTGTTGTTGGATCTCTCACAAGAATTTCTAGTCCAAAGTGGCCAAGATTTTTTTAGTCATTTGTTTTCATGCAGCTTTTCAGATAACCATGGGAAAAGTGAGGGTTCTGAACACTTAGTTTTTTTACTACCCCTTGACTGTTTTTATTAATAGGTCAGTTTTAGATTTACAGAAAAATTAAGCAGATATTCAGTGAGCTCCTGTATGCTCTCTGCACACAGTTTCCCCTGTTGGTAATATCTTAGTATGGTATACTAGGTATTAATACACCAGTATTGATACACTAGTACTAAATAAAATCCACTGTTTATTTAGATTTCCTTAGTTTTTATCTATTGTCCTTTTTCTGTTGCAGAATCTCAGCCAGTATACCATGTTATATTTAGTTGTCATACCTCTTTAGACTTTCCCTTTTTGTGATGACCCTGCCAGTTTTGAAGGGTACTGGTGAGCTGTACTGTAGGATGTCCCTCTTTTGGAATTTGGTGTTATTCTCATGATTAGCTGGGATGATGGGTTTTCGTGAGGAAGATCACAGAGATAAAATGCTACTTTTATCACACCATACCAAGCAAGAGTATATAGTATCAACTTGATTTGTTACTGCTGGTATTGTCCTTGATCACCTAGCTAAAGTAATGTTTTCTAGATTCCTCCACAGTCAACTTACTGTTTTCCTCCCTTTTCTATACTGTACTCTTTGGAAGGAAATCACTTAAAAAATGGGGCATATTAAACTATCAATTTTTTTTAAAACATTATTTTTATTTTAAAATCTTTTAAAATTGCTTAACATTTGGATCAGAGACAAACCAGACATTCAAATGCCATTATTATGTGTTTATTTGACTATTTGTGGAGTTGAATTTTTTCCCTGTTTCATAAGTTTATTAATCATTTGTTTCTACTTCTGTGAATTGTCTGTTCATGTCTTTTAAGCATTTTTTTCTTTTAAGCATTTTTAATCTTTTTTATTTAGATATTATAACTACTTAGTCTTTGATATATGTAAACTTTGTCATTTGTCCTTCATTATTATTTATGATGCTTGTTTACAAATTCTAAAGATTTTGATAAATGATGAACAGAAATTATTACCCTTTTTGTTTTCCTTTAGCAAGGGCAAATTTAATCTAAGATTATATAAATATTTACTTATATTTATTCTAGTAATTTCATGATTTCATGTTTCACCTTTCAATTTTTAATCCATATGGAATTTATCTTCCTGTAAATTATGAGTTATGCCTTTAACTGTACTTATCCAAGTGGTTGGCCATTTGCTTTATTATCAGTTATTGAATAAATTACCAATTATTTTTATCAGTATGGAATCATGAGTATTTACTTTATACTTTGTGCGGGAGTCCAGGACTACTTTACTTATTTTCTTGGTCAAATCATTCCAGCTTTGGCTTCAGGGAGCTCTTTCAGTTGACTTTATTCAGTTTTTAAATTGGTCTCCACTTTATAGGAAGTGCTGTGCTGGGATCTAAAGTTATAAAGATAATTATATCCAGTCTCTGCTCTTGAGAACTGAAGTAAATATTCCATTATAGCCCAATGTGAACAAGTACCATACAGTGCCATTTGATGGCCGGATACCCAAGTAAATACAGGAATCTCAGCCAGCCTTCTACATAACTCCCCTTGGGGGAAGTCATCTGGGTAATTTCAGGCTGCTGGAACGCTCCAGTGCCCTAGAAATGCTCCCTCAAGGATTTACTAGTACCCGAAATTCTAACATTGTAGTGTTGTATCCTTTAAAGTTATTCTGGTTAAGATGCAAACAGCCCTGTAAGAAACAATGGAATATATCAATCATTTATACACTCCAGTGAATGAAGACATGGCATCAGGCTCTGGTGTGGAGGAAACCATGTGGCAGTGAAGGATGGGGACTGGAGTGAGAGGAAGGAGAGGAAGGCTAAAAGCAGAGAGAAGCTGGGACCCTGGAGAAGGCAGGCTGATATGGTCCAGGCTCCTGCAAGATAGTACGCCAGCCATCTGTGCAGTCCAGCAATGAGAAGGGCAACAACCCCATAGACAGTGCAGAAGGGGAAGTGCCCTGTGGTAGTTGGTTGGGAAAGGGTCACATTTAGTTGGCAAATAACCTACAATAGTGTTAAAATGGGCATTGTAGCCAGCAAGTGAAGAAAGAAAGAAAGGATATTAGAAATCAGCCAGAGCAACTAAACCACTCAGCCTAACAAGGGCGTGGAAAGGACACTCTGACACAGTCTCACTCACCTTCCAGCGGTTCCATGACTCGTGCCCAGAGGCTGTGGAGACCCTTGGAGCCCGAGTCCCTGAGAGCCCTCCAGTGGCTCCCCACAACCCTCTAAGCTCCCCTTCTAGATCAGTGAACCTTCCTGGTGTTGCAAGAAGCTGGTTTGTGCCACTATCACTTTTCTTTTTCTATCTGTTCAGCACTAACCTTTTTTTCTTTCCCTGTTGCCTGATATCACCACGCTCAGTTTGTTTCTGAAGCTTTGGCATTCTACAAAGCAGATGCTCCTATGAATGCTCATGTGGGAAAGATCCCAGAGTTACAAAGCTGAATTATTTGCCAAGCCAAGGCCATGGAACACAAGGCAGTAAATGCTGATAGCATTATTTATACCACAGAGATAGATGGACTTTCCTTTTCCTGGTTAAGTAATGCCTATCATAACTGCATGACCTCTTTATAATACATCCAGAATAGTTTTAGCTTTTGTGTATATTGATGACCCATAAAGATTAACTCCAGAATTTCCTAGAGGAAGACTCCGTGGAAGTGAACATCACCGAGAAAGTCCCATTCACCATTAGTTGCACTTTCTAATTGATTTCTGTTTAAAACCCAATTGCTGACTCCCTTTCATGAGGAGATTTTAAGAGCAGAAGCTGCTACTTTTCAGATTTCTTTCATAGGCTGACCTTTCAGTTTGTAACTTTAACATTTTTCCCACAAACTACAAGGTTGGTGTTTGGTGAGACAACATGTCAAGAGAATTTAATTTGCTTGAATTTCATGAATCATTGTTACAAGAGAAGTTTCAGCAGAAAATTGAGTGAGCCTAATGCACCGCCCTGTAGAATTGCTAGGATTACAAAACCGTGTTCTATGCCATAAGCCTTGTGAGTATCTGATATGTATAAATTCAATTAAAGGGAGCACCTACCATTAATGCCACTTTCTAGAGAAGAATAGCAGTCTCAATGATTAATTCTAGTCACATGGTTTGCTAAGATTTGAGCCACATGGAGCCAGGCAGGAGTCTTTGGAACTGGTGTTAATTGTTTCCCAATATAATAATCACTTGGACCTTGGCAATATGAACCATAAGAACTGTACAGAAAGTGGGGGTAGAAAAGAAAGAGTTACAGGCATGTCTTGTTTTATTGCGCTTCATTGTATCTCACAGATAATGCTTTTTTTTTTAACCAATTGAAAGTTTGTAGCAACCCTGAATTGAGCAAATCTCTTGGTGCCATTTTTCCAACAGCATTTGCTCACTTTGTGTCTGTGTCACATTTTGGTAATTCTCACACAATATTTCAAACTTTTTCATTGTTATTATATTTATTAGGGGATCTCTGATCAGTGATCTTTCATATTATTATTATAAAATTTTGGGGTGCCATGAACCACATCCGTATAAGATGGCAAACTTCATCAATAAATGTGTGTGTTCTGACTGCTTTACAAACTAATCTTTCCTCTGCCTCTCTCCCTCTCCCCAGCCCTCCTTTTTCACTGAGACACAATATTGAAATTAGGCCAGTTTCTAACCCCGCAGTGGCCTCTAAATGTTCAAATGAAGGGAGGAGTCACATCTCTCTCACTTTAAATGAAAAGCTAAAAATGATTAGGATCAGTGAGGAAGGTATGTTGAAAGCCAAGACAGGCTGAAATCTAAGCCTGTTGCACCAGTCATCCAGGGTGTGAATGTGCAGGAAAAATTCTTGAAGGAAATTAATAGTGTAACACATGACTAATAAGAAAGCAAAACAGCATTATTGCTGATAAAGTTTTAGTGCTCTTGGGTAGAAGATAAAACCATATACCCTTAAAACAAAGCTGAATATAGAGCAAAGTCCAAATTCTCCTCAATTCTGGGAAAACTAAGAGAGGTGAGAGCTGCAGAAGAAAAGTCTGAAGCTGACAGAGGCTGGTTCATGAGGTTTTAAGGAAAGCAGCTGTCTCCACTACAAAAAAGTGCAACACAAAGCAGCAGGTGCTGATGCAGAAGCTGAAGCAAGTTATCTAGAGGATCTAGCTGGGATCATCAATGAAGGTGCCCACACTAAACAACAGATTTTCAGTATGGATGAAGCAGCCTTCTATTAGAAGGAGATGCCATCTAGGACTTTCATGGCTAGAGAGAGGTCAGTGCCTGGCTTCAAAGCTTCAAAGCACAGGTTGACTTGTTAGGGGCTACTGCAGCTGGTGATTTTAAATTGAAACCAATACTCCTTTACCATTCCAAAAAGTCTCAGGCCCTTAAGAATTATTCTAAATCTACTTTGCCTGTGCTCTATAATGGAATAATAAAGCCTGGATGACAACATGTCTATTTATAACATTCTTCACTGAATATTTTAAGCCCACTGTTGAGACCTACTGCTCAGACAGAAAGATTCCTTTCAAAATATTACTGCTCATTGACAATATACTGGCTCACCCAAGAGCTCTGATGGAGATTATAATGAGATTCATGTTTTTATGCCTGACAACACAATTTTCATGCTGTAGCCCATGGAGCAAAGAGTAATTTCAACTTTCAAATCTTCTTATTTAAGAAATACATTTTATAAGGTTTTATTTGCCATAGATAGTGATTCTTCTGATGTATAGGGACAAAGTAAATTGAGAACCTTCTGGAAAGGACTGACCATTCTAGCTTCCATAAGAACATTTGTGGTTCATGGAAAAGGGTCAAAATTTCACCATAAACAGGAGTTTGGAAGAAGTTGATTCCAACCCTCACAGATGGCTTTGAGGGGTTCAGAACTTCAGTGGAAGGCGTCACTGCAGATGTGGTGGAAATAGAACTAGAATTAGAAGTGGAGCCTGAAGATGGGACTGAATTGTTGCAATCTCATGATAAGACTTTCACAGATGAGGAGTAGCTTCTTATAGATGAACAAAGGAATTGGCTTCTTGAAATGAATTCTACTCCTGGTGAAAATGCTGTGAAGATTGTGGAGATGACAACAAAAGATCTAGAAGGCAGTGGCAGGATTTGAGAGGACTGGCTCTCACTCTCAAAGAAGTTCTACTGA
Organism: Manis javanica; assembly: GCF_040802235.1. Lineage (NCBI taxonomy): Eukaryota > Metazoa > Chordata > Mammalia > Pholidota > Manidae > Manis > Manis javanica. Next base: position 51,683,383 of record NC_133160.1, read on the forward strand.
GAGTAAAATGCTGTTGGACAGCATCTCATGCTACAGAGAAATTGTTCATGAAAGGAACAGTCAACTGATGTGGAAAACTTCATGGTTGTCTTATTTTAAGAAATCACCACAGCCACCCCAGCCTTCAGCAGCCACTGCCCTGATCAGTTAGTAGCCAACAACATGGAGGCAGACCCTCCACACGCACAAAGATCACAACCTGCTCAGAGCTCAGGTGGTGGTGAGCATTTTGAACAATAAACTATTTTTAAGCTAAGCTATGAACATTTCTTTAGATATAATGTTATTGCATACTTAATAAACTACAGTATAGTGTAAACATGAATTTTATATGCACTGGGAAACCAAAAAATTAATTTGGCTCACTTTATTGCGATATTTGCTCTTTTGTGGCAGTCTGGAACCAAACCTGTAATATCTCCAAGATACGCTTGTGTTCGGTGAACATTATTTTCAAATGTTCTTTATTTTCTTCTAAAAGTCAGTATCCAGGTTGGTTTGAAGATTGATTTTTTTTTAATACTTCCTTGGCATTGGAACCTTTAACTGGGGAGGGGAGTCAAGAACTTTCCTTTCCTAAGTAATGACTTTCTCTTTTTGCTACCACCCGAATGAAGCCCCCTTTTCTTTGGTTGATATTCCACTGTGCCGGCAGATAAAGAAAATGTTGGGTAATTCAGTTGCCTTCCACATGAGATACACATAATGTAGAAGTTAGTTGGTATTTTACAATCCTTCCTTTGTGTACTTTAGGAAGTATTCTTGTATCCTTGGGAACACAGAATCTTTTCAAAAAGAACTTACTTTTCTTCTTTAAGCAATACATTTTTGTTGTGAAAAATTAGAAAATATAAATAAGCAAAAAGAGTAAGAAATTGGAAAACAATCATGTCACATCACAAACCATCACCTTCCAGACTTTGTATGTGTGTGTCTCTATACACACACACACATGTATACATGCATGTAGATACATATGTATGTATAGACTTTCCATGATAATAAAATGTTATTTCTATAACATCAGTTTTACTAGGTAGATAAAATTTTATTGTGTGTATGACATAATTTATCTAAGTGGTATGCTATTATTGGAAACCCAGGGTTTTTTTCCCCTAATATTGATTGTGTTATCCTCTGAACAAAACGTTTTTACATTCTTTTAATGATCACCTTAGGAAAATTAATAGAAGTAGACATGCTGAGTCAAACAGTATGCAGATCTTAAGGCTTTTAGTGTCTCTATCCTGGTTGCCCTCCAGAAAGATAACCATTTATTCTCTTCATCAGGGTAGGAGTGAACCTTGGCATTTGAGTGAAATAAGTAAAATAAGGACACCAGCCCCTCATCTTTACTGACAAGGTTGGATGAGGTACCTGGCCCTCTCTTTTCTCAAAGTGTTTATAAAGCTATGGGTATATTGTTAGTACCTCTAAGAGATTATAAGAAGAGTTATGTAAGCTTATAATAGTTACACAAGTAGTTGTTCTAGACATAACTGAAATAACTAGCGTGTACACTTTGCAATCCAAACATAATGATGCCACAGTGTCCAGAGAGATTTCTGCTGAATGTATGTTAGTTAGGCAACAGTTAAAACAGCTGATTTCTAACTGTTTTGACATTAGAAGTTAGAAATATCTTCTGCAGCACAGTTCAAGATGGGATCTTTGTGTTCTGTTGCTTCTTGTGGTAATAGCAAAAGTAAATGTTTATTTAGGGCTTTGCATGTCCTAGACATGTGCTGATGACTTCTTTTGTATTATCTTTTTAATCTCCAACACAAACCAGTGTAGTGGGTGTTGTTACCTACATATTACAGATGAGGAATCTGATGCACTAGGAGGTTGAGTAACTATCCACAGTCGGGAAGCCAGTATGTGGTATGGTGGGGAATGAAACCAGGTGTACTTTTCTGATATCAAAATCTGCAATCTGAGCCATCATGTGATATTATTTCCCTGATAACTGTGTTCCTTAATACTCCAGATGATCTAACCTCTACTGATACCTGCCACAGTACTAAGATATGTCAGGAAGTGGTAAAGTATAGCAATTAAAAGCACAGGTTTTGTACCTAGAAAAAAATCTGGATTTGATTTCATAGACATGTGAAAGCCTCAATTTCCTCATCTATGAAAGCATTGCCAGTCATACAGTTGCTGTGAGATTATGTGCCATAACATGTCTGAAATTAAAGCATGGCACCAGACCTTGGTCAGCACAAATAAAATAGATACATTATCATTATCAATCTGTTCAACCTGTTTATAATCTTAGAAAAATCTAGATTTGAATTCATAGAAATGTAAAAGCCTCAGTTTTCTTATCTATAAAAGGATTGCTATTCATACAAAATGTAGATCTATCTTTTGTTTTCTTAAAATGTTTCAAATCACCACATTATTTTGGATTTTGTCTTTTTTGTCCTCTCCAAATATAAGTGTGTCATTTTTCTGGATGTAAAGAATAAAGTGGTGGCTTTGTAAATACTACAGGTCTCTAGGTGTTACTCCAGTGTACGGGGTATCACTCCTGCCTTCATTTGATGTGAACTTCGACATTATCTTTGTGGCTAAGGGTGTGTTTGGATAAGGCCATAAAATAGATAACTCCTTCACTTACTTCCCTTTGTTTGAATAGCTTCAAGTGCTCTTCATTTGAGGACTAGATTAACTCTGGGATCCGAACAGCATATCTGAAATACTAGCTTGGCTGCTTTTTAATCCCTAGGAGCTTTAATGGGTTTGTTTTGCTTTGTTTTGTTTTCTACTCCGTCATGAGTGGATTTTCTTTTTGCAGGTACATGTACATATATACCTACATATGTGCAGACACGCACTCTCTTGTTCAGTGTGAATTTGCCATCTTGGTTATTCTGGAATTCAGGTTTTTAAGTCAGCACTGCAATCTCAGAACCAAAATGTGGGTAGCAATTAAAAGCATTTTTCTTTTCTGCTATCATGCATCACAAAGAAATATCCACTGAATATCTATCAGTAGGGCCTTAAGCCTTTTTTCTTAATCTTCAGAGGCCAGATATGAAGAATCAATTTGTAGCTTCATCTTAATGCTTCTTAATTTTTATTTCAAGTACTTCAAGGTACATTTCAAACTTGATGAAAAATTAGGCAAGGATGACTTGGTGTTTTCATCATCAGAGATAATGTTTCAATTTTGCCCAGATATATGCACAGAGCCTGTGGCTAGCATTCTAAAAAAAGACACTCCAAATGATAAAGACTCCCATTTTTCCAAAATTAATTTCTAAATAACCTTAAGCCCTCAAGTGTTGATCTGGTTTTAACTACAGCAGGATGGCTTGGCTTTCCTGAAGGATTCACATTCCCAACACCAGCTCTTTGTTGTTCCAGCTGATGGCAGTCAGGGCCACTTGCTTTCCTGCTGTATCTCTGTAAATGAAGCCTTTCTACAAAACTGGCAGACAATCCCTTCCTTTCTCTTCTGAGTGACTAACACATTTTGCTCAAACTGCTGGGTAAACAGATCAGTCTCTTTTCAGACTCTGGTGCAAGAGCTTTGTGTTATTTTACTTTAAACAACAACAAAAGATGAGTTCCAAGATCTTAAATATTGAAGCACCTGTAGGTATTTTCTTGAGAGATGAAAAATCTATTTGTAAAGAACATTTAGGATTTCAGCATGTTTCCCTCGGAGCCTTGCTGTTTCTTAAAGAGTCGTCCATCAAAAGTGACAGTTGCTCTCAGACTGTTAACAAGGTATTTGCTCTGTGATCTCTGAGAGGTAATGTGGCCCCTTTGTTCAGGAGTGAGAAGTGGACAGAAATGGACACCTGATTTCAGAAATACTTAATCTTCAGAATTTGTCTTGTCTCCTGGGGGAGGGAATCCAGTTCTGCCTTAATGGTAGGTATCCTCATACTTCTGGTTTCCATAAGCTAGAGCTCTTTACTATTTCTTCATTTTGGAAAATGTTCAGAGACTGTGGTGCATTTGTATATTGACTGTAAATGTAAAAGGTACATTTATATTATTCTCCCTGGAAAGTATCTGTTAGGTATAGATAGGAATCCATAGTAATTCCTGAAACTACCATTGGCATTTGTGTCTTTTTCTTTCCTCAAATAGTGTATGGCTATAATGGTTCCATATTATGGCACACAGAGTTCTTCCTTATCTAAATCTGTCTTCTGGAATTTTGAAATCTAGATGTGGTTGTAACCAGAAGAAACTTCCAAAGCCTCTTTGGTAGTACAGAAGCAGGCACTAAGCAGTGAGGAAGCTGGAAGAGTCAAAGACCTAAAGATACTGAGACTTACAGTACTGGCTCTTCTACAATGGGAGCAGAGAATGGTTGGTGATAACTCTAATGGGGAGAAGGATGGGAGAAGCAGCTGAACATGGAGGACAGAGAGGTAACAGTATAAGCAGCAGCAGCTGAGGGGCTGGGCAGTGGGGGTAATGGGAGTAATCAGAGGCAGAAACGTGGGGTTTTATGTCCTGGGCAGCAAGAAGTAGAGGAAAGAGCCAGTGGTGCAAATGGTGCTGAGTGGCAGAGAGGGGAGATAATGGAAATGATGGACAGTGGGAACATGGTGGAGAACTGGATGTCCTGGGGGAGCAGAGAAAGTAATAGTGGGGAAACAATATGTATAGTACATCTGAACTTCAATACAAGAGAGCTTGGATGACTGCTTGAAGATGGGGATCAGCCATACAGACCTTCATATTATACCCATGAGAATTGGAGGTATTAGTAAATGTTGTTGAATAAGTGCATGCATGCATACACTTTCTACACTGGGTGTGTGTATGTTGGTGGGGGGGCAGAGGGGTGTATCTATATGAAATGTGCATGAAGAACACTTTGAAGGCAGCATATGCAAAACTGAAGGCCCACTTGTTCTGCCCTAGGTCTTCAGCTGATGGCCTTTCCTATCCAGAATATCTGAGGACTAGTGAGGTTGAACTGAGTTTGGTTTCCACAGCCAGTGTAATAGGGACTCTAAAGTACCTGGTGACTATCTGGTAAAGGGCAGAGAAGGTGAGATACTAGTCAAAAGTCTGACTGGGTGAAAACCAGTTCTGGACAGTATGTCTGCATCAGCTTAGGCAGGGTCGGAGGACAGACAAAATCACAGGCTGGGAATTGTGCCCAGTGGGCCTGCAGAAGCTTAGCAGCCCCGTGGGTCCCCAGGAGTGCCTCCATCCTAAGGCGCATACATCTGACAGTGCTGATGAGCACAGGTGGGATGGTGGGGTGGAGGGCATAGGGCTGGTATTTGCTCTGGACAGGCTCTATCTATACGTCACAGCCAGTCACCACCAGTAACAATGTGATCTGCTTACGACAGGGAAGGGCACAGTATATTTTAGAAAATTTTCCAATGACTATTTAAAATTCAAAGCTCAAATGTTTTAAAGCTTTCTGGCAAACTCCCAAATGACTCATTCCCTAAGTATTCCAATGTTCTTTGCATCTGAAAAGAGTCTCCTATTTTCCAAAGTATATCAGTAAACATTATTTCTTATGATTTTTACAGCATTGTTCTGAGATGGGTAGCACTTGTGGATTTTGTGTTTTTTGTTTTTTGGTTTTCATTCACTTCCATTTTACATGGAAACAATTTGAGGCACAGGGATTAAACAAACTGTTTAAAGTGATTTAGCTGGCTGTTGGGAGGGAGGAAGGGGGCCCAGGAGCCTGAGTTTCAGTTCTTGGTGTGACAGAATAGTACAGAGCCATCAATTGCCTTTACTGGTGGTTGACTAAGATCGCAAAAGAGTGAGCCACGAAAAATGCCCAAGAAGAGATGCAGCCTATTCTTTAGTGTTTTCACAGGGCTGCCTCTCCACTAAGAAATCTACTTTTCGTGGGCACATAAGCATTCCATGTAGGCAATTTTGGTGTTAAGTCCTAAAGCTAAAGAAAATGAACATGTTTTGTTTTGCCTTTCCTTGAACAGTGGTCTGAAGTCCCTCAAACCTACTTCTCATTCTCAAAGAGGTTTTCGTTCTGCTCCCACAGTCCTGAGTATCCGTGTCTCCTACCTTTCTTTGTCACGGACAGGAGTGAGATTCTGAGATTATCTTGAATTACTGGTGACAAAGAACAGAGAAAAAAGACACTTTTAAGAAATCAATTGGAAGATAATTTGGAAATCTAAGGAGATGCTTCAAGGATGCATCAGAGGGATCACAAAATCATTATTTAATTCTGGAATGAGTAGTACATACCATTTATATATAGGATAAATGGATGATTTATAAAACTCTGTTTTTCTGCAACATCATTAGCAATCCCAGAAGAAGAAGAAGAAAAAAAAAAAGAAAAGCAAGTTATTCCAGTATCTTTACAGCTGCAACCTGATAGCATCCCCGTAAGGCCCATGGTGAGCAGAGAGCAAGGCTGTTAACACATGCCGTGAGGCTGGGTTGGTTTAAGTTTGGAGGTGGCCAGGCAGGGTGATTTATGCTTTTTATTAGTGAGCCAAGTGAAATGACTTGGTTAGAGGCTGTGAGGATGACCTCATCCCATTACATGCCAAGGCAGTTGTGTTCACACGAGCCAGGCTGCTATCCCCTAGTAACAGTCCATTTTCGAGTCTCATTTATAATTGAAGGGAGTGAGGGTAAATTTTTTTTTTTGCCCATTGTAGGAGGTGGTTACATCAGATCTCCAGTGGCATACCAAAGCTCTCATACAATTGCAACTTAACAACTGTAGCCTAGTATTCTAACTAGATCTGTGTTACCTTGTGCAGTGAAGCTTTTAGGAGGGAGAAAAGAGGAGAATAGAACCACCTCCCAATCCAGAAAAGTGAATGCAAGAAACCTCGCTGCTTTTGCATCTGAGAGTGTCCGAAGAGACTGAGCTCACCTGACCAGATGTGACTGCCACACAATACTTTCTCCTGGCCTTCCACAGCTGTCAGGGCCATCGAGCATCTCCTCTGGAGGAAAGATGCATTTAAAGGCAGAGCTATTGGGACAGTAGTCTCCTGTGATGGCGCTGCACATTGGTGAAATGACCTGGTTTTTTAAGTATCACTTAAATTCTGACATTCTGATTATCATTTTTACATTGGTGCAGGTGGTTCCAGAAAAGAGATCACTGAACACTGGGAGTGGCTTGAGCAGAATCTACTGCAGACACTCTCCGTCTTTGAAAATGAGAACGACATCACCACTTTTGTGAGAGGAAAAATACAGGTAGTGGGGTTGTTTTTTTCTAACTTTTAATTGGAAATAAATTCAAACTTATGGAAAAGTTGTAAAAATAAAACTGTAGAAAACATACCCAGAGACCTCTTACCCATATTCCTCAGTTGTCAACATTTTATCCTGTGTACTCTGTCATTTGTGTGTTCATCAACTCTCTATTTGAGAAGAATTTTCCCCTACATCTTTCAGTGCATATTTTAAGGGTAGGGATGTTCTACTAAATAACAACACACAGTTATCACCTGTAGTAAATTTAACATTAGTACAATACTTTAATATTTGGCACATATTCCAATTTTGTAAAATTCCATAGAATTTTTTTAGCATTTTTTCTTCATTCCCTTGCAAGATCCACTCTGGGAAGCCATTGCATTAGCATTCATCTCTTTTGTCTCCTTTAGTCTGGAACATTTCTATAGCCTTTCTTTGTCTTTTATGACATGAACATTTCTAAGTATACATTTCTGTTGTTTGAATGGGACATTTTTCATGTGGAGTTTTGTCAGATACTTCCTATGATTTGGTTCAGCTTATACATTCCTGGATGGAACAATTCATACATGTTCTTGAGTCTTCTTAAGAGTATCATTTCTGGAGGCACGAAACACCCATCATTGATATCTGCCTCTCATTGGTGATATAAACCCAGCAAGGTGTTACCTTGTTTCTCCACTATAGTTACTAATTTTTCCTTTTCAAATAATGAACAATCTGATTTATTCTCTGTAGGAAAATACTTTAAGACTATACATATATATACTATTCCTTGATTTGGCATCTGTTTTTTTGTTTTCTGTTTTTTTTGTCTGAACCATCTTTTCTGTGATGGTTGATAGGAGGATGATGTTCCAGCCCCAGCACTCTCTCACATTTCCCAGTTGGCACCGATTGTTCTACTATAAGCAAGAGGCTTCCCTCCATTCATTTATCTAGTTTTGATGTGGACTCAAGGATTCCTATGTTGTTCAGTTGTTTCTGTTTCTTCACTGGATTTAACTATTTTGGTCCTTACACTGACCCATGTGTAGCTAGAGGGAGCCGCTATTTGTGAGCCGCTCCTTGTCCCTGTGATATGCTGCCATTACTTTTTTGAACACTACATTACTTTTGCTGTAACAGAATATTCCAGACTCATCTTGTACCTTCCTTGTCCCAGTCCTGAAATCAGCCATTTCTTTCCATTTGCTTTCAGTTGTAGGCTCCTCTTCCTGTATGGCATTGTTAGTTTGATTTTGTTTTTTGAGTACAGAAAATAATAATATGCTTCTAAAAGTCACCATTCCTCAAAGAGTGTTTCTCCCTTCTGCATCCCTGTTCTCTTCAACCCCTTGTAGTTAATTAACTTCATTGTTATCTGCCTTATCCTTCCTGTGTTTCTTCTTGTAGAAGAAATAGGCACATAAGTGTATTTTCTCATTTCTCTTTAATTCTTATGCATAAGGCTTCATGTATATATGCTCCTCTGTATTTGCTTTTTTCATTTAATAACTCCCAGGTGATACTTCATATCAATTCATAGAGAACATTCACATGTTGTTTTTTAAAAAAACATTTTAGTAGTTCACTTTTTATTTTGAAATAATTTTTAGATTTATAGAAGAACTGTAAAGACAGAGCAGAGAATTCCCAGAGACCCTACACTCAGCCTCTCTTAATATTAATATCTTACATAATATTTATATTGCAAGGCACATGGTACATTTATAAAAACTAAGAAATGAACGCTGACACAATATTGTGGATTAATCTGAAGACTACTTGGATTTTACCACTTTTTCCCCTTCATATCCTTTTGTTATTCCATGTTCCTCACAGCATTTATTTCCTCATTCTTTTTTACAGCTCCATGTTATGTGTGTGATCACAGATAATTCAGAAAGTTCCTGTGCTTGAACATTTAAGTAGTTTCTAATGTTTCACAAATATAAAGAATGCACTCTCTCTCGTGCTCTTGCAGTGTGTGTATGTAGTTTTGTACTGTGAGGTGTATCTTTACGATCAACTGGTAGACGTGAGATTGCCAGATCCAAGGGTAAATGCATGTGTCAGCTTTGCTGAATATTGCAAAATTCCCTCGTTAGGGTTGAACCATTTTGCACTCCCTTTGGCGTGTATGCAAACGCCTGTCTCTGCACAACTTTGTCTGCAAGGTGAAGAGAAATATTTTAGTGTTGTTTTAATTTGTATTTATCTCATTTATGAGTGAAGTTGAATATCTTTTCATATGTTTAATGGCTATTTTTATATGTCAGTTTATAGAGCATCTGCTCATGTCTTTTGCCCATTTTTCTATTGGACTTTCGGTCTTTTTTCTTCTTTCTTTAATTTTTGGAGGTCCCTTTTATACAAAAGCCATTAGGCTTTTATCAGTGATACAGTTTATAGATATATTTCCTGAGTGTGTCACTTGCCCTTTCGGTTTGCTCATGATAGTTTTTGGCATGGAAAGTTTCAATTTCTTCTTTAGTCAAAATTAGGTAATATGGAAGGGCGGAGCCAGGATGGCGGCGTGAGTAGAGCAGTGGAAATCTCCTCCCAAAAACACATAGAGCTATGAAAATATACCAAAGAAAAATCTTCCTAAAATAGAGACCACAGGACACAGGACAACATCCAGACCACATCCACACCTGCAAGAACCCAGCACCTTGCGAAGGGGGTAAGATACAAGCCCTGGCCCGGCGGGACCCGAGCGCCCCTCCCCCCGGCTCCCGGCGGGTGGAAAGAAACCAGAGCGGTTTTTTTTTTTGGCGAGCGCTTTTTGGAAGCCTTAAAGAGACGGGCCCCCGTTGCTAGGGAGGCAGGGTGGCGGGACCAGTGAGCAGGTGCCTGGGACCGGCGACTGAGGACAAAGAATATCCCGCGTTTCTCCCTGTGGGACCGGCGGGCAGGTGCCTGAGACCGGTGCCTGAGGACAAAGGAAATCGCGCGTTTTTCCCCCTTTTTTTTTTCTCTTTTTGGCGAGCGCTTTTTGGAAGCATTAAAGGGACACGGACCCCAGTGCTAGGGAGGCAGGGTGGCGGGACTGGTGAGTGGGTGCCTGGGAACGGCGCCTGAGGACAAAGAATATCCAACGTTTTTCCCTGCGGGACCGGTGGGCGGGTGCCTGAGACCAGCACTTGAGGACAGAGGAAATCGCACGTTTTTCCCCTTTTTTTTTTCTCTTTTTGGCGAGTGCTTTTTGGAAGCCTAAAAGGGACAGGGACCCCGGTGCTAGGGAGGCAGGGCGGCGGGACTGGTGAGCGGGTGCCTGGGACCAGTGCCTGAGGACAAAGAATATCGAGCGTTCCTTCCCTGTGGGACCGGTGGGTGGGTGCTTTTTGGAAGCCTTGAAAGGACAGGGACCCTGGTGCTAGGGAGACAGGGCAGCAGGACCAGTGAGTGGGTGCCTGGGACCGGCACCTGAGGACAAAAAAAAGAAAAAAAAACATGGCTTCTTTTTTCCTTTTTTTTTTTTTCTTTTTCTTTCTTTCTGTTCCCTCTCTCATTGTTGCTGTTGTTGTTTTGGTTTGGAGAGTGCTTTTTGGAAGTCTTAAAGGGGCAGGACAGGTCACTTAGACCAGAGGCAGGGAATCTGGGGATCTCTGGGCACTCTAACCCCCTGGGCAGCAGGGAGCACAGAGACCCCTTATGGAGATAAATAGCCTCCTGGCCGCTCCCCCTCCAACGGGGCTCCACCATTTTGGAGGAACAGCCCCAGCCAGGCCAAGCCCACAGCAACAGCGGAGATAAACCCCAAAGCAACTGGGCAGGAAGCAGAAGCCCTGTCTGCGCACAGCTGCCCAGCACAAGCAACTAGAGGTCGCTATTCTCCCAGGAAAAGGCTACAAACCAACAAGAAGGGAAGCTCTTCCAGCGGTCACTTGTACCAGCTCTGCAAACTATCTCTATCACCATGAAAAGGCAAAACTACAGGCAGACAAAGATCACAGAGACAACACCTGAGAAGGAGACAGACCTAACTAGTCCTCCTGAAAAAGAATTCAAAATAAAAATCATGAACATGCTGACAGAGATGCAGAAAAAAATGCAAGAGCAATGGGATGAGATGCAGAGAAAAATGCAAGAGCAGTGGGATGAGATGCAGAGAAAAATGCAAGAGCAGTGGGATGAGATGCAGAGAAAAATGCAAGAGCAGTGGGATGAAGTCCGGAAGGAGATCACAGATGTCAGGAAAGAGATCACAGAAGTGAAACAATCCCTGGAAGGATTTATAAGCAGAATGGATAAGATGCAAGAGGCCATTGAAGGAATAGAAGCCAGAGAACAGGAACGTATAGAAGCTGACATAGAGAGAGATAAAAGGATCTCCAGGAATGAAACAACACTAAGAGAAATATGTGACCAATACAAAAGGAATAACATTCGTATTATAGGGATACCAGAAGAGGAAGAAAGAGGAAAAGGGATAGAAAGTGTCTTTGAAAAAATAATTGCTGAAAACTTCCCCAAACTGGGGGAGGTAATAATTGAACAGACCATGGAATTACACAGAACCCCCAACAGAAAGGATCCAAGGAGGACAACACCAAGACACATAGTAATTAAAATGGAAAGGATCAAGGACAAGGAAAGAGTTTTAAAGGCAGCTAGAGAGAAAAAGGTCACCTATAAAGGAAAACCAATCAGGCTAACAGCAGTCTTCTCAACAGAAACCCTACAGGACAGAAGAGAATGGCATGATATACTTAATGCAATGAAACAGAAGGGCCTTGAACCAAGGATACTGTATCCAGCACGACTATCATTTAAATATGATGGTGGGATTAAACAATTCCCAGACAAGCAAAAGCTGAGGGAATTTGCTTCCCACAAACCACCTCTACAGGGCATCCTACAGGGACTGCTCTAGATGGGAGCACCCCTAAAAAGAGCACAGAACAAAACACACAACATATGAAGAATGGAGGAGGAGGAATAAAAAGGGAGAGAAGAAAAGAACCTCCAGACAGTGTATATAACAGCTCAATAAGCGAGCTAAGTTAGGCAGTAAGATACTAAAGAAGCTAACCTTGAACCTTTGGTAACCACGAATCTAAAGCCTGCAATGGCAATAAGTACATATCTCTCAATAGTCACCCTAAATGTAAATGGACTTAATGCACCAATCAAAAGACATAGAGTAATAGAATGGATAAAAAAGCAAGACCCATCTATATGCTGCTTACAAGAAACTCACCTTAAACCCAAAGATAAGCATAGACTAAAAGTCAAGGGATGGAAAAACCTATTTCAGGCAAACAACAGTGAGAAGAAAGCAGGGGTTGCAGTACTAATATCAGACAAAATAGACTTCAAAACAAAGAAAGTAACAAGAGATAAAGAAGGCCACTAAATAATGATAAAGGGCTCAGTCCAACAAGAGGATATAACCATTCTAAATATATATGCACCCAATACAGGAGCACCAGCATATGTGAAGAAAATACTAACAGAACTAAAGAAGGAAATAGACTGCAATGCATTCATTGTAGCAGACTTCAACACACCACTCACCCCAAAGGATAGATCCACCGGGCAGAAAATAAGTAAAGACACACAGGCACTGAACAACACACTAGAACAGATGGACCTAATAGACATCTATAGAACTCTACATCCAAAAGCAACAGGATATACATTCTTCTCAAGTGCACATGGAACATTCTCCAGAATAGACCACATACTAGCTCACAAAAAGAGCCTCAGTAAATTCCAAAATATTGAAATTCTACCAACCAATTTTTCAGACCACAAAGGTATGAAAGTAGAAATAAATTCTACAAAGTAAACAAAAAGGCTCACAAACACATGGAGGCTTAACAACATGCTACTAAATAATCAATGGATCTATGAACAAATCAAATAGACATCAAGGAATATATAGAAACAAATGACAACAACAACACTAAGCCCCAACTTCTGTGGGATGCAGTGACAGCAGTCTTAAGAGGAAAGTATATAGCAATCCAGGCACACTTGAAGAAGGAAGAACAATCCCAAATGAATAGTCTAACATCACAATTATTAAAACTGGAAAAAGAAGAACAAAGGAGGCCTAAAGTCAGCAGAAGGAGGGACATAATAAAGATCAGAGAAGAAATAAACAAAATTGAGAAGAATAAAACAATAGCAAAAATCAACGAAACCAGGAGCTGGTTCTTTGAGAAAATAAACAAAATAGATAAGCCTCTAGCCCAACTTATTAAGAGAAAAAGAGAGTCAACACAAATCAACATAATCAGAAATGAGAATGGAAAAATCACGACAGACTCCACAGAAATACAAAGAATTATTAAAGACTACTATGAAAACCTATATGCCAACAAGCTGGAAAACCTAGAAGAAATGGACAACTTCCTAGAAAAATACAACCTCCCAAGACTGACCAAGGAAGAAACACAAAAGTTAAACAAACCAATTACAAGCAAAGAAATTGAAACAGTAATCAAAAAACTACCCAAGAACAAAACCCCGGGGCCGGACGGATTTACCTCGGAATTTTATCAGACACACAGAGAAGACATAATACCCATTCTCCTTAAAGTGTTCCACAAAATAGAAGAAGAGGGAATACTCCCAAACTCATTCTATGAGGCCAACATCACCCTAATACCAAAACCAGGCAAAGACCCCACCAAAAAAGAAAATTACAGACCAATATCCCTGATGAATGTAGATGCAAAAATACTCAATAAAATATTAGCAAACAGAATTTAACAGTATATCAAAAGGATCATACACCATGACCAAGTGGGGTTCATCCCAGGGATGCAAGGATGCTACAACATTCGAAAATCCATCAACATCATCCACCACATCAACAAAAAGAAAGACAAAAACCACATGATCATCTCCATAGATGCTGAAAAAGCATTTGACAAAATTCAACATCCATTCATGATAAAAACTCTCAGCAAAATGGAAATAGAAGGCAAGTACCTCAACATAATAAAGGCCATATATGATAAACCCACAGCCAGCATTATACTGAACAGCGAGAAGCTGAAAGCATTTCCACTGAGATCGGGAACCAGACAGGGATGCCCACTCTCCACACTGTTATTTAACATAGTACTGGAGGTCCTAGCCACGGCAATCAGACAAAACAAAGAAATACAAGGAATCCAGATTGGTAAAGAAGAAGTTAAACTGTCACTATTTGCAGATGATATGATACTGTACATAAAAAACCCTAAAGACTCCACTCCAAAACTACTAGAACTGATATCGGAATACAGCAAAGTTGCAGGATACAAAATTAACACACAGAAATCTGTAGCTTTCCTATACACTAACAACGAATCAATAGAAAGAGAAATCAGGAAAACAATTCTATTCACCATTGCATCAAAAAGAATAAAATACCTAGGAATAAACCTAACCAAAGAAGTGAAAGACTTATACTCTGAAAACTACAAGTCACTCTTAAGAGAAATTAAAGGGGACACTAACAAATGGAAACTCATCCCATGCTCATGGCTAGGAAGAATTAATATCGTCAAAATGGCCATCCTGCCCAAAGCAATATACAGATTTGATGCAATCCCTATCAAATTACCAGCAACATTCTTCAATGAATTGGAACAAATAATTCAAAAATTCATATGGAAACACCAAAGAGCCCGAATAGCCAAAGCAATCCTGAAAAAGAAGAATAAAGTAGGGGGGATCTCACTCCCCAACTTCAAGCTCTACTACAAAGCCATAGTAATCAAGACAATTTGGTACTGGCACAAGAACAGAGCCACAGACCAGTGGAACAGAGTAGAGACCCCAGAAATTAACCCAAACATATATGGTCAATTAATATTTGATAAAGGAGCCATGGACATACAATGGCAAAAAGACAGTCTCTTCAACAGATGGTGCTGGCAAAACTGGACAGCTACATGTAGGAGAATGAAACTGGACCATTGTCTAACCCCATATACAAAGGTAAACTCAAAATGGATCAAAGACCTGAATGTAAGTCATGAAACCATTAAACTCTTGGAAAAAAACATAGGCAAAAACCTCTTAGACATAAACATGAGTGATCTCTTCTTGAACATATCTCCCCGGGCAAGGAAAACAACAGCAAAAATGAGCAAGTGGGACTACATTAAGCTGAAAAGCTTCTGTACAGCGAAAGACACCATCAATAGAACAAAAAGGAACCCTACAGTATGGGAGAATATATTTGAAAATGACACATCCGATAAAGGCTTGACGTCCAGAATATATAAAGAGCTCACACGCCTCAACAAACAAAAAACAAATAACCCAATTAAAAATGGGCAGAGGAACTGAACAGACAGTTCTCCAAAAAAGAAATACAGATGGCCAAGAGACACATGAAAAGATGCTCCACATCACTAATTATCAGAGAAATGCAAATTAAAACTACAATGAGGTATCATCTCACACCAGTAAGGATAGCTGCCATCCAAAAGACAAACAACAACAAATGTTCGTGATGCTGTGGAGAAAGGGGAACCCTCCTACACTGCTGGTGGGAATGTAAATTAGTTCAACCATTGTGGAAAGCAGTATGGAGGTGCATCAAAATGCTCAAAACAGACCTACCATTTGACCCAGGAATTCCACTCCTAGGAATTTACCCTAAGAACGCAGCAATCAGGTTTGAGAAAGACAGATGCACTCCTATGTTTATCGCAGCACTATTTACAATAGCCAAGAATTGGAAGCAACCTAAATGTCCATCGGTAGATGAATGGATAAAGAAAATGTGGTTCATATACACAACGGAATACTACTCAGCCATAAGAAGTGGAAAAATCCAACCATTTGCAGCAACATGGATGGAGCTGGAGAGTATTATGCTCAGTGAAATAAGCCAAGCGGGAAAGAGAAATACCAAATGATTTCACTCATCTGAGGAGTATAGGAACAAAGGAAAAACTGAAGGAACAAAACAGCAGCAGAATTACAGAACCCAAAAATGTACTAACAGGTACCAAAGGGAAAGGAACTGGGGAGGATGGGTGGGCAGGGAGGAATAAGGGGGGGGAAGAAGAAGGGGGGTATTAAGATTAGCATGCATGGGGGGAGGGAGAAAGGGGAGGGTGGGCTGCACAACACAGAGAGGACAAGTAGTGACTCTACAACATTTTGCTAAGCTGATGGACAGTAACCGTAATGTGGTTGTTAGGGGGGACCTGATATAGGGGAGAGCATAGTAAACATAGTATTCTTCATGTAAGTGTAGATTAAAAATTAAAAAAAAAAAAAAGAAAGAAAGAAAGAAAAGGGGGATTACTCCTTAACAGGATAAAACTATTGGTAAATCAAAGATCAACGCATGCTTTAAATATCCTTAATGTTGATCACTTAAAGGGTGTCAGATGATCAGCTATGGAGGTACTCTTTTCTGATAATATTCCTTTCTCTTAATACAAAAAAAAAAAAGCAGTCTCTGTGTGCTGACCTCCAATGAGTTCTGCACAGTGGTATAGAGGGCATGTCAAAGTGTGGGCGAAGGGTCTGTTTGTTTCTACGCAGAAGATCAAGGCCTAGCTTGGATACCCAGAAAATGAACTAAGATACGATATGAGGAGGAGCTTCCGGCATCAGCACTCTCTGGAGGACTTGTGCCGGGGGATGATCATCAAAAAGCCTCCACAGGGATCCGGACGATGCTGTGGTTGTGGCTGCATCCAGCCCACCGTCTCCTGGACTTGCCATAGGAATGAGGAGGGAGATGTCTAGGCTGGCATGTGCATACAGTGAGACAACGAATTTGACCGGATCTGTACTGTTGGAACTCAACCAGGAGTTGGGAGGGGTGCAAGTTGTAGCACTCCAAAATCTCATGACTATAGACTATCTATGGTTAAAAGAACATATGGGATGTGAACAGATCCCAGAAATGGGCTGCTTTAATTTGTCTGATGGTTCAAGTACAGTTGGACAATATCCATCATATCATAGATAAATTTTCACAAATGCCTAGGGTGCCTAAATGGTTTTCTTGGCTTCACTGGAGATGGATGGTAATTATAGATTTGCTTTGTTTATGTCACCGTATTCCTATTATGTTAATATGTGCGTGCAAATTAGTTAGTAGTTTAAAACCTATACATACGTAAGGTACTATACAAGAAGATATGTCAAAGAAATAATCAATCCTCCCATGTTTCCTTCATATGCTACATCTATAGCTTTTCTTCTTCCTTTCTAATTACAACCCTTGAATAGATTTCGTGCCTCATATCGAATTTACCGAGTATCATAATTCCTCCAGGTGGTAAAGATACCTCGAGACAAGTGCTGGGCATAGAAGCCACAGGGCATAAATCTGCAAAGAAGTAAAAAGCTAACCTTTGCAAACAATATGGCTTCTCTCTCACTTACCAACTTTACATTTCCCTGTATGGTCCCGGAAGATGACTGGTTAGCCAGAGACGGGTAAGATTCCTCAAGGAGGAACAACCTAAGACAGGCACAGTCGCAGGGGGGCCATCAGGTGAGAATTTGGGGATCAACAGAGGTGAGGCTCAGAACCTCACCCCCCCTGCTTTGAGAGAAATCTTCTGCATCCGTGGATGTCTTGCTGCCCTTGTCTAGCCTGGATTAATACTTAGTCCATAGGCACACACCTGATCATCTGATCATCTACATTTGCCTTCTTACAGCACTAAACTATGTTTTCTACCTTTATCTTGTATCTACCTACCACTTCAGCATTTTATTATAAATAAGAATAATAATAATAATAGGAGAAATGTGGGATCAACATATAAATCAAGTACAAAAATCAAACAAATATTCATATTTGACCTGATTGTTTATAGGTCATATTGCATGATCAAAACCGAAAGTTTCTGTGATGAATGCCCTTGTACTGTTCACCATGTAAGAATTTATTCGCTATGTAAGAATTCGTTCACCATGAAGAACTTGTTCGTTATGCTTCAGAAGATTGGAGACTGACGAGAATTAGGCTTGAGATGGATTAATGATTGTACATTGAGCATTGACCCCCCTATACTGAATTTTATTGTTGTTAACAACCATTTGATCAATAAATATGAGAGATGCCCTCTCAAAAAAAAAAAATTAGGTAATATGTCTGAATTTTTAAATATAGTTAGAAAACCTTTCTTTACAAAATGATGGTTTTCCAACTCCAGCATTGTCTCACATTGACCAGTTGGTGCCTATTATTCTAGTATAAACAAGAGCTCTCCCTCCATTTATTTATCAATATTTTTTAAATTTTGGTATCATTAATCTACAATTACATGAGCATCAGTATGGTTACTAGACTCCCCCCATCATCAAGTTATCAATTTTTGATAAGAACTCATGGTTAAGAAAGAATGCTAGGCAGTGTGCTGACAGTTTGCTCTTCTTTCAAATGCCACAGAACGGCCAATTTTTATTTTATTTATTCTACTTTACTAAACTTTTACATGAACATGTAATTTTATGATCAGAAAATGAAATAAGACAATTTGAAGGGAATGTCATTCTCTTTGGGGTCTGATACTTTTGAAGGAGACAGCTGAGTGTCACATGGACCCCAGGAGACTAGTGAGGGCTGAGCCGTCGGGGGAGCACATGGCACACTGCCTCTCTCCCCACTCCCACTCCCACCCCTTACAGGAATGATTCATCACTGCTCTAAGATTGGTGACTTAAATTTCTACTCTGTCCTTGTTAAAGAGATTAGAAAATTAGCAAAGAGGATAAAAATGAGTGGGGCATTCATAGGAAAAGATGGGGAGGAGACGGCAGTTTCCAAACAAAAAATTATTCTTGAATAATTGAAAGTTGTTTCATTGATAACATGAATTGATTTTATAACATCTTCATTTTATTTCTAAGTCAGTTATCTGAATTTCTTGGAAGCAGTGTAAGGGGAGAGAGTCTCAGGATTCCTCATTTGATCATGCAGGAGGGCCAGGGTGAAAGGGGGCCGTCAATGAGGGCAGGAAACAGGGACATAAAGCACCTTCTCTCTCCTGGAGCCACTATTGAGGTTCTCAGTTTCCTCTTCCTCCCTCAAATGTTATCAGCTTTGGGAAATAAGTACAAATAAAGAGCTGTAGGAAGGAACTGAAGCTTAGGAGTGATAAGAGCTAGAGAGTGGGTGAGGGTGAGGTTGGATAACAGAAAATAAAGCAAGGACCAATTACGTCAAATAGAATATTCCATTCTTGTCACCATTTCCATTATACTAAAAATGTCAGATTTAATTCCCCTGAAACCAGTTATGAAGAAGGAATTGCTGTTAGTGCAATTATGTGTGAAAGAATGTCATTCATGTGAAAATGAATGAGTTTAAGCATTCATAGATTGTACAATAATGGGGGGAACCACCAAATGCATTTGTTTTGAGACCTAATTAACTTTTATAAGTTATAAATGTAATAATTAATCACAGAGGCACCTATAATCCAAACACCATAGATAACATTTGTGTATTTCTTTCTAGATTTGTAAAAGACATTTTTTTTCTTTTTAGTCACTGTCCATCAGCATAGTAAGATGTTGTAGAATCACTACTTGTCTTCTCTGTGTTGCACAGCCCTCCCCTTTCCCCCAACCCCACATTATACATGCTAATCATAATACCCCCTTTCTTCTTCCCCGCCCTTATCCCACCCTACCCTCCCATTCTCCCCAGTCTCTTTCCCTTAGGTAACTGTTAGTCCATTCCTGGGTTCTGTGATTCTGCTGCTGTTTTGTTCCTTCAGTTTTTCCTTTGTTCTTATACTCCACAGATGAGTGAAATCATTTGGTATTTGTCTTTCTCCACTTGGCTTGTTCTTCCTTCTTTAAATATGCCTGGATTACTATATACTTTCCTCTTAAGACTGCTTTCGCTGCATCCCACAGAAGTTGGGGCTTTGTGTTGCTGTTGTCATTTATTTCCATATATTCCTGGATCTCCATTTTAATTTGGTCATTGATCCATTGACTATTTAGAAGCGTGTTGTTAAGCCTCCATGTGTTTGTGAGCCTTTTTGCTTTCTTGGTACAATTTATTTCTAGTTTTATACCTTTGTGGTCTGAAAAGTTGGTTGGTAGGATTTCAATCTTTTGGAATTTACTGAGGCTTTTTTTGTGGCCTAGTATGTGGTCTGTTGTGGAGAATGTTCCATGTGCACTTGAGAAGAATGTGTATGTATCCTGTTGCTTTTGGGTGTAGAGTTCTATAGATGTCTATTAGGTCCATCTGTTCTAGTGTGTTGCTCAGTGCCTCTGTGTCCTTACTTATTTTCTGTCTGGTGCATCTGTCCTTTGGACTGAATGGTGTGTTGAAGTCTCCAAAATGAATGCATTGCAGTCTATTTCCCTCTTTAGTTCTGTTAGTATTTGCTTCACATATGCTGGTGCTCCTGTATTGGGTGCATATATATTTAGAATGGTTATATCCTCTTGTTGGACTGAGCCCTTTATCATTATGTAATATCCCTCTTTATCTCTTGTTACTTTCTTTGTTTTGAAGTCTATTTTGTCTGATACTAGTACTGCAACACCTGCTTTTTTCTCCCTATTGTTTGTATGAAGTATCTTTTTCCATCCCTTGACTTTTAGTCTGTGCATGTCTTTGGGTTTGAGGTGAGTCTTGGGTAAGCAGCATATAGATGGGTCTTGTTTTTTTATCCATTCAGTTACCCTATGTCTTTTGATTGGTGCATTCAGTCCATTTACATTTAGGGTGATTATCGATAGGTATGTACTTATTGCCATTTCAGGCTTTAGATTCGTGGTTACCACAGGTTCCAGGTTACTTTCCTTACTATCTAAGAGTCTAACTTAACTCACTTAGTATGCTGTTACAAACACAATCTAAAGGTTCTTTTCTATTTCTCCTCCTTTTTCTTCCTCCTTCATTCTTTATATATCAGGTATCAAATTCTGTGCTTTTTGTCTATCCCTTGATTGACATTGGGGATAGTCAATTTAATTTTGCATTTGCCTCACAATCAGCTGCTCCACCCTCCCTACCGTGGTTTTGCTACCTCTGTTGACAGCTATCCAACACTCAGAACACTTCCATCTATAGCAGTCCCTCCAAAATAGACTGCACAGATGGTTTGTGGATGTTAAACTCTCTCAGCTTTTGCTTATCTGGAAATTGTTTAATTCCTCCTTCAAATTTAAATGATAATCTTGCTGGATAAAGTAATCTTGGTTCCAGGCCCTTCTTCTTCATGGCATTCAATACATCATGCCACTTCCTTCTGGCCTGTAAGGTTTCTGCTGAGAAGTCTGATGTTAGTCTGATGGGCTTTCCTTTGCGTGTGATCTTATTTCTGCCTCTGGCTGCTTTTAACAGTCTGTCCTTATCCATGATCTTTCCCATTTTAATTACTGTGTGTCTTGGTGTTGTCTTCCTTGGTTCCCTTGTGTAGGGGGATCTGTGGATCTCCATGGCCTTAGAGATTACCTCCTTCCCAGATTGGGGAATTTTTCAGCAACTACCTCCTCAAAGACACTTTCTATCCCTTTCTCTCGCTCTTCTTCTGGTATCCCTATAATGCGAATATTGTTCCACTTGGTTTGGTCACACAGTTCTCTCAATATTCTTTCATTCTTAGAGATGCTTTCTCTCTGCGTGCCTCAGCTTCTTTGTATTCCTCTTCTCTAGTTTCTATTTCATTTATTGTCTCCTCCACAGTATCCAACCTGCTTTTAATATCCTCCATCGTGCTCTTCAATGATTGGATCTTTGACCTGAATTCATTCCTGAGTTCTTGGATGTCTTTCCATACCTCCATTAGAATGTTGATGAATTTTATTTTGAACTCCCTTTCATGAAGAGTCACGAGATCCATATCATTTAAATCTTTCTTGGGAGTTGTATTAATAATTTTACTCTGGACAAGGTTCCTTTGGCATTTAATGTTTGTATATGGCGCCCCCTAGTGTCCAGAAGCTCTATTCCGGAGCTGCTGAGCCCCTGAAGCAATGTCGGGGGTCACAGGGGAGCAGTAGTGGTGCCTGGGGGGAGGAAAGAGCTGTTCCCCGCCTTCCGGCTGCTGTGCCTGTCTCCATTGCCTGAGCCAGTGGGCAGGGCACACAGGTATAAGTTTTTATCCTAGAGCAGCCAGATATGGATGCCTGCTTTTCACAAGTGGCCGGAATCCCAGTCTCCTTCTGCCTGTATTAATTTTCCAACCCGATAGTCATGCAAGTCTCATGAAAGCACCATGAAATGTAGGTTTGTGCTCCAAGCGCAGATATCCAGAGCTAGGTATTCAGCAGTCCCAGGCTTTCCACTACCTCCCTGCTCCATTTCTCTTCCTCCCACTGGTGAGCTGGGGTTGGGGAGGGGCTCTGGTATGTTACCACGTTCGGTGAGGTCTGCTCTTTTCTCCAGGTGTGTGCAGTCTGGCGCTGTCCTCTTTCCTGTTGCTCTCTCAGGATTAGTTATGCCAATTAAATTTTCTAATTGTTTCCAGTTTTAGGAGGAAGCCTCTGTCTCTCCTCTCATGCCGCCATCTTTAATCCCATCAGCTGTAATAGACATTTTATCGCAGTAGTCTCACTGTACAAAAGTTTTTTATCATGCTTTTTTTAAGTTAACCAACATTGCAATATAATTTTTAGTTGTTATTTTAATAACTGAATATGATCCCATAATTAACCTTACCATTCTTCTCTTTCTATAAGTCTCCATAGCTTCTAGCACTTTTGCTCATATAATCTTTGGGGATAGATTATAAAATATTGGTTAATGCATTCAGTGGTTTATACTTTTCTAATGGACCTTAGTAAATATTGTCAATATATAGGAATCCCTATGAGATTATACCATTGCTTACTTTTGTCATTATAGTTGTTTACATGGTTTCTCAAATTTAGTAACTAAAAGCTTGTGTCTTGCTGTTTTTTGTGTGTGTTTGTTTTGTTGTTGTTCTTTTTTGGTATCATTAATCTACAATTACAAGAGCAACATAATGTTTACTAGACTTCCCCCATCATCAAGTCCCCCCCACATACCCCATTACAGTCACTGTCCATCAGCATAGTAAGATGCTATAGAATCACTACTTGTCTTCTCTGTGTGCCCTCCATGTGCCCCATCCTATATTATGTCTGCTAATAGTAATGCCCCTTTTTTTCCCCTTATCCCTCTGTTCCCACCCATCCTCCCCAGTCCCTTTCCCTTTGGTAACTGTTAGTCCAATCTTGGGTTCTGTAAGTCTGCTGCTGTTTTGTTCCTTCAGTTTTTTTTCTTTGTTCTTATACTCCACAGATGAGTGAAATCATTTGATACTTGTCTTTTTCCACCTGGCTTATTTCACTAAGCATAATACCCTCTAGCTCCATCCATGTTGTTGCAAATGGTAGGATTTGTTTTCTTCTTATGGCTGAATAATATTCCATGTGTATATGTACCACATCTTCTTTATCCATTCATCTACTTATGGACACTTAGGTTGCTTCCATTTCTTGGCTATTGTAAATAGTGCTGTGATAAACATAGGGGTGCATCTGTCTTTTTCAAACTGGGCTGCTGCATTCTTATGGTAAATTCCTAGAAGTGGAATTCCTGGGTCAAATGATATTTCTATTTTGAGTTTTTTGAGGAACCTCCATACTGCTTTCCACAATAGTTGAACTAAGTTACATTCCCACCAGCAGTGTAGGAGGGTTCCCCTTTCTCCACATCCTCACCAACATTTGTTGTTGTTTGTCTTTTGGATGGTAGCTATCCTTACTGGTGTGAGGTGATATCTTATTGTGGTTTTAATTTGCATTTCTCTGATGATTAGCAGTGTGGAACATCTTTTCATGTGTCTGTTGACCATCTGAATTTCTTCTTTGGAGAAGTGTCTGTTCAGATCTGTGCCCATTTTTTTAATTGGATTATTTGCTTTTTGTTTGTTGAAGTGTGTGAGCTCTTTATATATTTTGGATGTCAACACTTGTCTTGCTGTTTTAATTTTTTTTCTTTGATTAATTATGAGGTTGGAAATTTTTTCATGTTTGCTAATTAAATTTTCTCCTTTTAGTGAATTACCTGTCAGTGTCCTTGGCTTATTTAAATTTATATTGGACATCCTAAATATTTGGATATAGTGATTTTCCAAAGATATGTAGAGCTGTTTCCTAAACAGGGTTGTCCTATTTTATGTCATATAAAACCTGTAGAATGTATCAGAAGAAGACATCCTATCCCTTTGCTCCACCATCCAGTCCACCTGGTTACACAGTTACAGCAAATTAAGAAGAGGTTTCAAATTCTGGACCCTCTCTTTTCTTAAAGGTGGGAAAGTTGAAAGTGGAACTTGATGGGGACTATTATCCTTATTGCAAATATTAGTTGGCAAGGCCTGGTCTGTTGACATTAGTGTATTAGGCACCACAGTGTTTCAGAGCAATGTTTCTCAGTTCAGTATGCTCATAAATCCTCTCATATATAAAACCATTTTCTTTTTAAAATTTGAATTAGCACTCTAGAAATGTGTTCAGTACATCTTCAGATATCATAGTCTAAACTTAATGTTTTCCTCTCAAAACATGTGGGTATCATTTGGTTTGTTATGTATCACTCCCTTCTAATCTCCTTATTGTGATGTTAGGAAACAGTCCTGCTACCTATGTACACAGGAGAAGGGCAAACAGTAGCCCACATGAAGGTCTCCAGGGTGACTCTGAACTGATAAGCCATTGAAATTGCCTAGGGACACAACTGCTGCTTATTAGTGGGTTCTACTCAATCACTTTTATCTATTCATTTTTTGCTTCTTATATATTTTTCTGATATCCCTCTAAAGGCATTGATACCTTTGAAATGTCACATGAGCTACAGGTATATTTACCAACCCAGGTTTTTCTCATCCCTTTTCTCTCTGAATTGGCTTTTTCCCCTCTAACACAGAGGTCCAGTGCCCTCACACTGCCTCCTGGTTGCCCCAAATTCCCTAATCTGGCATGCTACCAAAGCCTACTCACTCCTGAGATAACCTAGGTCCAAAGTGGATCTCCCCTACCCTCCAGCAAAGTCAACCATCTCTATCCTGTCAGTGGAAGTATATCAAAAGTAATTAGAGGAAGCAACTTTATCTTAGTCCTCAGAGAAGTATATTAAGACTTCAGTGCCAGCCATACAGTCCTTCTGCATGACAAAAAAACAGGAGCTGGCCACTTGGCACTTAATTTCTCAAGGGTTGCTAACTCCTGAACAATATAAGATTTAAAAATCTTCAACTCTGGCAGACACAATAAAGACTAAGATATGGCCCCTTAGGATATATTCTAATTTGGAAAGACAGTAATAATAATTTTCACTGAATATCTTTCAGGTGCTAACTACTAGTGATAAAAAACATTCGAGACATTATCTTTATCTTTTGGAATGTATGTTTTGTAGCAGAGGAACAGATAAACAAAATGTTGCCAGTAAACATATAAATTGAGAGAACATACTGATGAGAAGGCTTAGTCCTCATTAGGATTGGGCCCGTTTCACAGGGAATGATATTTACGCAGAACCTGGCAAGGTTGATCTGGGCAGATGAAGAAGGGGTTTTATGTCATGAGATGCAGGCTGGACTTTCTCCCTCCTTCACTGATAGTTTATGGACATTTTAAAGATGGGAATGCTACAGTCAGATTCCTGTGTCAGAAAGTGGCCATAGAAAACATGGAAGAGAGTGTGAAGACTCCTGATGGCATGCCATTTGGGAAGCTATTGTAATCATTCTTGGACTATGTAAGTGAGCTTAATTTTCCTGTTAGAATAGGGTGGAGATTTGCCTTAGGATGGTGTTTCCACACTAAGCGCATTGTTTGCTGTTCAATTTGTTGCTTACATGTTTGTTTCTTACTAGAATTGAATGGTGATGGAGATTACAGAAAACAAAAGCCCTCCCTCCTGCTGTCACTCCTTCTTATCTCAACTGCTGGCTACAGGGGTGAAAGCTCTGGTGATGAAAATAGAATTCAGGAAATAATTTCCATTCCTAAGGCATAGAGAGTCATCAGTACTTAATATGAGAAGGAGAATCATAGCTGGGAGAAGGTTCACAAAGAGGTGGAATTTAGGTCAGACTTTGGGGCTTGGTAGGATTAATGAGACAACAGCATTCTGACTGTAGATGTTAGGCACACAGAGTGACAGGACCATGGGCGAGAAAGTGGGAAGGCACATAAATGGCACTGAAGACTTGAGGGTGCCTCGGACTGGCTGGGGCAGAATTACTGATGGGGAATTTCAGTTGCATGTAGTACAGTGAAATAAAAGGTTGCAATGTTGTATCCAAATGACACATGGTCTAGAATTTTGGATTTTATACGTGTAGTAGTAGGGAAGATAAATTTGTAGGGAACATTCGGGATATACTGGAAGCATAAGAGCCCAAAGACAGGAATTTTAGGTATGAGACAGTTGCAATTTTCTATCATTGGCATGTAGAGATGTCGGTCACATCAAGGAGAATCCGAAAGGTTGTCCAGTTTCACAGAGACAGGCAGTGATGCTGTTGGGATATGAACCCAAAACTGCCATGCCCAAAAGCTCATGCTATTCCAGGGCTACCTTAAGATCAGAGAAGATCAACATAAGGTGAGAGGGATTTGATGATTCCAAAGTCAAAGGTGACATTAAAGGGAGCATTTTCCATCAAGAGATACAGGTAGAAGCCAGTTTTCAGGAACTGGATAATAATGAAATAGTCTCTCAAGCTACTGTAATGATTAAACAGTAGGTGAAGCCAGTTACTTGCTATGCAAATACTTCTTTTTTTGTTGTCCAGTTGACCAAAAATTGTGAATCTAATATGATTTTTGTTCTCCTGGTTGCCCCTTTTCTGCTCAAATGGTTGTTCCTTTTTTCTGGATTCCCTGATATTATTCATGGCCCTAAGACATGGTTTGTGGCCACTGGTCAGTTAGTGAAATGCTAACTAGTCTTTCATTCCTCCCTTGTCCATTCATGATGATTTTTTGTTGAGTTTTGAGAAAAGCAGGAATAGACCTTTGGAACAACTCCATCATAATAAGCTGAGAAAAGAAGCAGTATCCCTAGCAAAATCTTTACATCTCCTGATTTGTAAAATAAAACCACAGGCTTCATTCTCAGAGATCTTAATAAAAAGATTATCTCTTAACAAAGAGATAATAACATCTATGTTGTTATTTGAAAATCTTTTAGTACACAGATGCTACTTGGTCGCTGGCTTTGAAAATAATCTGTCAACTTTTTAAAAATTCTAGCCTTGGAAATTGTTTTTTTCTTCCTTTCCAATATGGAAAGGAAAGCATACAAAAAAAAAAAAAAGAGCTCTCAGATCTCCTCACACTAATGCCAGTTGTGGGTTTTCTGTTTTATCCCTGCTTAGGGCATCATTGCAGAGTATAACAAAATCAATGATGTGAAGGAAGATGAGGACACAGAGAAGTTTAAAGAAGCTATTGTGAAATTCCATAGGCTGTTTGGGATGCCTGAGGAAGAGAAACTCGTCAACTACTATTCCTGCAGCTACTGGAAGGGGAAGGTTCCCCGTCAGGGTTGGATGTACCTCAGTATTAACCACCTTTGTTTTTATTCTTTTCTCATGGGACGGGAAGGTAAGTTGTCTAGAATTTCAGAGGGAAGCTTTGCAAAGTCTACTGAGGTGTTTGCTCTGAGCTCATAAGCCACATCAAAATATCAAAAATAAATCTGTAACTCTGACTGGGTTAACGCTGTGTCTTAACAATTTAGCAAGTGAATTCAGTTACCTTCAGTTCAATATTTGTAAAAAAAAAATATTTGTCATTAAGTAATAAGGATTCACCAAAGTTATAATTAATTTATAGACATAGACTCAACTCCATAATAATTACAAACTCAGAATTTATGTGATCTGAATTCGCTTCTCAAAACTAACAAACAAAACAATAATCGGTTTGGGCACACAACTCAGAGTTCAGGGAGATTGCAGGGTCGGGTGAGAGATCTGGGAGGCATTTCAAGAACCCGGGTGTTGACACAGCGTTGTTCCCTGTGCTCAGCCAAGCTGGTAATCCGGTGGGTGGACATCACTCAGCTTGAGAAGAACGCCACACTGCTTCTGCCTGACGTGATCAAAGCGAGCACAAGGTCCAGTGAACATTTCTTCTCCGTATTTCTCAACATCAATGAGACTTTCAAGTTAATGGAGCAGCTCGCCAACATAGCCATGAGGCAACTCTTAGACAATGAGGGATTCGAGCAAGATAGATCCCTGCCCAAACTGAAAAAGAAATCTCCTAAAAAAGTGTCTGCTCTAAAACGGTAGGTGACAGAGACAAAACCCGACAGACTTTAGAAACAAGAAACGCAGCCTTTGTTTATGAATTTTAACCTTGCCGAGCGACTTCAAGGGTTCTTGACCCTTTTCTGGGTATTGATGCAAAACTGGGAGAGACTCCCTGAAGTGCTCACAGCTCAGTAAGCGAGGCAGCCAGGGCCAGCTTCCACACAGTGATGGGAACTCTGTGCCCTGTGAGCAGAGGGCCGTGGCTGCACACCCAGCAGGACGCGCAGAGTGGGAAGAAAGGCCTCGGTGGAGGCTGCTTGCAGCCGGACTCTCAAGAGGTAGTGGGCGTTACTGTGCAGATTCGGCAGGGCGGGTATTTGGGCAGAGGGAATAACACGATGGGGGAAGCACAGGGGAAACACTCAGAGGGAAGCAAGTCTGTCACACATCCGGCAGGAGCCAGAGCTCAGGTGAGGAGAGGCTGAGAGAAGCCTGCAAATCCAGCTGGGGAAGTCAAGCTAGAGAGAGTAAGGGGAAATGGATGCTCCTAAGTGTCAGTGTGTGTGTGTGGAATTGCCCCAAACTGAGATGGGGAAAGAGAGAAGCAGGGCATGTCTGAGGGACGTGAGAGCTCAGTTTTGATCACGTGGAGTTGTTGCCTGGAGGACATCTCCTTGAAGATTGGACCAGTGACTGATGTGAAACTGGAACTCACTGGTGTACATCTCTTAGTTGGAATGTGACCAGAGGGCACTGCAGTTAAGGTGTCTTTGGTGATTTGAGACATGTTTCAGTAGAGGGTGGGGGATGAATAGTGGTACAGCAATGTGTTAAATAGCAAATGAAAGGCAAGTAAATGGGGTTAGGAAGTGTAGGCTGCTTCTTCAAGCAGAGGCAAAGGAGGGGGGGGACTGCTCTTTTAGAATGTACAAGATGTGAACATAGGATAGAATGGGAAGAGTCTGCTGATGATGATAGGTGCAGGGACAGGAGGGGGCACAGAGATAAAGCTATAAGAAAACAAATAATTTTTAAAGTGATATCTTCTGGGGCATAGAAAATAATTCTTATGTGTGCCGGTTCCTCTCTGAAACAGGGAAAGGGAGTAAGAGAAGGTGAGGACGGAGGTTGTTTTGGAGGTAGAAGGGAGGGAGCTGGAGGGAGCTGCTGCCTTATGCCTGTCCCTGCTCTGTGAAGCCAGAAGCTAGACCACCGAAGAGCTGAGGTAAGGTAGAGCTTGAAGGGAGAGGTTAAAACAACATGTATAGTGAGCAGGAAAAAGGGACTTATTCGGGGAAGACTGTAGTCAGAGGAGCAGGCTGAAGTCAGAAACCCTAGCTGCCCCCAGAGGTGGGGTGTTCCTGTGTTTTAGACAGTCTTGTCCATTTATGGCAGACAGTGACAGCCAGTGGATTTATGAAGCTTGTTTGGATTCTCATTAGGTCTTTCTTAAAGGTTAAGACAATGGAAGTGGCTCTGAATAAGCGTAAATGTAATCATCTCTTTAGAAATTATTGTATTATTTTAGAAAACAAATGACTTTCCTGTCTAGGCCTAGTTTTTCTAAGATTCTTTAACATTTACAGATATCGATTGCAAAATGTCTACATGAGGGATCTAAACATATTAAAATAATTTTATTATGCTTTTGGGTCATAGGGAGTTAGCTGCTTCAATAGAAAGCAGAGAAGGTAGGGGTAAGTCTGGCAAGATCGAGAAGGGGAAAGACAGGCTGTGGGACCTCCACTGCTACGTCTCTTAGAAGGTGTTGAAACATTTCTGTTGCGTGAGGTGAGTTGTGATTATTGCTTTCCAGTGACCTTGATGCCAGGGCCAAGAGCGAAAGATACCGTGCACTTTTCCGGCTGCCCAAAGATGAAAAACTGGACGGCCACACAGACTGCACCCTCTGGACACCCTTTAACAAAATGCACATTCTGGGGCAGATGTTTGTGTCCACAAATTACATCTGCTTCACCAGCAAGGAGGAGAACTTGTGTAGCCTCATTATTCCACTCCGTGAGGTAAGTGTCAGGTGAAAACGGATGTTCTGAAAGTTTCACTTGTAGCACTCTTTTGTGAGTCAGGAATACTTTTACCAGCAACTGATTGGCTTTTAACCGTGGGTGAGCTTTGTGTTTCTTTGGTGGCACCTGCCACCTTTCCATGTGTTCTCACTGTTACATGAGTCTGGGGCCTGGGAGAGCTCTCCCAGAGGCAGCCTCGTGATTTAACATGGACATTTTGTTGTGGCTCAGGTTTGATGTGGCCAACAGGTCAGATCACTGCCATTGGAAAGACAGCCTGTCATGTTCACAGGTTCCCCAAGAGGGGCTGTGGGGCCACACGGGGAAGCACCGGGGCTGGTCAGCAGGCACAGGGAACAGGATAGATGTGGGCAGGAGCCCTTATTGTGGTTTCTCTGGGAAGAAACAGGCCAGGAAGGGTAAGCAGGTTTAGGAGTGGCTAGTTTGACTAATTTCAGCAGGCTTTGCGGCATAAGTGCTGCCCCTAGTTATCTGGTTTCTGTCTCTGGAGTGATAAAGGCAGGTGAACAGTGGCCTGGAGTGTGAAAACTATATTACAAAGGTGGTTGGGGTGTGAGCTCTGCACTGGTCAGTTTGTACATGAAAGGCTTGCTCACAGGTGTGTCTTTCCTGTCACCAGGAGTTGACTTACTCTGGGAGGGGTGGTCCTACCAAGGTCAGCAAGGCCCCTAGATGGCAAAGCATCACAGAAAGTAGAAAATGTGGTTATTACACTTGGCTGCAGCTTGGTCTGAAGGAACTAGTCTAGGTTGTTTGGATCTGGTCTGCCAATTCCCTGCATTTAGAAGCACCTGGGCTGCTGGCCACAGTGGCAGATTTCTGAACCTACCCCAGGTCTTCTGAATCTGTAAGTTTTGGAATCTGTATTTTAGTAAAGTCCCAAGGTGATTCTCATGCACAGTAATGACATTGCACATTGTTAGTCTTTAAACATTTTTATTATGTCCAGGATTAAGGTTGGTCCTGTCATGTCTGCACAGGGATGGGTTTTCCTGGTACTTGTATGGCAGCCTTGCAGTGAGGTTTGGGATAGAGCAGGAACTCCAGATTAGGATGTAAAGGGCTGGCTACAGTTTCCAACTTGACAACTTACAACCTACCATACCATGGTCTTTTACTTTTTTTCTTTTTTTCTTTTTTTGCCCAGAGAAAATACCTTTATTATACAGGGATTTTCCTACATATATACAATGGGTTAAATTTTTGCACAGGGTGTTAAATGTACAACTGTTGAAATTGATGACCACAAGGTGCCTATTGATAATCAGATAACAGATTTTGTTCCCATTGATAACTACATAGTTAACCAGTCTTATCTGTATTTAAGAGAATGAAATACATCTCTTCCCCTTCTTTGGAGACATGTGGAATAGGAAAATGGAAGCCAAAGCATGTAGGCTACATTTGAATCCAGCTGTGCTCGCACAGAAAAGACAAGCGGATTTCCCTGTCAGCATGGTCTTTTTCTAGAAGTTGAAATGGTTAGAAGCTTTGACTATCTAACCAAGATTGTCCCTTTGTTAAGATTTCCTATAGTAAAGGATTCAGGTTTCCCTCTGCCTTCTTTTCTTAAAACATTTATGTGACCCAATTTTCTTTATTTTCTAATTTTAAGAATAATGCACTGTTACTAACTGAAAATGTATAAAAATACAGCCTAATGAAAAGAAAACAAATTTCATCCTTAAACCCCTAGAACCCATCATTCAAAGACAGCTACATTTAACATTCTGCTGTATGACTTAGTAGGCTTTTTCTGTACTTTGTTATGTATATATCATTTCTGTTATTTAGACATAAAACAGGAAATTTTTACTTTTTACTTATTTACCTTAACACTGAGTATATATTAAACTTTTCCTCTTACCATTAAATGTTCTTCTATAGTGTGATTTTAAATGACTGCATATTACACCATTAAATGGATATATAGAATTTATTTATTCAGTAATGTAGAGTTACACCTTTGCATGGTCTTTAGCTTTTTCCCAGTCATATGTGTAATTTTCCTGACATTAGTATTTCCTAGAAGTTGAATTGGTGGATCAAAAATAAGGCAACATGTTAGGCAATTAACATAGTTCTCCTTTTTTTTAGGATAAGCTAATACAAAGAATGTATTATGGCATTTTTTGAGGCCTGGATAAATTGTGGGGGGTGACTTCTGAGATGGATAATTCAACAGTACTTACATTTGGCTCTGAAATGCATTTCAAAACTTTTTCAGCAAATTTGCCTTTTTCGGTAAACTTCATTTTACTGTTACTAAACTTACTTCTATTCATCAAGTACTGTTTGAATGTAATAAAACAGAGTTACCCTGAAGGGATAGGGAAACCCACTGAGGGACTGAGAATGCACTTCGGATGTGCCATTTATGAATTTTAGCGTGTCATCACTGTTTATCCCGAGGGAAACGAGGAGCAGAACAGGGCTGGAAGCTGTGTCAAGGTCTGCTTTCCTGTTCACCAGCTCCAGCTAGCTGTTCACATTTTAGTGTGATTTTCCATATGATAGGGAGAGCACAGGCAAATGGAGAGAATGGGATTGATTTCCCTACCCATCTTTTGTTTTCCCTAACAGAGAGTAGGGCAGAGATAATTCAGTCATACTGCAGGGTTAAACAGAGGAGGGATGGTAGTGGAGGTGACATTTTGAGGTGAAGTCTGATGTGGTTGGTGGATGAGCCTTAAAGAAATGCTCCGGGAGACAGCGGTTCCCTCCCTTTAGCCTGGTGAATCCCTGAGATACATTAATGGTCGATCCCTAACCCCAACTAATGGAAGAAGCAATGGACTTGATGTAATTGTTATTATGTTTAGGTAACCATCATGACAGAAAAGCAGTGGGGCAGGGCTCCCGTCCTCCACCCTCCACCCAGACTCTGTTTGAGTAGAGTGGTCTCTCTGTGTACTGGATTCCTTTCAGAAAGAAATTAAGTGATTGATCTGCAGGAGCCTCTATGGGAAATGTTAGGGGTCACTTTTAGGACTGTATAAACTGGAAATTGTTTTACTTAAGTTTTTATAAATGAGCTGAAATATTGCCTGGAGATTATTAGCATATATTCCATACACAAGCTTAATAAGGTACACCAAATCAACAGATGTTCAGTGTTTACGCAGAAGCAAATGACTACAGAATTTGAAAAGGCAGCAGAGCAGGAGGATAAAGTGAGCTGATTAGGTTCCTCATTAGACAGAGATTCCAGATGAAATCTTTATTTTTAATCATAAGGTACCTTGTAAATGTTCCAAAATCAGTCCCAAGATTTGATTAAATTCCAGTTTATTTTATAACCAGGTTGGTGATGAAAATGTGTGTCATTAAACAATTAGAACACATAATTGTAGCTGTTACCCTTTTCTGGTGGCACAAAACATATGGCATAGAATTCTACTAGCACTCATTTGTCAGTGGAAAATATTGTGTGACCTGTGTGAGCATTCATATGTTTTTTTGTGGCCCCTTTGTGGGTATTTTTGTATTAGTGATCCAGCTGGGTAAATGACGTTCCACTTTGACATTGTCAAGATCCACCTGGCTACCTGAATTTTAGGCACAGAACTGGAAATTTTGGTTCCCTTGGCATTTGTCATTTAGTCTCAGACACCTGGTAACCAAAGGAATCAGAAAAAAAATCTGTTGTGAGGAAAGAAGCTGTGAGCCTGTGTAGCACACCTTAGGTGTCAGTACTCTTTTCATGATAGATTCTTTTCAAGTGTTCTTTTCATGATAAAGACATTGTTTATTTTTCTGTTTCTCTAGCTTTTTTTGAATGAGGGGAAAAACATTTTTGTACAGCTCCAGGTATCTCAGGGAATTCCTTTAAAAATATATAAATATACAGCTAGTTGTATGTATGTATAAAATCTGTGAGTGAAACCCAGGTCCTGAAGCTTCTGCCTTTATGGACCCCAGGCGTACCCGTGTTATTCTAGGGGCTGTGCAACTTTCTAAGCAGCTCCAATAGGTTTCCTCACTTTAAGGAGTAAAAGTTTTTAAAGCTCTGCTTTGGAGAAATGTATTTCCCATAAAAAGGCTGATGAAGAGGTTGAAATTGAACCTTCTAGACTACTTACAGATGGAAATGAAAATGAAGAGAGGAAGAGAAACTTAACTTTAAGCAGATTCTCTAGAACTGCTGCAAGCAAACCATTTATCTCAAGCTGGCCTTGAGATGGTTTTCCTAATGAGCTAAAGAAAAAAGTTTTAATGCATTTATCGTGGTTCCCAGCTGATGAAAATCCTATGATAAACCACCAAATATATGTCTTCAGTTCAGAGCTAAAATGGATGTCCCCCTTTCTTATTTTTTCTCCCATGAGGTAGACTCAACTTCAACAGGTGCGCACACGCGCACAGCCAGTGCAGATAAGGTAGTGAAGCTGTTTACATCCTGTCTCTTCAGAATTAAGCCTTTAGAACTTTGTGGTAGGAGGTGAAGGATGCAAAGCGCTGGGGTCTAAAGGAGGCATTTGAAGGATTGGTGGTGTTCTGAACCATCCCATTAAGCTCAGTGAAAGGAGTGAATGTCAAAGGTTGTTTCTTTCTCTTATGGATAATGCAGCAGCTGGGAATCCTATTTCTTATGGTTCTATGAAATTTTAATGAAAATCTAAGAATTCCTTCACAGCAAGGTTTTCAGCCTTGGCACTACAGACGTCTTGGGCTGCATTTTGTCAGGGGCTATCCTGTGCTCTACAGGATGTTTAGAAGCATTCCTGGCCTCTACCTAATAGATGCCATGGTACCGTCCACTTGGAACAACCAAATACTGCCTCTAGATGTTGCCAGGTGTCTCCTGGGGGCAAAATTACTCCCAACTTAGAACTACTGATTTAGAAAGACAAGCAAGATGATTCCATCTTCTCTATGAGCTCCAGTTTGATTGGCTATGAGCTGTTTTATTTTAATGCAACAGTATCAAAGAATCTCAGTTTGCCTCAGTAAATGTGGGTGGTTCCTGCAGAATGTAAAAGTCCCGTGCTCCTTCTTCAGTGTCCCTCAGGCTGTTTTCAAAGTAATGCTTTGTTTCGTGTTTCTTTTCAGGTGACAATTGTGGAAAAGGCAGACAGCTCCAGCGTCCTCCCTAGTCCTTTATCCATCAGCACCCGAAACAGGATGACCTTCCTATTTGCCAATTTGAAAGATAGAGACTTTCTAGTGCAGAGGATCTCTGACTTCCTGCAGCAAACAACCTCCAAAATATACTTGGACAAAGAGTTTTCAGGAAGCTACAACAGCTCAGATGATGAGGTCTGTGGAAGACACTTATGGGTGTTTTTGTTCATATTCTTACTCTACCCTGGAGTGTTCACCTCCTTGTCCCTTTTGTTTGATCTTCAAACTTTGCAGATGTACTGACATAAACCACCAACCCTGACACCCACACCAGTATTCTCAGCAATGTGTCATTTAGATTTCATGATGCTTGTATTTGGGATTACAGTGCTGGAAAAACCTTATAGATCATCTGGTTCTAACCCTCTTATTTTACAGTGGAAGAAAGTATTAAGTAATTTGTTCTGGTTACACAGCAGGTGACTCTGGTCCATATAGCCACACTAGTGAGAATGGTGCAGAGGTCACTAAAGGAAGTCTCGAACCTGAAATACAACATCATCATGGTGATTTGATTATGATAAAATATATATTGTGTCCCTGTTGAATTAGGCCCTGAACTGACATCCAGGGAAACTGGAGCCCCAGAAGATATGTGACTAGTTCAAATGTTAGAACAAATTACTGGCAGCTAAAATATGTAGTAAAGATGCTGAGCTCACAGGGAATGTCTGTGTCCCCATCCACCTGCTCCAAGGTTATGTGAGCATTTTGGAGGCACCAAAACTAAAGGAGGTGAAGGAGACAGTCCCATAAACAGTTGACTCAACCATGTCATGTTTTGCATGCATGCTAATCAGAGAAACAAATGGCCAACCTGTATGCTGCAAAAATGAGTCTAAACTACAGAGGAAAGAAACCTATTTTAAAGCTCTGTAGCCTGTGACCATGCACCTCTCTTAACCCCTGCCAAAATGACTGCCTGCTGCTTTTCTCCTGTTTCTTCACATAGCAAGAAATGTCTTGGGAACCATGAGGTAGCTGTTAGTATCTGTAACAGAGGACACTGAAGAAGTAGATTTTGCAGTACATACTGTTCCAGGTCTTGTTCCTCTCTGTATTGGCAGGCGTATTCTCGGCCCAGCAGCCTCATTTCCTCCAGCCCCCAGAGAAGCATGAGCTCTGACGCTGACGGAGAGCGCCAGCTTAACCTAAACGGCAGCAGCGCACCCACAGCCACTCAGGCCCTGATGACCATGTACCGGCGGCGGTCTCCTGGGGAGTTCGACCCGAAACTGGTGGGCGCCTCTGCTCCTGCCTGACACTTCCTGTATTAGACTGATAGCTTTAAAAAGTCTTTTAATAAAAGTAGATTTATAAGTATCTATGTAAATAGCTATTTTTCTATAAGTAAGGTAGATTTTTCTATATATGTTAGTAGGTTTCAGAGGGACTCCTTCATGGAAGGAGATGAGTTATAGAGGGTAAGAGGACTTGGTTTTTAAGTCAACCCACAAATAAGTACATAAATTTTTCAATCCACATTTAAACAATGTCAGTTCACTTTCACTTGGAGGTATAATTTGCATTCTGCTGACCCCTCTCAGGTAAGTAGAATCCTGACACTGAACCAGAAAGCTTCATGGCAGAACCACAGGCTACAGTACATGTGTCAAATTAGGGGAGGGCTCTAGAAAATCTGAGTCTTTCATTCTTGTAAGTTCTGTGCAGAGCATAAAACTGCTCCATTCCCTAGGGAAAATACACTGACCTGTCGTCAAGTTCTCCTTACCATCCTGAAGGCACTTTGGGATGTAGTGACGTTTCATTATCCCTTTCAGGCCAAAGAGTTTTTGAAAGAGCAAGCCTGGAAGATACACTTTGCTGAATATGGGCAAGGGATCTGCATGTACCGCACAGAGAAAACACGGGAGCTGGTGCTGAAGGGCATCCCCGAGAGCATGCGGGGGGAGTTGTGGCTGCTCCTCTCAGGTACAGCTAGGCCTGGGTGGGAGCAGGGCCCTGGAGCATGCGGAGCCCCAGGCTTCCCTTCCACCACCTGTCATGCATCCCAGCTCTTTCAAACATGCCCCAATTCAGTGCTAAGTGTCCTTTTCTCACCAGAGTGTTGAAATCCTTCAATAAAAATATAGGACTCAGAGTCAGCAGTCCAACTGTTGATGCCACCATCCCCTGCCATGAGTCCTCATAGTCTCTTCCTTGTCTTAACTAACACTACTTAGGAAAAGAGAGAACTCGAAGGAAAAGAGTATAATTCTCTGATTTTTGGAGTCCT
The DNA here is from genome assembly GCF_040802235.1 of Manis javanica. Lineage (NCBI taxonomy): Eukaryota > Metazoa > Chordata > Mammalia > Pholidota > Manidae > Manis > Manis javanica. Next base: position 51,721,164 of record NC_133160.1, read on the forward strand.
TTTTCCCTTGCCCAGCTGTGCCAACATCACAGAAAACGTTTAAGTGGGGCACATGGGCCCAGCAGTCACCAGGCCAGGGGTGGAGGAGACAGAGGAAAGAGAAAGCCTCAGCCTTGGTTTTTTGCCACCTCTTGAATTTGCTGGTTATCACTGGAGACTTGAAGGAGAGGCCAGAATCTGCACTGGAACTGAAAACCCACCCAGGTCATACTTTCACTTTAAGCTGGAGATACCAGGGAAGACGGACAGGGACGTGCTGTGGACCTGTAGGAAAGATGTGTCCATCTCCACTGGTCCACAGCCAGGCCCCTGCCCCACCAGACACTGCTGGGCAAACCTCTGAGGCCTGCCATAGGAACTGGAGGCCCCTCAGGCTAAGCCAGTCCCTCATTCCTCCCAGCCTCAAGCATCCAGTATATCCCAGGGATTGATTCTGCCTTAAATATCAGGACATTCCTTCAGCGACACTAGTCTTTAAGTTACTTTAACTGCTTAGAGGCTTGAAATGTAATCATCTTAAATAGGCTTATGTGAATATTTTTACTTGCAACTAAGATGGTCCAAAACAAGTACTATTATCAAACCCTCTTATTTTAAAAATGACATTAGAATTTAAAGAATATTTACCGAACTTATAAAGCTTTAAAAAAAGAGAGAGAAGTTTGTAACTCTTTCTAAAAGTAGATATAAATGGTAATTGTCCACAATAAGATGTGTTAACATCTCAGAAGTAGGGGAATAGAATCGGCTTTTTTAGTTTCATGTAAAACTACTTTGTTCTAGCCTCATTTACATGTCTGTTTTTCATTTTCCTTAAGTAGACCAGCCATAATTCCTCATTTGGAAACCAAAATTTGAGTCAAAGCATCTCTGATTACAAATCCACCCAAAAATATCTTCACCATCCAGTTTTCTGTCTTCCTTGTGTTTGGTGAACATGTCACCTTCACAACCTGATTCAGATCCATAACAGGGCAATCGAGAAATTCCATTTTCCTCCTCCTTATTCAAATTTGATGTTATTTACAGCACATTTTTGATGAAAATGAAACTCAAACTGAGTGCCAGAAAACCACATATAGCAGTTCACAGTCCTGTTACAGAGACTCATTAAACCCAGGGTTTTCTCGAACAGTGATGACCTTTGTGAGCCAGAGGGCAAAATGATTGACATGCGACCTCTGTGGCATGGATAACTGAGCCCATGTTTCTACTTAGTTCATGGTTGGGGGTGGGGGTGGGGTGGTTCATGTGCAGCCCTGCTTGCCCTTGCAGAGAAGCCCACTCCCTGCCTGGATGCCACCCTGCTTCCTGTGACTCTTAGGGCCACTGAATCATGCATGGTGATACCCATGGTGATGTGCAGGCCAGGTGGCAAGAAATCCTTGCAAAGCTCCCTTGAGAACAGAGCACTGAGCAATGTTAAGTTGCTGGTAAGCCTGGCTCTGGAGTGACTGTCAGTGACAGGGACTGAGCCAGTCCAGGGGCTCTAGTTTCTGATCAGTAAATACAAATCAGTTTACCCTGTCATTACACACACACACACACACACACACACACACACACAATATGTACATTTGTATGTGTATTTTATACATATATATGTGTATGCATATAATTTATACTTAACAGAAATTATATTTAATTATATTTAAACTTAGATATTTTCATACAAGGTTTTCTGTCTTCAAGAATCTTAAAATGCAAGTATCTCAAACTAGTGATTCTCACCCCTGTCTCCAGCCTTATCCCCACCACCTGAGGAACTCCCAGCAGGAACAGTGGCTCACCACTGCCAGGAGGCCCCTCACTGCCCTACAGTTCTAAAAATCCCGCCGAGTATTCTGATCTCTCCCCCTACTCTTCAGTATGACTGTTTGAGCCCTTCAGGGGGTTATGCTTTAACAAGTGTATTTTTCATATGTGTTAGCAAGCAGTTTTCAGACTTGTGAGAGACAGAAACTCCTTTTAAAACCCTAATAAAGTAGCAGCAAAGCTGCTGTGGCTGAAGGAAGGGCTGAGACAGGGAGACAGGGAGACCTCGGCTCAGGTGCCTCTCCCCCAGGGCAGCCCCGCAAGATTGTTGGTAGAAGTTCCTTGGCACCGGTCTGTAGTTGGAGGCCCTCACTTGGGAGGCTATTAAATAACCAGCCTCCTACAGAGCTGAAAGAGGGAGCGACCACAAAGGGGGTTCATGAGCCTTGCTGCCATTGCCGCGCCACATCACCCACAGTATTTCATGACTGCTTCACACGCATCCTCCGAGTAGTAGGGAAAGTGAAGAGGTTCAGCTGGTCAGTTGGGGTTGCAGGCCAAGGGCGGGGCTTCCACTCGAAAACCGCATCTGTTGTATTTCCTAGGGGCCATCAATGAGAAGGCCACACACCCGGGGTACTACGAAGACCTGGTGGAGAAGTCCATGGGGAAGTACAATCTCGCCACGGAGGAGATCGAGAGGGATTTGCACCGCTCTCTTCCAGAGCACCCAGCTTTCCAGAATGAAATGGGCATTGCCGCTCTGAGGAGAGTCCTAACAGCTTATGCTTTTCGAAATCCTAACATAGGGTATTGCCAGGTAAATGACACAGATGGTTTAGGCTTCAAAAAAATTGTTTTATTAGCCAGTAAATGGGAAGAAGAAAGGCTTTATGTTAACAAAACAACCACTGCACCAGAGTATCTCCCCCTGGGCGTTACTGGCATCATGGGCTGGATAATTCTTTGTGTGGGGCTGTCCTGTGCTTTTGTAAGATGTTCAATAACTTTTCTGTCTAATAACATCTACCCACTAAATGCCAACAGAGATCCCAGCTGTGACAATCAACATGTCCTTATACATTACCAAATGTCCCTTGGGGAGCAAAATCTCCCTGGGCTGAAAACCGCCTCCTTGAGCAGAGGAGCTGGGGGACCGGAGTGCCCTTTCTGGATCTACCACCATCTAGCTGGGAGACTTCAAAAAGTCACTTCTGGGGGCTCCCTGAGACACCCTTCATCCCTTCCTGGGGTAATAAGAGAGCATGCCTCAGCACCAGGCCTATAATTCTGGATTCTAAGTTCCACAAAGTTCCTATTTTGTATCCTTCTAAGCAATAATGTCCTTGAGAGTATATCTTTCACATGCTATGATTATATTTTAATATACATGGAAGTAAATGCTTAATTCATTTGGTGTAAAGAAAATGTTGCCCACATACCATCTAAAATAATCTTATACTGGTACATACATGGGAAGCTCCAAGATAATGCTACCTTAGATTTAAAGGCCATGTATTCAGAAAGGTCTTCCCTGACCATCTAGCTAAAAGCTATAGCAGGCTTAATTCCTCTACTCACACACACACAGAGTACAGGTCACCCTTTACCACATTATTTTTGATAGTGTTCAATTTGAAAATATACACAAAAATTGATTAACCAACATTTACACCTTTAGTCTATCTCTCTGACACCAGCATGTAAGGCCCATGAGACTTGTCCCTACAATGCCCCCTCTCCCCACCTACCCATCCCCCAATACCTGTTACAGAGCCTGTTACAAAGTAAAAAATCCCAACCTTGATGAATGACTAAGGAACTAACCATGAACATAACCATGTACTAGAATCAGCAAGTTAGTTCCCAAGTGGAATTTTAATGATTTCACTTGGGAACATATTAAGACTTATAAGAAAGAACCTATTAGAGTAAAATTCCTTTTTTGACATTTTGTAAAAGTCTGATGAACAATTACTGGTTTCCAAAACATCAAAAGCAGTACAGGAGTTAGCTGGCTTCTCATGTAATAGACTTCCTTATCATCTTTTGATCTTCCTCCTTTCAATTAAGTAGACTATTAAACTAGTTGAACCTTGATTGGTTACAAGCTATCTGATAAAATCTTTTAATAAAGTACATTACCTTAGAGTTTAAATCACTGTTATTTGTTACTATCATCCTCATTCAGATGCAAGTTCCAGGTGAGGTATTAACTTTGGAAGCCCTCCTTGTTCTCTAAGGAGAGCCTCAAGCTCTGTGCACTTGGTTGTAGAGACCATTATGAAAGATTTAAAGGGAACTATTTATTTCACTAAATTAAAGATTAAAAATAGGCAGAATTTAGCAGGTAAATGCTTTGTCAAATAGCCTTTGGGCAAAGCTTTGAATGAGCATTTAACTGTGTGGGAGCTCAGGCCTTTGTGAATATTGGTGGTCTGGAAGAAACACGAACAGTTACAGGCTCAAAGACTTAAGGGTTTTTACATTTTTAAAGGGTTATCAACAAAATGAAACTCAGAAGAATGTGTCTAGCTTACAAAACCTTTAATTATGTATTGTCTGGCCCTTTCAGAAAATTTTGCTGGCCCTTGTAAGTCTAACTCAGTAATTTTTTAGGTTAACAAATTGCTTGCATGTTAAGATATATTTGATGACATCCTCTTTCATTCCTCTAGGCCATGAATATCGTCACCTCAGTGCTGCTGCTCTATGCCAAAGAGGAGGAAGCTTTCTGGCTGCTCGTGGCTCTGTGTGAGCGCATGCTTCCAGATTACTACAACACCAGAGTTGTTGGTATGTGGGGAAGCTGTTGACATTTTAACCCGTTTCTCATCAGGGAGATGTTTCTACAGCTAGGATACCAGCAGGAACACTATTTGCAGTTACCAAATGGGAATGAGAAGGCTTGAATCAGTGTAGATTGTACACAAGGAGCCCCATGGAGCTTAAGAGAATACACGTGTCATTATTATAGAAATTATTTTAGAAACATTTGATATAGGTGTCACTCTATGGTATGTATGTGAGAATTATTCCAACTACACTGACCATCAACCTAAAAAAGTTTGACAAGAATTCTTCCATGACAAGAATGGAATCTATGGAAGGCAAAAGTATTCAAAAAAGGAGTGGATAAAATAGCATATAAAGATTTATCTAAAGCTAAGTTTCTCAGGTATTTTTCAGAATGGGTTTCATTGCAAAACAAACAGTAATTGTGAGCATTTAAAAAAGTATTTGTTACTCTTTATATATAATCCACTCGAGTGTTAGACATCATTTTAGCAGGACAAGCTTTTTGTTGCTTGTGTCGTAAAATGTATGCTTTATGCTTCCCTGTTGTGTTCTGTTATTTCTAAACATTTTGAACACTAACTGGATTCATTGGAAATATTCTCCAGAAATATCCGTAAGTTGATCTTAAATGTGTACAGCAGGAATGCTTTTAAATTTAAAAAACAATCATTTTTTAAAAATGACCCATGGGTGGGACCATGCATCCAAAAGAGAAGTTATTTAAAAATAAGTTTGCCAAGAAGTGGAGCGAGGTAGATAGATATACACTTCATGCCTAAGCAAACATTACATTGCCAACAAAAGAAACTAACTGTATAATCACATGTTAAAAAAACAAAATTCAACAAAGTAAAATTAAAAGGTCTGTTTGGCTTTGTTAAGCAATTCTTGAATCAGACAGCATCTCCTCTGGCAAGTAAAGAGTTGCTGCCTTGAACTGCAGAAAAGGAAAGGTTTTTAAAGGTGGAAAGGGAGCAGAAAAAAGGAAATTATTAGCAGAGAGCCCATTGTTTTAGGCAAGGTCACCCTCATAAAAGAAATGGAATGAGTCTAAGTAAACTTCCTAGTGCTAACTAGGAAGTCCTATGTTGACTGATCAAAGGTCACATTCCTGGGGCGCTGACACTGCGGTTAGGTTAGGTATTAAGTCTTGGTTTGCTAACATGAGGCCATTAGCATGAGTGACTCTACCTTTGGGTCTGTGGTTCTCTTTTTAACACATGAAAATTTTGTGAACAGACCATTTCAGTAATCCTTCCAGCTGTCATGACATTGTTCTTTTATGACAGGACAGGGAAGCAGGACAGGAAGACCCTAGAGCAAGAAGGTGCAGCCAGAGCTAATCTGGTGACTGGGCCGTGTTGACATGTTGGTCTAGTGACTAGTAACACAGTAACAGCGAAACAGCAGAGAAAGGAACAGAGTTCTGTCTCTGCAGCAATTGTGAGCTGGCTTATTTTATTCAGGCTGTTGGACTAAGTTCATAAGAGACGCCATGAAATAACGCCTGGCCTTTGTGCCCCCTCCTGCAGGTGCCCTGGTGGATCAGGGAGTGTTCGAGGAGCTAGCACGAGATTGTGTCCCGCAGCTGTATGACTGCATGCAGGACCTGGGCGTGATTTCCACCATCTCCCTGTCCTGGTTCCTCACCCTGTTTCTCAGTGTGATGCCCTTTGAGAGTGCCGTTGTGGTTGTCGACTGTTTCTTCTATGAAGGAATCAAAGTAATATTCCAGTTGGCCCTGGCTGTGCTGGATGCAAATGTGGACAAACTGTTGAGCTGTAAGGATGACGGGGAGGCCATGACTGTTTTGGGAAGGTAACACACGAAGCCTCAGTTTGAAGACCACCTCTGGTTTCTTCTTGTACTGTTTCCATCTATGTTTTCCCTTGGTTTCATGAGTCATAACTGGCTTGGTAGTAATCAATGCCCACCTCCCTCTGTGCCTAAGGGCTTATTTTCATGTGTTTTGTCTTTAGAAGTTAAGGGAATTCCATTCTGTTCGTAAGGAAATTCTTGTCTTTTGTCTTAAGATGCAGTAAATGAGTGGAGAACTATAATGGGAGAATTATAGATTCACCTTCCAGTGACTTCTGATCCATTTCTTCTTCCAGGTACTTAGACAGTGTGACCAATAAAGACAGCACGCTGCCCCCCATTCCTCACCTGCACTCCCTGCTCAGTGATGATGTGGAGCCTTACCCTGAGGTAGACATCTTCAGACTCATCAGAACTTCCTATGAGGTAAGTCATGTTTCCTACCTGAGCATTACAGCACCCTGGAAATACTCTAAAGGGGATCAGCTGGATGTCTGCCACACACTTCCTTTGCTATCTATGGGGGTGCCTGCTTTCTTTACGTTCTGACAAAGAGCTGACAGTTTTGAGCTCCAGAGATGGATACTGAATGGAATCTAGGACATCTTCTAGACCATGAAACAAATAGGCTAAAGCCATGAGCAGGTCTGGCCCTCCAGTTCTGTGCTAGGCCCACCCTGAGGTCTGATCAAGTAGCAGGTCAGATTCAACTCTGGGAGGATTGCAGAGGGGCTGGTGAGAGCAGGCTGACCTGCACAAATCAGCTCACCTCCTTTTCTCATGCCGATTACTCAGATCATCGCTGAAACAGACAAGTCAATCCTTCCCATCCAAAACTTGTAGAATACCCTGTATCATCTAGAGGACAACCAGGGCCCTAGGATCCCTCTAAAACTGCTTGGCCTGGGTGCGGAAGGGTGCCTTCTGGAATATGATGACCTGGATCTGGTCTGAATCCCAGAGCAGCATTAACAAGCTTCTAGGGGTGCAGGAACTGTGCTGCCATGTGCCCCACAGCCTTTGGTGGTTTGTGGGGTCCCAAGGACTCAGTGCCTGTAACACCTCCTGGCTCCTTCATTCCCTCATTCTTGCCTCTGCAAACTTTTATAGAAATGATCATTAAGAAAGAACATGACTCTTCTGCTGAGCACACGACGCACTTTTCAGATATTTTGGGATTGCATGGCTGGCGATTGTCAGCATTTTAACTGGCAACAACCTGAATAAGGGAGAAATGATGAGGGACAGGCTGAGGTCAGAAAGTTTCTCCTCAAGAGAATTAAAACTTTAGTGTATTTTTAAAATTAGTGTGGATCCAGAAACCTTTTCAGAAATATATGTCTTAAACTTATGTTGGGAGAAAGACTCAACATAATTTAAATTAGTAATTTTTTAAGACTTTCATTGATACTGTACATATAGTAAAAACAAAATATTTTTAGTATGTTTTAGAATTATAAAAATAATCTACATTTATTTTTTTTAATGTGGAAACTGTAGCAGAATATGAAAAAAAATAAATGACAGTTGGACTCTAAACAATGAAGGGGTTAGGGTCCCTGACCCCTCCCTCCACAGTCAGAAATCCAGCATAATGTTTGACTCTCCAGAACCTTAACAGATAATAGCCTTCTCTTGACCTGAAGCTTTACTGACAACGTAGTCACTTAACATGTATTTTAATATGTTATATGTACTATATGTCATAATCTTACAATAAAGTAAGATAGGGAAAAAATGTTATTCAGAAAATCATAAGAGTAAATGTTTACAACACTGTACTATATTTATTGAAAAAATCTGCTTATAGGTAGACCCACACAGTTTAAATGTCAACTGTATATCCTATGAGCATTCTGCCATATTTCCTTCAAGTATGTTTTTATATTTACCATGTACACTTAAAAATGCATTCCTACAAAAAGTACTTTGTAACATTCAAGTTTTCACTTAAAATATACTATGAGCATTCTCTATTAAATACTGTTTGAAGACATGGTTTTAACAGATTGTTATACTCTGCTTAAATAGACACCAGAATTTTTTAGCTGGTCCCCTTGTGTTGGACTTTTACTTTGGTCACTTCCAAATTTTCAGTATTATAGGGTAAATGTCAATGTTGTTATTATTCATATATACACAATATGTGTATATATGTACACATACACAAATACTGGTACACAAATACCACATCTCTGATTGTACACAAATACACATACTTGTACACAAATATCACATCTCTGATTATTTTCTTTGAGTCCATTCTTAGAAACAGATTTATGGCAATAGCTCAAAAAGCATGAATTACTTACATGCTCCTGGCACACAGTGTCCAATTTCCATAAATGAAGTCTAATTTATATTTTCACTAGTAGAGATTAGGGGTGATGTTTCCATTACTCTCTCCAAAACTGGTTATAGTCATAATGAGGTTTTAAAAACCATTGCTCCAGGATTTTTGGGTAGTATTCTACCAGAAATTTTGCATGGTTATTTTTCTAGAAAACAAGGCCATATTAAAGACAGTAGTTAACTATTATAGCTGTGGATTGTTTTTCTAAAGGCATCCCCTAAAACCTTTATTGTTAAGAAAATTCTGGACCAAACTAATAAATCTTGGTGTAGGGAAACTCAGCTTTATTCTTGATAGCAGACAAGCTAGCATCATTTTTAACAGGAAAGAGAAGAGAATGGAGACCAGACTGAGGACTGGTTTCCATTTACACCCTGTCTGGCTGATCCCCACTGGGAACCCTTAGGCTGCCAGACTCCCTATTGCAGGACACAGTAGCAGTTTCCTTCCTCCGCCTGGATATCATTTATACCAATGCCTGCACTACCTAGCCTCTCACTGCACGATGACTGGGTTTGTATTTTCTCTTCTCTGCTTGGTGTCACTGCCCTGCTTGTAAGTTCCCAGTGGCTCCCTGATATCTACAGTATGTCAGCCTAAAGAGAACACTGCAAACTCCTAAACATTAGATTGGTGATTCTCAATCCTGCCTATGCACTAAATCACTTTAAAAAAATAATTTTTTTAAGCCTTGCTTTTAAAAGCATTCCCAGGCTGTAGTTATATCTGAATCTTTGGCATGAGGCCTAAGAATAAGTATTTTTTAAAAGTTCCCCTGGTGATTGCAGTGTCTGGTGAGGGTGGAGAATTCACTGTCCTAGATGCAGAATGGGGCCACTAGTCGCAGGAGCTGATTATAACTGGTTTGGTCTAGGGCATGACACTGGAGTGCTGTGAGGCAGGCAACACATTTTTTTCTGTGCTTCAGGGTAATTAGCCAGGAAAATAGAAAAAGAGGAAAAATACTAAAAGCACAGCCAGCTTTGAGATCTGGTCAGGGGCTCCCCAGGTTGCTAGTGGTTGGTCTGATACCTATCAGGTTTCACCTCATAAGTAGAGATGATAACTATTCATAAATGCCTTGTAGGGGAAGTCTTGGTTGCTTTACGTTCTCCCAAGCCCCTCCTGGAAGGAATGCTATAGACAGTCTGAGAGGCAGTTTTCTTCTCTGTGCACCCTGTGCGTGAGGCTCAACAGTTTTGTGGCATTGGCATTATGCAGAGGTGGAAGACCAAGTCCCAGCCTTCAAGTTGACTCTAGCCTAAGATGACTCTCCTAGAAGGCACACGGGTATATTCATAAAAGACCTCACAGCAGGCAGAAACCTGCAGTTTCTCCATGTTCATTACGACCAATCCTGGTGGGTTTAATCTGTGGTACGTTAAGCAGGGAAGGGATGTGGCTAACAAAACACAAGAAATTTGTGCAGGACAGACAGTTATGAAAGTTTAGGATTATGTGTCAGGCTTATTAGTGATGAGGGCAGTAGGTACCACTCACTGGGCAGGGCAGGGTGCTGGGTGCTTGCAGACAGCCCCACCAGGGGCATGGTGACCCATTGTAAGGTGAAAATCTAACTTGACAGAAATGGAGCTAGTGTTTTCAGTCCATACAGTTAGAAAGTGACAGAGTCAGGATCCAAATAAGCATTCCTTAGCATTAAAGGCAGAGCCACTGGGGCTGATGTGGCTGGAAGGGAGATGGAACTGTAGATGTACATAAGGTCATGAGGTCAGTTGGTCCAGGAGAAGCTAGTTAGTGATTAGTTTTGAAATCACTCATTGATTTGCAAGGTACCCAACAGCCACTGGGAGCTGAGGTGAGTTTATCTTCAAGTCTATTATTTCTGCTCCCTGTGTAACAAAATGGGGTGAAAGGGGCTAAAGCAATAAACTCCTAAAAGAAGATAACCACAGTGTGCCAGTGGGAGGAGACCCAGAGATGCAAGCAGGATCATTTGTCTCTTCATTATTCAGAAATCTTTATTTAAGGTTTTATAAGGGCCTGTTTTAGGCCAGGCATCGTGCTCAGCCCTGGGGATACATTATCAACACTTGGTGTGTATCTCTTTTCCATCTTCATTTCTGCTGTGTAGATCATTTCAAGCACAGTACAAGTCAGAAGGATGATATAATGCTTTTCCATTACCTATCACACAATCCCAACAATTATCAACCTTTTTCTGATCTGTCTGTTTCATCTAACTCCTTCATTTCTTTTTCTGGGATATTTTTTAAACAAACTCTAGACAGCATATTTCACTTGTAAGCCCTTCATTATCTCTCTCTAACAGGAAGACCTTTGGGGCATGACATTTTTTGCTAATCCACAGCTTTGATTTTCAAGTCCAATTTTAAAAATTTGTTCATGCTCCTCCCCCTGCTAAAAAAATGTAGACCTCTAAGTTGTTTACCATCTGTTGTTCATGGAAGCTTAGTTACAACATTAGCACATTTTGCTTGATTTAAAGATATGTGCTTTTTTTCTTCCATCTGGCTAACAGTAGTGAACCCCATTCTATATACCAGAAAAATAAGTGCCCCATAAATTAAGAAACATTTAAAAGGCACGTTACAGCATAATTTCAATAACCTACTCTTGTTTAAAAGCAGAAGTAAACCATAGAGTTTGGATTTTAGAAATGATGCCTTCTTTTGTTTCAGTAAAGTTCTGAAACTTATTTTCAGAATTTAAATTTGTTTTTGCTTCAGAATTTATTATTTTGGTAATTTAATTTTGTTTCAGTAAGGTTCTAAAGTTCATTTTCAGCATTTAAAATTCTCCTTGTGGTAAGCAGGTTTGTTCAAATCATTTCATGGCTTTATGGATTAAGAATTTTTTTTAAGGTGTAGCCTTTGACATTTTTGGTCCTCTCTGGAAGTTTGAGAAAGAGGAGCCTCTTGAACTTGGTAGCACCTCGCCCTGATGGTGGTCTCTTTTCAAAATCTGTGTCTGCTCTCTGTGATCCCTGTCTTCCCAGCAGTGCAAGCAACAGCTTTGGAGGATGCGGGGCACCACAGAGAGGTTTCCCTCTTGTCCCACTCAGGAATGATGGTGGGGGTGGGAGAGGCCAGAGAACATAAACTGGGAACTTGGGATAGACTCATCTCCACATCATTCCTTTATCTGAGCTGCTTGCTCCTTGTTCCAGGTTTGTGCAGAGACAAAGGATCACCTACACACAGGGTTGGTGAGGGTGGCATGATATGAGGGGCTGCATACCTAGTTGGTGGTTGGTATGAGCAATGGTGGCTGGGGTTGGGGGAATGGAAATGTCAGCAAGAAGAGAAGTACTGCCTGCACTGAAAATTGCCCTTCAGCTCAAAAAGACATAAGATATTAGATTGGAAAATTAGGAGCAGGCCACAAAAAAACATTCAGATAAAAATTAATTAGGAAAGAGATGTAAAGAAGATAGATAAATTTGTTTATTATTTAAGGAAGGGGAGGTTTTAGAAAATCAAAATAATTTAAGGCTCCCTCACCCCCATCACTAAATTCTGTTTGTTAGAAAAAGTATTGTTACATTAGGGAATTAGTTCTTTTCATTGGAACTGAAATGTGCAGTGCCTGTGAGAAGGTATTATACCCAGGCCTTTGCCCTTGTCTTGGGTAATGGGAAATCTTGACTCCAGGATGTACTGAGCCAACTTTTGTTTGTCTTATTTTTAGCATTCCATTCTATCAGCTGCTCCAAAAGCGTTGGGAGAAGGGGGAGAGAGAGAGAGACCAAGGCTCAGCCATTCTCATTGCTCTTTTCCTTTAAAAATCCTCCAGAAATAGCCAGCCAGCAACCTGGAGTCCATGATTTCCTCTCAGGTTAGGGCCATCTGCTCCAGATGGAAGGGCCATTGTGTTCTGTCTGCGCTGGGCCAGAGGCCTGGCTGAGGGAAGAGCCCTGCCTAGCAAACAGCAGATCTGCTGCTAGCTGGGAACAGACGTTAATTAAATATAAAACATACTGGGCTGTTGGAATGTCAGGCTCGGGTAGAAATAACTCTTTCCTTAGCAATTTGCAAAGATTGCCAAGCTAAGGTGTAATATTAACTATTATTGCTACTTTATATTAATGGATCTTTATCCTTAATGGCAGTTCTATAAGGACAGTTTTAGGGCCTCATTTTACAGAGGAAGAAACTAAGAATCAGAAGACTCAACTGAATTGCCAGAGTCCCACAGCTAATTAGTGAAAGAACAAGAATTTGAGTCAAATTTTGTTGAGCTCCAAAATGTTTGCTCTGTTCTACCCAGAGACAAGGAAGAATTTATGGTCTGATAGAATGGTTGGTGCAGTCATGAAGCCAATGTCTATGCCTCAGATACACAGCTCAGCCCATTGGAACTCTGAGTAACCTATAGAGAGAGGCCATTTATAAAGCTGCCAGATAAAATACAAAACTTAGACATACTTAGAGTAAAAATATTATTCATTGTTTATAAAATTTAAATTTAACTAGGCATCCTGTGTCTCATGTATTCTTCTGTGTTGAATCTGGCAACCCTATGCATTAATTGAGTACCAGCTGTGCTCTGCAGCAAGTCCCAGCAGTGAACTGCTAGGGCATCTTCCCAGGATGAGGCTGTGAGTGCAAATTCTGGAATCAGCCTGGGTTCAAACTTGGCTTTCCCACTACCAGCTCTGTGGACTTGGGCAAGTTAATGAGTTTTGTTAAACTTCCGTTTATTTGTCTATGAAATGGGGGTCAGAAGAGACTTACTTCTTGGGATTATCATGTGGATTCAGTGTATTCCCCAAATATAAGTTGAGCCCCTACTGCGGATCAGCACTGTCCTCTGCTTGGTGGATATAGGCTGTGCCCTCGTCTCATCATGATGGTGACAGGTCTAACAAGTAAAGACCTGTGCAAGGTAATGATAAACTCAAGGGAGAAGGAACACAGCAGGGCAGCAGGTGGGGATATGCTGTTTCTCTGAAGGTTTGTTTTTCTGGTGAAGTGACATTTAGCAGAGTCACAAATGGCTAGGGGAACACGCTCATGGATATCTGAGAGAAGCACATTCCAGGCAGAGGGCAGCCAGGCAGGGATCCTGGCTGGTGGCTGAGCCTGTATGATGGTCTTGAGAAACAGCAATGAGCCCCTGTGACTGTAGAGGGTGAGGAAAGGGTAATGGCAGATGATCGGAGAGGTGCTATGGGAGGGGGAGAACATGGAGGCTTGTAGGCCTGCATAGGACTTGGAATTTGACCCTGAGTGAGCTGTAAAACCATTGGAGTTTTAAGCAAATGAGAGGCATCATCTTACGCAGGTTTTAAAAGGACTACTCTTGCTTCCAGGGGGAAAATAAAAGTGCAGTGCCTCAAGGAAGCAAGGACATCAGTTTAGAGGCTACTGTAAGAAACAATAGTGGCTTAGACTAGAGTGGTAACAGTAGAGGAGATGAACAGTGACTGGGAATCCCTAGAGAGAAAGTGTTGATAGAAAAAGAGGCCTACAGACTAAGCCCTGGGGTTCCCTGAGGTGGAGAGACAGAGAGGGTACGCAGAGACAGAGAAGAAGTAGCCAGTGAGGGATAAAGAGATGAACAGAATTAAGTGGAATTAAAGCAAAACATATAAATATATACCAAGCAACATACTAAGTAGTTTATAAGTTTTAGTTCTTGTATTAGCTGGAATTACAGACTAGGCTGTTGTAACAGTAGACCCCAAAATAGAGGTAAACAAGACAGAAACTGGTTCTTTTCTCACTCTCAGTCTGCACAGACAGTTCAGGCTGGTGTTGAGCTCACTCACATCAGGCACTCAGGCTTTTTCTTATCAGCTCTTGAGAAATGTCTTATCCCCCCAGGAAAAAGATAGGGTGGATCCTATCTTTTATACACCTTTCCTTTAATACACCTTTCCTTTAATAGCCCTCACCATTCTACTCACATCCATAGTCATCTGGCCACAACAAGTGGCAAGGGAGGCTGGGAAATGTAGTCTTTACTGAGCATCTGGGTTCTCAGCTGAAATTTTGAATTCTGTGTGTGAGTGGAGAACAGACAGGTACAGGAGAGACAACTGACAGTCTCTGTGACATCCATGAGCTGTCTCTAATATTTGGCTTGTTAGATAACGCTAGTCCTCATTTATTAATAATTAGTTAATTATTAACTCTCTGTATACCCATACTGTACCTAAACACAAAGGTAATTTCTCAACTCCCTAATTGTCACTCACTTTCAAATTTCTTCATTGTGTTCTGTTCTAAAATGTTACACTGTAACTTCAAAGGCACTCCTTAAGAAAAAAAAAAGTTATTTTGAAACAATTATAGATTCATAGCAGATAGCAAAGAAATGTACAAGGAAGTCACATGTGTTTCTTCCCCCAGGCCCCTCCCCTGCAGTGCTAACATCCCAAACACCCTGGGTACAGAATCAAAACCAAGAAATTGACATTATCATAATCCACAGAGGTTATTTATATTTCACCAGATGTATACATACTTGTGTGATTGTGTGGTGTGTGTGTGTGTAGCTCTGTGCAATTTTGTGCCATGTTACATACCTCTGGTACCTTATATACCTTGCATAACTATTACCACAATCAAGATGCTCAACTGTACCATCACCACAAAACTCTCATGCTACCTCTTTATAACCATATCAAGCTATCCCGTATCCCGATGCTAACCCTAGCAACCACTAATCTGTTCTCCATCTCTATAATTATGTTCTTTCATGATTGTTATTGTTACAAACATAAAATATGTCATATGTATTCTTTTGAGATTTGTCTTCTTTTCATTCAGCATAATTTCTTTGAGGTTCATCCAAGTCATTGTGTATATCAATAGGATTTTGTGTGTGTGTGTTTAATTTCTGAGTAGTATTCTGTGGTATAAATGTACAAAGGCTCTCTCTAAGCTTCCTGTTTAACATACCCATGTAGCCATTACCCAGATCAGTATCCCAAAGTTGGCTTTTGTGTCCCCTTCCTCTTACTAACCATCCAACCAAGGTTAATGACCCTCCTGACTTTTAATACCACCGATTAATTTTGCTTATTTTTTCACTTCATATAAATAGAATCACACAGAATGTGCCTTTTTGGTTTCCTTTACTCAGCATTATGATTGTGAGATTTATCCAAACTGTTCATTTTTACTGTTGCATAGTAATCCGTGTGTGATAATACCACTATTTATTCATGCTACTCTTAATGAGCATTTGAGTGGTTATTGCTTTTGGCCAATAGTGACACTATGAATATTCTAGATGTCTTTTGGCAAAATAGTATATATACTTTTCTTTTGGGTGTGCACTTTAGAGAGGAATATCTGGGTCATAGGTTCTGTTCAGCTTTAATAGATACTACCAGACAGATTTCTCAAATGATAGTAGCAACTGATACTCTGACCAGCAGCAAATGAGAGTCTTGGTTGTACCATTCTCTTGTTAACACTTAATATTATCTGTCAGCTTTTCCCTTACCCTTTAAATGTCAGCCATTATCCTTTAACCATCACAACCATTGTTTCCACAGGTTAGGCTTCATGCTTTAAGCAGAATTTATGTATTTATTATTCTTTTGCACCACTAAGATACATAAAACTTTACATATTCTTTCTCTTCCTTCAGATTGGAAGACTCATTTGACTTTTGAAATTTAGTCCAACAAAAACATTCAGGCAACACTAGACATTTTGGAGTTTGAAAAGACAGCTAGTCTGTGGTGTCTGTCAACCAGAGGCAAACTGCGGGTTTCTGGAACAGGACAAATACTATTAAATGAGACATCAGGAAAAGGAGCATCCCACAAATACATCTTCCAACCTACTGGTCTAATAGTTAGCTTTGGATATTTCCTTTCTTCTTGTCAAGAAAGTTCTTCCTTGAAAGCATTTTTCATGCATGAATGGCCCTTATAGCCTTATTTAACCCCTCTTCTTCCCTATAAATGTTGATTTGAGGAAGACTTATTTGGCTTTGAAATTTAGTTCAATTCTAAGAAGCATGAGAATTTACTGTTACTTATTTGTGGTTGCTAGATCATTTTTAAATAAATAAAGGTTTAGTCTATGATGCCTTGTCATTTCACAAGAAACTTCTCCTATGTATCTGGATTGTGTCTCCATCAATCCTGCAGACACAACACTGCATGCATTAGCAGATTTCTCGGAAAAACCCATATTGCTCCTTTCCAGAAATTTGGAACTATCCGGGCAGATTTGATTGAGCAGATGAGATTCAAGCAGAGACTGAAGGTGATCCAGACCCTAGAGGATACCACGAAACGGAATGTGGTGAGTCCTTTGAGAAAGAGAATGTGGACTTCTCTCTCCATCCTTCCTTGCATTCCTGCCAACTCATAAATTCTTGTTTGACAGGCTGCAGATGATTTAAAAGAAGAAAATCTAGAACTTTCCCAATATGACACTTTCGAGTTTATAAAATTCAAATGGTTTATCCTTTTCATAGGTCCGAACCATTGTGACAGAAACTTCCTTTACTATTGATGAACTAGAAGAACTTTATGCTCTTTTCAAGGTGAGTCTCAGAGTAAATTCATGTACATTCAGGGGAGCAAAAGAGTTTACTTTAATAACTCGGTTCTACATTTTTCTGTTAAATTGCTAGGGCAGCATGAGTCACAATGTGCAAAAAAAAATGAAGACAGAACTGAGAATATAAAAATGGAGTACTTGATATGAAAAATACATATATTCTTACAACTCATTCAAGTTGATGTTTTTAGCTTTCTTTCGTTCCATATAATATTTTTAGCTGTTTCCTTGGACTTAAGAAAATAATACTCATTGAAAAGATGGCAGGTGAGTTTAAATTCTGCCTGAAATTTTTGTAAATTGTAACTTCCTATAATAAACAATACTAAAGAACACTTACAGTTTTCCTGTATTAAACTATATTAAAGCACCCTTTAAAAAATATATGTAGCTGGAATAAGAAAGAAGCTGTTCAGATGTCTAAGGAAAAGCCTAACTGGCTAAATTTCTGATATTTGTTTCATAATTCAGCCCATACCAATCTTGAAGCCTGCATAAGAAAATACTATGTTAATAAATAAAGCAATGTAAAATTGTTTTCCTTCTCGAAAAAATGCTCTATAGTCATAACTATCATTATCAGCATCATAGATTAAAATGTGTCAATTGACAGGAACTAAGTGAAAAGGTGCCTTTTATGTGGGTACCAATTTTATCATGATCTCTAATTGGGTAGCTTCTTGTATATAGTGCCTTTTATCTAGGCCTGGCTATTTTGAGAACTGCAGAGATAGTACAGGAACAAATGGAAAGGGACAGATGCAAAGAGTTGAGTTGAAAACTAGTACATATTAGGATTAGAGAATACAATGGCTGCAAATGTATTTGCTAATATTCCCATTTGCCTGTTAGCTACTGGAGGGTACCACTGTTTCATTTATTTTCATTTCACTGGTACCTAGCATAGTGTCTCTCCCCAGTAGGTACTCCAAATATGTTGAATGCATAGGTAGCTTAGTGATCAGTTGTCAGTCTGGTACAGTCTCTGCATGTACAATCTCTTGTGACACAGGTGCAGAGAGATAGAGGCTTCACAGCTGCCTAGTGGTGGGCTTTGTGCAGCCTAGCAGCATGACCAGCAGAGTGGACTGCAGTGCCCCCACCAGCCACCATTCAGCCCTTGACAGTGAAGTCTCTGTAGTTTGCTGTCTCCACCATGTTTTAGCCATATATGTAAAGCACTGTAGGTAATTGCTCCATGTTGGTTCATTATCCGTAAGGGAAGATCCCTCCCTCTTTCATAAAGGAAAAATTTAATGATCCAGCTTGGATCAAAACAGAAAAATATATAATGATCCAGTTGAAAACAGATTTTTAAGGGATGCTGAGAACCAGAAGAGATCTGCCTCACAGGGTAGTGGGGATAGGATTTGGGGTAACTAGACAGAAGTGGAGAAACAGCTGGAAGCAGCAAGACCATGGTCCGATAATGGGAGGGACTATGACATTAGAAAAGGGAGGCCAACTCTTGGGGACACCAGGGAAAGGAGAGCCAGGGCCAGTTGTACCAGAGACCCAGACCTGGAGATTGCTGCAGCATGTCTTCTTCCCCTGGCACCTCCGCATGCTCTGGTCTGTGCCCCTCCAGGTCCCAGGGGTGCCATTCATGCCCAGAGGGTATGCCTGAGACAGTAAGCTCTGCTTATACTCCAAAGCCAAGCCCTAAGAGCGTGTTCACATAGATGAGACCCTAAGCCTCCTCAGCACCCCAAGAAAGAGCCCGAGACTTGGTATCAGGGACAGAAAAGGGTCTCTGATACTCGGAACCCAAGGTAGTGAAAGTGTTAGTGAAGGACTCTTTCTTGAGTCTTTTGAGGCTTTAATTGATTTCAACACACATTTATTGAGGCTTTACTATGTGTTTGACCCCTTGCCAGACTTTTTAATCATTTAAGAAGCCATCAGCTGGGGATTCTCCTGTAGATACAAGGAAAAGATGTAGGCTCTCCCAAGGAGCTCACTGCCTGGTCTTTGGGGTAAAACTTGGTGGGAAAGGGTAAAAGGCTGCCACCCTGAGGCAGATTTGGTGGAAAATGTGTTTCAGGGCCTGTTTGCCCTAGTTTCTCTCAAACTCTTTCTAAATTAGTCCTTTGGTCCTTTTTCAGTCTCTGGGCCTCTAACTCCCAAATGATGGCATAGGGGTCTCATCAAGGAACGGGGAGATGGTCTGCATGGCTTGTCTTTTCCTGATAGTTGGAACACCGTGAAAGTGCTTGCACCCACACTTACGCCTGGTTCCAGAGAAACTGGGATGCTTCAGTTAGGAGGAAATGCTTTGGGTAACCTTTATTCATTGACGTAGCTCACATAAAGAGGACCCCTCCTGGGGACATTCACTAACACCAACCTACCTAGAGGGCTGCTGGCATCTGATTCAGAGGACTCCTGATCAGCCCCGGCTGCTTGGGCCCTGGCCTAGGCCTCCCTGGGACATCACCACTGTCTCTGCCCCACAGCCAGGAACGCAGTCCCAAAGCCCTGGGGGACTCTGAGAAGCTTCCTTTCTGCAGCCAAGACTACACTGCTAACTCTGAGGCTGGCTCTACCTTCCACCTCTCCTTCCTCCTCTCTTGCCACTCCTGCTTTTTTTTAGGTTGCCAGCTACAGTTCCCAGTAAGCACTTGGGATGCAGATGTCAGTCTGCTCTGCTTCTTTCTGAGTGAGAGCAAAGCTGGATACTACACAATCACAATGGACTCCCCAACTCCCAGAACCCCTAGGGCTTCTGATCTGTTTTGAAATTTCTGTAAAGGGCTTTTTTCTGCTACAATATTTATAAATGCTTATAGTGAAATAGACAATGCAAAAGGGAATAAAGTAAAAATAAAGCACCGGTTTTCATGCCCCTCCCGTCTCCCCATGCAGAGCTAACTGTAAGTGGGGGTGGGGGTGTCCTTCCGGACCTTTCTAATTACATACTTTATCTTTGTGGTCTTCCTGGAATGGGTGTATATTTCTACCAGAATCAATATGACCTTGATGAAGAGGCTGTGAATAAGAGGCTGTCTTGTTTCCAAGGACAGAAACAGGAAGCTCTTTTGTTGGATGCAGATCTCCATTCTCCTCACTATAGTGGTCCCTATGCATAATTTTTCAACAGCTATTTTCAGATGTGTGAAATAGGAGGCCCATGCATTTGTAGCTTGAATACTGTGACTATGATAATATTTATGTGATTCGGGTGACCAGGAGGCAGGGGGTCTATGGGACACTAAGCTCAGAAACCCAGAATTTCATCATAATTCTGTTCTGACTAACTGGTTGGGTGACCTTTTGTAAGCCACTTAACCTTGGGTTTTACCACCTCACCTGGAAAAAAGCAGTCAGATTTGTCTAAATTACAGATCCTTTTTCAGGTTAACATTCTATTTATTTTTTTCTAAATTTAAAAACAAAATTGTTCAGGGAGTTATTTCTAAAATGCTTGTGAGTGTGTGTAAGGGGGAAGAAAATAAGGGCATGGGGACTGTGAGTGTTGTTCCCCATGCTTTCTTTACTACCTTTAGTAACTGAAACCAATCTCGGTGCCGGGTGTCACCTGCAGAGATGGTTGCCATGGAGCTGGTGGGGGGAGGTCAAATGAAGGAATGTGTGGCACACGCAGAAGACAGAGGAGACCTTGAGGCCTGAGCTCTACCCCCACAGATGCACACTGTCTTCCAAACTGGAAGGAGGCCTTGTCTTCCTGGTATTTGCTGTGAGATAGAGTCCCCAGTAACCATCCTGTTCTTTGATTTTTCCAGGCAGAGCATCTAACCAGCTGCTACTGGGGCGGGAGCAGCAATGCACTGGACCGGCACGACCCCAGCCTGCCTTACCTCGAGCAGTATCGCATTGACTTTGAGCAGTTCAAGGGGATGTTTGCTCTCCTCTTTCCCTGGGCCTGTGGGACTCACTCAGATGTGCTGGCCTCCCGCTTATTCCAGTTATTAGATGAAAATGGAGATTCTCTGATTAACTTCCGAGAGTTTGTCTCTGGGCTGAGTAAGGACAAGATACAATTGCATGAGTTTAGAGGGGGTGATGGGGCCATGACACACACACACACACACACACACACACACATACACACACACACAGTCCTCAGTGTGGCCCTCAGGACCTCCCACTTATTCCAGTTATTAGATGAAAATGGAGATTCTCTGATTAACTTCCGAGAGTTTGTCTCAGGGCTGAGTAAGGACGGGACACTATTGCATGAGTTTAGAGGGGGTGATGGGGCCATGACACACACACACACACACACACACACACGGTCCTCAGTGTGGCCCTCAGGACCACAGCCCCACACTGCTTCAGAAATGGGGTTTACAGGGCAGAGGAGCATATTTTAAGATTTTCCAGCTGGTTGTAAATTTCATGTGTAGTTAATGGATGTATTATATGATGAAATCATTGCCTTCTACGTTAAATAGTCTTCAGCACTAGCTAAAAAACATTATCAGACAATTCCCAAAATGATAACATGCCAACTTCAATGCTGAAACCACAGCCATGATAACTTTACATGAGTAAAAGAAATGTTTGGGTGGATTGCTTTTCTTTAACAAAATGTTTATCTATAGATAACATGCATTCCATAGAATTAGACATTTCATAAAGTTTTTAATAAAGGGCTCAAGAAACCACAGCAGCTCTGCAGTCTAAATGGAAATCATTTCTCCCCTTTTTGCCAGGAGATGGGGTGATCCCTCATGAGAATGCACACCCAACACCTCACAAGTGGTTTCTGCCTCTCAGCCTCACAGTCTGACCTGCTTAATACCCTATATTCTATTGAATTCTTGTTCCATTTTAAATTGAAAAAAAGCTACATGGTCAAGCTTGGTCCTCCCAATGTGAGGTTGTTGATATAGCAGGCATTATGCCAGGCTGCCAGAAAGAGATAAGAAGAAAAAACCTGATTCTGTTGTGCCACTCTGTGACCTTGGCCATGTTTTAAAGTGACAAACCCAAGGAAAGATGCAGGGGTCAGGCAGAAAGCCAATGATGACTCGAAAAAGTGCCCTAGATCTTTAAGAATAATGACTAGAGGACTTAAGGGACAGGAAGCTGATGATTTTAAAAAAAACAAAGCAGTTGTAGATGAGGTCCACTTAGGAAAGAAAAAATTGTATAAAGCACTCTGAAGTATTAAAATTGAGGATGTGAAGCAGTAAGCCTTTATTAAGTGCAGGCTCTGTTCTGATGCTTTAGAACTCATACTTTGTCACTCAATCCAAACAACATAGCTTTGAGGTGGTAATGATAACTGACATTTAAACAGCCTGTCCTCTGCTCTAGGCACTGCCCTCATTGCTTTCTGTTCAGTTCATTTGCCTAAGGTACACAGCTACAGACACTCTGGGGCTTAAGTTTGAGCCCAGACTTCTGAAGGCACAGTTTGTGCTTTCACTGTTACACTTTATTACCTCCTTGCTTACCATAAGTATCCCCATTTTCAGTTCAAGAGAAGAAAGCTCAGGAGAGTTAAGTAACTTGCTGGGCTACTGGTTTTCAGCAAATCAATACATATCTGAACTGCACCATACGTGCTGGGCCCAGGATTCAAAAGGCGGGCTGTCTGTCTTGAAAGCTTATCCTTTATTCACTACTCTATACCAAGGACAACAAATGAAATTTTCTTAAGGGAAGAAGGAGGTATTCATTTTTTAATTACACAAGTAACATGTAAGTAAATTTTGCTTTTTAAAAAACAGCAACAACCCAGACAAGGCTACAGATAGCTTAGACCCTCTCCTAATCTTTTCTACCCCAAGGTAACTACTAGTCATCATATTGGTGTCCATTAAAAGGGAGTTTTAAACATTATCTTTAGACAGAAATAAGGAGAAGGAAAAAGAGACAGGTTCTGCATGCAGAAACTAAGAGAAATAAATACAGATGTTTAATTAAGTTCAGTCAGCTCCCACCAGGAAAGTATTCTGAAAAATCATCAAGGAAGGAAGGAGAGGCTTGAAGTCCAAGAAAGTGAAAACATTGGAAAAGTATATATAGACTTTTTAAAATGCAATCGAGGTCTTGAGCTAAGTAAACCTCACCCCAGATTACTCGGAGAACTCTCAGAGTTGATGTCAGTCATGTGGGTCAATCGTAGTTATGGAGACAGACAAGTAGACCAGAAATGAAAAATTCTGTAGAAGTTAAAAAAAAAAAAAAACTAAAACTTTTGAATTCTGGAAAAGACAGGTCAGTAACTTTTATATCAATCCCCAGATATTAAGTTCCCTCTGAAAATTAGTGAACGGATGGTCAACAGAAGTAGAAATGAGGGATTACTATCAAATGCTACAAATGAGCTATATCTCCTTTCCCAATCATGTTGCTAAAAGGTAGAAGCTCTAAACATATCACAGATGTCATGATGCAGCTGGTTATTTGAGAAATAACTCATAAATGGAAAAGATTGGAAGTCAGTGATTGGCTGAACACTGTCCCCAAAGTCTGATGTCTAATGAATTGATTTCAGCTGAGAGTTCCCTGGTACCTTGGGGTTGGTATTTAACCTCTATGATGGTTCCCTCATTTGCAGAGTGCAGGTATTTTCAGGACTAAATGAGATTAATTCAAGTAAAGTTCCTAGAACAATGCCTGACCCAAAAAATTAGTTATTATTGTCACTACAGTTACTGTTTATCCCCCTCTACTGGACTCAGTCAGTTTCTTAAACCAAAGATAGAGAATGCATACTTACTGCATGTGTGGGCTGAGAGAGACAGGCCAATATGTTGGATTTTTAAAAAACTGACATTAAAAAATATATGAAATGAGGAAATATTGGCAAAAGCAAATAGATAAATCAGAAATCTTGAATTTTAAGAAATGATTGTAACAGAACCGGCTAGGGTGTCTTCATATAGTACAGTGGTTTCAAGTATGGGATCAAGTGAGACAAATCTCAGTTCAAATCCTGGACCTGCCACTTGCTAGCCTATGGCCTTGAACACATTGCTAAATAATACAATGCCAATAAGCCTGACTTTCTCATCTGTATAACTGTGCCCGTCTCTTAGAACTCTTGTGAGAAGAGAGTGAACTAAGCAGGGAAAAGAGGTAGCCTAAGGCTTTATACAAAGTGGATGGTTAATAAATGTCTGTCATTACTTTCATGATGAGTATTTGTCAGTGAGCAAACATTGTGGGATTTAGTTAACCATGGAGTCAATGTGAACTCCAGAGTGAAAGTATAAAAGGGAGAATGCAGACTTAGGCTATGTAAGTGGGAGAGTCAAGGACCGTTCCATGATTCTCTGAAATGGACACTAGGCTTCTGGAACACTCGGTCCAGAGAGATTGGCAAATCAACACATATAGTGGATATAGGTGAGAATAGGAAACGGTATACAAACCATGTCATAAAAGAAAGTTGAAAAATTTGGAGAGGAAGGTAAACTTACCTTGAAAAGAAGACTGAGGGGGACAGGATAGTTGTCCTTAAAATCTGAAAGATTGTTTTTTGAAGAGGCAGCAGACCTATTCTGTTTGGCTTTAAAGAGTATAATAAGGGCAAAGAATAGAATAAGGGGAAGAGGAACAGTTCTAAACATTCTCTTGCATAGTGGGATTATGAGATCTGATAAAAATTGTGGACATTTTCTTCCACCCAAATGACATGCACTTTAGAGACAAAATGTAAATTTTATGGGGTTCATGGACTTTATAAAGTTGAAACTGCAGGTTAAGAATCCTGAGACTGAAGCAAAAATCACAGAAGAACTTTCAGTCTTTAGAGAATCTACCAGAAGGACAAGATGCCTCTGTTGTGAGATTGTTCTAGGAAATTCCTATCTCGCCTGGATGTGTGAGGAGAAATCCCTACATTAAGTGAGGCTTTGGACAGCATAACCCCGGATGTTCCTACCGACCCAGAGTCTATGATTCCTCTTTCTCTAAGTCTGATTAGTCTTCAGCTTCATGCTCTGAGAGTAAATATTCACAAAGGATTTTCTGGTTCCTGAGACACATAAAGACTTCCAAGCAGAATGTAACAGTATTCTTTTGATTGAAATGGTGGTGTTATAATGGCAGATAGGTTAGAATAAATTAAACTGAGGAAACATTGAGGAGAAACCAATCAAATAAAAAGGATTCTAAAATGAGTAATATGAAGCAATCTCAAACATATTTTGAGATAATTTGTGAACTCTGTTATTGAGAGTATTGAGGCCCAGTCACCAGTCACACAGTCTTTCTTATTAATAACACATTTATTATATGCCAGACACTATTCTAAGGTTTATAATATTAACACATTTAGTTCTCACAATTCATAGATCCTGATGTCAAGACCACTGATAGAATCTTCTATGTATCATCCCGCCTGATAGAGGGGAAACTGAGGTACAGATAGGTTAACTCAACACATAGTAATACCAAGGATTTGAAACTAGGCATCCTGGTTGCAGAGCTCTCAACACAAATATGTCCTGGCCAAACCTTCCTTCACCCAATGTCTTGGTTTCAGTTTGTAAGTAGATGCTTCATGGAAATGCTCATTAAGGCTGGAGGATTACTAGCATGCAGGACACATTCACACTGGTACTTCGTGTGACTTCTAGGTGCTGCATGCCATGGGGACCTCACAGAGAAACTCAGACTCCTGTACAAAATGCATGTCTTGCCTGGTAAGTAAGCTACAAAGCATTGGACATGTATCTATAACCATGACCTAGCTTGAAATCTCTCTTCTGTTTTATTGGGATATAGTTGATATACCATGTTATATTGTTTTCAAATGTACAACATAGTGATTTAATAATTATATACATTACTAGCCACAGTAAGTGTAACTACTCCCTGTTACCATACCAAGATACTACAATTCTCTATATATAGTTATACTCTCTATGCTGTACTTCCATTCCTGTGACTAATTCATTTTATAATTTGAAATCTTTTTTTGGTGTAATCTGTTTGCCTCTTCTTAATATACAAAATCACTCATTGGTCACTAAAAATGAACTGAATACTGACTACTTACATAAGTTCCTGAATCAGCATGTGCTTGATTCTGTGGTCACTTATGTGTGTGCAGTAGGAGTTGCAGCAATAGGAAAGAGCTGACTTTTGCAGGAGAAAGAGTAAAAAGACCGTGATAAATCATGGGATACAAGGACTGTGAGAGAGAAGAGAGAGTCTAGGACTCTGTAGGTCCTGAGTCTAGAGGGAGCAGTTTTACCACTGACAGCAACAAGTGGGAAAGAAGGTGAAGTTTTGAGTTCAGTTTCAAACAAGATTGGCCCCTAGCTGATATAAATCTAGCAAATACTAAAAAGAAAAAAAAAGAGACAGAGGAGAGATTGGCACTAAGCACAGAGATAGGATAAAACCACAGATTAGCGAATTACCTTGATAGCATGCAAGTTCCTAAAATTTGGTTTGTAAAGCATCATCCCACTGAATTTAGGAAAGTTTGTCTAAAAGGTCTAAAAGAGGAAATGTTAAGGGACACTTAGGTGGGGAGTTGCTGAAAAGGAAGGTGGAGGTAGCAATGGAGTGAACCTCCCCTGTTAGGCTTCAGTGGCAGTCAGGGTCCCCGGGGATGCATCCCCGCCCCACTTCTGTCACTTCAGCTTCTCATCCTCCTCCCGTGTCATATCTTTCACAACGAAAGCACCCTTTCAATGAGTTACAACCCACCGGTATGTGAACTGTGTTTCCTCCCCTTCCCAGAGCCATCCTCTGATCAAGATGAACCAGATTCTGCTTTTGAAGCAACTCAGTACTTCTTTGAAGATATCACCCCAGAATGCACACATGGTAAGTGACTTTGCTCACCAGAGGTGCTATATTTTTCTACAGAGCCCTCTGTTATTGGAAAAGGGATCCAGTTTATTTGTCAATCAAGAAAGTATATGGATATATTTGCCTAATATGTTACTCCCTTTTCAAATTTTTGAAGTTAGGAAACTATTAGGGAGCAGGCACTGCAGCCCCCTCTCAAAGGACCAGACACATCATGTCTCCTGACTTAGGCAAAGCATGACTGTAGAGCTATGTACTTTGCTCCCCTCTCTCCACTCAGCTCAGGCTCATTAAGAACATCATCCTATTTTATGCTGCTTCCAGTTTCTAGCCAAGCATTTATATCAGAAAGCATTCTCTTAACATCTTCCTTTGCTCTCTAGAACAGGCATTAGCAAACTTCAGCCCATGGGCCAAATCTGGCCCCTATTTGTACAGCATGTGAGCTAAGAGTGGTTTTTACATTTTTTAATGTTTTTTAACAATCAAAAGTTAATATTTCATGATACAGGAAAACTATAAATTTCAACTGTAGTGCCTACAAAGTTTATTGGCACACAGCCAAGCTATTCATTTATATATTGCCTTTGGTTGCTTTCATGCTACAGTGGTAGAACTGAGTAGTTGAGACAGACTGTATAGCCTGCCTTTTTTAGAAAATATTTGCTGACTCCTGCTGTGTGTGGTTGCAGACATGATTTACCAAACTGTATATCTCTCCAAATTTATATGTCATGTTTTGTATTGCATCAACCTGAGCAACCCCTCTCAGCTTCCTATGGCAGTACATTATTTACCTACTAATTCCTTGGTAGGGCAGCCTCATGACTTCACCCAAGTCCAAAAGTAAACATGAGTTCTCCTGGATCCTTTTGCCTCTTAAATCTCATCATTCCAAAATAAGCACAGTGCAGATAATCTTTTAAACTGTTAGCAACCTAATTGAGTAGAAAGGAGTGAGCTAAACTCAGTTTTAATATTGTTGGCAACACAAGGTGAAGGTGGGCACTTTGGACAGAAGG
This sequence comes from Manis javanica, assembly GCF_040802235.1. NCBI lineage: Eukaryota > Metazoa > Chordata > Mammalia > Pholidota > Manidae > Manis > Manis javanica. The sequence continues at coordinate 51,749,168 of NC_133160.1, forward strand.
CTAGCTCTGTATATTGTTATCTAGCTGATCTCAGGCAGGTTCCTGCATCTCTGAGCCTCAGTTTCCTTCTGTGGAAGATGACAGCTGTCATACTGGGTGTAGTAAGGACTTAACGAGGTAATGTAGTAAGGCTTAAGCACAGTGCCTGAGCACATCCTAGAATATTCTTAATATTGTTAGCAATAATATTTTGGCTACAAAATGTTAGCCATATCTTTATTTGTGAACACTTATTTCAGAAAAAAATCATGTTTCAGAATGCCTCCAGGATGATCATATGCTAATAGTATTTAATGATCATTCAAAGCTGCTTTTTAAAAGTATTTTCTGACTCCTAAAGTACTATTGCTTTGTGCTGCAATTTGAAAATATGGATATATAAGCTAAAATGTCTTAAAATCTTAAAATACAAATAACTAATATTATCTTGGCATATTTCTCTTCAGTCCTTTCTATTCATATAATATGTAAAAGTATATATCTGGAATTGAACTGCCTATAGAGTTTTATATCCTACTTTTTTTCACTGAAAATCCAGTGAGCATGTTATCATGTCATTAAACATTCTCTGGAAACATGGTTTTTGAATGATTGCATAATATCCATTGCAAGCACTTACCATACTTTAAATAATTTTTGAAAAATCTACTTGTTTCATAAATCATTTTCAACATTAAAAGGAGAGGGATTTCTCAATGACAGATAGTACACTGTCCTCACTCTATCTTAAAAGCTGCTGAGATTAATTTGAAACTAAATACAGTAAAGGTCACATATCTGGCAAACCTGAAGAAGTGCCAGAATGCATTCTTACAGCTGACACACTGATGGGGCTCTGGGAGTGTTGTCATCTCTCCCTTTTGAAGTCCTTATGTGCCCTGTGATGACCTATTTTAAGAAGGAAAAAAAAATAGTTATAAGTGGCTTCCTTGAAAGTCATATTTTTGAAATACCAGATTATGAATTTGAAGAAATTCTATAGCACATAATATTTTTTGTTTCTTTCATCAGAGATTTCAATTTCTTTCTAAACAGTGAGTTCGTGATCTTTTGCAAAGCCTGAAAGAATATCAGTTTCATTGTAGGCAAAGTTAAGATGATAATGAAACAGAAAAGGGAGGGAAATCAACATTTATAGGTATAAGCACCACCATTTTTTAATTATTGAAGACTACATCATATCATTCCTTTAATTCCTAATTGTACACTGAACCCCACTTGTGAAAAAGAATTCTGGTGGAATCCTTCACCTAGAAATAGGGATGTCAGATAAATATATGAGGTGTCCTGTAAGATCTGAATTTGATATAAGCAAAAAATCATTTGCTAAGCATAAGCATGCCCCATACTTATGGGATATTTGTGGCTCACCTACACTAAAAAATCATTTATCTCGAATTCAGATTTAACCCAGTGTACCAGTTTTTGCTTTTGTTTGTTTGGCTTAGTCAGGCAATCTGACCTAGAGGTTTTTTTCTGTTTAATGCTGCAACTACTAAATATATGGGTTTATCATGTAACATTGTACTTTTTTCTTCTGAACATTTCTTGGCAGTGGTTGGGCTGGATAGCCGGAGCAGACACAGGGCAGATGACGGCTTTGTTTCAGTGAGTCTGAAGCCGGACCGAGGTACCAATTTTCTCTTTTGTATGTCTGTCTTGCAGCTGGTTGAACACTTGTTTTTGACCGTGACTACTTATTTGTTGGCATTTGGGTTTTAGGGAAGAGAGCAAATTCTCAAGAAAATCGTAATTATCTGAGACTCTGGACTCCAGAAAATAAATCTAAGTCAAAGAATGCAAAGGATTTACCCAAACTGAATCAGGTAAGTGCTTAAGAATTCAGTTCATTCATTTCAAACCTTGAAGCTCTGTTTTCCTGTCATAGATAAATATAGAAAGGTAATGTTAACGTGGGGCACTTCATCAGTATCTGTTTGGATCTATTTGTGCATGAAAAATATGCTCAGTTGTGAGAAAATGACCTCGGAAAAAATGTGAGCCAGGAAATACCCAACTTTGAGAATACATGCATTCTCATCCCAATCCTTAAAAATACTCTCACATACTCACAAGACAAGCTCAGGCTGTTTCAAATTGCTGTGCTCATACGTAAAGACGTCTGACACATTTTTCTCCCTTAAAAACGCTGAAATGTAATGAGAGATAAAACAACATAAATAATTGTAGCACAGGATGAAGAGCACCCTAATATTAAATGGCTGTGTGTCCATTGCAGGCCTGCCCCTGTGCCCCCCACAACATGACCATTTCCAAATCACTTTTCAGGGGCAGTTTATCGAGCTGTGTAAGACAATGTATAACATGTTCAGTGAGGACCCCAACGAGCAGGAGCTGTACCACGCCACGGCTGCGGTGACCAGCCTTCTGCTGGAGATTGGGGAAGTCGGAAAGCTCTTCGTGACACAGCCTGCAAAGGAGGGCGGGAGCGGGTGCCACGGGCCCACCTGCAACCAGGGCATCGCAGGCATGCTCTTCCCCAAGAAAGGGCCGGGCCCACCCTACGCTGTGGAGTCGGCTGAGCCCGGGGAGCCCCTGCCCACCAGCTTGGCGGGCGAGAGCGAGGAACACTCGCTGGGCGGGCAAATGGAGGACATTAAGCTGGAGGACTCCTCGCCCCGGGACAATGGGGCCTGCTCCTCCATGCTGATCTCTGACGACGACACCAAGGACGACAGCTCCATGTCCTCCTACTCGGTGCTGAGTGCCGGCTCCCACGAGGAGGATAAGCTGCACTGCGAGGACATCGGGGAGGACACGGTGCTGGTCCGCAGCAGCCAGGGCTCTGCGGCGCTGCCCCCGAGCACCAGCCTGGACCGGGACTGGGCCATCACCTTTGAGCAGTTCCTGGCCTCCCTCCTGACTGAACCCGCCCTGGTGAGGTACTTTGACAAGCCCGTGTGCATGATGGCCAGGATCACCAGTGCAAAAAACATCCGAATGATGGGCAAGCCCCTCACCTCGGCCAGTGACTACGAGATCTCGGCCCTGTCAGGCTGACACCTGCGCCTTCACTGGGGAGTGGGAAGGGAGGGAGGGAAAGGGTCTTTTTTTATGTTCTTCTCTGTTGGGGTTGGAGGGGATCTGTCTTTCTTTTAAATTAAGTATTTATTAGTACCCGTCTTGAAGCCTAGTGTTTTCATAATATAATACAATGGAAATGTTGGAGAAATATTTAAGTACCTTGAAGCAGGTACAGTACACTCTCTTGGTGGGGGAGGAGGATTTGCCAGAATACAGATTATTCAGTGAATTCCAGAATAGATTAATCTGTCTGTGATATGTGTGTATTATAACTTCTTGATCTTGCTGTTGAGCCATGTACATGGTTTAAAAAACAGTGCTGTGTAACGCTAGGTAAGGTAGCAGCCATTTGTGTATTGGGGCTTTTTTTAATACAATTAGAGCTGTGAGAAAAATGAAATTCCACAAAGAAAGAATGTTCTTAAATGGAAAAGGCATTGTCAGCTGGGGTAAATCCTATACCATCTTAGGAAGCATTAAATATATTTTTTAAGATTTGAGATGTATTTCATGTAAGTCCTCCATTCAAAAATCATATTCAATGAATGCTCCCCTTAAGGGGAAAACATTTTAGGTTCTAAACAGGAAAGTGTAAATGGCTTTTAGGTGATGCCAGAATAACGCTTCTATTTGATAAGTTCGGACAAATATTGGACCAATTTTGCATGACAAAACTGTTCTGATTATGTAAGTCAGCTGGCCAGAGTTCAGGGAAGATGGACAGTCTTGTTATAGAGCATCTGTAAGTAGCGAACAAGATGATAGAGGGCTCAGGATTTTTGTCTGTTCGTCTTTTGGGGTTTTCTCAGAAGGAGTTAAAGTATTGATGCTTCTAATACGGAATGTTCAGCTTCTTGTTACTCACTGCAAATAAAGCAAAAAATAAAACAATAAACTTTACCGTTTCCATACTCTACCTAGATTCAAGAAAGTATGCCATATATCACATATGACCATGTTCCCAGCTAAATCACTGTAGAGATCATGTAAAATGAAAAAAATATCTACAAGATAGTGTAACTGAATGTTTTAAAGCAGAACCTGTCACTTTATATAGAAGAATAGTATGCTTTACCTATTTCCTGAATGGATGTGGCAATGGAACTAGCGCACCTGCACTTTGGACTCATGTTTTTTTTTTTATCACCATTAGAGTTTTGTCTTTTACAGATGTGGGAGGCTTTTTCTTCTGATTGTTGAATTCATAATCATGATCACATTTTCTTTGCTTATTCAGATTATTCCTTTCAATGCATTCCTTCATTTTATTATCATACATTGTGTCCCCATTTTAGCTGTTGCTGCTGTTTTTTATTTTGTTTACAGAATGATTTTTAAACTGTCAAATGAAGTAGTGTTAACCTCAAATAGGATAAATGTGAACAAATAAAATACATCAGATACTCATATATGGCTTTTATCTCAATGCTTTAAGGTCCTGCCTTAGACAATGTGTTCATTCTTTTGACAACACTGCTGGGGAAATTTTATCAGGCAACCATTTTGGCTAAGTAAACAAATTTTTATAGGCAAAAATTTGAGATAAGTACAATATGTAGTGATGTGCATATGAGTGTGTATTTTTAATATGGGAGTTTTTACCAGTTATCTAATTATTTAATTTCTATAAAGGTGATAAAATGGATGAAAATCCCTCCATTTAATCCTTACTGGCACATTGCAATACCATTTGGTAGGTATTTAATTGAGTACTGAGGCATTTAACAGAATTTGACTCTAAGATTATTACACAGTATTCCATGATGTGTTTCTGTCTTTAAAGTCACTTAAAGATGCCTGAAGAAATTAACTGTTAAATCTGATACTCTTACTCACCTCTGCCTTGTCCGAACCAAAGATAGGTTCAGGATGGAAATAAACATGCATTTAAATGTGTAGCCCTAGGTTAACAAGAGGAGTCAGAATTTTCCATGGTCACTGAGAAAGGGACTATAACTGAACAGTGCCTCACTCCCAAATCACAGGTCTCTGTTATGCTCTGTTGTAATATTGTCCTTATTTGTTTAAGCACATCATAGTTCTTTTCATCATAGCAGCAGTGGCAGTATACTATATGATGGCAATTTTTAGTCTGCTTGCTTCTGAGTCTATGTATGGAGGATCCCTGAGCCTTCAAGTTGATTGTTTTCCTGCTTAGTCTGACAAACAGCCTTGTCAGCTCATTCCTTCTCAGCCTCCAGAAGGCAGGCAGTGAAATTCAAAGAGCATTTTCTGAAAAAAGATTAAAGTTCCTGTTTAGTTTTAATGGTTGTGGCATATCTCTTAGTAGCTCCATGAATTCTTCTCTTTATTTCAATGTATTATGATTTATTGTCTTCCCTGAGTGATCACGTTTGATCTAGCCCTGTGCTGATTAGTGTCTCACAGTAGTAACTGTTACACTATCACAGATGGTGGCCTCAAGGTCCGTATCCTAACAGATTTGAACGGGCATCCCAGAAAGCTTCCAGCTCCTGAGCTCTGGGCGCTGGGCCCCTGCAGAGCGTCCATATATGACAGCTCAGAAGAGAAAGCCTCTAGCTTATCCTGGGTGCCAGGGGAGGGGGTGTGCCTGAGGAGCCACAGATGCAGCCACATCATTGCACCCAGCAATGTTGGATAGGAGCGACAAACTGTGGCATTGCCAAAAGGGAACCATGCACAATATGAAGGCTCCTGGGTCACCAGCCCCTCACCTCCCAGCGAGGCATGCAGGCCGGGAAGCCCAGCACAGGCAGCTCCCAGTCTGCTCTTGTCACAGCAAGTAGGGAAGGCAGGCAGGCTTCTCCTCACCTTCCTGGCCCCAGAGAGTCTATGGCAGCCCCCCAGTCTTCGTAGACTTGGCTTGGTCTCTGACTGAAGCTTTGCCTGGGGTTCTTGAACTTTGAGCTACTTCAGTTCTTGAATTTAACATTGGAACTCATGGGCAGCTGCCTCATTTATCCTGCCTCTGGTTAGGGCTCCTCTGATGGTGTGTTTTAGCCATCCTGTAAGGTTTTTTTGTTATGGTATCAACTTCTAATCTGAAAAGAGTAGCAATTGATGGAGTGAGTACAAAACATCTGACACTATTTTCTGCTTTAAAATAACTCTTTGACATAATGTTTAGGGCCCTGTACCTTTTATTTAACACATTCTTCACTGTCTATGGGAAGCACAGGGAGCCATACAAGGAATGCGTAAATAGGCTCAGAGTGAGTATAGAAGGCTGCGACTAGGATTCTATTCCTGTCTCTGTTAATACAACTGGCTTCCAGGAGATGGTCTACAGAGCAGCTATGAGCAGATGGCTGAGGGCAAACTGTAGATTATTAGGGCTTCCTGCACTCACAACTACTTCCTCTCCTCAACTCATCACAGAGAGGACAGTACTGTGCACACCAAAATCCTGTATCTTCTCTTAGAATATTTTAAGGGCAAGGTATCAGCCAGACTGATGCCACTTCACTCAGACTGGGTGGAGATAATCTTCTGAGCCCTAGAATAGGTCTAGCAAATTCTCATGTTTCAGGACTGTGAGCTATATACTATGTGCCAGATATGGTTTTAGGCACTCACAGCATAGCAGCAAATGACTTACAAACATCCCTGTCCATAAGAGAAATTCACATTCTGATAAGGGAGACAGAGTATAAACAAGATAAATACACTGAATGTTATGATAGTGACATGGGCAATAAAAAATAAAATGGGGCTCAGAGACCTTGAAATGCTGGGGTGATCAAGGAAGACCTCACAGAAGTGACGTTTGAGTAAAAGCTGAGGAGTGGGCCATGCAGAGACCTGGGGAGAAGAGCTTTTCAGACAAATGGAACACAAACACAAAGTCCCTGAGGTGGGAGGCTACCTGGCTGGTCTGAGGAACAGTGAGGAAGGGGTGGAGAGAAGCTACTCAGCAAAGAGGCAGAGAGGTAACGGGAACCTTCACACAGGTCCAGGTCAGGGAAAAGGCTTTGGCTTTTAACTCTGAGTGAGATGGGGCACCATGAGGGGTTTGGAGCAGTAGGGAAACATGATCCAACTCAGATTTTAACAATGATTCTGATCCCTCTAAAGACATTAGAGATAGAAGCACAAATAGAAGCCAGCAGACCAGTTAGGAGGCCCCTGTGGTCATGACTTTTTCCTCCACCCTCACTCCTTAGGCCTGGAACTAGAGTAAGGACACCTTCATCATGTTCTTATGGTCAAGGTCAGACTTTAATGGGGGGCAGCCATCCCCTACCTCTCAGGGAGAGGTATGTCAAGCACCTTGTGTTCTCTTTTATTTATAATCCTCTACCAACCTCCTGGGTTTTTCTGAGCCTTCTCCAACTTGGCACCCAGCTCACAAATTTCCTCTGTGCCCCAATTTCTGCTGTCACTCAGGGAACTTCAACATCCCTACAGAGAACCAGCAAACACTCCAGCCTTAATTGCTGTGACTTTTCACCCAACACTATACCTCAGCAATATGAACCTAAGTGCCGGTCACCCCCACTGCACTTCCTCTTGCACTTCCAATCTTGTAACCCCACTATCAGTCCGTGATGTCTCTCACTCATTTTCCTGCTCAGATGCGATCCTCTGGTCCTCTCTTCAGCCATTGTTTTCCTAGCTCTCAACTCCATTTTCCCTGATCTTCTGTGGCTGCCATTTGTGGTAGCTGTACCATAATCTCCAAATCATGAATCCTTACAAACATCTGCCTTCTTCAGTCACATCTGGGCTGCTGAGCAATAGGTTCTAGTGGGGAGGGAGGATTCACACTATGTAAAGTTGCTACTACAACTTCATGTATTTTTTCTTCAGATGAGACCTGAATGCCATTCAAAAATCCCTTCCCATGTCCCTGGTTCAATCCTTCTAAGCCTAAAATAACTATTTTAAGTCTCAGCTAGTTCACTTAAACCCCCTAATCCCACTCCTGCCCCATCTTCAGTGAACATTTTGATTCTTAGCTGACATACCTAATTGGGGCTATTGGTTGCAACTCACAACTTTCAGCCCCTCAACTACAAACATACCTGTGTCTGCATTCTATTTTTCTCCTTGCTCCACCTTGGAGGGAAAGATGGCATCCCTTAACCTCTGGCTCTCTTTTATTCTCAACATCTTCACAATGGATTTTTTGGCCACAAATTGTAAGAGTATTTATTCACTTCCTTAACTCTGCCAGACACTCTATTTACTGACTTATCAACTACATCACAGCCAAACATCAGGAAAGGCTAGCTTACTCTTGCTGCCTCCCTTCCTCACTTCCAATTTCACTTGGGTGCCTCTCAGCATGACTCCTGGTCATTTCCTGAACCAGCTCCTACTGAGGACCCCAGTGATTTCTAATTGCTGACTCCAGTGGATCCTTACTAGTTCTTAACTCATCTGCTGACATTCTCTCATTAAATTTATCTCCCTGCTTGCCTGGTCTCTGTGACACCACTACCTTTCAGATTCTTTTTGCTCTCTTGGACAAACCCTCTGCCAGCTGTCCTGGGCTGCCTCCTTTTACCTCCCCTTAAATGGTGGGGACCACAGGATGTGCCCAAGGCATTCTTATCCACTGCTTGCCCTGAAGGAGCTTGCCCACTTCAATGATCTCAGCTCCCATCTATCTGCTATAACTCCCCAAGGGTATCTCGGCTCAGGCTTCTCCCCTGAATTATTTCATTCAGCAAGAATATATTTAGTGCCTGGGATGTTCCAACCTTTGTCCACTCCCCCACTCCCTGAATATGCACCTCAAAAACTGGACTTACGATTTTCTCCCTATAAAATAATTCCCCTGAGGTGAGGAGCAGCCAAGATGGCAGCGTGAGTAGGGCAGCAGAAATATCCTCCCAAAACCATATATATTTTTGAAAATACAACAAATAAAACTATTCCTAAAAGAGAGACCACAGGATACAGTAAACCAGCCAGGGTACATCTATACTGGGGGGGGGGGACTCAATATCTCATGAAAAGGGTAAGATACAAAACCGCAACCCAGCAGGACCCGAGCATCCCCCCCACCCCAGCTCACCAGCGAGAGAAAAGGAGTCAGAGTGGGGAGGGAGTGGAAGCACAGGACTCCTAAATGACCATCCCTAGTAATCTGCACTGGGAGCACAGACACACACTGCATGGTGTGCTGGATATTAGAGAAACAGAAAAGTAAAATCTGTGAGTGGATCCCCACAGCTGGCTTCCATGAGACAAAAGAAAAGCAAGTGCTTTATGAAAGTGTTAAAGAACAGGGGTTTAACAGCTGGATGGAATCTTCCCAGGACACTCAGCCCAGAAGGCTGGGAATCCTGATGAACTTCAGGTGCCCTAAACTCCTGGGTGGCAATGCAGCTCTGAAGCCCCTCACGGTGATAGACAGCCTGTCATTCATTCCCCCGGCTGGTGCTGCCCCAAAACAGCAGTGAAGTAGCCAGAGAGTGGCCACACCCACAGCAACCACCCAGTGTCTCATCCCAGCCTGCAGTTACCCAGGTCATACCCAGGGGCTGCTGCCAGCGCTCAGCTACCCAGCACAGACAGAGGAAGCTGGGGCAAGGCACAAAGTGGCACTGTTCTAGCAGGAGAACACACCCAGCGGGCCTGCCACTTCCCGCAGGGTTCTGGTCCACACCAAGGGATGCCCCACCCATGGCAGCTCAGGGGATTAACCTGGATGGAGCCTGCTCCCAGTGTGTGGGTAACTGACACAGGCAGCAGAGAAGGGCAAGGTGACCAGCAAGCAGAAAGGGACTTTGTTCTCCCAGCTGACACATGTGCCACCTGCCTACAACTATCTCTATAGCCATGAAAAGGTAGAAGAATTTGGTCCAGTCAAGAATTACCCAGACAACCCCCAAGAGAGGGTTATATTCAGGAGATATAACCAATCTTCCTGAAAAAGAATTCAAAATAAAGGTCATAACCATGCTGATGAACCTGCAGAGAAATATGCAAGAGCTAAGGGATGAAGTCAGGAGGGAGATTACAGAAATGAAACAATCTCTGGGAGGACTTAAGAGTAGACAGGGTGAGGTGCAAGAGACTGTTAATGGAATAGAAATCAAAGAATAGGAATACAGAGAAGCTGAGGCAGAGAGAAAGAAAAGGATCTCCAGAAATGAAAGAATATTAAGAGAACTGTGTGACCAATCCAAACCAAACAATATTCGCATTATAGGGGTACCAGAAGAAGAAGAGAGAGAAAAAGGGATACAAAGGGCCTTTGAAGAAATAATTGTAAAAAACTTCCCCAAACTGGGGGAGGAAATAGTCTCTCAGACCATGGAAGACCACAGATCTTCCAACACAAGGGACCCAAGGAGGAAAAAACCAAGACATATAATAATTAAAATGGCAAAGATCAAAGACAAGGACAGTATTAAAGGCAGCCAGAGGGAGAAAAAAGATCACCTATAAAGGAAAACCCATAAAGCCATCATCAGACGTCTCAACAGAAACCTTACAGGCCAGAAGAAAATGACATGATATAGTTAATGTAATGAAACAGAAGGGCCTTGAATCAAGAATACTGTACCCAGCACGATTATCATTTAAATATGAAGGAGGGGTTAAACAAATCCCAGACAAGCAAAAGTGACGGAATTTGCCTCCCACAAATCCCAAAAAAAGTAGGTGTTGCAGTACTTGTATCAGTTAAAATAGACTTCAAAATAAATGAAGTAACAAGAGATAAAGAAATACATTACATAATGATAAAGGGGTCAGTCCAACAAGAGGATATAACCATTACAAATATCCATGCACCCAATACAAGAGCACAAACATATATGAAACAAATACTAACAGAATTAAAGGAGGAAATAGAATGCAATGTATTCGTTCTAGGAGATTTCAACACACCACTCACTCCAAAGGACAGATCCACCAGAAAGGAAATAAGAAAGGACACAGAGGCACTGAACAACACACTAGAACAGATGGACCTAATAGATATTTACAGAACTCTACACCCAAAAGCAGCAGGATACACATTCTTTTCAAGTGCACATGGAACATTTTCCAGAATAGACCACATACTAGGCCACAAAAAGAGACTCAGTAAATAAAAATGATTGAAATTCTGCCAGCCAGCTTCTCAGACCACAGAGGCATAAAACTAGAAATAAATTGTACAAAGAAAACAAAAAGGCTCACAAACACATGGAAGCTTAACAACATGCTTCTAAATAATCAATGGATTAATGACCAAATTAAAACAGAGATCAAGCAATATATGGAGACAAATGACAACAACAGCACAATGCCCCAACTTCTGGGGGATGCAGCAAAGGTAGTTCTAAGAGGAAAGTATATAGCAATCCAGGCATATTTAAAGAAGGAAGAACAATCCCAAATGAATAGTCTAAAGTCACAATTATTAAAACTGGAAAAAGTTGAACAAATGAGGCCCAAAGTCAGCAGAAGGAAGGGCATAATAAAGATCAGAGAAGAAATAAATAAAATTGAGAAGAATAAAACAATAGAAAAAAATCAATGAAAACAAGAGCTAGTTCTTTGAGAAAATAAACAAAATAGATAAGCCCCTAGCCAGACTTATTAAGAGAAAAAGAGAATCTACACACATCAACAGAATCAGAAATGAGAAAGGAAAAATCACAACAGACCCCCACAGAAATACAAAGAATTATTAGAGAATACTATGAAAATCTATATGCTAACAAGCTGGAAAACCTAGAGGAAATAGACAACTTTCTAGAAAAATACTACCTTCCAAGACTGACCAAGGAAGAAACACAAAATCTAAACAAACCAATTACCAGCAAAGAAATTGAAGTGGTAATCAAAAAACTACCCAAGAACAAAACCCCCAGGCCAGGTGGATTCACCACTGAATTTTATCAGACATATATGGAAGACATAATATCCATTCTCCTTAAAGTTTTACAAAAAATAGAAGAGGAGGAAATATTTCCAAACTCATTCCATGAAGCCAGCATCACTCTAATACCAAAACCAGGCAAAAACCCCACCAAAAAAGAAAATTACAGACCAATATCCCTGATGAACATAGATGCAAAAATACTCAACAAAATATTAGCAAACTGTATTCAAAAAAATATAAAGAGTATCATACACCATGACCAAGTGGGATTCATCTCAGGGATGCAAGGATGGTACAACATTTGAAAATCCATCAACATCATCCACCACATCACTAAAAAGAAGGACAAAAACCACGTGATCATCCCCATAGATGCTGATAAGGCATTTTCAACAAAATTCAACATCCATTCATGATAAAAACTCTCAACAAAATGGGTGTAGAGGGCAAGTACCTCAATATAATAAAGACCATATATGACAAACCCACAGCCAGCATCATACTTAATAGTGAGAAGCTGAAAGCTTTTCCTCTAAGATCAGGAACAAGACAGGGATGCCCACTCTCTCCACAGTTATTCAATGTAGTACTGGAGGTCCTAGCCACAGCAATCAGACAAAACAAAGAACTAAAAAGCATCCACATCGGTAAAGAAGAAATCAAACTGTCACTATTTGCAGATGACATGATATTGCACATAAAAAGCCCTAAAGACTCCACTCCAAAACTACTAGAACTAATATTGGAATTCAGCAAAGTTGCAGGATACAAAATTAATACACAGAAATCAGTTGCTTTCCTATACACTAACAATGAACGAGCAGAAAGAGAAATCAGAAAAACAATTCTATTCACAATTGTATCAAAAAGAATAAAATACCTAGGAACAAACCTAACCAAGGAAGTGAAAGACCTATACCCTGAAAACTATAAGACACTGTTAAGAGAAATTAAAGAGGACACTAACAAATGAAAACTCATCCCATGATCTTGGCTAGGAAGAAATAATATTGTTAAAATGCCTAAAGCAATCTACAGATTCAATGCAATCCCTATCAAAATACCAACAGCATTCTTCAACAAACTGGAACAAATAGTTTTAAAATTCATATGGAACCACAAAAGACCCCGAATAGCCAAAGCAATCCTGAGAAGGAAGAATAAAGCAGGGAGATCTTGCTTCCCAACTTAAAGCTCTACTACAAAGTCACAGTAATTAAGAAAATTTGGTACTGGCACAAGAACAGACCCACAGACCAGTGGAAGAGAATAGAGAGTCCAGATATTAACCCAAAACATATATGGTCAATTAATATATGATAAAGGAGCCATGGACATACAATGGGGAAATGACAGCCTCTCCAACAACTGGTGTTGGCAAAACTGGACAGTTACATGTGAGAGTATGAAACTGGATCATTGTCTAACCCCCATACACAAAAGTAAATTCAAAATGGATCAAAGACCTGAATGTAAGTCATGAAACCATAAAACTCTTAGAAAAAATATAGGCAAAAATCTCTTAGACATAAACATGAGCAACTTCTTCATGAACATATCTCCCTGAGCAAGGGAAATAAAAGTAAAAATGAACAAGTGGGACTATATCAAGTGGAAAATCTCTGTACAGCAAAGGACACCACCAATAGAACAAAAAGGCATCCTAAAGTATGGGAGAATATATTCATAAATGACAGATCCGATAAAGGGCTGACATCTAAAATATATAAAGAGCTCACACACCTCAACAAACAAAAAACAAATAATCCAATTAAAAAATGGGCACAGGATATGAACAGACACTTCTCCAAAGAAGAAATTCAGATGGCCATGAATTTCTCATGAAAAGAATTTCACATGAAAAGATGCTCCTCATCGCTAATCATTAGAGAAATGCAAATTAAAACCACAATGAGATATCACCTCACACCAGTAAGGATGGCCACCATCTAAAAGACAAACAACAACAAATGTTGGCGAGGTTGTGGAGAAAGGGGAACCCTCCTACAATGCTGGTGGGAATGTAAATTTGTTCAACCATTGTGGAAAGAAGTATGGAGGTTCCTCAAAAATCTAAAAATAGAAATACTATTTGACCCAGGAATTCCACTCCTAGGAATTTACCCTAAGAATGCAGCACTCCAGTTTGAAAAAGACAGATGCACCCCTATGTTTATCATAGCACTTTTTATAATAGCCAAGAAATGGAAGCAACCTAAATGTCCATCAGTAGATGAATGGATAAAGAAGATGTGGTACATATACACAATTGAATATTATTCAGCCGTAAGAAGAAAACAAATCCTACCATTTGCAACAACATGAATGGAGCTAGGGTGTATTATGCTCAGTGAAATAAGCCAGGCAGAAAAAGACAAGTATCAAATGATTTCACTCATCTGTGGGGCATAAGAACAAAGAAAAAAACTGAAGGAACAAAACAGCAGCAGAATCACAGAACCCAAGAATGGACTAATGGTTACCAAAGGGAAGGGACTGGGGAGGATGAGTGGGAAGGGATGGATAAGGGGGAAAAAGGGGGGTGCATTACTATTAGCAGACATAATGTAGCGTGGGGGGCAAGGGGAGGGCTGTACAATGCAGAGAAGACAAGTAGTGATTCTATAGCATCTTACTACGCTGATGGACAGTGACTGTAATGGGGTATGTGGGGGGAACTTGGTGATAGGAGGAGTCTAGTAAACAATGTTCCTCATATAATTGTAAATATGTAATTAAAAATTAAAAAAATGCAATTGCAATTGTCATGGATATAATGACAAAAAAAAATCGTTTCCCTTTGCTATTCTTTAGTTTAACTGTATCCATCTAGTACCTGAAGTCAGAAATGTGTCTTTTAGGAAGATTAATTATAAAATGATACTCTCTTTGAAAATGAAGTAGAAGTAGAAGTAGCTTTAATAATATATATAGGTTGACATGAGATTTCAGAATCTCCTTCAGAATTCCATCTTCTTTCTAAATGGGGAGGAACATAAAGGAGGGTTTTAGAGCAAACCCTTGATGGAGTGGCTTGATGGAGTGGAGTGTTTGTTGTGAAGAGCCCTAAGGGTTGGAGTTCCTCAGGCCGTGCTCCTCCCTCCCAGGAACTCTGCTGCACCCTCATCCACCCCACTCAGTAAAGAGCCCTGAGTAATCAGCGCTGACAAGGGGGGTGATGAGGTCAGGGAAAGATTCCCACTGTCTGGGAGCTTACAGAGCCACTCATTTCCTTAGCAAGATGCCTACCCATGTGCTGAGATTTCTTGAAAAATGATACTTTGTAGAAAGGTTTGCCAGTGTCTAATCTTGCTGCTTTGGTGATTTTAAACTTTCTACATTCTGCAGCAGAGAAGTCTTCAATAAACATGAGTGCATCTTCATGAACATCACATAATAATATCTAATTTTTTGTGTTTACTTTTTAATACAATACCCAGATGCAACAGCCAAAAACAATACTCATATTAAACAACAGAAAATCATATAGAAATCCTCCTTTATTAGCATCTCAACTCTTATTTCCCACATCTTCCTTTATTACCATCCTCCTATTGATAGATTGAAGCTCATTTGGTCTATGAATTCATATACACATCTATGTACATACACACATTTTTTTAAGAAACAAAAATACAATCAAACTAAAAACTAAAAACTAAGATCAAAGCTCTCCCTGATGCTTAGATCACCTAAGCTTTAGGGAAAGTTTCCATATCAGTGTATCTACATCTACCCTATTTATTTTAGAGGCAGCACAGTCTTCAATAGAAAGGGAATGTTCCACACCACACCAGCCTTCCCCCCTCCCAGTTGATGGACTTTTATTATGGTAGACTCATCTTATTATAAACGTTGTGGCAGTGAATATCACCATAAAGACATTTGGGGAATATGCAAGAATATTTTTTGGGGATAGAACTAAGGAATAAAATGCACATTTAAAATTGTAACAAATTATGTCAAATTGCTTTTCAAAATAATCCACTTTTCCACACTCTCATCAAAAGCCAGCACTGTCTTCTCACACACATTCACTGACATTTGAGTTCAACAATCTTTTAATTTTTACTAATCCGATCGATGAAAGTTGACATTTCATTTTAATTTGAATTTCTCTTATAGCAGGGAGGTTGGATTTTTCTTTTTTTAATATATACTGGTCCTTTCAATTTCTCATGGATTTGTCTTCTACTTTGGTTTCTTGTGTTCTACACTAATGTATAATTTTCATGAGATCAAATCTGTTAACTCATTTTATGGTTGGCTTCTGTTTTTTTGCATCTCTAGTTCTTACATGCCATTCACTATGATAACAAGAGGGGAATAAAATGAAAGAAAATGAGTAGGTTGTTAAGCACAATGAATTACTCCATCCCCATGTAAGCTAATGACTTTCCAAAGGGGAGGTGTATTTCTGAATGATGTTCTCAATAGCTACTCGGTTTTGCAACAGAGCAGACCTGATGCAAAGGTCCCAGCTGCACCTGCTCAGTCCCACGTTCCCTGGCTAGTTGCTTCTACTGCCTGAAGACCATTTCCTGGGACTACATTTGAGACCCACATTCAAGATATTCTCATCAAAGCTTTACACCTCCAGTCAATCTAAAAGGATACATTCCCCCTTAATACTGGAAACCATTAAGGCAGAAAAGGAGGACGAGTATTTTAATTCAAGTATAACTGAAATGATATCATCAAGAAGAGCTTGACAGAAGAATCTGCTTCAGGCAGCATTCAGCAGAGACAATGTGCTTTATGTTATTTCGAACACAGGAAGCCAAAGGATCAAAAGAAGAAAAGATTTTATGGAAGATAGATGATGTTCTTCATGACGCGAGAATTACCTAACATTAAATATTTCCATGAGATTTTATTTTTTCTTAAAATGTAATATCCTCTCAGGTTCCTGGCCTTAAACTGACCAAATTTTGCAGTGCCAACCTGCCTGTTGCGGCACAAGACATCCTCCTTGGCTAATGTGCCCTCTGGCAGCTCACATCCGGGGCTGGCCTGTGACCCAGTTGACCCCCTGGTGGCCTCCACTGACAGTCATAAGCTCCTGACATAGTTCTCACTACTCCCTCCAAAACACAAATGAAAGCAAAGTGTAGCTCAGCTCCAACATTCCAAAGATCTCCACCTCTCTAAGAGCCCTACATTCTACTGCACACCTTTTATTTTCTCTGCAAAGGAGGCAACCTTGGTTGCTCTTTTAAGAGGTCCTTTAAAAACTTCAAAGTCTGAATGAAGAGACTTAAAAAAAGGTCAAGGTGACTCCAATTAAAGGAGATCCCACTTGGGGTGGAAACAGGCAGTGTTTGAAACAACAGCTGTAGACATCACAAAGAATGCTCCCAACGTGACCTCAGCTCATCTTTGTGGCTTTCCCTGGCTTCCATGTCACAGTTACACCGGGACTGCAATCCTTAACCTTTAGCCAAGTCCTTTCTGCCAGGCAGAATGCACCACTATGATTTCCTTTTGTCTGGGGAGGGTAGGAAGAAGAAGGATGGTGGAAGGAGAGGGTCCTGGAACTAGGCTGTGACCTTTAACCTGGCTATCATGTCCTTATCCAAAAAGAGGCTCAGCAGCTCTTGGCACCAGGAGCTTCAGGTAATTCTCAGCTGGAATGTTCCCCATCACCTTCATGCTACTCCTGGCTGCCCTCAGTAAAGAGATCTGAGTCCCAGTCCTGCTTCTCCTACATAATAACTACATCTAAGGGTGGGTCACAGAGTCATGAGCTCAAGCTGTCAGAGTGTGAAGGGACCTTTCACATCTTTTAGGAAGCCCTTTGGTTCAGTGCTTTGATTCCCTCCAACAACCTGCAAAGTAGTCATCCAAATTGTATTAATAAAACATGCAATTGTAATGATTGTTTAATGTGCCCTTTCTAGGTACCACTCTAGTTATTGTGCTAAGACTTTCACTAGTGTTATTTAATTATATCCTCACAATATTACTATAATTATGATTACTGTCCCCATTTTACAGACAGGATAACAGAATACTGTATTGTCATATTTACAGATGTAGCAAGAGAGGAAACACATAGATGTAAAGCTGCCTATTCTGGTTTTCTTCAGAACTGACTGGCCTCACTACCTGTTGTTTAGACATCAATCAAATCAATAGGACGTATTTCAGCCATATTCTATGTTATACCTATCCCACTCATTCCATGAGTTGTATTGAACTGCCATGTGCCAGAAACTATTCAGTGCACAGGTAACAGATATCTCTAGGGCAAGAGCTTACAGTTCATAGTATGGGTGTGTAGGTAGAACAAGTTAATAGATGATAATATGCTATGACTCATGCTGTATTAGTAGTAATTAAAGGCTGCTGCACACATGGGAGAAGAATATTTAACCTTGGGGGCATGGTCATGCATCAACAACCTGAAGTATTAATGTCTCAGTCGAATCTTGAAGGGTCAGTGGGAGTAATCAGGTGAGGTGATGGAGAAGGACCTTCAAGTAGAGTGAAGGTCAGATATGAGACTCAGGCATGGAGAGGACACCGGGCACAGAGGGAGGACAGGCTGGCAAGGAAGGAGAGGTAGAGGCAGAAATGCAGGAAGGAGCCAGATCACAAGATGCCTTCCAGGCCATACTGAGGAGTTTGGATTTTATCCTCACAGTGACAAGAATCATTGAAAAATGTAAGGGAAGTGGCATAAACAATTTATATTTTCAAAAGATCCCTTTGGCAATGATGTAGAGAATTTATAGAAAAAGGGTAAGAAAGGGGAAAGTTAGAAAGTAAGAAATGACCAGGATATGCTAGACCAGTGGCAGTAGGAAAAGAGAAGAGAGGCCAATCAGAAAGATCTAGGAAGTATAATTGGCTAACTTTGGTAGGCAAGTGGAAGTAAGTCATAAGGGAAAGGTAGGAATATTAGATGACTTCCAAGTTTTTGGCTAATGATCCATTCATTGAAGGAAGGAATGTAGAAATCACCATAAGGGGGAAGGTAAGAAATTCAGTTAGGATGAGTGACAGATAATGTCTAGTCTAGTTAGCACGTAAATTTAGGAGAAATGTCTGGGTGAGATTCCAGGGAGTGACAGGAGCGACTCTCAGTAGGTCAAAGAGAGCAGAGAGATCTAGTGAGGAAAGGACTGGGAAGTGACCAATGTGCCTAACAATAGAGACTCATGGGTTTGCTTCAGCAGAGTAGTGGAGGTGGAAGCTAGATTGCAGAGGAGTGCAGAGGAAACAGGCCTGTGAGAGGTGAAGACAAAGAATATAATCTCTCTCCCCAGGAGCTTGATGGCAAAATGAAAAGAGGATCAGAGGGTAGGAGGAGCATCAAAATATGGTTACAGATATGGGCCAGAAGTGAGGGGGTTGTAGTCACATGATCTTGCCAATTAAAAGATGGTTATCTACAGTGTGCTCCAGCTCCTCACGCATGAGGGGAAAGGAGTGCTATCACACAGAAATGATGAGGGCTGCTGTATGTCCTGTAAGCAAGGTGGTGTGTTAAGCACTGGATCGACAATGACTCTGTAAGTGAGGTGTTAGCATCTCTGTTTTACAGGTTAGGAAACAGAATTAGAGGAACTGAGGAAGTCCTTGACGAGTAAATATGATTGATCCATACCTTATATTTAATTATAGGAACAGGCACAGGGCTCCAAGACTATAGTTTTATTAAATGATAATCTTCCTTTAGTTGCCTAATTTTTCAAACTTTCTTGGCTTCTTCTTATTGTTTCCCTTTTGTAGCCTGAAGCCTGCTGACATCCCCATACTGGGGCAGTTTGTCCACCTGGGCTTTTCCTAAGACCGCAATGTCCAATAATTAACATGACTACTGATGAGAGGAAAACTAAGCATCACTGGTGACTGTTACCTTCTCCAAGCTGGGAAATAACTTGAAAAAGAGAGCTGACTATAGGGAAGAACTAAGCCACTGTTTAAGTAGGCATTGTGTTTTCTTTGTCCTCAACTCTTCATTTTTAAAAAACTTCAGTCAAATTTGAAATCTTCTAGCCCCACTATGATTTAGCACATAATTAGTACCTGATCAACAGATGCACAAGCATTAGGGAAGTAAAAAAGTTATAAAGATATCATTCTAACCACTAAATTTTAAAAGACACAGATATACATTCTGGGTCTTAATTTTTTTTCACTTTTGCTTGATAACTATGTTTTCTCTCTGGATAGCAACACTTCAGTTAGGAAGTAAGATCTCAGCTGAGCTAAGATAAAGGAGAGACAGTATTTATTGGGCAACCACAGAGGTTGTGAAGGTCAGACTTCAAGCACAGACCCATCCACATGGTGTCAAACCTCACTACATGGGGACTTAGTGCTGACAGAATTAGAGCAACAACTGAAGGATTGACAGATCTTTGGAAAGCTAACTAATTCAAGGTGGATTTTGTAACCATTACAACTCATGTACCCAGTTAGTATCTTATCATATAATGGAGTTATTAACTACTCCCTTTTTTCCATGGCCTACTCCCAATCTGATGAGAAATGTCATCACGAATTGTGCAGAGCTAGTAAGTATGACCTAATGAAGAAGGCACCTCTAAACAAGACTTACCAGCTAGTTTATGTAACAGGCAGGTCTGCCCACTGTGATTTCGACTTGGAGCTTTTCTGGCCACTTTATACTAAATCTCTCAATTGCCATAGCTTTCTAAAAAATCAAGTAATTCTGAACATTAGATACAACTTCTGAGAAGCAGAAAAAGACCCAAACCTGAGGTTTTCGAGTTTTGCTGCAACAAAAAATTTTTTTTGCAGTAAAAACAAAATGTGACTATATTCTTACATCAGCATTATTCTCACTTAACATTGATATGTGGGACTTTGGTTGCCATCTTATTCATTATATAGCAGAATTTAGGACATGAGTTCATCCTGCACTGTATCCATATGGGCTAGTTACATAAGGAGCTTCTCACCAGTGGTTTTATTCGAAAAGTAGTACCATAAAATAGGATCCTAAAATATTCTAGCATGTTCTAGAGACACCAAAATTCTCATTGTATAAAGACTTCAATTCAGTAAAAAAAGTATTAGATGCTAATATATGTATCAAGCATTATGCCATACCCTAAGGGCACAGAGAACACATATTATCTTAAAAGACTTTCAATCACTATGCTATGTACTATTTGCCATGTTTTTTAATGTAAATATAACTTTCTTTATATGTTCACGTTGTCCTCCTGTTGTCAACAGGTTTGCAAGGATCTGATAGATTATTAAAAACTATAAATCCCTCCCAAAAGTCTGATATTGACCTGTTTCATTGATCCATTTCAGATGATGTACCTGCCACTTTGTATCAGCTCTTATCACCTGATATTGCACAATGTTTTTGTCCCTCTGGTGGATATGGTGAAAAGCAGATTTGTTAATTCTCTACCAGGACAATGCACAAGTGTGCCCACCTGTGCGATGACAGTGCTCACTAAGGAAGGACCATTGACTTTTTTCAAAAGGCAAGATACCGTCTTCTGAATCTGTAATGTGTTCAGGATACCTGAGTGCTTTGAGACAGTCTTTTCTACACAGTTGAGATATAGCTGACCAGCCCTAGTACAGCAGACTATTTCTTAGTACAGCAGTATACATAGAAGTGGAATGGTGGGATCTGAGTCTGAGGGGAGGGGTAGTAGGGAGTTATTGTTTAGTGGGTACAGAGTTTCATTTAGGGATGACCAAATGGTTCTGGAGATGGATAGTGGTAATGGTTAATCACAATGTGAGTGTACTTAATGCGACTGAATTACACACTTAAAATGGTAAATTTTTGTTATGTGTACTTTACCAGTTAACACACACACACACACACACACACATACACACACACACACACACACACACACACACACAAAGTCAGGAGAAATACGCTGAAACCTAAATCAACAAAAAACTTTGGCAGATGACTTTTATAGGCCAGATCTCTTAAAAATCTATCCAAGGCAGATTTAATTCATGACATCTTCTTCTCCTGAAACATTTTATTACTGTAAACAAGAGTTAAAAACCAATCATTTGGTCTACACAGTTTGGTAGAATTCTTAAAAATAACCAAAAAAAATGGAGGAGAGATTAAAGATGGCAGTGTGAGAGGTGAGACAGAGGCTTCCTCTCTAAACCACATATGATATGAAAATATAATTAATACAACTAATACTGAAAGAGCAACAGGAAAGAAAGCTGCGTCAGACTGCATACACCTGGAGAAAAGAACAGACCTCATGGAACAGGGTAACATACTAAAGCCATGATCCAGTGGGACGCAAGCCCTTCCCTCACCCCAATGCACTGGCAGGATGAAAAGAAACAGAGCAGGGAGGGAGTAGAAGCCTGGGACTGCTGAACACCTAGCTATGGAGGTCTGCTCTGGGAGCACAAACCTACATTGCTCGGTGCTCTAGTGATTAGTGGGGTTGGAAAGCTAATACAGGCAGAATACCTGGAGACACTGAGATTCCAGCTGCTTTTGGAAAACAGTGAACCATATGCAGCTGCTCTGGGACAAAAGAAAGGTGGGTAGTCTGAGAGACTTCCTAACAGCAAGAGGGCTGCTAAAGGGGGAAGGATTACATGGAGCTTACCACTCAGGAGAAAGGATAGGTAGACAAAATTGCCCGGGCTCACTCTGCCCACAGGCTGGGAATTTTCAAGAGCTTCAGGCACTCCATCCCACTGGCTGGCTATGCAGCTACAAGGCCCCCCACCATGATACACAGCCTGCTGCACATTCCTCATGGCCAGTCTGCGCCTGGCTTTCAAAACGGCAGCCCCTGCCATGGCGTCAGGCCAGCCAGAGGGAAGCACCACCTAAAACAGCTACAAACGCAAAGCACACAGGATTACACCTGTGTAACTGGCTCATTGGTCCTGGCAGTGAAGATAGGGATAGCACCTGGGAAGCAGGAAACAGCTTTCCTCCCCCAAGGCATCAGCACCACTCCCTTGTGAACCCCAACATTGCTCCAGGGGCTGAGCAGCTCCAGAGAGTAGAGCTTCTGGGCACTAGAGGGCAGCACATACAAATATGAAATGTCAAAGGAACCTGGCTCAAACCAAAATCCCACAAACACAAGAAAAAGGATCAAGTGAAACTGAACTCATCAATTTTTCTGAAAGATTTCAAAATAAAAATCATTAACATGCTCATGAAGGTACAGAAACATACTCAAGAACTCAGGAACGAATTCAGGATGGAGATCCAATCATTACAGAATACAATGGAGGGTTTTAAAAGTGGATTAGATATGGTGGAGGAGATGATAAATAAAATAGGAATTATAGAAGAGGAATACAAAGAGTTGAGGTGCAGAGAGAATAAAGGATCTCTAGGAATGAAAGAATATTGGGAGATCTGTGTGACCTATCCAAACCAAACAATGTACATATTATAGGAGTACCAGAAGAATAAGAGACAGAAAAAGGGATAGAAAGTGTCTTTGATGAGGTAATTGCTGAAAACTTCCCCAATCTGGGGAAGGAGATAGTCTCTCAGGCCATGGAGGTGCACAGATACCCCAACACACAAAGGATCACCAAGGAAGACAACACCAAGACATACAATAACTAAAATGGCAAAGATCAAGGATAAGGACAGACTATTAAAAAACAGCCAAAGAGAGAAAAAATATCACACACAAAGGAAAACTCATCAGGCTATAATCAGATTTCTCAGCAGAAACCTTACAGTCCAGAAGGGAGTGGCATGATATATTTAATGCAATGAAAAAGAAGGGCCTCGAACCAAGAATACTCCACCAGCAAGGTTATAATTTAAATTTGAAGGAGGGATTAAACAATTTCCAAATAAGCAAAAGCTGTGAGAATTTACCTCACACAAACCATCTCTACAGTGTATTCTGGAATGACTGCTATAGACGGAAGTGTTCCTAATGTTTAATAGCTGTCACCAGAGGAAATAAAACCACAATACAGAAAGTAGCCACTTAATTACTGAGCAAATGCAAAATTGGATCAACTACACCCGAAGTCAGTCAAGGGATAGACAAAGAGTACAGAATATGATACCTAATATATAAAAAATGGAGGAGAATTTAAAAAAAGAAAAGAAAAGCCTTTAGATTGTGTTTGTAATAGTATACTAAGTGAGGTAAGTTAGACTCTCAGATAGTAAAAAGTTACCATTGGACCTAGTAACAATGAATCTAAAGCCTGCAGTCGCAATAAGTACATACCTATCGATAATCACCCTAAATGTGAACGGTCTGAATGCACCAATCAAAGGACACAGAGTCACTGAATGGATAAAAAAAACAAGACCCATCTATATGCTGACAACAAGGGACTCACTTCAAACCCAAAGACATACACAGACTAAAACTGAAGGGATGGAAAGATATTTCATGAAACTAATAGGGAGAAAAAAGCAGGTGTTGCAGTACTTGCATCAGACAAAATAGACTTTAAAACAAAGAAAATCACAAGAGACAAAAAAGGGTATTATATAATGAGAAAGTGGACAATCCAACAAGAGGATATAACCATTACATACATCTATGCGCCCAACACAGGAGCACCTACATATGTGAAACAAATACTAACAGAATTAAAGGGGGAAATAGAATACAATGCATTCATTCTAGGAGACTTCAACACTCCACTCACTCCAAGGGACAAATCAACCAGGCAGAAAATAAATAAGGAGACAGAGGCATTGAACAACACATTAGAACAGATGGACCTAACAGACATCACAGAACTTTCCACTCAAAAACAGCTGGATACACATTCTTCTCAAGTGCACATGGAACATTTTCAAGAACAGATCATATACTAGGCCACAAAGAGAGATTCAGTGAATCTTAAAAGATTGAAATTGTACCAACCAGCTTCTCAGACCACAAAGGTATGAAACTAGAAATAAATTACACAAAGAAAATCAAAAAGCCCACAGACACATGGAGGCTTAACAACGTGCTCCTAAATAACCAATGGATCAATGACTAAATAAAAATAGAGATCAAGCAAAATATGGAGACAAATGACAAGAATAATTCAACACTGCAAAATCTGTGGGACACAGCAAAGGCCATGATAAGAGGGAAGTGTACTGCAATACAGGCCTACCTCTGGAAAGAAGAACAATCCCATATGAACAGTCTAGAATCACAATTAACAAAACTAGAAAAAGAAGAAGAGATGAGGCACAAAGTCAGTAGAAGGAGGGATATAGTAAAGATTACAGCAGAAATAAATAAAATCAAGAAGAATAAAACAATAGAAAGAATCAATGCAAGCAAGAGCTGGTTCTTCAAGAAAATAAACAAAATAGATAAACCCCTAGCCGGACTTTTCAAGAATAAAAGAGACTCTACACACATAAACAGAATCAGAAATGAGAAAGGAAAAATCACTATGGACACCACAGAAATGCAAAGAATTATTAGAGAATATGATGAAAAATTATATGCTAACAAATTGGATAACCTAGAAGAAATGGACAATTTTCTAGAAAAATACAACCTTCCAAGAGTGACCCAAAAAGAAACAAAAAATCCATACAAATTACCAGCAATGAAATTGAATTGGTAATCAAAAAACTACCTAAGAACAAAACCTCTAAACCAGATGGCTTCATCACTGAATTTTATCAAACATTTAGTGAAGACCTAATACCCATACTTCCAAAAAGTAGAAAAGGAGGGAATACTCCCAAACTCATTCTATGAGGCCAGCATCACTCTAATACTAAAAACAGGCAAAAATATCACAGAAAAAGAAAATTATGGACCAATATCCCTGATGGACATAGATGCAAGAATACTCAACACAATATTAGCAAACCAAATTCAAAAATACTTCAAAAATATCATGTATCATGATCAAGTAGGATTTATTACAGGGATGCAAGGATGGTACAATAATCGAAAATCCACCATCATCATCCACCACGTCAACAAAAAGAAGGACAAAAACCACATGGTCATCTGCATAGATGCCGAAAAATCATTTGACAGAATTCAACATTCATTAATGCTAAAAACTCTCACAAAATCGGTATAGAGGGCAAGCACCTCAACATAATAAAGGCTATATATGACAAACCCACAGCCAACATCATACTTAACAGCAAGAAGTTGAAAGCCTTTAAGATCGGGAACAAGACAAGGATGCCCACTCTCTCCACTTTTATTCAACATAGTTCTGGAGGGCCTTACCACAGCAATTAGAGAACACAAAGAAATAAAGGGCATTCAGATTGGTAAGGAAGAAGTTACACTGTCACTGTCTGCAGAGACATGATATTGTACATAAAAACCCTAAGGAATCCACTCCAAAACTTCTAGATCTAATACCTGATTTCAGCAAATTTGCAAGATACAAAATTAATACACAGAAATCTGTTGTATTCCTATACACTAATGATGAACTAGCAGAAATAGAAATCAGAAAAAAAATTCCATTCACAGTTGCATCAGAAACATTAAAATACCTAGGAATAAATCTAACCAAGGAATTGAAAGACCTATACCCTGAAAACTACAAGATACTATTAAGATAAATTAAAGAGGACACTAAAAAATGGAAATTCATCCCATGCTCCTGGGTAGGAAAAATTAATATTGTCAAAATTGCCATCCTATCTAAAGCAATCTACAGATTCAATGCAATCCCTATCAAAATACCGACAGCATTCTTCAAAGAACTGGAACAAATAGTTCTAAAATTCTTATGGAAGCACAGAAAACTCCAAATAGACAAAGCAATCCTAAGAAGGAAGAATAAAGCAGGAGGGAATCTTGCTTCCCAACTTCAAGCTCTACTACAAAGCCAGAGTGATCAAGACAATTTGGTACTGCCACAAGAACAGGTCCATAGATCAATGGAACATACTAGAGAGCCCCGATATAAACCCAAGCATATATGGCCAATTAATAGATGTTAAAGGAGCCATGGATATACAATGGGGAAATGACAGCCTCTTCAGCAGCTGGTGTTGGCAAAACGGGACAGCTTACATGCAAGAGAATGAAACTGGATTATTGTTTAACTCCATACACAAAAGTAAACTCTAAAGTCATGAAACCATAAAACTCTTAGAAGAAAACATAGGCAAAAATCTCTTGAATATAAACATGAGCAACTTTATCCCGAACACATCTTCTCAGGCAAGGCAAACAAAAAATGGGACTACATCATGCTAAAAAGCTTCTGTACAGCAAAGGACACAATAAGCAGAACATAAAGGCATCCTATAGTATGGGAGAATATATTTGTAAATGACAAATCCAACAACGGGTTAACACACAAAATATATAAAGAACTCCCATGCCTCAACACCCAAAAAACAAATAACCAATTAAAAAATGGGAGGAGGATATGAACAGACAATTCTCCAAAGAAGTAATTCAGATGGCCAACAGGCACACAAAAGATGCTCCACATCACTAATTATCAGGGAAATGCAAATTAAAACCATAGTGAAATATCACCTCACACCAGTTAGGATGGCCAACATTGAAAAGACTAGGAACAACAAATGCTGGTGAGGATACGGAAAAAGGGGAACCCTCCTACACTGCTGGTGGGAATGTAAACTAGTTCTACCATTGTGGAAAGCAATATGGAGCTTCCTCAAAAAACTTAAAATAGAAATACCATTTAACCTGGGAATTCTACTCCTAGGAATTTACCCAAAGAATACAAGTTCTCGGATTCAAAAAGATATATGCACCCATATGTTTACTGCAGCACTATTTACAATAGCTAATATATGGAAGCAATCTAAGTGTCTATCAGTAGATGAATGGATAAAGAGGAGGTGGTAAATATACACAATAGAATACTATTCAGCCATAAGAAAAAAACAAATTTTACCATTTGCAACAACATGGATAGATCTCGAGGGTATTATGCTCAGTGAAATTAGTCAGGCAGAGAAGGACAAGTACCAAAAGATTTCCCTCATTTGTGGAGTATAACAATGAAGCAAAACTGAAGGAGTAAAACAGCAGCAGACTCATAGTCTCCAAGAATGGACTAGTGGTTACCAAAGGGGAGGGATGTGGAGGGTGTGGGTGGGAAGGGAGGGAGAAGGGGATTGAGGTATTATGATTGGCACACATGGTGTGTGAGGGTCACAGGGAAGACAGTATAGTACAGAGAAGGTTAATAGTGACTGTGTGGCATCTTACTACATGATGGACAGTGACTGCAATGTGGTATGGGGGGGGTGACAAGATAATATGGGTGAATATAGTAACCACATTGTTTTTTCATGTGAAACCTTCATAAGAGTGTATATCAATAATACCTTAATAAAAAACAAACAAAAATAATAATAATTAAAAAACTGACAATCTAAGGACAAGAATTGTGCAGATCTAGATAGCATTAATTTCTTGACTCTGGAAAATGGCCCACTTACTCATCACTTGTTTGCTTTCTGTTCTTACTTCCTCTTTGAATAGTTTCCTGCCTCTCATTCAAAACACAAAGCAAAACAAAAACAAAAACTTCCCCTCCCCTCAAAAAAGGAGAGTTATTCAAAAAGGCCATGTTGGAAAGGAGATATGCTTTGGCTTGGTGGGACAGAAGGTTTGTGTATCTGTATGGATGTGATCATTTCGGTTTTGTTGTTTTGAAGCAGAATAAGGCAGCTAGACATTTAGAGCACGGAGAGATGAACAAGGGTATTTTTAAGCATCTTCATTTCAGAAGAGTGGGAAAATGAGAAGCATAAGCTGCCTGGGCTCTAACAGTTTTAAGAATGCAAACAAACTGACAGAAGCTTACATGCATTTTTGCAGATTTGTCCCTTCTTCCACCTTGGGTCTCCAGACGTCATTTTATTTGTGTGCTCTGAACAAGGAAAACGAAAACTGACGAACTCAAGGCAGACCATGAGCTGTGTCATATAATCATCTTCAGGAAAAGAATGAAACATACCAGTGGGAGTCTTTGCCGACTGGTAATTTAAAAAAAAAAAGGAAACATTTTCACCTTACTTCACCCTAAAACGATAACAGAACTTGATAATATGGGTGAATGTAATAACCACAATGTTGCTCATGTGAAACCTTTATAAGATTGTATATCAATGATACCTTAATAAAAAAAGATAAAGGAATTCTTGTGGAGAGTCTTGGACTTTTTAAAGAAAATTTCTATTTCTATTTGACTATTTCCTGTGACTTTTATTCTCAGTGTTTGAAGGATGGGAAAGCAAAACATTGAGTATACATACTGGCAAATGTCCAGGGAAGTTACAGCGTTTAATTGACCATTTTGGGGGGAATTTATGATTTAAGAACTTTAACATGTTTTAATTATATTCAAACTGATGGAAAAGGAAAACCGAGTTAAATGCATTTTATATTTATAAACACTTAAACAGTTGGCAAAGAAAATATTAGTTTCCCTTTTATTCACTAACCCAGTTGTCAGTCAATACATTCAATTAAGTATCCTTAATTCCTCTACAAGTTCTTTTTTCGGGATCTGCATCTGAATGGAAGGGCTGAAGTTTATGCCTAGATTATAAAATTGCCTGATAGCAAGTGAAGGTCTTTAGACTCCACAAACATAAACTTACTTTAATTATCACAGATGTTTAATTTTTATAGCCTGCAATTTATGGCATCTGTAACAACTTTTAAGACACTATATTCATTGGGGCATTATTGTTATTAGAATCATGGTATCTATCTTAGAATTACAGAATTTTTGAGCTAGAAGGTGCCTTTGGTTAGTAAGAGGAACAGCTTGAAATTTCTACTAAGATAAAAATAAATCTTCAAGGCATCTTTCCAGCAAAGCTAAATTCATCATTAACACCTATAGTGACCTCTTTTTATGCCTACAAACTGAGTGCAGAAGAGATAGGGAAAGAATAAACAAGAGATTTTAAAAAGTCATAAGACAAGGTCCAGGCTGGTGTTAAGCCAACACCAAGGAATGACAGAAGGGCAGGGAAGCCCGTGTGGTGTCAGACATCCTTGCTTTTGCTTTAAACAACTACACATTGTATTTACTATTGTTTTTTTCTCCTCTTGACCTCATGAGATTTTATTTTCCCCATCTGATCTTGTAGCAAATGCCTTTGGTATAGTACACATATTGCTCTTTCCTCTTGAGTACTCACACGCTGGTCTGACTTCCTATTGTCATGTCCGCATATATAAAAAGGTCTTCTTCTGGCCACCAGAACCATCTTGGCTAACCTGAGCATGACACACTAGAAAAGCAGGGAAAATACATCCCAAGAGAAGCCTTGACCCATAACAGATGGGAGTTGGTGTATAAGTATCAGGCCCCTTATCCTCACATGGAATACTTCTGTGGGATCAAACTCCAGTTACTGCAGTATTCTGCTTAATAAAAAGCCTTTTATGGGATGACAAAAAACTTTTTCAGTTCCCTACTCCCTTACAGTATTATCTGGGATCACTTTCCAAATGAAATGCATATCCTTGTTTCAAGGACCGATTCTGGAGGAATCCAAAGTAAGACACATGACAACCCTAGACTATTACGTTTCTTTAGAAAATAAGGAAGAAAACATAAAATGCCGTCTTTGCTGGGATCCTGGTCAGGCAATGGGCAGTGGTGACAAGATGCTCCTCCTTGACTGAACTCTAGTCAGCTTCCTCTGGGCACTTTCTTCAAGTAGGTCCCATTCTTGTTCATGTCTTCAGGAGCCCACTTTTACCAGGAATCCTGCTAAATTGGTTTAGCCAGAAACCCTCACCCTCAATATGTGGTTACCCTTGATAACTGACAACCAATTCTTTTGGATTTTCTATACACACCTTCCTACCATTTATGAACGATAACTTTCCTCTCCACTTGCTTTACTGCACTAGATAGGATCTCTAGCACAATTTTGAACAGATGTGCTGTGAAAACTTCAGTTTTTCAGGAAATTGTTCATGCCTCCCCCCTTCCTAATAAAACTACTTTCTCTGCCCCACTGGTGTTGAACTTGGCCACAGGACTGCGAGTACCAAGGGAATGATAGTGGATGTGATGTGAGCAAAGGCTTGAAGTATGTTTGAGCAATTGGGCTTGTTCCTATGCTTCTCCCACACACTGAAAAAGGCCTGCCTTGGGTGGCATGCTGGGCCAAGGTCACAGCACAGGCAGCAGACTAGAACTGAATCCACAGTCTGGGTAGACAGCCAAGCAAAGCTGCCTGGTTAGTCTCCACTATGTGTGAGGAGGAAATGTTTTTGCTTGCCACTGCGATTTTGTGTGTGGTTGGTTGTTATACACTGTTGTTATGACAAAAACTGACTGATACAAGTGGTGACAGTTTTTCTTAGTTCTGATCCCCATTACATATATTGGTTACAGTTGATGAAGATACATTTGTAAAATGAAGGAATCCCTACTTCTCATTTGCTAAAAGTTTTAACATGGATGCTGAATTTTTATCAAATACTTGTCCTTCATCTGTTAAGATTATCATGTGATTTTCAGATGTCCATGTGGCAAATTTTACAGTTGTTTATTCTGGGCTATGATTGATCACACATTGGAACTAGTATCTATACATGTAGTTCATTATTATGTAATGTTAAATATATTTCTGGATTTAGTATGCTGATAGTTTGTTTAGGATCACTGCATCTAGAATGACATTGGCATATAATTATTCTTTTTCATTATGTCCTGGCTCAGTTTTAGCCAAGATTATGAGAGCCTCATCAATTGCAGAGCATATAGTCTTTGTTTGGAAGGGATTGTGAAAACTGGTATTTTCTTCTTAAATATGTTAACTCTCTGGTGTAAGCCATATAAAACTGCAGATATTTTATGGAAAGATTTTTAATTCTGAATACACTTAATAGCTCTAGGACTTTTTGCTTCCCTATTTCCTGCTGTACAGTTTCATTTGGGTAAGTTTTCTAGAAAGTTTTATATTTAATATAACTTTTCAATTTTTGAGGTTAATAGATTTTCAATAGTTGTAGGATCTATAGTGATTTTTCATATACATTCTTGACATCATTATTTGCTTTTTTTATTCTTCATTCATCTCACCAAGGTTTATTCATATTGCCTTTTCAAGCAACAAAGTTTTGCTTTTGTTGATCCTGTTCTATGCATATTTTTTATGGTGTGCATCTAAGCTCTTTTCTTTAATTTCTTTCTCCATTTTCTTTAGGTTTATTTTGTTGTTCATCAAACTCATTGAGATGATTGCTTTGTCTTTAATGTTCAGCTCTTCTTTTTGTTTCTAATATACGTATTTAAAGCTATAATTAGTACTAACTTTAGTAAGTAGTGCTTTAGCTGTATCTGACCAGTTCCATATGTAGTAATTTTTGTTTAGTTCAAAATAAGATACACAGTAAGAATTTGTTCACCAGGTAAGAACTTGTTCGTTATGCTTCAGAAGATTGGAGACTGATGAGAATTAGGCTTGGGGTGGATTAATGATTGTGCATTGAGCATTGAGTCCCCTATACAGAATTTTATTGTTGTTAACAACCATTTGATCAATAAATGAGAGATGCCCTCTCAAAAAAAAAAAGTTTAAAAATGAAGAATAAAATGTAAATAATAAATGCGAAAAAAAATAAGATACACACAGAGAATTGCTTTGCAGCTGTAAAAAGAAATATAATAAGGAAGCTATGTCTTAATATTCACATGTATCTGACATGTTGAGAAATTGAAAAACATACTGTAGAGCAGTATTAATAAGTCCCATGCTTTGTAGGACAGGGCGGGTGGGGAGAGTGGATAAAAGACTAAATAAGGAAAGCATCATTTCATGAACATAAGTCACTTGACTGAGTGACGGGGAGGGTGGGGAGAGAGCAGAGGTATTAACAGAAAGGCTTATCACAATTTCAACATGTTTTTATTTACTCACAACATTCCAAACAAAACGACATCACATTTCAACTATTGCTTTTACATAAAAAGTTAATTGCTTTATCCAAAGTAGACAGAACTCATTTTTTTTAAGTTGCCAACCAGCACATTTTCTTCCTGGGAAAGACAATGCTTAAATATTTTTTAAATACTCTGCTTAACAGAAATACAGAATCGCCCTGTGACAGTGAAGTAGTACGGCCCTACCTGTACTACATTATTAACCTTTCTTGTCAAAAACTGAAGCCAAGGGGTAAAAAGCTCAATTATGATTTCTCTCGGATTTTTAACAATTCTTTTAATTTTCATAAAAAACGGCCTGTGTGGAGAGAGATTCATAAATATGAAAATGGAAATTAAGTCTCCCAGACTTGTGCATAGGAAGTTGGGTGGACCATTATCCTGAGAAAACAGCTGCCAGTCCCTAATCGATTCAAGAAGGACAGAAAACATTATTGTCCTACAAGCCAAACCTCTTCTCTTCTGTGCCATGATATTGTGTGATCTTTCTGCTCTGGCAATGAGCATTCTACTTTTCACACTCAAGTAATACTTCCTCCTTTGAGCTTATCTTTGACCAAGCTCTATTTCACTGAATGCAAAGGGGGAAATGGTACATAAACAACTATGAATATTGCAATAAAAATGAAGAGTACACATATTTTCAAATAGAAAAATACATACAAATCCAAGTAGATCTTAAAATAGAAAAAAAATCAGGATGAGCATTTTCAAGAAAAAGATTATTTTCTTCACTAAAATGGTGCCAGTAGGCCACTGATTATACACATCTAACTATACCACCCTATTGATATACAAAGAGAGGTTTGGTGTAGGTTCACTGATACCCCCTGATTTCTCCCATTATTTGAAAGATTGTCTTTCAGAACATATTTGAACTACAATGATTGTATCATATTTTTAGACTATTCTTGTCACTGGCACACTCTCTTTAATCTAGCACATACAAATATTCACTTGAACACTGATTCACTTTTTGATGTTAAAACAAACATAATTTTTCTGCTACTTCAATTCTATCACTACTTTGGTATTTTATTAATTATTACAGAAACAAGAGTCTAAATATGGGTTTTAAGACTACATAAAACTCTAACATACATATGTTTAAAGCAAGGAAAAGTAAGACAGCAGACACAATTATCCTATCTTTTTTTTCATGTATGTCACTCACATACAAGGGGGAAGGCTCATGTTATGTTCTAATTTACAACTGGTGACACACTGCTTGGCTTCCAGGCTATCAAACCTTAGATTCTGTTGGTAGCTTTTAGACCAATTCACTATAGAACTGCCTGAAATGGTTACTGATTATTTTAAACAAAAACAGAACAATACCTATATTGTACAACAGTGGTGGATTCAAAGAACAAATTTTCTAATGATATTTTTTAAACATTATTAAAAAGTTTTCTTTCTCACACTGCCAAATGATTTCCTTCATTTGTGGATTATGACAATGAAACAAAACTGAAGGAACAAAACAGCAGCAGACTTACAGACTTTGCGGTTACCAAACGGGAGGCGTGTGGGAGGGTGGGTAGGTAGGGAGAAGGGGATTGAGGGGTATTATGTTTAGTACACATGGTGTCACAGGGGAAGACAGTGTAACACAGAGAAGGCAAATGGTGAATCTGTGGCATCTTACTACACTGATGGACACTGACTGCAGTGGGGAATGGGGGTGACTTGATAATATGGGTAAATGTAGTAACCACATTGTTTTTTCATGTGAAACCTTCATAAGAGTGTGTATCAATAATACCTTAATAAAAAAAAGTTTTCTTTCTCTCTAAAGGAGTAAAAACTGAATTACTTAAAGTTTCCCCTTTAATACTTGAATCATTCTCTTATTAAGCAGAATGACAAAGGTTTCAAAAAATTCAAGACATTAGCTGTTGAAAGATTAAAATATAAAGATAAGTATTTTCAGCATGAAAATTAAAAGAACAACATTATTGTTAATAGCAAACACCTCGATAAAAATAACTTGAATGGTTAACACCTGATCCTTATCAGGATTTTGCAACATCTCACAGAACTCTAGCTGGATGATAAAGCATTGAAAACAGTTATAAAAAAAAAAAAAAAGATATCCCCAAGGTTGAAAAGTCTCCTACAAGAAACCAATTTTTAAAATCCGGTAATACTGAAAAGCTAAACCACCACTATTGAACCCAATTTTAAAAAACAGTTGTATCTTGTTGAGAAAATAATTCTAATGCATGCACTCTTTATGTATGTGCTATACAAAACTGCCTTTGTTATTTTCCAATTTTCCAGTTGGATCTTTATCACCACTCTTGTCTTTGGCAAGTTTGGCTTCTGTAGGATTTAAGGAGACTAATTTCTGCAGGATTTAAGGAGATCTTAGTAATCAGGTGAACCTATCTTTAAACTTCATAAACATTGTTACATGTACAAATGTTTAAAATGCACAAAGACGAAATTGTTCCCATTAGAATCTCATCACTGTATAACCTTTGGCAGCACTTGCTGCCCTCCTGAGATTTTAGAAGAATGAAGCCATGCACAATGCACAGTCACCATTCTCAGGCTACTTTAAAATCTCACAGACTGTTAACTCAGGGAATACCCATGGAGTCCATACACCATTATCTAGAAATACTATGGAAGGGGTCAAAGCAAAGAGAAGCAAGAGTTAATAGTAAATAAAATAAACCAATGATGTTTAACCAAGATTTTTCAAAAGCTTTAAGGTTTCCTCTTATTTAAGTTCAAAGACAGCTTTATTGAAGAAGCAACTGTCTTTTGACTAAGATCATAATTTTCTTAGCAAACACATCTCCTTTCATAAGCACACAGAGGTAGAGAAGCCTCAGAGAAGGCCCTCACACCAAGCACTAAGGTTCTTTTCTACAACTGATAAAGAGCAAATATTAACAATGAGAAAAGTCTTTAAATTTTAAAATAACACTGTGATATTTTAAAGTGTGGTTTAAAAACAAAAAAGTCACCAATACTGTCATTCTCTCATTATCTATTATGCTAAATAATTAGAGAAACCAGAAAGTGCCACAACCCTCCATCCTCTCTGACGTACCCAGAAGTAGCACTATGACACGTGACTAAGAAGCAAACAAGGAAATCCATGGAGAGCTACTCTCCGTTAATTAACCTAGAAATAAAAGATGGAGAAAATAAAAACAATCATTCTAAATGAAAAAAACAAAAAAAATCGTAATAGAGTTTGAAAAGACACAACTTGATAGCAAAACACATAAAAATGTAAACTGATTTTTACACATTTTAATCAACCAATTTAATACAAATACCTTATCTGTACTTTTACACTAAATGGGCTAGGTCCGGAGTTCCAAACCATAGTTCACATGACTCGACAGAGTGGGGTCTTTGGAAGGATAAGGTACCTTTGGAGGACAGTGTATAAACAACTGTAAACATACACTGATTGTCCACTAGCTTTATTAAATAGAATTTCTGAAATATTTTTGTAGGAAATTATACTTAAGGAGTGTACTTGATCAGATAATTTCTATTATAACATATAAATTCTGTTATGTGTGCAAAATGTGGTAGAAATAGAAGATAATATGGATGACTCATATTTTTAAAGTAAGTGATACATTATAGTCCAGTAAGAGTCCTTTAATCTTTTCAAAAAACTTCTCTCTATACATGTTGAAATACATAATGCTTTCGGGCTTTTCTTCAAACCAAAATTTGTCAAATTCATAGACAAGATAACCTGCAGTTAAAAATAAAACAGAAACACAGTGCTCAATAATGAAATCACATCCGAACCATCTCATTTTAAAAGTATGACCATCCTTTAAATTCCATATGAGGATACAGTTATCAGAAATCAGCTTAAATTACTAGAAACCTGAGGGACTTTATAAGAAGTATTTTTGTATGTTCAAAACAAACAGCAATTTCAATAAAGTATTTAGTGTACATTTACTATTGTCTCAAAAATCAATAAAAATCTCTCAAAATTAGATAAAATACTGCTGAAAGATACCTTGAGAATAGGGGTAAAAAGTTATCCCCAAAGAATCCTGAAACACAAAAATGAAAGTTACTAGAAAATGTTGGGTAAGGATCAAGTACAGCAAATCTGTTTTCTATTTGATTTATAAATCTAAGAGTTTGTTTCTACTTTTTTTAATGAGCTATCAGCACCTTCTCTTTTTAAAAATACATGAACTCTAAATAAGCCTAACATTTTTGTTATTCAATATCCTCATTACAATAGCTAAATTTAACCTTCAAGATGTGAAGTATTCAATGAAAATAACCATGTAAATAGGTGTACTCACAAGAAAAAAATGTTAATTTAAAACCACTCCTAAACCCTTTTTGGATTCAATGAAATACATTGATTTAATTATTTAACAAATGCTACCTCAGGGCCTCGCCATGTGCTCACTCACTCGCACGCATGGCAATCCTATGCTTCAGGGATTCCTGTTACTAATATATTTTATCCCATAGGAATCATTCCCTTCTCACTAAAGAGGAAACAGAGGTGCAGAGAGGTTAAATGACCCATTCCAAATTCCATTAGTTTGCAAGTGGTCTCTATTATGTTATAAATTGGACTTTGTTTCTAACAAAATCTCATTTCCCTTTCTGAAAAGCTTTTCGAGGAGGCACAGAGTGACTTATTTCAGATAAATGGTAGGGTAGGGGGGAAGCCACTGTTTTTACATAAAGGTGCGGCAAGACTATCATACTCGCGTAGTATGAAAAAGATGTAAATTCCACTTTAAAACATTAGTCATGGAGCAGAGCCAAGATGGTGGTGTGAGTAGGACAGTGGGAATCTCCTCCCAAAAACATATATATTTTTGAAAATACAACAAATACAACTATTCCTAAAAGAGAGACCAGAAGACACAGGACAACAGCCAGACTACATCCACACCTGCGAAAACGTAGTGCCTGGTG
The DNA here is from genome assembly GCF_040802235.1 of Manis javanica. Classification (NCBI taxonomy): domain Eukaryota; kingdom Metazoa; phylum Chordata; class Mammalia; order Pholidota; family Manidae; genus Manis; species Manis javanica. The sequence goes on from NC_133160.1 coordinate 51,786,837, forward strand.
AAAGGGGTAAGACACAAGCTGCAGCCTGGTGGGATCCGAGGCCCCTCACCCCAGCTCCCGGCGGGAGGAGAGGACTTGGAGCGGGGAGGGAGAGGGAGCCCAGGACTGCTAAACACCCAGCCCTAGCCATCCGCACCAGAGCGCAGACACACAGTGCATGCGTGGGGTGCTGGAAACTAGGGAAACAGGACAGTAAGACCTGTGAGCGGTCCCGCAGCTGGTGCCTCTGGGACAAAGAAAAGCGAGTGCTTTTTGAAAGTCTTAAAGGGACAGGGACCCCACAACTAGATGGAAGCATCCCGGGTCACAGTCCAGCAGCTGGAAATTCCAGGGAACTCCAGGTGCACTAATCCCCTGGGCAACAGCTCTGAGACCCCTCATGGAGGAAAACCGCCAAACAGCACCCCCTCCCCGTCCATTACCCCTCTGGAGCCCGGCCATAGCAGAGCAGTAGCCTGAGGCTGGCCACACCCACAGTAAGGGAGCTTCCTCCACACCGGCTGGGCAAGATACAGAGAACCAGTTTACATGCAATTGCCCAAAACAAGCCACTAGGGATCACAGTTGTCCCAGTAAAGAAAGGCCAGGAGCAAGTGGAAAAAGTCTTGGCTGTACCAGCTGACAGACCAGTCAATAGTATACCACTACACCAATCAACATGAAAAGGCAAAAAAATTGGATCCAGACAAGATTAACCCAGACATCTTTGACATCTTCTACATCTTCCCCTGAGAAGGAACCTGGGGAGACAGATTTAACCAATCTTCCTGAAAAAGAATTCAAAACAAAAGTCATAACCATGCTGATGGACTTGCAGAGAAATATGCAAGAACTAAGGAGGGAGAATATAGAAATAAAACAATCTCTGGAAGGACTTCAAAGCAGAATGGAAGAGATGCAAGAGACCATTAATGGACTAGAAAACAGAGAACAGGAATGCAGAGAAGCTGATGCAGAGAGAGATAAAAGGATCTCCAAGAATGAAAGAATATTAAGAAAACTGTGTGACCAATCAAAATGGAACAATATCTGCATTATAGGGGTACCAGAAGAAGAAGAGAGAGAAAAAGGGATAGAAAGTGTCTTTGAAGAAATAATTGCTGAAAACTTCCCCAAACTAGGGGAGGAAATGGCCTCTCAGACCACAGAGGTACACAGAACTCCCATGACAAGGGATCCAAGGAGGGCAACAACAAGACACATAATAATTAAAATGGCAAAGATCAAAGACAAGGACAGAGTATTAAAGGCAGCCAGAGAGAAAAAAAAGGTCACTTACAAAGGAAAACCCATCAGGCTATCATCAGACTTCTCAACAGAAACCTTACAGGCCAGAAGAGAATGGCATGATATATTTAATGCAATGAAACAGAAGAGCCTCAAACCAAGAATACTGTATCAAGCATGATTATCATTTAAATATGAAGGAGGGATAAAACAACTCCCAGACAAGCAAAAGTTGAGGGAATTTGCCTCCCACAAACCACCTCTACAGGGCATCTTACAGGGACTGCTCTAGGTGGGAGCACTCCTAAAAACAGCACAGGACAAAACACCCAACATATGAAGAATGGAGGAGGAGAAATACAAAGGGAGAGAGATAAAGAATCATCAGACCATGTTTATAATAGCTCAATAAGCAAGTTAAGTTAAACAGTAAGATAGTAAAGAAGCTAACCTTGAACCTTTGGTAACCACAAACTTAAAGCCTGCAATGGCAATAAGTACATACCTTTCAATACTCACCCTAAATGTAAATGGACTGAATGCACCAAACAAAAGACACAGAGTAATAGAATGGATTAAAAGCAAGACCCATCCATATGCTGCTTACAAGAGACTCACCTCAAACCCAAAGACATGTACAGACATAAAGTCCAGGGATGGAAAAAGATATTTCATGCAAACAACAAGGAGAAAAAAGCAGGTGTTGCAATACTAGTATCAGACAAAATAGACTGCAAAATAAAGAGAGTAACAAAAGATAAAAAAGGACATTACATAATGATAAAGGGCTCAGTCAAACAAGAGGATATAACCATTATAAATATATATACGCCCAATACAGGAGCACCAACATATGTGAAACAAATACTAACAGAATTAAAGGAGGAAATAGAATGCAATGCATTCATTTTGGGAGACTTCAACACACCACTCACTCCAAAGGACAGATGCACCAGACAGAAAATAAGCAAGGACACAGAGGCACTGAACAACACACTAGAACAGATGGACCTAATAGACATCTATAGAACTCTACATCCAAAAGCAACAGGATACACAGTCTTCTCAAGTGCACATGGAACATTCTCCAGAATAGACCACATACTAGGCCACAAAAAGACCCTCAATAAATTCCAAAAGATTGAAATCCTGCCAACCAACTTTTCAGACCACAAAGGCATAACACTAGGAATAAATTGTACAAAGAAAGCAAAAAGGCTCACAAACACATGGAGGCTTAACAACATGCTCCTAAATAATCAATGGATCAATAACCAAATTAAAATGGAGATCCAGCAATATATGGAAACAAATGACAACAAGAACACAAAGCCCCAACTACTGTGGGATACAGCAAAAGCAGTCTTAAGAGGAAAGTATACAGCAATCCAGGCATATTTAAAGAAGGAAGAACAATCCCAAATGAATGGTTTAATGTCACAATTATCAAAATTGGAAAAAGAAGAACAAATGAGGCCTAAGGTCAGCAGAAGGAGGGACATAATAAAGATCAGAGAAGAAATAAATAAAATTGAGAAGAATAAAACAATAGCAAAAATCAATGAAACCAAGAGCTGGTTCTTCGAGAAAATAAACAAAATAGATAAGCCTCTAGCCAGACTTATTAAGAGGAAAAGAGAGTCAACATACATCAACAGAATCAGAAACGAGAAAGGAAAAATAATGACAGACCCCACAGAAATACAAAGAATTATTAGAGACTGCTATGAAAACCTATATGCTAAGAAGCTGGAAAACCTAGAAGAAATGGACAACTTCCTAGAAAAATACAACCTTCCAAGATTGACCAAGGAAGAAACACAAAATCTAAACAAACCAATTACCAGCAAAGAAATTGAAGCGGTAATCAAAAAACTACCCAAGAAAAATCCCCTGGGCCAGATGGATTTACATTGGAATTTTATCAGACATACAGAGAAGATATAATACCCATTCTTCTTAAAGTTTTCCAAAAAATAGAAGAGAAGGGAATACTCCCAAACTCATTCTATGAAGCCAACATCACCCTAATACCAAAACCAGACAAAAACCCCACCGAAAAAACTACAGACCAATATCCCTGATGAACGTAGATGCAAAAATACTCAACAAAATATTAGCAAACTGAATTCAAAAATAGATCAAAAGGATTGTACACCATGACCAAGTGGGATTCATCCCAGGGATGCAAGGATGGTGCAACATTCGAAAGTCGATCAACATCATCCACCACATCAACAAAAAGAAGGACAAAAACCACAAGATCATCTCCATAGATGCTGAAAAAGCATTCAACAAAATTCAACATCCATTCATGATAAAAACTCTCAACAAAATGTGTATAGAGGGCAACTACCTCAACATAATAAAGGCCATATATCATAAATCCACAGCTAACATCATACTGAACAGTGAGAAGCTGAAAGCTTTTCCTCTGCGATTGGGAACAAGATAGGGATGCCCACTCTCTCCACTGTTATTCAACATAGTATTGGAGGTCCTAGCCATGGCAATTAGACAAAACAAAGAAATACAAGGAATCCAGATTGGTAAAAAAAAAAGTTAAACTGTCACTATTTGCAGATGACATGATAGTGTACATAAAAAACCCTAAAGACTCCACTCCGAAACTACTAGAGCTAATATTGGAATTTAGCAACGTTGCAGGATGCAAAATGAACACACAGAAATCTGTGGCTTTCCTATACACTAACAATAATTTAATAGAAAGAGAAATCAGGAAGACAATTCCATTCACAATAGCATGAAAAAGAATAAAATACATAGGAATAAACCTAACCAAGGAAGTGAAAGACCTATACCCTGAAAATTATATGACACTCTTAAGAGAAATTAAAGAGGTCACTAACAAATGGAAACTCATCCCATGCTCCTGGCTAGGATGAATTAATATTGTCAAAATGGCCAGCCTGCCCAAATTAATATACAGATTTGATGCAATCCCTATCAAACTACCAACAGCATTCTTCAATGAACTGGAACAAAGAGTTCAAAAATTCATATGGAAACACCAAAGACCCCGAATAGCTAATGTAATCCTGAGAAGGAAGAATAAAGTCGGGGGGATCTCACTCCCCAACTTCAAGCTCTACTACAAAGCCACAGTAATCAAGACAATTTGGTATTGGCACAAAAACAGAGCCACAGACCAGTGGAACAGAATAGAGACTCCAGACATTAACCCAAACATATATGGCCAATTAATATACAATAAAGGAGCCATGGACATACAATGGGGAAAGGACAGTCTCTTTAACAGCTGGTGCTGGCAGAACTGGACAGCTACATGTAAGAGAATGAAACTGGATCACTGTCTAACCCTATACACAAAAGTAATTTCAAAATGGATCAAAGACCTGAATATAAGTCATGAAACCATAAAACTCTTAGGAAAAACATAGGCAAAAATCTCTTAGACATAAACATGAGTGACCTCTTCTTGAACGTATCTCCCCGGGCAAGGGAAACAAAATCAAAAATGAACAAATGGGACTATATCAAGCTGAAAAGTTTCTATACAGCAAAAGACACCATCAATAGAACTAATAGGTATCCTACAGTATGGGAGAATATATTCATAAATGACAGATCTGACAAAGGGTTGACATCCAAAATATATAAAGAGCTCACACACCTCAACAAACAAAAAGCAAATAATCCAAGTAAAAAATGGGCAGAGGAGCTGAATAGATAGTTCTCTAAAGAAGAAATTCAGATGACCAACAGACACATGAAAAGATGCTTCACATCACTTGTCATCAGAGAAATGCAAATTAAAACCACAATGAGATATTACCTCACACCAGTAAGGATTGCCATCATCGAAAAGACAAACAACAAGAAATGTTGGCGAGGTTGTGGAGAAAGGGGAACCCTCCTACACTGCTGGTGGGAATGTAAATTAGTTCAACCATTGTGGAACGCAGTATGGAGGTTCCTCAAAATGCTCAAAATAGAAATACCATTTGACCCAGGAATTCCACTTCTGGAATTTACCCTAAAAATGCAGCACTCCAGTTTGAAAAAGACAGATGCACCCGTATGTTTATCGCTGCACTATTTACAATAGCCAAGATATGGAAGCAATCTAAATGTCCATCAGTAGATGAATGGATAAAGAAGATGTGGTACATATACACAATGGAATATTACTCAGCCATAAGAATAAAACAGATCCTACCATTTGCAACAACAGGGATGGAGCTAGAGGCCATTATACTCAGTGAAATTAGCCAGGCGGAGAAAGACAAGTACCAAATGATTTCACTCATATGTGGAGTGTAAGAACAAAAGAAAACTGAAGGAACAAAACAGCAGCAGAAGCACAGAACCCAAGAATGGACTAACAGTTACCAAAGGGAAAGGGACTGGGGAGGACGGGTGGGAAGGGAGGGATAAGGGCAAGAAAAAAGAAAGGGGGCATTACGATTAACATGTATAGTGTGTCGGGGGGGGCACGGGGAGGGCTGTGCAACACAGAGAAGACAAGTAGTGATTTTATAGCATCTTACTATGTTGATGGACAGTGACTATGAATGGGTATGTGGGGCGGACTTGGTGAGGTGGGGGAGCCTAGTGAACATAATGTCCTTCATGTAACTGTAGATTAATGATACGAAAATAAAATTTAAAAAAAAATTAGTCATAAAACAGATATTGATAAGAGCTATGACATTTCAACACTGAAACATTACTTCAAAAGAAAGTCAACTTATGATTTCAGATTAATATCTTGATGCATGATAAAACATTTTTGTCAACTAGGATATGTGAGAACATAAAGAAAAAGGCCTATGAGCAAGATACCATCTACTTCTTGTGCCCAAAATACAAGCTAAGACTGGTAATCTTGTACTTATTTTTAAGTAATACTTTAAATCTTTATTTCATTCAAAATTTATTTTGTGTATACATTAGGGCAATAGTACATCTATACAGATTAACCGTCCATATATAAACAGTCTGCGCTTTCTTCCTCCCCCACCCCCAATAGACTGATAGAGACAAACAATAGAAAACTTTGGAGATTAATGTTCTGGGTAGTACATGAAGTCAGACATTCATCCAAATTTTATGATATTCCATTTGTTTAAGTATTTCTAGATGTTAGGTTTTACCTATTTACCATTCTTGTAAGTCTTAAATTGCTTTTCATTGCTGTCCAGAATGTGGCCTATTCAAATGACTACACAGGTCTGGAACAAACTGCTCGAGAATAAAGTACTAGAAATTTCTTGCTTTAGAGTGAAGTTACTGGTTTATAATGTAAACTGGTATCAGAGACAGAATGACTCAAAGAACTGAAGCTGTAATGACTAAGCTGATGTAATGAGACATCAGGAAACTTCAGGAGATGATACCAAAATCCTTCAAAGATGGAGTTGAAGAAGTTATGATCAGGCCTCTTAGTATCTAAGTAGTTTCCTATAAGCTCCAACATGCAGATGATATTCTAAAGACACTAAAAGATCAAGAAAAGCAGAGTATGAAGCTAAACTAGATTTGAATTCTTTTCTTCTGAACAGTATCTTCACTGAATTAAACCTTCAGTGTTCAAGTATCATCACAGTAAAGTTTATGGAACAGTGCTAATAATGACTGTCTTAGGAACAGTTAAGTACCCCTAGCCTAACACAAAAGCCTGGCTTTGCAATGGGGGGAAGGGGCAGTTTCTTTAAATCAAATTTCCTTACAAGACCAACAAAATAATCTGGAAAATGCCTGTCCTTGACTCAACAGCATTCATTAACCAGTATTCAAGAGGGAAAATCCATCTTATAGTTGACTAGAAAATGGATGCGGTGTTATAATGAGTTAATAAGAAACACATATTTGGTCATTCATATGACCAAACTACAGTTTCTGAAAACACCGCAGTCTTAAAGGTGAAACTGGTGTTTTGTCATATTAAAGAGAGACTTTTAAACCCCACTCAAGTGTGGGGGCTGAAGGCTGAATCAATGAGTTAGTCAATCATGACTGTGCAGTGAATCCTCCCACACCCATGAGAAGAGCTCGCTCTCTGCTCTGCTGGGTTGGGCCCTTCTTCTGGGTTGGAGGGAGTTTCTATGCTTGGGGAACCAGAACACCTCCACGTGACACTAAACCAGGCCCCAAGTTCCATGAGGACAGAATCTCCAATATTTATTCAGGACCTTGCGCTGTGTCTCTCTTCATCTGGATGTTAACTTGTATCCTTTATGGTATCCTTTATTAAACTGGTAAAGTATAAGTGTTGTCCTGAGCTGCTCTAGCAAATTAATAGAAGTCCAATCAGAAGCACAGGGAACTGCTTGGGGCTCGTGACCAGTGTGTGGAGTCAGGGTGGAGGACAGTCTCATAGGATGGAGCCCTTAACCTGGGAATCTGGTGCTGTCTCTGGGCAGATAGCGTCATAATTGAGTTGTCCAACACCCTGCTTGTGTTCAAGAATTGCTTGGTGTAAATATGTGTGGGAAAACCCCCTCCCACATATTTACACACACTGGAATCAGCTCCGGGTATGTGAATCAAGTTATACTAATATTACTGCTGTGTATACATCTGTGTAGGGAAAAAGTACACCACTGAATTTGGTCTTGGACCAGTGGGAATCACTGATGCCTACAGGAAAACTGCATAAATCCTAAATTTGCATTCATGTGAAAAAACTACCTCATCGATTTTTAAAATCAGCAAATATAGAAACTGAAGTACAAAATACTGTTGGGGAAGCGTAATCCATTATTTTCCTGTTTTTCAATAGTAAAATGACAAGCATAAGTTATATAACTTAATAGAAGTATTAAATTACACATTATACCTTACTAATGATTTTAAAATTCTCTTAGATATATCTAGTTTTAACTAATTTTAATACTCACAATAAAACTGATGAAAGTGTTCCATTTTTGGTATCCCAGGAACAAAGTTGTAGAGATGAAACTTCAAAGCTTCACTCTTCAACAAGCTATAAGCCATCTCTGTAAGATTGATTCCAACTATTGCATAAGAATACCTATGTCAGAAATATTATCAGTTTTACCAGCTAGCCAAATAGCTCACAAAACAAATTTAAAATTGTGCAAGGAATTAGTAAAAGTTACTCTGATCCATTTCTAACTCAAAAGTATTGATTTTATGATAGTCTCTACATATTAAGAAAAATAAGCCAGAATAGATAAAAGAATTGTGTTTTTTAGAGGCTGTTGATTTTCTGGATATAATCTATGAAGTAAAAATAAAGCTCTAGTCACATGAATATCTAAAAAAAGAATCCTTAAACAAAATTTGAAAGAGTACTACCTGTCATTAATTTCTAAAATACACTGGGTAATCTGACATTTTCTCCTCCATTATTAGGATATTTATTTTTATAATGTAATATTGTTATAATGTTCTTCAGAGGTATCATTGGAATATAAAAATAAAATAATGATAAAGCTAATAATAGAACTTCCATTTACATTTCACTTCACAATTTTCAAAGCTGTCTCATTTTCCTATTCCTATTTCAAAGCTATTTCTTATTCTTATTTTCAAATCTATTTCTGAAAATTTTTTTATAAAGGTCTTTATATCCAACTGACAGATAAACTGTATCATGTGATAAAAATATATGAACTGGTATATGATCACGTTCAGCCTTAAAAATGATGTAAAATATACACAATATCCTTTACAAAGTTCTTAATTAAATTCTCATTTTTTAAATACCTTGAAATACTTTAAAATTGAGATCATCTAATCAACTTAAGTTCAACTACTTACAGTTTCTTTGATATATCCAGCTTACCCTAATTTTGGATGATTTGAGCGGGAAAGAATCTGATGAGCTTCATTGGTATAATTTTCACTGAAATACCTAAAGAAGTTTAGGAAAAATAAAATTAACATGTGTCATTCAAATTGAAGACATCCAGCAGCAATTTAAAAAGTTATTTTCAAAATAAGTCCTACTATTGGCCCAATCACACCATTCTCCTTCTCAAATCACTTCAGTGCCTCTGAAATGCTTTCAGATCAAAATTTAATTTAGAGCTATAACTTATCTAGTACAGGACATAGGCCCTTGATAGACTTTAAAGTATTCTAACAAATAAATGATCTAGCAAGAGACTATCTACCTTTAACAAAAAATCTAGAATTCTTTTAGTTTGTTTGCTGTTTATTGCTGTTATTCTAAATTTTCTAGGAAATAGCCAAGGTGTACCTTTTGGGATGATCTTCTGTCACATAGGTTTATTCTTTCGAAGGTAACTTAAATCTGTATTGTTCAATGTTATTTTCAATGTAATCAGAAGAAACTCAGTAACCTTCCTTTTTTACTAAAAAAAACCTTGATCAGTGCTATAACTAAAATAATGGCCAGAAATATTAGTAGATATAACAGAGAGAAATATATAAAGCTAACTATTTGTAGGCTCATATATCCTATTGGCTTATACTAATACAACCTCTTGAGTTCTTAAATAAATAAATAATGAATTTCCATGGTTTATTTAAATTTTAGAGGGCACAATCATTGAAGTTTTCATAAAGCATAGAAATTTCTAATCAAATCTTCCCTGTTTTTTCTTTTATAGGTGAATACTATAGACTTCCATTTTTCTTCACTGGCTCTAATATTCAACCCATTAAAACAGGGGTTGTTAACTTGGAAGTTCGTGAGTAACGGATCATTCATTAATGAAGGGTATCCATGAGCCACCTTAAATTATGCATAAATTTTTCTGTGTGCACATTTTCTGGGAAGAAAACAAAGCTTTCATCAGATTCTCAAAGGGATCTGTAAATGCAAAAACAGGAAGAAGTCCATTTTCAGTGGAATGTTTTCCTTACATACTCTAATTTTTCTACTTTGTCCCTAGGTTGGCTCTAAGAATACCCTTAGTAAAGTGTTTATATTCGACTTTTTTTACATTACACTAGTCAAGCTACTCTTAAAATGTTCAATCCGTAACACAGAACTTTACATTTCCTTGCTGAACTTATTTAATCTATGTTAACACTATGTAAGAAAACTTAACATCTATGCAATAAGGAAAACTATTCCTTACAATAATCTGCATTGAGTTTCTTCCTTATTTCTTTTCCTTCTTTCCTTCCCTCTCTCCCTTCCTACAGGTATTTCTGGCCTTAACTTACATATTCTACTTTTCTGCTTCCATTTCCTCATCTATTCAGATTTCTTTGGTCTGTCTTGAAGTCATTTTCTGTACAGTATCCTTTCTTCTACACCTCCCTTAGCATTCATTTATCTAAATAAAGCATTGTTATCTATCAAATTACCAGCTATCCTCCAAAGCAACAAAATATCTTGAGATTAGATGACAAAGGGCAAGAAATTTAAAAAAATAAATCACATAGGAGTATCTGACAGTCTTCTTGACTGTATCATTATTTTGATCCTGATGAGTCATAGCTCTAAATACAGGACAAAAATATAATTAGAGAAGAATCAGAGCTAATTTTATGTTTTCAACCATTTCAGGTCTATCACTGGCAATCAAATAATTAATATATGTGAATTTTGGTCCTTTTTCAAATTAGTAGATGCTAGCTTTAAATAGAGTAAAAATATCTGTAAGTCATTTAAAGGTCTATCAGAATCCCTCACCACACTCTTGAATAAAATCCTACTATTTAAGTTTTAAGTTAAATTCTTTTCTGGCAAATGCTGAAAAATCTTGAATTCTGAGGAAAAGAGCCAGAAGCAAGGTTACTCAGAAAAAGTTAAAAAAACACCAGAATAGGGTGTACCTAATTCAGATTCAAGTATCTGTGTAGTCTATAAGTACCAAGAAGGAAGATAGTCTTCAAAGGCTAAGAACAGAAGATCCATGTCTTCTAAAAAATCATAAACTTTTAAAATATTTTATGTTTCCACATCGAAACAAATTGCATTTATTCTATTTAAATTCCAAATTTTCTGTTTATCAAGGTGGAAAGCTGGCCATCTCATTTTTTGTAATTTTTTTTTAAGACTACTATGTTTTATCTCTGGGAGGCAGACTTATAGGGAACTTTCTCATAAAATACTCATAAAATTTAGTTATTATAGAAAATACTTTTTTAATTGGAAAAATTATAGATATTGAAACTGTACTGTGTCTTCTATTTTCCCCCAAAATAACCTTATCCATATTGATCTAGATATTTTTTCTCTATATTAACATAAGTTAGCTCAGTTTGAAGACTAATTTTTTCACAGTAACAAATATCCAACTTTGTTGATGATTAGGTTTCCCATTCTAGGCATTTCAGTCTATAAATCATAATTCAAGGACAGACCTAAACAGAATCCCTTCATTTGCATATCTATATCCATATTAATCTTCCAGTTTACTTTCTAGAATAATTTTGGCTATTAATTCTGATTTTATTTCCATATTTGGGGATTTCATTTATGTGCCCAAGCTTAAGTAAAGAAGAAAAAAAAGAGAGTGAGTCCAGACAGGCTCTGAAAAGTTAGGGGCTTAGGTTAACAGATGGCAAAGAATAAGTGTGAAGAGACTTGATTATCATTGTATCTGGTTATATTTCTCAGAATGGAACCACAGAGCCAAGAGAGAAGAGGCAAAGAATAAAAAGAGTAAGAAAAGAGCATACGTGATTCCTTAAGAGGTATAAGAAAGGAGGTGAGAAAGAGAAAGGAAGAGAGAAGTGAAATCACATACACACAAAGTGTATTTCCAATGTCTAATATTGTGGCCAGCACATAAGCAAATACTTTTAGCACTGCAGCTATTAAAATTCTAGTATGAGACAACTTGATCAACTCTTATGAGAATTTAACAATATTGGAGATTACATTTAATTTCATTTAAAGAAGAAAAGAAAGTTTATTTTCACTTACACGAGATTGATTAATCCAAGTATGCCCATGCCTCTGAAATCTGTTTTGGGATCATCACCCTGGAAACCAATGTCAGCCCACTGCTTGGAGATTCTAGCCTTCAACTTTTTCGTGGGCATTAGAAGACTCCAAAGCTGTACAAACATACTTCCATATTACAAATAATAGTAATGTTCTTATTTTACCAAGACATTTTTCCTTCTCATGACTGGTACAGTAAATTGAATGCTTTCAACTAAACAGCTTTTGTAGATAAATCATAGACTGTATTAGAGAACTTTTCAATTATCCTGAAAAGACTGTATTAGAGAACTTTTCAATTATTCTGAAAAATGTAGCATACTTAACCCAAATTTAAAAGACCGACAGAAAGATCTTAAAAAGGTAACAAATATGCAGAAATCTATAATAATGTAGTATCTTTACAAAGTAATTCATATAAACTAGAATTGGTAAACTGTTTCCCTGAGAAGAATAGTGTTAGGTACCTGGCCCTTGCTTCAAACACTATATACTAAAGTAGGGTCTATTCCAATCGTGGGTAATTAATTAGTCCCTAACTAGAAAAACAAAAATAGGGCTGAGATAGGGAGAGGATTATGAAGAAATAAAACTGATAGTATTCCACCCTATATGACCATTGTTTTACAAATTTTCATAGTTCTAAAAGGAAAAATAAATATGAGTCGGTTTTTCCTTCAGACTAAGAATTTAAGAAAGCTATCAAATATTAGATAGCAACAAGGTAATCAATGCAAAATAAAGTTTAAAATATTTAATCATTTTCTAAACTCAATACTGCAAGTCATCAAACAAAACAGACTGACAAGTTGATAAGCAAGTTTGTGAACATTTGCAAAACAGAAATACTTGCATTTTTTCCCATTTGACTACTATTTCAGGCATTGGTGAGTAAAGGACTCCTGGTGAAAGGAGTATCCTTTCACCTAAAATAAAATGTGAAGACTTGTGACCATACTGTAAGACAGGGGCAGAACTCTGGCCCTGAAGCTAAATTCTGTCTTAGACTGGGTTTTATCTGGTTCCTTCTCTTACACTAACACATGTCATTTGCTCACAGTGGTGTGTCTCCATGCGTTCAGCAAGGTTTGGTTATGCCAATAATAAGGCCTCAGTTTCATGGTGAGAGACACAGTAAGACCACTAATACTCAAAATTTAATATGCACAAATATCACATTTCTGGGTTCCACATTTCTGAGTAAAAGTGGAACCCTGGATTCTAAATACTAAACACTGTTTAACATTAGTGAAGGTGGTCCTTAGGCTACACTTCACGAAACATGGGTGAACTTAACTTTGGCCAGAGAGACTGCTGCTTATGTGTAGTCATTGGGTGACTCACTGCCAGCAACTGGCTCTTCACCTCTATAACTGAGTTTCATAATAAATCACCAAGATAAAAATTCCCTTGACTAAAATGCAAGAACTTGTATCGTACCCCTTCAAAATGGTAGGTATTGCATATAGAAAGGGTCTGAGTTGAGGGAATGACAATGCTGATAATATAAATAGCAGTCAAGTCTCAGTGTCAAGCACTATTCTAACACTTCATAAAAATTCAGTCCACACCAACAGCCTTTTGAGGTATATATTTCTATTATCCTAATTTTACAAAATCAAATTTTTTTTTCAGTTTTACAATTAGGTATTGTATATAGGTATTTATAGTTTCCTAAAAAAAAATAAAAGGTTTTGTTGCTTTTAGAATTATCTCTTACTGTTACTTTGACGTCACTGATGTCTCTTTGTACAGCAGTTTTAGTTATAACAAACTCTTAAGGGAAATGTGCTATTTTCCCTAACTTTAACCATTTAAGATTAAAATTAGGATAGGTAGTAGACAGGGAGGAGACTCAGGTCTATTTTAGAATTTACCACTCTAGGACCTAAACCAAATGACTTCACCTCTGCTGGGCCTTAGCATCCTCATGCCTAAAATGAAGGTACTAGACGAAATGATCTGGAAAGCTTATGCCAGGCCTAATATTCTCTAATTTTGGCATCTTACCAGTCTTATGTACTAAGCTTCAGAATAAATAGGAAAATTCTAAGTAAATTTCTTTACTTCCTTAATTCTCAAATCTGTTGTGGCATTATTTGGCAGTTAACACCCCATAAATCCCAAAAGATATGACATAATAATATGTAAAGGGACATTCATGTTTACAATTTGAGAGCTGAAAAAAAGGCCTAACTTACATGAGAAATTTATGTAAAAGTAGCAGAAAAATCTGAAGCTGTGGACTCAAATTTCTCAGTTGAAAAGATCTTCCTTTATGCATTTATAATTCATTTCAGAATTAAAAGCATTAAATTTTTCCAATATATTTTGATGCTTATCAAAAAATTATAAAATAAACATAGTTAACTAAAAATATTTCTCCAACATAAAAAAATTCTCTAAGGGGCAAAGAAATTAGAAAGCTAGATATGCCTTTAGAATTTGTAGACAGATCTTACTAGCTGCAGCCTGATTTATTTTTCCAGAGTTCAATAATTCCAAATACAGAAAACAAAAATTTACCTTGAGAAGCAGCTTTTCATGTTGTAGGTTATCAGAATCATATGGCTTTTTTCTCACATTTTCTACATCCAAATAGAGCTGTTTATAACCAGTTATCTGCAGTAAGCATGCCTTCATGCAGATTTTAAAACTGAAAATAAAATTATCATTTTTAAAAGTCATACCTTATCACAATAAATAATTCCTTCCATAGCTTATAGTTTATGTCTATTTAGAAAGCACTTCCTAGCTTTCAGTTTAATACAATAAGCATCAAGAGCCTCCTTAAATGTAAAACATTTTACAAAGTATTATGTAGGCTATAATAGAACAGGGCCTAGAAAGAGGACAGGAACATGGTAGGAATAGCAAACTTTGTGACTGCAAGGATTTGTCCTCTTCTTCTTTTCATGTTTCCTCTGGGAGATCTCATATATTCTCACATTGTTATTGCCAAATAGTACCAACAGACCTAAATTTCCAAGTATATAGTAACAAAAAGCTCCATGACAGGTGATCTTAGCTCTCTCCAAATCAACAGCTTATCTTCCCTGAAGAAATATGCTCTTTTTCTTAAATCTCTAAATCGATTAATGACATCACTAACCGTGGGTTCCCCAAACTAAAATCCTCTGAGTTCTGACTTTTTTTCCTCCATCAACAATACATTAAAAGATCTTGAGTTCTTACCCTTTCTGTCTCTGAAATGTCCCTCAAAGCAATCATCACATTCCTTTTACCCTGTCCTATTTATGCCTTTGTCATCTCTTGCCTGAATGACTTAGTTTCCTAGCTGTTTTGTCTTTATTCTCTCTACCAAACACCCATATCCCCAAATTTACCTCTATCTTCCTAAACTACATTTTGATAAAGTGGTTTGTTTGCTTAAAAAACCTGGGGGACAACACTTAGAGCCTTCAGTATGGCATGCAAGACTCTGCGATGTATCTCCAATCCCACACTCCAGTCCCCTCTCCAACCACTGCTCTGTACCTATTCAATGCTCCAGCTATAAACGATTCCCTTTTGTTCCCAGAAACTCAAGTACTCTGTGCCCTGCTGGCACTGTTCCTCTGCAAGGAATGTCCTCCCTTACCCATTCACCAAGGTCCAGGTCAAATGTTACCTGTTCTGTGGAATTATCCTCACAGTTCTCTCCTGTTCCCTTCCCTGTTTCAGCCAAAATAATTTGCTCCTTCCTCTATAGAAAATGCTCAATGAAGAAAAAATTGCTAAATACCATCTCAATTACTTGTTCTGGGAACACAAAAATGGAGTAAGCCAAGTCCTTCACATGTGGAACTTAGAATTTACTAGGGGAACCACAAAAGCCAGTCAGTGATCCCAGTTCAGTGGGTCAAATGCCATGATGAGAGCTCTGTGGGAGGAGAGCAAGGGCACCAGAGTCAGAGAAGAGGAGCTGGGGAGCCAGTCCTCAGGGACTGAATTTTGCAGGACAAAGTAATAGCCGAAGTTATTTAATTGTGGGAAAGCAACAGTAAGTTTTTTAAAGGCAGATGGTAAACTGGTGATAATACTGAACTGGGAACCAGAGACACAGGTTTTTTAGTCTTGCTCCTTTCACTTACCTCTCTAGACCACAATTCCTCATCTAGTGAAATTAAAGGGTTAAATCAGAGGCTCTCCACAACCCCTTCAGCTCTAATGTTTTACACCTGTGTGTGACCAACACTGTACAGGTAAAGTGCGCAGTAGAAGAGAATATGGTGGAAACAACATACCTGACATCCTTCTCAGGGCTAATATTCTTTTCCTTCATTATGTCTTCTACACATTTATCCACTTCGCTCTGAACAAGTGTTGCTTTCCGTAAAACCTATTTATATGAAAGAAAGCTGGATGAGAAAAATCCCTGAGCTGAAAAAGAACAGTAAGTTTTGAGGTGTTCAGTCAATTATACAGTGCACATATTAAAAATGCAAAATGAAACCAAATTCAATTCAAATTTTCACTAGGGTTAAATCATAAATAAATAAAAAGGATAAAATAAAATGGAAGCGGCAGGTTAAGGTTTCCTTAACTGAGAATCAACAGGCTTTCAGATGATGAGTGCTGAGCAAATGAGATACCACCACAGTGTGCCCATGAAGCAGATATATTTTATAAAATTTAAAAATTACATAATAAAAATATATGTACAAAAAATGTTGATGTAGAAGTCAAAACTTTTTTAAAAGCAAAAGAGCAAAAAGAAGAAAACTCAAATAATCTTGTAATCCTACCAGCAGAGATTGCCTCTGGTAACAGATTAGCATATATCCATAGTCCTTTTTCTATGCATATAAAACGCATTTCTTTAATAATGTCCTATAAATGTCCACAAGATCATTCAGCAAAGAAGCAAGTTCAGGCCTTTCTTACCCTTAAAAAGTTCCTTGAACTCTTATTCTGTAATCTACCATAAAAATCCTTTCAGTATCCTATATACTCCAGGCAAAATATTCTAATCACACCTAGAGTATGCTTCTGTATCTCCTGGACCTGTCTTCTAGAATGCTCCTTTCCCCAATCTCTAAACAAATCAATCCTTCCCATTTTTAAGATTGCTCAATACCAGGTACAGGAAGCTTTCCCTGATTCTATTCAAGTGGAAGCAACCTCTCCTCTTTGGAATCCTCATCATAATTTATCTGTAATCTTTTAATGGTCTTTACTACTTATTATATTAGTTACTTTTATGTATTAAGTGAAAAATTCTTTGAGGACAGACATTGTATTTAGTTTATCTTTTCATACCTTGTGTATTAAGAGATAACTGATGAAAAACTTGAATACATTTAACAGAAGAAAAACCTTAAGCAAGGCAACTTTTTAGTAAAAGACAAGTGCAGCAATGGATTATTTTAAAGGAGGGAAGGAAGGGAAAGACGGAGGGACAGAGAAAGAGAAGGAAGGGAAGGGAGGAAAGAAAAGGGAGTCTCTCAAAACAAATAAAAAGTGAGAAGGAAAATCATTAATGACTAACAATCAGTAAGGATACAAACATGGCCAACAAGGTCAAATTGGCCAAGTCCTGGGATGATATGGCTACAGGAAATGTCTTGAAGCTTAAAACCAACAGTAGTAAAATGACGACCTTCACCATGGGTGGGAATATTTGCATATATTACAAACTCCTAAAACATGAAAAACCCTAGTCAAGTGGCATCTTCTCTGTGAAGGCTTCTTCAGCCCTGGAGTTAGCTATTCCCTTTTATGCTTATACCTCAGTTACAAAGCACTTATTACACCATACTTGTTTACTTTTCTAAATTTTCTACCGGCCTATGCCTCACTTATTCACTCTCAAGTTATGAGTGAATAACTGATTGAATGAACTTGAAAACATGCATAAACTGAGCTCAGAATAGAAACATCTAGCCTCTCAGCAAAACCTTTCCCCTTCCTACACTATTTTATTGCTTTTTTTTTTGAAAATTGAGGGTAACTTAAATACGTGAAAGAACAGATGTCACATATTCCATTTGATCAGTTTTAGCAAATGCACCAAAGTACTGCACATCCCTATCAAGACACAGAACATTTCCATCATCCTAGAATGTTCCCTCTGCCCCTTTCCAATCAATCCTTCCAGGAAGCAACCACTGTTCTAATTTCTATCATCGTAACTTTGTAGTGTGCATATAAATGGAATCATAAGGTATGTGCTCTTTTGGTCTGGCTTCTTTCACTTAACATGTTACTAGGATTCACCCACATTCTTGCTTTGATCAGTAATTTATTCCTTTTAATTATTGAGTAGTATTTCATTGTATGGATATCTCGGTTTGCTTATTCATTCTCCTGGTGTTGGGTATTTGCATTGTTTCCAGTTTGAGACTAATGAATAAAACTGCTATGAACAATCTTTATTTTCTGTAAATACATGTTTTCATTTCTCTTAAACAACTAAGAGTGGAACTGCTAAGATAATAGGATATAATGTTTAACTTTCAAAGAAACTGCCTAAACCATTTTCTAAAATACTGGTACCATTTTATGCTCCTATAGGTGGTTCCCCAACACTTGGTGGTGGTTAGTCTATTTCACTTAGGAAATTTCATTACCCTATTTTAGTGGGTATGTAGTGGCCTTTCATTGTGGTTTTAATTTGCATTTTTCTGGTGACTAATAATGTAGAGCACTTTTACAAGTGCTTTCAGGCCATTTTTATTTATATATATATTATTTTATGTATACAAATAGATGAATATATGTATTATACATGTATATATTTATACATGTGTGTGTACATATATATATATATATACGATATATATATATATATATATATATTCCTTGTGAAGTGACTATCCAAGGCTTTTGTCCTTTCAAAAATTGTGTTGTCTTTTTATTAGAGTTCTAAACTTCCTTACTAGCTACAAGTCCCTAATCAGATATATGGCTGCAAATATTTTCTCTCAGCCTTGCTTATTCATTTCTTAAAAGTATCTCTGATAAGTGGCTTTTATTTTGATGAAGTCTTTCAATTTTTTTCCTTAAGTGGTAGCACTCTATCTGTTCTAAAAGAAATCTTTCTAAGGTGGCAGATATTCTCCTATGCTTTCTTTGAGAAGCTTTAAGGTTTTAGTTTATACATATGTCTAAAGTCCCTATTAAATTCATTTCCATATGTGGTAGGAGATAGTTGAGCCTTGTCTGTTTCCTACCTCACTTGGAGAGCCAGTTGTTCTGGTCCTATTTATTCAAAGTTCTTTCCTAACCTCATTGAATTGCTTCGGCATCCTTGTTAAAAATTACGTGTGGTCCACTTCTGGTCTCTTAATCTGTTATATTTATCCATTTGCCCATAAAAAGTCTTGATGTCCTCTAACTTTGTTCTTTTTGATTACTGGGCTATATTTGGCCACTTGTATTTTCTTAAACTTTAGAATGAGCTTATCACTTCTTCAAAAACAACTTGCTGGGATTTTGATTGGAACTGCACTGAATCCATAGGTCAATAAGGGGATTAACATCTTTACAATATTGAATCTTCCACATCAATGAAGATACTATATATTTCCACTTTAACTTTCCCCAGAAAAAAGAGCTTTAGTGCAGAAGTCTTGCATATCTTTTACTAAATTCATCACTGAGTATTTTGTTCCTGGATACTATGTTAAGTGGTATTGTTCTTTTTTTGTTTTCCAAAAGTCTGCTGCTGAGATATAGAAGCACACTGTGTCCTGTGACATTGCTAAACTCAACCACTAATAATGCCAGTAGTTTTTGTAGATTTCTTAGCATTCTCTACACTCAAAAGCTATGTCATTTTGTTAATAGTTTCTTTCTTTTCAATCATTATGTCTTGATTTCTTTGTCTTGCCTTAATGTACTACCTAGGATCTCTAGCACAATGATTAATAAAAGCAGAGATACTAAACATCCTTGACTTGTTCACAAGAATGTGGACAGCATTCAAGATTTCAGTATCATATTAGCTGTAGGTTTTTCACAGATGGGCCTTTAATGGATGAGGAAGGTCATTCTATTCCTGGTTAGATGAGTGTTTTTAATCAAGAATGGGTATTGAGTTCTGTCAAAAGTTTCAGTATCTATTCAAAAGACCAAATATTTCTAATTTACTTTAATGTGGTAAATTACATTCACTGATTTTGACAACTCAATGTTGATGTATTATTCTTCTTATATAATAACTGGGATCAATTTGCTAATGAATAATTTTTGTATCTATATTCATGAAGGATGTTGATTTGTAATTTACATTTATTGTCCTTGGTTTTTGTCCTTGGTTTTAGTATAAGGGTTAGACTTGCCTCATAAAATGCTGTTTCTTACTCAATTTTCTAGTTTACATAATAGTGGTATTACTTCTTCTTAAATGTTTAAGAGTTTGCTAGTTAAGCTAATATTGGAGAGTATTTGTACAAAATCCTTAAATTACAAATTTCATTTATTATGTATATGGTTATTTTGATTTTTTAAATTTCTAATTTCTTTTTGCCTTAGTTTTGATATATTGCGTTTTTAAAGGACTTTGTCCCCCCTTTCATCTAAGCTATAGCATTTATTGGCATAAAGTTGTCCATAGTATCTCATTACACTTTTAATGACTGGAAATGTAGCGATGCCCCTCTTTTCATTCTGATATTCCTGGTAATTTGGGTTTTCTCTCTTTCTCAATCAGTGTTGCTAAGGGTTATTAATATTACTAACATTTTCAAAAAATCAAATTTTGAGTTTAGTATTTCCTATTTTTGTCAATTAGTTTTTTATCAATTTTAAAATATCTTTTTTCTATTATTTCCTTTCTCTTACTTAGTTTGGGTTTTATTTGCTCTCTTTTCTAATTCTTAAGATATAAGCATGACCACTAATTTTAGGCCTTTAAACTCTTCAGGTGCACTCCACAAATTTTGATTTGTTGTGTTTTCATTATCATTCAGTTCAATTTTCTTTTTCAATTTCCCTTGTAAATTCTTCTCTGATCTAAGTGTTACTTGGATTTTTAATTTCCAGGTATTTGCGGATTTTCTAGATGCCCCATTTTTTCCTATTTCTAACTTAGCACTGTTGGGGACTTACTCTGCATAAATTCAATCTTTTGAAACTTACTGAGATTTATTTAAAGACTCAGCATATGATGTATCTGCATGGATGTTCCATGTGTACTTGAGAATGTGTAGTCTGCATTTGTTGCATATAGCATTCTATAAAAGTCAATTAGGTCAAGATGGTTAATAGTACTGTTCAAATACACAAATATTTAAGTTTTTTTGCATTATCAGTTATTGAGAGAAATATGTTAAATATTCCAGCTATGATTATGGATTCCTGTGTTTCTCCCTTAATTTGAGTCAATTTTTGCTTCAAGTATTTTGCAGTTTAATAAGTGCATCTATTTTTTAAATTGTTATGTTTTCTTGAGAAATTAACTCTTCCATCATTAAAAAAAAATTAGCCCCTCTGGTAATACTAAAGCTTATGTTTTGTAAAAGGAAGCCACAACAGCTTTTGTATACTTTTTGTACAGTATAATCTTTTATTTTCTATTTGTTTGTGTCTTCATTTTAGAATATGCTTCTTGAAACAACATTCAGTTGGGTCCTGCTTTTTTATCCTTTTGTCAATCTCTGGCTTATTCTTTACCTTTTTGACAGGTCTTTGATTCCTCATCAAAAACAAAATAACAGCATAGGTGGAGGATAAATATAACCCATTACAATATTTTCTAACTTCTCATGTATCCCACTACTTTGAGGGTATATTCAATACTAGAATAGATAGTACATAAATAATGTTTTAGGTCAGCAATTCTAAAACTTTCTTTTTAACCTCAAAACATGTGAGCTTGCAAAGATGATTTTCCCAATGATATATACTTTTGAGCTAAAGAAAAAGTAGGTGGAAGATTAAAGATGGCAGCATGAGAGGTGAGACAGAGGCCTCCTCCTAAAACCACATATAATATGAAAATATATTAATACAACTAATCCTGAAAAAGCAACAGGAAAGAAAGCTGCGCCAGACTGAATACACCTGGAGAAAAGAATAGACCTCACGCACAGGGTAATGTACCAAAGCCATGATCCAGTGAGACCCAAGCCCTTCCCCCCCACCCCAGCTCACTGGCAGAAGGAAGAGAAACAGAGCTGGGAAGGAATAGAGGCTTGGGAATGCTGAACACCTAGCTCTGGAGATCTGCTCTGGTAGCATGAACCTACATTGCATGGCACTCTGATGATTAGGGGTGTTGGAAAGCTAAGACAGGCAGAATACCTGGAGACACTGAGATTCCAGCCATTTGTGGAAAACAGGGATCCATATCTGGCTGCTCTGGGATGAAAGAAAGACTGGCAGTCTGAGAGACTTCCTAACAGCGAGACGGCTGCTAAAGGGTCAAGGATTGCATAGACCTTACTGCTCAGGAGAAAGGACAGTTCAACAAAATTGTCCGGGTCCACTCTGCCCAGCAGGTTGGGAAATTTCATGGTCTTTAGGCATTCTATCCCACTGGCTGGCTATGCAGCTCCAAAGCCCCCCTCTGTGATACACAGCCTGTTACACTTTCCTCCCGGCCAGCCCGCACCTGGCTCACAAAACGGCAAACCCTGCCCTGGCATCAGACCAGCCAGAGGGATGCCCTGCCTACAGCAATTACAAATGCAAGGCATAGAGGCTTATGCATGTGTGTTCAGCCCATGGTTCTGGCATTGGAGACAGGCATAGCAGCGGGGAAGCAGGAAACAGCTCTTTCCTCTCCCCAGGCAGCAACACTGCTCCCCTGCAAACCCCGACATTGCTCCAGGGGCTGAGTAGCTCGAGAGAGTGGAGCTTCTGGGCACTAGAGGGCACCACATATAAATAAGAAACATCAAAGGAACCTGGTGCAAAGCAAAATCATACATACACCAGAAAAAGAGTCAAATGAAACCCATTTCATGAATCTTCCTGAAAGAGATTTCAAAATAAAAATCATAAACATGCTCATGGAGGTACAGAAAAATATTCAAGAACTCAGGAATGAATTCCAGTCAGAGATTCAATCATTGTGGAACACACAATCAGAAATGAAACATACGATGGAAGATTTTAAAAGCAGATTATATAAGGTGGAGGAGATGATAAATGAAATAGAAATTAGAGAAAAGGAATACAAAGAAGCTGAGGCACAGAGAGAAAAAAGGATCTCTGAAAATGAAAGAATATTGAGAGAACTGTGTGACCAATCCAAATGGAACAATATTCGTATTATATGGGGACGAGAAGAAGAGAGAGAAAAAGGTATAGAAAGTGTCTTTGAGGAAGTAACTGCTGAAAGTGGCCCCAATTTGGGGAGGGAGAAGGTCTCTTAGGCCATGGAGGTGCACAGATTTCCCAACACAAAAGACCCAAAGAAGACAACACCAAGACATATAATAATTAAAATGGCAAAGATCAAGAATAAGGACAGACTATTAAAAACAGCCAGAGAGAGAAATAAGATCACATACAAAGGAAAGTCCATCAGGCTATCATCAGACTTCTCAGCAGAAACCTTACAGGCCAGAAGGGAGTGGCATGATATATTTAATGCAATGAAGCAGAAGGGCCTCGAACCAAGAATATTTTATCTAGAAAGATTATCATTTAAATTTGAAGGAGGGATTAAACAATTTCCAGATAAGCAAAAGCTGAGAAATTTACCTTCCACAAACCATCTCTACAGTGTATTTTGGAGAGACTGCTATAGATGGAAGTGTTCCTAATGTTTAATAGCTGTCACTAGAGGTAATAAAACCACAGTAAAGCAAGTAGAACAGTTAATTACTAAGCAAGTGGAAAATTAAATCAATTACCCCCCAAAGTAAGTCAAAGGATAGACAAAGAGTATAGAACATGATACCTAATATATAAAGAATGGAGGAGGAAGAAAAAGGAGGAGAAAAAAAGAAAAGAACCTCTAAATTATGTTTGTAATAGCATACTAAGTGAGTTAAGTTAGACCCTTAGATAGTGGAAGTTGCCCTTGAACTTTTAGTAATCATGAATCTAAAGCCTGCAATGGCAATAAGTACATACCTATCGATAATCACCCTAAATGTAAATGGTCTGAACACACCAATCAAAAGACATAGTCACTGAATGATAAAAAAACAAGACCCATCTATATGCTGCCTACAAGAGACTCACTTTAAACCCAAAGACATACATAGGTGAAAAGTGAAGGGATGGGAAAAGTTTTCATGCAACTAATAGAGACAAAAAAGCAGGAGTTACAGTACTTGTATCAGACAAAATAGACTTCAAAACAAAGAAAGCCACAAGAGACAAAGAAGGATATTACATAATGATAAAGGGGTCAATACAAGAAGAAGATATGACCACTACAAATATCTATGTGCCCAACACAGAAGCACCTACATATGTGAAACAAATACTAACAGAATTAAAAGGGGAAATAGAATGCAATGCATTCATTCTAGGAGACTTCAATACTCCACTCACTCTGAAGGACAGATCAACCAGACAGAAACTAAGTAAGGACAGAGACACACTGAACAACACATTAAAACAGACGGACCTAACAGACATCTACAGAAGTCTACACCCAAAAGTAGCAGAATACACATTCTTCTTAAGCGCACATGGAACATTTTCAAGAATACACCATATACTAATGACACAAAAAGAGCCTCAGTAAATTCAAAAAGATTGGTATTGTACCAACCAGTTTCTCAGACCACAAAGGTATGAAACTAGAAATAAATTATGCAAAGAAAATGAAAAAGCCCCCCCACACAGAGGCTCCTAAATAATGAATGCTCCTAAACAATGAATGGATCAATGACTAAATAAAAACAGAGATCAAGCAATATATGGAGACAAATAACAATAATTCAACACCACAAAATCTGTGGGATGCAGCAAAAGCCATGCTAAGAGGGAAGTATATTGCAATAGAGGCCTACCTCAGGAAGAACAATCCCAAATGAACAGTCTAAACTCACAATTAACAAAACTAGAAAAAGAAGAACAAATGAGGCCCAAAGTTGGTAGAAGGAGGGACATAGTAAAGATCAGAGCAGGAATAAATAAAATCAAGAAGAATAAAACAACAGGAAGAATGAAAGCAGGAGCTGGTTCTTCGAGAAAATAAAATAGATAAACCCTTAGCCAGACTTATCAAGAATAAAAGAGAGTTTACACACTTAAATAGAATCAGAAATGAGAAAGGAAAAATCATTATGGACACCACAGAAATACAAAGAATTATTAGAGAACACTATGAAAAATTATATGCTAACAAACTGGATAACCTAGAAAAAATGGACAACTTTCTAGAAAAATACAACCTTCCAAGGATGACCAAGGAAGAAAAAGAAAATCTGTACGGACCAATTACCAGCAAAGAAATTGAACTGGTAATCAAAAAACTACCTAAGAACAAAACCCCTGGGACAGATGGCTTCACCGCTGAATTTTATCAAATATTTAGTGAAGACCTAATACCCATCCTCCTTAAAGTTTTCCAAAAAGTAGAAGAGAAGGGAATACTTCCAAATTCATTCTGAGGCCAGCATCACTCTAATACCAAAACCAGGCAAAGACAACACAAAAAGAGAAAATTACAGACCAATATCCCTGATGAACACAGATGCAAAAATAGTCAACACAATATTAGCAAACTGAATTAAAAAATACTTCAAAAAGATAATCCACCATGATTAAGTAGGATTTTTTGCAGGCATGCAAGGATGTACAATATTAGAAAATCCATCAAATAATCCACCACATCAACAAAAAGGAGAAAAACCACATGAATATCTTACTTAACAGCGAGAAGCTGAAAGCCTTGCCTTTAATAACGGGAACAAGATAAGGATGCCCATTCTCTCCACTTTCATTCAGGAGTTCCTCACCACGGCAATCAGACAACACAAAGAAATAAAAGGCATCCAGATTGGTAAAGAAGAAGTTAAACTGTCACTGTTTGCAAATGAAATATTGTACATAAAAAACCCCTAAAGAATCTACTCCAAAACTACTAAATCTAATATCTGAGTTCAGCAAAGTTGCAGGACACAAAATTAATACACAGAAATCTGTTGCATTCCTATACACGAACAGTCAATTAGCAGAAAGAGAAATCAGGAAAACAATTTCATTCACAATTGCATCAAAAAGAGTAAAATACCTAGGAATAAACCTAACCAAGGAAGTGAAAAACCTATACTCTGTAAAGTCTATGACACCCGTGAGAGAAATTAAAGAAGATAACAATAAATGGAAACACATCCCATGTTTATGGACAGGAAGAATTAATATTGTCAAAATGACCATCCTGACTAAAGGAGTCTACAGATTCAATAGAATCCCTATCAAAATACAGACAGCATTCTTCAACAAACTAGAGCAAACAATTCTAAAATTCATATGGAACCAAACAATACCCCAAAAAGCCAAAGCAATCATGAGAAGGAAGAATAAAGCTCAGGGGATTATGCTCTCTGACTTCAAGCTCTACTACAAAGCCACAGTAATCAAGACAATTTGGTACTGGCACAAGAACAGACCCATAGACCATTGGAACAGAATAGAGAGCCCAGATATAAACCCAAGCACATATGGTCAATTAATATATAATAAAGGAGCCATAGATTTACAATGGGGGAAATGACAGCCTCTTCAACAGCTGGTGTTGACAAAACTGGACAGCTACATGCAAGAGAATGAAACTGGATTATTGCCTAACCCCATACACAAAAGTAAACTCAAAGTGGATCCAACACCTGAATGTAAGTCATGAAACCATAAAACTCTTAGAAGAAAACATAGGCAAAAATCTCTTGAATATAAACATGAGCAACTTTTTCATGAACACATCTCCTTGGGCAAGGGAAACAAAATAAAAAATGAACACATAGGACTACATCATGCTAAAAAGCTTCTGTATGGCATAGGACACCATTAATAGAACACAAAGAGACATCCTACAGTATGGGAGAATATATTTGTAAATGACATATCTGACAAGAGGTTAACATCCACAATATATAAAGAACTCACATGCCATAACACCCAAAAAGCAAATAACCCTATTAAAAAATGCATGTAGGATATGAAGAGACAATTCTCCAAAGAAGAAATTCAGATGGCCAACAGATACATGAAAAGATGCTCCACATCACTAATCATCAGAGAAATGCAAATAAAACCACAATGAGATATCACCTCACACCAGTAAAGATGGCCTGCATTGAAAAGACTAAGAACAACAAATGCTGGTGAGGATGCAAAAAAAGGGGAGCCCTCCTACACTGGTGGTGGGAATGTAAGCCAGTTCACCATTGTGGAAAGCAATATGGAGGTTACTCAAAAAACTAAAAGCAGAAATACCATTTAACCCGGGAATCCCACTCCTTGGAATTTACCCAAAGAATACAAGTTCTCAGATTCAAAAAGACATATGCACCCCTGCTTATCACAGCACTATTTACAACAGCCAAGATATGGAAGCAACCTAAGTGTACATCATTAGATGAATGGATAAAGAAGAGGTGGTAAATATACACAATGGAATACTATTCAGCCATAAGAAAGAAACAAATCCTACCATTTGCAACAACATGGGTGGAGTTGGAAGATATTATGCTCAGTGAAATAAGCCAGGCAAAGAAAGACAAGTGCCAAATGATTTCCCTCATTTGTGGAGTATAACAATGAAGCATAACTGAAGGAACAAAACAGCAGCAGACTCACAGTCTCCAAGAAGGGACTAGTGGTTACCAAAGGGGAGTGGTGTGGGAGGGTGGATGGGGAGGGATAAGGGGTTGGGGGGGGTATTATGTTTAATACACATTGTGTGGGGGGTCACAGGGAAGACAAGTGTAGCACAGAGAAGGCAAATGGTGAATCTGTGGCATCTTACTATACTGATGGACAGTGACTGCAATGGGGTATGGGTGGGGACTTGATAATATGGGTAAATAGAGTAACCACATTGTTTTTCATGTGACACCTTCAGAAGAGTATCAATAATACATTAATAAATAAAAGGAAAACAAAAAGAAAAAGTAGGTGATAAGAATGAGACTGCAATATATATGAATCACTTGTCATATATTTTCTAAGAATATATGCTTATGCTTATGATTTTATTATAAATGAACATATGAACATAAAAGTAATGTAGTCTTTTTTATTACACCTACTTTGATAGTAGATTACAAATTATATGACTAGCACACATTTATAAGCATCAACAGTGAATTTCTCTATAGAAGCAAATTTGGGGAGATTATACATACCTTTGTGTTAGTATCACAACAGCGTCAATGCTTCATTTTTGAACCACAATGCCTATGTAGTAATATAGTACCTTAAAGATTAGGTACTTAAAGTCTAGCTTTTGGGAAATTAGACCAAATAATATGAAACGTGTATCACTATACCATAAACTCACAGACAGCTAAACTGATGGCATAACACTAACTTTTTATTTAACATCTAGAATGTTATCATTGTTATTTAAAAGCTAAGACAGCAGCTACAATTGAAAACACAGTCAATCAAAAACACTAGTAGGTTGACAAAGTACTCTTTCTCTAAATTAAATTTTCAAATACCTGTATGTGGCTACTAAGAAAAGTGGAACTTTGCAACATTACCATACTTTACATGGCAACCAGACATCTCAGCAGAGCACTGAATTATGCTCCCCAAATTCTCATAAAGCTTTCATTGTCATTTTAAAAATCCCAAAATTTAATAACTCAATATACATTTGGTAAGTAGTCCTTAATCTAAAATACAAGCAAATGAGACTCAAATTTTTATTAATCAAAGAAAGAGTTTCTACAATGGAACAGTTTGCTACCTGTCAAGACCATACTGTTTTAAGGAACTGGCCTTAGTAGTTAATTAAAATCACTTTTATTCACAGCAATCATCCATAATATTGAGTATTTAAATACCTACAAAGTTTTCATATTTCAAACTTCTAAAAATCTTACAGTTTTTATTGGTTTAATTCAATTGTCATTAATATTACTAGTAACTGCTATTTTTGTTTGACACCTATCATGTACTAGTCATTCTCTTAGCCTACTTGCACACTAGCATCACACTAATCCTAAAACAACCATTTTGATATCAATATGTACTTTTCAATGAGAAAATAAGTAATTTGAACAAAGTTAAACAACTGGTGACAGAATCAGGAATTGAATTCAGATATTTTTAGTATGAATAAAACATCAGGTTAGTAGAAATATCACAAAATCAGAATTTGATTTTACCCTACAAAATAAATGAAATATACGAGATGTTATACACACCATAAATTCTGTTTAAACTGATGAGGATTCCTGCAATTGTTTGACAAGTTTACCTTAGCTTTAAAACTTCAAGAAAACAAAGCTTCTATGATTTAATTCAGTTAAGTATTTACCCATTTGTTGACCATCCTCTTCTTAGTATGTCCTAAAAAACACTACTAGCAAATG
Organism: Manis javanica; assembly: GCF_040802235.1. NCBI lineage: Eukaryota > Metazoa > Chordata > Mammalia > Pholidota > Manidae > Manis > Manis javanica. Next base: position 51,816,399 of record NC_133160.1, read on the forward strand.
TATACATTTTAATAATAAAATCATAAGAATATTAATTTTAATGTTTACTTTTCAATTGAACTTTTAATAGCCAGTAAATGAGATTTAAAAAAATGATGAACCTTTTTTTCTTCTTTAACTTGTAACCACTACCTTAAAGTCACCAAACACTTCAGCCCACATTTACCTCTTCCTTCTATAAATGCCTATTCATAATTTCATTCATTAATAGTCTTAACTTCTTTTGTATATCTCAAAGACCCCAGTGGAATGTTGAATATATGGCAATCATTCAAATCTTTGGTCAAGGTTTCTACCGAGGCACTAGAGTTCTCGTGAAGTAACTTCTATGTATGGACCCACTTAAGTCGGCCGTGATTTTACCACACATAAAGTCCCATTAGTAAATTTTGTGACCAAAATTGTTACAATCAGCCTTACTATAGTTACACGGACAGATGTGACACTGACCTCCCAGTTCCAGAGTCTCTCCAGTGGCTCATCTACAATTTATGTCAGTGTTACTTTGTGAAATTACATTCTAAGTTTCACTTAATGGAACGATATGGGTGGATAAAATATAAATAAATGTTAAAACTAGCACCTTGTATATCCCTACATTCTCATTTTAAAAATATTTACATTAATCACTCTCTAAGATGCTGAACAACAGCAGGACTCTAGACTCCCCCCCCATTCGTTCATGTGTATGAGTCATTCCTGCATTGACCATTCATAAATAAAAGACCGTAACCAAATCACTAAAGCACCTATTTTATGAGTCAGTCTCCAGAACATAACTGATATGCTTGCAACATTTCAAGAACGTTCATTTTCTTTCTGGCATGAATCAGTAACTCATATCAGTATCATTAGAAAGCAACAGGTCAACATTTTTGACCCTATATTTTTGATCTACATTGTTCATCATGACCAAGTACAAACATACATAAAGATATCTAAATATATATAGATGTACACACATAGATAACTCAAATTAAAATGATGTAAAACAATATTTACCTTTATGATGACCAATTATTTTCTACTCTATTCTTTTGTTGGTGTTGTTTAATGCTGGCTGTGATCTACTATGGGATTTCAAACAATGGTCTAGATGACTCAAACTCTACCTTTGCCTCTCCAAATTATACATAGAGAAAAACTGTGAGCTACCATAGGGAATTATGGCATGTAGTCAACTGAATTACTGATTCCAATTTTTCACTCCCCTGTAATTGAATGTATCAACATGCTTACCGTGGCCTTCTGGTGGATATAGGGTATTTCTCTGCCCCTTGACTTGGACTTAGCCACATAACTTTAGACAATAGGATGTTAATGGACATGACATAAGGAAACTTAAAATATGTCTGTGTAGTTGGACCTTTTCCTCTGTGAGAAAAACATTCTGCAGGTACCCACTACCTTTTTAACCTGGTTTCCCAGAAGGAGACAACTATACATCAGCCTGAAAGAAGAGCCTCTCCAGTGGGACATGGGAGCAAAAAATAAGTACTGTATTGTTTTGTGTTACTGAGATTTTATAAGTTTGTTACAAAGCAAAAGCTGACTAATAAATAGCATGAGACATTACTTATTTTGAATCAAAAAGTACATGACCCAGGGTTCTCTATAACTACGGAAATTGCTTGCTTTTCTCACCTAACCTAAGGACACAGTCTAAGAGAAGGTTTTCCTCCCAAGACACTGCTTTCCCTGAAGCTATAAATTTTTCAAGCAAAATAAACAAGCAAAACCTTAGAACAGGACAAATCCTTCAAATACTTTCTTTGTGTATGAGTAGCATTAAAATCCACGCATAGAGAAACTGTTTTAAAAATAAAACATTACTTCTACAGTGGGAAATGTCACTCAACATTCTTTACAGCAAAGACTCTTCTAGTAGGACATCAAAAATAATTCTAAAATTGAGGCATTTTTTTAAAGGTATCTTAAAAATAAGTTTTCTAGAATTATCACTTCGATAAAATCCTACCTTATTCTTGGAGTATGTCAATGAACTTTCTGAAATGAAAAAAGGAAGAATGTTATTACTTGAATGCTATCTGTGAATTACTCAGAAATAGTATAAATATCAAGCCAGTAATAAATTACTTTCATCGTTTCAGAAATAATTTCTACATGAATAATATAGCAAACATTTAAAATTTTCATCATTCCAGTATAGAGAATTAGATATGATTCCAAGATCCTCATCCCAACACAACATGCCAGAGCTAAAGAGGTGAGGCCAAGCTAATTTCTCCAGGGTCATCTCTTTCTGTGCAGACCCCAAGTGTCTAACCATGGCTGCCTTGCAAGGCCCACGTCACAGAAATTCATCCTGACAACAGTGAGAGGTGCTGTCTACCTACTACATTTTCTTCATTTGATAGCCTTACAGAAAAAGCTTTTAGATTTGAGGAGATAGCAACTGAATCAACAAAAAAGGAGCAAAAATGAGGATTTTAGATTAACTGGCCAAACATCCTATAACCAGACAAATAGCAAAATAGCTTCTCCATTCTTGTCTTTGGTTTCAATAACAAGAATATTTTTACTGGTCTGTTTCAACTTTTTTCTGGCACATTTACTAATAGTCTTCTTTTTCTCAGCAATTTGAAAAAGTCAAGAAAAATGCTTTTGCCACAAAATAAAGCCTTAACAAGTTCTTACCCCCATACTACAAAACACCAACCAATACTGTCAAGATTTCTTATGAACAGGTACTTTGTTCTTCTGAGAGCAGTCAAAGGGGCAAAAGAGCAGGCAATTATTTTAGTCAGCTACAAAGTTGCAAGAAGGCTAAGGAAGTAATTAAACTTCAATCATCCAGGCACCCTGAGGCTTATTCATTCCTTGTCTTCCATTCTTCCCTGGTTGTCGTGGATACCAAAACCTACCCCGGAAATCTTACAGCAGGTGGATCTTAGTTGAAGCCCACTTGTTCAACACAGAAGAGGATCTGATTAAGTCATAGCTTTCCATTTCACAGAGTGAACGGGAACTGTGGCCAATTCCTGGTCTTTGTTACTCTGACCAGGGAGAAATGCCTCAACCATATTTCTCATTGATCTGTGTTCTAATTTAAAGCAATATTTTCAGGTAAGCACTGAAAGTTGATGAATTTTAGAAGGTGAGAGGACAGCCCTCTACTCAACAGAAATATAATCAAAGCCAAATATGAGACACATGTGTACTTTGAACTTTTTTTCTAGTAGAGACATTAAAGAAACAGATAAAATATCACTTCAACATATAATGAGTATAAACAATTAATGATGTATTTTTACATTTTTTTCACATTGTCTTTGAAATCTAGTGTATATATTTCTACACATCTCAATTCAGACTAATTACATTTCAAGTGCTCAGTAGTTACTTGCAATCTACTGGCTATAGCACTGGACAGTGCAGATTTTGAGCCTAACAACTTCTGCTAGGGATCCACTACATACCTGTTTTTGTCCTTTCATGAAATATGTAACAGATTAACAGATTGATGAAAGATGCTGAGTACAAAAATGGATCTACTTCCAGACTCTCTGCCCCATCACTTGAATGAAATTTCAAAAGGCTTACCACCGAAGTACAGATACTTTTCTCTAGAAAACAGATTGTAACTATAATTTAAGGAATAACTGATGAATTTCAGGAGCCAGAGAAGATAATTCTTTACACACATATTAAGTTAAATAATAATGAGTTTCTTTCCTATAAAATCATAGTTCTAGAGATGAAAGAATTCAAAACCAGATTTCAAAGATTATGAAACTGAGTTTTCAATGATTTGATTAGGATATGTAATTAGTGTGTCTGTTGCTATGAATATCGAGAAAAAAGTCTTTGAGAGTTAAAATCTTTTCCATTTAAAAAATTCAAACATTACCTATCCTGTGTGTCCTTTGTGCACCTACATAAGTATCAAAAATTCGCTGCAATTCACACTTTCCAGTCATCTGTCGTAAGAGCCATTTCATCCAAAATCGAAAGAAGTGCCCATAGAAGAACTCCCACAGAGAAATAAACATTTTTTCCTGGAGAAGGAAATATACGATAGGTTTAACGACCTTAAAATGGATTTTAAAATAAAAAAAATTAGTTTATACAACTCAGCAAATCTCAAATTATGTTTTTCCATTGTGTTTATTTTGTAGTACTGTTTAGGGCTCTAAGAAAACAATGACAGGAGTAATATATACTATTTACATTAATTATAATGATGGTTGGTCAAGTGGTAAGTTTATTACTTTTTAAAAATTAACTGCAAAAATCAAAACACTTATTTAAATTGAAGCTCTCAGGTCCCTATTTTAATTTTTCATTCTTTCAGAATGGGGCTCGACAGTTTTAAGAACAAAAGGAACCCAGCTAAGCAACAATTAAACCAAATAAACCATGTATCAGAATTGCTTTTATAAAGAACAAGCTCTTCTTAAGGCCTATGGATAACTTCAGTTACATTTGTCCCACAGTCAGGTGATGCCCGCAAATAAAAACACTACATATGGGTTACAAATTGAAGTATACAAGTTAAACACCGAGCAGATCGCACCCTGCTTAACGGCTGATTTCCCCATTCAACAGGTGAAGGGCAGAAATACTATGAGTAATGACTACGCCGTCGATAAAAATGAATATGCCATAAGAAAAATCACCTCCTAAATGAAGAGGGCTGAAGAGAATGCAAGTGAGGAGGAGTTACTTAAAAATGCCCATCTTCTTCCTGCCTTAAACATTCGCACAGATACATCATCTCTGGACTAGGGCCTGAGATTGTCAGATTCGAAATCCCCGTAGGTCAGTGCAGAATCAGTGCAGAACAGAAAAGGGCCGAACAGTGACTTTAATTTACAATGAATCCATCTAGTCCGCGCTCATCAGGACAAAAGAAGCGTAACTACCAAGAGGGAAAACAAGCTTCGGGGCGCCAGAGCTCCCCAGACCTCGGGGAGTGTCTACGCCGAGCCCCGCTTCCGGAGCCCGGCAGAGCGCATCCCGCGCGCTGCCCACCAACGGGAGGAGCAGCTCGCACAATGGGGGTCAACCCCGGCGCCCCACGGATTTTCAGAGGGGCTCTAGGGCGTTCGCGTAACCCGCGCGCCCTCAGCGCAGCCGCACCGGAGCAGCGCGGGGTGAGAGGAAGAGAAACGGCAGCCACCTCACAGGAGCGGAAGAACTAGGAGGAGCTGGAGCTGCCTCGGTTTCTCCAACTGCAAACAGCCGGCAACGGAAACGACGCTCCGCACAGAAGGCACCCTGCACGCACCGTGACCCGGAAGTCAGGGAGCAAAGCCCGGTGAAAGCCCTCCCAGGGACACTGCCCGCCCCCACCCCATCTTAGTCCCCTCCTATTGGCCAGAGCTCCACCAATTGCTAACGCTGAAAGGAGGTTGGGCACAATTGCTCCGGCGCGCGTGCTCGGATTCTAGGGATGCCTGACAGTTTCCCTGGCAACGCCTACTTGGAGCCCCGCCCCGCGCCGAAGATTGGTCTCTCCTAGCGCTGCTCTGAAGCCTGCTCGTCTGAAACCTCTAGTCGTCTCGCAAGTTGAAACAGTGCTTTGCTCCCCTACTCCAAGCACGAAAGTAGCAGTGTGCTTTTGGTAACTTCCATAGCGTCAAGGTTACGAAAGAGGTTTCACTTACATTTAATCATAATTCTGTGAGGTAATTTTTAATAGTCCTACTTTATGGATGAGGAAACGCAAGTTACACTTAATGTCTTGCCCATGGCATATATGTGAAAGACAGGGAGAGCACATATGATGAGAAAAGAAGTTTGGACTTTGTCCTGTAATAAACATTAACAATTTACTCATCAAATATTTATATCTTAAATGGTTTTGTTTCTTGAAATGTAATTTATGTGCATGATTTTTTAGAAAATTCCAACTTCAAACAGTATATTCATTAATTCAGCAAATAATTGTTGATTGCCTATTATGCACCAGGCAGTGTTCCAAAAGTGAGTCATACAATAAACAAATATTTAGGATGTCAAGTGGGGCTAAAATAGGTATTAGTGTGTGTGTGTGGTGGAGGAAGTGGGTTGTTACAGTGTATCAGGGGTGTCTCCGTGTTCAGGTGACATTAGAGCAGTGGTCCTGAGTGAACTAAGAGAATGAACCGAAAGAATATCCGGAGGAAGAGTATTTCAGACACTAGAACTACAAGTGCAAAGGCCTTCAATCAGGAGCATACTTCGGAAGTTGGAGAAGTAGCAAGAAAGCTAGTGTGGCTGGGTAGAAAGAGCAAGGAGAGAGTAGAATACAAGTACAGAAGACAGAACACTGAAAAATAACTCCTACCCACCCCAGACTCCCAGCCCCCAGCCCTCTTTCTCAAAAGCAACCAGTATTAGTTTCTTGTCTGTATCTGTAGGAATAATCTATGCAAGTGTATATATGTATATTCCCTCCTTCCCCTTGTTAGCACAAAACAGCAATACACACTTTTTCACACCTCAACCAACATTTTTTTAAGGTGCTAACCGTAAACCACTAGACATGTTAAGTGTGTATAATAAGCCATCATCCCTGACCCATAGAAGCAACCAACAATCAACCTGGTAATGAAATCTGGACAAAAACTACAATAATAAAATCATAGAATCTTAGATCTTGAAGAGAACTGAAGGGTCCCCACCCATAAGATGGCGAACCTCCTGCTTCTCTTCCAGGTCTTCAGTTCCCGCCGGTGCCACCTGAAGCCCAATCACCTCTCGCCCCCCTCCCAATCCCAGCACCTAGCCAATAGCCACCAGCCCCATAGAAGTGACACCTCAATCAGCTAATGCCCCTTCCTATATAACCCAGCACCTTTCCCTAATAAAGTGGAATCCTCCGGTGAATTGCTACTGTGTCGCTCCTTCCTTTCAAGAACTTTACAGATCAGCTCACTGAATATTTCTTTTTGTACATAAAAATGTCATGGTAGGTAGTACTAGAATCACTATGAAGCTGAAGATGGAGAAGTAAGAAAGAACTATCCAATTACCTGAGTATGTAATTAGAATGGATGTGATGAAGGTCCTTTTCACTACCAGCTTAAAGCCAAGTATTTTTAAGGGACAGAGAAGTCTGTCGTTCATATAGTTTTAATTGGCCGTGCAAAATGGAAACCCTGAGAATTGTTCAAACCTTCCTTTGTAGTAAGTATCAGGCTTTGTCAGATTTTGGAAGGACACAGGAAATCTTATCTTTCATTAGGAAACGGTAGGAGCAGAAGCATTAGTCTCCACTAACATGTTCTATTAATACTGGGCAGCCCAGGTGAAAAAAGAGAAGGCTCTTGGAAATAACTATTAACTGTCATGATTCTAACAAGGAAGTGTCCTGATTTAAACAAGTGTGTGTTGTGCTAGGCATTGTGAAAACTGTGCGAGAGGTTCAATAAGCTGACAGAATTTTTTTGTGATACACTCAGCTTCTTGATCTCACTTTGAGAGAAGTCAAACAGAGTTTGCTTGTACATAAAAGGAATGTAAGATATGTTTATTTTATGGTCCTTCCCCAAGAAGCTCTCCAACTCACTGTCACAAGTTAGTGAGATGGGCCTTAGACATGATTACCATCAAAATTCATTCATTGTATTATTGACATTAAAATAATTTACCTCATAGAGGGAGAAACTCTAATGATTTGAGAGCTGTACTGGCACATATGACTAACTAGCTGACTGGTTAATCAATCCAGCTAATATTCAGAGCTTTGGGCAGTGAAATTTCTAAAAGTGACTTTGGGCCACAAAAAGTATTCTATAAAGGTAAATAACAAATTACTCTCCCTCCAGTACCCTGCCTATAAAAAGGAGGCACAAACACCTTGGAGGACAATTTGGAAGCTGTAAAAAATACGTAATTGGCAGTAGCCTGAGTATGATGCTGAAATCCTATGATTTTAACACATTCACAGGTAATTTTAGACGCTTCTGACTCCATAATGTATGTAAATTGGAGGCTTTGAATGAAATGATAATACTGCCACCTTGTGGTGACTACCGGGATTTCTGGCTAAAAAAATTGGCAGCTAGAGAGCTGGTTTGCCAGCAGGCTATTGGGCTCTCATGAAAACAGTTCCCCATAATATGAGAGTGGCAAATTATATTAAGATCTGAACTATATGATATGGTATGGATCATATCAGAAAGAGGTTATGATAAAGAGAAAGCTGCACAAAATTCTAAAAAAAAATGGAATTCATATCATGAGAGGGGTGTCTGAGGAGTTGTAACACACACAGACAAGCAGTTTAGGTTTAATTTGCAGCCCACTTCTAGTACTGCACAGTCTAAATCTCGTGACTCTCTTTCCACCAAAATAAAACAATTTCTTGCTCTATCCATGAGAGGTCCTGTGTAGTAGAACTCCAATATAAAAGTCAGTTCCTATTTGCTTTATGGACAGTAAAACCTAGTCAAAAAATGCAATAGTATATTTATGCAATAGGCTGAGTTGAGAGCGACTTGCAAGGAGGATTACATTGGGTCACAGATAGACCTTGGAGTTGTTCAGGAAGGGGAAGAGAACATTACTCTGGGCTAAAGAATGCATTCTACATTACACTGTGCAGAAATAGGCCCACAAAATCCCAACATGATGTGGCTATGTCATATTCCTTACCATTTATAAGATCATTAAATTAATATTAGAACCAGTGATTGCTGTAACAGAATGGCTGATGTCCTGCCATTCCCGAGAATTTAAGTGGTTAGAGTGATGCAAAAGCCATGCAAGAGTGGGTGGAATCATGATACATTTTGCTTATCTGTTACCCAAGCTGCTAATGTGGTTAAGAGACGTTAAATCCTAATAACAACAAAAAAGTTGCTATAAAAAGATGGCATTTGGAAAAATCTTCTGGGCACAAGGACCAAGTAAGTGATGAACTATATAGGATTACTATTTGCTGCCCCTAGAGGAGTCCAAGGAATTTGACATTCCTCTGTCTTGGACTAAAGCCTAAATACTGTCAAAGGCAATTTGGTTCCCTCTCATACATCTCTCTGGGCCAAAAAATGCATTCTACCTTACACTGTACAGAAATAGGCCCACAAAATCCCAACATGATGTGGCTATATCACATTCCTTACCATTTATAAGGTCATTAAATTAAATTAGAACTAGAACTAGTGATTGAAACATTGAACATACAGTCTAAAGGTATGGATAACTGGCTGGATCAGTTAGATGAATGTGTGCTTTGTTCAGATATGAAGGGTAGTAAAGGGAAAACAGTTTTGAAAGGGTTTTGGGTGTTGGAGATAGGTACAATTATGACACCAGTTCCAGTGTGTGTGTGTGGGGGGGAGTTCACATCACCAAGCAGTTCTCAGATACCAACTGTGTACGCTACAGTTCAACTCAATGCCGACACTGTCTAACTGTAGAAAGCATCAGATCCTACAGGTTATGGGCTCAGTCCTGCAATACTGCCCTACCCACCAACCCACTTCAGGAACAAATAGCAAAGTCCAGGTTGTCACCTATGCTTCTGATCTACCAGCTGTAGATCAGAGGTTCAGATGAACACCCTCCTTGGGTTTGATTGATTTGCTAGAGAGGCTCACAGAACTCAGAGAAGCATTTTACTTACTAGATTACTTGTTAATTATAAGAGGATATAACTTAGGAACAGCCAGAAGAAAGGGAGAGGGCAAAGTATGGGGCAAGGGCATAAAGTTTTCATGTCCACTCTGAGCTCGTCACTCTCCTGGAATCTCCAGCTGTTCACCACCCCAATAAAGGTAGCTCTCCAAACCTGGTCCATGTTGAGTTTTATGGAAGCTTCATTACATAGGTGTGATGGGTTACATCATTTGCTCTGGGGACTGAACTCAATCTCCAGCCGCTCTCCCTAGGTAGGGAGTTGGGACTGAAAGTTCCAATCCTCTAATCACATAGTCAGTTCCTCTGGCAACCTGTCCCTATCTTTAGGTGCTTTTCAAAAGTGACCTCATTAACATAAAAAAAGACATTTATCTTTTTTTGCAAGGACACTTTCATCATAAGAATTCTGAGGATTTTATCAGCTATGTGTCAGGACCTGGCTAAACACCAAACACACATTTCTTATCATAAATCCCAATATCACAATGGGCAAGATGAAGTGGAGGTTGGTGCTCTCCTAGAACTCTCCCACTGTACAAACTTATTTTATTGGATCCTGTGTTTAAGGGACCAATATTACATTTGGATAACTAACTGAATGGAGAAATTCCTGCTCAAGACACAATTTCTATTCCTTTGAATGTAAGTGTGCATATGTTCAAGGAAACCCTTATATTGGGTAGTGACTTCCTATCATGAGGCCAGTAAGGATGGACTAAATGTTTCGCTCCATTCCCCCCCCTCACTCCGTATAGGGAGAATATAGTTATATTGTATTTGATAGAGGCAACCCTACCACTTCTACCTGGGAATGGACAAGGGTCAAGGCCTTGGGAAATTTCAGACCACAGCCCTCTTTGTGGATTGAGGGTAAGGCTGGACCAGAGGCGCTGCCTGGGGAGACCAGGTCTGCATCTGACAGGTAATAAGTGGGAAAGAGATGAAATACTAACAGAAAGAAAATAGAAGAACAAGTAAAGGATGATACTGGGGAAAGATACGGTCACTCTTAGCACTCAAGAGTATCTGATGATAAAAGAATAATACAGTTATTATGTAAAACCACATTACAGTTGATAAGTCGCCAGAACTGTTTTCCCAAAAATTGGGTTGAAGCTGATTTACATGTTTGGCTTGAAAGCTCAGCCAGAGTCATCTGTAGGAAACCTGACACAGGATCCCTAAACTGGTGCCTGGTGGGAGCAGGCCGGCACTGTGGTTTGGGTTGTGCTTCATGGGTTATGCTTATGTTTCTACTTCTTTCCTAAGTACTTCTGTGGTGATCTGTGCCTTGTCCTCGGGCCACTGCTTCCAGGGATGGTGAGTCTTTAGCCAGCCTACAAGATGCTTTTGTAGGAATTAGTATAATACATAATCCTTGACCTGAACAGACACAGTCCTGCACCAGAGTGCAAGCAGAGCCTGCACTGATCTCAGCCCTCACCTGAGGCAGGGCCCCTTTGGGAGGACAGACAGCCAATACCTCAGACTCAGTGATCCCGGGTCTCGAGTGTTATTTCAGAATATCAGCACTGCTGTGGTTTTATTCTGGGACTGACTGCACCTATCTGAACCTCCTAGTTGTCTCTTTTCTCTAGATTCCCTATTACTGTCCTCTACTTGTCTGCTAGCATCCATGTATCCATCAGTTAAAAGTGATAGCAACCCCAGCTCAAATTAACTTAATAAAAGAAATGAATTGGCTAATGTAATTGACCAGACAGTATATAGACTTATGCATGACTGAGTTAGGTAGAAAATCAAATGTAATCCTTAAGAGGTCTGCTTTCATCTAAGCTGGCTTTAGAAAATCAAATGGAATCCTTAAGAGGTCTGCTTTCATCTAAACTGGCTTTAATCTCAGGGCATATTCCCACTGGCAAGATGGCCCTAGAAACTCCAGGTCTAGGTTAGAAAGTCTCATAATTGAGTCTCATTTGACCAACTTGGGTCAAATGCTAAACTAACTTTTGTGTGCAGTGTCACAGAATATGATGATTGGGTCATATGTAAACCCTTACCACAAAGCTATGTAGAAGGGGTTGTTCCCAATATTAGTTATCTGTTGCTGAGAAACAAATCATTCTTAAGCTTGTGGCTTAAAATGCTAATTTGTTATTCTTATGATTCTCTGGGTTGACTGGCTTCTGCTGGGGAGGTCTGCTGGTTTCTTGCGGGTCCCTGCACAGCTGCAGTCAGCTGGAGCTCAGCTAGTGCTGGCCGGTCCCAGATGGCCTCTCATCCCAGTGATCCTTTCCACATAGCCTCTAGGCCTCAGTAATTTGGCTTGGGCTTCCTTATAGCATGGAAGTTGCACTCCAAGAGGCAGAAGGCACAAGTTGTCAGTTCTCTTGAGCCTGGTTCAGGAGTCCCAGGAACATTCCTGCAGCTAATTTCTATGGCTCAGAATGAGTTATAAAGTGGGCCCAGAGGCACGACTGTGCCTGGGGAAGCAGCATGCACAGATGGAAGAACTGTTGGCTAACTAGCACAGCTCCCCTAAGGAAAACTCAAGTGCTGTTATTATGAGAGGGACAATTAAAAAAAAAAAAAGACCACTTCAGCCCTTGTTGATCTGTGCTGGCCCCTCTGATGCTTACGACTTGTCTGTACCATATTCCTGTTCCTGTTCGTCTGGCTCTTGGATCACAAGCTCTGCTGCTAGAAGGGACATCTTCCATTTGCCTGCAACTGGGCCTTTCAACTCAGAGGACAATTCTGGAACTCTGACAGCTCTTTTTTTCTGCTATTCAGGCCGATATTTGGTACATTCAGGGATATAAGAGACAACTTTTTGTAAATGTCATTAAATTCTAGAATATAAGAGCCACAGGACATAATGGAATCCTCCTCACTGGTGGCACCTTTGCTAAATAGGTATCTTGGAAATGTTTGACCAAAGAGGATAAATTAGATAATCTATATGTTTTTTTTTGTTTTTTTTTTATTAGCGATGTAGAGCATCTTTTTGTGTGCCTGTTGGCCATCTGAATTTCTTTTTTTTTTTTTTTGTATAGGAGTTTTCTTGTTTTCTTTTTTCTTTTGATTTTTTTTATTTTGGTATCATTAATCTACAATTACATGAAGAACATTATGTTTACTAGGCTCCCTCTTTCACCAAGTGCCTCCACATACCCCTTCACAGTCACTGTCCATCAGCATAGTAAGATGCTATAAAATCACTACTTGTCTTCTCTGTGTTGTGCAGCCCTCTTGGTGCCCCCCACGCACTATACATGCTAATCGTAAAGCCCTCTTTCTTTTTCCCTGCCCTTATCGTTCCCTTCCCACCCATCCTCCCCAGTCCCTTTCCCTTTGGTAACTATAAGTCCATTCTTGGGTTTTGTGCTTCTGCTGCTGTTTTGTTCCTTCAGTTTTCCTTTGTTCTTATACTCCACAGATGAGTGAAATCATTTGGTACTTGTCTTTCTCCGCCTGGCTAATTTCACTGAGTATAATGGCCTCTAGCTCCATCCCTGTTGTTGCAAATGGTAGGATCTGTTTTATTCTTATGGCTGAGTAATATTCCATTGTGTATATGTACCACATCTTCTTTATCCATTCATCTATTCATTGACATTTAGGTTGCTTCCATACCTTGGCTATTGTAAATAGTGCAGCGATAAACATGGGGGTGCATCTGTCTTTTTCAAACTGGAGTGCTGCATTCTTAGGGTAAATTCATAGGAGTGGAATTCCTGGGTCAAATGGTATTTCTATTTTGAGCATTTTGATGAACCTCCATACTGCTTTCCACAATGGTTGAACTAATTTACATTTCCACCAACAGTGTAGGAGGGTTCCCCTTTCTCCACAACCTCGCCAGCATTTGTTGTTGTTTGTCTTTTTGATGATGGCTATCCTTACTGGTGTGAGGTGATATCTCATTGTGGTTTTAATTTGCATTTTTCTGATGATTAGCGATGTGGAGCATCTTTTCATGTGCCTGTTGGCCATCTGAATTTCTTCTTTAGAGAACTGTCTGTTCAGCTCCTCTGCCCATTTTGTAATTGGATTATTTGCTTTTTGTTTGTTGAGGTGTGTGAACTCTTTATAGATTTTGGATGTCAATCCTTGATCAGATCTGTCATTTATGAATATATTCTCCCATACTGTAGGATACCTTTTTGTTCTATTGATGGTGTCCTTTGCTGTACAGAAGCTTTTCAGCTTGATATAGTCCCATTTGTTCACTTTTGCCTTTGTTTCCCTTGCCTGGGGAGATATATTCATGAAGAAGTCACTCATGTTTATGTCCATGAGATTTTTGCCTATGTTTTTTTCTAAGAGTTTTATGGTTTCATGACTTACATTCAGTTCTTTGATCCATTTCGAATTTACTTTTGTGTATGGGGTTAGATAGTGATCCAGTTTCATTCTCTTACATGTAGCTGTCCAGTTCTGCCAGCACCATCTGTTGAAGAGACTGTCCTTTCCCCATTGTATGTCCATGGCTCCTTTATTGTATATTAATTGGCCATATATGTTTGGGTTAATGTCAGGAGTCTATTCTGTTCCACTGGTCTGTGGCTCTGTTCTTGTGCCAGTACCAAATTGTCTTGATTACTGTGGCTTTGTAGTAGAGCGTGAAGTTGGGGAGCAAGATCCCCCTCACTTTATTCTTCCTTCTCAGGATTGCTTTGGCTATTCAGGGTCTTTGTTGTTTCCATATGAATTTTTGAATTATTTGTTCCAGTTCATTGAAGAATGCTGTTGGTAATTTGATAGGGATTGCATCGAATCTGTATATTGCTTTAGGCAGGATGGCCATTTTGACGATATTAATTCTTCCCAGCCAGGAGCATGGGATGAGTTTCCATTTGTTAGTGACCTCTTTAATTTCTCTTAAGAGTGTCTTGTAGTTTTCAGGGTATAGGTCATTCACTTCTTTGGTTAGATTTATTCCTAGGTATTTTATTCTTTTTGATGCAATTGTGAATGGAATTATTTTCCTGATTTCTCTTTCTATTGGCTCATTGTTAGTGTATAGGAAAGCTACAGATTTCTGTGTGTTAATTTTGTATCCTGCAACTTTGCTGAATTCCGATATTAGTTCTAGTAGTTTTGGAGTGGAGTCTTTAGGGATTTTTATGTACAGTATCATGTCATCTGCAAATAGTGACAGTTTGACTTCTTCTTTACCAATCTGGATTCCTCGTATTTCTTTGTTTTGTCTGATTGCCATGGCTAGGACCTCCAGTACTATGTTGAATAACAGTGGGGAGAGTGGGCATCCCTGTCTTGTTCCCGACCTCAGAGGAAAAGCTTTCATCCTCTTGCTGTTCAGTATGATGCTAGCTGTGGGTTTATCATATATGGCCTTTATTATGTTGAGTTACTTGCCCTCTATGCTCATTTTGTTGAGTGTTTTTATCATGAATGGATGTTGAATTTTGTCGAATGCTTTTTCAGCATCTATGGAGACGATCATGTGTTTTTGTCTTTCTTTTTCTTGATGTGGTGGATGATGTTGATGGATTTTCGAATGTTGTACCATCCTTGCATCCCTGGGATGAATCCCACTTGGTCATGGTGTATTATCCTCTTGATGTAGTTTTGAATTCAGTTTGCTAATATTTTATTGAGTATTTTTGCATCTACGTTCATCAGGGATATTGGTCTGTAATTTTCTTTTTTGGTGGGGTCTTTGCCTGGTTTTGGTATTAGGGTGATGTTGGCTTCATAGAATGAGTTTGGGAGTATTCCCTCCTCTTCTATTTCTTGGAAAAGTTTAAGGAGAATGGGTGTTATGTCTTCTCTGTATGTTTGATAAAATTCCATGGTGAATCCATCTGGCCCAGGGGTTTTGTTCTTGGTTAGTTTTTTGATTACCGCTTCAATTTCTTTGCTGGTAATTGGTCTGTTTAGATTTTCTGTTTCTTTCTGGGACAGTCTTGGAAGGTTGTATTTTTCTAGGAAGTTGTCCATTTCTACTAGTTTTTCCAGCTTCTTAGCATATAGGTTTTCATAGTAGTCTCTAATAATTCTTTGTATTTCTGTGGAGTCTGTCGTGATTTTTCCTTTCTCATTTCTGATTCTGTTGATGTGTGTTGACTCTCTTTTCCTCTTAATAAGTCTGGCTAGAGGCTTATCTATTTTGTTTATTTTCTCGAAGAACCAGCTCTCGGTTTCATTGATTTTTGCTATTGTTTTATTCTTCTCAATTTTATTTATTTCCTCTCTGATCTTTATTATGTCCCTCTGTCTGCTGACCTTAGGCCTCATTTGTTCTTCTTTTTCCAATTTCTATAATTGTGACATTAGACTATTCATTTGGGATTTTTCTTCCTTCTTTAAATATGCCTGGATTGCTATATACTTTCCTCTTAAGACTGCTTTTGCTGTATCCCACAGAAGTTGGGCCTTTGTGTTGTTGTTGTCATTTGTATCCATATATTGCTGGATCTCCATTTTAATTTGGTTGTTGATCCATTGATTATTTAGGAGCATGTTGTTAATTCATGTTACTCATGTGTTTGTGAGCCTTTTTGCTTCCTTTGTACAATTTATTTCTAGTGTTATACCTTTGTGGTCTGAAAAGTTGGTTGGTATGATTTCAATCTTTTTGAATTTACTCAGGCTCTTTTTGTTGGCTAGTATGTGGTCTATTCTGGAGAATGTTCCATGTGCACTTGAGAAGAATGTGTATCCTGTTGCTTTTGGATGTAGAGTTCTATAGATGTCTATTAGGTCCATCTGTTCTAGTGTGTTGTTCAGTGCCTCTGTGTCCTTACTTATTTTCTGCCCGGTGGATCTATCCTTTGGGGTGAGTGGTGTGTTGAAGTCTGCTACAATGAATGCATTGCAGTCTATTTCCTTCTTTAGTTCTGTTAGTATTTGCTTCACATATGCTGGTGCTCCTGTATTGGGTGCATATATATTATAATGGTCATATCCTCTTGTTGGACTGAGCCCTTTATCATTATGGAATGCCCTTCTATATCTCTTGTTACTTTCTTTATTTTGAAGTCTATTTTGTCTGATACTAGTATTGCAACACCTGCTTTTTTCTCTCTGTTGTTTGCATGAAATATCTTTCTCCATCCCTTGACTTTTAACCTGTGCTTGTCTTTGGGTTTGAGGTGAGTCTCTTATAAACAGCGTTTAGATGGATCTTGTTTTTTTATCCATTCTGTTACTCTGTGTCTTTTGATTGGTGCATTCAGTCCATTTACATTTATGGTGATTATTGAAAGATATGTACTTATTGCCATTTCAGGCTTTAGATTCGTGGTTACCAAAGGTTCAAGGTTAGCTTGTTTACTACTTTACTGTCTGACTTAGCTCACTTATTGAGCTGTTATAAACACAGTCTGATGATTATTTCTTTCCCTTCTTTTTCCTTCTCCTCCATTCTTCATATGTTGGGTGTTTTGTCCTGTGCTCTTTTTAGGAGTGCACCCATCTAGAGCAGTCCCTCTAAGATACCCTGTAGAGGTGGTTTGTGGGTGGCAAATTCCCTCACCTTTTGCTTGTCTGGGCATTGTTTAATCCCTCCTTCATATTTAAATGATAATTGTGCTGGATACAGTATCCTTGGTTCAAGGTCCTTTTGTTTCATTGCATTAAATATATCATGCCATTCTCTTCTGGCCTGTAAGGTTTCTGTTGAGAAGTCTGATGATAGCCTGATGGGTTTTCCTTTGTAGGTGACCTTTTATCTCTCTCTGGCTGCCTTTAATACTCTGTCCTTGTCCTTGATCTTTGCCATTTTAATTATTATGTGTCTTGGTATTGTCCTCTTTGGATCCCATCTCTCGGGAGTTCTGTGTGCCTCTGCAGTCTGAGCAACTATTTCCTCCCCCAGTTTGGGGAATTTCTCAGCAATTATTTTTTCAAAGACACTTTCTATCCCTTTTTCTCTCTCTTCTTCCTCTGGTACCCCTATAATGCGGATATTGTCCCTTTTGGATTGGTCACACAGTTCTCTTAATATTGTTTCATTCCTGGAGACCCTTTTATCTCTCTGCATCAGCTTCTATGCATTCTTGTTCTCTGGTTTCTATTCCATCAATGGCCTCTTGCATCTTATTCATTCTGCTTATAAATGCTTCCAGAGTTTGTTTCACTTCTGTAATCTCCCTCCGGACTTCATTCCTTAGCTCTTGCATATTTCTCTGCAGCTCTGTCATCATGTTTATGATTTTTATTTTGAATTCCTTTTCAGGGAGACTAGTTAGGTCTGCCTCTGCAGATCCTTTCTCAAGTGTTGTAACTATCTTGGACTGGAGTATATTTTTTTGCCTTTTCATGGTGATAGCTGTGGCTGTAGGCAGGTTGCGGGTGTGTCAGCTGGGTGAAGAAAGTCCTTTCCTGCTTGCTGGATGCCTTGCCCTTCTCTGTGGCCTGTGATGGTTACCCACACTCCTGGAGCAGCCACCCAGTTAGTCCCCTAAGCTGCTGTGGGTGGAGTCTCTGTCAGAGCAGCATGGAGCCCTACGGGGAGTGGCAGGCATGCCAGGTGCGCTCCTCCATGCTAGCAGCACCCCTGCTGGGCAGCTATGTGGTAGCAGCAGCCTTTGGGTTTGGCCCAGGCAGCTGTGCGTTGGGCTGGGATTCTGATCAGCTGCTGGGAGTGCGCCTGTTCCCTCTGGCTCCACTGCAGGTGCACGCGGGCCCCTACTGGGCTCCTCTGGCTCCACGGTCACCAGTGCACGTGAGCCGCACCCGGGCTGTTTGGTCGTGCTGCTGTGAGCTCGCACAAGCCTGTCCTCTCCCCTCTGGTGCCATTGGTGCACAGATCTGCTCCCGGTCCCTTCCGGCCCCTCTGCCCCTGGTGCACGCTGCCACTCCCCTGCTACTGGGCCAGTGTGTCAGGGTCTGCGCCAGTTGGAGGAACGACTGGCAGGCTGCTTAGTGCCATGAGGGGCTTCAGAGTTGCACTGCCTCCTCGGGGTTTAGGGCGCCTAAGTTTCCCCGGAATTCCCAGCTGCTGGCTGAGTGTGCTGGGGCAACTTCGTCGAGCTATGGGGTCCCTGTCTCTTTAAGACTTGCAGAAAGCACTCTCTTTTCTTTTGTCTCAGGGGTGCCAGTTGCGGGGACCTGCCCACAGGTTTTGCTTTTCCATTTCTTTAATATCCAGCACCCCATGCACCTTGTGTCTGCATTCTGGGTGCGGATTTCTAGAGCTGGTTGTTTAGCAGTCCTGGGCTTTCACTACCTCCCTGTTCTGACTCCTTTCTTCCCGCTGGGTTTTGGGGTGGGAGAGCATTTGGGTCCTGCCTGGCTGTGACTTGTACCTTCCCCCTTCGTGTGATGTTGAGTTCTCACAGATGTAGATGTATCCTGGCTATTGTACTGCATCCACTGGTGTCTCTTTTAGGAATAGTTGTATTTATTGTATTTTCATAAATATGTATGTTTTGGGGAGGATATTTCCTCTGAACTACTCATGCCGCCATCTTCCCGTGATCCTCGATAATCTATATGTTTTTAAATCTAACCTCTGATTGAATGGAGTGCTGTTATACAGTGATTCTCAAAATGTAGTTATGTCCTTGGTCCAGCAGCATCAATATCATCTAGGACTTGTTAGAAATGCAAAATTTGGGGTCCCAGCCTTAACCTATTGAATTAGAAACTCTGAGGGTAGGTGCAGCAATCTTTGTTGAACAAGATTTCCAGGTGATTCTTCCGCATGCTAAAGTTCGAGAAGGATAGTTGTCAAAGATGATCCATGGAAGTACCTTTTTCCTGAATTGTGCTGAACAGATGGCACTCACCCTGGGTACAGATGACTCATTTAAGTAACTTGAAACAGAAAATAGGTCCAGGACAACTGGCATTATTTCCAACAGTCATTATCTTTCAAATTGTTTTCACTGTCAGGATATTACATGTATATGAGACTAGAAAAATCTGTCCCTGCTATATTTACTTTTCTGTGCTAATAACAGTCATGAGATTATTGTTTAGACTGAGGTTGAAGCAAGCCTTGATGGCTGTAATGCTGGTAATATCCCCAGAGGTCACTCTTCCCATTCCTGTTATTTTAGCAAATACTTACCTTTAGCCTGGCAATTTTCGTTCCCATGGTCTGAATGTGACATCAATTTTAAAAGATAAATCACAAAGCAGAAGTCTGAAAATCTTTGAGAATGCTACTGTATTTTTTATCTACTGGATTTCCTGAAGTGATATTTTTTGTTGGCTTAAATGGTAGTAGGTAGGGATTATAGGTGGTTAGTTGTAAATACAGCTCAGTTGTACCACATGCTTATATTTCAATCAATGTCTTAAATCTGTAAAACACCCTGAATGCACAGTGGGGAATATGATATGAAAATGTGTAAGACATCATCTTTCTCTTCTAGGGACTTATAACATGGTACAAGAAATAAAATATGTGCTTAACAATTAAATAACACACATTGAATGCTTTGAGAGGGACCCAAGTGCTACAAGAATTTGAAGAGGATAGAGATTCCATTATGCATAGGTGATCAATGAAGGCTTCATGGAGGAGGTGGCATTACCACTGAATCTTGAAGACTTTTTACAGGTAGAAATATGTGTGTAGGGTTCAGTCCCTGTTTGAGCATGAAGAAGACCATGTAGCCAAGAACCAGCTGGTGAATATCGTATTGCTAGTCCCTAGTTCAGTGACTGGCACAGAGAAGGTGCTCAATAAATATGTGTTCTGATTCATTGACCATTAACTGACTAGCAGGGTTTTGGTTTTTTCTTTCTTTGGAAAAAAGATAGAAGAAGAAATAACAGTAGAAAACGTAAAAATCAATTGGAAGACACATGCTGATTTAAAAAATATTAAGATGTGAGAGCAAAGTGCTTTCAGAATCTTGAAAATACAGTATTTGGTGAATTTGAGTAAAGATACATAAAGATAGATATTTTGTGTAGGAACTTCTTATTCATGCACGGTACCTGTAGAGCAACCACTTACAGCTTGCAACCTGAATTTCTGGTTGGCTCAATTTTCAACCTGGCTCAATTTTTTCAAGATAAAATGAAGATAATAACAGCATGTCAAGTAGATACTATTGTTATCTTCATTTTATATTAAAAAAAAAGAACTAGAATGTTGTGAGGGCTTAATATAATACATGCAAACTGTTTATCCCAGAGTCTGGCGCCAAAGTTACTCACTACTACAGGAAATAAAGTTTGTGAGCACTCATCACGTACCAAGCAGAGGGGAAGCTTTCCCACAGTTAATTGCATTCAGCTGCTAGCAGTCCTAGCAAGTGGCTCAGGATGCTGAGTGCGGAGCCACAGGACAGGTGGGGAAGGGTGCTCCTGAGGGTGGGTGTGCTGGGGACCCTAGCAACACTGCAGGGAGGAGCGAGGGGCGCGCGTCCAGGGGCGCAGGCGCTGTGAGTGCTCCGCTCGCGGCTTGGGCTCAGCTGGCCGCCTCCGCCCTCTTGCTGCCCGCGGTTCCCAGATGGGCCAACTCCATGAGGACCAAGCAGGTGAACCTGTTGATCGCGCTCGTCGCAGTCATGCTCTTCAGCTTCTCCTGCTTCTGCATCTCCAAGATGTCTCAGACCAGTAAGCGCAGGCGGGTCCTCCAGTCTTTCTCCAGCTGGCTTCCTGCGAGACTCCGGGGTTGCTGTGGCAGCCGGGCGGGAGACGAAGCGGCGACGCAGGACCCTGGAGCCGTGGCTCCCTCTCCTGTTAGGCGATTTACAGATGCAGCCCCCACCCCCCTGTCCCGCCCGTTAGGTTGTAACGTTTGCCCCTAGTCTGCCCGGGCAGCCGTGACCCCGCTGGGCGCGCGCTAAGGGCTCCTCTTCCCTCCCAAGGTTCAAGGGCCCAGATCTGCGCACAGCTTCCCGTTTTCTTCACCGTTGTGTCCAGACACATGTGAAGGCCTGACTTCAAGAACTCCCCTTAGATAACCAACATCTTTCCTCTTTCCTGTTCTACAATTACTGAGCCACACTTTCAGGATCCCTAAAGTATTTTTTGGTGAACCTGCAAAAGCATGGATGAGATGATGCAGAGAGACATAATCGCCAATTAGAGCACTGGTTTAGCACCTAGACTATCAAATGAGCCATACTGTTTGCATTACCACTTTGAAACAAACCAAGGTTTTAATTTATTGTCTGTAGGGTTGCCAATTTAGCAAATAAAAATAGAGGTTGCCCATTTACAGTTAAATTTCAGATAAACAATACGTTTTTAAAATAAAAATCACATCGGATATATGTATACTAAAACAATAAAAAAAAGTATTGTTTACTTTTTAAACGCATTTGCTAAACACATTTATGACTCAGAGCACACACAAAGGAATTTTGGCAGTAGTGTTGAAGACCAAGTTTGGAAGTGGCTTTAGTCCTCTAATGTATGTCCTAATCAATGTTAGAATTGTGTTTTAGTCCTCTAATTCTAAATATTGTCATGTACACACAATATCAACAGCATTGTACCTATTTGTTTCAAAGGTTAGATATGTAAATTCATCTGATTTATACTACTAATCTTTAATCATATTTACACTTGCCCTCTTCTTTGTATTCTGTTAAGAACTTTATCCAAATGTTTTTATTTATTGTAGAACAATAAACAATGAGCACTTTTATAACAAAAGATAAACAATTACTAATAATTAGAAAGCGAAATATAAACTTACAGTAATTTTGGAAGGCAATTTAGATTGTTAACTTCATGAGGCATTTTAATGCAGTTAATATGCTTATAGTTAAACTCTATATTGTGATACATACAACCATTTTGGTGTGTTTTCTAGTTACCACCAGGAAAAAGAAGTTTGGTTCCTCAAAGTGGTTATAGTCCCATCATTCATATGGTCAAGTTCAGAAAATGAGATACTGTTCTTGAGAATACACTATGTACTCTTAAAGCTGCAGATGACATGGGTTTTCATTTTCTATGTGTATGTTTCTGTGGAATCTAGCTCTAAAATAATTAGGAAATCAATCCTAGTACTATAGCAAGATGTTCTTATGTCAACAAAAGAACACACAGACTTCATTTAGCTTCTGAAGTTATGATTTTTATATAAAATATTAAAAATAGTCACAGTATTTTAAAAATTTGATTTATACTTGCAATTCTTATCAGTGGAAATTTGGGAATATTTATTAAAAAGAGCTACCACTTAAAGCTTTATTCTTTTCCTTTTTAAAAATTAATTTTTATGTGTAGGTAACCTTTTGTTTCTTCAAGATCATTGTATTAATAATTCATTATTTATTCAACAAATATATAAGCTCCATGAGGAGAGGAAATTTTTTTCCCTTTCTGCCTGTTTTGTTAACTGCTATGTCCCCAACTTCTGTAAAATGCCTGATATATCGTGGATATGCTACATTTTTGTTGGTGAGTGAGTGAAGTTAATAAGCATCTATTCATGTTGTAGGACCTAGGAAAACACAATTTAAAAAACCCTTGCCTCTATGTTGCTTCCACTCTGGCTAGGGGAAAAAAGCAACAAACATAAATGATGTAACTGCTGTAAGATGTCAGGTGTTGGCAGGGGCAGGAGAGAGAAAGTGCTATTTTAGGGCTATCAGAGAAGGATTCTCTGAGAAAGTCATATTTGAGCAGATTCTGGAGTAAATTGAGGAAGCTTTTTGTGTGGTTATCTAGGGGAAGAATTTTCCAAGCAGAAAAAACATGTGCAAAGGCCCTGTGGTACCTTGTTGTTTGAGAAACAGACAGGAGGCCATGTGAACAAGGAGGAGAGCTGCAGGTTGATGAGATCATTGAGACCATAGTCTTACTGACTTCTCAGTAAGATAGGAAGCCATCTACATGAAAAGCCATCTACATGAGCACCTACATGAAAGGAAAGGAGTGACACACAGCAGCAATTCACCGGAGAAATCCGCTTTATTAGGGAAAGGTGCTGGGTTATATAGGAAGGGGCATGAGCTGATTGAGGTGTCACTTCTACGGGGCTGGTGGCTATTGGCTAGGTGCTGGGATTGGGAGGTGGGGCGAGAGGTGATTGGGCTTCAGGTGGCGCCGGCGGGAACTGAGGACCCCCCCCACCCCCGAAGAGAAGCCGGAAGTTCGCTATCTTACTGGTGGGGGCCCTTCACTACATGCTCAACATCACTAAGCATCAGGGAAATGCAAATTAAACCAAAACCACAATGAGATACCACCTCACACCTGTTAGAATGGCTATTTTCAAAAAGACAAGAAATAATAAATTGGCATGGATGTAGAGAAAAAGAACCCTGGTGCAATGTTGGTGGGAATGTAAATTGGTGCAGCCACTGTGGAAAACAATATGGAATTTCTTCAATAAATATAAAATGACCATATGATCCAGCAATTTACTTTTGGGTATTTATCTGAAGAAAATGAAAACACTAACTTGGAAAGATGTATGCACCCTTGTGTTCACTGGAGAATTTATTTATAATAACCAAGATATGGAAGCAACCTAAGTGTCCATTGGTGGATGAATGGATAAGGAAGTTGTATGTATGTGTGTGTGTGTGTGTATGTGTGTATATATATATATATAAATATATACACACATACACACACACAAGGAAACAGTCATAAAAAAAGAAAATCTTACTGTTTGTGACAACGTGGATGGACCTTGTGGGCATTATGCTGAGTGAAATAAGGTTTCCTTGTATGACAGCAGCGTAATGGTTTGTTTCTCTGGAAAATGCTTCTGTGTGGCAGACATTCAGTGCTGGCTCTTTTGTAGGGTGATTTGTGGCTTCTTCTGAAAGTCTACTGGTGTGTCTCCACTTCCCATTCCCTGGTGTGAGATATCTGTCTCTTACCTGAGTTTCTCGTTCTTCCCTCTGTCCTTACCACAGCCTCTGTTGCTAGGACTGTCTTGACCAGAAGTGACCCTCTTCAGGTAACCTATAATATTCATTTGAACTACAGAAAACTCAGACACCTTTGCTACTTTTAGCTGTGTGCCCGCAGGCTGCTTCACAGATGTTCCCTCTTGGTTTACCACTTTCCCTCTCTCCTGCTCCTTCTTATCTGGCAGCATGAGACATTGTGTTCGTCCATACTTCAGCAATTTGCAGGGTTGAAAATACTTCCCAGCCCTTGACTTAGTGGGGAAAGAACTCATTCTGGAGCACCCAAACTTTATGAGTGAATTCTTGGGGTCTCTCTTTCTCCCCTTGGTGGAGGAAAATCACCTTTCCTCCTCCCCCATCCAGGTGGGAGAGGAATATAAAATTCAGACTCCTGCTTCTCTGTGAGCGGGGAGGAAGGGGAATTTGATCTTGAAGGAATCGGATGGAATATCTAAAGCTAAGATAGTAGTGAGTTTGTGGATGTTCATTTTTATTATTGTATATCAAACTGTTTTGTATACTCATAATGTCCGAAATATTTCACCATAAAACCTAACATATGAAGGGACCATCACAGGAAGTTTAAAAAGCATGTCATTTGTGATTTGATTATTGCAAAGCATACATGGAGTGGAGTAATCTATAATTAATTTTACCTTTTTAGCTTGATCTCCTGCCAACTGTCTCAGATATTCTTCCTTTGGACCCACACTTGGTACAAATAAGTAAATAATAATTTAAAGCGGTCTGCCAATATTTCAATTCCATGCCATTTCCCATTCTTTTTTATTCCCTGAGTGAATTACTTGCTTTCCCCTTGAAAGGCTATACCATTTCATGGATGCTTTTATGTTGTTGTTTTCTTAGTCTGGAATGCCCTTCTCCGCCCTGTGCTGTATAGCAAAATTCTATATAGTCTTCAAGTTCTCAAATATACTCTCTTCTCTGAAACCTTTCCATCTCCCTCCCCCACTCCTCACTCCTCCTTAAGAATTAATGCCTCTCTGCCTGTGGTACTTGAGGATGATTCCCAATCCATAATTATATTAGTTGTTTAAATATATGCTTCTTCCCAATCCCCACTGCCATCCCTTGCAGCCTGATTGTCAGTTAATTTAGAGCAGGAATCTGACTTTGTCCACATTTGTTTACCTACCACACAACACAGTGAGTGACACATAGTAAATATTAAATGGAAGAAAGAATGAATACAGGTTTGCCCTGTTATCCAAAAGTTTGCTTTATGGTGCTTTGATTGTACAAAAGATCTACATTAGTACCTGATTTTGCTAACTGAAAGAATTCAAAGAAGATTTTTGCTTTTACAAAATAAAACTGATTCCTCACTGTATGCCATTCCAGCTTATGAAAGGTTTCATAGGAATGCTCTACTTTCAGACAGCGGGGGAAACCTGTGTCTCAGCATGCTTTCCGATACTGGAGCTGTTTAGTGAATGAAATAAGATGGAAAAGTCAGGTCATGGCATGTTGTATAGGACCTTGTCTACTAGGCAAGTAAGTAGTTTGGACGTTACTCACTAAGCCTTTAAGAAACCATTGAAAGTTTTTGAGCTGAGTTTTAGAAAGTTAACCATGAACTGAAACAGAGACAAATTAAGAAGCAATTATAATAGTGCAGCTATAGGGAATAAAGGCCTGAACTATGATAAAGTCAGTGATGAGAAAGATAAAATAATTTAAAAGATCTATAATGGTGTTTCTCACATTTTAACTTACATACAAATCACCTGTAAATCTTACTAAAATACAGGTTTGGACTCAGTAAGTCTAGGCTGATGCCTGAGATATTCCATTTCCAATAAACATACAGCTGGTGCTCTTCAGTATGGTAGCCCCCAACCAGGTGGCTGTTGAGGATTTGAAATGTACGTGCAACTGAGGGACTGAAGTTTCCATTTCATTTCATTTTAAGTAATATAAATTTAAAAACTGAAGCAGTGGAAAATATTTCTCCAATAAGCAAAATTTTATTGTTTTGGTAGGGCTGAATTTCACTGTAACTGTTAACATTTAGCATCTGAATTAAGATGTACTATAAGTACAAAATATACATGGGATTTAGAATACTTAGTGTAAAAAATGAATGTAAACTATTCCATTCATTATTATTTTTGATTACATGTTGAAAAATACTTTAGATAGATTGGAAGACATTAAATGTATTATTTACAATTACTTTTACTGGTTTCCTTTTCCTTTTTTAGTGTGGCTGAGACAGGGACCATGGGTTTAGGCAGAGTAGAGTGAGGGCCTCTGGAAAAAAAAGGAAAGCAAGATATTTACAGTCAGAACAATGTAACAATGTGCAAAGAAGTCCTTATGGAAACTCTGTGTTAAGCATTACACAATGTCACTAATTCTCTAGGGTAAAGATACCAGACTAAGAATATAGACATTCTCCAGTGAAATCAGTTAAAGCTCAAAAGGCCAGGAAAAACTTGGCCTGGAATGTTTGAGTGTTCTGCAGATAAAGAAAAGTGTTTCAGCATAACCCATGACTTCACTTTATCAGTTAGATCATGACCTTAGCCTGCTAAAACGCCCAGCTTATTTTTTTTTTTAGAGGGCATCTCTCATATTTATTGATCAAATGGTTGTTAACAACAATAAAATTCTGTATGGGGGGTCAATGCTCAATGCACAATCATTAATCCATCTCAAGCCTAATTCTCGTCAGTCTCCAATCTTGTGAAGCATAATGAACAAGTTCTTACATGGTGAACGAATTCTTACATAGTGAATAAGTTCTTACATGGTGAACAGTACAAGGGCATTCATCACAGAAACTTTTGGTTTTGATCATGCATTATGAACTATAAACAATCAGGTCAAATATGAATATTCATTTGATTTTTATATTTGATTTATATGTGAATCCCACATTTCTCCCTTTATTATTATTATTATTTTTATTTTTAATAAAATGCTGAAGTGGTAGGTAGATGCAAGATAAAGGTAGAAAACATAGTTTAGTGTTGTAAGAGAGCAATTGTAGATGATCATGTGTGTGCCTGTAGACTATGTGCTAATCTGAGCTAGACAAGGGCAATAAAACATCTACGGATGCAGAAGCTTTCTCTCAAAACGCGGGGTGAGGGGTAAGGTTCTAAGCTTCACCACTGTTTTTCCCTGATTTCTCACCTGATGGCCCCCCTGCGACTGTGCCTCTCTTAGGTTGTTCCTCCCTTGAGGAATCTTACCCGTCTCTGGCTAACCAGTCATCTTCCGGGGCCATACAGGGAAATGTAAAGTTGGTAAGTGAGAGAGAAGCCATATTGTTTGAAAAGGTTAGCTTTTTCCTTCTTTGCAGATTTATACCCTGTGGCTTCTATGCCCAGCACTTGTCTTGAGGTATCTTTACCACCTGGAGGAATTACGATGCTCGGTAAATTCAATATGAGGCACGAATTCTATTTAAGGCTTGTAATTAGGAAGGAAGAAGAAAAGCTATAGAGGTAGCATATGGAAGAAAACATGGGAGGATTGATTATTTCTTTGACATATCTTCTTGTAGAGTACCTTAAGTATGTATAGGTTTTAAACTACTAACTAACTTGCGCTCACATATTAACATAATAGGAATACGGTGACATAAACTAAGCAAATCTATAATTACCATCCATCTCCAGTGAAGCCAAGAAAACCATTTAGGCACCCTAGGCATTTGTGAAAATTTGTCTATGATATGATGGATATTGTCCAACTGTACTTGAACCATCAGACAAATTAAAGCAGCCCATTTCTGGGATCTGTTCACATCCCATATGTTCTTTTAACCATAGATAGTCTACAGTCGTAAGATTTTGGAGCGCTACAACTTGCACCCCTCCCAACTCCTGATTGAGTTCCAACAGTACAGATCCGGTCAAATTCGTTGTCTCACTGTATGCACATGCCAGCCTAGACATCTCCCTCCTCATTCCAGTGGCAAGTCCAGGAAACAGTGGGATGGATGCAGCCACAACTGCAGCATCGCCCGGATCCCTGTGGAGGCTTTTTGATGTTCATCCCCCATGCCCAGCTTATTTTTAACTGTACCTATATGCTGTGTTTCCTTCTCTAATCCTAATCAAGTAATCTTCAACCTAGGAAAAAGGTTAATTTAGTAAGCAACCCCAACTATAAATAGCCCAAAAAGCTAAGAAGTAAGATTCATAACATACTCTAGCAAACAGACAACAACCCAGCCCACCTTGGGGGCAGGGCAGGCAGTCTTAATTGATATGCTCCCAGAGGGAAACTGCTATCCTGAGAAAGAATCAGAGCAGCAAATTTCCCTTTACTCATCAAAAATGAGCATTCATGGACCACTCAACAAGTCTGCATCCCTAGCCCTTTACTCCCATTCCTGAAAATCCTCAACTGTGCATAAAACCCCTAGACAATGATACAACCAGGGGCTCTCTTGTCTCCTCCTGGCATGAGCCAGGAGCTCTGTCCTCTCTATTTATCTCTAAATAAAAGCTTCCACCTGGCTTTCCTACCTTGAGTGTTTGTGAAGTTCATTCTTTGGCTCTGTGAACACAAGTCCCGGCATCATGGCTACTGGAAAATTTTAAATTACAAAGGTGGCTTGCATTTTATTTCTGCTGAAGAGCAGTGCCTTGGGCCCTTGTTATGAGAAGTGAAGGTCAGTGGTACTTAGGATCTCATTTGGACCCTTTTTTATGGGTGGAAGTCACATTGGGCCATTGCACACATGGTCTGGTGTTTGTTTTCACAATTTCACAAGTGATTCAAAATATCAAATTATTGTTTATTGTAACTTTTGTAGAATAGTTTTATAACATTTCATCTTTACAAAATGCCTGAGTAATACAAATATTTTAAATGGAATTCTGATAAATTGAATTATCAGGTAAGACTATATAAGAAGCAGATCTAAAACTAGAGATTACATCCTTTAATTCTTCTCTATGATTGTTTCTGCAAATACTACTTCCTCTAGAGAAAATTTCTTTTTGTGTCAACCAAATTGATCTCTCAGGGACTGACTTACATAATGGAAGCTTAGATATATTGCATCACCCATGATATGTTAACTCCAAACACATGGCCCATTTTGCAAAGACAGTATTATCCCGAGAACCCCAATTACATAGGGTTATACTGGTGAAATGACATTCACCTCTAAAATGTGTAAGCCCCTCAAATAGTATCCACTGTGTGAATATTTGAAATTTTTTGAGTTGCAGTTCGTTTGATTAAAGCATGATTCAGTTTAAGAATTACTCAAATAAGGAAACAAAAGCAAAGATGAACAAGTGGGACTATATCAAGCTAAAAAGCTTCTGTACAGCAAAGGACATCATCAATAGAAGAAAAAGACATCCTACAGTATGGGAGAATATATTCATAAATGACATATCTGATAAAGGATTGACATCCAAAATCTATAAAGAGCTTACGTACCTTAACAGATGAAAAGCAAATAATCCAAATAAAAAATGGGCACAGGATCTGAACAGACACTTCTTCAAAGAAGAAATTCAGATGGCCAACAGGCACATGAAAAGATGCTCCACATCTCTAATCATCAGAGAAATGCAAATTAAAACCACAATGAGATATCACCTCATACCAGTAGTGATGGCCACCATCCAAAAGACAAACAACAACAAATGTTGGTGAGG
The DNA here is from genome assembly GCF_040802235.1 of Manis javanica. Lineage (NCBI taxonomy): Eukaryota > Metazoa > Chordata > Mammalia > Pholidota > Manidae > Manis > Manis javanica. Next base: position 51,846,418 of record NC_133160.1, read on the forward strand.
ATGTGAAGAAGGGGAACCCTCCTACACTGCTGGTGGGAATGTAAATTAGTTCAACCATTGTGGAAAGCAATATGGAGGTTCCTCAAAATGCTCAAAATAGAAATACCATTTGAGCCAGGAATTCTACTTCTAGGAATTTACCCTAAGAATACAGGAGCCCAGTTTGAAAATGACATATGCACCCCTATGTTTATTGCAGCACTATTTACAATAGCCAAGAAATGGAAGCAACCTAAGTGTCCATCAGTAGATGAATGGATAAAGAAGATGTGGTACATCTACACAATGGGATATTATTCAGCCATAAGAAGAAAACAAATCCTACCATTTGTAACAACATGAATGGAGCCAGAGGGTATTATGCTCAGTGAAATAAGCCAGGAGGAGAAAGACAAGTATCAAATGATTTCACTCATCTGTGAAGTATAACAACAAAGAAAAAACTGAAAGAGCAAAACAGCAGCAGACTCACAGAACCCAAGAATGGACTAACAGTTACCAAAGGGAAAGGAACTGGAGAGGATGGGTGGGAAGGGAGGGAGAGGGGGGGGAAAGGGGCATTACTATTAGCAGACATAATGTAGGGGGGTGCACAAGGAGAGTTGTACAACACAGAGAACACAAGTAGTGATTCTATAGCATCTTACTACGCTGATGGACAGTGACTGTAATGGGGTATGTGGTGGGGACTTGATGATGGGGAGAATCTAGAAACCATAATGTTCCTCATCTAATTGTAGATTAATGATACCAAAAATAAATAAATAAATAAATGATTTATTCCATTGATTCCACATGTATTTGTGAGGGACTATGTGCCAGTTACTGTTTCAGGTACTGGAAATTTAGTTCTAAAGAAACCAAATTTCTTGCTATTCTGAACGTTACATTTTAGAGAACTCTGGGGAGTGACACAAAAAGCAATAAATACATTAAAAGAAAGTCAGGTGATTAGGGATTTGAGAAAAAAAAAGCTAATGGGAGAGAGAGGGTGTGCTATTTCATAATAAGATGGCAGAGTAGGTTCTCTGAGGAGGTAAAGTTTTAGCAGAAAACTAAAATTAGGGAGCTCTAGCCACACCAGTGTCTGGGAGACGAGCATTTTGTGCTGAGAAAACTGCAAGAGCAAAAGCCCTAAGGTGGGGAAGTGGTTCATGGGAGGAACAGTGTGTGGGCTTGGGTGGCTGGAGCTGAGCTCCTCAGAATGAGATGGGAGGGGTAAGGGATGAGGCGGAGGGACAGCCAAGGACCATCGTGTAGGGCTGCATCAGGCTTCGTCAGGGCTTTGCTTCCCTTCCTAAGTATGAGGAGAAATGTCTGCAGGGGTTAGAGGAGGGAAGTGTGGCATTACACAATTTTTGCCACTGGCTACATATGTGTGCTTTTGTCATAAAAGGTGAATGAATAAAAAAAGTGTTTCAACCCAATTTATCACCATTACTTTTATAGTTTCATATTTTTAAATGCACCTGGAATTTAATATCTTCCAAGCTGTGAATTTATTTTTTACTCATTGTTTGCCAATTTCTATGGTTTTCCTCCTGAATTTTTCCACATGCTTGGTTGGGTCCCTAATAGTTTTTTCTTTATATAGTTTGATATTTGGCTATCTAAAAAACAAATAAATGTTATTTTGTTTCCATTATGGATTACCTTTTCAGTATAAAGTGAGCTACTTTATCTGACTTGTTGCTTTTCTCCCTGCATTATTTTATCTGACATTTTTATGATAAAGTGAGAAAAAAAAGTAAGTAAAAGTCTAGAACCATATGGAGCAAAAGATTCATGGTAATTTTCAAGCAATGGGATCACACTGGTTTTTTTTTTCTGTGTTTTTTTCTAAAATTTTAACCTGTTGCTTTCTAACCAGATGTTTAAGTATTTTAACAAAGCAACCAAGATTGGAAGCTGCTTAGTCCCTTCATTTTGTCTGGGCCACTCATTGTCTCTAATTGCTTTGTATCAGTTAGAATGCAAGTTCAGATGTGTTAACGGTTACCCCAAACAACAATGGTTTGACACAAATGATGAGCTGGTGTGGAGATTCTCCTCCCTAGCGTCATTCAGGCTTTAGGTTCCTACCAACACACTTCTGTCCATCTCTAGGGCATTGTCTTCACCTGCATAATCCTGGACAGGTCACCCATATCTACAAAAGAGGAAGGAAAAAATATACTCCTCTTTTAAGTGTTGGATCCAAAAGGTGCATGCAACTTCTGCTCAAATTGCACTGGATACAGTTTAATCACGTGGCCATATCAAAGGCAAGAAACTGAAAAATAATAGTCTTTAGTTGGTTGGCTGTGTACCCAGCTGAAAATTCTGCTGTAAAATGGAAGAACGAGTATGAGAGGGTACCTGTAAATGTCTGCTCCTTCCTTCTGGGGGCAGAGGCTTAAGTAGATAGGAATGTCTCTGGAGTCCTGTCTTACCATGGAAACTGCATGAAACAGGAATGAAGGACAGAGAAGAAGGGTGAAGAGAGATGAGAACCACAGAGAGTTGTTAAAGAGAACAGCTGCCCCTCTGTCTCCCCACTGCTCTCCTTTGTGATCCTCTATCTTCCTTGTCCTGTTCAACAGCACTTGACAGTTGATCCCTCTCATCTCCTTGAAACACTTTTCCTCAGCTGGTTTCCAGGACACCACACACTGCTGAGTTTCCTCTGCCTCATCAGCCAGCCTGGCTCTGTTTTCTCTACTGGCTGCTTCTCATTTTTCCAGCCTGTAACCTGGAGACCCCTGGGATTTCATCCTTGGGCCTCACATCTCTCTACTCCTCCTCATTTCCCTAGTGATCTCCTGGGTCTAAACACAGGTCTCTCTAAATTTATATGTCCATGCCAGGCCAGTTATTTCCCAATTCACATATGCAGCTGCCTGCTGAAATGTGTGATGGCATCTCAAATCTAATATGCTGCAAATCAAATTCCTGATACTCACACCAAAACTTGTTTTCCCTTCTCCATTTTAGTAAACAGCTACTCCATTCTTCCAGTTGCTCAGAGTATCATTTCCTTTCTTTTTCACATCCCCTATTCAATGCCGGCAAATCCTATCTTGTTCAGCTTCAAAATAGATAAAAAATTAAACCATTTCTTACCATTTATCCCACTACCTATTTATTCTCAGCTGAAGTCATCTCCCTTCTGACATCTCTTTTTGTCTTTGTTTGCCCCGCAATCTGTTTTTCACACAATGTGTGAAATTATCCTCTTCCAATGTAAGTCAGATTATGTGAATGTGTGGCTTCACACTGGCTCCATATTTTGTTTTAATTAAAAGTTAGAGTACTTATAAAGGTAGCATTTTAATTTCATCACCTACTAACCTCCCCCTCATTCATTCTGTTTCAGCACACTGGCCTCCATGCCATTTGTGGAAATCATGGGCCTGCTTCTGCTCAGGGCTTTAGTGCCTGCTGTCCTCTCTGTCAAAAATGCTCATTCCTCAGCTACTTACAACTCTCCATTCACTTTGTTCTGGTCTTTGTTCAATCATTATCTTTTAAGAAAAGCCTTCCCTGATCACCCTATTTACAAATAAAACCTTCCCCACCATCAACACTGTATTCTTATTTCCTGCCTTATGTTTTTCCAGTATTTAGCATCCTCAAATGATATGTATAATTCACTTATTTATTTTGTTTTTTGTACATTTACATCCTGTATGATGTAAGCTCCAAGAGGACAGTGAGTTTTATCTGCTTTGATCATTGCTGTATCCCCAGCACATGAAGTAGCATTAAGCTTAATAAGTATTTGATGAATGAATGAGGTGACCACATGACCGTTCTGGCTAGTGAGATGTAGGGGAAGTCTCCAAGAAGAGCATCTCTTCCCGCAAAAACTCTTAGGCTTTACTTACAACTCTAAAGGAATTCTGAACACTGGATACACAGTGTTTTGTGAAAGTAGAGAAAGTTGCTTTTATTCTGTACTCACCAATATCTACTGAGACCAAATAGTTGGTGATTTCTCTGCTATGTGTGTGGATGGATGGATGGATAGATAGGTAATAGATACAGATAGATAGATAGATGATAGATAGATAGATGATAGATAGATGATTGATAGATAGATAGATGATAGATATAGATAGATAGATAGATAGATGATAGATAGATAGATAGATAGATAGATAGATAGATAGATAGATGATAGATAGATATTCTCTGCTATAGGTGATTTCTCCATTTATAAAGTGTGAATTCCCAATATTTCCCTGTGAAGGAAGTGGTGACCACAGCAGGTCGCCAACCAGAAACTGGCTGGTGCCGGAGACTTACCTATTGTTGCTTCAGCTGCACCATCTCTGGGGCCCAAATTAAGAGGCTTTGAAGAAAAAATTAGGCCAGAGCAGCAAACCGTCCACTTTTTTCCCAAGTGAGTGATGTGCATGTGAGGATTAAAATGTGGCTTGGAAGCAGCAGTGCATTTTCACTCTCATCCTTCGTCTTTCACTCTTGTCTTGCTTTTACTGCATGAGAATTGAGGGAGGAAACCATGTACCCTGTGCCACCATTCACTCACTAGTGAAGACTACAGATGTAGAACCTTAGGTTCTGGTGGTCATACCATAGCTGACAGGGACTTGTGCAGGGATGGGGCATTACACCTGCTGCTGGAGGGCTGCCGGAATTCTCTGTCCAGGCTCCACAGCCCTGGTTAGCAAGCTCAGCTATCCACAAATCCCAAATCTACTTCTCTGTGTGTGAACCTTACTGATGGGAGTCCCTATTGGCAGGATGACCCATATAGCATGAAACTATTGCATTTGGGGGACTCAGTGACATAATTGGGAATGGAGAATTGCTACTGACAAGACAAATGGAGCTGGCTGAGCTGGGTGAGGATCCCTCCGAACCAAGGAGGAAAGACGAAATATCTTTTACGGAGTAGTGGAGTAGTGCATTTACTTTCCTCTGTTGTTTCTGGGGTGGGTGATCATTGAGGCTGGCAGAGAAAGGTCAGCACATTACAGTCTGTCAGCTGCTGCCTGTCTGAAGGGTGACTGGACCCAGCAAGGTGCACATGCAGCTGTGTCAGGAGGGGTCACTGCTGCCTGCGGCCAGGGATGCAAGACTCTGAGAACCACACACTTAAGCAGCTTGCTGGATTTCAAAGACTAAACCCTCTGCCCTAGACTAAAGCTAGTGTGAGCCAAGGCAGGGCTAAATTAAACAGCAGGAGATACGACTGGGACAGTATTTTAATCACTGTATTTTCTTTTTCCAGTTTAAAAGTGAATCTCAAGACTTTTGCTCTCAAATCTAAAATACCAGCCTTCATCTCTCCCTTCAGCTTTAAAGTTGTGTAGGCAAACGTTTGCCACATATTCGGATGCCTCGGAAACATCACAAATACTTCTGGCCCTGCTCTTTTCCTGTTGTCCAGACTGAATACCAGTTTAGAAATCCGTTGGTCATGTCAGAACCTGGCAAGGATTCTAGTCTCCTCACTTTCAATTAGTAAGTCTTTCCCATAAATGCTCTCAGATATTTCTCATATTCATCCCTATTTCCTAATCTTTTCTGCCTTGGTTTACTCTCTTAACATCTCTCACAGGAAACTACTGATCTATAGTGTATCACTACAGCTTCCTAGCTGGTGATTTCTCCAGCTCTAGTTATGCCTTCCTGGAACAATCTTCTGGATGGTCTCCAGAAAGATCTTTCTAATGCACAGATTGTGCCTAATAGTCTTCAGCCATGTTTCTCAATTGAAATAGTTGTTCCCATGCTAGTCTGTAGAGGGGTTCCAAGATGTACGTCATCTGAAAAAAAATTGGGGAAAGGGAAGCAGAGAGTGACTCCTTTATCTTTAGAGTAAAACAAATGTTTTAACTATACTTGCTGTGGTGATCATTTCATAATGTATACAAATATCAGATCATTATGTTGTACACCTGAAACTACTAGGGTGTTATATGCCAGTTACAGCACAATTTAAGAAAATAAATTAATGAAAATTAAGAAAACTCCTAAATATGTACTGTGGAATGAGCTATAAAATTTGTACACATTTTAAAGAAACTTCACAGAAATTTCATGACTGTGGTGGCCTATTTCAGGTTATGCCTTCCAATGGTGGTATCCCTTTCATACAAATTTACTGCCATTAGAAGTTTTTTAGAAGAAAGGTTTGAAAACCACTGATTTACATGGAAAAGTTCAAACTCCTTATCATAGCTTATCAAAAAGATTATCATAACCAGATCCCTCTTTTAATATCACTTCTGAATTTTCCCTGAAATAATGAGCAGCTTCTAGGTCTGTAGGACCATGTATTTAAACACCTCTTTGCCTTTCCCACACTGTGCTCCAAGCAAAGGCCTTGCCTTGCTTTCCTTGACCAAGTCACACTGCTTCAAGAGTCGGCTCAAGCATCGTATCCTCCAGAATCTTCCTCCAACGTTCTCTCTTCTCCTCCAAGCTGCCTAAATTCTGTTCTCTGTGCTTCCTATTGTCACACCAGCTAGGGCTTCAAACCTTGTTCTGCGAGGCACGTGTTTTCTTCAGGGGGATAGCTTTCATTTTGCTCTCCCAGAAAGGGCATTTTAAAGTGAACACGTGGACTTCTTCCAGGAGCACTTTAGCTGTCTTAGGAAACAGATTCATCTGAAAGGTGAGATTGGTCAGACCTGACTTCTATAGGCTACATCGACAAGGCAGCAGAATTGCTTCCTTGAAAAGGCAACTTTCTCTTACCTGTCTTACATACTCTCTAAAGCTGGGCCAGCTCTCTTCACTTTTTCCTCTGAAGTAAGCCCAGGTGGTAGGTCATCTCATTGTGGGTGTGGCCTCACTGTTGTCCAGCTTCTCCTTCAATAATGGGGTGGGAGTAGGGGTAAGTTAACTTGGGTGGGCATGTAGGATATCTCAGTGCACTCTGACATAGACCCATTGTCAGAGAACCACAGATACAGCTGATAGCCCCTCTTGAGGGCTGGAGTTAATCTATGTGTATTCTTAATTAGTTAAAACCCAAGAAAAAGGAAATCTTTCCATCAGCCTTGAATAAAATGAAGTATGAAATTACACAGAGAGAAAATATGTCAGTGAACTTACGTCTGTACTTCTTTTGTTTTTGTGTATAGTGGTTTCTTTTCTGTTTGGAAATTTAGATTTTATGCTTTCTGATTTTTGTGCATTTCTTCCCAGTAAATATGAGAAATCAGTACTTTTTCTCTTATTGTGAATATGCAAAATGCAGAAATATTTTCAGAAATATCACAATGATTTAAATTATCAATTTAGTTAGTTCTACCAGTTAGCCTATAAACTTCCCAAAGGCAAGAACTGACCATATCTTTTTTTTTGGTTTTGTATTTCCATTGATAGAGAGCAATATAAGAGTTGTTTATAAGAACAATATAAGAGACAAGTAAGAGGTGTTTACTTTCTTTTGTTAAATTTTTTCTGATTATAGAAGCAATATAACATGACTTTTGTTTCTAGAAAACAATTTTTTACATTAAATATTCTTCTACAAGGTGTTGTAGTACTCCATAGTACTCAACTGATAAATGACTAAATAGTAGTCCATTGATAGATAATACTTACTAGACATTTGTCAAACAGTACTTTGCCACATGCTTTACATGCATTATCACATTAAATCTTCTCAACAATTCTGAGGCAGGCATTTGTATGTATCTATTTACATATGAAAGAACAGAGGATAACAAAAAACTAATAGCTTGCCCAACATCATACCAATATTAAGTGGCAAAACTGGGATCCAGTTATATATGATTTAACAGTAGAGCCAGCAGAACATTTAAAGGAATATTATGTAATTTATTCAGCATATTTCTATTGGGCATTTAGGTTGTTCCTGATTATCTTACAATGATGAATAATGCTCTCTGTTGAAAATCCTTAGAGCCAAGTCTGTGTACATATTTCTGATATTTTCTTCAGATAAATTCTTAGAAGTGAATTTTTTGGCCGAAGTGGTTTTTGCCTCTAATTGCAAATCTAATACATGCACAAAATGGAAAATTGGAAATCTTAGAAAAATACAAAGTAACAAAGCAAAACTACTGATAATCTCACCTTTCAGATTTTACTATTTTTAACATTTCATTCTTTTTTCCAGTCTTTTATGTGTATATATGTATATATATATACATGCTTTATATGAATATACACTATATGTATATACACCATATATAGATATACATTGAAGCATATATTTTGTATTTTTGTTATACATTATAGAAAAGTATACACCATTGCTACATGTATAAAACTATATGTATGTTTCTTTGCAGGTAACCAATTAATTAATTGTAGAAACCATATTTTGGAGTTTAAGGAAAATATTCTACACATAAAAAACAAAACTGAAAAAAATCACCACAAACTGATGAAAGCCTTGAATAAAATGAAGTATGAAATTACACAGAGAGAAAATATGTCAGTGAACTTACATCTGTACTTCTTTTGTTTTTGTGTATAGTGGTTTCTTTTCTGTTTGGAAATTTAGAATTTATGCTTTCTGATTTTTGTGCATTTCTTCCCAGTAAATATGACAAATCAGTACTTTTTCGCTTATTGTAGATATGCAAAACTCAGGTAAGAGATATCACTGTAACTTCCTCTCATCTGCACCTCAAAAATGGTCTTACCGTGTTTCCTCTCTTTATGAATTGCACCACCATCCATGATCCATCTTAAGAGATGCAGCCAGAAACTGGAGCATCATTCTCCTCCCTCTCCCTCATGTACACTTCCATGACAGTTAATAAGCAATCCTGTTGACTCATAATCCTATATGTCTCAAAAATATGTCCACATTTTCCCACCACTATCTCTACTACTCTAGTTAGGCCAACTTCATGATTCATCTGAATGACATCATAACACTATTTTTTCTTCTATCTCCAGCTTTGTCCAGACCTTTCTATTCTCACTGTGGCCAAAGTGGAGCCTATACTTCCCTGTATATCAACCCTTAGTGGCTCCCATTTCTCTAGGATGAGAAGTCCTGCCTCCTGCTTCCCCCTTTGTAGTCAAATACTCCCCCAATTCTTAATCCCTTGCAACCACCAATCTGTTCTGTTCTTATAGTTTTTCCCTTTTCTAGGATGTAATACAAATGGAACCATATAATGTGTAACCCTTTGAAGCTGACTTCTTTTACTTAACATACATTCATCTAAGTTTTTGTCTAACCAATTGTTGGTTGCTTTTTTATTGCTAGGTAGCTTCTCATTGTATGGATGTCAGTGCATAGTTTATCTTTTTACCAACTGAGGGACATTTGAGTTGTTTTCAGTTTTTTTTGTGATTACAAATACATGTTGCTATGAACATTCATGTACAGGTGTTTCGTACAAAGAGAATTTTCATTTCTTCTGGATAAATATCTAGGATTGATGGGCATATAGTAAGTGTATGTTTAACTTTATGAAAAACTGCCCAACTGTTTTTCAGACTGCCAAAGCAATTGTACATTTGCAGCAATGTATGAAAGTTCTAGTCACTCCAGATTATTGTAGTCATTTTAATGTTATGGTATCTCAGTTTTAAGTTGTATTTCTCTAGTGATGAATGATGTTGAACATTTTTTATGTGCTTAATTGCCATTCATGTATCTTCTTTGGCTAAATATTTAAATTTTAAATCTTTTGCACATTTTTTAATTCGATGGTTTGTTTTCTTCTTGTTCAGTTTTCAGAGTTCTGTGTATATACTGGATACATGTCAGATGGATATGTGATTTGGAGATATTTTCTTCCCCAGTCTGTGGCTTGTCTTTTCATTCTCCTTATGGACAAAGCTGGAGATAGAAGAAAAAATAGTCCTTCAGAAAGCAAATATTATTAATTTTGATGAATTACAATTTACCAGTTTTTCTTTTTATGTATTCTTTTTGATGTTGTATCAAAAAACTCTTCACTTAGCTCAGAGTCATAAAGACTTTATTTTATTTTTTTAATTCTACAGTTCTAGGTTTTAGATTTAGTTCTGTGAAGGTTTGAGTTGATTTTTATAAATGGTGTTAAATATAGGTCAAAATTCAAATTTTTTCATGTGGATATCCATGTACTCCAGTACCATTTGTCAAAATAAACTGTCCTCTCTGCATTGAATTGCCTTTGCACTTTTTCCAAAATCAGTTGACTGCATTTGTATTGATCTATTTTTGGATTCTGTATTCTGTTCTATTGGTTTATAGATCTCTTTTTTCTGTAATACCACACTGTCTTGATTATTGTCTGATATGTTATAAATTCAATTGGGTAGTATGAGTCCTCTAACCTTGTTCTTTTCTTTAAGAATTATATCAAATGAATGATACAAATGGAGTCATTAAATGTTGAGGGGCTATAAAAACTTTTAAAGATACAAACTTTAAAGGTATGATATAAATCAAAGTAGCAAAACAGATCAATTATAGTATGCTTCAGTCTACTTTATTTGGAACTAACATTTCTATTAGTTTCTGGTTTTATAGCTCATAGTGTTAGGCTTAAATTAAATGTTACTTTTTAAGTAAATATGAATCAATTTGAACTATGTTTTATAGGCACAAGATTTTGATAATTCATTTTTAATGGTATTTCTCTTACATATTGAATACTAAATTAATCTGTAAATCTAATTTTAGAAATTGTGCTAGAGGGAGAAAAATCCCTATAGTTGTGAGCTCAGAAGCCCTACTTTTTCTCTTTCAGTTGAAAAGAATGTGAATACCTTGGGTAAGGATGAAACAGTACCTAAGACATTTGAAGTCTTAAAGTTCTTTTTTCCTCATCTAAGGAATGTAGGCCGTATTTATCCTGATTTAATCATTGGCAAAGAGAAAACAGGAGGTAAGAAAAGAGAACTGAAAGATCAAATAAAGATATTTTGATCTTTTAAGTTTTAAAATGTAATGCATTAATAAGATTATGATACTGACCTCCATATATAGACCACTGGCCTATCTGGCCTTAATTTGGATGACCAGAAATTGATATATTGTCTGGAAGAAAAAGTAGTTTAACCAAAATTTGGAGATGAATTCAAATTCAGTTTTATTTTAATGAAAGTAAACATACATTAAACTCCTGCTAAGTGCTTAGCAATTCTTGTCTCCTTTGGTTTAATAAATTCATTCTTCTCTGGTTATTTTCCTATTTCCCCATCTTTCTGGGGGCTCAGGTCAGCAAAACTTTACAGAAGAGATGATGTTTGAGCTAAGCCTTGAAGAATGAATTCAAGTACACCAGGTATACAAGAAGGGAAAAAGCATTTGAGTTAGAAGCAGGGATATTAGGGCAAGTCTCAGAATGTTTGCTGTGGTTACAACCCTCATTCATTCTAAGGAGTGAATTGTTGCAGGCCAGGGGTCAGCAAACTACAGCCCACAAACCAAATCTGCCTGTTCTTACACAGCTTTTTGGACAATGGCCATACTCTGTGTTCACTTGTGTCCTGTGGCTGTTTTTGCACTATAATGACAGAATAGTTTCGACAGAGACAGTATGACCCAAGAGCCAAAAATGTTTACTGTCTGACCCTTTGTAGTAAAAGCTTACTGAGCTTTGCTCTAGCTAGTTCCTTGGGAATAGGTAGTGCTGCTCTACATCACAGGCCTCTGACAGGCCTGTTGTGTTGGGATAAGGGTGCCAGATGACTTAGTTAAACATCTGTGTTCCAGGTACTGAGTTACTGTTCTATTTCACTATCTCCCGGTCCAGTGTAGTAGAGCCTATGATTTCTATATTTTTTACCTGGGAAAACTGAGGCTTAGAGAAATTAAGGGACTCTGAAACACACTTCTAAAAGTCTTTAATCATGTCACATTCCCTCTTAGGAGTATTTTGAATGTGGTATGTAAGTAGGCACATGCACATGTATATACATTGTGCGGATGTATGAAAGAATACATGCTAGATAAAGGCTAATTTAAGGAGGAGGAGGAGTTGAAAGATGCAGAAAAAAAAGCAGTACTAGGAACTATAAAATATTAGATACCAAGAACAAGGACACTTTGGTTGGGTAACTATCAGAAAAGCTAAGGAGAAGCCCATGATACAGAGTGAAAGGAAGGTGGGAGAGATGTTGGTAATTGGGAAGCAATAGAACTCCTTGTGTAGGGGATTGGAGTGTTGAGATAATCCAGTTACCAGAGGTATGGTAAATCCTGAATAATTTTTGTAATTACCAAACTATTTTCTGATTTTCAACAATGCTGTGTATGATGATCCTTCTTTCAGGCCCCTTTTGTTGACTTTCTATAGGTTCTTGGGAGGATCAGCTTGCATATAAATCTTCATTACCAGAGGTACTTTAAGTGGTAACACATAAAACATTTGTAAAAGCATTGTAAAAAGGGCATGGCCTACTGGGGAACCTGTCTTCAGTCTTATTTATTCTATAACTCCGAGTATATGTCAAATAATTTCTGCTGTTTACCTTCCATAACTATTTTTAATTGAGCCCTTCATTTCTTGCTCCGTTTATTGAAATAGATTTTGCTCGTGGCTTTAGTATTACTAAAGTCAATTCATTCTTCATAGTGTCCTCAGAGACACATACTAAAATGCATAACCCATCATGCTCAACCTTGCTTACAATCCTTCAGTAGATCCTTAGTACATACAGGATGAAGTAAGTCCTTGACATGGTATGGGCACAATACCTATATCTTTCAAATCTTGATTTCTACCACCCTTCCTCCTTCCGAGCCACACCAAATCACTTTCAATCCCCACAAACAGGCCAAGTGATGCCTACAATGAGCATAGCACCTTCTGTCAGCCCACAACTAACTTTTCATGTAAGTTTCTAATCCAATATGGCAGACAACTTCTTTGTACCATCTTCCATGTCCCCTCATCTAACACACTTCTACCAGGTCTGGCCCTGGGGTTAGAATGGTGATTAAGACATGCACCTCATCCTCTTGGACACAAATGAGAAAACAATTATTATACAAAGTGACCAGTGCAGTGATAAGAGAAAGACATGGGTTGGGCAAGTAATACCTGGAGAATTAGGGAAACCTTTGTGGCATCTCAACTGAGACTTAGAGGGTAAAAAGAATTGTAATAGGCAAAATAGGGAAAAGGTGGGTGATGGATGGCAGAAAAGTTGAAGATGATCATCCAGGTAGAAGAAAAGATGTGTGAACGACCTAATGGCACAGAGCCTGGACAAAAGTGTGGCCTGTATGCACAGTTGGGACTGGAGGCTATGGACACATGGGGCAGAGGCCAAAAAATAAAGTGGGTTGGCCATTCATTTATTCATCCCAAATTTATTGACATTATTATGTACCAGTAATTAGCACTGGATTTATAACGGTGAGAAAGAGACAAGCAGTATCTGCCTTCACCAAGCTTACATCAGGCTAGGAAGACCAATGGACACCAGCAAAAAGTATAATCAGTACTACAAGAGATGAAGTAAGAATACGTAGCTGGTACACTCCACCTAATTGAGAAAGAATACGTGGTATTAGCACGAGGAGCCTGAAGAAGAGTGCTTGGCAGGTGCAAAGGCCTGGAGATGAGATAGTGTCATTTGGTCAGTCTGAGAAGCTGAAAGACATTAAGACTGGTTTGGGGAAAGAGCAGTTGAAACAGATAAGACAGGTTGACAAGGTCAACTAAGGGCCTTTCAGACTTTTGTAAAAGTATTCCTTATCCTAAAGCATGGAAGCCATTCCAGGAATTGCGTTTTAGAGTGAATCCTGCAGTTTGAAAGTTGATTCCTGCTTCACACCATCTGTAAAAATTAATTCCAGGGGGACTGTAGATCTCAATATAAAAGACAAATAATAAACCATCTAGAAGATATTCAGGAGAACATCTTTATGATCTGAAGATAAGCAAATATTTCTTAATGGGAATCAAAAAGTGCTAACTGTAAGAGAAATAACTGATAAATTACACTATATTAAAATTCAGAATGTTTCTCAAGAGGTAAAACATTGAAAGGGTGCCTGAGTGGGAGACGACATTTGCAACACAGAAAGGACCAAAGGTTCATATTCAGAATCTATGAAGAGCATCAACAAATCAATAAGAAAAATACAGTCAACTCAAAAGAGAAATGGGCAAGAGCTTAAATAGAGATTTTACAAAAGAATACCCAAAAGCCAATAAACATATGAAAATATGTTCAAACTCAATCATAATCAGGGAAGTACTGATTTTAACTTTCTCACTGAAGTTCAATATATTTTCTTAAACAGATGCTTCTCAGTTGTATAGTAGGGCCCTGATTGTTTTGACAGTTTTTCCAGTTTTATTAAAAAGATTTTTGGGGAGAGGATTTTCTGAATTCCTTTGTTAGTCATTGTGGGAGTCTTTATTCCCACCTTAAAGGTGGGAAGATTAAGGCTGAAGAGAAATTGGGATGTGTATCTTGCCCAAATTCGTACAGTCAAGGAACTGGTATGGCCAAGATTGTCTGGGTAGTCTTCACTGATAGAATCTTCTTATCTATTTAGGATGACATGGGGTCTCTTCTTCCAGTGCTTTTGTCATTAATGGGCAATAAAAGTCACACAGGGGCATGGATTCATTCCATCAAATGATTTGGAAATTACTTCATACATTTTTTTCACAGATGAAAATATTTCATAGTATTTTTCCTATTTGGGGCTCTAGCATCTCCTTAGGAACAAGAATAGAGAATCAGTCAGTGTGTGGTATTCTGTAACCAGTCAGATAAAAACTATAATAAATTAAGAGTGGTTAGTTTTATTTTTCACTATTGAACCTCCAAGAAGAGAGTCTTGGAGTCCCTTTAATGCATTTACTAACAAACCACAGCAAACTGGCATTTACTCAAACAGGAAATGAAATGTATGATAAACATTAACGGTTGTTTGCATTGTATTGGTAATACAGTTACAAACACTCTTTTTATGACCATACAACTAAACCAAACATAGGAAGAAGCATAGATATTAATGATAAATTAGGTTTTTCTCTGCGGTTTGAAATGATGATTCCATATTCCTGTTTCCACTCTCGGTGTTTCCACTGTTAGCAGAGGAAATCGTAGTTACCTGAAGCAAACACTGACCTCTGTTATCTCCAGGATGACTCTTTTGGAAGAAAAGGACTCTGTGGTGATTGTCTCTGTTGCAGATGTATGTATGAAAAATAAGTAGTTCTCCGCACACCCAACCTGCACTATCCAAATACTCTTCCTCTTTGGTAGTCACTGTATCATTTCAAATATTTTTTATTAAATTTAAAAAAGCAATTCATAGATGCCATATTTTGGATAGCAGAAAATGTATTTAATACCTGTTTGACACCACCAAGAAGGAATTAAAAGTCACTCTAGAAAGAAAATATAATGGTTCCATGTGAAGAAGTAAGATAGCATTGTTCCATGTCACTAGGAGCCTACATACTATATGGTACAGAAATTATGTCTACAAACAGAACATTAAAATTGATGCTAGAGCGGTAAAACCTGACCAGTTCAAGGAAAGGTTGGTATATAAAAATCAAGAGATGATTTAATTTATATTAAGTATAATAACTACTGGTAATTGAGGGACTCCTTCCTGTATCTGAAGGATTATAGATAATTTTTATATACATTCTTTATAACCTGCATCACATCCCTATAACAAAGGCGTTGTTATCCTGATTTTACAGACGAAGAAACTGGAACTTAAGTAAGTAACTTAACCAGTAATTAACAGAGCAGATTCAAGCTTATCTCTCTGTAATGTCCCCAAAGATTCATATCTTGCCTGTAATGCTGCATAAAGGTTAAAAGTACTGTAGAAATAGTAACACTATAGGACCTTTTGGAGAGGGACTTAGCAATGTGTATCAGATTTAAAGTATGTATATCCTTTGTCAAGAATATGACAGAATACTACAGTAGTTGAGAACACAGACTGGCTCTAGATTGCCAGGGTTCAAATGGCAGCTTCTCCTCTTCCTGGCTTGTGAACTTGAACAAATTACTTAACTTCTCTATGCATCACGTTCCTTCATCTGTAAAACAGTGATGGTAATAATACCTGTCATAGGATTGTTTGGGCAATTAAATTTGCTAATATATTTAAAGTATTTAGAATGGTGTGTGATACATAGTAAGTGTTCAATAAGTAATTACTTCAAGGATTTCAGTGCACTATTGCTTTATAAAAGCAGAATGTTGGAAACAATCAAAATTATCAACAAGAGGTTGATATGGAATACTTATGTCTACATTGCAACAATCTGTAACAACTGGAAGAATGAATAGCTATATATTCACTGACATAAAATGATGTTCATATCATATTGCTGAGTAAGAAAAGTTGTAAAGCATCACATCTAATATAATACGATCTATGTAAAATGTAATAGAAAGAATGAAAGAGGAAAAAATATACAGACAGATGAATGAATAAAGAAAAAGAGGATGAGCAAGTCTTGGAATGATGATCTCCAAAATATAAATAATGGTTATCTCCAGATGTTGGGAGTTAGAGCAATCTTTATTATACATTCTTTATTCTTGTCTCTATAGTTTGAATTTTCTGTAATAAACATGACTTTAAATGCAGGAAAAACTCTATAAACAAAACAAACAATAGAAGGACTAATAGGAAAGTATAAGTAAAACATTAATCATTCTCTCCAACTTTAATTTCTTAATATTGGAAGCAAGTGCATAATCTCCAAAATACTTTGTCACAAGTCTCTATTTCTTTTCTTTATTTATATGTGTGTTTTTGTGTACTGTTTTTTAAGTGTAAATAATGCGTGAATTGTGATGTAGAAAGAATGAGGTATTTTTGATATTCAAGTAAGCTCTTTTAGACAGAAGGGTATCTTAAATTCTTTTACAGAAGGTGAAACCCCTAGAAATGATTGGACATAATAGCATTCCACACATAAATGAGATTTATGTGGAGCAAACATATATTGGTAAAACCATGAGACATGCTTAGTTTCAGTAAATTTTTTTCTCACTTTTAGAGTAAATGAAGATTATTTAAAATCTGTTGTTAATGTGATTAGAAAAAAGTAAGTGCTGTCTGATAAATTTTTGAATAGCTGTTCTTTCATTTTTTCTATCCAATTATTAATGATCATACTCTTTTTAATGAGTGTGAGCTGTGTGGAAAGAACCTATAGTTCTGTCTAAGCTGTGATGATGTATATTTTATAATTTTCCCCAATTTCTTAGATTAACCACTTACTAAAATCCTTATTTTTTCATGAGAATAGTGTCTGTTCCCCATGAAATCCATCACCTCTGAGAGAAGCCTACTAGGTTACTTTGAAAATATCCTTCTGTTACTTCCTGCATGAAGTTACGTTCCCTGCTTATGCCTGCAGTCTCCTGTATGCAGCCTAGGAGATGCAAGCACATACTGATGAATCAATACATGATGTTATTAATCAAGCAAGATGCTGTGAAATGGATGCACCCTTCCAAATCCTTGTGTTCAAGTGGGCAATATAACTGGTAGAAAGCGAATCACAGCAAGGAAAGTAGTGTTACATATGACATATGTAAAATGTGATGGAAGGAAGGAGGGAAAAAGACATAGAGACAGATGAATGTATAAAGAGAAAGAGAATGAGCAAACCTTAGAATGATGATCTCCAAAATTTAAATAATGATCATCTCCGGATGTTGGGAGTTAAAGGAATCTTTATCATACCTTCTTTATTCTTTTCTCTATTGTTGTGTTATGGGGAGGGCAACATTAGAACATACCAATGAGGAAGTGTTTCACTCTACCTGCAAATGTCAAGAAAGACGTCCTTGAGAAGGTAATAACTGAGTTGAATAGAAAGGTATAACCAGACATTCTTCAGGCAAGCAAAGGAGAAGGGGAGTGCTTGCTGAATAGAATTGTTTGAGAAGGCAGAAAGGCCAAAAAAGGAGATGGAAATACAAGCATATCCTGGGCTGTGCATGTTTGGGATGAAGGAGGAAGGGTTGGTGGGAGATAAGGCAGGCTGCGATGAGTTCAAGAAGAGCTGTACATACCATGCTTAGGAATATGCACTTCATGCAACAGACTAGGGCTGCAAATGTGGCTGAATCTTGCTAATAGACATGTTTGGATTAGCCAGCAAAGTGTTTTGTTTTGTCTTGTTTTTTTCCTCACCAAACATCTTAGCTGGACGAGGCGAAGTTATGCCAGTCAAAAGAATTTCAGCTAGTTATTGTAGAATGAATAGAACAAGAAAAGTCACCATTTGAAACAACTGATTCAGGCATATCATTAAGTGGCAGGTGGTTGGGGAACCTTACTAGGAAGGTGTACCTATGAGCATACAGTCATGAAAATTCTTGGCAGTTCAGATAGAAGGGATTTAATACAAAGGATTTGCCAACAAAGTTTACAAGGCCTGAAAGAGCAAAAGGGAGAAGGGAAGGTCTGGGAGAAGCATCATGGGGGTGGAGGGGGTGAGATTACACCCAAGACTTGACATTGGGCAGCACCTGCCATTGCACTGCTGGAAATTTGGTGCCAGCAGGTTACTTGTGGAGAACATAAGTTGAAAATTTTATTTGATGTATAAGAATACTTACGTCTTGCCAAGAGATGCTCAGAGACAATATCACTGGTCTCAAAATGGCTGTAGTATTTTGTTGGACTTGAAGATCAAGTGTACCAGAGAATATGCCAGATGAGTCAAAAAAAGATTCTAGTGTTGATAAGGATATCAATAACAATCCAGCATTAAGAGTTGGAATAAAATTGTTTTACTTTTTGTGAGAATCAAATAAAACTACAATTTAAAATGGCATATTATAGAATATGCCATTTTAAATATGTGATTGTATCTAAGTTATGTAAACTCACAACTTTTCATTTGCTACCTCACCTTTTATATATTTAATTAGCCAAAAGCCCTTTTTCTAGGTCTTCTCACTGGGGTTAATGACAGATTGCTCTGTATTTTATTGACTCTAAATTTGAGAAAATATATTGTAATTTTAAAAGGACCCAACTAAGGTTATACATAACCTTATGTGAAACTATATAACTGTGTAGAACAAGTTATATAAAACTATAGAACTGTACAGTTTCCATTTAAATGAATTGAAGGTAAAATCATTCCTTTATAATGGCAACAGTGCATAGTTATACTATTTACTTGAGTCATTGGCAACTAGCAATTCTAGTATCATTTATTTCAAGAATTTTTGATGTTATCCATAACCTAACAAACTAGAAAAGTTTTAGAGAATCCTAGAAAAGTATCACCACACAGGATTCAAAGGGTCTTGTTTAATAAGACAGATTTAATAAAACTGAGCCTGGAATCTTTCCATCAGGAATGAGAAGTTGTACCATCAAGGTAGAAGTTACTTGTAACTTGACCTTTGCTGCTTTTGGACTTCAGGTGAAATTTTTTCTAGATAATTTTTTTATAAAATTTACTTATTAGCTTCTATAATTCAAACTTTTATAATTCTATATACACTGTAACTTCATGTTGTTTTCACTTGCCTGTGCTATTCCAAGTTGCTCTGCAAAATCTTAAAGCTTAAAATTACTAAATTTCACTTTTAAAAATGTAGACATTATGTTACTAATATTTACCCCAAAGCAAACCAACAGAAATCCCCATTGTTTACTTCTATGCCAGCATTTTCTACTCCCCAGGGAGCATACTAGAATTAGCTTTAAAAAATCTTTCCATTCAAAAAAAGCTATACCATTAAATCAGAGGTCAGCCAATAAGATGGCCATCTCCTACACTCCAACCAAAACAAATAAATAACCAAGAACTCTTCCCCTGATGTCTGGAGCCTGGAAATAATCCAACTGTGTCCCTTGAAGAATTCTTTTCCTGCAAGGTATGTATTGCTAATCCATTTTTACAGATGATGAAATTAAAGGCTAGATAAAGGAAATGATTTGCTCGAAGTTTGAAAGTGAAGTAAGTAAAATTGGTACAGAAATTTTTCTGGGTCTAAACCCCACATTCTCTCTAGTACATTATGCTACTCTTACCTCATGCTCATGATATATACTTATTATAAAACATTTGGAAACCATTTAAAAGGTAAATGAAAGGAATGCAATAGTCCACATTCCAATGACTTCCATCTGAAAAAATATGTGCTTTCTTCCTTGTATGTTCGTGGGGGAGGGAGGGAAGGTTGTGTCTTATTTATACATGTTCAGGCAGTCCTTGATTTGCATGAGGGAACAGGGCCATACAAATGATTGTGCAGGTTGAAACCATGCAAGGTGATAATAATAATTGATGGGAAAAATTACAATTGTTCCATGAACTTTAAACATTTGTCAAAACATTAAATTTTCTCTGTCAACTAACAATGTAAAGAAAAATAAAAAATACTATAAGGCTAATATTCATTTAGTACACTGTCATTTAACACATGAGACTCGGAGAGAGGAAAAGATGGCAGTGTGAGTAGGGTAGTGGAAATCTCCCAAAACCATATATATTTTGAATATACAGCAAATACAACTATTCCTAAAAGTGTGACCAGAAGGCACAGCACACCAGCCAGTCTGCATCTGCGAGAACCAAACATCTCACAGAAAACGGTAAAGTACAAAGGCACAACCTGGAGGGACCTGAGCACTCCCCCAACACAAGCTCACTGGCAGAGGAAAAGAATCAGAGTGCAGAGAGAGTAGAAGTACAGGACTGCTAAATAACCAGCCCTAGTAATCTGCACTGGGAGCACAGACACACATTGTGGATATAGTGGTATAGTGGATATTAGAGGAATGGAAAAGCAAAATCTGAGACTAAGACTGTGAACAGGTTTCCACAGCCAGCTGCCCTAGGACAAAAGAAAAGCAGGTGCTTTAAAAGTCTTAAAGGGAATAGGGTTTAACAGGTGGATAGAATCTTCCTGGCACACTCAGCCCAGCAGGTTGAGAACTTTAAGGAACTTCAGGTGCCCAAGCCCCCTGGTTGGCACTGCAGCTCGGAGGTCCCTCACAGCAATAAACAGCCTGCAATTCCTCCCTCACTACTGGCACCTGCAAGCAAACTGGCTGTCCCTGCCATTCATGCAGACCAGCCAGAGAGCAGACATGCCTACAACAACCACACAGCTTAGCACAGAGGCTTCTTCCTGCACATGGCTAAACGGTGCAGACCCAGGGACTGCTCCCTGCCCGCAGTTGACTGATACAGACAGTGGAGATGGATACAGATACCAGGAGGCATGAAGAGGCTCTGTTTTCATGGCAGAACACATGCTGATGGCCTGCGACCCCCACCATTGCCCGAGGCCATCTCAAAGGCTGCCTCACCCATGGCACCTTAGGGGAATAACCCAGAGGCTGCTCGCTGCATGCAGTTGACTGGCATAGACAGCAGAGACCAGGAGACACAAAGGAGCCTTGTCCTTATGGCAGACCTATGCGCTGCTGGCCTGCGACACCTGCCAGTGCCCTAGGCCATTCTGAGGGCTGCCCCGCTGACAGCAGCCTAGGTTATTAACCCAGAGGCATCTCACTGTGTGGGGTTAACCATCACAGACAGCGGAGACAGGCAAGGCAAGCATGTAGGGAACTTGTTCTCCCAGCTGACACATGTGCCACTCGTCGGCGACCACTCCCATCCTCAGGAAAAGGTAAAAGAAACTTGTTCAATCCAAAATCCCTCAAACACCAAAAAGACGGTTAGTGATACTAAAATCACCAATTTTCCGGAAAAAGAATTCAAAATAAAAGTCATACGCAAGTTGATGGAGAAATATTCAAGAGCTAAGGGGGGAATTCAGGAGGGAGATAATAGAAATGAAATAGACAATGGAAGGATTTAAGAGAAGACTGGATGAAGTGAAAGAGACTGTTAATGGAATAGAAATAAGAGAACAGGAATATGGAGAAGCTGAGGCAGAGAGAGAAAATGGGATGTCTAGAAATGAAAGAATATTGAGAGAACTGTGTGAGCAATCCAAACGGAACAATATTTGCATTACGGGGTATCAGAAGAAGAAGTGAGAGAAAAAGGGATAGAAAGTGTCTTTGAAGAAAGAATTGCTGAAAACTTCCCCAATCTGGGGAAGGAAATAGTCTCTCAGGCCATGGAAGTGCACAGATCTCCCAACATAAGGAACCCAAGGAGGACAACAACAAGACATGTAATAAATAAAATGGCAAAGATCAAAGACAAGACAGAGTATTACAAGCAGCCAAAGAAAGAAAAAAGATCACCTACAAAGGAAAACCCATCAGGCGATCATCAGACTTCTCAGTAGAAAACTTAAAGGCAAGAAGGGAATGGCATGATATATTCAATGCAATGAAACAGAAGGGCATTGAACAAGAATACTCTATCCAGCAAGATTATCATTTAAATTTGAAGGAGGGATTAAACATTTCCCATAGAAGCAAAAGTTGAGGGAATTTACCTCCCACAAATCATCGCTACAGTGTATTTTAAAGGGACTGCTCTACATGGAAATATGCCTTAGGCTAAATAGCTGTTACCAGAGAAAATAAAACCACACCAAAGGAAGTAGACCAACTAAACACTAACTAAATGCAAAGTAAAGTCAGCTATCCACAAAGTCAAGGGAAACACAGAGTACAGAATAAAATACTTAACATATGAAGAGTGGAGAAAGAAGAAAAAGAAGGGAGATAAATAATCATCAGACTGTGTTTATAATAGCGTAATAAGTGAGTTAACTTAGATGGTTAGATAGTAAAGTATCTGCCCTTGAACCTTTGGTAACCACGAATCCAAAGCCTGCAAAGGCAATAAGTACGTATCTATCAATAATCACCCTAAATGTAAATGGACTAAATGTACCAGTCAAAAGACAGAGAGTTACAGAATGGATAAAAAAACAAGACCCATCCATGTGCTGCTTACAAGAGACTCACCTCAAACCCAAAGACATACACAGACTAAAAGTCAAGGAATGGAAAAAGATATTTCATGCAAACAATAGGGAGAAAAAGCAGGTGTTGCAGTACTTGCATCAGATAAAATAGACTTCAAAACAAAGAAAGTCACAAGAGACAAAGAAGGACATTACATAATGATAAAGGGGTCAGTCCAACAAGAGGATATAACCATTATAAATATCTATATGCCCCAAACAGGAGCACCTACATATGTGAATTAACATATGTGAATAACAGAATTAAAGGAGGAAATGGAATGCAATGCATTCATTTTCAGAGACTTGAACACACTACTCACCCCAAAGGACAAATCAACCAGACAGAAAATAAGTAAGGGCACAGAGGCACTGAACAAGGCATTAGAACAGATGGACCTAACAGACATCTATAGCATATCCCACCCAAAAGCAGCAGGATACACATTATTCTCAAGTGCACATGGAACATTTTCCAGAATAGATAACATACTAGGCCACAAAAAGAGCCACAGTAAGTTCAAAAGGATTGAAATTGTACCAACCAAGTTCTTAGATCACAAACGTATGAAACTAGAAATAGTATAAAGAAAACAAAAAGGCTCACAAACACATGGAGGCCTAACAACATGCTCCTAAATAATCAGTGGATCAATGACCAAATTAAAACAGCAATCAAGCAATGTATGGAGACAAATGGAAACAACAGCACAATGCCCTAACTTCTGTAAGACGCAGCAAAGGCTGATCTGAGAGGAAAGTATATAGCAATCCAGGCCTATTAAAGATGGAAGAACAATCCCAAATGAATAGTCTAAAGTCACAATTATTGAAACGGGAAAAAGAAGAACAAATGAGGCCCAAAGTCAGCAGAAGGAGGACATAATAAAGATCAGAGAAGAAATAAATAAAACTGAGAAGAATAAATCAATAGAAAAAATGAATGAAACCAAGAACTGGTTCTTTGAGAAAATAAGCAAAATAGATAAACCCCTAGCCAGACTTATCAAGAAAAAAAGAGAATCTACACACATAAAAAGAATAAGAAATGAGAAAGGAAAAATCATTAGGGGCACCACAAAATACAAAGAATTATTAGAGAATACTATGAATGTCTGTATATATGCTAACAAACTGGATAACCTAGAAGAAATAGAAAACTTTCTAGAAAAATACAACCTTCCAAGACTGACCCAGGAAGAAATAGAAAGTCTAAACAAACCAATTACCAGCAATGAAATTGAATCGGTAATCAACAAACTACCCAAAAACATAATGACCAAACCAGATGGATTCACTGCTGAATTTTGTCAGACATTTAGAGAAGATATAATACCCAGTCTCTTTAAAGTTTTCCAAAAAGCTGAAGAGGAGGGAATACACCCAAACTCATTTTATGAAGCCAGTCTCACTCTAATATCAAAACCAGGCAAAGACACTACAAGAAAAGAAAACCACAGACCAATATCCCTGATGAACATAGATGCAAAAATACTCAACAAAATATTAGCAAACGGAATTCAAAAATACGTCAAGAGGATCATCCACCATGATCAAGTGGAATTCATCCCAGGAATGCAAGGATGG
Source organism: Manis javanica (assembly GCF_040802235.1). Classification (NCBI taxonomy): domain Eukaryota; kingdom Metazoa; phylum Chordata; class Mammalia; order Pholidota; family Manidae; genus Manis; species Manis javanica. The sequence continues at coordinate 51,870,817 of NC_133160.1, forward strand.
TACAACATTCGAAAATCTATCAACATCATCCACCACAGCAACAAAAAGGACAAAAACCATATGATCATCTCCATAGATGCTGAAAAAGCATTTGACAAAATTCAACATCCATTCATGGTAAAAACTCTCAAGAAAATGGCTATAGAGGGCAAGTACCTCAACATAATAAAGGCCATATATAAGAAACCCACAGCCAGCATCATGCTTAAAAGCGAGAAGCTGAAAGCTTTTCTTCTAAGATCAGGAACAAGACAAGGATGCCTACTCTCCCTATTTTAATTCAACATTGTACTGGAGTTCCTAGCCACAGCAATCAGATAACTCAAAGAAATAAAAGGCATCCAGATTGGTAAAGAAGAAGTCAAATTGTCACTGCAGATGACATGATATTGTACATAAAAAACCCTAAAGAATTCACTCCAAAACTACTAGAACTAATATCTGAATTCAGCAAAGTTGCAGGATACAAAATTAACACAAAGAAATCTGTTGCTTTCCTATACACCAGTGATTAACTAGCAGAAAGACAAATCAGGAAAGAATTTCATTTACAATTGCATCGAAAAGAATAAAATACCTAGGAATAAACCTAACCAAGGAAGAGAAAGACCTGTACCCTGAAAACTACATGACACTGTTATGAGAAATTAAAGAGGATACTAACAAATGGAAATTCATCCCATGCTCTTGGGTAGAAATAATTAATATTGTCAAAATGGCTATCCTGCCTAAAGCAATCTACAGATTCAGTGCAATCCCTATCATAATACAGATGGTATTCTTCAAGAAATTGTAACAAATAGTTCTAAAATTCATATGGAACCACAAAAGACCCTGAATAGCCAAAGCAATCCTGAGAAGGAAGAATAAAGCAGGGGGGATTTTGCTTTCCAACTTCAAGCTCTACTACAAAGCCACAGCAATCAAGACAATTTGGTACTGGCACAAGAAGAGACCCACAGACCAGTGGAACAGAATAGAGAGTCCAGATATAAACCCAAGTATATATGGCCAGTTAATATATATGATAAAGGAGCCATGGATATACAATGGGGAAATGACAGCCTCTTTAACAACTGGTGTTGGTGAAACTGGACAGCTACATGTAAGAGAATGAAATTGGATTACTGTCTAACTTGATATACAAACATAAACTCAAAATGGATCAAAGACCTGAATCTGAGTCATCAAACCATAAAACTCTTATAAGAAAACATAGGCAAAATTCTCTTGAATATAAACATGAGCAACTTCCTCATGAACATATCTCCCTGGGCAAGGGAAACAAAAGCCACAATGAACAGTTGGGACTATATCAAACTGAAAAGCTTCTGTACAGCAAAGGACACCATAAGTAGAACAAAAAGGCTTCCTACAGTATGAGCAAATATTTTCATAAATGACATATCCAATAAGGGGTTGACATCCAAAATATATAAAGAGCTCCTGTGCCTCAACAAACCAAAAGCAAATAATCCAATTAAAAAATGGGCACAGGATCTGAACAGACACTTCTCCAAAGAAGAAATTCAAATGGCCAACATGCATGTGAAAAGATGCTCCACATCACTAATAGTCAGAGAAATACAAATGAGATATCACCCCACACCAGTTAGGATGGCCACCATCCAAAAGACAAACAGTAGCAAATGTTGGCAATCATGTGGAGAAAGGGGAATCCCCCCTACACTGCTGGTGGGAATGTAAATTAGTTCAACCATTATGGAAAGCAGTATGGAGGTTCCTCAAAAAACTAAAAATAGAAATATCATTTGTCCCAGGAGTTCCACTCCTAGGAATTTAACCTAAGAATGCATGATCCCAGTTTCAAGAAAACATAAGCCAGGCAGAGAAAGACCAGTACCAAATGATTTCATTCATCTGTGTAGTAGAAGAACAAAGCAAAAACTGAAGGAACAAAATGGCAGCAGACTCACAGAACCCAAGAATGGACTAACAGTTACCAAAGGAAAGGGGACTGGGGAGGGTGAGTGGGAAGGAGGGGTTAAAGGGAGTAAGGGGCATTACGATTAGTGCACATAACGTGGTGGGGTGGGGGCACGAGGAAGGCAGTATAGCACAGAAAAAATAAGTAGGGCCTCTATAGCTTCTAACTATGCTGATGGACAGTGACTATAATGGGGTATGTGGTGGGGACTTGATAATGGGACAGCATCCAATGAGTAACCATAATGTTGCTCATGTAACTGTATAATAATGATAGCAGAAAAAAAAATGACCGGAGAAGTGGCAATAAATTGTTGATCTCCCTGAAAAATAAATGTAAATTAAATTAAACATGAGACTCATTGAGAATAAAGTACTAGATTTCCTTTAAAAATTTAATTAATTAGATTTCCTTTAGAAATTCAATTAATCTAACAATTTAAGTGACATCTGTGCCTTCTTGTCATGGAACTTAAGATATGGACTGAACATCTTTTTTATGCCTTGGCAATTGTCCATTCTGAGTTTAGATCAGGTGCCTACATTTTATCATTTGTATTTTCCTTATTATGAAATATCTTCCTTTAATGTGAAGTTTTTTGCCAGCATCATGCTCCATCAGGCATCCTTTCACCACAGCCACTTTATTCATTTATGTCAGGGAAGTTCACTATGTGCCTCTGGTTGTGTATCTAAGTCTCTGGAACAGTGGAGGTGTCTGCATTCCCAGGTCAGCTCTCTTCTCGTCACAGATTCACTTCTAGCATAGCTACTTTGAACACTTTTGTCTATTTGCCAATTCCTCCTTTCAATTATTCATTTTTGTTCAGTCCTGAATGGGCTTATCATGAGAAGATAAGGAAACACCCTAACCACATGTTTTGCTATCTGTAAGTGAACTGCATGTGACAGATGAACAGTGACCAGTCACCAACAGAGTTTGAAAGAAGTGATATGGTGATGGTGTGTATCTATGCAGTATTTTGTGAACTGAAGTGTCAGCATGAAAATTTGTACATCATGCCACAGCTAATACACCATGATGACTGAAATGTAAACAGTATTGTTGAGGGAGACTGGTGCTATTTAACTAAAACATGATAAATGAAATAAATCCAGGCATATCTGAATTGTGCAAAGCAAGGATTGCCTCTTTTGCACGTAATTGGTATCAAGCATATAAAAGCCTGCCCTGCTTCATCCTTGAACAGTATTAAATAGGTATTTCCTTGAGACCTTAACATTTTAATTAATAATGTAATTGCCTAAATTTAAATCTCATTTAAAGCTAAATTAATCTATCTCTAAAGGGAAACATTTTAATTGCTTTACCTGGGCTCCTATCCTTTGCCTTGATCGTACAGGGTTTATATTACAGCTTTTGTGAGCAATATTCTATGTTTTTTAATGATGTCCCAGCTGGTCTGTACATAATAACTTTTAAAAACTAAATTCTAAAACACATACATAGTTCTCCAATGACTTGTGGACTAGAATCATATTTAATCCTTGTTAGGTACCAGTCTAGTTTCAGGAGTCACATTGCTACTCTGTAGGACTTCTATTAAACTCAAAACTATGCACTTAAAAAATAACTTTCTGTTCTATACTAACTCAGTTCCATTATCTTGAATCTGTCAGAGAACTTTTCTGATTTGTAAACTTTGCAAAATTCAAAGTATTTATAATTTTTATGAAAGGAAATTAGTTCTATATGTATATTTAATTTTTTGATACGTCTGTCACTAATTTATCAAAGAAATGCTTTAGCTAAAAAGCATTATTTCTATGGTGTTGGCATCATGTACCAACATGTGAAATAATTCAAATCAAAATATTATTTGGATATGCATAAGGAAATTCATTTTAAGCATTTATGTTATTTTGGTAAATCAGTACTCAATTACAGGCCTCTATTTACATCTATTTATAGATTCAAAAGGCAATTTAGGTCTGGATCCTTAGAGGTCATTTCAATGCCTGCCTTTTTTTATCCAAGCATGTTACATGCCAAGCAATCAACTGAGGACTCACAAAAATTAGAGAGGTATGACATTTTAATAGAGAACGTTCTTAAATGTCTAACTTCATGTGATGAAATGTTGGAATCAGCATCTAATAGATTCTATTTCAAAAACAGCCAGCTCCTGTTGGCTTGCACAAGCTGACTGTGTATATCACTTCCCAGCTCTGTGTCAGTGACATCACGTTGCAGCCTGAAATCAGCCGCAGTAGAGCACTAAATATATCATGGAAACAAGCAGAGCTACAAATCAGGGCTCAGTTCCCCACCCAACCCAAGTCAGTTGTTAAACATTTACCACTGGCGTACCACTGAGTATGGATGTTCACGTTTATAGTGAATATAATTAGCAAAGGCATAATGAAGGAAAACAATAAAGAAAACCTGGGGTTATAAATCATTACACCTGGATTCTAGTCCCAGATTTTTCTATTTACCAGTCATCCCAGGCAGGTAATCGAGCCCTATTTTCTTAGCTTTCTCAACTCTCTGGTATGTATAAATAAATCTACATTACATATTTGGAGAATACATTATGAGAACAAAATATGATAATATTTATGAAAGAATGTTGAAAAACTATAAGCTCTATACATAATGCAAAGTATTATAATTGTTTGGTTCTAAATGGTATAGGTGTTATAAGAAATGTAATGATTTGGTTCCTTAAAACTTAATAGAGCAAAAGACACGTCAGAATTCAGAAAAAGGTCTTATCTCAGGTAACTGATTAGCTCTGCTTTGTTTTAAGATAATAACTAGTATATCATAATCTAGATATCTTTCAAGAGTTTTGCTCTGCTTTTAATTAGTAACTCATGTTATATTTGGTTTTTAATCATAAAGCTGGGTGACATTCTGGATCCTTGTTTTTCCTTCTGCCAGTCTGCCTTGGACTTATTAGCTCAGGCCATTATAGATCTATTTGCTTTCCCTAATCTCCCTACCACAGCCATAAGAATCCTTTTTCACATGAGATCAAAGCCCAAAGTTCCCTGAATGTCATAGAAGATCCTTCACGGTCTGGTCTCTGCCAGCCTCACTGACATCATCAGCTTCTTCCCTGTCTTTGCTCTTAAATCTAGGGTGGCTTGCTCTTTCATACATTCATGCTTTTGAAATACTGTTCCTCTACATTGAATGCCCTACCTCCTTTGCTCCACCCTCCCCATCTTACTGTAAGTCTTCATTGTCCAAATCTTTATATAGCACTTACCTAATTGTTCAAATTTTATTATCTTCCTGTCTTCTCATCTTAGACCATGAAACCCAAAAGAGCAAGAACTTCACTGTGTTCTGCTCTTTGCATTTTCAGGAACTGGCCTAGTATCTAGCTTAGTGAAATTTCTTTATACTTTCACTTCCGTAAGACCTAATATCAGAAAGAATATTAACCATACTATATGAATCAAAATTTAAATAACCAAAATGTAGAGAAAATAGGCTATGCTCACCCTAGAGTAGCAACAGCAGACACTGTCCACAGAATAAAAATGGGAAACTTTTTAGTATAACATGTTCAGTTTCACTTAATATAGATAGTGCTCTATGTTAGCAAAGTATTAGTTTGTTTTAAATTGCTGCTGCTGTTTATAAATAAAAATTAAATAATGACAAATATTAACAGATTTTGTTACCTACTTTTAGTTTGCAAATCAACAAGTACTGGATTTCTGTTTTTTAATGCTGTATCCCCAACCCAAGGCCAGATATTATTTGCAGGTGAGATCTTGTTATACACAGAATTTAAGCCAGAAGTATTGTTCTCCCTCTCTCCTTTGATCCTTCCTTCCTCATTGTATTCCTCCACCTTAGAAAATAGTCATTTTATTAAAATGCTGTAAAGAAGCTTAAAATTAATTATATATTAGTCCTCATGTTGGATTTACTAGTCACAGAGGAAATTACTGTTGTCTGAAGCACTGAAAAATTATCAAATGAGACAAAAATAGAAACAGTGCTGTCTACATTTTTCTACCTACAATTTTATTAGACTAAACACATATATTTTGAGCTCTTATTTTATGTCAGAGTATATATGCTTATCACTGCTCCCCTACAACATGTCACAACTTATGAGTAACACAGTTCTACAAGACCTCATTGTATTTGTGAAATAAGCAATTATATGTAGGTAGTATCCTTGAAATTCCTGCATATTGTTAATTGATAATGTTGTGTTTCCCAACAGTGAGTATGTATCTCACTACATGAGACAATGTGCAATCATGGGAAGAGCCGGCAGAAAAGAGTTAGAAAGAGGCCTTAAGCAAGGTCTTCACTTTTACTGGAAGAAAAGAAAAATACCCTTTGATTCCCAGTTGTGGAAATGTAATAGAAACATGAGCTCCAGCCAACAGACTCTTCCCAGTTTGAAACAACACAATTCTATTTTGTACTCTAGTAATATGCCTGAGAACTTGCACATTGTTCCTCTTAGGAGGCCCTTTTAGTTTACTGATTGCACATAATATATATTAAATTTTAAAAAATGGGGAACTGTTTTTAGGTTTCTTCACACAATTATTCTAACCAACTAGCTTGGGTATAAGTGCTAGTTCCTTTTTGTCACCTCTTTGTCAACCACAGTATCTGGTGATAGGACTTGGCACCTATCATCTCAAGCATAAAACTAGTTAGTCTTAAACAAGAAACTGATGTATTTGTGAGGATGAAAATGGACTCAGATTTTTTCCAAAGGGGATTTAGATTTTTTATGTTATGTATTAGTATTTAGGAAAGAAACATCTCTGGTCTCAGCATCTGAAAATGAAAATTGACTAACAGTAAATTCCCTCAGTAAATTGAACTAAGAATAAAATTATTACCTCATAAAAGTATTTTTTCAGTATATTCTATTGAAAATATTTTGAATTTTCAAGCTAATATAACAAATATAACAACTGGAGAATTCAAGGGAAGCATCAAAGATATTAATGCTTTTTTTGGTGTTTTTTCTGGCTAGAAGATGATATCATAGCTAAAAAGATGTACTTAATGAAAATCACAGATTTTGTACATAATATAACTTCAAATAATTGGTTTTACATTGAGTTTTCCATTCTTGGATTCATAGGTAAGCAATGGATCTATTTCTTAGCACACTTTTAATCTTAAAAGTTCTTAAGAACTTATCAGAGTTTGTTGCTAAATGGAAGGGAATGACATGATTACTATAAAAATACTATTAACTTAATAGTAAGATCAGATTCAAGTATCTGAATTTCATAAAATGTATTTTTAAAACAAGTATTTTTCAATAGACAATATAAATAAGCAGAATGACATGTATACACATATGTCATAAAAACATAAGACAGCTATAACTTGTTAATTGCTTGCTATGAATATGGCCCACATTAGCTCAGTGACTAAGATGTATTTCTCTCTCTTTTACATAAAATAAATACAGAAACCCAAAGAATTAAAGTTATACAGAAAGGAATTTAACTTAGGATATAGTACTCTAAAGTCACTGTAATTTCCATTATGCCAAAGCTAATATACTTAAAAAAGTATAAGAATATATTAATTTATTCCCACTACAGAGAAGTTCCTAAAATTGCACACGTGTTTTTTTTCACAATTCTTCTATTTCCTTTTTCTTCCTCCCACTTTTTCCATGCTTCTATCCTTTTTTCTTTTATTTGAACATTAAGGCAGCAAGTTGAATCACCATATTCATTTCATGGTGTATGTTAATAACTTTCTGATGCAGGAGCCTCTCTTATTCTATTCTTTTGTTTTATGCCCAGTCCCTACTCCCACTTCCTCTCACTCACCAACAGGTTTTCACTCTAATATGTTCAAAATATACATTCAAATATACATATATCCATGTAAAATATTTGGTATTTATCTTGTGTGTCCCTTTTCAATATTTACATGAATGGTGATGTGATAAGCCTATTTTTGTTCCTTACATTTTTGTTTCTTGTTGTCAGCTTGTTGATTTATGTTCATTTAGCTCATTGCTCCTTACTGCTGCATAAATACTATAGAATAATCTATGTGACTTATCCATTCCTGGAGGCGTGGATCTTGATTTCTTCCAACTCTGCTGCCACAAAGAAATGAAGTGACATCTATGTCTCCTACAAATATAGCTGGGTCTTGAAGTACTGCCAGATTGCTCTGCAGATAGGCTGTACAGTATGTACCCCTATACCTGTGCATTTGAGTTCCTGCTTTCTGTTGACAATTTATCAAAAACTTTAGAAACCAAGAGATCTCTGAATTAAATGTGTTTATTGAGTCTTTACAGATGCTAGCCAGAAAAAGGACTGAGTCATGAGACAGGATGCTTTACCAGCATTAAGGCTGGTTAGCAGAAACAGCTTGTCCACCAGACTCAAGAAATGGAATGCATTTATGAAGGGTCTCAAGGAAAAAATTGCCTTAAATTCACATTGGCTACAGATAAGGAAGGTGGACTCACACGAAGGTGGGGAAAGTCCAGGGATAGATAGGTGGTTAGTCCATAAGAAGGCTCGTGGATTGGCTCTTAATGATGGTCAGACACTGGTCAGATGCAAAGAGGATGCAGTGGTCCTGGGGACCTTGTAGATGATTTCTGAAGTGACTTCATACAGGAATGTAGAGTTTCTGGTTAGCTACAGCCCACAGCTATTGATTGATTACCTTCCCTTATCTTTTTCCCTCATTCTCCAGCATTTATGTCACTTAATTTCGGACATTTCATAATTGTTTCTTATCACCACATACTTGACAACATTTTATTCTATACATTAAAATGTTTTCGCCATTGAGAGGAGTAAAAACATGTCTCTGATTGCTAATGAAATCCTTCTGTTCTTCCTATACTTATGTGACCACCTTCTTTCCCTAACTTTCTGTAAACTGGTGTGGAATCCAATTTTTGCTCAGCTTTGATTAACACAAGAAAATTATAACTAACAGTCATACCTGATGAGGATCTCTGGGAGAAAATAATTTTGTTGATACATTACTTTGAATTCCTGTTGTCTTTCTCAGCAAAGTCAGCTATGAGAAGGACAGAGAATATTCACATTCTGATCACAAGAGTAAACTGAACGATATACATCACATTGAAGTCTTAATTCCACTTACATTTACAAAGGCTTTGCTTTTATGTTATAACAATTCCATTATTCAGTATTTACTAAAAACATGAGTTTGTTAAATAGAATTTTACAGCATGTTGGTAGCAGGTAAGGAAAACACAAATATTGAATTAACTATTTCCATCATTAAGTCACTTGCTCTGGCTATTGTACAAACAGGTGCCTCCAATTCAATTACAACTATACCTTTGATTAAATGACTCAAGTTCTAATTAAAAACTGACACATGTTTAAACTTATTATCATATTTGTTAAATGGTTAGATGTATTTTAGACTATGTACTTCAAAGTGAACATTTACCTAAATATTATATATTCAACTTCATTTTACAATTAAAAATGCAATATATTACAAAAAAATTGGGGCTAATGAAATTAAACCTTAAAATACAGGAAATTTTTTAAGAAATATGAAATATGAACAAATGTGAAATAAAAATAATGTTCTTATACAATAATGCTCAAATATTCAAATGACACTACTTTAATCAAAATTAAGTACTATAAGTTAAAAATGTGGTAGATTGATTAAGGTCTACAAAAGTCAGTTTACAAATCAGTTTCTGAAGATTAAGTAAAAGCTTGCCCACTTGCCATTTTATTCACTTACTTTTCAATTGATTTAGGCATTGATCCTCATTAGCTATAAAAATTGATTTCCTGAGAATATTCACTATTCTGAATCTGCTTCCACTTTTTCTCCTTAATATTAACACATACGTTATTTTGTTTTATTATCCTCCAACTTCATCAGTGCTTAAAAATTTATTTCCAAGAAATAAGATACATTTAATTTTTCATAACTTTTGCTGTTTTCCCATGTTAATGAAATGAACAACAATATATGTAAGGGGTATATTATGATATATGGTATAAACACACAAGACTTATTTGGATTTGTTTACTTTTTCTCCTTTAGGAAAGCTATTTAAATCTGAGGACTTAACTGACTTTGTACATTTTTTTTAATGTTCTACAAAGATAAGCCCATAGACGTGCTCGTAGGAAACATTTTTCAGATAAAGATGTGTAACACAGGAGAAACTCCTGTGAGTATTGCTTTACTTTGTAAATACCAGATATTTTAGGAAAATAATATATGCCTAATATAATTACCAAAAAATGGTTTACCAAGCCAAATGTGATGAGTCCATCCATTTTTTAACTTTCCATATCCTAAATTTTTACTGACTCTTATGCCCACTAAATGAAGAAATGAGGAGCCAAAATGCAGTTTAAAGTGGAAACAGACAAAAATCGTAAACAGGCAGAAAAAAATAATAAAGTGGTAGACATAAATCCAAATATGTCAATATTTACATCAAACACAAATGGTCAAAATATACCAGTTCAGGGACCAGTCATCAGAATGGATAAAAAACACTATGGAATTACTTGCTGTCTATGCTGAGTTCAAGCATAATGATATAGATAGGTTAAAAGTAAAAGATGGGAAAAAATTACCACACAGTCACTAATCAAAGGAAATCTGTGGTAGCTATATTAATATCAAAGTAGACTTTAGAGAAAACAAGTGACAGGAATTAAGAAAGATACTATACACTATAAAAGGATCAAATCACCAAGAAGTCATAATAATCCTAAAAATGTATGCATCTCATAACTGAGCCTCAAAATACACAAAGCAAAAGGTGACACAACTGAAAGGAGAAATAGATTAGTCTAATATAAAAGCTGGAGACTTCAGCACTCCTCTCTCAGTTAACAGAACTGGCTGACAGAAAACCATCAAGGAGATAAAAGAATTGAACACTATCTACCACCTGAATTTGATTGATATTTTAAAACAATATATCCAACCACAGTAGAAAATACATTCTTTTAAAATACACATAGGACTTTCACCAAAATAGACACACCTTGCATTATAAAATAAAGCATAACAAATTTTAATTGAAATGATAAAGGTTTATTCTCTGCCAATGGAATCAAATTATAAATTAATGACAGAAATATAACCAAAAAAATCTACAAATACTTGGAATTTAAACAACACACTTATGAATAAACCATGAGTGAAAAAGGAAGTCTCAAAAGCAATTAAAAAATACTTTTAATTGAGTGAAAATGAAAATACAACATATCAAAATTTGTGAGATTCAGCTAAAACACTGCTTAAAGAAAAGTGTATAGCATGACATTTTAATCTTAGAAGAGATGAAAGATTCCTCATTAATAATCCCAGATTCTACCTCAAGACACTAAAAAAGAAGAGCAAAATAAGCCCAAATCAAGCAGAAGGAAGAAAATAATAACTATAAGAGCAGAAAACAACAAAATCAAAAACATAAAAGCAGTAGATAAAACCAATAAAACCAAAAGCTGGTTCTTTGAAGACAGCAATAAAACTGATAAATCTCTAACAAGACCTACAAAGAAAACCTGAAGACATAAATTACCATTAGAATAAAAGTGAGAATATCATGACATATGTATGTTTATGAATATGTGTGTGTATAAATGTAACAAAATATGCACATTATCTATATGCTGAAATCTCAAAATCTTGAAGAAAGACTAGACATACCATGATTATGGAAGGCTCAATATAGTAAATATAAGAATGCTCTCAAATTGATATGTGAAGTAAACACAACTCCAATCAAATCCCAGCAGGATTTTCTTTGTTGTATATAGAAAAGATGGTTTCTAAAATTTTGAAGAAAAAGCAAAGGAACTAGATTAGCTAAATTGATTTTTTTTAATGAAGTTGGAGGCATCACATACTCAATTTTAAATCTTACTATAAAGCTACAGTAACCAAAACAAGCCTTTATAGACAAAGGGGTAAACATATAGACCCATGGAACAGAACAGACTATTCAGAAATAGTCAGTCAGTCCACATGGAATAGAACAGTCCTCAAAATTTTGCCAGTTGATGTTTGGAAAAGGAACATACACAACTCAATGGAGAAAGAATAGTTTTTTCAACAAATATGTATTTGGATATATATATGTATTTATATTTATATTATATATGTATTTACATATATATAGGTTATTTATATATATATATAAAAGAATCTCAACCTAAACATCATACTTGATACTAATATTTCAAAATCTCTCATCTGTCTAAAAACATAAAACTATAAAACTTTCAGAAGAAAATATAAGACAAAATCTTCAGGACCCAGGTGAAGAGTTCTTAGATGTGACACTAAAAGCATGAACCAATTTTTAAAAATTGACAAATTTGACTGCATCAAAATTAAAACCTTTTGTAATATAAGATTTACTGAATAAGACACCAGAGACTATGAAATAATATTTGTTAATTCCATATACAGCAAGGATTTGTGTTCAGAATATGTATTGAATTCTCAATACTAACAGCAGGAAAACAAACACCCCAACTGAAAAATATATGTGAGACTTGAACAGACACTGCCAAAACTCTACCAAGGTAGTTTCTCCATTACTGCAGTAAGCAATAAACTCATCTTTGCTTTATCAACAGGTTATTTGGGGGGAATTTTTTGGGCAGCCAGCATTTGACAATACCATCTCAGTGTAACTTTCATTAACAGCTTAGAAAATATTACATTATTTGCTAAATTTGACTCAACTTATTTTATCTAACCTTAATTTTTTTCAAACTAACTCTAGACTATTTGTTTTACAGTTATAAAACAGTCCTTTAGTACTAAATTTTCCTATATGTCAGTACTGCATAGAAATGCATTTAAATAAACCTGCTATTTAAAAAAGAATTATTATATATATAAATTTGAGATGTATTTTTATGAATTTTCTATATACAGAGTATATAAAATAATTCTCAGATAGCTGTCATAATAATTTCAAATGTTTGTTTGTAATAGGAGTGTAGTCAGAGGTCATCTTTCTTATTTTTATTTTTAAGGAAATAAGCCAAATCTCTTTCTACTAAATATAATATTGGCTCTTTGTTTTACTCATACTTTTTTCTATTTAAGAAGAAATTGAGGAAGGTGTAATTCACTATAGGAGTTAATTGATGAATATGGGGAAAAAAGAATAATGTGGTCTGAGAGAAATGGAAAGACAGGAAAGTACATAAAACTTCATTTCTGTTATTAGAATAAAAAAGAAGAAAATTATAGTTGCTACAACAGTTACATGATTTTCTAAGAGTTCAGGAAAATACATGCTTTACCTGAAACCCTTTTGCATCTCAACTGTTTTATTATTCTTGTGAAGAAAAAGTTAGGAATTAGATATTTTGTTTAAATTTAAAAATATTAATACAGTATTCTGACAAAAACCAAGAAAATAAAAAATTCTGCTATTAGTACATGCAATGAAAAGGATGATTTGGGTTTTTACAGAAGATTGTTGTTTCTCTTGCTTTTTCCCCAAGAAAAATGTGCAGAACAAAATAAGCAAATCCGTATTCAATATAAACCATCTCTTTTCCAGAATGTGGGTATACAGTCATCACTCCCTGGATGAGAACAACATTTCAAAGTAAGATTTTGAAGTGTAATTTGAGCAATACACAGTGTTTTGTGAGACTGTAAAATATTATTTAGAAAAGAAGTAATGAGAATATGAGAGACTGTAACATATGGTTGTTTAAACACACTTCGTCTGATGGCAGAACTCTGTATACATATAATTTACAGAGCAATCATCTTTTCAAGACCCAAGTTATCTGTCGTAGTTAGAAAAGTTTAGCCTACGTAAACTTCTTTGCCTTACTGTTACCAGCTGTGCAATTCAAATAAGACTAAAAAAGTGCTTTGAAAATCATAGTAAAATTCACTAGTCTAATATTCAAAAATATACAAGAATATTTTTAAACTAAAAGGCCTCTTGTTGAATTTAGATGTATCAACATTCTTCTTTCAGATCACTGTACCAGATGAACAAAAATTCAGCATTCTTTGGTTTTTAGTCATTCTTAAATTTTCCATCACTTTGGAAACAATGTAATTTATAATTGACTTAGTATCTTGGTGGGATAGAAGAAGCAAAGACTTTGGAGTCAGAACACCTCGTTTTTAGTTACAGTAAATTATATATAGGATATGTGACAAGATCTAACACTCTGAGTTTTCTTCATCTATAGACAAGGATTTTAATTAGATTATTTACGTGAAGATTTCTACCTTTAAAATACCATTGACATTTCTACTCCTCTTAGTTTGTTCACAGAACAAAACATGATTGCTGCTTTAATCCTTTGTCTTTTGAAATGAGAGAAGTGCATATACCCATCCTCCCATCATTTCATGCATTAGTTATGACCAGTCCTCTATCCACCTTTTCCATTCTTGCTCTATCTCTATGTATTTATGGTACTGTACTCTTTGGAACAATGCCTGGAACATAGTAGGAACTCAGTAAGTGTTAGCTATTAGCTATTAGGCAAGGTGGAATTCAAGATTTAGAATGTTTGTTAAGACAAAGAAGTACCTGGAACAATGAAAATTTAGCTATTATGAATCTTCATGCAAAAGTAACATCAAAATGCATAAAACACTGCCGCAGGTGATGCAGAAAGAAATTGGTCTATGCTATTCTATTTGTTGGTCCTGTTATAATGGGATTCTTTTCTTCCATTTTATTTTTTCCCCAGAAAAGATATTTTAACCTTACCTTTGATAGATTAAGTAGAATGTTTATCTAATCACTCAGTTTTGATGTTTAACCTTAGTTTTTTTCCCTATTTATGCCTTATACCACATAAAATAGAAATAAATAACAATTTAATGATATGTCAAATGTGATTGTATTTATATAATTTTTAAAATTTCAACAGGATATCTATTATTAGGAGTTTCATAATTCTAATACCTTCTTTAAAAATGATCAGAATCATTCTTTGTAAAAAAATGGCTTTATAAGAATTAGATTACTTCTCAACTTTCTTCGTGTGGATAGGATAAGAGACTATATCATATTTAAAATATTAAGCCTTTGATAATAAAGTGGTAAGTATAAAAATTAATATGAATATACAGAAAATTATGACATTTGTTATTCTTACTTTATATCCTTACATTCTTATTTTTTTTAATTATATACATATAAGTTCCTGATATACACTCTCAATATTGTTTTAGAAGAACCAGTATTTCCTTTTCCTTTTTTATCATATACTGTGAACATACAATGAATTTGGAGACAATAGATCTGAGGTGGAAGCCTTATTCCCATAAATAGATGCAGTAATATAGATGAATTTCTAAAACATTATGCTAAGTGAAAAAAGCCAGATGCAAAAGACTATATACTGTATGATTGTGTAAAAGGCAGATCCTAATATCTCATTATGATTTTAATTTGCATTTCTTTAATGACCAATGATGTTGAGCATCTTTTCATTGTCTGTGCACATGTATATATATTTGTATAGATCAAAATATATTTTTATGAAATAATGGGCATTCAAATATTTGTCCATTTAAAAACCTGGGTTGTTTGCCTGTTTATTTTTGAATTGTAATAATTCTGTATATAGTCTGACCATAAGTTTCAGCATATGGCTTGCCCTTTCATTTTCTTAATGGTGTTCAGAAAAATCAGAACAAAAGATTTTTCAGTGAATGAGAGTTCACTCCACTCAAACCTCTCTCTCTCAATATAGTTATATCATTAGCTAGCTTAGTATTCAATTATTTTATAATTATGAGAATATAAACACTATTTGCATTTAAACAATGTAGTATACTCTTTCTACTCTTCCTTTATTATACAACTCTTTTTTTTGGTATTTTAAATTTGCTTTATTTCAGTGTACTTATCATTAATTCACCCTCAAACTCCCTTTGAATTATCTAAATCTATTTTCAATATGTGGAAACAGTAAAAACATCGTGAATAAATATAAAATATTTTTGAATGTTTTTCTGCATTTCTAGCAGTTCGTAATTTTTAAAAGTGTCTCCCCTGTGTTTTCTGACCAGCTCTAGTAGTTATCTTAGGAGCCTATTGAGAGTTCCTTTCATCTTTCTTTCAAGTTGATTCTCCCATTTTCTGTTTCCCAAATCTGCATCATTCTTGGTTTGCTTGTTTGTTTCGGTAAAACACACCCACTGGCAATTTCTTGAGAAAGATTGTCTGAGAGGTAAGTTCTTGAAGAACTAAAACACTTAGAAATGACTGCAGTCTATCAAACTTGTTAGATTGGTTGGGCAGAGAATTCTGAATTGGAAATAATTTCCCCCTGATTTTGAAGGTATTCGAGAATGTAGCTGTTGAAAAGTAGTTAAAACCATTCTAATTCCTGTTTCTTTGTGTAAGACCTATTTTCCCATGTGTTAACCTTTTGAAATGTTCTTGTATTTAAGTTCTTCAATTTCATGATGATGCTATGGATCTATTTTTATCTATTGTGCTTGGTATTTGGTGGGGCTTTTTAATCTGAAAATTCATGCTTCCATTCTTGAAAATATTCACAAATTATTTGTTGATGAATTTTTCCTTCTATTTTCTCTGCTCTTTAAGGAATCCTTTCTCAAATGTTAGATTTCTTAGGTTGATGTTCTCCTTCTCTTTCTCCTTCCTATTTTCTTTCTTTTGCCTTTCTTTCTGGGATTTTTTTCCAAATTTTGTCCAACATTCTTTTTAGTAATGCTTTATTATTATTATTATTATTATTATTATTATTATTATTATTATTATTATGGGGATGGTGGTTTTCATTAATTGGTTTATTTGTTGATTTTTGTTTGTTTTTGCTATTATGGTTTTATTTTCTGAGAACACTTGGTTCTTCTATTGTCATTGCCTCTTTTTATAATATTTGGTTCTTATTTTATGATTGAAGTAGTTCCCACTTAACCTTCTGACGATTTTAACAGCTTTAAAAAAGATTTGTTCTTCCTGCATAGGTTCTGTTTCCCCCAAGTTGCTTTTTTGTTGGTCTCTAACTCTGTGTATCTAATGATCATAGATTTATGTTCAAATGGAGAAAGCTGATTGGAGGCTCTGAGGAATGGCTGGACCTGCCAGTTTCACTGCATTGGGAGGAATGGCTAGGCTATTTCCTTAGGGAATCCCTATGTCAGTACCTTTTGGTTGTTTCAGGGTCTAGTGAAATTGCTAGAGAACCTAGGAGCCAAGTGGGCAAAGAGAGCTGCGGCTTTCAGTGTTCCCTTTGTCAGTATTCGCTTATTTGTACTGTTGGTCCTCATTCTTATCCCTACCCTAGTTTGAGTTTAGGTGCTCTCTGCTTTGCCTTTTCAGAGAATTACCCTTCAAGAGTAGAGAAAAGAGAGTCACCTCGCTTCCGTGGATGGGATTGGGTATCTAGAGCTTAACCACCCCTTAGACAGACTTGTAAGCCATTCTCATAGTTTTGCCCCACATTCACCCCATTCCTAGCAATACTGGGGGGTTTTCCCTGTGGACTGCCTCTCCATTTCCCATTGAGGTACAGTTTTCTCAGACCATTTTGTTGCTATTGTTTTCTGTCCTATTCTATTTGTAAGATCATTTATTTTTAAATGTCCCTTACTGTTATTTTAAGTGTGATTTCAAGAAAGTGAAAGTGAATAGTTGTGTCTGATTCATCCTGTTTATTGGGCAGAGTACTAGTTCATTCTTAACTTTTACTTTTCAGCCTATTTGTTTAGTTTTTAACTTCAGAAAACAAAATTTTAATTTCCAGCACTTGCAGTTGTTTCTTTTTATGTATATGATGTCCTATTTCCCTGAGGAAATCAATTACACCTAAACATTAGTACATTAGTATAAGTGGAATTCGTTATTTTAACTGCTTCCTATTCTTATTGTCCATTGTTAATTTGGCATTACTGCCATCTTCCTCTGCTTCTCAGGGGAAAGACTGGAAGAAAGATACCTCACAGAATGTCTTTCCCCCAAAAGTTCCATGTTAGATTCTATCAGTGAGAGAAATTCGCGGTAGACAGGGAAGACAGTCAGAAGGAAGCGGCTGCCTGCTGTGGGCAGGAAATTGACGTCAGTCTTGCTGCCAGAAAGTGAGGTGACTGGAAGCTTCTGGCTTCCAGGGTTCTTTGGAAAATAGCCCATGGTTCTGCTGACGCAGCTGAGATCATCTGCAATGGCTTCTTTGTAGCCCTTGTACTTCCAGGTTTCCTGAAAGAGGCTTCCTGACCTTTGCTCTCCCCATCTTTCCAGCAATTAAATTCACCTCTAGTTTATTCTATCGGCATTAAATCTATTTTTTTATTCAAAATACCTCAAGCGGCTTCTGTTTCCTTGAGTGACTCAGTTCAGTTCTGTTGCTCCTTGTGTTTCACGCCCCAAACTGAAATTGTCTTTCTTACTTGTTTTTGAGACTGTTCTCTCTGGGAATGCTAAGTCTGTTTTCTACAGCCTTCCCACAGTATTTACCGGGGAGAGATCAGGACTTCTACTACTCGGAGTATTCAGTAGCTTTTCTTCTGAGTAGGAAGACCCCACTCTTCTGGGGTTTTGCTTTTCTTCTCCACATCAAACACCCACACTCACTGTTTCTGCCAGAAAACTCACTTCTGATGTCTCCTGCTTGGCATAAGCATGGATAATACAAGGTGGCCCTGAGCTTGGGTCATCCTTAGAACAACTCCCTTTTTTTAGTAGCTGCTCCTGTGTGCTTTGATTTTTTTGAATGCCTTCCTTTCTAATCCAGTCTCATCTACTTCCCATCTAATAGTCCCTCTGAATGATTTATACGGATGAAAGTGTGTCCATATAGGATTACTTTTCCACACTTTAAACAGTAAAAAGGTACAAAATATATAACCAGAAGTATGTTCTATTTATAAACACGCCACTTCATCATGGAAAATTGGGTGCATTTCCATGAAGACAACCCTGCATTTTGAGTTTCAGTTAGACTTGGATCATGATACAGGGATTTTTTTTCAGTTTTTACTGGCACCGAGATCTGCAAAAATTTGAAGCAAAGATGAGATATAGTAAGGCACAGGAGGGGTTTTCTACAGTGCATATCAAACAAAGATATCCAAAACATACTATACCTCAGAATACGATCCTCAGCTGCTTTGTGAAAATACGGGAGATCAGGTGGCAAATTTTCCAGGAAACTTCATCTGTTACCCTGTCAGGTGTCTTTGCTCTTCTCATAGCTCCTTTCAGAATATTTCCCTTCTTTCCTGCAAGAAGAAAAAGACCACCACCCCTTTCTTTCCCTCCCAAGTAAGGAATTTGAAATGCTTTCAGCATCCTTCACTGTAACTTTATTTCCCCATTAAAAATAATTTGAGGGGTGGAGCCAGGATGGTGGCGTGAGTAGAGCAGTGGAAATCTCCTCCCAAAAACACATACAGCGATGAAAATATAACAAAGACAACTCTTCCTAGAATAGAGACCAGAGGACACAGGACAACATCCAGACCACATCCACACCTGCGAGAACCCAGCGCCTTGTGAAGGGGGTAAGATACAAGCCCCGGCCCGGCGGGACCTGAGTGCCCCTCCCCCCGGCTCCCGGCGGGTGGAAAGAAACCGGAGAGGTTTTTTTTTTTTGGCGAGTGCTTTCTGGAAGCCTTAAAGGGACAGGGACCCCATTGCTAGGGAGGCAGGGCGGCGGGACCGGTGAGCGGGTGCCTGGGACCGGCGCCTGAGGACTAAGATTATGGCGCATTTTTCCCTACGGGAACAGTGGGCGGGTGCCTGAGACGGAGGAAATCATGAGTTTTTCCCCTTTTTTTTTCTCTTTTTGGCGAGTGCTTTTTGGAAGCCTTAAAGGGGCAAGGACTCCGGTGCTAGGGAGGCAGGGCAGCGGGACCGGTGAGCGGGTGCCTGGGACTGGCGCCTGAGGACAAAGAATATCGTGTGTTTTTCCCTGCGGGACCGGTGGGCGGGTGCCTGAGACTGGCGCCTGAGGACAGAGGAAATCGCGCATTTTCCCCCTTTTTTTTCCCTTTTTGGTGAGTGCTTTTTGGAAGCCTTAAAGGGACAGGGACCCCATTGCTAGGGAGGCAGGGTGGCGGGACCGGTGAGTGGGTGCCTGGGACCGGCGCCTGAGGACTAAGATTATGGCACATTTTTCCCTACGGGAACAGTGGGCAGGTGCCTGAGATGGAGGAAATCGTGAGTTTTTCCCCTTTTTTTTTCTCTTTTTGGCGAGTGCTTTTTGGAAGCCTTAAAGGGGCAAGGACTCCGGTGCTAGGGAGGCAGGGCAGCGGGACCGGTGAGCGGGTGCCTGGGACTGGCGCCTGAGGACAAAGAATATCGTGTGTTTTTCCCTGCGGGACCGGTGGGCGGGTGCCTGAGACTGGCGCCTGAGGACAGAGGAAATCACGCATTTTCCCCCTTTTTTTTCCCTTTTTGGTGAGTGCTTTTTGGAAGCCTTAAAGGGACAGGGACCCCGGTGCTAGGGAGGCAGAGCAGCAGGACCGGTGAGCAGGTGCCTGGGACCGGCACCTGAAGACAAAGAATATCGCACGTTTTTCCCTGCGGGACTGGTGGGCAGGTGCTTTTTGGAAGCCTTGAAGGGACAGGGACCCTGGGTGCTAGGGAGGCAGGGCAGCAGGACCAGTGAGCGGGTGCCTGGGACCGGCGCCTGAGGAAAAAAAAAAAAAAATACGTGTTTTTTCTTTCTTTTTTTTTTTTCTGTTCCCTCTCTCATTGTTGCTGTTGTTGTTTTGCTTTGGAGAGTGCTTTTTGCAAGTCTTAAAGGGGCAGGACAGGACACGTAGACCAGAGGCAGGGAATCTGGGGATTTCTGGGCACTCTAACCCCCTGGGCAACAGGGAGCACAGAGGCCCCTTACAGAGATAAATAGGCTCCCAGCCGCTTCCCCTCCAATGGGGCTCCACCACTTTGGAGGAGCAGCCCCAGCCAGGCCACGCCCACAGCAACAGCAGAGATAAACTCCATAGCAAATGGGCAGGTAGCAGAAGCCCTGTCTCTGCACAGCTGACAAGCATAAGTCACTAGAGGTCGCTATTCTCCCAGGAGAGGAAGGCCACAAACCAACAAGAAGGGAAGCTCTTCCAGCGGTCACTCGTACCAGGTCTGCAAACCATCTCTATCACCATGAAAAGGCAAAACTACAGGCAGACAAAGATCACAGAGACAACACCTGAGAAGGAGACAGACCTAACCAGTCCTCCTGAAAAAGACTTCAAAATAAAAATCATGAACATGCTGACAGAGATGCAGAGAAAAATGCAAGAGAAATGGGATGAGATGCAGAGAAAAATGCAAGAGCAATGGGATGAGATGCAGAGAAAAATGCAAGAGCAATGGGATGAAGTCCGGAGGGAGATCACATATGTCAGGAAGGATATCACAGAAGTGAAACAATCCCTGAAAGGATTTATAAGCAGAATGGATAAGATGCAAGAGGCCATTGAAGGAAAAGAAGCCAGAGAACAGGAACGTATAGAAGCTGACATAGAGAGAGGTAAAAGGATCTCCAGGAATGAAACAACACTAAGAGAACTATGCGACCAATCCAGAAGGAATAATATTCGTATTATACGGGTACCAGAAGAAGAAGAAAGAGGAAAAGGGATAGAAAGTCTCTTTGAAGAAATAATTGCTGAAAACTTCCCCAAACTGGGGGAGGAAATAATCGAACAGACCATGGAATTACACAGAACCCCCAACAGAAAGGATACAAGGAGGACAAAACCAAGACACATAGTAATTAAAATTGCAAGGATCAAGGAAAAGGAAAGAGTTTTAAAGGCAGCTAGATAGAAAAAGATCACCTATAAAGGAAAACCCATCAGGCTAACATCAGACTTCTTGACAGAAACCCTACAGGCCAGAAGAGAATGGCATGATATATATAATGCAATGAAACAGAAGGGCCTTGAACCAAGGATACGGTATCCAGCACGACTATCATTTAAATATGATGGGGGGATTAAACAATTCCCAGACAAGCAAAAGCTGAGGGATTTTGCTTCCCACAAACCACCTCTACAGGGCATCCTACAGGGACTGCTCTAGATGGGAGCACTCCTAAACAGAGCACAGAAAAAACACACAACATATGAAGAATGGAGGAGGAGGAATAAGAAGGGAGAGAAGAAAAGAATCTCCAGACAGTGTATATAACAGCTCAATAAGCAAGCTAAGTTAGGCAGTAAGATACTAAAGAAGCTAACCTTGAACCTTTGGTAACCACAAATCTAAAGCCTGCAATGGCAATAAGTACATATCCCTCAATAGTCACCCTAAATGTAAATGGACTTAATGCACCAATCAAAAGACACAGAGTAATAGAATGGATAAAAAAGCAAGACCCATCTATATGCTGCTTACAAGAAACTCACCTTAAACACAAAGATAAGCATAGACTAAAAGTCAAGGGATGGAAAAACATACCTCAGGCAAACAACAGTGAAAAGAAAGCAGGGGTTGCAGTACTAATATCAGACAAAATAGACTTCAAAACAAAGAAAGTAACAAGAGATAAAGAAGGCCACTACATAATGATAAAGGGCTCAGTCCAACAAGAGGATATAACCATTCTAAATATATATGCACCCAATACAGGAGCACCAGCATATGTGAAGCAAATACTAACAGAACTAAAGAAGGAAATAGACTGCAATGCATTCATTGTAGGAGACTTCAACACACCACTCACCCCAAAGGATAGATCCACTGGGCAAAAAATAAGTAAAGACACACAGGCACTGAACAACACACTAGAACAGATGGACCTAAGAGACATCTATAGAACTCTACATCCAAAAGCAACAGGATATACATTCTTCTCAAGTGCACATGGAACATTCTCCAGAATAGACCACATACTAGCTCACAAAAAGAGCTTCAGTAAATTCCAAAATAGTGAAATTCTACCAACCAATATTTCAGACCACAAAGGTATAAAAGTAGAAATAAATTCTACAAAGAAAACAAAAAGGCTCACAAACACATGGAGGCTTAACAACATGCTACTAAATAATCAATGGATCAATGAACAAATCAAAATACAGATCAAGGAATATATAGAAAAAAATGACAACAACAACACTAACCCCCAACTTCTGTGGGATGCAGCGAAAGCAGTCTTAAGAGGAAAGTATATAGCAATCCAGGCACACTTGAAGAAGGAAGAACAATCCCAAATGAATAGTCCAACATCACAATTATCGAAACTGGAAAAAGAAGAACAAATGAGGCCTAAAGTCGGCAGAAGGAGGGATATAATAAAGATCAGAGAAGAAATAAACAAAATTGAGAAGAATAAAACAATAGAAAAATCAATGAAACCAAGAGCTGGTTCTTTGAGAAAATAAACAAAATAGATAAGCCTCTAGCCCAACTTATTAAGAGAAAAAGAGAATCAACACAAATCAACATAATCAGAAATGAGAATGGAAAAATCACGACAGACTCCACAGAAATACAAAGAATTATTAAAGACTACTATGAAAACCTATATGCCAACAAGCTGGAAAACCTAGAAGAAATGGACAACTTCCTAGAAAAATACAACCTCCCAAGACTGACCAAGGAAGAAACACAAAAGTTAAACAAACCAATTATGAGCAAAGAAATTGAAACAGTAATCAAAAAACTACCCAAGAACAAATCCCCGGGGCCGGACGGATTTACCTCGGAATTTTATCAGACACACAGAGAAGACATAATATCCATTCTCCTTAAAGTGTTCCACAAAATAGAAGAAGAGGGAATACTCCCAAACTCATTCTATGAGGCCAACATCACCCTAATACCAAAACCAGGCAAAGACCCCACCAAAAAAGAAAATTACAGACCAATATCCCTGATGAATGTAGATGCAAAAATACTCAATAAAATATTAGCAAACAGAATTCAACAGTATATCAAAAGGATCATACACCATGACCAAGAGGGGTTCATCCCAGGGATGCAAGGATGGTACAACATTCGAAAATCCATCAACATCATCCACCACATCAACAAAAAGAAAGACAAAAACCACATGATCATCTCCATAGATGCTGAAAAAGCATTTGACAAAATTCAACATACATTCATGATAAAAACTCCCAGCAAAATGGGAATAGAGGGCAAGTAACTCAACATAATAAAGGCCATATATGATAAACCCACAGCCAGCATTATACTGAACAGCGAGAAGCTGAAAGCATTTCCTCTGAGATGGGGAACCAGACAGGGATGCCCATTCTCCCCACTGTTATTTAACATAGTACTGGAGGTCCTAGCCATGGCAATCAGACAAAACAAAGAAATACAAGGAATCCAGATTGGTAAAGAAGAAGTTAAACTGTCACTATTTGCAGATGATATGATACTGTACATAAAAAACCCTAAAGACTCCACTCCAAAACTACTAGAACTGATATTGGAATACAGTAAAGTTGCAGGTTACAAAATTAACACACAGAAATCTGTAGCTTTCCTATACACTAACAATGAATCAATAGAAAGAGAAATCAGGAAAACAATTCCATTCACCATTGCATCAAAAAGAATAAAATACCTAGGAATAAACCTAACCAAAGAAGTGAAAGACTTATACTCTGAAAACTACAAGTCACTCTTAAGAGAAATTAAAGGGGACACTAATAAATGGAAACTCATCCCATGCTCATGGCTAGGAAGAATTAATATCGTCAAAATGGCCATCCTGCCCAAAGCAATATACAGATTTGATGCAATCCCTCTCAAATTACCAGCAACATTCTTCAATGAATTGGAACAAATAATTCAAAAATTCATATGGAAACACCAAAGACCCCGAATAGCCAAAGCAATCCTGAAAAAGAAGAATAAAGTAGGGGGGATCTCACTCCCCAACTTCAAGCTCTACTACAAAGCCATAGTAATCAAGACAATTTGGTACTGGCACAAGAACAGAGCCACAGACCAGTGGAACAGATTAGAGACTCCAGAAATTTATCCAAACATATATGGTCAATTAATATTTGACAAAGGAGCCATGGACATACAATGGCAAAATGACAGTCTCTTCAACAGATGGTGCTGGCAAAACTGGACAGCTACATGTAGGAGAATGAAACTGGACCATTGTCTAACCCCATATACAAAGGTAAACTCAAAATGGATCAAAGACCTGAATGTAAGTCATGAAACCATTAAACTCTTGGAAAAAAGCATAGGCAAAAACCTCTTAGACATAAACATGAGTGACCTCTTCTTGAACATATCTCCCCTGGCAAGGAAAACAACAGCAAAAATGAGCAAGTGGGACTACATTAAGCTGAAAAGCTTCTGTACAGTGAAAGACACCATCAATAGAACAAAAAGGAACCCTACAGTATGGGAGAATATATTTGAAAATGACAGATCCGATAAAGGCTTGACGTCCAGAATATATAAAGAGCTCACATGCCTCAACAAACAAAAAACAAATAACCCAATTAAAAAATGGGCAGAGGAACTGAACAGACAGTTCTCCAAAAAAGAAATACAGATGGTCAAGAGACACATGAAAAGATGCTCCATATCGCTAATTACCAGAGAAATGCAAATTAAAACTACAATGAGGTATCACCTCACACCAGTAAGGATAGCTGCCATCCAAAAGACAAACAACAACAAATGTTGGCGAGGCTGTGGAGAAAGGGGAACCCTCCTACACTGCTGGTGGGGATGTAAATTAGTTCAACCATTGTGGAAAGCAGTATGGAGGTTCATCAAAATGCTCAAAACAGACCTACCATTTGACCCAGGCATTCCACTCCTAGGAATTTACCCTAAGAACGCAGCAATCAAGTTTGAGAAAGACAAATGCACCCCTATGTTTATCACAGCACTATTTACAATAGCCAAGAATTGGAAGCAACCTAAATGTCCGTTGGTAGATGAATGGATAAAGAAGATGTGGTACATATACACAATGGAATACTACTCAGCCATAAGAAGTGGAAAAATCCAACCATTTGCAGCAACATGGATGGAGCTGGAGAGTATTATGCTCAGTGAAATAAGCCAAGCAGAGAAAGAGAAATACCAAATGATTTCACTCATCTGAGGAGTATAGGAACAAAGGAAAAACTGAAGGAACAAAACAGCAGCGGAATTACAGAACCCAAAAATGGACTAACAGGTACCAAAGGGAAAGGAACTGGGGAGGATGGGTGGGCAGGGAGGGATAAGGGGGGGGAAGAAGAAGGGGGTTATTAAGATTAGCATGCATGGGGGGGGAGGGAGAAAGGGGAGGGTGGGCTGCACAACACAGAGAGGACAAGTAGTGACTCTACAACATTTTGCTAAGCTGATGGACAGTAACCGTAATGTGGTTGTTAGGGGGGACCTGATATAGGGGAGAGCATAGTAAACATAGTACTCTTCATGTAAGTGTAGATTAAAGATTAAAAAAAAAAAAAAGAAAGAAAGAAAAGGGGGATTACATACTTAAGGTACTATACAAGAAGATATGTCAAAGAAATAATCAATCCTCCCATGTTTCCTTCATATGCTACATCTATAGCTTTTCTTCTTCCTTCCTAATTACAACCCTTAAACAGAATTCGTGCCTCATATCGAATTTACCGAGTATCATAATTCCTCCAGGTGGTAAAGATACCTCGAGACAAGTGCTGGGCATAGAAGCCACAGGGTATAAATCTGCAAAGAAGTAAAAAGCTAACCTTTGCAAACAATATGGCTTCTCTCTCACTTACCAACTTTACATTTCCCTGTATGGCCCCGGAAGATGACTGGTTAGCCAGAGACGGGTAAGATTCCTCAAGGGAGGAACAACCTAAGACAGGCACAGTCGCAGGGGGGCCATCAGGTGAGAATTTGGGGATCAACAGAGGTGAGGCTCAGAACCTCACCCCCCCCTGCTTTGAGAGAAATCTTCTGCATCCGTGGATGTCTTGCTGCCCTTGTCTAGCCTGGATTAATACTTAGTCCATAGGCACACACCTGATCATCTGATCATCTACATTTGCCGTCTTACAGCACTAAACTATGTTTTCTACCTTTATCTTGCATCTACCTACCACTTCAGCATTTTATTAAAAATAAAAATAATAATAATAAAGCGAGAAATTTGGGATCAACATATAAATCAAGTACAAAAATCAAACAAATATTCATATTTGACCTGATTGTTTATAGGTCATAATGCATGATCAAAACCGAAAGTTTCTGTGATGAATGTCCTTGTACTGTTCACCATGTAAGAATTTATTCACTATGTAAGAATTCATTCACCATGTAAGAACTTGTTCGTTATGCTTCAGAAGATTGGAGACTGACGAGAATTAGGCTTGAGATGGATTAATGATTTTACATTGAGCGTTGACCCCCGTATACTGAATTTTATTGTTTTAACAACCATTTGATCAATAAATATGAGAGATGCCCTCTCAAAAAAAAAACAATTTGAGAGAAATAATTAACTTTCCATTTGATAAACTTTTAGATATTTAAAATCAGTTTCCAAATTGATGAGAGCGTTGCAGAATTGATTGTTCCTTCCATTTTCTAAAACAGTGCAGTTTAAAGTAGAATAAAATTCAGTTGTATAAGATTCTTTAGCTTTGTTTATATTTATCAAGTAATATACACAAATAGGACTAAAAATTACTGAAAGAGGAGCTTATAATAAAAGAGACAAATCCCTTTCACTTCCCCAGCCCTGACTCACCAGAGGCAATGACATTTAATCATTGCTGGTTTAAATTCTTCCAGTGGTTATTTTTATATTGCTAAGTAATATGTATGCTGCTAATTTTTACCTATCCACGTTATTACTTTTCTGCACGACAGATGAACATTTAGCTCAGATCTTCATTAATTTCATTTATGTCTTAGTCAGTTTAGGCTGCTATTAGAAAAATCCACAGACTTGGTGGCTTAAACACAGAAATTTATTTCTCACAGTTTAGAGGCTGCAAAGGCAGGCCAGGGTACCAGCATGAGGGTTCCTGGTGAGAGAGCTCTCTTTCTGGTTTTCAGAGGGCCATCCTCTGGTTAGATCTTCACTAAGTAAAGTGAAGTGGGGAAGAGCAGAGAAAGCTCATTTCTTTATCTCCTTATAAAGGCATTAATCTCGCTCATGAGTGTTCCACCCTTATGACCTACTTATCTCCCAAATACTCTACATTGAACTACATTGAGTATTTAGGCTTTAACATATGAATATCAGGAAGGGGGAAACAAATATTCAGCCCATAGCAAACTATTATTTTGATTGTTCTTCCCCTCTCCTTTCCAAGTTTTCTTTTCTGAAATTCTTAATAATCAAATATTAAACTTACTGAATTGATCTTCTATATGTCATTGCTTTTATTTACTGTTTCCCATCACTTGTTTTCCTATGTAAATAGGTGGGTTTCTTGCCTAACTCTTCTATTTCACTTTCAGTTTATTTTTATTTTGTTCCTGTTTTTCCGAGCATCTACTTGTTTTGTGGATACAGTTTTTCTCAAATCTCTGAGTATTAGATTTTTGCATGAAATACTTTTAAGATTCTCTTCTGCATTCTTAATGAGTTGTTTCTGTAATCGGATCAATTCCTCTGCTTGTTTATTCTGATCTTTCTCTGTTACATTGCACACTTTCTTCAAATACTTACTGATTCTTGATCAGGTGGCAATATGGGCAAATGTTATTTCCTTCCCCAGCCCCCACCCAAGCCTCTGCACTGCATATTCCTTTATAAAATGAAAGAAATGAGTCTTCCTGGGAGTTTCTAGTACACGGGGAGAATTTGTTGGCTTGCAAACTCTGTTTTAAAGCATATGGGTAGCTAGATTGTGGTTGTTTTGTGTTGGAGGTCCCCGACCCCCTTCCCCCACCCCGCTAGTGACTTGAGAGAAGGGGCACCAACACTCCAAAATAGAGAGAGCTTTGTTCTGGAGCCTTGGTACACGCACTGCCTCTCGTTTTATCCAGCTTTCATCAGAAGACTGAGTGTGTGCGTTGCCTGGAGCATGAAGCCCCGGCTGCGCAGTGTGGGCTGTGGGTGCTGGGCCCTGACCCCACTTAGCCTCCAGGCTTCGCCGTAGTTTAGGGCCGCCTTGCCTTCAAGTCTGCGGTCGCCATCGCAGTTCCCAGCCCCTGTGCCTAGGACACAGATTCCTCAGCCCACTCTGTCTGTCCCCACTCTTCCATCAGATTTATCGTTCTCAGAAACTTGATTATATGTCTTCTCAGCTAAGAGCCCCCCTCCACTCTTTAAGTTGTTTGGAGTTACAACTTTTCTGTGCATTTACTAGCATATCAGTGGGTGCCTAGCTATCTACCACCTTAAACCAAAAGTTTGGATATTACATTTCAATTTTTTTCAACTTCTAATTTTATTAAATAAAATAAGATTAGTACATGGCCTCAAAGAGATAAATGTCATCATCCTCTTTTCTTTAACCAAGACAAGCATAGCAATATTTTTGTTGCTATGTTTTCCTTAATATTTATGCTTTCAAGTCTTTAAAACAACTTTTCTGTAAAATTTGTTCTTTAGCCAATCAAATTATGCATAACACTTCTCATAAAATGTCTTTTTTTAATATAAATTTTTATAGTTTATAAGGTAGAAAAATAATTTATTTCTATGCATCTAGCTTGTAGCTCAAAAATAATAATTAAATTAAACAAATTCATCTTAGTGATTACTTTTTTAGTTTAAAACATTTTAAATTTTGCCTACATCTTTAATTTAAATGCTCTTTATCATCTCACGTTCTACATCCATAATAAACATAAAAGAAATTTCATTTAGAAACTGAAGTAGTTCAGTATAATAATAATTTTCAAAACCTTGAATGAAACACTTAAAGTTTTTCTCTGAGTTGATAAGCAAGAGGTTAGTGTGTTTTTCTATAACTTACTAGTACTTCATCCTACATGGAAAGTCATTTTTCTTTTTACTACATACATTGGACTTAGGCAAAAGTGTTTCTGTGTGTTGGAGGTAGGGCTGCCAGATATAACATAGGACACCTAACTAAGTTTGAATTTCAGTTAAACAATGACTGTTTCTGTGTGCCTGACCCATTTGCTTCATTGTTGCTAGATCTGGTAAGCCTGGTTGGACGTGATGGAGGGAAAGAGAGTAGATGGATACTTCCCATCAAAATGCTTTAAACTAAATTATTTTTTAAGTTCACGCTACTACCTTTTATTAAAAAATGATAAATGGCATATTTGCATTTTCTTCAAAATGGTTAAAGTTTTATGTTTCTCTCTTATTTGTAAATATACAACTGACAATTATTTCTTAGAATCTGTAGCTAGAAGAAAATATTCTTTCCGAAAGAATTGTCGTGATTCCTATGGACCATTGTGGGATTTCTTCCATTTCGCTATCAAGAAATTAAAAACCAATTTCATATGAAACATCGTAGCCACAGTATATTCAGAGAAAAATTTCTCTAGTTGTAATTTTATATTTATTCTCTGATTTTCTTTCATATATTACTGTTAAAAGATTAGTATGGTTTCACTGTGTTAACCTTAATCTTTTCTACATTTGTTTGTATTGTAAATATAAAAATAAAATAAATCGATATTTTACATATTTGTACCTTATCTGGAACAGTTTGTTGGCTTTATTGATAATGCAGATTTCCCATGTATCCCAGTGATGAAAATCCACTTAACAATAATTTTAACACCATGAGAATATTAAAATTGATATTGCCTAATACATGTTAAGAATTACATCTTTTGCCAATGTAAAGTTATCATCGCTATTTATTAGAGAAATATAGTGTCAAAAGGACAGAATAAAAAGCTGTCAAGAGATTTTCATGAAAATATTGATACCCTTATGAATTAATAATTTGTTATTTCTAAATATTGCAAGTTTCTTATTTATTTCAGAAAACATGAAAAAAATAAGCATGACAACAAGAAAATCTGTAACACCTTGAAACCTTGATAACCTTGATTTCTAATTGCATCTTTCAGAAATTGTAATAATGAAAATGAATAATCACACAGAAGAGGAGAAAACAATGAACAAACTAGAGGACTTGAAAATCTTAATTTCTTCTGTCAAGAAAAATGAGGATGTTTTTTATAATGTTTGTACCCTGTTATAATTTAATTTAAAAATAGTAAAGAGAGGGAGGTTTTTGAAAATTAAGAAGTGTATTTCATTGACTTAGACAGTAATGCTATCACCTAATCTCGATAAATAGTTAAAACTTCAGAAAATTGCTGCTCTGATGGACAGGTTCTGTGAAAATTGGTATATGCTCTTATCCATTTTGTTAAGATATCTAAAGAAACAGCACAGATTTAAGCAAGCCTCAGTCTGGCAGTGCCACGATATCTTATCTTTTTTTTTTTTGTTATCACTAATCTACAATTACATGAAGAACATTATGTTTACTAGGCTCTCCCCTACCGCAAGTCCCCCCATCAAACCCCATTACAGTCACTGTCCATCAGCATAGTAAGATGTTGCAGAATCACTACTTGTCTTCTCTGTGTTGCACAGCCCTCCCCATTCCTCCTCCCCACATTACACATGCTAATCATAATACCCTCTTTCTTCTTCCCCGGCCTTATCCCTCCCTACCCTCCCATTCTCCCCAGTCTCTTTCCCTTTGGTAACTGTTAGTCCATTCTTGGGTTCTGTGATTCTGCTGCTGTTTTGTTCCTTCAGTTTTTCCTTTGTTCTTATACTCCACAGATGAGTGAACTCATTTGGTATTTGTCTTTCTCCGCTTGGCTTATTTCACTGAGCATAATACCCTCTAGCTCCATCCATGTTGTTGCAAATGGTAGGATTTGTTTTCTTCTTAAGGCTGAATAATATTCCATTGTGTATATGTACCACATCTTCTTTATCCATTCATCTACTGATGGACATTTAGATTGCTTCCATATCTTGGCTATTGTAAATAGTGCTGTGATAAACATAGGGATGCATCTGTCTTTTTCAAAACGGAGTGCTGCATTCTTTGGGTAAATTCCTAGAAGTGGAATTCCTGGGTCAAATGGTAAGTCTATTTTGAGGATTTTGAGGAACCTCCAAACTGCCTTCCAAAATTGTTGAACTAATTTACATTCCCACCAGCAGTGTAGGAGGGTTCCCCTTTCTCCACAACCTCGCCAACATTTGTTGTTGTTTGTCTTTTGGATGGTAGCCATCCTTACTGGTGTAAGGTGATATCTCATTGTGGTTTTAATTTGCATTTCTCTGATAACTAGCAATGTGGAGCATCTTTTCATGTGTCTGTTGGCTATCTGAATTTCTTTGGAGAACTGTCTGTTCAGCTCCTCTGCCCATTTTTTAATTGATTATTTGCTTTTTGTTTGTTGAGGTGCATGAGCTCTTTATATATTTTGGATGTCAACCCTTTATCAATCTGTCATTTACGAATATATTCTCCCATACTGTAAGGTACCTTTTTATTCTATTAATGGTGTCCTTTGCTGTACAGAAGCTTTTCAGCCTGATATAGTCCCACTTGCTCATTTTTGCTTTTGTTTTCCTTGCCCAGGGAGATATGTTCATAAAGAAGTCACTAATGTTTATGTCCAAGAGATTTTTGCCTATGTTTTCTTCTAAGAGTTTTATGGTTTCATGACTTACACTCAGGTCTTTGATCCATTCTGAATTTACTTTTGTGTATGGGGTTAGACAGTGATCCAGTTTCATTCTCTTACATGTAGCTGTCCAGTTTTGCCAGCATCGTCCGTTGAAGAGACTGTCATTTCCCCATTGTATGTCCATGGCTCTTTTATCGAATATTAATTGACCATATATGTTTGGGTTAATGTCTGGAGTCTCTAATCTGTTCCACTGGTCTGTGGCTCTGTTCTTGTGCCAGTACCAAATTGTCTTGATTACTATGGCTTTGTAGTAGAGCTTGAAGTTGGGGAGTGAGATCGCCCCCAGTTTATTCTTCTTTCTCAGGATTGCTTTGGCTATTTGGGGTCTTTGGTGTTTCCATATGAATTTTTGAACTATTAGTTCCAGTTTGTTGAAAATGTTGTTGGTAATTTGATAGGGATTGCATCAAATCTGTATATTGCTTTAGGCAGGATGACCATTTTGACGATATTAATTCTTCCTAGCCAAGAGCATGGGATGAGTTTCCATTTGTTAGTGTCCTCTTTAACTTCTCTTAAGAGTGTCTTATAGTTTTCAGGGTATAGGTCTTTCACTTCTTTGGTTAGGTTTATTCCTAGGTATTTTATTCTTTTTGGTTCAATTGTGAATGGAATTATTTTCCTGATTTCTCTTTCTATTGGTTCATTCTTAGTGTATAGGAAAGCCCCAGATTTCTGTGTGTTAATTTTGTATCCTGTAACTTTGCTGTATTCTGATATCAGTTCTAGTAGTTTTGGAGTGGAGTCTTTAGGGTTTTTTTATGTACAATATCATGTCATCTGCAAATAGTGACAGTTTTTCTTCTTTACCAATCTGGATTCCTTGTATTTCTTTGTTTTGTCTAATTGACATGGCTAGGACCTCCAGTACTATGTTAAATAACAGTGGGGAGAGTGGGCATCCCTGTCTTGTTCCCGATCTCAGAGGAAAAGCTTCCAGCTTCTCGCTGTTCAGTATCATATATGGTTTATCATATATGTGGGTTTATCATATGTGGCCTTTATTATGTTGAGGTACTTGCCCTCTATGCCCATTTTGCTGAGAGTTTTTATCACAAATGGATGTTGAATTTTGTTGAATGCTTTTTCAGCATCTATGGAGATGATCATGTGGTTTTTGTCTTTCTTTTTGTTGATGTGGGGGATGATGTTGATGGATTTTCGAATGCTGTACCATCCTTGCATCCCTGGGATGAATCCCACTTGGTTGTCGGGTATGATCCTTTTGATATATTTTTGAATTCAGTTTGCTTATATTTTGTTGAGTATTTTTGCATCTACATTCATCAGGGATATTGGTCTGTAATTATCTTTTTTGGTGGGGTCTTTGTCTGGTTTTGGTATTAGGGTGATGTTGGCTTCATAGAATGAGTTTGGGAGTATTCCCTCCTCTTCTATTTCTTGGAAAACTCTAAGGAGAATGGGTATTATATTTTCTCTGTATTTCTGATAAAATTCTGAGGTAAATCCATCTGGCCAGGGTTTTTTTTTCTTGGGTAGTTTTTTGATTACTGCTTCAATTTCTTTGCTGGTAATTGGTTTGTTTAGACATTGTGTTTCTTCCTTGGTCAGGAAGTTGTCCATTTCTTCTAGGTTTTCCAGCTTCTTAGTATATAGGTTTTCATAGCAGTCTCTAATAATTCTTTGTATTTCTGTCGTGATGTTTCCTTTCTCATTTCTGATCCTGTTGATGTGTGTTGATTCTCTTTTTCTCTTAATAAGTCTGGCTAGAGGCTTATCTATAATATTTTCTCAAAGAACTAGCTCTTGGTTTCATTGATTTTTACTATTGTTTTATTCTTCTCAATTTTGTTTATTTCTTCTCTGACCTTTATTATGTCCCTCCTTTTGCTGACTTTAGGCCTCATTTGTTCTTCTTTTTCCAGTTTTGATAATTGTGATGTTAGACTATTCATTTGGGATTGTTCTTCCTTCTTCAAGTGTGCCTGGATTGGTATATACTTTCCTCTTAAGACTGCTTTTGCTGAGTCCCACAGAAGTTGGGGCTTGGTGTTGTTGTTTTCATTTAATTCCATATGTCGCTGGATCTGCATTTTAATTTGGTCATTGATCCATTGACTATTTAGGAGTGTGTTGTTAAGCCTCCATGTGTTTGTGAGCCTTTTTGCTTTCTTTGTATAATTTTTTTCTAGTTTTATACCTTTGTGGTCTGAAAAGATGTTTGGTAGAATTTCAATCTTTTTTAATTTACTGAGGCTCTTTTTGTGGCCTAGTATGTGGTCTGTTCTGGAGAATGTCCCATGTGCTCCTGAGAAGAATGTGTGTCCTGTTGCTTTTGGGTGGAGAGTTCTATAGATATCTATTAGGTCCATCAGTTCTAGTGTGTTGTTCAGTGCCCCTGTGTCCTTACTCATTTTCTGTCTGGTGGATCTGTCCTTTGGAGTGAATCGTGTGTTGAAATCTCCTAAAATGAATGCATTGCATTCTATTTCCTCCTTTCGTTCTGTTAGTATTTGTTTCACATATGCTGGTGCTCCTGTATTGGGTGCATATGTATTTATAATGGTTATATCCTCTCTTGTTACTTTCTTTGTTTTGAAGTCTATTTTGTCTGATACTAGTACTGCAACCCCTGCTTTCTTCCCTCTGTTGTTTGCGTGAAATATATTTTTATATCCCTTGACCTTTAGTCTGTGCATGTCTTTGCGTTTGAGGTGAGCTTCTTGTAAGCAGCATATAGATGAGTCTTGTTTTTTTATCCATTCAGTGGCTCTATGTCTTTTGATTGGTGCATTCAGTCCATTTATATTTAGGGTGATTATCAAGAGGTATGTACTTATTGCCATTTCAGGCTTTAGATTCGTGGTTACCAAAGGTTCCAGGTTACTTTCCTTACTCTCTAAGAGTCTAACTTAACTCACTTAGTACGTTGTTACAAACACAATCTAAAGGTTCTTTTCTATTTCTCCTCCTTTTTCTTCCTCCTTTATTCTTTATATATTAGGTATCAAATTCTGTACTTTTTGTCTATCCCTTGATTGACTTTGGGGATAGTCATTTTAATTTTGCATTTGCCTCGCAATCAGCTGCTCCACCCTCCCCACCATGATTTTACTACCTCTGGTGACAGCTATCCAACCCTTGGAACACTTCCATCTATAGCAGTCCCTACAAAATAGACTGCAGAGATGGTTGGTGGGAGGTAAACTCTCTCAGCTTTTGCTTGTCTGGAAATTGTTTAATCCCTCCTTCAAATTTAAATGATAATCTTGCTGGATAAAGTAATCTTGGTTCCAGGTCTTCTGCTTCATGGCATTAAATACATCATGCCACTCCCTTCTGGCCTGTAAGGTTTCTGCTGAGAAGTCTGATGTTAGCCTGATGGGCTTTCCTTTGTATGTGATCTTATTTCTGCCTCTGGCTGCTTTTAACAATCTGTCTTTATCCTTGATCTTTCCCATTTTAATTACTATGTGTCTTGCTGTTGTCTTCCTTGGGTCCCTTGTGTTGGGGGATCTGTGGATATCCATGGCCTGAGAGACTACCTCCTTCCCCAGATTGGGGAAGTTTTCAGCAACTACCTCCTCAAAGACACTTTCTATCCCTTTCTCTCTCTTCTTCTTCTTCTGGTATCCCTATAATGTGAATATTGTTCCGCTTGTATTGGTCACACAGTTCTCTCAATATTCTTTCATTTTTAGAGATCCTTTTTTCTCTGTGTGCCTCAGCTTCTTTGTATTCCTCTTCTCTAGTTTCATTTATTGTCTCCTCCACTGTATCCAACCTGCTTTTAATACCCTCCATCGTGTTCTTTAACAATTGGATCTCTGACCTGAATTCATTCCTGAGTTCTTGGATGTCTTTCCATACCTCCATTAGGATGTTGAAGATTTTTATTTTGAACTCCCTTTCAGGAAGAGTCATGAGGTCCATATCACTTAAATCTTTTTCAGGATTTGTATTAACAATTTTACTCTGGGCAAGGTTCCTTTGGCATTTCATGTTTGTATATGGTGCCCTCTAGTGTCCAGAATCTGTATTCTGGAGCTGCTGAGCCCCTGAAGCAATGTCGGGGGTCACAGGGGAGCGGTCCTGGTTCCTGGGGGAAGGAAAGAGCTGTTCCTCGCCTCCTGGCTGCTGTGCCTGTCTCCACTGCCTGAGCCAGTGGGCTGAGCACACAGGTATGTTTTTGTCCCAGAGCAGCCAGATATGGATTCCTGCTTTCCACAAGCAGTCAGAGTCCCAGTCTCCCCAGGAACTCTGCCTGTATTAACTTTCCAACCCAGTAGTCATGCAAGTCTCATGAAAGCACCATGAACTGTAGGTTTGTGCTCCAGAGCAGATCTCCGGAGCTAGGTATTCAGCAGTCCCAAGCCTTCCACTCCCTCCCTGCTCCATTTCTCTTCCTCCCACTGGTAAGCTGGGGTGGGGGAGGGGCTTGGGTCCCGTGGAGCCACAGCTCTGGTACGTTACCCCATTAGGTGAGGTCTGCTCTTTTCTCCATTTTCTCCAGGTGTATACAGTCTGATGCCGTCCTCTTTCCTGTTGCTCTCTCAGGATTAGTTGCACCAATTATATTTTCTAGTTGTTTCCAGTTGGAGGAAGCCTCTGTCTCTCCTCTCACACCCCCATCTTTAATGAGATCTTATCTTTTTAATAAATCTATTTAAAACTGTAAAATTACCCCTAAGTGCCATTTGAGCTGATTATGAAACCTCTTGGTATGTATGTGTTCTGGTAGGCATTCCATTCTAAATGTCTTGTACTTTCTCTTACTATTGTCTTCTTAGTTCATGGGTTATGTGGTGGCGGTCGTAGGGGGGTGTTTCAAGTATACTGAGTTTTGCTGTCTTTTATTGGTAATTTCCCATTTAATTACATTGTTGTCACAGAACTTCATGTGATAATATCTGAGAATTATTATGAATTCTTATGTTCATATGAATTTGAAAAGAATATATAATCTCTGTACACTCCCTTTAAAATACATTGTATTCATTTTTTTTATAATGTTAGTTTTGTGCTTTTATAATATCCTGTTAAAACATTTTTATTAGATGCAGGGTTCTCTTATATTATGCTTTAATTTACTTGTTCAAGTCCCTTAAATCTTTAGTTAGTTTTTGTCTGCTTGACCCACTGGTTTTTTATAGGAGTCTATTAAAACCTACTATTTTTGTTGTTATTCTATTGAGTTTTAGCTTATTTATTTTGGAAAATAATAAGGAATATATCTTCTTTTTCATTCTTTAATAAAATATGAAAATCTTAATTCATACTTCTATGTTGTCCTTGAGTACCAAAACATCACACATTTACCTGTTCATATGTGTCCATTCCATTCTCTCTTAGAAGAAGCCATATGTCAACTATATCTCAGTAAAGCTGAGGGGAAAACAAAAGAAAAGAAGACATTATATGTATGTTCTAGCATTTTGTAATTTGCCTTAAATTTTGAACTTTTCAAGTTAAATCTGCCAGAGCATATTCCAGGCTAATATGAAAAATTAAAACTAAGTCCAGATAAAGCATTTCTCAAGAAGACAGCAACATTTCTTGAAAGGTGGTTACTTGGCCTTCTTAGCCCACCAAGCAAGACTGGGACAAAATACCTAAAGAATTGGGACCATTAACTGAAATAGTATTTATTAAAAGATGTCCCAACATAAACTGAATGTCATGGAAAAGCTGAAATGATTCCGAGAGAATGTTGCTTTCACACCCAGAAAGAGGCATTTGAACCCTGACTGAAGTATCAGACAGTGCCAGATGCTAAAAGGTAAAAAGAGAAGGAGGCTGAAAGATTCAACCCAGTAACTGTTGTCCTTAGTGAAATGGTTACAGGACAAGAAGGTTTTGGTGGCCGGCACAAAGCATTTCTGAAGTATGTTCCTAATGTAGCCAGGACAGGTGTCCTGGCTTCTATCTCTACCCCTGCTGCTCCCAAATGGATGTTTGGAGGGTCCCCACCACCCATGATCTCTGGTCTGAGGTGTATGAGGAAGGGGAGATAGGGAGAATCCCAGACACCTATGTGGGGTACAGCAAAGCAAATAGTGTCATTGATGGGCATTTGTTTTATAGCATTCATACTGATTTTCCTTCTTAAAATCACTTTCCTTCAAACATACATATGGAAGCAAATGATGTACTTAAACCCCTGACTCAATACACAGCAGATAAGTTTGTAGAAACCACATTCAGACAAGTGTCTCCTAAAATCTTTTTTTTATTAAAGTAAATAGAAGCTCTGCATACTTTAGGGCCACGATAAGTGAAATTCTCTCTGCTGCAAACATTTCTCTCAGCTACTGAGATAAACTACCAATATCTCTATTTTTTTACTACTGAAATAAATAGTAATATGGTAATATTACTAGTAGTAATAGTATACTACACTCTTTGGTAGAGGGAAAAAATAATTTTCTACTAACACAGATGTATAAAAATATCTTGGGGTTTATTGTATACTCTTACATGGACCTTCCACCCTGTGGCAGAAGTGCAACAATTATGAACAAATAATGGGAACTAAACCTGGGCATTTTCCCATGAAAACCATCTTACATTTTTCTTTTTTCTTTAATTACCTTGGCATGTTTAGATTCTGTGTTGATATCAATAGCCAGTCATAGGTAATGAATTAGGAGGAAGTTATATAAACTATAGGTTTTTGTTTTGCTGATACTAGTTTTTCTTTTTTAAGGCCCCAATAAAATGGGTGATTTCTTAGGAAAATACAGTTATCAAAATTTATGTTAAGTAGAGACAGAAAGCTTAAGCCAATACATTTTTATAGAAGAAATAGAGGAAGTTATTAAGAAATAACAACAAAAAGAGGCCCAAGGC
Source organism: Manis javanica (assembly GCF_040802235.1). Classification (NCBI taxonomy): domain Eukaryota; kingdom Metazoa; phylum Chordata; class Mammalia; order Pholidota; family Manidae; genus Manis; species Manis javanica. Next base: position 51,910,164 of record NC_133160.1, read on the forward strand.
CCAGGTGATTACCCAGGAGAACTCAATTCAACTAAACACATGCTACACAAGAATAAACTCCATACCAGGTTAGCAAGCAGCTTCCATTCATCGCTCACACAAGAGCCAGGTTGACAGGAACTGTATCTCAACGTGTGCTTCCATGATCACCATGACAGGAAAATGGAAGGTTAGAGATGAGTGCTGACATTTAAATGCTTCCCCTTGGAAATGACACACTTCACATTTGTTCATGTTTCATTGGCTAAAGTAAGTCTGCCTAACTTCAAACAGGCAGAAATGCAATCTAGCCATGTGCCAAGGAAGATAACTACAACAAAAATCTAAAAAATTTGTTCTTGAAATTTGTTTGCCTCGCCTTTGTAGACACATTAAAGTGAAGAGATGAAAATTGAAAGGAAAGAGGGTGAAAGTCGGCACTGCTGCCTTCCTCTGGAACCCCAGACTACCAACACCTTTTACACCACCATTACTAGTTGTATTTCTCTCATGTCAATAAATCTGATGCATTTGCCTTCTTATTCCCTTCATCCTGTTTAGGCATTTAAACAATGCTTAGCTTTTGGTCTGCAGCCAGAGGCTTTAGAATCACAGCCAGGTTATCTGTGACCACATGCAAATCAGTCAGGTTGCTTTATCTTGGGACTTCAGCAAGGATTCATATCTTGACATTCACACTACACCTACAAATGGTATCACTCAATGTAGGTCATACAATGGCCAGTTATCTTTCAAAAATTATAGCAGATCCTGTCACTTTTATGCTTAAAATAATTTGATGGCCCTATCCAAAGAATAAAGTGTAAATTCTGTTCCTTGACATTTAAACTCCTTGATCAACTGGCCCCAATATACCACTCCAGAATCATTTTCTGCCATTTCCACCTGTCCACTCTACTTCTAACTAAAAAGGACTACTTTCTATTCCAGGACACCTCATGCTCTCACCATGATACCAAGAACATCCACTTCTTTTGCCTTGAGCACAGGTCCAGTGGCATTTCTGATAAAATTTCCTTTCATTTAGGAATAACGAATGGCAACATACTCTGTGCTCCCATAACATTTTGTCCATGCTGCTATTAAATAATTCATCATATATTATGGATATTTTAGTATATGTGTATTCCTATAATACTACTAGCTATTTGAAAGCAGAGCTCATGTAGAAGGTCATCTTTGCATCCCCCCAATTTTTGCACACAACACACAAAAGATAAATGTTCTATAAATGCTGGTGAGACTTCCTGTAAGAAGTAGAGGAAAGTACTTGAGTTTTCCATTCTAAATTCCTATTAAACTATTATTAAAATAGGTAAGTAGGTTTCCCTAAAACAACAGTCCAAACAGAAAATAAGAACTAAGCAGCTATCAGAATCCTGGAGTTTTAACAACTTTTCACATCAGTGGGAGACTAACAGCCCATTTAGCTCAAGTTCCCTGTTCTTAAATTTTTGGTTTTCAGCATCTTCATTACAAACTTCACATGGATCCTTCAGAAATCCTTCTCTACCAAGTCAAGTGTATTTGTTATGGGCCTCAGAATTATGTAGAATGAGAGAAATTGGAAAGACTGAAGAAATAAATTAAAGGTATAATATTGTTACAAGATACCTCAGATAAAATCTGCCTTCTAACCAGTAAATTAAAACACTCCCTAAACACACTCGGGTAGGTGACAGCATTAACAGTCTACAATGGGGCCTTACGAATGCAATATGAAAAACGGGTTCTTAAAGTCTAGCCAATAATCACATATTGTGTGTGCAGTGCCATCAATCCCTTAACCTGGGACTCTTTAACAGGGGTACCACAAGTCAATTAAGTATTTTATTTTCCCAATAAAACTGTAAATCGTGATCATACCTAATTATGTCAAGATTTACTATAAAATGTAATATAAGCTACGTGATCCAATATCTATAGGGCAAAGAAACTTGTGATTCAATATTACATTTATGCTTTATTTTTATTTTTAGTGTATTGGTTAAAATTACAGCCTCTGAGAGAGACAGGCCTGGATTTGAACCCTATTTCCACCCTTTATTGGTTAAAGCCTCAGGCAAGTAATTATATGCACTTTCTTCCCTGAGTTGTGACAGTTAAATGAGATAATGAATCTAAAACCCTTAGAGTACAGGAAGATAATAGAGGTTAGCAATTCTTATTAGTATTTCAGAAAGAAAACGTACAGCGTGCTTATTAGGTTAACATTTAATATGTTATTCACACCCACACCCACAAAATAGGAGCCTTCCTATTGACCACAATGACCGCTCCTCTTTTCACATACAGAACTCTAGGAAGAAAGACCGGGGTGATGGACGCTGTTCAAAAACATGATTTACATCAAATTCCGCACCCAACTATGTGCAGTAGGAGGTACAACCCCACTGTTTGCAGAGAGGGCAGGAGCTCTTCCTGCCAACCGCGGGCCGAATCCGCCCTACGAGCGCCGGCCGGGGGCGATCTGCGCGGGGCGCGGCCGTTGAGCCCCTCGGAGCAGGTGCGCGCGGCTCGCACCTCCGCCGCCTCCCACCGGCCTGCGGCCGCACGCGCATGCGCGGTTAGCGGTCGCTGCTGGGCGGCCGCAGGCGGGTTAGGTCTGCGGAGACGCGGGGACCAGGTGGCGGCGACGCGGACATCTGAGCTGCCTTGGCCGAAAACAGGCCCGTAAGACAGGTGAGTGGGCAGTAGCCACTTTCCCATTGCCCTTTGCGCTTGGGCGGGGTCGGGAGTCCGAGTCATGGTTCCTGGGCCGCGCCCTTCTCTTTGGGGATCCACCAGGCTGAATATGAGGGTCCAGATGAAGGGCTGTGTGTGGAGTTCGTGGATGGGGGAGCGGCGGGCGAGGTTCTTGGGCGGCTCCCCGGCGCTGGGTGAGGAGGGGCCGCCCTGTGGTGGCGGGGCTGATGCCGCCGCGGGGCGTTGGGTCCTCCGGCACCGCGGGTCCACCTGCAGCGCTGGGTCGGGCGGGTGCGGGGGAAGCCAGGGCCTCGCCCAGCTCGCCTGGCCCTGGGGGACTAAGGGCCCCAGAGAGTCGAGTCTGTTACTCCAGCGGTTACCATGTCAGCCCCGTTACGCGCTCGAGCTCTGGCAAGCGCCCCCGAGGGACGCAGAGGGGACCCGAGGCTCGTCTCGCGCCACTCACCACAGCAGCTACTTCTCACAGAGACGCGAACGACATCAAAATAGACTCAGCTTACGCAATGCCCGCCTCCGTAAAGACGAGGGGACCCGGCCATCACTGCGGCGACTTGTGACTCGGGCCACTCCCTGGATGCGCAGCCTGGACCCCTCTGTGCGCCGCTGGGGAGGGGGTGGGAGGGTTGAGTTGAATCCAATGAAGCCGTAATTACTAGAGTCTCATTATCACCTAAAGGCTGTTTACGATCAGATGCTTGGCTGATTTTATTTGTAGCATCTGCCCAAATAACAAGGAAGAGGCATTTGTTTGGGATTTTTTTTTATTATGGTATCATTAATATACAATCACATGACCAACATTGTGGTTACTAGATTCCCCCCATTATCAAGTCCCCACCACATACCCCATTACAGTCACTGTCCATCAGCATAGTATTGATTGGGATTTAAAAGCAAATGCCAACAAAGCTCAAAACGAGGAAAGAGAAAATAAATCGAATGTCCATGGGAAGAAGTCTCAAAATAAAATAATTTATACTGAAAGTTTTTGATGCATAAAAGCCATTGAAACCAAGATCTAGTCTTAGTATTTTGCTTGCCTTAAATTTTTTACATCGCTCTAGGTAGCCCTCTTTTCGCTAAGTTTGACCTCTCTGCAGTACAGTTTTGCCTTCCATCTAATTGGTTCTGTCTTCCAATCACATTTAGACCTTATCCCTAAATCCTTAGAACAAGACACTCTATATACTTTATCTAGTAGACAAAATTTATTGTGTATAAATGATGTATTTTGATGGATCTGTAGAAACTGAACAGTGCTGTATATTAACCTTACTTGCTTTCAGTACCTAATATGTGTTAGTGTCTTTTAATTAGGAAGCTAGAATTGTCTACTTTAATGAACCTTTAGATCATCTAGTTTGAGACTTTAACTTGACAGATGGAAAAACAGGCCCAGAGCAGTTTTAATAAACTCTTGCCTTTTTAATAAATAGAACTAGAAATTTGGTGTTGTGGTGCCAAGTTCAGTGTACTTTCTATTATATCAGTCTGTACTTGAGTTCCTGAAGCTGCATGACAATGCAAAATTTAGTGATTTATGGCATACCAGTGGTGGATGGATCCTCAGTTGGCCATTAAAACTGAACAGCCAGCAGGAAGGCATCTTATAAGAAACAGCATATAGAAAAGCATAAATGTGTTAAATAGGTGACTTAAAAACTGTGAAATGACTGAGTCTTAAAAGGCCAAAATTTATGCTGAGAACTACAGAGAACTATTGAAAGTTTTATAAACAGATAATTCTTGTTTTGAGCATGTTAGAAGGTGGAGGATAGATTTAGAGATTAGCAAGACTGGAAACAATGGCAAAGTGGTAGATAATTTTCAGAAATGATGGATTCCTGAATTAAAGCAGAGGCATGGGGGTAGAAAGAGACATTTAAGAAATAGCCAAATGCATTTAGTTAACAATGACATAGGGAACCAGTGAGAAAGAATAGTCTTTAACATAATGGCAAAGTGACTGATTTGGTTGACTGGAGGTACAGTTAATGGGAGATGGGAATTAAGGAGAAAGATTTGGGTTTGGAAGCAAAGATCAAGTTCAAATTAATGGAGGCTTTGGGATCTTGAAGATGGATCATGATTTGAAAACAGTAACCTCTGAGCTGTGGATAAAATCTGGGGGTTCTTGGTTAGCTCTTAGAGGTAGAAGTCAAGAGTATATATGATATAAGAAGAAAGCCTGGGGACAGAACCATGCTGCTAAGGGACACTGACATTTACAGAAGATTAAAGAAAAGGAAGAAAACTGAGAATCAGTTGCATAGCAACTGTGGATAAAGTGAACGTTCCTGTGGCCAGGATTCTCACCTAGCCCTGGTTGGCTAGCTCACTACACACGTGTGGGCAATGTGTCATTATTGACTCTCTATATAAAGAGCCCTGCCCAGTGCTCTGGGTGACATGGTGGCAAGGCTGCAGGAGAGCAGAGCAGAAGCTGGAGTGGTGGCAGCACCAAGGACAGAGGCCCAGAGGATGACTGTGCAGGCAGAGAGGCTCAGAGGAAGGCTGTGTGGGCAGAGAGGCCCAGAGGCAGAGACAGCCTTGCTGCATGCAGACTCTCTCTGAGTGGACAGGACTCTAATGATTGACCTGCCACCATGGAAATAAAGTTGGGTATAATCCTTTCACTCCAAGAATGTTCTGCTGTCATTTTTTTGGTCACATTGAATCCATAGTGAACTTGCCTGGGGCTGAAAACCATTGGCAGGACAGCAACCAAGGGAGAAAAGGGCTCCAAGAGGCAGCCATTAAGAGCAGGAAAGCTGTAGACAATCGGAATGAAAAATGCTATCATTCTTATCAACTAAGACTTGGTTATAGGAAGAGCAGCTAGAATTAAGTAGTGCAGAAATAAAAGTATTAGTTTTTGATTGCTGCCATAACAAATGATGACAAATTTAGCAGCTTACAGCAATACAAATTAATTTTCTCACAATTCTATAAGGCAGAAGTTTGACACACATCTCACGGAGCTAATATCCAGGTGTCATCAGGGCATCCTTCCTAACTAGAAGCTCTGGGGGAGATTCTGCTTCTTTGCTTATTCAGGTTGGTGGCAAAATTCAGTTTTCTGTGGTTGTGGAACTCAGGTTTCCGTTTCCTTGCTGACTGGCAGCTGAGGGCTGTTTTCCTTGGCTCACAACCCCTTACATCTTCAAGGTCCCTGTGGTGCATGGCATCCCTCTTACTCTGCAAATCTCTCCTGCCCATTTTGACCAACATCCTCTTCTACTTTTAAGGGCCCATTTGATTGTATTGGGCCCACCTATATAATCCAGGCTACTCTCCCTGTTTTAGAGCCAGCTAATTAGCAACCTTAATTCTATTTGCAAAGTCCCTTTTAGTATGTGAGGCAACAGAATTAGGGTGTCTTGGGCAGGGGAGGAGTATTCTGTCTACCATAGGAAGTTAGAAGTATTAGTAGTTAATGAAGACATTCTTTCTTGAAGCTTTTGTTAAGTAAAGGAGATATTTAGAAACATTTATGTTATCTAGCATATGATAATTATAGTTACTGTAGTAAGCCTTACTACTTATGCTTGAGCTTTTAAACTAAGAAATGCAAATATCTTCTTAAATATCCTGAAATTTGATGAGTACTTGGTAAAATTTTAAAGTATCATAGAAACATAAGTTAATAACATGAAGTTGCTGGGTTTTATATTTTTATGTAGCCTAATCTTTGCTGGAAAGATTTTAAAGGCCATTTAACCAACTAACAGAATCTGTGTACAAAAAATATAATTTGGATACACATTAAAATTTGGCTTTTAAAATACAAAATCCACAGAAACTGGAATGTATGTCTAAAGGGTGGAACATAATAGGAAAATATTTAACCTTATATTATGTATTATAGGCTTGAAACTTTAATGTCATTTACTGAGGATTAAATTATTAAACCTAACCTTAGAGCCTTTATGAAAGGAATGTAGAGCTTGAAGCTAGACCTAATTTTGAGTCTTGCTTCTCCTATTTAGTAGCAAGCATTTTTGGGTATGCTTGGGTAACTTACTCATCTCGCATGGCCTCACTTTCCTTTTGTACAATGGGATACTAACACATTTACCATAGGGTGCTGTAAAGATGGGAATTAATATGCTTGAAGCACAGTAAATACTCAAAAACAGCACTACTCTTCTTGCTCTCTTCCCTGTTCAGTTCCTTTGTCACACGCTGCTTCCTTTGTCCCTGACCTAGGGAAATCACTTCTTTCTGTCCTTTGCATCTGTCTCACTGGAGGGTTTCAGCCCCAGGCAAATTTATTCTGGACTTGGTGATACCTAATAACAACTGACCCAGCAACTGAAGTTGTGGGTAAACGGGTTTATACCAAGCTTTATTCTCACAGTGGCAGATCCAGTGCTGGAATCACATCTGCCTATGGGACATTTACAGTTCGTCTCTGCCTCCACCTCTGCTTCTGGGCAGAGCACTGAGCGGAGCTCTTTATATAGTAACATCAACAGTAATGGCTAATTGCTAACCGGTGTGTAAGCATTCGTCTAGTCAGTAGGCCAATTACATCGTCAAGTAGATTAGGGTCAGGTGAGGATCCTGGTCATAGGTATTTCCATTTTCCCTACATTCTACCCCTCCAGGATTCTCACCTCATAATCTGTGTGCCCTCAGTTTTCCACGATGGTCCTTATGTGAGAAAGCTGGAACATTATAACCATTTCCACAACACCAACAGAGGCTATAACAATGTACAGATAACAGCAAAAATTATGATACACATAACAACAGAAATTATGATAATCCTCAAGCCTGAGGAGATCAATTGCCACCAAGTGGTTATTCCAGCTGTATTCAAACCAGTTAGATTCAGACAAGTTCATGACTCACACTTTCCACAGGAGGCCAGTAGCAGAACTTGTAGGGAGCTCTGTGCACATCTAGCAAGCAGCAGGACTGCTGGGGGTGTGCCCAATCAGATGACATTAGAAGAGATTAATATTAAGGGCAATAAGACACATGTTTTAGTGACACCAACATAGGCAACTCTTGTCCATCAGGTAGGATGCATGCAAGAGAGTGGTCCGGTGATAGGACTGTGGCACGAAGGGGGTCCCACATCTGGGTCTAGTATACCATACCTTTACCCATATCTCTTGGGGTTACTGAGGGGGTCTGTGTATAGTGCTACTGGAGGTGCATGCACTGGCCATAACAATAAAACAAAACTCCTCCAGTAAGATGCTTTTTACCTTCTGGACATTTAGGGTACAGTACTGTGATCTTTGGAGGCCACTGTGCTGTTACTCCCAGAATACATATGAGGCCAGCTTCCAGGCCTTGTCCCCTAGATGTTAGGAAGGCCAGCCATCACTGGTCCATGTGTCAAAATGTCTAAGGCCACCACATTGTCTGAATGGAATCTTGGGGGTTTATTGTAGTCAGTGCTGGTAGCAAGAGACTGTGGTGGCCAAACCCTAGCTTCAACAGTTTCTCTTTAGTTTGTATTTGTAGTTGTGTAGGGGAGGCAGCAATGTGTGTTAGCATGTCTGTGGGGCTCAGTTCCTCCTTTCAGGGCTTCTCATTAAGATGTCTTAGCGCTGTCCATAAGTAGGCTATCCCCATAGACTATTAGTATCTGATGTCAGACCAGATTTTAACAAACCACTGTACCTCTCTGTGAGGCCTTTCCCAGTAGGATTATGTACTACACAAAACTTCCATTTTATCCCTAATTGTTGCACCCATTCTTGTAGTGCATGTCCAGTACAGTGGGTACCTTGATCACTCTCAACTACCTGCGGTCAGCCGTAGGCTGCAAAGAGATGCTCCAGGTCTCTTTTGGTCATTTGCTGGTCTTCACAATGCACAGGAAAAGCAATCAGAAGTCCAGTAGCTGTGTCCACACCAGTCATGACATATCGATACCCTTCTGACACGGGCAGAGGCCCAGTATAGCCTATCTGCCACCGGATGCAGGGTATAGGTCCCTTAGCTGTCATCCCAGGTTGCTATGGAACTCAGTGTAAGTCTCTTTTAGAGAAAACAATGGCTTCTGCTACTAGGCTCTGCTGACTTCTTCAAGGGTTAAAGGCAGGCCTCACTGACAGGCTACAACCCATATTGTCTTCTTCCCTGCATGCATCAAATGTTGATGTAACCATTGGGCCATATCAGAGGAAGGATTTCCTTCTAGCTAATATACCTGGGCCAATTCATCTGCTTCATTGTTTTCTGGGGATGCCCTAAGCAAATGACCTGTCACGTGATATAGTCTGTTTTAGTTTGACCAGAGGCACATAAGTCTTGTCACAACTCTTGCTCCCAAAGAGGTTGGTGACCAACCATCCAGTTTGCATGATACCATATCGGTAGCCACAGGGTCAAGCCCCGATAAATGGCCCAGCTGTCAGTGAAGACAACTATGGGAGAAGGCTCCTGGATGATCATGAGCCATACTGCCCGCAGTTCTGCCTATTGACTGCTCTTCTCACCATCTTCCATCCATATTGTCTCAGTCTTAGGATGGAAAGCTACAGCCCTCCATTTTGGGGGCTGCCCATGGCTGGAACCATCTGTGTACCATGCATCTTCAGATTTAGGAGTTCTCTGCTAGTAGTGGCTCTAAAGTAAATTCTTCCTGCCTTTCACTAGTATATATCACAGGAAGCATTGGAGTTATTCACTAAAGGGGCAAGTAGAGACGGTGCTACACTGCTGCAGGTATGAGCCCCACCTGGCCAGTGTAGGCATCTGTGCCGCTATATCTCTCATCCCTGCTATATCCTTGTCCAGGGCCATAATTTACTGGGTTATAAATGGCATTTTTTTCATGCCTAATTCCTGTAACACCTTTTGGAGTTCAGCATACATCTGCCATCTAGCAGAGGAAGGCCTAATTGGGCCATACAGGGTGAAGTGTGGCCATTACCTACTTGAAAAGTGAATGGATTTCCTGGAGTCTGGTGTGTATTCTGCAGTTGCTGCCACAAAGCAGGATGAGTTATCAGGGAAGCCATCTTTCCCATCTCTGATCCAGACAGAATGATCCCATCCACCCCTACCTTTCAAAAGTGCAGGAGCCAAGCTGAAATGGACTCTGAGAGTTTCTGCCAAAACCAGGAATCCAAATCCACCAGCTCCGCCTGTGTATAGGGGCAGAGCATAGAGTACTCCACCACCTGGAGAGGGTGCTATACATTTCTGGGAGGAACTTATGGTTGCTGCATCTTTATTTTCTTGACTACAACTGGGCAGGATTTCAATAAAGGAGGGATGGGGCCTCTGGCACCACTTCTACCCTCTAGTTCTCCCCTGGCTCCTGCACCATTTCCGGGGCTGATGGCAATTCTCTTGTTCCACAGTGTGCCTCCTCTGCTACATCCTTTACCTTTTCCACAGTGCCTCACAGTGACACTATCTCAGTCTTCAACAGCTCTCTTACCTTCTTGCTTTCTCAGTAACTTGCAGCTGGAATTCTTGCACTGCTTCTTATTCTTCTTGCAGGAGTACATCCTTCTCCTTCAAATCCTGTGCCACTTCTACAGTGCCTGGCAGTGCTGCCATCTCATTCTGCAAAGACTCTTTTACCTCCTCCACAGCACCTTGCAACTTGCATTATTGTGCTTCTCATAGGAGCACATCCTTCTCCTTTATGGCCCTTCTTAACAGTGTGAGAAATAGCCAACCCACAGTTCCCACCACCATGTGGGCACTCTGTTTCTCCAAGGACCTCCCTATTTTGCAAAGGGCCTCCTCTACTGCCTCAGGCATCACCTCTGCTTCCCCCCAGTCGTGGGGAGGAACTCACTCCTCCAGGAGGATCACCACCTCCATCCATGTGCCCACTGGGGGATACCTGGGTATCTCGTCATCCATGGGGAAGATCGCTGAAGCATGCCTCCCCTGAGGACAGCTTATTCCATCTTTCGGTCTGTAGTGAATCCTTCCAACTACATCAGATGTCTCGCTGGAGGGTTTCAGCCCCAGGCAAGTTCTCTCTGGATTAGGTGAGACTGAATAACAACATAACATTAGGGGTAAAGGGTTTAATACAAAGCTTTATGTTCATGGTGGCAAGTCCAGTGCTAGAATCATGTCTGCCTCTAGCAAGTCCTCAATCCATCTCCATCTCTGCCTTCCTAGCAGAGCACCAGGCAGAGCTCTTTATATATTAACATTGACAATAATGGCTCATTGCCAGCAAGTGTGTGATCATGTGCCTATGATTACATCATCAAGTAGATGAGGGTCAGGTAAGGATCCTGGCCATAAGATCTTCCGTTTTCCTTACAACATCTTACTTTAAGTAACTTTATCAAAGAGGCTTTCTCTCACCCTTTCCCCACCACATAAATTCAGTTCCCTAATTACCAACTCTTACAACTTCTTACTTTTCTATCACTTATTACAGTTTACATATTATATCTAAGTTATCTGCTGAATATGTGATTTTCATTGTAGAATATAAACTCTGAGATAAAGGGCTATGTTTGTTTTGTGAATTACTGTAAATTCACTAACTTAGTTCCTAGCACATAATTGGCAATCACAAATGTTTGTCAAGTGAACTTGTGAATGGTGAATTTTATTATCTACTGGCTATCCTCCCTTGAATTTTTGGAAACATTAGCCATCACAAAATTATAAATCCCTGATGCCATTTATCCTGAAGTATGCTAATTTCTTCTGTGAGAAAACAGCTGCATTTCAAATCGAGTCTTGCAGTTTCTTTGGAGAAAGCTGTCACTCTATGATGCCATTGTTACTTGTCTTCCCACCTCATTTCCTGCCTCATTCCCACCTCATTCAAAGTGAATTTTCTTTATGTGCTGTGTAACCAGATAATTCTAAGAATACCCTCTAATTTGGGTGAATTTGTCCAGTTTTACTTTTGTGATATGGTAACAAAATCTTTCTAATTTTCTGTTAATTATTTTTTCTAGTAAATTATGAATTGCATACTAAATTATGAATTGCATTGCAGCACATCTATAGCAAGATTCTGAAATAACTCTCAATAAGAGATCTTCTTCACATGTTGAGTAGGATTTTAAAATATTAATTCCTCCATGTTAAATTAGATCATGAAACTGAAAAATTTGTAGCCCATTATCTCTGTTCTCTATGGAAATGCCTTTACCAGCTTAGGTTTAACAATGTTGTAACAAACTTCAGAGGGCCAGTGGTAGAAGCACTGACATACTCTTTGTCTCCCATAAAATCATAGTTAAAGACATCTATTATGTAAGGATTCAGACCACAAATTTTTCTAGGAGTTAAATTCTAGAAAAGGATTTTTCCCTCCAAGGATCTTGTAGACTTTTAAAGACAGTGAACACTCCCCCATTGTATTCCTCATTTTCTCCTATTTGCCTAGAAACCCTTCTGCTAAATTTATTGTTTCAGTGCAGCTGCAACAAGTTCATCCTAGCTGGTTGCTTAATAATATCTATTTCCCTCCTGCCTGCTGCTTTAACCTTTTTTTTCCCATCATTTATGCATTCATTTACTCATTCTATAAACATATATCTGCTCTTGTTTGTCATGTACCAGCGCTCTTTGGGACACTGTGGATACAGAAACTGAGAGTTCCAGCCCTCAGTAAGTTTATATTTTTGTCTTTGAAAATATGAAAGGTTGTGTTTTGCAAGTTGCCTCAAGCTATTCTTTTGGAACTAAGTGGAAGTAGTATAAATCCTAAATTTAAATAAGTGAATGTGTAATTATGTTTATATAAACATCAGTTTGAAAATGATGTTATTTAGTCAATTTTGATTTTAGTGTGTAGCTATGGTTTTAAAACTCAGTGCTGATTGAATTCATTCTTTCAGTAATTAATACAGCCAAATAATATTCCCACATCCAGAATTTCAGCTCTGATCCTTTCACTAATCTCAGACCTTCAGAGTTTCTCTCTTTTATAGGATCAGATCCAAACTCCTTTGAATGTTTTGTAGCACTTTGTTGCCTAAAATGCCAGAAAGATGTATTTTCAACTATTATTTCTGCTATTTTGGTTCTTTTCCCACATTTTGCTATATTTCTTGAGATATTTTCATTGTTTCTAGGTCTTCTGATTTAGTTTAAAAAATACCCAATTTTTACTTAATGGTATGTATTAGTTACAGTAATGCTCAAATGGAAAAAAAAAATCTCAGAGGCCTAATACAATTTCTTGTTGCTGGTGTTCATAACGATTTGATGACTTTGATGAATAATTGTATGTGTCAATCTGATTGAACCACCAAGTGCCCAGATCTTTGGTCGGATGTGATGTATCTGTGAGAGTGTTATTTTGCATTAAGATGAACATATGAATGTTAGACTGAGTAAAGCAGATTGTCCTCCTTAGTGTGGGTGGCCTTCATCCAATCTGCTGAAGGCCTGAATAGAACAAAAAAACTGATCTTCCAGTGAAGAAGATGGAACTCCTCCTGCCTGAGTGTGCTGGGACTGCAGTCTTTTCCAGCCTTAGGACTGTAGGACTGCAACTGAAACATTGCCTCTGCTTGGGTCTCAAGCCTGCTGGCCTTCAGACTGGAAATTTACCATTGACTTTCCTGGGTCTCACCTAACTCTACCCAAGTTCACACTTAACTCCAAAGGAAATGTAGTCTAGTCATGTTATCTGGGAAAAGGGAAAATAGCTTGGTGATCAGCCCGGACTCTATCCCGTATATCATAGTAAATATCAGGTATGCTGTGATTGTCTTTTCTTTTTGTGCTTTTGCTACCTTTGATGTGGGATCGAGCATTACTTCAATACCAGTATGAGCTGCACTTTATAATTTGTGGTTTGGGGCTGGCAGTGGAGTTCAGTAGGGCTTTTAGGTAATGGTAGTGAAATTCTTTGAGGTAGATCACTCAGCTTGATTTTGTCAAGTCACAAGGAAATAAAAAGTCAGAAGAAAATAAGAAAATAAAAAATAAAAACACAATATACTAAAACTTATGGGATAAATACAGTGAAAGTAGTGCTGAGAAGGAAATATATAGCTATGGATGCTTATCTTAGAAAAAGAAAGGTCTCCAGTTAACAACCTAACTTTACACCTTAAGGAGCTAGAAAACCAAAACGAGCATAAGGAAGGAAATATAGATTATATGAGAGACAAATGGAATAGAGAATGGATAAACAATTGAGAAAATCAGTGAAACCGAGAGTTGGTTCTTCACAAAGATCAACAAAAGTGACTAACCCTGAGCTATATTGAGTAAGAAAAAAATACTCAAAAGAATTAAAATCAGAAGTGAGGGGACATTACAACTAATTCTATAGATATAAAAATGATCGTGAGAATACTATGAACAATTATATGCTAACAAACTGGAGAACCTAGATGAAATGGGTAAATTCCTAGGAACACACCACCTATCAAGAATAAATCATGATGAAATAGAAAATGTGAACAGACTTATAACTAGTAAGGAGATTGAACCAGTAATCAAAACCCTCTAACAAAATCCCAGGAGCAGATGATTTAAAACTGGTGAAAGAAAAACTGGTACCAGTCCTCCTCAAACTCTTCCAAAAAATTGAAGAGGAAAGGAGCACTTCCAAACTCATTCTATGAGAGCAGCATTACCCTGATATTGAAGCTAGACAAAAAAAATGGTAAGAAAACTACAGACCAATATCCCTAGTTATATTGATGCAAAAATCCTTAACAAAATACTAGCAAAGAAAATTCAGTGGCACATTAAAAGTATTATATACTATGACCAAGTGGAATTTACTCCTGAAATGCAAGAATGGTTTAACATCTGCAAATCAGTGTAATGCACCTCATTACCAGAATACAGAAAAAAAACCCCACATGATCATCACAATTGATGCAGAAAAAGCATTTGACAATATTCAGCACCTTTTTTGGTAAGACATTAAAAAAAACTATGAATAGAAAGAAACTACTTCAGTGTAATAAAGGCCATATATGAAAAGCCAACTCTGACACCATAGACAGAAAGCTTTTCCTCTAAGATCTGGAACACAACAAGAATGCCTACTTTTCTCACTTTTATTCAACGTAGTATAGGAAGTCCTAACCAGATAAATTAGGCAAGAAAAGACATCTAATTTGAAAGGAAGAAGTAAAATTACCTCTGTGCACAGATAACATGATCTTACATGTAGAAAAACCTAAAAATTCCACCAAAAAAAGAGAGAAAACCTGTAGAACTACAAAAAGAATGGTGGTTGCCCAGAGGCTGATAGAAAGGAAAATGCAGGAGTTTTAATAGGTAAAGTTTTGGTTTTAAAAGGTGGGAAGAGTTCTGGAGATTGGTTGTACAACAGTGTGAATATATCTAAAACTACTGAACAGTTAAATTTGGTATAAATGGTTACCTTTATGTTATGTGCAGTCTATCACAATTAAAATAATTTTTTTAAACTGCAAAAATTAGTTCCTTTTATGTTTTTTTTTTTGAGGGCATCTCTCATATTTATTGATCAAATGGTTGTTAACAACAATAAAATTCAGTATAGGGGGGTCAATGCTCAATGTACAATCTTTAATCCATCTCAAGCCTAATTCTCGTCAGTCTCCAATCTTCTGAAGCATAACAAACAAGTTCTTACATGGTGAACGAATTCTTACATAGTGAATAAATTCTTACATGGTGAACTGTACAAGGGCATTCATCACAGAAACTTTCGGTTTTGATCACGCATTATGAACTATAAACAATCAGGTCAAATATGAATATTCGTTTGATTTTTATACTTGATTTATATGTTGATCCCACATTTCTCCCTTTATTATTATTATTATTTTTATTTTATTATTTATTTATTTATTTATTATTTTTTTTGAGAGGGCATCTCTCATATTTATTGATCAAATGGTTGTTAACAACAGTAAAATTCAGTATAGGAGGGTCAACGCTCAATGTACAATCATTAATCCATCTCAAGCCTAATTCTCATCAGTCTCCAATCTTCTGAAGCATAACGAACAAGTTCTTACATGGTGAACGAATTCTTACATGGTGAATAAATTCTTACATGGTGAACAGTACAAGGGCATTCATCACAGAAACTTTTGGTTTTGATCATGCATTATGACCTATAAACAATCAGGTCAAATATGAATATTCGTTTGATTTTTGTACTTGATTTATATGTTGATCCCACATTTCTCCTATTATTATTATTATTTTTATTTTTAATAAAATGCTGAAGTGGTAGGTAGATGCAAGATAAAGGTAGAAAACATAGTTTAGTGCTGTAAGACGGCAAATGTAGATGATCAGATGATCAGGTGTGTGCCTATGGACTAAGTATTAATCCAGGCTAGACAAGGGCAGCAAGACATCCACGGATGCAGAAGATTTCTCTCAAAGCAGGGGGGGTGAGGTTCTGAGCCTCACCTCTGTTGATCCCCAAATTCTCACCTGATGGCCCCCCTGCGACTGTGCCTGTCTTAGGTTGTTCCTCCCTTGAGGAATCTTACCCGTCTCTGGCTAACCAGTCATCTTCCGGGGCCATACAGGGAAATGTAAAGTTGGTAAGTGAGAGAGAAGCCATATTGTTTGCAAAGGTTAACTTTTTACTTCTTTGCAGATTTATGCCCTGTGGCTTCTATGCCCAGCACTTGTCTCGAGGTATCTTTACCACCTGGAGGAATTATGATACTCGGTAAATTCGATATGAGGCACGAATTCTATTTAAGGGTTGTAATTAGGAAGGAAGAAGAAAAGCTATAGATGTAGCATATGAAGGAAACATGGGAGGATTGATTATTTCTTTGACATATCTTCTTGTATAGTACCTTAACTATGTATAGGTTTTAAACTACTAACTAATTTGCACACACATATTAACATAATAGGAATACGGTGACATAAACAAAGCAAATCTATAATTACCATCCATCTCCAGTGAAGCCAAGAAAACCATTTAGGCACCCTAGGCATTTGTGAAAATTTATCTATGATATGATGGATATTGTCCAACTGTACTTGAACCATCAGACAAATTAAAGCAGCCCATTTCTGGGATCTGTTCACATCCCATATGTTCTTTTAACCATAGATAGTCTATAGTCAGATTTTGGAGTGCTACAATTTGCACCCCTCCCAACTCCTGGTTGAGTTCCAACAGTACAGATCCGGTCAAATTCGTTGTCTCACTGTATGCACATGCCAACCTAGACATCTCCCTCCTCATTCCTATGGCAAGTCCAGGAGATGGTGGGCTGGATGCAGCCCCAACTGCAGCATCGTCCGGATACTGTGGAGGCTTTTTGATGATCATCCCCCGGCACAAGTCCTCCAGAGAGTGCTGATGCCGGCAGCTCCTCCTCATATCATATCTTAGTTCATTTTCTGGGTATCCAAGCTAGGCCTTGATCTTCTGCATAGAAACAAACAGACCCTTTGCCCACACTTTGACATGCCCTCTATACCACTGTGCAGAACTCATTGGAGGTCAGCACACAGTAACTGCTTTTTTTTTTTTTTTAATTAAGAGAAAGGAATATTATCAGAAAAGAGTACCTCCATAGCTGATCATCTGACACCCTTTAAGTGATCAACATTAAGGATATTTAAAGCATGCGTTGATCTTTGATTTACCAATAGTTTTATCCTGTCAAGGAGTAATCCCCCTTTTCTTTCTTTCTTTCTTTTTCTTTTTTTTTTTTTAATTTTTAATCTACACTTACATGAAGAATACTATGTTTACTATGCTCTCCCCTATATCAGGTCCCCCCTAACAACCACATTACGGTTACTGTCCATCAGCTTAGCAAAATGTTGTAGAGTCACTACTTGTCCTCTCTGTGTTGTGCAGCCCACCCTCCCCTTTCTCCCTCCCCCCCATGCATGCTAATCTTAATACCCCCCTTCTTCTTCCCCCCCTTATCCCTCCCTGCCCACTCATCCTCCCCAGTTCCTTTCCCTTTGGTACCTGTTAGTCCATTTTTGGGTTCTGTAATTCCGCTGCTGTTTTGTTCCTTCAGTTTTTCCTTTGTTCCTATACTCCTCAGATGAGTGAAATCATTTGGTATTTCTCTTTCTCTGCTTGGCTTATTTCACTGAGCATAATACTCTCCAGCTCCATCCATGTTGCTGCAAATGGTTGGATTTTTCCACTTCTTATGGCTGAGTAGTATTCCATTGTGCATATGTACCACATCTTCTTTATCCATTCATCTACCAATGGACATTTAGGTTGCTTCCAATTCTTGGCTATTGTAAATAGTGCTGTGATAAACATAGGGGTGCATCTGTCTTTCTCAAATTTGATTGCTGCGTTCTTAGGGTAAATTCCTAGGAGTGGAATTCCTGGGTCAAACGGTAGGTCTGTTTTGAGCATTTTGATGAACATCCATACTGCTTTCCACAATGGTTGAACTAATTTACATTCCCACCAGCAGTGTAGGAAGGTTCCCCTTTCTCCACAGCCTCGCCAACATTTGTTGTTGTTTGTCTTTTGGATGGCAGCTATCCTTACTGGTGTGAGGTGATACCTCATTGTAGTTTTAATTTGCATTTCTCTGGTAATTAGCGATATGGAGCATCTTTTCATGTGTCTCTTGGCCATCTGTATTTCTTTTTTGGAGAACTGTCTGTTCAGTTCCTCTGCCCATTTTTTAATTGGGTTATTTGTTTTTTGTTTGTTGAGGCGTGTGAGCTCTTTATATATTCTGGACGTCAAGCCTTTATCAGATCTGTCATTTTCAAATATATTCTCCCATACTGTAGGGTTCCTTTTTGTTCTATTGATGGGGTCTTTCGCTGTACAGAAGCTTTTCAGCTTAATGTAGTCCCACTTGCTCATTTTTGCTGTTGTTTTCCTTGCCCGGGGAGATATGTTCAAGAAGAAGTCACTCATGTTTATGTCTAAGAGGTTTTTGCCTATGTTTTTTTCCAAGAGTTTAATGGTTTCATGACTTACATTCAGGTCTTTGATCCATTTTGAGTTTACCTTTGTATATGGGGTTAGACAATGGTCCAGTTTCATTCTCCTACATGTAGCTGTCCAGTTTTGCCAGCACCATCTGTTGAAGAGACTGTCATTTTGCCATTGTATGTCCATGGCACCTTTATCAAATATTAATTGACCATATATGTTTGGGTTAATTTCTGGGGTATCCTATCTGTTCCACTGGTCTGTGGCTCTGTTCTTGTGCCAGTACCAAATTGTCTTGATTACTATGGCTTTGTAGTAGAGCTTGAAGTTGGGGAGTGAGATCCCCCCTACTTTATTCTTCTTTTTCAGGATTGCTTTGGCTATTCGGGGTCTTTGGTGTTTCCATATGAATTTTTGAATTATTTGTTCCAATTCATTGAAGAATGTTGCTGGTAATTTGAGAGGGATTGCATCAAATCTGTATATTACTTTGGGCAGGAGGCCATTTTGACGATATTAATTCTTCCTAGCCATGAGCATGGGATGAGTTTCCATTTATTAGTGTCCCCTTTAATTTCTCTTAAGAGTGACTTGTAGTTTTCAGAGTATAAGTCTTTCACTTCTTTGGTTAGGTTTATTCCTAGGTATTTTATTCTTTTTGATGCAATGGTGAATGGAATTGTTTTCCTGATTTCTCTTTCTATTGATTCATTGTTAGTGTATAGGAAAGCTACAGATTTCTGTGTGTTAATTTTGTATCCTGCAACTTTGCTGTATTCCGATATCAGTTCTAGTAGTTTTGGAGTGGAGTCTTTAGGGTTTTTTATGTACAGTATCATATCATCTGCAAATAGTGACAGTTTAACTTCTTCTTTACCAATCTTGATTCTTTGTATTTCTTTGTTTTGTCTGATTGCCGTGGCTAGGACCTCCAGTACTATGTTAAATAACAGTGGGGAGAGTGGGCATCCCTGTCTGGTTCCCGATCTCAGACGAAATGCTTTCAGCTTCTCGCTGTTCAGTATAATGCTGGCTGTGGGTTTATCATATATGGCCTTTATTATGTTGAGGTACTTGCCCTCTATTCCCATTTTGCTGAGAGTTTTTATCATGAATGGATGTTGAATTTTGTCAAATGCTTTTTCAGCATCTATGGAGATGATCATGTGGTTTTTGTCTTTCTTTTTGTTGATGTGGTGGATGATGTTGATGGATTTTCGAATGTTGTACCATCCTTGCATCCCTGGGATGAACCCCTCTTGGTCATGGTGTATGATCCTTTTGATATACTGTTGAATTCTGTTTGCTAATATTTTATTGAGTATTTTTGCATCTACATTCATCAGGGATATTGGTCTGTAATTTTCTTTTTTGGTGGGGTCTTTGCCTGGTTTTGGTATTAGGGTGATGTTGGCCTCATAGAATGAGTTTGGGAGTATTCCCTCTTCTTCTATTTTGTGGAACACTTTAAGGAGAATGGATATTATGTCTTCTCTGTGTGTCTGATAAAATTCCGAGGTAAATCCGTCCGGCCCCGGGGATTTGTTCTTGGGTAGTTTTTTGATTACTGTTTCAATTTCTTTGCTCATAATTGGTTTGTTTAACTTTTGTGTTTCTTCCTTGGTCAGTCTTGGGAGGTTGTATTTTTCTAGGAAGTTGTCCATTTCTTCTAGGTTTTCCAGCTTGTTGGCATATAGGTTTTCATAGTAGTCTTTAATAATTCTTTGTATTTCTGTGGAGTCTGTCGTGATTTTTCCATTCTCATTTCTGATTATGTTGATTTGTGTTGACTCTCCTTTTCCCTTAATAAGTTGGGCTAGAGGCTTATCTATTTTGTTTATTTTCTCGAAGAACCAGCTCTTGGTTTCGTTGATTTTTGCTATTGTTTTATTCTTCTCAATTTTGTTTATTTCTTCTCTGATCTTTATTATGTCCCTCCTTCTGCTGACTTTAGGCCTCATTTGTTCTTCTTTTTCCAGGTTCGATAATTGTGATGTTGGACTATTCATTTGGGATTGTTCTTCCTTCTTCAAGTGTGCCTGGATTGCTATATACTTTCCTCTTAAGACTGCTTTCGCTGCATCCCACAGAAGTTGGGGGTTAGTGTTGTTGTTGTCATTTGTTTCTATATATTCCTTGATCTCTATTTTGATTTGTTCATTGATCCATTGATTATTTAGTTGCATGTTGTTAAGCCTCCATGTTTTTGTGAGCCTTTTTATTTTCTTTGTAGAATTTATTTCTACTTTCATACCTTTGTGGTCTGAAAAATTGGTTGGTAGAATTTCACTATTTTGGAATTTACTGAGGCTCTTTTTGTGAGCTAGTATGTGGTGTATTCTGGAGAATGTTCCATGTGCACTTGAGAAGAATGTATATCCTGTTGCTTTTGGATGTAGAGTTCTATAGATGTCTATTAGGTCCATCTGTTCTAGTGTGTTGTTCAGTGCCTGTGTGTCTTTACTTATTTTCTGCCCGGTGGATCTATCCTTTGGGGTGAGTTGTGTGTTGAAGTCTCCTACAATGAATGCATTGCAGTCTATTTCCCTCTTTAGTTCTGTTAGTATTTGCTTCACATATGCTGGTGCTCCTGTATTGGGTGCATATATATTTAGAATGGTTTATCCTCTTGTTGGACTGAGCCCTTTATCATTATGTAGTATCCTTCTTTATCTCTTGTTACTTTCTTTGTTTTGAAGTCTATTTTGTCTGATATTAGTACTGCAACCCCTGCTTTCTTCTCACTGTTGTTTGCCTGAAATATGTTTTTCCATCCCTTGACTTTTAGTCTATGCTTATCTTTGGGTTTAAGGTGAGTTTCTTGTAAGCAGCATATAGATGGGTCTTGCTTTTTTATCCATTCTATTACTCTGTGTCTTTTGATTGGTGCATTAAGTCCATTTACATTTAGGGTGACTATTGAGAAATATGTACTTATTGCCATTGCAGGCTTTAGATTCGTGGTTACCAAAGGTTCAAGGTTAGCTTCTTTAGTATCTTACTGCCTAACTTAGCTCGCTTATTGAGCTGTTATATACACTGTCTGGAGATTCTTTTCTTCTCTCCCTTCTTATTCCTCCTCCTCCATTCTTCATAAGTTGTGTGTTTTGTTCTGTGCTCTTTTTAGGCGTGCTCCCATTTAGAGCAGTCCCTGTAGGATGCCCTGTAGAGGTGGTTTGTGGGAAGCAAATTCCCTCAGCTTTTGATAGTCTGGGAATTTTTTAATCCCGCCATCATATTTAAATGATAGTCGTGCTGGATACAGTATCCTTGGTTCAAGGCCCTTCTGTTTCATTGCATTAAGTATATCATGCCATTTTCTTCTGGCCTGTAGGGTTTCTGTCGAGAAGTCTGATGTTAGCCTGATGGGTTTTCCTTTATAGGTGACCTTTTTCTCTCTAGCTGCCTTTAAAACTCTTTCCTTGTCCTTGATCCTTGCCATTTTAATTACTATGTGTCTTGGTGTTGTCCTCCTTGGATCCTTTCTGTTGGGAGTTCTGTGTAATTCCATGGTCTGTTCGATTATTTCCTCCCCCAGTTTAGGGAAGTTTTCAGCAATTATTTCTTCAAAGAGACTTTCTATCCCTTTTCCTCTTTCTTCTTCTTCTGGTACCCCTATAATACGAATATTATTCCTTTTGGCTTGGTCACATATTTCTCTTAGTGTTGTTTCATTCCTGGAGATCCTTTTATCTCTCTCTATGTCAGCTTCTATACGTTCCTGTTCTCTGGCTTCTATTCCTTCAATGGCCTCTTGCATCTTATCCATTCTGCTTATAAATCCTTCCAGGGATTGTTTCACTTCTGTGATGTCCTTCCTGACATCTGTGATCTCCTTCTGGACTTCATCCCACTGCTCTTGCATTTTTCTCTGCATCTCATCCCACTGCTCTTGCATTTTTCTCTGCATCTCATCCCATTGTCCTTGCAATTTTCTCTGCATCTATGTCAGCATGTTCATGATTTTTATTTTGAATTCTTTTTCAGGAGGACTAGTTAGGTCTGTCTCCCTCTCAGGTGTTGTCTCTGTGATCTTTGTCTGCCTGTAGTTTTGCCTTTTCATGGTGATAGAGATAGTTTGTCGAGCTGGTACAAGTGATCGTTGGAAGAGCTTCCCTTCTTGTTGGTTTGTGGCCCTCTCCTGGGAGAATAGTGACATCTAGTGGCTTGTGCTTGGCAGCTGTGCACAGACAGGGCTTCTGCTTCCTGCCCAGTTGCTATGGGGTTTATCTCCGCTGTTGCTGTGGGCTTGGCCTGGCTGGGGCTGTTCCTTCAAAATGGTGGAGCCCTGTTGGAGGGGGAGCGGCCGGGAGGCTATTTATCTCTGTATGGGGCCTCTGTGTTCCCTGCTGCCCAGGGGGTTAGAGTGCCCAGAGATCCCCAGATTCCCTGCCTCTGGTCTAAGTGATCTGTCCTGCCCCTTTAAGACTTCCAAAAAGCACTCTCCAAACCAAAACAACAACAGCAACAATGAGAGAGGGAACAGAAAGAAAAAAAAAGGAAAAAACACGTGATTTTTTTTTTTTTGTCCTCAGGTGCCAGTCCCAGGCACCCGCTCACTGGTCCTGCTGCCCTGTCTCCCTAGCACCAGGGTCCCTGTCCTTTCAAGGCTTCCATAAAGCACCCACCCACCGGTCCCGCAGGGAAAGAACTCTCAATATTCTTTGTCCTCAGGCACTGGTCCCAGGCACCCGATCACCAATCCCGCCGCCCTGCCTCCCTAGCACTGGGGTCCCTGTCCCTTTAAGGCTTCCAAAAAGCACTCTCCAAAAAGAGAGAAAAAAAGGGGAAAAATGCGCGATTTCCTCCGTCCTCAGGTGCCGGTCTCAGGCACCCGCCCACTGGTCCCACAGGGAAAAACGCGGAATATTCTTTGTCCTCAGGTGCCGGTCCCAGGCACCCGCTCACCAGTCCCACCGCCCTGCCTCCCTAGCACCGGGGTCCCTGTCTCTTTTAGGCTTCCAAAAAGCACTCGCAAAAAAGAGAAAAAAAAAAAGGGGAAAAACGCGCGATCCTCCGTCCTCAGGCGCCGGTCTCAGGCACCCACCCGCCGGTCCTGCAGGGAGAAACGCGGGATATTCTTTTTCCTCAGGTGCCGGTCCCAGGCACCTGCTCACCGGTCCCGCCACCCTGCCTCCATAGCAACGGGGCCCTGTCCCTTTAAGGCTTCCAAAAAGCACTTGCCAAAAGAAAACCGCTCCGGTTTCTTTCGACCCGCTGGGAGCCGGGGGGGAGGGGCGCTTGGGTCCCGCCGGGCCGGGGCTTGTATCTTACCCCCTTCGCAAGGCGCTGGGTTCTTGCAGGTGTGGATGTGGTCGGGATGTTGTCCTGTGTCCTGTGGTCTCTATTTTAGGAAGATTTTTCTTTGTTATATTTTCATAGCTCTATGTGTTTTTGGGAGGAGATTTCCACTGTTCTACTCACGCCGCCATCCTGGCTCCGCCCCGCTCCTTTTATGTTTTATACCCCATTATCAGTCCTCTCAAAACTCCAGTGCAGGCATTATCTTATATCTTCCTTTAAGAAATGGTATTTGACAAACCTTTCAAGAGGTTTGAAAATGATGCTGTTAACCATATTTGTGATTTCTTTCCATTGCTTTATCAATAAACATATAATAATAATACAGTGGGGTAAGATTAAGGGATAGCATGGTATAGTGATGTAAAATTCTGGATTATAATCTTGTTTCATATTTCCAATTGTGACTTTGGCCAAGTCTTTAAATCATTTTTCAGTTTGTTGATTCAAAGTAATAATGCCTTCCTATTCATGTCCTGCAATGATTAAATTAGCTAGTTCCTTTACATAAATATACGGTCATAGTCAAAGAACTTTAGAGAAGAAACAAACTTTCAAGGTAAAGGATTTTATAAACTTTATTCTGAAGCTTTGTCAACTACTTCTGAAGGAAAGTTACGAAGAACTGTAATACAGAAAACAAATAATATTGGGTTGCTCTGGTTGAAGTAAGAGTAGGGTCCATAGAGACTGCTGCCTGTTTGGTTTCCCCTCAGTTTTTCCCTGAGAGCCCAATATACCAGAGCTCAAACAAAGCACTGAGAAAATACTTTTTAAACAAATCAGTTATTAAGAAACTAGAGTATGTGTTAATTTTGAAGAAGATAGGGGCTTAATATTCATTATTATGGCTGTTACTGTTTTATGCATTTCTATTTTACTAATTGTCATTGATAGTAAAGCAAAACACATTTTACTACATTATATATATATCATGGAAGGCTCTTAAAACTTTTAGAAAATGAAGCTTTTAGGGCTACTAACAATAAGCATTTTGTAAATGTACTGATTCCTGTGCCAATAAGTAAAAGTTAAAAAAATAAACCTACCTATTGTTATTGAGTCAAATGATCCCTTTATATTTACTTCCTATCCAGTTAGACCTCTTTTTTATGATTCAGAGAGCTCAACCTCAGATGACAACATGCAGCATTTTTTGTGTTGTCTTTGCCATAAGCAGTGGTATGAACACACTTTTTAATATAGAATGTTCATATTATGGTAGACTGCTGATTTTAAAAAAGACATGCATTTCCAAAGTAAACTTTAGAGTTGTAGCCAGTGAAGAAATTAAGGCTAACTGGCCCACATATTCATGTAAAATTTTGATTTCATTACAAGGTGTTCTAACCATATTCTGATGCTTCCTCTTTTATTATTATTATTATTATTATATATTTTTTGTGTCATTAACCTACAACTACATGAAGAACATTATGTTTACTAGGCTCCGCCCTTCACCAAGTCCCCCCGACAAACCCCATTACAGTCACTGTCCATCAGCATAGTAAGATGCTGTAGAATCACTACTTGTCTTTTCTGTGTTGCACAGCTCTCCCCGTGCCCCCCCCACATTATACATGCTAATCATAATGCCCCCCATTTTTCCCCCACCCTTTCCCTCCCTTCCCACCCATCCTCCCCAGTCCCTTTCCCTTTGGTAACTGTTAGTCCATTTTGGGTTCTGTGATTCTGCTGCTGTTTTGTTCCTTCAGTTTTTCTTTGTTCTTATACTCCACGTATGAGTAAAATCATTTCGTACTTGTCTTTCTCCACCTGGCTTATTTCACTGAGCATAATACCCTCTAGCTCCATCCATGTTGTTGCAAATGGTAGGATTTGTTTTCTTCTTATGGCTGAATAATATTCTATTGTGTATATGTACCACATCTTCTTTATCCATTCATCTACTGATGGACACTTAGGTTGCTTCCATTTCTTGGCTTTTGTAAATAGTGCTGCAATAAACATGGGGTGCATCTGTGTTTTTCAAACTGGGCTGCTGTATTCTTAGCGTAAATTCCTAGACGTGGAATTCCTGGGTCAAATGGTATTTCTATTTTGTGATGCTTCCTTTTTTAAAAGAGCTTTATTGATACATTATTTGCACTTGTTCAAGTTCACCTATTAAATGTGTGAAAGTCAGTGGGCTTTAATATATTTACAGAGTTGTGCAACCATTACCATATTTCAATTTTAGAATATTTTCATCACCCTTCCAAAATACCTTGTACCCATTAACCCTTTCTTCCCACTCCTTTCCCTAGAGAATCACTTTTCTATTTTTCATTTCTATGGATTTGCCTATTTCTTTTAAAAGGTAGCATATAATATGTGGTCTTTTATTATTGGCTTCCTAGCATTTGTTTATCTTGTAACAAATTAGTACTCCATGCTCTTTCTTTGATAAATAATATTCCATTGTATGGATATTACACATTTTGTTTATCCATTCATCAGTTGATTGACATTTGGATTGTTTCCACTTTTTGGCTATTATGAAAAATGTTTCTTGAATTGTTTGTATGGACATCTGTTCTCATTTCCTTTGGATAGATATCTAGTGGTAGAATTCCTGGGTCATAGGATAATTCTATTTTTAACATTCTGAAGAGCTGCCACCCTATTTTCCAAAATGCTGCATTAATTTATATTCCCACCAGCAATGTATGAAAGTTCCAGTTTCTCTACATTCTCCCAACACTTGTTGTCTCTTTTTGTTTGTAGCCATTCTGGTGGGTATAGTTCACTATCTGGTAAATCCAGTGTTTCTTGAGCAGACCCATACAGGCCTATAGATATGTTCTGGGGGATCTAAGAATTTTCTCTCATAATTTACTTTTTTAAAAAAAATTTCCATGTTGATGCTAACATTGAAAAAAAAGCAGTGGAACGATACTGTAATAAATCATTTGGGTGACTGACCACCCTATAAGCAAGGACTGCCATACTATTTCACTGTTCACATTTAGCTGGTACTTAAAAGTCCATTGGCATCAAGAAATAAAACTTGGAATTTTTCATATGCTAATGGGAATAGAGGAGGAATAATTATATAAATTATGTATTTCTGCCAGGAGGCAGCCAAATTTTATTTTGCTTCTATTTATGCTGTAGGGAGCAGAACTATTTGAATATAGAGAAATGGCTAAATAATTGAGTCATCACAGCATTAAGGAATGATAAAAGCAAAAGAACTTAATCTATAGCAGTGACCCTGATTACAATAACTATCATATTTGACTTTTTTAGCTGTGATTTGATTTTAATAAAAGACTATTATGGTGAATGGTGATACAACTCTTTTTCTTTGTGTTTTTTCTTTTTTTGGTGTTTATATAAAAATTATTTTGGTTTATAATTATAAAATTCCAGTTGTATGTTTATACACTTAAAAGCAATATTGTACTTAAAAAGTAACTTAAACAAACATTTAGGAATCATGATGATTTGTTTCTGTATCTTTAGGTTTCATGCCATTGGCTCTTTGTTTTTAGTTAGGCCTATATGCTGTGTCCTGTGAGATTATATTTTAAATCAAGTTTGTATTTTCACTTATTTAAAGCATAATTTAAGTAATGTTGTTAATTATTTATATTAAAAGCTATCCTACTATAAAGAAGGTATTGAGAAATGATTTGTAAAAGTACATTAACACATTTTTCACAATTTTGTTTTATTTTCACTTTTATGATAACTTTTAATTCCACAGATAATCAATATGCATTTCCAAGGCTTTTGGCTATATTTGGGTCTTTTAGTAATCTCAGTTAATGCAGAATTTATGGATGATGGTGTTGAGATGGAAGACTTTGAGGAAAATTCAAAAGAAATTGATGCTAATGAAGGTGAACTCTCCTCAGAGGTAAGGTTATTGAAAAATGAGATGTAAATTATTCCTTTATAGGGTATGCAGTAGTGACTGATCTCTTAAGATTCACTTCAGTTCTACTGGTCTTCATTTTCTAAATAAATAGAAAAACACTGCATTTTTCCTATATTTGTTTCTGTGTTTTTTAGAGTGCTCATGTCCCACAGAAATTTGTGTATGACACCTAACAGTTTTATTACCAAATAAACATGAGGAAGGTTTTTGCAATTGAAATAGGGGTTCATTAGTAGGCTAAAGAGGACTGAGTTCTTCCAGTTTTCAGTCTTATTTCTGACACTGCCAACTCTCCTCAGGTAAGAGAAAAGGTGGTATAGCTTGTAGTTTACCTAGAATTGCAGTAAGTAGCTTTTTAAAATTTATCTGAGGAAAGAAATGTTTAAGAGGAGGATGAACTAGAAAGGGAAGTGATGATGAGGTAGGCATTCAGTAAGGCTCGCCTGTGTTACTGTCCTAGAATTGCTAAGATGTGGTGACTAACAGAAGTCTGAAAAACTTCCCAGAGATTTTTGTACATCTTGACAATCCATAAGAGCTTTTACATTGACAGATAATCAGATCTAAAACTGGGACAACCAGAACATTTTTTTTCAGAAATATTTTGGTGGTGAGAAAGCATCAATTACATTTACTAGCCACTGCTCAAAGGGCCAAGGAGAATAATATATATTTATAGAATCCTTTGCCTCACTTCCTTTTGGAGTTTTTATTTGCCTATGTAAGTGTTGTTCAGCTGATGGAAGTGAATATTCTTTCTCTGGTTGAATATTAAGCTCCCCAGGACATTACTTTCAAAACTTTGTTCTATGATCCACAGAAAGTAAGCAATCAAAGTGCTAATGGCTGACTTAGATGCAGCTACCACAAGGGCCTCTGAGGTTATACTTCAAAAGGATTGGCAGATGGCCACCACTCTTAACTGTACTTGGGGATAATTTGAAAAGATGGTAAGGAGTAGGAAAGAACAATTTTTGATGCTTCTAATTTGATAGCACAAGTAATGTAATAGGTAAAGTATAAATAAAAGGCAAAATCAAGTGCTGGTGATTAAAAGGGTGCTCTAACAGAAGGAAGCCTCCTGTAACACCACTGACCCTATTGCCAATCCATGAAAATATGGAGAATAGTAAGGTTGTAATTGAGTAAACTTCATAGAAGATTAGTAACTGTGAGAGCAGGGTCTTGATCCTGTTAGTAATTATTGAATTTTAATTACTTATTTTCCTCCCTTAGGCAGGGTAGGAGATGTGAAAATAGAAATAGTATTGCTGCATCCTTTTTTCTAAAGGCTGAAAGAAAAAAAATCTCCTAATTAACCAAATAGACAAAATCAGAAAAGCTGATTCAGAAAGGACCTAGACTGGCCTGTTGAACAAAATCATTCATCATCAACTCAAACTACATTTTAATGATTTGTCAATAAGTTACCTTTAGGCTTTTAAATTATTTTGTTGGTGTGTTCTATATAGTGTAGTGGTTAAGTTGTATGTACTTTGGAGCCAGATAGCCTGGCCTCATATCTACAAGTGTCTTAACTGTGTGACATGAGTAAGTTACTTTGCCTCTCTCCTACAGTTTTATCATATGTGAAATGGATAAAATAATAGTACTTCTCTCAGACGTATGAGGATTGAAAGACCCACCATATTCCCACCATTGCCACATCATCATTATCATCATCACAGCAGCTCACACTGCCATGGCACTTGGAATAGTGCTTTGCAGATAATGGCTTTGCAGTGCTCTCTCTCTCTCTGTTGATCCTTTTCTTCTCTGGGTTCCTAATCTCTCAAAATGGTATCATCCTCCTCTAGATGTGTAATGTGAAATAAGGGTTAATTTTAAACTAGCCCACAGGCTTACAGGGTTTTTCATCTTTCTTGATTTTGGTCATGCCATTTCCTTTGTTTCTAACAAATTTTATCTCCAAATATTGTCACTGTTAGAGTTCTTTCAAGGCCATGTCAACTGTGCCATGAGGCCTTCTCTAATGACTTCTTCCCATTCCTCCTGTATTAGAAGGCATCAGTGTATTCTCTTTGCACAGATAGTACTTTTCCTCCATCATTGTATCTCTTATATTCTCTTGTATCTTATCACTGATAGAATACAAGGTTTTGACATGAGACCAGGTCAGTTTATCTAAATTACCTGTGTGTACAATATACATACTAGGTTCTGAACCAGTGAGATCATTTCAAATATTTGTGAAGATGAACAATTTTAGACTCTTAAAAATCTATTTATTTTCTAGATTAAATACAAGACACCTCAACCTATAGGAGAAGTATATTTTACAGAAACTTTTGATAGTGGAAGGTTGACTGGGTGAGTATTCATTCAAGAAAATGCTTGAATTGATTAGCTTTTTTGAAGTTACTGGTTATTGCCCTATGAAAATGTCCTTTACTACAGAATTATAAAAAATGTTGATGTGCTTTATTTGACAATGTTTAGCCAGGACCTTAACACATTCTGTTACTGATAGAAATGTTTAATTCAGTTATTCATTTATATTAAAGAAAATACAAATGAATTATAAAAGTAAAGTGAAAATTTATAACATGTCTTCATTCCTTAGGACAGATATTAATATTTAATTATAGATGACAAATTCAAGTTACTCTTCCATGCTCAATAATGGTTAAGGCAATAAAAGTTATTATTTGTTGATTATTACATGCTAGACACTGTCCTAAGCAGGTTGCTAAGTACTATCTTTACCTCCATTTTACAGGTGAGGAAACTGAGACTTAATGTATCTTTCCTATGGCCCTATAGCTAGTAAATTGCAGATACCAAATTTGAGTTAACTCTAGCCTTGAGGATTATATGTATGCAACCTTATTTAGTCTCTAAGTATTTATTTGTTTTTGAATGAGAAGTGACTGTTGTGTAATCTTTTGTTGTGTATCTAATATGTATTGTAACTAAATTGCTGGTTTTTACTTGTAATGATATATATTTGCTTTCACCTTTATTTGTAGGTGGGTTTTATCAAAAGCAAAGAAAGATGATACAGATGTGGAGATTTCTATATATGATGGTAAAATATTTATTTAAATACTCTATATAGCCAGTATGACCCAGAGTTCACCAGCTTTTAAGATTGTATTTCTGTTAAATTTATGGGCTCTGAGGCCCCATCTGGCTTCACAATAGAATGTTCAGTCTTTTATCTTGTCTGCTTTCCTCTATTTCTGGAAGTCCCTGGCTGATCCATACTGAAGCCACCACCCACTTTTCTAACACTGAAAAGCTGGATTTTCACTGCACCACAGTGAGCCATTGCATTTCCTGAAGTTGCACTTCTAAGGCTGCTATTGCAGCATCCCAAGCATGGGCACACCTCGATCAAGTTATGACTGTGGTTAGATTCTCCTTGCAGAAGGATAATTTATGAGAGCTACAAATATCTGTGGCTCCTTCTGGAGCCCACATTCCTAGTCTTACATCCATTATAATTGGGTCTCTGGTAGGATTATCTTCAGGCTTTGCTATTAGGAGAACTGTCCCATATGCAAGGGTCATCTTTTCTTCCCTGGACTTTCCTGGAGTATGACAAAAGAATCTCTTCCTCCTCCTCAATTGTTATATCCTAAAGCAAGGTCAGCTTCTTCTCAAAGTGGTAGTGGGAATTTTCTCTCTAAGGGGACCTCATATCTGTAAGGATGTGACCTCACACTCAGACCCCAACAGGCAGTTATATGAGAACAGTAGATAACAGCATATGTAGAATGTCAGATTACTTGCTTTTCATAGTTTGTTTTTGCATGTCTTCCTTTGCAGTGTTCTCCATCCCAACAAATGCTTATGTACTCCAAAAATATTCTACAATATACAAAAACAAGCAATACAGCATCTGATCTAAATCCTTTTAGAGAAAAGAATAATTTTCCCTAGGGAAGCAGGTAGTCTGCAGAGATAGAACATTACTTAAAATATACCCACAGAAATACACATTATCAAACAGAATGCTTGGCTTAAAACATATATGTTTAGGTTACTTTACAATTTTTTTTGCCCAAGAACATTGGGCAGATACTTGCTTAACATTCATATTTTAGAAGAATTCATTGATGGGGAGTTACCCTAAAAATTAAGATACGGTCTTGTCTTATGAGTGAGTTTGTCTCTAATTATTGCTGGACAAAAGTGGCTTTTAGTGTTAAAATGAATTTTTTCTTCAGCTTAAAATTACAAATCAAACAAGCAAGCAAAAAACAGACTTCTTAAGCACCCAAGTTTGGTCTGTAGTCTTATTAAACATAAATAAATACCCACAAAAACAATTTTCTAGCATACTAGATTTACTGTGGTTTCTGGCTTTTTCAATTTCTTGAAAGCAACTGAAAAATATGGAATGTCTGAAAGGTCTAGATCCTGAAAATGGTATTTTGGATATTGATAACAGCAGTATTTTCTAGTGGTTAGTTGAGACCAGTATCAGATTTCTTTGCAAGGATATTTTGTATTCACAACAGTTAGATGGCTTCTGTCAAGTGCCACTTGAGTACAACTCATTCCAAAGTCTAAGGAATAAGCAAACGTGCATACATTGGACTGAGATACAGTATTTGCATTTGGAGTAGACATATTTAAGTATTTAAAGTTACCTTATTAATAGAAGTATAGATGTTTAATAAATATCAGTCATTTAAGTCACCAACTTTCATGATGTCTTATAAAACTGTGTGAATTCTTTTTGAAGATTTATTTACATCAGGATTTGTTTTCCCTGGTTGTATCTAGAATTTGGGTAAATGGTTAATAAAAAGCTATTATTTATTTGAAGTTGGGAAAACCTCTTGCTAATGAGGAATAATTATCTTGTCACAAGTTTTATAAAATTAAACTGCTAGACAGTACCTTTTTTTCCTTTATTTATTTATTTATAATTTTGTTATCATTAATCTACAATTACATAAAAAACATTATGTTTACTAGGTTCTCCCCTACCCCAAGTCCCCCCAACAAACCCCCTTACAGTCACTGTCCATCAGCATAGTAAGACGTTGTAGAATCACTACTTGTCTTCTCTGTGTTGCACAGCCCTCCCCATTCCTCCCCACCACATTACATGCTAATCACAATACCCCCTTTCTTCTTCCCTGCCCTTATCCCTCACTACCCTCCCATTCTCCCCAGTCTCTTTCCCTTTAGTAACTGTTAGTCCATTCTTGGGTTCTGTGATGCTGCTGCTGTTTTGTTCCTTCAGTTTTTCCTTTGTTCTTATACTCCACAGATGAGTGAAATCATTTGGTATTTGTCTTTCTCCACTTGGCTTATTTCACTGAGCATAATACCCTCTAGCTCCATCCATGTTGTTGCAAATGGTAGGATTTGTTTTCTTCTTAAGGCTGAATAATATTCCATTGTGTATATGTACCACATCTTCTTTATCCATTCATCTACTGATGGACACTTAGGTTGCTTCCATTTATTGGCTCTTGTAAATAGTGCTGTGATAAACATAGGGGTGCATCTGTTCATGAAGAAGTCACTAATGTTTATGTCCAAGAGATTTTTGCCCATGTTTTCTTCTAAGAGTTTTATGGTTTCATGACTTATATTCAGGTCTTTCATCCATTTTGAATTTACTTTTGTGTATGGGGTTAGACAGTGATCCAGTTTCATTCTCTTACATGTAGCTATCCAGTTCTGCCAGCACCATCTGTTGAAGAGACTGTCATTTCCCCATTGTATGCCCATGGCTCCTTTATCAAATATTAATTGACCATATATGTTTGGGTTAATGTCTGGAGTCTCTAGTCTGTTCCACTGGTCTGTGGTTCTGTTCTTGTGCCAGTACCAAATTGTCTTGATTACTATGGCTTTGTAGTACAGCTTCAAGTTGAGGAGTGAGATCCTCCCCACTTTATTCTTCTTTCTCAGGATTGCTTTGGCTATTCAGGTCTTTGGTGTTTCCATATGAATTTTTGAACTATTTGTTCCAGTTCGTTGAAGAATGTTGTTGGTAATTTGATAGGGATTGCATCAAATCTGTATATTGCTTTGGGCAGGATGGCCATTTTGACAATATTAATTCTTCCTAGCCAAGAGCATGGGATGAGTTTCCATTTGTTAGTATCTTTAATTTCTCTTAAGAGTATCTTATAGTTTTCAGGGTATAGGTCTTTCACTTCTTTGGTTAGGTTTATTCCTAGGTATTTTATTCTTTTTGATGCAATTGTGAATGGAATTATTTTCCTGATTTCTCTTTCTATTGGTTCATTCTTAGTGTATAGGAAAGCCCCAGATTTCTGTGTGTTAATTTTGTATCCTGCAACTGTGCTGTATTCTGGTATCAGTTCTAGTAGTTTTGGAGTGGAGTCTTTAGGGTTTTTTATGTACAATATCATATCATCTGCAAATAGTGACAGTTTAACTTCTTCTTTACCAATCTGGATTCCTTCTATTTCTTTGTTTTGTCTAATTGCCGTGGCTAGGAATTCCAGTACTATGTTAAATAACAATGGGGAGAGTGGGCATCCCTGTCTTGTTCCCCATCTCAGAGGAAAAGCTTTCAGCTTCTCACTGTTCAGTATAATGTTGGCTGTGGGTTTATCATATATGGCCTTTATTTTGTTGAGGTACTTGCCCTCTATACCCATTTTGCTGAGAGTTTTTATCATGTGGATGTTGACTTTTGTCAAATGCTTTTTCAGCATCTATGCAGATGATCATGTGGTTTTTGTCCTTCTTTTTGTTGATGTGGTGGATGATGTTGATGGATTTTCAAATTTTGTACCATCCTTG
The DNA here is from genome assembly GCF_040802235.1 of Manis javanica. NCBI lineage: Eukaryota > Metazoa > Chordata > Mammalia > Pholidota > Manidae > Manis > Manis javanica. The sequence continues at coordinate 51,944,645 of NC_133160.1, forward strand.
CATCCCTGGGATGAATCCCACTTGGTCATGGTGTATGATCTTTTGATATATTTTTGAATTCAGTTTGCTAATATTTTGTTAAGTATTTTTGCATCTATATTCATCAGGGATATTGGTCTGTAATTTTCTTTTTTTGGTGGGGTCTTTGCCTGGTTTTGAATAGTACCTTTTTCACAGCTGATAAATGTATGTGTGTAATTGCAAAAAGTCAGCATAGCTTTAAAAATCCTTTACTACAAATATCCTTAAAATCCTAAAGTTGCCAATCTTAAAAAAAGACCTTTTTGTTTTCGTAAAACTGTAGGTTACTACTACTAATAATAGAATACATCATCAATGTGAGAGAAGAAAAATCAAATAAATTCATCTTTTTTTAGAAAAATATAACTAAACTGTGAGGACGGAAGGAAAAGAAACCTGAAAAGTTTTTTAAATACATTTGTAAAAGCCCAATAAAGTCTGCAGAATGATAGACCAAAAAATACCTCTCTCTAATTCATAACTGCTCAGGTTCTTGCACTGTTGTGGTTTTTTAAATAGAAATAAAATAATAAAGAGAAACAGTGATTCAAAAATACCTGTTGATAAATATTTCAAGTGTGCACAGTACTGGAAAATAAGCCTGTTTTTGCTAAGGTGAATTTCCTTAGAATAGGCAATACCTATTATTCTCAAAACTAGAACATTTTATCCAAATTAATCTAAGTTGGTTATTTTCACTTCTAGAAAGAAGTAAGGAGAGAAGTCCTGATGTATGACTTTGGGCTATAATCAGTCCACCTAGCTTTGTGTTATATATAGCCTGTGATCTAATTTCTGGTGCTTCCTGATCTTAAACATGGGAGGTTCCAGCCTAGAGGAGGGTTAACTTGGCAGTGTTACAGCTTAATGCTCATCTTGTACATGCTCCATTCTTGGCCAAAAGTTCGAGAGCTGACCGGCTTAGCCTGGGAAGGGTGGCTGCAATTCATGTTTACTGGGCATACAATTTTCAAAATAAAATTTAATTCCCCACAATAACTTCTGCAAAGTAAGAAAAGTAGCTGATGAATACCAGATATTTCAAAATAAATAGAATGAGGCAAACTGCTCATTTTGTGCTGAGGATGCTCTTTGTCTCCTGTCCTATGTAACTTTAAAATATCTCATTTTAAAAATAAGTCTTGATAAACTCTATGAGAAAAAGCAATTTTGTAATTTCATTGATTAAAAAGTCTTTCAGAGAAATCCCAGCTAAGCTAGTTTTAGAAGTGCTTTAATCAAATGCTGTAGTGTTTGTTTTTTATTACTTTCCACAATTTTACCTAAGAAAATGAACCCTTTCATAAGAGAAGAACAGGCATACATACAGTTGCAGATATATTTCTTGATTTAAAAATTTCTTTTATTTTAAAACAAATAAGCCTTCTTGGAAGTGTTGCCACTGCTGATGAATAATTCTTAAGTCATTGCTTTTGGCTTTAGCTTAATTTGCCTTGCTTTTTATTTTAGGAAGATGGGAAATAGAAGAATTGAAAGAAAACCGAGTACCAGGTGACAGAGGACTGGTATTAAAATCTAGAGCAAAGCACCATGCAATATCTGCTATATTAGCAAAGCCCTTCAAATTTGCTGATAAACCTTTGATAGTTCAGTAAGTTTTATTATGTTTTTGAATACTTTTTCTGATACTTGTATGAGTTTTGTATAATTTGACTTCTGAAGATAGCTATAATGGGTATAAAATGGTCATAAAAATCCAGATTTTCCTTTTCAGTTTTACTTAAATACACAGTACTGTATACACACAAACACCCTGAGGTGTTTTAAGTAAAAAGCAGTTTAAAAAAAAAAGCCTATAATATATAGTACAATAAACAATTCTGCCACATTAACTATATAATGCATACTAAAATCACCATTTTTTTAACTCTTCTCTTAAAATTACTTGCTATTAAGATATTAACCTCAGTATATTCAGAAGGGAAACAACTGTAAACATTGCTGTTAAAACAGTGATAAGATTCCAAGATAGCAATTCAGTTAAAAAAGAAAATGCATATGTAGATTAATGTGTTTCAAGCATGGACCCTGTTTAGAGGGCACTTGTTTTCACAGGCAGTCCTCCCCTCCCCAACAATGTGACATAAACTAGTTTTATAGTAATGAACTTGAGTATATACTGTCATAAAATCAAGTATAAGTACCTCAAGCTTATTTTACCTATACTGGTAGAAAACCAAAATCAATCTATCCAGATACAATTATAAAACCAATAAAATTCAAATTAAAAACAAAGAAAAGGAAATGTTACTTTCTACCTTTGAAGGTTTGGCTGTCCAAAGTTAATTACAACATAAGGAAATATTATTGACTGTAAATTAAATCACTCCAATACCCCTTTGGTTTGTTGTTAACATGTTAAATATGTCCCTACATGGTATAACTGAAATGCTATTTTGTATTTTAGAAAAATTTTTTAAATGACTTTTGGTGTGATTGGTTTAATTTTTCAATTATGATTCTTTGGCTTGTCATTTCAGTAAATTTAAAATATTAAGTGTTGGTAACGAGTACACTACTATTAAACAAATTAAAAATATTACAAGTACTTATTGAGACTGATATTTGAGCTTGATATTTATCATTATTCAAGGTTTCTTTTTTTCTTGAAAGTTTCAAAGTACTATTATTCTGTTGAAAATTAGGTGAATATAATATCACTTTCTGTTTGACCCTTTCTGGCTTAAATGAAAAGGTGAAGGAAAATAATATAAAGTTTAAATTCTCCAGAGTAAAATGAATCAAATTTAATATTTTTCAGAAAGCATAAATCACTGCTGGGCAAGTAAGCAAAGATAGCTTGCAATATTAGAAGCAAAAATTGGATAATAAGTCTAAATTATTAAAGCAATTATGAAATTATTATCTTGAAAAAGGAAAAGGAGGACCAAGAAGAACTGAATAGCTGTCTTTGATATGCTGGAAAATAGTTCATAAGAGAGTGAATGTTTATCTTCTCTCAAAATTGATAAAATGAAATGGGATAAATAAATTTCATATTAACTACTGTAAATACTGTAGATTTATGACATAACTTTATAGCTGCTTTTCCCAAGTGTGTACCTGTTACTATGCATTAGGTGGTCATGTAAGTTTTAGAAACTAAGAATAATCCTAATCTCAGATACCAGGAAGCATGTTTGCCCATTAAAACAGAAGTTCTACACATAAAAACCAGTTTTTAACGTTAATGCTGTGTTTCCCAAACATATTTGACTACAGAAGTTTTTTTCCCCCCAACAGTTACTATTTCATGGAACAGTTTGGGAAATGATAACCTAAGGAAAATATGGTTAATATATATTCTGCATATGTCCTCGTTTTTCCCATGATTTAAGATTAGCAACAGTCAAGCTATATGATACACATTTCACTAATCTCTAAGCCATTGTGAATTGTTTATACTAGGCACAAGTTAATGATTCAGAAACTCAAAGTTTGCAGTGTAATAAATAGAGTGATTGACTCTAGGCATAATAGGACAACAAGGCTTTGTTTACATTTATAGAGAAAAACAAAATTGTTCTTTCTAGTTCTTACCTTTTCATAGAACACTTTATCCTTCAATCACCTATAATACAGCTAAGTGTAAAATATTTGATTTTATCTAAAATAATGAATATTTACCTTTAATTCACATTATGTACCATTTCTTTTACTTGTCTTTAAAGACATGTTCCATGAACAAAATTTCTTTGTCAGCTACATTGATAAGGCTTTGAGGAAAACTGATTGTCCTTTATTTAAAAAATGAAAAAGAATAGAATAAAACCTTTCTTCTAATGATAACAGAAGTTAACACTTCGTGGCATTTATTTGGCCTTGCTGTGCATGATACCCTTTAATCATCATCATAATCCTTTCTGATGTAGATATGGGCAATGTCCCTATATCATGAATGAGCCAATAGAGATTTAGAGCTTACATAACTTGCCTTTACCCTAGGTTTTCTAGAGTAAGTGGCAGAATCAAGAATAAATATCAGGTCTTTCTGACTCTAATTTACAGTTGACCCTTGAACAAAACAGTGGGCAGGGACACTGACCCCCTTGCACAGCAGAAAATCTGCATGTAACTTTTGACTCCCCCAAAAGTTTACAATGGCCTACTGTTGACTTGCCAATAACATAAATAGTCCATTAACACATATTTTGTGTGGTATAAACTGTATTCTTAAGGTAAGCTAGAGAAAAGAAAACGTTTTTTCAAATGTTGAAAAATCTTCAAAATTTTTTATTTATTGTAAAAAGTCCCCATAGAAATGGACCTGCACAGTTCAAAACCATATGTTAACTATATATGCTTGCAACCACTATTGTAGAGATCTTGAGAAATACAGCACAGTAGAAAGTTGGGGGTAAAAATCATTATCTTAGAGATAATCACTTCAAATTTTAGTCTATTTCCTCTATTTTTTTCAATACAAAATATAAACACTAATTGCATTCAAACTGCCAAAGATTTATATCCTATTTTTTTTTTACTTTCTTGTCACTGGAGTTTCTTCAGAAACATTTTAAACTACAGTCACTAAAATTATCACTAGTTCCTATTGCTTAATTTTCACCTTTTTTCCTTTTAATTTAATTAAACCAAATCATAATCTTTTTGGTTCTATTTTTCCACTTTGACAGCTATTTTCTCATTAACATTTTTGTCACATGTAATTCATCAGTTTACCAAAAATCTCTTTTAAGTACAGTTCAGTATGTCTGTATATCATTGCTTAAACAAGGCTAGCTCCTTGAATCAAAACAAAACAAACTTACTGAGAATTACATAGTATTATAATCCATGAAAAGACGCTCCTGTCAGTTCACTCTTATAGCTGTTACTATAATTCCCATATCTCCTGGCATTAAGGTCTAAAGCACTCTAGGTTGTTGTTTGAGATTATCAAGTCTCTTTGCTGGGATATTTAATTAAATGTACAATGTTTTGACATGGCTTAGGTGTAGATGACAAATTAATGGTGAACTGGGTATCTAAGGGCATTAGCAATTTCTTAAAAATCTTTCACTGTACCTATGGTTCTCATAGTCTTTCTATTTTAGCTTATAAAGAAATATATTTAGTGAGCACCTTATCTGAAATTGAAGTTTTCCTATTTTAGTTTTAGTCAGAGTATCCTATTAATTCCACTTTTGATGGGAATAATTATTATTTCACCAAATTGGTTGGCTTTTCTGTAGTTTATTATGATCATTCTATTTTTAATATTTTAAGGTTGTGGCTAGAAAAAGTCTATCTGCATATTCCGTATAGGTTGTGGATATGCTTTATATAAGCTTTCTAATAATGTAAAACATTTATGTTTAACTGAATTGAGAGTAATAAATTAGATTTTGAAAAGCAGTTAGTAATTTTTATTTATCAGCAGTATGATTCTTTTTCCCTTCATTTAGATATGAAGTAAATTTTCAAGATGGTATTGATTGTGGAGGTGCATACATTAAACTCCTAGCAGACACTGATGATTTGAATCTGGTATGATATTTTAATGTTTAAGAAAACCTTATTAAAGTTAATAAGTATTTTTAAGGAGTAATTGATAAAACAAATTTTCATTTTCAACTGAAATCCAAAAGAACTTAAAAAATCTTAATGCAACATGAGTTTATATAGTTTTTACAGTGTGCCTTCAAATTTCATATATGCCTGTATTACTTGATGGCATCAGTTTTATAATCTTTAGCAACAAAAAAAAGTTTACCATGTCTATAAATAAAAAATGACATGGTGCTTATAAATATCAAAGATCATCTTAGAGTTATTTTCTTTACACAGTAAGAATCAAAAGTTTGTTCAGAGAAGTAAGCTAACAGAACAAAGCAGTAAAATGAAATGACCAAAGTTCCATACAGAAAAGGGGGGCAATCCGGGAGTTGGCAGTCCACAAAAATAACAGGTTAAACATGTTTTCATGATGAAACAGGTTGTATTAAGACCACTTGAAGGTTGGAGAAGACATTTCTTATAGAATTCTCCTAATAGACTGTCAAGGTTTCTGCATATAACAGAAAAAAGATAAATGAGACATCAGCAAAATATTTGTTAGAATGCATGGTTATGCATAGGCTATGAAATGTGGATCAAAGGATTCATGTACTATTATTATAGGATCAGGTAAGGAGACACCATTTGTAGTATGTGTTGAAGCTCTTATTTTAGGTATTATAAGTTGATCACCTGAAGAGATAATGATGATAAAAATGCCAAGTGTTTTTCTAAGCACTGAGAAACCTTAAAATGTGGGTCCTATCATTATCTCCATACTTCAGAGGTGGTGAAACAGAACTACAGAGAGGATAAGACATTTGCTTAGGGCCATACACAACTAAAGTGGCCATAGTAGGGTTTGAATCCCATACTTGACTCCAGATCCCACACTCTTAATCAGAAGGCCTTGCCAAATAAAGAGAAATTACTAGTAGTAAAATAAGCATCATGTCTCTTGTTTTTGTGTCTGAATCTCTCTTTATTCTGTACTCAAGAGGGTCATCTCATTTTCTGGTGTCATTTCTGAGTAATAGTGGCTAATAGTTGTAGTCATAAGGTCATAAGTATGCTTTTCTCTATGCTTAATTTTCTTAATAATATAGATTTATATAAAGTAATTAAAGATATTTTGTTTCTGGGGGAGGTTTCAGCTTCTCTCCTACATCTTCAGGAAGTAGTCTATACATTTAAAAAAATCTATTTTGAAATAAAACTTGTCATCTTACCACATCCTTTTTTGTCACTTGTGTCAAATATTTCTTTGCTAAATCAGCATTAATACATTTTTGTAAACTCTACCCAAGTGGCTAGAATAGACAGATTCACTAATTATTCTAATTCTGGACTAATCCCAACACTCATCTCTCTTTGAAGGAAAATTTTTATGATAAAACATCCTATACCATTATGTTTGGACCAGATAAATGTGGAGAAGATTATAAACTTCATTTTATCTTCAGACATAAACATCCAAAAACTGGAGTTTTTGAAGAGAAACATGCCAAACCTCCAGATGTAGATCTTAAAAAGTTCTTTACAGACAGGAAGACTCATCTTTATACCCTTGGTATATCCTTTTAACTAATTCATTAATTCAAAAATATTTTCTAACTACAGATATTTTCATGGCAAACGTTTTGGGAGAAACAAACATGGATCCTACCCGTAAGGAGGTTGTGTTTTTAGGAGAATCATACATACTTATAATTACAGCACAGGTTGAAAGAAAAGTGCTGTCTGAGAAGTACAGATGAAGTACATTAAGACTTTAAAAGAAATACTACTTAGAAAACTTAGTGGAGGTTCCATTTGAACTGGTCTCTGAAGTGTATAGATAGGATGTGGAAGATAAAAGAGGGAAAGGATATTTTAGGCACTGTGACATTAGTGATGTGGTAAGAATAGAAAACTGGAAAATAAGGTCAAAGAGGAAAAAGTCCTTAATGCCAAGCTCTAAAGATTAGACAATTGTGATTATTGTTAGGTCCGGCCTCATGGTGTTTGTAGCACATATTTAAATTCTGAAAGGAAAAATATTGAGCAACCATATATTAACAAATGTACTTAGCTTTACAGAAATCTGCAGACAGTGAGAGGGATGAACATGATAAGGGACTGTTTTTCCTCTTCCCAAGTCCATGTACTTACAGAGCTTTGGTCCACCCATGATTATTTAAAATCACAGCATGTCAGAACCTAACAGGACAACTCCAACCGAGGCTAAGCTATTTCAGTTTTCTTTCCAAACACTGCAGCTACAGAAACATTCATTTTGTCTGCCAAATCAATAGTCCATTTTAATTGTAATGTCAGCACTGATATCAAAGAGCTTTTTTTGAAATTGGAAAATAGTATTGGATGTTTTGGGGAACATAAGGTAAATTGTAGAAATAATGAGAAATTAGAACAAAAGACTTTAATTAGACTTTGTACAAACCTGACCAAAAGCAATTTGGCAGTATATATCAAAGGGCTTTAAGAGGTTTATGTGCTTTGAAACCACAATTCCACTTTCAAGAATTTATCCAGACAGTAATACAGAAGAAAGAAAATGACCTATGTGTGAAAATATGTAAATTTAAGGCAAACAGCATGTTACAGCACGGTTTTTATATACAATAAAAGTGATAACTATGAAAATGTTCAGCAACAGGGAAGAATTGCTTATAATATTAAGATGGGGAAAAAAAACGAGCTTCAAATTGGAGGCATGTCATGATGGCCAATTATGGCAAATTATGTAAGTAAATAGAAAAATACCAGAAAAAAAGATTTTTCATTAATCACCCAATATGTACTGTGCTCTATGATAGGCACTTTGTTTTATATCCATCATGTGGGGTGAGCAGTTTATGTTTTACCTTAACTCAGGTTAAGTAAATTGCTTTAGGAAATAATAGTAACTGGTAGGCCTGGAATTAAAATTCAAGTGACTCTTAAACATTTGTTTTCTTACTGCTATACACACAACCTTTGTTGTGCTAAGGTTATTGAATGATATTTTTCTTTTTAATAAAACTGTAATACTATATTTTTATAACATTCTGTACTAAGAACCTTATATGCCAATATCTTTTATTGTAGAGTCATTTAAAATATTTAATACAGTTTTCTAAATGGAAATTTTTTTGACCAAAAGGTTTAGACAAAGATATCTTTTCACATATGCATATTTGTCATGAGCTTTTTTGTTTTAACAAATTTTTAAAAATCAATTTCAGTTGCAAGATTTATTCAGAACATTCAAGATTTTTCTTGAGAAATGCATTTTTTGAGTTAGAAGGTTCTAGTACATTTTGCACTTAGCTCAGCTTCAATCTTGACTTTTTTCCTTTGTGTAGTAACATAATTTTATAGTCTCAGCTGTCATAGAAGAGGAAATAGTGGAGAAAGAAGGGAGAAAATTTTGAATGTTTCTCTTACTTGAGTTTGTAAATACTTCGCAGTACTTGATTTTGATGTATATAATTTGGCATTGTTGTGACTGAAACCTCCAGAGATTATTACTTCAAAACTATTTCTTCAGAAAGTGGTAGCCCGCTTAACTGGTTAAGTTAGGATGATCCTGGCATTTATTGACAGGTCTTACCCCCTCAGCTTATTGAAATCAAATGTTAGGCAGTTATTTTCTAAAGATAAAAGTTTTACCCTCTGACCCACCCCCCACTCATGTTTACAGAAGGAGGAAAGAGCTATTATTTTGTTATTGCAATGGATAAGGGAATCCTTTGTGAAATTTTTGGCTTGGGGACTTGTAGAAAGCTAGAACTTACCTCCAAACAAATGGCGAAGTGTAAGCTTGAATATTTCCTATCAACCTTAAGATATTTTACACTACAGTATATGCATTGTTGAAAAGGAAGGCCAACTTCTAGGAAATTACAAAGATTTCTAGGAAATAATAGGAATGTATCATCAACTCACTGCTTTTAGTGCCTGCATGGGGTTATGTAGGAGAATGTCCCTGTAGGAAATACACATTAAAACATTCAGAGATTATGTGTATGAAGTCAGTAACACTCTCAAGTGATTCAGGAAAAATATTTAGTTTTTATAGTGTATTTGCAACTTTTTAAGTTTGAGATGGTCAATTTTTTTTTTTAAGTACTGAAGACAATTGGGTTGTATTCCATCTGTAACTATAAAAGACTGAAGCTGACTTGGTTGTGTGAGGCCCAGATTTAGTTAAAACTGTGGGGTATTTTTTGATAAGTAATGGAACACTTTGTTAAATTATTGTTACTTACAATCTCTGATTTTAGAAAGCATGATATCTAGTGATTTCAGCATGTTTTGATTTAATACATTGGTAAGTCCTTTTCCAAGTTGAGAGAGAATTTTGACCATGAAGTTTAAGGTAATTCGATTATTTAGGAGATTATCTTTAAAATGTGTATCAATATGATAAATGTAATAAATTTGACTTGGTCTTTAGTGATGAATCCAGATGACACATTTGAAGTATTAATTGATCAAATAGTTGTAAACAAAGGAAGCCTACTGGAGGATGTGGCTCCTCCTATCAATCCTCCCAAAGAAATTGAAGATCCCAGTGATAAGAAACCTGATGACTGGGATGAAAGAGCAAAAATCCCTGATCCTTCTGCTGTCAAACCAGAAGACTGGTAAGTAAAGAACTCAGTAGCAAAGCATTATTTGGTGTAATTAAATAATGAGATATATAAGTAGAGTTTACAATCAATGAAATTTTTTCTTTTAAACATCTAAACTACTAATTTTGACTCTTCTGGGTGAAATACTTTTCTAAAATACACTTCCCTGCTTTTTACTTATCTTAATTTTCAATTTAATATTTTGATTTTGTTGCCTTTTGCCACTTATTTTTAGTATTTATGTGTTCAATACTATGGGGAAAAAATTCCATAAATCTCAAACACCAGCACTTTAATTTTCATTCCAGTTTGATCTTTATCATGTGTGTGTGTGCATATTTTATATACTTGCAGTCTTTTTAGTTAATAATTACTTGGCTTAAAATAGCATAACATCAGCGCCTTAGAGGATATATAGGATCCACTCCTACCAGTTTGCTTCACCATAATTTTTTCTCTAGCTGAGTGTTTGTGTTATTTCCATTCTACAGGATTATGAATATTTTCCTTTAAAGAAAAGTTTTCAGTTCCATATTACCTGTATTCCTAAGACCCTTATTTTATTCCAGCAAATTGGATTACTCTTTATTATGGTTTTGCAAAATAGATTACCTGTCTTTTAGTATTTAACTCACCATGTTAGTTACCTATTGCTGTGTAACAAATTAACCAAAAATTTAGCAGCTGAATTGGTTCCTGGAGTGGCTACGCAAGTGGTTCTGGCTCAGGCTGTCTCATAAGGTTCCAGTAAAGCTGCTGACAAGAACTCATTCATTTGAAGGTTTGACTGTGGAAAGCTAGAAGATCCACTTTTGTTTTTTGTTTTTTTTTTTGAGAGGGCATCTCTCATATTTATTGATCAAATGGTTGTTAACAACAATAAAATTCTGTATAGGGGAGTCAATGCTCAATGCACAATCATTAATCCACCCCCAGCCTAATTCTTGTCAGTCTCCAATCTTCTGAAGCATAATGAACAATTTCTTACATGGTGAACAAATTCTTACATAGTGAATAAGTCCTTACATGGTGAACAGTACAAGGGCAGTCATCACAAAAACTTTCGGTTTTGATCACTCATTATGAACTATAAACAATCAGGTCAAATATGAATATTTGTTTGATTTTTATACTTGATTTATATGTGAATCCCACATTTCTCCCTTTATTATTATTATTATTTTTTTTTAAATAAAATGCTGAAGTGGTAGGTAGATGCAAGATAAAGGTAGAAAACATAGTTTAGTGTTGTAAGAGAGCAAATGTAGATGATCAGGTGTGTGTCTGTAGAGTATGTGTTAATACAAGCTAGACAAGGGCAACAAAACATCCACGGATGCAGAAGATTTCTCTCAAAACAGGGGGGGGTGAGGTTCTAACCTCACCTCTGTTGATCCCCAATTTCTCACCTGATGGCCCCCCTGCGACTGTGCCTGTCTTAGGTTGTTCCTTCCTTGAGGAATCTTACTCGTCTCTGGCTAACCAGTCATCTTCCAGGGCCATACAGGGAAATGTAAAGTTGAAAAGTGAGAGAGAAGCAATACCGTTTGAAAAGGTTAGCTTTTTACTTCTTTGCAGATTTATGCCCTGTGGCTTCTATGCCCAGCATTTGTCTTGAGGTATCTTTACCACTTGGAGGAATTATGATACTCAGTGAATTCGATATGAGGCACAAATTCTATTTAAGGGTTGTAATTAGGAAGGAAGAAGAAAAGCTATAGAGGTAGCAGACGGAAGAAAGCATGGGAAGATTGATTATTTCTTTGACGTATCTTCTTGTAGAGTAACTTAAGCATGTATAGGTTTTAAACTACTAATTAAATTGTGTACACACATTAACGTAATAGGAATACAGTTACATAACCAAAGCAGATCTATAATTACCATCCATCTCCAGTGAAGCCAAGAAACTTTCGGTTAGGCACCCTAGGCATATGTGAAAACCCGTCCATGATATAATGGGTATTGTCCAACTACCCGAACAGTCTGAGAGAAATCAGACAAATTAAAACAACCCATTCCTGGGAACTGTTCACATCACATATGTTCTTTTAACAGTAGATAGTCTGTAGTTGTAAGATTTTTGAGTGCTACAACTTGCACTTCTCCTAATTCTTGGTTGAGTTCCAACAGTATAGATCCAGTCAAATTTGTTGTTTTACCGAAAGCACACGCCAGCTTAGATATCTCCTTCTTCATTCCAATGGTAAGTCCAGGAACCGGTGGGATGGATGCAGCTACAACTGCAGCATTGCCTGGATCTTTGTTGAGGTTTTTTGATGATCATCTTCTGGTATGACTCTTCCAGAGAGTGCTGATATTGGAAGTTCTTCTTCATATCGTATCTTAGTTCATTTTCTGGGTAGCCAAATTAGGCTTTGATCCTCTGTATAAACACAAACAGACCCTTTGCTCACACTTTGATATGCCCTTTATACCATTGTGTAGAACTCATTGGAGGTCACCACACAGGAACTGCTTTTTTTTTTTTAAGAGAAAGGAATATTATCAGAAAAGTGTACTTCCATAGCCGAACATCTGACACCCTTTAAGTGATCAAAATTAAGGATATTTAAAGCATGCATTAATCGTTGATTTACAGTTAGTTTTATCCTATCAGGGAGTAATACCCCTTCTCTTTCTTTTTTTTTTTTGTTATCTTTAATCTACACATACATGAAGAATATTATGTTTACTAGGCTCTCCCCTATACCAGGTCCCACCTATAAACCCCTTTACAGTCACTGTCTATCAGCATAGCAAAATGTTGTAGAATCACTACTTGTCTTCTCTGTGTTGTACAGCCATCCACTTTCTCCCCCCAACCATGCATGCTAATCTTAATACCCCTCTTCTTCTTCCCCCCCTTATCCCTCCCTACCCACCCTTCCTCCCCAGTCCCTTTCCCTTTAGTACCTGTTAGTCCATTCTTGGGTTCTGTGATTCCGCTGCTGTTTTGTTCCTTCAGTTTTTCCTTTGTTCTTATACTCCACAGATGAGTGAAATCATTTGGTATTTGTCTTTCTCCGCTTGGCATATTTCACTGAGCATAATACCCTCCAGGTCCATCCATGCTGCTGCAAATGGTAGGATTTGCCCTCTTCTTATGGCTGAGTAGTATTCCATTGTGTATATGTACCACATCTTCTTTATCCATTCATCTACCTATGGACATTTAGGTTGCTTCCAATTCTTGGCTATTGTAAATAGTGCTGCGATAAACATAGCGGTGCATCTGTCTTTCTCAAACTTGATTGCTGCGTTCTTAGGGTAAATTCCTAGGAGTGGAATTCCTGGGTCAAATGGTAAGTCTGTTTTGAGCATTTTGATGAACCTCCATACTGCTTTCCACAATCGTTGAACTAATTTAAATTCCCACCAGCAGTGTAGGAGGGTTCCCCTTTCTTCATAGCCTCGCCAACATTTGTTGTTGTTTCTCTTTTGGATGGTGGTGATCCTTACTGGTGTGAGGTGATACCTCATTGTACTTTTAATTTGCATTTCTCTGATAATTAGTGATGTGGAGCATCTTTTCATATGTCTGTTGGCCATCTGTATTTCTTTTTTGGAGTACTGTCTGTTCAGTTCCTCTGCCCATTTTTTAATTGGATTATTTGATTTTTGTTTGTTGAGGCATGTGAGCTCTTTATATATTTTGGATGTCAAGCCTTTATCGGATCTGGCATTTACAAATATATTCTTCCATTCTGTAGGGTTCCTTTTTGTTCTATTGATGGTGTCTTTTGCTGTACAGAAGCTTTTCGGCTTAATATAGTCCCACATGTTCACTTTTGCTGTTGTTTTCCTTGCCCAGGGAGATATGTTCAAGAAGAGGTCACTCATGTTTATGTCTAAGAGGTTTTTGCCTACGTTTTTTTCCACAAGTTTAATGGTTTCATGACTTACATTCAGGTCTTTGATACATTTTGAATTTACTTTTGTATATGGGGTTAGACAATGGTCCAGTGTCATTCCCCTACATGTAGCTGTCCAGTTTTGCCATTGCCATCTGTTGAAAAGACTGTCATTTCACCATTGTATGTCCATGGCTCCTTTATCAAATATTAATTGACCATATATGTTTGGGTAAATGTCTGGAGCCTCTAGTCTGTTCCACTGGTCTGTGACTCTGTTCTTGTGCCAGTACCAAATTGTCTTGATTACTATGGCTTTATAGTAGAGCTTGAAGTTGGGGAGTGAGATCCCCCCTACTTTCTTCTTCTTCTCAGGATTGCTTTGGCTATTCAGGGTCTTTGGTGTTTCCATATGAACTTTTGAATTATTTGTTCCAGTTCATTGAAGAATGTTGTTGGTAATTTGATAGGGATTGCATCAAGTCTGTATATTGCTTTGTGCAGGATGGCCATTTTGACGATATTGATTCTTCCTAGCCACGAGCATGGGATGAGTTTCCATTTGTTAGTGTCCCCTTTAATTTCTCTTAAGAGTGACTCTGTTGTTTTCAGGGTATAGGTCATTCACTTCTTTGGTTAGATTTATTCCTAGGTATTTTATTCTTTTTGATGCAATTGTGAATGGAATTGTTTTCCTGATTTCTCTTTCTATTGGTTCACTTAGTGTATAGGAAAGCTACAGATTTCTGTGTGTTAATTTTGAATCCTGCAACTTTGCTGTATTCCGATATCAGTTCTAGTGGTTTTGGGGTGTAGTCTTTAGGGTTTTTTATGTACAATATCATGTCATCTGCAAATAGTGACAGTTTAACTTCTTCTTTACCAATCTGGATTCCGTATTTCTTTGTTTTGTCTGATTGCCATGGCTAGGACCTCCAGTACTATGTTAAATAACAGTGGGGAGAGTGGGCATCCCTGTTTAGTTCCTGATCTCAGAGGAAAAGCTTTCAGCTTCTCACTGTTCAGTATAATGTTGGCTGTGGGTTTATGATATATGGCCTTTATTGTGTTGGGGCACTTGCCCTCTATTCCCATTTTGCTGAGAGTTTTTATCATGAATGGATGTTGAATTTAGTCAAATGCTTTTTCAGCTTCTATGGAGATGATCATGTGGTTTTTGTCTTTCTTTTTGTTGATGTGGTGGATGATGTTGATGGATTTCCAAATGTTGTAACATCCTTGCATCCCTGGGATGAATCCCACTTGGTCATGGTGTATGATCCTTTTGATATACTTTTGAATTCGGTTTGCTAATATTTTATTGAGTATTTTTGCATCTATATTCATCAGGGATATTGGTCTGTAATTTTCTTTTATGGTGGGGTCTTTGCCTGGTTTTGGTATTAGGGTCATGTTGGCTTCATAGAATGAGTTTGGGAGTATTCCATCCTCTTCTATTTTTGTAAAACTTTAAGGTGAATAGCTACTATGTCTTCTCTGTGTGTCTGATAAAATTCCAAGGTAAATCCGTCCGGCCTGGGTGCTTTGTTCTTGGGTAGTTTTTTAATTACCATTTCAATTTCTTTGCTCATAATTGGTTTGTTTAACTTTTGTGTTTCTTCCTTGGTCAGTCTTGGAAGGTTGTATTTTTCTAGGAAGTTGTCCATTTTTTGTAGGTTTTCCAGCTTGTTGGCATATAGGTTTTCATAGTAGTCTTTGTATTTCTGTGGAGTCTGTCATGATTTTTCCGTTCTCATTTCTGATTCTGTTGATTTGTGTTGATTCTCTTTTTCTCTTAATAAGTTTGGCTACAGGCTAATCTATTTTATTTATTTTCTCAAAGAACCAGCTTTGGTTTCATTGATTTTGCTATTGTTTTATTCTTCTCAATTTTGTTTATTTCTTCTCTGATCTTTATTATGTCCCTCCTTCTGCTGACTTTAGGCCTCATTTGTTCTTCTTTTTCCAATTTCGATAATTGTGATGTTGGACTATTCATTTGGGATTGTTCTTCCTTCTTCAAGTGTGCCTGGATCGCTATATACTTTCCTCTTATTACTGCTTTTGCTGCGTCCCACAGAAGTTGGGGCTTTGTGTTGTTGTTGTCATTTCTTTCCATATATTCCTTGATCTCTATTTTAATTTGTTCGTTGATCCATTGATTATTTAGGAGCATGTTGCTAAACCTCCATGTGTTTGTGAGCCTTTTTGTTTTCTTTGTAGAATTTATTTCTACTTTTATACTTTTGTGGTCTGAAAAATTGGTTGGTAGAATTTCAATATTTTGGATTTTGCTGAGGCTCTTTTTGTGGGCTAGTATGTGGTCTATTCTGGAGAATTTTCCATGTGCACTTGAGAAGAATGTATATCCTGTTGCTTTTGGATGTAGAGTTCTATAGATGTCTATTAGGTCCATCTGCTCTACTGTGTTGTTCAGTGCTTCTGTGTTCTTACTTATTTTCTGCCCAGTGTATCTATCCTTTGGGGTGAGTGGTGTGTTGAAGTCTCCTAAAATGAATGCATTGCAGTCTATTTCCCCCTTTAGTTCTGTTAGTATTTGTTTCACATATGCTGGTGCTCCTGTGTTGGGTGCATATATATTTAGAATGGTTATATCCTCTTGTTTGACTGAGCCCTTTATCATTATGTAGTGTCCTTCTTTATATCTTGTTACTTTGTTTGTTTTGAAGTCTATTTTGTCTGATATTAGTACTGCAACCCCTGCTTTCTTCTTGCAGTTGTTTGCCTGAAATATGTTTTTCCATCCCTTGACTTTTAGTCTTTACATGTCTTTGGGTTTGAGGTGAGTTTCTTGTAAGCAGCACATAGATGGGTCTTGCTTTTTTATCCATTCTATTACTCTGTGTCTTTTGATTGGTGCATTCAGTCATTTACATTTAGGGTTACTATTGGAAGATATTTAGTTATTACCATTTCAGGCTTTAAATTCTTGGTTACCAAAGGTTCAAGGTTAGCCTCTTTATTATCTTACCACCTAACTTAGCTCGCTTATTGAGCTGTTATATACACTGTCTGGAGATTCTTTTCTTCTATCCCTTCTTATTCCTCCTCCTCCATTCTTCATATGTTGGGTGTTTTGTTCTGTGCTCTTTCTAGGAGTGCTCCCATCTAGAGCAGTCCCTGTAAGATGCCCTGTAGAGGTGGTTTGTGGGAAGCAAATTCCCTCAGCTTTTGCTTGTCTGGGAATTGTTTAATCCCGCCATCATATTTAAATGATAGTCGTGCTGGATACAGTATCCTTGATTCAAGGCCCTTCTGTTTCATTGCATTTAATGTATTATGCCATTCTCTTCTGGCCTGTAGGGTTTCTGTCAAGAAGTCTGATGTGAGCCTGATGGGTTTTCCTTTATAGGTGACCTTTTTCTCTCTACCTGCCTTTAAAACTCTTTCCTTGTCCTTAATCTTTGCCATTTTAATTATTATGTGTCTTAGTGTTGTCCTCCTTGGTTCCTTTCTGTTGGGACTTCTGTGTATTTCTGTGGTCTGTTCGATTATTTCCTCCCCAGTTTGGGGAAGTTTTCAGCAATTATTTCTTCCAAGATACTTTCCGTCCCTTTTCCTCTCTCTTCTTCTTCTGGTACCCCTATAATATGGATATTGTTCCTTTTGGATTGGTCACACAGTTCTCTTAATATTGTTTCATTCCTGGAAATCCTTTTCTCTCTCTCTATGTCAGCTTCTATACGTTCCTGTTCTCTGGCTTCTATTCCTTCAATGGCCTCTTGCATCTTATCCATTCTGCTTATAAATCCTTCCAGAGTTTGTTTCATTTCTGTAATCTCCTTTCTGGCATCTGTTATCTCCCTCCAGACTTCATCCCATTTCCTCTTGTGTATTTCTCTGCATCTCTGTCAGCATGTTTATGATTTTTATTTTGAATTCCTTTTCAGGAAGACTGGTTAGGTCTGGTCTCCTTCTCTGGTATCTCTGTGATCTTGGTTTGCCTGTAATTTTGTCTTTTCATGGTGATAGGTATAGTTTGCAGAGCTGGGACTAGTGACGGCTGGAAGAACTTCCCTTCTTGTTGGTCTGTGGCCTTCCTCTCCTGGGATAATAGCGACCTCTAGTGGCTTGTGCTGGGTAGCTGCATGCAGACAGGGCTTCTCCTTCCTGCCTGGCTTCTGTGGAGTTTATCTCCTCTGTTGCTGTAGGCTTGGCCTGGCTCGGGCTGCTGCTCCAAAGTGGTGGAGTTGCGTTGGAGGGGGAGCGGCCAGGAGGCTGTTTATCTCCATAAGGGGCCTCCGTTCTCCCTGCAGCCTAGGGGATTAGAGTGCCCAGAGATCCCCAGATTCCCTACCTCTGGACTAAGTGTCCCGCCCTGCCCCTTTAAGACTTCCAAAAAGCACCCACCAAAACAAAACAATGACCAAAAAAAATAAAATGTCCGCTTGTTTTTCTTTATTCTCCAGCACCAACCTCTGATAGATATCTGCTTGCCCTTCTTGCTTCCCTGTTTTGCTAGTATTGGGGTCCCTGTCCCTTTAAGACTTCCAAAAAGCACTCACCAAAACAAAAAAAAGAAAAAAAAAGATAGCTGCTCGCTTTTCTTTTGTCCTCTGGCGCCGGCCTCGGGTACCCGCTCACCGTTCTTGGTGCCCTGTTTCCCTAGTATCCAGGGCCCCACGCATGCACTGTGTCTGTGCTCTGGTCCGGATGGCTGGGGCTGGGTGTTCAGCAATCCTGGGCTCCTTCTCCCTTCCGCTCTGACTCCTCTCCTCCCGCTGGGAGCTGGAGGGATGGGCGCTCGGGACCCGCCGGGTCGGGGTTTATATCTTACCCCCTTTGTGAGGCGCTGGGTTCTCGCAGGTGTGGATGTGGTCTGGATGTTTTCCTGTGTCCTCTGGTCTTTATTCTAGGAAGAGATGACTTTGTTATATTTTCATAGAAATATGTGGTTTTGGGAGGAGATTTCCGCTGCTCTTCTCAGGCCGCCATCTTGGCTCCGCCCAGAAGATCCACTTTTAAATTGGCTTATGTGGCTGTTTTCAAGAAGTTTCTGTTCCTTGACACTGGACCTCTCCTTAGGTCTGTTCGACACATGGCAGAACAAGCTTGGTACATTTGGGAAAGGGCTCCACAAACGTATAAATACTAAGTATGCATTGAGAAGTTCTGTTGTCAGAAAGTTTTTTTTTTCCAAATGATTGGGTGTTGGATTTTGTCAAATGCATTTTGTACATCAATTGAGACACCTTTATTTCTATTTTTAGTTTTTTGAGGAAACTCCATACTGCTTTCCACCATGGTTGAACTAGTTTACATTCCCACCAGCAGTGTAGGAGGGTTCCCCTTTCTTTGCATCCTCACCAGCATTTGTTGTTCCTAGTTTTTCTCTGTTGGCCATCCTAACTAGTGTGTTGTATATCTCATTGCAGTTTTAATTTGCATTTCCCTGATAATTAGGAATGTAGAGCATCTTTTCATGTGCCTGTTGGCCATCTGAATTTCTTCTTTGGAGAAGTGTCTGTTCATATCCTCCACCCAGTTTTAACAGGGTTATTTGCTTTTTGGGCATTGAAGCATGTGAGTTCTTTGTGTACTTTGAATGTTAACCCTTTCTCGGATATGTCATTTACATATATATTCTCCCATACTGTAGGATGCCTTTATTTCTGCTGATGGTATCCTTTGCTGTACAGCAGCTTTTTAGCATGATGTAGTCCCATTTGTTCATTTTTTAGTTTGTTTGCCTTGCCCAAGGAGATGCGTTCAGGAAAAAGTTGCTCATGTTTATATTCAAGAGATTTTTGCCTATGTTTTCTTCTAAGAGTTTTATGGTTTGATGACTTACATTCAGGTCTTTGATCCATTTTGAGTTTTCTTTTGTATATGGGGTTAGACAATAATCCAGTTTCATTCTCTTGCATGTAGCCATCCACTTTTGCCAACATCAGTTGCTGAAGATGCTGTCCTTTCTCCATTGTATATCCATGGCTCCTTTATTGTATATTAATTGAATGTATATGCTTGGGTTTATATCTGGGCTCTCTAGTCTCTTTCATTGGTCTATGTGTCTGTTCTTATGCTGGTACCAAATTGTCTTGATTACTATGGCTTTGTAGTAGAGCTTGAAGTCAGGGAGCATAATTCCTCCAGCTTTATTTTTCCTTCTCAGGATTGCTTTGACTATTCAGGGTCTTTTGTGGTTCCAATATGAATTTTAGAACTATTTGTTCTAGTTCATTGAAGAATGCTGTTGGTATTTTAATAGGGATTGCATTGAATCTGTAGATTGCTTTAGTCAGGATGGCCATTTTGACAATATTAATTCTTCCTACCTCAGAGCATGGGATGAATTTCCATTTTTTATTGTCCTCTTTAAT
The DNA here is from genome assembly GCF_040802235.1 of Manis javanica. NCBI lineage: Eukaryota > Metazoa > Chordata > Mammalia > Pholidota > Manidae > Manis > Manis javanica. The sequence continues at coordinate 51,964,997 of NC_133160.1, forward strand.
TTCTTTTAAGAGTGTCTTATAGTTTTCAGGGTATAGGTCTTTCAGTTCCTTGGTTAGGTTTATTTCTAGGTATTTTATTGTTTTTCATGCAGTTGTGCATGGAATTGTTTTCCTGATTTCTCTTTCTGCTAGTTCATCATTAGTGTATAGGAAATCAACAGATTTCTGTGTATTAATTTTGTATCCTGCAACTTTGCTGAATTCACATATTAGATCTAGTAGTTTTGGAATGGATTCCTTAGGGATTTTTATGTACAACATCATGTCATCTGCAAACAGTGACAGTTTGACTTCTTCCTTGCCAATCTGGATGCCTTTTATTTCTTTGTGTTGTCTGATTGCCATGGCTAGAACCTCCAGAACTATGTTGAATAAAAGTTGGGAGAGTGGGCATCCTTGTCTTGTTCTCCATCTTAAAGGAAAATCTTTCAGCTTCTCACTGTTAAGTATGATGTTGGCTGTGGGTTTATCATATATGGCCTTTATTATGTTAAGGTACTTGCCCTCTATACCCATTTTGTTGAGAGTTTTTATCATAAATGGATGTTGACTATTGTCGAATGTTTTTTCAGTATCTGTGGAGGTGATCATGTGGTTTTTGTCCTTTTTGATGATGTGGTAGATGACATTGATGGATTTTTTCAAATGTTGTCCCATCTTTGCATTCCTGGAATAAATCCCACTTGATCATGATGCATGATCTTTTTAATGTATTTTTGAATTTGGTTTGCTAATATTTTGTTGCATATTTTTACATCCATATTCATCAGGGATATTGGTCTGTAATTTTCTTTTTTTGTGAGGTCTTTGCCTGGTTTTGGTATTAGAGTGATGGTGGCCTTGTAGAATGAGTTTGGGAGTATTCCCTCCTCTTCAGCTTTTTGGAAAATTTTAAGGAAGATGGGTCTTAGATCTTCAGTAAATGTTTGATAAAATTCAGCACTGAATTCATCTGGTCCAGTGGTTTTGGTCAGGTAGTTTTTTGATTACCAGTTCAATTTTGCTGCTGGTAATTGGTCTGTTCAGATTTTCTGTTTCTTCCTGGGTCAGCCTTGGAAGTTTGTAGTTTTCTAGAAAGTTGTCCATTTCTTCTAGGTTATCCAGTTTGTTAGCATATAATTTTTCATAGTATACTCTCATAATTCTTTGTATTTCTGTGGTGTCCATAGTGATTTAGTGATTTTTACTTTCCCATTTCTGATTCTGTTTATGGGTGAAGACTCTCTTTCATTCTTGATAAGTCTGCCTAAGGGTTTATGTATTTTGTTTATTTTCTCAAAAAACCAGCTCCTGCTTTCTTTAATTCTTTCTATTGTTTTAGTCCTCTCAATTTTATTTATTATGCTCTGACCTTTATGATCTCCCTCCTACTGACTTTGTGCCTCATTTCTTCTTCTTTTTGTAGTTTTGTATACTGTGTGTTTAGGCTGTTCATTTGGGATTGTTCTTCTTTCCTGAGGTATGCCTGTATTGCAATATATTTCCCTCTTAGTGCAGCCTTTGCTGCATCTCACAGATTTTTGCGGTGTTGAACTATCTATTGTTGTCATTTGTCTCCATATATTGCTTGACCTCTGTTTTTATTTGGTCATTGATTATTTAGAGGCATGTTATTAAGCCTCCATGTATTTGTGGGGTTTTTCATTTTCTTTGTATAATTTATTTCTGGTTTAATACCTTTGTGATCTGAGATGCTGGTTGGTACAATTTCAGTCTTTTTGGATTTACTGAGGTGCTTTTTGTGCCCTAGTACATTATTTTGAAATGTTCCATGTGCTTTTTAAAAGAATATGTATCCTGTTGCTTTTGGATGGAGATGTCTGTTAGGTCCATTGGTTCTAGTATGTTGTTCAGTTCCTCTATCTCCTCACTAACTTTCTGACTGGTTGATCTGTACTTTGGAGTGAGTGGTATTTTGAAGTCTCCTAAAATGAATGCATTGCATTTATTTCCCCTTTTAATTCTGTTAGTATTTGTTTCACATACATAGCTGATCCTTTGTTGGGTGCATAGATATAATAGTTATACCCTCTTGTTGGATTGATTCCTTCATCTTTATGTATTGTACTTCTTTGTCTCTTGTGACTTTCTGTATTTTGAAGTCTATTTTGTCTGATACAAGCACTCCAACTGCTGCTTTTTTCTCCCTATTAGTTGCATGAAGTATCTTTTTCCATCTCTTTACTTTCAGTCTGTGTATGTCTTCAGATTTGAAGTGAGTCTCTTGTTGGTCACATATAGATGGGTCTTGTTTTTTTATCCATTCAGTGACTCTATGTCCTTTATTTGTGCATTCAGACCATTTTCATTTAGGGTGATTATCAATAGACATGTACTTATTGCCATTGCAGGCTTTTGATTCATGGTTACCAAGGGTTCAAGGGTAATTCCCTTACTAGCTAACAGTCTTAAATTACTCATTTATTATGCTATTACAAACACAACTTAAAGGTTCTTTATTTTTTCCTCCTCCATTTTTTGTATATTAGGTATCATATTCTGTACTCTGTCTTTCCCTTGATGGACTTTTGGGGTAGTTGATTCAATTTTGCATCTGCTTAGTAATTGTTTTACTTTGCTGTGGTTTTATTTCCCCTTGTGGTAGCTATTAGCCTTAGGAATATTTCCATCTGTGGTAGTCCCTCCAAAATGCACTGTAGAGGTGGTTTGTGGGAGGTAAATGCTCTCAGCTTTGCTTATCTGAAAATTGTTTAATCCTTCTTTCAAATTTAAGTGATAACCTTGCCAGGTAGAGTATTCTTGGTTCGAGGCCTTTGTTTTTCATTGCATTAGATATATCATGCCACTCCCTTCTGGCCTGTAAGGTTTCTGTTGAGAAATCTGATAATAGCCTGATGGGTTTTCCCTTGTCTGTGATGTTTTTTCTCTGTCTAGCTGCTTTTAAAAGTCTGTCTTTATCCTTGATCTTTGCCACTTTAATTATTATATGTCTTGATGTTGTCTTCCCTGGGTCCCTTGTGTTGGGAGATCTGTGTACCTCCATGGCTTGAGAGACTATCTCCTTCCCCAGATTGAGGAAATTTTCAGCAATAACCTTTTCAAAAACACTTTCTGTCCCTTTTTATTTCTCTTATTATTCTTGTATCCCTGTAATGCGAATATTGTTCCGTTTGGATTGGTCACACAGTTCTCTCAATATTCTTTCATTCCTAGAGATCCTTTCTTCTCTCTGTGCCTCAGCTTCTTTGTATTCCTCTTCTCTAATTTCTATTCCATTTACCATCTCTTCTATTACATCTAATCTGCTTCTAAATCCTTCCATTGTATGTTTCATTTCAGATATGGAATTACTTAATGATTGAATGTCTGTCCGAAATTCGTCCCTGAGTTCTTGAATATTTTTCTGTACCTCCATGAAGCATGTTTATGATTTTTATTTTGAACTCTCTTTCAGGAAGATTGGTGAGTTCAGTTTCATTTGGCCCTTTTTCTGGTATTTGCAAGATTTTTTTGTTTGAACCAGTGTCCTTTGACATTTCATATTTCTATGTGGTGCCCTCTAGTGCCCAGAAGGTCTAGTCTCTGGAGCTGCTCAGCCCCTGTTGTGATGTTGGGGGTTACAGGGGAGCAGTGCTGGTGCCTGGGGGGAGGAAAGAGCTGTTCCTGCTTCCCAGCTGCTATACCTGTCTCCACTATCCGAACCAGTGAGCCAGCACACAGGTGTAAGCCTCTGCTTTGTGTCTATAGCTCCTGTTTGCAGGGCCTCCCTCTGGCTGGCATGATGCCAGGGCAGGTACTGCTGGTTTGCGAGTTGGTGCCGGCAAGCCAGGAGGAAGGTACAGCGTGCTGCATATCACAATCAGGGGCCTCGGAGCTGAGAAGCCAGCCAGGGAGATGTAACACCTGAAGCTCCTGAAAGTTCCCAACCTGCTTGGCAGAGCCCACCCAGACAACCTTGTCCACCTCTCCGCACAGCAAGCTCCATGCAAACCCTGCCCCTTCAGCAGCCCTCACACTGCTAGGAAGCCTCTTAGACCGCCTGCCTTTCCTTTGTCCCAGAGCAGCCGGATTTGGGTCCCTGTCCTTCACCAACAGCTGGAATCTCAGTCTCTCCAAGTATTCCACCTGTCTTAGCTTTCCAACCCCACTACTCTCCAGAGCACTGTACAATGCAGTTTTTTGCTCCCATAGCAGATTTCCAGAGCTGGGTGTTCAGCAGTCCTAAGCTTTCTCCCCCTCCCTGCTCCATTTCTCTTCCTCCTGCTGGTTAGCTGGGGCTGGGGAAGGGCTTGTGTCCCACCTTATCAAGGCTTTGATACATTAGTTACCCTGTTTTGTGATGTCTTCTCTGTTCTCCAGGTGTATGCAGTCTGATGCAGCCTTCTTTCCTGTTGCTCCTTTAAGATTAGTTGTATTAACTATATTTTCATATTATATGTGGTTGTGGGAGGAGTTCTCTGTCTCACCTCTCACACCACCATCTCGAATCACTCTCCTGCCATATCTGTTCATTTTTTAAACCAATTTTTCTCTGTGTCTACATTTAGGAAATGTCTACTATAATTTTTTGAAATTCTTTTTTGTTCATAAACATTAAGGTTACTACCTATTCAGAACATAGAGTATTACTTCTGGAAAAGCAACAGTGTTAACTTTTTAATTCTTGTAGCTAAAAAGGTATACTGATTAGTAATGCAGATGTCTTTTCCTTCAGACAAGTAGTATGATTGGGAAGTAGCTTGTACAAGGTAGGAAGAAAAGTATGTTTTTTTTAAATTAGTCACTTCTTAGCACATATCTTTAATGAATTCATGCTATCAGAAAAAGTAGGGCTGCATCCTTCCAGGTGGATTTTCTAACATTGCTTCCTATTTGTTTACTCCTAAAGAGTAAGGCTGGGAAATAACTAGGCCCTTAAATGATAGAAACTGCATGTAACAACCTCTTCTAGTTGGTGATACATGTTAGAATTTGTTTTATAAAGTGCTAAAAGAAACGTTCCATTAAATTTTGAACTCTGCTTACTTTAAGTCTCAGAGTCTGAAGGTAACATTGATATCAGGTGAGTACAACACTTTAGGGATATAGAGTTGATTATTTCAGTTTATTTTGTTACTCAAATTTTGTTTGGAAAATCATAATGTAGCCTCTTGTTTAAAATTTCTACTTTTCAGAAGAGATGAAAATTACATTAGTGTTTTTATTCAGTACTTACTATGATGGTGTTTATATACCTAAGAATATACATTTCTAAGTGTTTTTAAATGAAAATATAGAATTTCTAGAATTAAATTTGGAAAGTTAAAAAATATATATTGGAGTAGGAAAATCCCCCCAAATGCAAATAAAACTGAAGAATTATAAAAGAAAATAATAAACTACATGAAAATAAGTGATTTGTGTATGGCAAAAAAAAAACACAGCATAAACTACATAAAAAATACATGAGAAGCTGGAAAAAGTATTTTCAATCGATACAACTGTCAGCTAATTTCTTATTAATTTCCAGTACATTCCTTATAGCATTATTTGTAATTTAAAATTTCTGGAAACACTAAATGACCCTCAATAGTAGATAGGTTAAATAAATTGGTACATCTGCAAAGTGGAAAACTATGCAACTGTTCAGAAGAATGAAGCAGATATATATGTATATAAACAGAGCTCCTTGGACAGTCTTGACACATAGTAGGCATCCAATATATGTTTGCTGATGAATGAATGAGTTTTTAAATGAACAAAAGGAATATTTAAAATACTCTGTGTAGAGTGGTATCATTTGTGTAACGAAAGTATCCATATGTGCAAGTATGCATTGAAACACAAGGAGTACATACAAAAGTTTGGCAGGTCAGAGAAGACTTAGGTGAATGAGAGATGGGAAGGTAGTAGGCAAAAATAGAAGCATAGAAAATGCCTTTAATACCTTCTGAATTTTATAATGTCCATTTTAAACTTTTTGAGTAATTAATAATTAACATAAAATACTGTATTTATAGGGATGAAAGTGAGCCTGCCCAAATAGAAGATTCAAATGCTGTTAAACCTGATGGCTGGCTAGATGATGACCCAAAATTTATTCCAGATCCTAATGCTAAAAAACCTGATGACTGGTAAGCATTCTTCATCTTCAATTATCAATTTCAAAGGTTTCTTGTTTCTTGTTACTAGTTTATATGACTGACAGGGTGAAGTTTCTATATTTGCTTTGTTCTGATTTCCTAAGGAATGAAGACATGGATGGAGAGTGGGAGGCACCTCGTATTTCTAATCCAGCATGTCAGATTGGGTGTGGTGAGTGGAGACCTCCCATGATAGATAATCCAAAATACAAAGGAGTCTGGAGACCTCCCCTAATAGATAATCCTAACTACCAGGTAACACCCACTTGTTCCAATCCCATAGTAAAATTAAAACTGATATTTCTGTTATATATCCAGTAATTGATAGTTACATCAGCTTTCAGAAATTTTATTTGTAATAGTGTTTCTTAGCTATCTCAAGAAGTCAAAGAAAATTAATTTGTTTAAATTATATTTATTTAATTTTCTAAGAGAATGAAATGAAGAACTAAAGACCAGTGAGTTCACACTGTATTTTTCCCTACTAATCAGTTGATGATCACTTTGGAATCAAGTTCTATTTTATTTTATTTTTTTATTAAGATATCATTGATATACAATCCTATGCTCAGGTTTCACATGAGCAACATTGTGGTTACTACCTTCACGCATATTATTAAGTGCCCCTGACACAGCCCATTGCAGTCACTGTCCATCACCGTAGTAAGATGCTATAGAGTCACTACTTGTCTTCTCTGTGCTGTACTTCCATCCCCATGCCCCCCCATATTATCTGTGCTAATCAGAATACCCCTTATCCACTTATCCCTCCCTTCCCACAAAACCTCCGCAACACCTTTCCCTTTGGTAACCACTACTCCCTTCTTGGAGTCTGTGAGTCTGCTTCTATTTTGTTCCTTCAGTTTTGCTTCATTGTTATACTCCACAAATGAGGGAAATCATTTAGTATTTGTCTTTCTCTGCCAGACTTATTTCACTGAGCATAAGACCTGCTAGCTCCATCCATGTTGTCGCAAATGGTAGGATTTGTTTCTTATGGCTGAATAGTATTCCATTGTGTATATGTACCACCTCTTCTTTATCTGTTCATTTACTTATGGACACTTAGGTTGCTTCCATGTCTGGGGTATTGTAAATAGTGCAGCGGTAAACATAAGGGTGCATATGTCTTTTTTGAATCTGGGATCTTGTTTTCTTCAGGTAAATTCCTAGGAGTGGAATTCTTGGGTCAACTGGGATTTCTATTTTTAGTTTGAGGAACTTCCATATTGCTTTCCACAATGGTTGAACTAATTTACATTCCCACCAGCAGTGCAGGAGGGTCCCCCTCTCTTCACATCCTCACCAACTGTTGTTTCTCTTTTGGATATTGGCCATAACTGATGTGAGGTGATATCTCATTGTGGTTTTATTGTGTATTTCCCTGATGATTAGCAATGTGGAGCATCTTTCCATGTGCCTGTTGGCCATCTGAATTTCTTCTTTGGAGAAGTGTCTGTTCAGATCCATTTTTTAATCAGGTTATCTGCTTTTTGGGTGTTGAGGCATGTGAGCTCTTTATATATTTTGGATGTTAACCCCTTACTGGGTATGTCATTTATGAATATATTATCCCATATTGTAGGATGCCTTTTTGTTTTACTGATGGTGACTTGGCTGTACAGAAGCTTTTTAGTTTCATGTAGTCCCACTTGTTCATTTTTGCTTTTGTTTGCCTTGCCTGAGGAGATGTATTCAGGAAAAAAGTTGCTCATGTTTTTATTCAAGATATTTTTGCCTATTTTTTTTCTTCTAAGAGTTTTATGGTTTGATGACTTACAGTCAGGTCTTTGATCCATTTCAAGTTTACTTTTGTGTATGGAGTTAGACAGTAATCTAGTTTCATTCTCTTACATGTAGCTGTCCAGTTTTGCCAACACCAGTTGTTGAAAAGGCTGTCATTTCTCCATTGCATGTCCATGGCTCTTTTAATCATATATTAATTGGCCATATATGTATGGGTTTATATCTGGGTTCCATATTCCATTCCATTGATCTTTGGCTCTGTTCTTATGCCAGTACCAAACTGTCTTGATTACTGTGGCTTTGTAGTAGAGCTTGAAGCTGGGGAGCATAATCCCCCCTGCCCCTGCTTTATTTTCCCTTCTATGGATTGCTTTGGCTATTTGGGATCTTTTGTGGTTCCATATGAATTTTAGAACTATTTGTTCTAGTTCATTGAAGAATGCTCTTGGTATTTTGATAGGGATTACATTAAATCTTAGTTGCTTTAGGTAGGATGGCAATTTTGACAATATTAAATCTTCCTATCCATGAGCCCAGGATGTATTTCCATTTATTGGTGTCTTTGATTTCTCTCAAGAGTGTCTTCTGGTTTTCAGGATATAAGTCTTTCACTTCTTTGATTAGGTTTATTCCTAGGTATTTTATTCTTTTTGATGCAGTTGTGAATAGAATTGTTTTCCTGATTTCTCCTTCTGCTAGTTCTTCATAGTATATAGGAATGCAACAGATATCTGTGTATTAATTTTGTATCTTGCGACTTTGCTGAATTCAGATATTCTAGTAGTTTTAGAGTGCATTTCTTAGGGGTCTTTTTTTGTACAATAATCATGTCATCTTCAAACAATGACAGTTTAACTTCTTCTTTGCCAATCTGGACACCTTTTCTTTGTGTTGTCTGATTGCCGTGGCTAGGACCTCCAGTACTATGTTGAATAACAGTGGGGAGTATGGGCATCCTTGTCTTGTTCTCTATCTTAGAGGAAAAGCTTTTAGCTTTTTACTGTTAAGTATAATGTTGGCTGTGGGTTTGTTGTATTTGGCCTTTATTATATTGGTATACTCACCTTCTATACCTATTTTGTTGAGAGTTTTTATCATGAATGGATGTTGCATTTTGTCGAATGCCTTTTCAGAATCTGTGGAGATGATCATGTGATTTTGCTCTTTTTGTTGATGAGGTGAATGAGTTGATGGATTTTCAAATACTGTACCATCCTTACATCCCTGGAATGAATCCCACTTGATCATGATGTATGATCTTTCTCATGTATTTTTTAATTCGGTTTGCTAATATTCTGTTAAGTATTTTTGCATCTATGTTCATTATGGATATTGGTCTGTAATTTTCTTTTTTTGTGTTGTCTTTGCCTGGTTTTGGTATTACAGTGATGTTGGCCTCATAGAATGAGTTTGGAAGTATTCCCTCCTCTTCTACTTTTTGGAAAACTCTAAGGAGAATGGGTACTAGGTCTTCATTAAATGTCTGATAAAGTTCATCAGTGAAGCCCTCTGGTACAGGTATTTTGTTCTTAGGTAGTTTTTTGATTAACAGTTCAATTTTGTTGTGGGTAAGTAGTCTATTCAGTTTTTCTGTTTCTTCCTGGGTCAGTCTTTGAAGGTTACTTTTCTAGAAAGTTGTCCATTTGTTCTAAGTTATCCAATTTGTTAGCACATACTTTTTCATAGTATTCTCTAATAATTCTTTGTATTTCAGTGGTGTCTTTAGTGATTTTTCCTCTCTCATGTCTGATTCTGTTTATGTGTGTAGACTGTCTTTTTTCTTGATAAGTCTGGCTAAGGTTTGATATATTTTGTGTATTTTCTCAAAGAACCATCTCTTGGTTTCATTAAGTTTTTCTATTGTTTTATTTTTCTCAATGTTATTAATTTCTTTTCTGATCTTTATTATGTCCCTCCTTCTGCTGGCTTTGGGCTCCAGTTGTTCTTTTTCTAGTTTCATTAATTTTGAATTTAGACTTTTTATTTGGGATTGTTCTTTCTTCTTTAAATAGACCTGAATTGCTATACACTTTCCTCTTAGACTTGCCTTCACTGTGTCCCACAGAAATTGGGGCTTTGAGCTGTTTACGTTTGTCTCCATATATTGCTTGATCTCTGTTTTTATTTGGTCATTGATGCATTGATGATTTAGGAGCATGTTGTTAAGCCTCATTGTGTTTTTGGGCTGTTTTGTTTTCTTTGTACAATTTATTTCTAGTTTCATACCTTTGTGATCTGAAAGGTTGGTTGGTACAATTTCAGTGTTTTTGAATTTACTGAGGCTCTTTCTGTTGCCTACTATGTGATCTATTCCAGAAAATGTTCTATGTGCAATCGAGAAGAATGTGAATCCTCTTGCGTTTTGGTGGAGTGTTCTGTAGATATCTGTTATGTCCATTTGTTCTAATGTGTTGTTCAGTGCCTCTGTGTCCTTACTTATTTTCTGTCTGGTTTATATGTCCTTTGGAGTAAGTGGTGTGTTGAAGTCTCCTAAAATGAGTGCATCGCATTCTATTTCTCCCTTTAATTCTGTTAGTATTTGTTGCACATATGTGGGTGGTCCAATGTTGGGTGCATACATACTTACAATGGTTATATCCTCTTCTTGGACTGACCCCTTTTTCATTATATAATGCCCTTCTATGTCTCTTGTTAGTTTCTTTGTTTTGAAGCCTATTTCATCTGATACAAGTATTGCAACTCCTGCTTTTTTCTCCCTGTTTGCATGAAGTATCTTTTTCTCTCCTTTCACTTTTAGTCTGTGTATGTCTTTGGTTTAAAGTGAGTCTCTTGTAGGCAGTATATAAATGGGTCCTGCTTTTTTATCCATTCTGAAACTCTATGTCTTTTGATTGGTTCATTCAGACCATTTACATTTAAGGTGATTATCAATAGATGTGTACTACTTACTGCTATTTCAGGCTTTGGATTCATGGTTATCAAGGTTCAAGGGCAGCTTCTTTACTATCTGACAGTCTAACTTAACTCACTTATTATGCTATTATAAACACAATCTGAAGATTCTTTTTTTTTCTCCTTTTTCTTCCTCCTCTACTCTTTATATGTTAATGTCATATTCTGTACTCTTTGTGTATCCCTTGACTGACATTGTGGTTAACTGATTTAATTTTGCATCTGTTCAGTAATTATTTGATCTGCTTCCTTTACCGTGTTTTTATTTTCTCTGGTGACAACTGTTTAGTTTTAGGTATACTTCCATCTAGAGAAGTCCCTTTAAAATACACTGTAGCGATTGTTTGTTGGAGGTAAATTCCCTCAACTTTTGCTTATCTGGAAATTGTTTAATCCCTCCTTCAAATTTAAATGATAATCTTTCTGGATAGATTATTCTTGGTTCGAGGCTCTTCTGTTTCATTGCATTGAATATATCATGCCATTCCCTTTTGGCCTGTAAGGTTACTGCTGAGAAGTCTGATGATAGCCTGATGGATTTTCCTTAGTAGAAGATAATTTTTTCACTCTCTGGCTGCTTTTAATACTCTGTCCTTGTCCTTGATCTTTGCGTTTTTAATTATTATATGTCTTGGTGTTGTCTTCCTTGAGTCCCTTGTGTTGGGAGATCTGTGCACTTCCATGGCCAGAGAGACTATTTCCTTCCCAGTTTGGGGGAGTTTTCAGCTATTATTTCTTCAAAGATACTTTCTATCCCTTTCTCTTCTCCTCCTCCTATAATGTGAATATTGTTCCATTTGTATTGGTCACACAGTTATCTTAATATTTTTTCATTCCTAGAGATCCTTTTTTCTCTCTCTGCCTCAGATTCTTTATATTCCTGTTCTCTAATTTATATTCCATTTACTGTCTCCTCTGCCTCATCTAATGTGCTTTTAAATCCCTCCATTGTATATTTAATTTCAGTTACTGTATTTTTAAGGTGTCTTCAACTTCCTGAATTAGTCCCTTAGCTCTTGAATATTTTTCTGTAGCTTCATTAGCATGCTTATGACTTTTATTTTGAATTATTTTTGAGGAAGATTGTTGATTTCAGTTTCTCTGAGCCCTCTTTCTGGTGTTTGAGGGATTTTTGATTGAACGAGCTTTTTCTGTCTTTTCACAATCCTATTGGATAATGAAAAATATTAGGCTTGTTTAGGCGGCACCATCTAGTGCCCAGAAGCTCTGCTCTTCAGAGCTGCCCAGCACCTGGAGTGATGGCAGTGGTCACAGGCGACTGGTACTGGTGCCTACTCTAAGGAGAGAACTCTGTCCTTTTTCCCAGCCACAGAGCCAGCCTCTGCTGTCAGGGCCAGTGAGCAGGGAGCAGCCTCTGCATTAAGCCACTGAGGCTGCTGTAGGCTGGGCTGATGACAGGGGCTGCAGGTTTGTGTGCAGGTACTGGAGGGGAGGAGTGAGCAGCAGGCTGTTTAGCACAGTGGGGGTTCTCAGGCATGCATTGCCAGTCAGGGGGTTGGAGGGCTTGAAGCTCCTGAACATTCCTAACCTGCTGGGCTGAGTGTGCCGGGACAATTTTTTCCACCTGATCAGGAAGCTCTGTATAATCCTTGCCCCTTTAGCAGCCCTTTTACTGTTGGGAAGTTTTTCAAAAGTGTCTGCCTTTTTTCCCAGAGCAGCCTGTTGTGGGAACCTTTCTCCACAAATAGCTGGAATCTGTCTCTGACTTTTGCTTTTCAACCCCTCTGATCTCCAGAGCACCATGCAATGTGGGTTTGTGCTCCCAGAGTAGATTTCTAGGGATGGGTATTTAGCACTCCTGGGCTTCTACTCCCTCCCCACTCTGTTTCTCTTCCTCCTGCCAGTGATCTGGTGTGGGGGGAGTGCTTGGGTCCTGCCAGTCGCAGCTTTGTTACTTTACCCTTTTCCCTGATGTAGATTTTCTGTTTTCTTTTCCCAGATGTAGACTGGCTGGTACAATCTTATTTCTGATCACTCTTTTAGGAATGCTTGTATTTGCTGTATTTTCATATTATATGTGGTTTTGGGAGAAGATTTCTGCCTCATTTCTCTTGCGGCCATCTTTTTTCTGCCTCAATTTCTATTTTAGAATTAAATATAAGAAATGAGTTCTGAAAAGGACAACTCAGACTATATACATTTTGGTAATTATTGTCTGTGCTTAATTAATGTGCTTCTTTGTGGTGTTATTAAAATTCAGGTTTTTTTCCCTAATACGGATCAGACATCTTCTGAGTGTAATAAGCTTTTTGGGTAAAAGTCCCTATATTATCTGTAGTTCTATCTAATTATTCATTAGCATTTTCTAATATGTATTATATATATGCAGTTGCATATTCTAATTGCTCATTGTAGTTTTTCTTAATAGCATTTATTACAAAATGTTTATTATTGTTTAATGTCTGTCTCATTCATTAGTCTTTAAACTCCGTAATACAGGAACCATGTCTGTCTTAATCATCACTGTACCAATGGCCTAGTGCCTGGCACAGAATAGATACATATGATGGTGGAGTGAGTCAGTGAGTGATCATATTATCATATTTATTTGATATGGTTGAGTTTAATCATATAAGATCTAATGAAACTTTTATGTTAAATAACTGTTCTGAGGTTCAGAATTATTCAATGGTTGATTACTGAAGCCTCTCATGAGTATATGTTAAAAAAGAGTGGCTCCATTTCTGCCATAGAGTGATCTCTCTGATGTGGGCAATTTTAATGACATCTTGCCTTGAATAATTTTAGTAAGTGTAAAAAAACTTGTCTAAAGTAGTATCACTTCCTTATGACATATAATTACTCATTTCTGTGTATGTTGGATTTTTACTTTGCCTTTTTTGGCAGTTTAAAGTCTCTATTGTTCATAGGGATCATCATGTATTTAATAAGAAAAAACACTGTTTTATTTCCAGTGAATTACTAGTAAATTAATATCAGCTTAAAGTTTCCATTTTTTCTCATTATTATTGCTCATTTTATTCAATAGCACCTACTACTTGAGTAGCTTTTATAATGAAATTATTTTATTTGAAAATATCTTAAAATTATTCTTCTTCCAGGGAATCTGGAGTCCTCGAAAAATTCCTAATCCAGATTATTTTGAAGATGATCATCCATTTCTTCTGACTTCTTTCCATGCTCTTGGATTAGAACTTTGGTCTATGACCTCTGATATCTACTTTGATAATTTCATTATCTGTTCAGAAAAGGAAGTAGCAGATCACTGGGCTGCAGATGGTTGGGGAGTAAAAATAATGATAGCAAATGCTAATGAGGTACAGTATTTATCATATAGTACTAGTGGGACTTGGTCCTGGTTATAAGTTACAGAAAAGGTAAATGTGCAATAACTGCTAAATGCAAAAGAAATGTACTTAAATTCATTTATGTAGGCAAAATATTTAGTTTTACTATATTATGATGCAACTTCATGATAAACTATGTAAGAAATCTGCATTCCATTAATTAAATTATGATGGCATAATGGGGTTTAATACGTATTTGCTGTTTATAGAAATGAGACTACTTAATGTCTTTATTACCTTTTCAATTCAAATTCCATGTGGTAATGGTAATCTAAATATTATTCTTTATTTTAACTACTTTTCACTAAGAGGAGTGTAGAGAATTTAAAATTTAATATTGTTTCCAGCTTTCCCCCCCACAAAATCTTAACACTATTTAGAAAAGAGTAAGCTAAATCTTTTAATAAGAGAAACAATTTCCTTACTGAAGGTTGTACATGAAATTTAGTATTAAAAAAATAATTCTTAGGTTTATTTTTTATTAATAAGTCCTTGAAAAGTACAGAAAAGTTGTATACTTCTAAATGAACCAGAAAAATATATCCATAAAGAGTACTTCTCCTGAAATATTCCAACAAAATAAAATTGTCATAATTATCGCTGATAGGTTAGCAATTTCCACCTATGCATGAAGCAACATATCTTCTACAAAGTCTTAAACAGAGATGGATGCTAATAAATTAGAGTTTAAACTTCACAAAGTATAAGATAGGGAAATGAAACATTTTTTACAAGTTCACTTCCTAATATAAAGCACGTGGGTGAAAATACGTTTTTGGTAGTCTGTATTTCCTAACGCAGGTTTGTAAAATCTCAATTCATTTTTATACTTATTTCTTCTATAGCCTGGTATACTTAAACAACTAATGGCAGCTGCCGAAGAGCACCCGTGGCTTTGGCTCATTTATCTTGTAATAGCAGGGCTTCCAATAGCAGTAATTACTGCATTTTATTGGCCAAGAAAAGTAAAGGTAAATAAAATGAATTTCTTTCACCTTGAAACCTCTTAGTGTTTTGGACTTCTACAAACTGAGCAAGTGGTTCTTAAAAGTAATAAATTAAATTTCCTGCAAATGTTTACTGATAGTGCACTGTGTGAGACATGTTACTGCAGAGAACTTTTTTAAAAATAGTGCTTTGGTTTTAGTAAAAATACTTTATGTTAAACTACCACAGAAAAAATATGAAGATACAGAATATAAAAAAACTGACATATGTAAACCACAAACAAAGGGAGCACTGGAGCAAGAAGTAAAGGAGGAAACACTAGCCCTGGAGAAGCCAATAGACTTGGAAGACGACAAAAGGCAAAGTGATGGTGAAATTCTTGAAAAGGGTAAGACGATGATAGTGACTTATAATGGGGACCCTGGGCAAAACTCGTAAAAAGACTACATCATCTGGTAAACACTCGCTGTTGCCCTTGCTTGTTGTCAAAGTGATACCATCTGAATCCCCAAGAATGCATGATTACAGCAAAGAGAAGTAGCTGTCCCTGCTGGTATATTTGTACCCTGAGCAGCCATCCTATTTATAGAGTTTTTGTCTTCTAGGAAGAAAGAATACTACTATTCAGTCACTTTAAAGCCTAGCAGCTATAAGTCACTTATGCTATAGGTTTTTGCAAGGACTTTTCTTGCTTCTAAAAATGTAGATGAGGTGGGAGGTATAGACCATGGTCTCTACGGAAGAGTAATAGGTGTAAGGCAGGTGAGGCAGGAACAAAATCAACACTGTCTTCCAGTGGCTTTTATCAGGTAGTTTATCATAATGAATAATCTCCTGAAAATACTGCTCAATCATGTGTTCCCTTCCCACCCTGTACTGTACTCCTTCAGATGCTGTAACTGAAGAACTGAGACTTGTTGGTGGCTGTCCACCCAAGACTTCCTTATGCACTTCTAGGTAGAAATAAAACTATTGATATTTGCCAGGTGTCCCAAGCCAGGTTCCAGACTGAGCCATTTTTTTAAAAACTTATGTCTTGAGCACTATTTTAACTTAATAGCTGATGAAACAGTTAACTTAAAAACCATATTCTCAAAACACACTCATACACATATATGTATATTTACATGTGTAGGTATGTACATTAAATACACATATGTTATTTGGTTTTCATATTACATACATACTGAATGCTTACAAATTCTTTAAACCTAAACAGTTCCTCTAATGTGATTTATTAAATGTGGTTAGAAGGAGCATTTTCAATTTTTAAAAAATTTCTAATGGAAGAAATTGCTTCAAAATATTGGGATTTAAATAAACCCTCTTGTATTTAATAGTATCCAGTAGCACTATTCTGAGGCATCAAGTCTTTGCCTTTAATAACATCTGTATTCTAGAAGAGGAAGGTGAATCTGAGAAGAGTGAAGAAGAAATAGATATCCTAGAAGGACAAGAAGAAGGTAATAAATCAAATAAGTCTGGATCAGAGGATGAGGTAAGCAACTCTTTAAAGGAAAATGAACTAGTTTCTATGTGTGATTTTTATCCATAAAAAATTATTTCAATAAAAGCAGCAATCTGGTCTGTGAGGAATTTTTTGCCATATTTCTCCAAGCTTTTATAAGAGCCTCCAATTGTTTTGAAAATGTATCCATAAAGGAGGCAAGAAAATACTGTACTTTATATTATCTCAATGCCTAAGAAAACAGCATAAAGTAAGCTTGTGGTTTACAAAATACAGGGAGCCACATCTATAAAAAATTATGACTTCATCATTAAAATATGTTGTTGAAAGTTATAATAAATAGGCCCATTTGAATATTTAAAAAGTAATTCTGTTAACTACAAGACAGTTTTCTCTAGAGCCATTTATGAAAACATTGTCTCCATAATTTACTCTCACATTTTAAAATGTTTCAGTAATTAAGGAGTTGAGTACTATCTGCCTGATAAGGTATTCTTCTAAAAGTTTTAATAAACTTGTTTTCCCGTGAACTTGATATGTGTCTACTCCTTTTTTTGCATCCTGACAGTGCCTCCATTTTCAGTCCGTTATTATGTAATCAGAAGCCATCCAGGATATACTTGTTTTTTTGGCCAGCAGCCCCAAAAGCATGTTGTTTCTCCAGCCATTTAAGAGCTGCACAGTCTCAGGCCGCAGAGTTCCCATCCTCACACTCTCATTGCACAGCATTAGGTCAGGGAAAAGTCGTTTTGCCTGGCCTGGTGCATGCGGTGAAATAAACTTTCTATTTTGTCTACATGAAGCAATCTCCCAAATAAGCTTGTTTTGTTATTGTTTGTTTTCTAAAGGTTATTCAGTACATATACCTGGCCATTGGTCTAATTTAATTACCACATGAGCTTTTTCAAGAGGTTTTGGAGACCATTATCCAGTATGATTTCCCTATTAAGAGGGGGCCAGGTGAAGATAATTTTTTCCAGTTTTTAAGTCATTGTTTCAGCTATCACTCTTATATTAATATTTGCAATTACTTATTTGAATATGTATTCTAGTTACATTTTGCTTCACAAAAATTTTGTGGACCTTTAAAAATATATCAACTCCATCTTGCAACTTTTTAGTCATCTTATATATGTTTGTCAATGAGCTAAAAAGAAGCCAATTTTTGTACAGTATAACCTTGAGAAATAATTATAACTATTTTGTATAATATAATATCTTCATTGTTTTCTTTTGCTACCCAAGTTCAATTTATATACAAATGCTTATTTTGAAAAAATAAGAAAGAAAAGAAAAACCCAAACTATAAGCCTGATATTTTCCACTCCTCTCTCCTAATTTTTCTCAAAGCACTTTATGCCAGAAGTTTTGAAAAAGTCCCGTAGAACAAGTTCAACAATTCATTACTTAAAGAAATATTATGAATATCCCACAATGCAAATATCATATAGTCTTTAATGATGACATTGGGATTGAGTTCTAAATTATAACATTGTGAATTGAGTCATTAGCAGTATTCCTTCTCGGATGCATAGTTCATAGGCAGAGTTATTCTAACCATGAAATCATGCCAAAAGATGAACAAATTAAAACACATTGATTTATTATATACACATTTTTAATCAGCTGCATAAAGGAACACATAGAACATTTTTAGATTTTTAGAACATATATTTTAGAGACTAAGAAATATATTATTTACTATTACCTACTAGTTATCTATTGAACAAAATAAACATTTTCATGATCTTTTTTCTAGATGAAAGAAGCAGATGAGAGCACAGGATCTGGAGATGGCCCAGTAAAGTCAGTACGCAAGAGAAGAGTACGAAAAGAGTAAACTATATTCAAGTATTTTTAATTCCTGAGAGATGTTTGGCATTCTAAAATCAGTGTGCCAGAAATGAACTTGAATCGATCTGCACATCCTGTTTCTACTATCTAGAAATGTTACTCTTTCTGACATTTATTTTAGTCTTTCTTTTCAGAGAAAAAAAAAACTTTGAAGTTACAAGGTCTTTCAATTTAGAATAAAAGAAAAGTGGCATGTTACATATCAGATTTAAGAAATGAATGCCATTAAAAGTTACACAGTTTTAATAGTTTGGAGAAAGTTTTGGTTTGTACAGAACAGAATAATATACAGCAACTTCGCTGCTATTAGAAAAAATCAGTTATTGGAATTTCCTCTTAAATGGCTATACTACTATTTAACTGGCAGTTCTATAATAAAAATGAGAGTGTGTTCTGTTGTACAGAGCTAAATGCAATAAAGTTACTGTATGGTTGGTTGATTCTATCAACAATTGAAAGTGTTGTGTGTGACCCATATTTACCTAGTTTCTGCCGAATTGTAGTTACAGTCCATTGTTCACTTCAATTATAGATTCCTTTAAAGAGGTCTTTGCTGACAGATAAGCAAACAAAACAGAAATGTCTGTGTCATTCATAACTAATAACTGGTTAATAGTGTACCATATTTTACATTCAAATACATAATAATAGGTTCATCAAAACAAAACGGTGTACAGAATGTTTTTCAAACTTTTATGGTGGTTTCATGCCAGAATGGCTTACCTACTCACAAGGTTGCTTATACATACATTGCTCCTGAAAATAATTACTTTTTCTCTTTAAAATTATATCCTCTTTAGTAAATTATCATGGGAGGCTTTTAATTATTTTCGACCTTATCATTGAGATTCTAATGGCTAATCGGTATCAGTCATCATGTTTTGTATCTGTATTTTTACAAATTCAAATCTAAGTTTTTTACCTCATCTAGCTTCAAAGCTGCCTCTAAGATAAATAACAGCAACTATTGCTCCTCTTCTTAAAGTTGTTAACCAAAATCACAGAAGTAGATATAATGGAGCTGTGTTGTGCCATTTAATATATTTTAAGGACTTTCATGGTTGGGTAACAGGTTAGACCCTTTGGCATGTGATCTAAATCTTTTGAGACCACTGAAACTACTTTAATACTAACTGTGAAGAGAATTTTATACTAGTTGGGTATTATTTTGGATTCCTTTATAGATATCATACCCCTGTTGGGCATGCCCCCACTCAGTTCCCACACAGGCCCTTCCCAACAATACATTTAGATCATTTGCATAAGAAAAGGAGTAGCTAGCTTCTCCTTTTACTAAAAAAGCCAAACACAGCCAGTAAGACTATCCTCTGCTTATTTCAGAGAGTGAATTGAAAATGAAAATAAATGCTTAATTCCATTGCTGTGTTCTGAACCTTCATAAATTGGTGGTGGGAAAACAATACATAGTTACCCACTGTTTTTATTTAATACTAACTGAACTTAACAAATCTTGCAAGGACTCCCTTTCTTGCTTTGTATTTGGAATGTTCAAATGAACTAGGTATGTTGAATGATTCTAGATGAGGATGTTCTGAAAGTAACCTACTTCAGGAGAGAAATTCTTCCTTAATTTTGTGGAAACCTTGCCTGACAAGTGTTTTGTATGTGAACCTTTCTTTCTAATGATTGATTAAAACTTCTTTTACTTTCTTAGTTGCAGATTTATTTTAACTTAAACATTTGGTTAAACTCCATGAGCTTGCAGTTTTCTGAGCAACCAGTTTTGCCAGCTCACGGCTCCTTCCTGTAGATATACCCTCTGTGGATGTACCATGGCTTATAGGTTTAACCAAAACTTAACACTTATATCTATGTGTACTAGATCACTGCAGTAGACAAAGCATTAGAGTCTTTTTTAATAACTAGATGGCTTTTCCTTTTACCACCCTAATATGACTTTGTTGTTTAAGATTATGTAAATTGTATCTTTTCTCTAATAAAAGAGAAAAATAAATGTACTTTGCATTTCTTCTGGTTGGCCTTTTCTGGAGGCTTTTTAACCTAACCAGGCTAAAGTATCTTCCTTTTTCTTGACTATTTTTTTAAGATAGCCCTGCTTCCACTGATCATTTCTCTAGGAAGGTACATATTACTAGAATTAGTAGCCTTTTTGAAGTTTCAGTCCACATTTGGAAGACGCAGGATGGAACTGCCTACATATTAAAATTAGCCACTAGTAATGAATTTAATGTACCATAGAAATTTAGAACATTAATCCAAAAATGGTTTGTATTTGATGAAAACTATTGAGGACAGTTAAAACATATTAAAACAACTTTAGGCATCTATGAAGTTTTTTCATTCTCTTTTTAATCATGGCTATGTTTTAACTCTAGCAGGATTTAGAGATGAAATATCACATGGCTAATACCAGATAACTACTTTAATCTCTTAAATTTTCATCTCTTCCCAAATTATTCCCATGTAATCCCATAGTATGACAGCTGTGAGGTGTTTAATAAATAAAATTATCCCTAATCTGACAGGTCTAATGAAGCAGGTTGATGAGAGAGAAAATGAATTTGAGAATGCATCTGGGTTTTTTCTAGAGACCTAGATGCATGGAAGAGTAATGGTAGCTTTCAAGAAGGTAGGCAACTGGGTAATTGAAAAGGATCATTTTAATACCTAACACAGCATCTTACCGTGTATATTGTGTCTTTAAAATGAATGCAATTTTACATTCTTTGTAAAATTTAGGAATATTTTCAAGTTTCAATAACTTAGACTAAACATTTCATAAGCCATTTGTAATATATCAACATAAAACATGGTGTAATACATTATACAATCAATTATAATGTATTACTTTAGCTTCTATCAACTCCTCAACATTCCCCATCCACTATAAGGCAAATTGAGTTCCAGGCCAATGTACATCCTTGTTACAGTAAACTTATCTTTAAATGGCAATTATTATTTTTTTTGGTATTATTAATATACAGTTACATGAGCAACATTATGGTTACTAGATTCCCCCCATTATCAAGTCCCCACCACATACCCCATTACAGTCACTGTCCATCAGCATAGTAAGACGCTGTAGAGTCACTACTTGTCTTCTCTGTGCTATACTGCCTCTCCTGTGCCCACCTCCTACATTATGTGTGCTAATGGTAATGCCCCTTAGTCCTCTTCTCCCTCCCTTCCCACCCATCCATCCCAGTCCCTTTCCCTCTGGCAATTGTTAGTCCATTCTTGGGTTCTGTGAGTCTGCTGCTGTTTTGTTCCTTCAATTTTTTTCTTTGTTCTTATGCTCCAAAGATGAGGGAAGTCATTTGGTACTTGTCTTTCTCCACCTGGCTTATTTCACAGAGCATAACACCCTCTAGCTCCATCCATGTTGTTGTAAATGGTAGGATTTGTCTTCTGCTTATGGCTGAATAATACTCCTTTGTGTATATGTACCACATCTTCTGTATCCATTCATCTACTGATGGACACTAAGGTTGCTTCCCTTTCTTGACTATTCTAAGTAATGCTGCAATAAACAGGGGTGCATATATCTTTTTGAGACTGGGAAACTGCATTCTTAGGGTCAATTCCTAGGAGTGGAATTCCTGGGTCAAATGGTATTTCTATTTTTAGTCTTTTGAGGAACCTCCATACTGCTGTCCACAATGGTTGAACTAGTTTACATTCCCACCACCAGTGTAGGAGGATTCCCCTTTCTCCGCATCCTTGCCAACATTTGTTGTTCCTATTCTTTTCTCTGTTTCTATGTTTCCTAACTGGCAGGAGGTGATATCTCACTGTGGTTTTAATTTGCATTTCCCTGATAATTAGTGATGTGGAGCATCTTTTCATGTGCCTGTTGGCCATCTGAATTTCTTCTTTGGAGTATTGTCTGTTCATATCCTCCTCCCACTTTTTAATAGGGTTATTTGCTTTTTGGGTGTTGAGGCGTATTAGTTCTTTATGTATTTTGGGTATTAACCCCTTGTCAGATATGTCATTTACAAATACATTCTCCCATACTGTAGGATGCCTTTTTATTCTGCTAATGGTATCCTTTGCTGTACAGAAGCTTTTTAGCATGATGTAGTTCCATTTGTTCATTTTTCATTTTGTTTCCCTTGCCCGAGGAGATGTGTTCAGGAAAAAGTTGCTCATGTTTATATTCAAGAGATTTTTGCCTATGTTTTCTTCTAAGAGTTTTATGGTTTGATGACTTACATTCAGGTCTTTGATCCATTTTGAGTCAACTTTTGTGTATGGGGTTAAACAATAATCCAGTTTCATTCTCTTGCATATAGCTATCCAGTTTTGCCAACATTAGCTGTTGAAGAGGCTGTCATTTCCCCATTGTATATCCATGGCTCCTTTATCATATATTAATTGACCGTATATGCTTCGGTTTATATCTGGGCTTTCTAGTCTGTTCCATTGGTCTGTGAGTCTGCTCTTGTCCCAGTACCAAATTGTCTTGATTACTGTGGCTTTGTAGTAGAGCTTGAAGTCAGGGAGCATAATTCCCCCTGCTTTATTCTTCCTTCTCAGGATTGCTTTGGCTATTTGGAGTCTTCTGTGGTTCCATATGTGTTGCTCTTCAGCAACAAGAAGGCGGGGGGACAAGCAGGACCAGCCTGTTATCCCGGGGGCTGAGCGAGAGGGCAAGTGTCGGCGGCTTGGACACCCTCCCCTGAGACGCAGGGAAAAACAAAACCACACCAAGCCGGGAGATGTGTCAGCCTCAAGGGCACAGCAAAACTCAGCTTTATTCCATCAGAGGCTTAGTTATATAGGGGAAGATAAGGAAGTAACAGAAACCAATGGGAATTGATTATCTCATCTGTCACTAGGGTCTTTAGGCAGGTTTTGGGTTAGGTGGGGAGGCAGAGTTAGGGCCAAGAGTG
Organism: Manis javanica; assembly: GCF_040802235.1. Lineage (NCBI taxonomy): Eukaryota > Metazoa > Chordata > Mammalia > Pholidota > Manidae > Manis > Manis javanica. The sequence continues at coordinate 51,988,215 of NC_133160.1, forward strand.
CACGCGCGGGAAGCTAGTTAGACCACAAATGCGGAAGTAATGAGGGAGGATGGAAACCTCCAGTCTGCGGCTGTCACAGGCCTAAAAGAGGCAAAAGGTCCCAACAGTTCCTCCTTTTTGTTTTATAAATGCTCTGGGATGTCCCGGCAGGCAAGGCCCCTGTCTTAGGTTGTCCCCCTCTGGGGATCTTACCCATTACTGGGTACCTTGCAGCTCTTCAGTTGTCCCAAGCTTACTCATCCTCCGAGGCCTGTCTTAGGTTGTCTCCACCTTGGAGATCTTACCCATCATGGGCACACAGGGAGATAGTTAGGGGGAATTAATGGACACGGCCTCATCATAAGGTTCACAGTGATCATAGGGGTCACTGGCTTCCATGGCAACTCTCTGGTAATGTACCTGCACACACATCAACTGAATTGATTCAATTCTTTTTTGGACAAACTGGATAATCTTGTTAATAATGCAGGGCCCAAAAGTGAAAAGTAGGAGCAAAAGAAGGATAGGACCAAGGAGGGGCACAATATAGGGCAACCACCCATGTAACTCAGTCCAAAGAAAATTGGCTTGTAATTCTTTTCAGTGTCTCTAGAGGTCTTCTTGAAGTTGCTTGACCTTATTTTGGACTATGCCGGAGCGGTTCACATAAAAGCAGCACTCTTCCTGTAAAAAGAGACATAAGCCTCCCTTCTCATCTGTGAGGAGATCAAGCCCCCTACGGTTCTGTAGGACTACTGCCACAAGGGAATCCAACGGTGCTTGGAGGTCAAGAATTGTGCTGGCCACAGCTTGTATATCATCGATCATCTGTTGAGAAAGAGGTTTATAATGCAGAGAGGTCCCCAATCCTGCTGCCCCAGTGGTAGCTCCGGTGGCCACCTCAATGCCTATAAGCAGGGGGTAACTTGGATGGCCCTTTTTGATCTACCTCCAATGTGGTCTAAAGCAGGAATAGGGAGGCTCTGATTATTAGGGACCACTCCAATGTCAGGGAAAATTACAGCTGGAGCACAAAGCCCCGTCCAGTCTGTTGGGAGGAAGCCAAATGCATCTTCCCCACAAATGAAGACTGTCCCATTAGGGGGACAGAGAAAGGTGAAAGGTATTGTTCACAGTAATATTTTGTTGACAAAAGGAATAGTGGATTCAGCCCACATCTGTCTCACTAGTATTATCAGAACTGGGGTCAGCTTTGAAGCATGGGCCTTTAGGGGAAAGAGGGTCTAGAACTTGGGGGTAACAGCTGGCACTGGGGCTCGGTCTGTGACAGGTTAACAAGAAGAGCATTGGCTTGTAATGGTCCCGGCCTCAAGCACAGCCAGCAATCCTTAGCTAAATCGGGATTGGTTCTATTGAGTAAGGTAAAAGCAGCCTGTATGATTGATTGTGTCTCAGGATCAAGAAGCAATTCTCCCCTGATCTCCAGGAGGCTAAGAGGGTGGTAAATCGGGGGATTTTGGTCTTCAATCAGCCTGTCTACCAGTTTTTAAATTTTGGTACTGTTGAGCCTGATCTTGGACTCCGCCCCCATCAGAGATGCCTATAGGGGCATATGGGCATATGTATTCCAACAGACTTGCTGTCCCCTATTCTTTTGATAGCATATTCAGCCTTGCCTTTTGTTAGAATCGCATACCAGTGTGTTTTGTTAACGCTGAGTGCAGGGGCTAACCTCCTGATAGCATGTAGCATGAATGGAGGCTTGAAAAGTGGTGCAAGGACACTCAGAGGGGGATTTCCCTTGGGCAGGTGAAGATATTTTGGGGCCTGGCCAACAATGGTGAGAGAGAACTCTCCCAGGGCATCCATTTTCTGTCCCTTGCATAAGTGTAACTGCCCGTTGCCCATTAGGGCAGGTTTTTGGTAGAAGTATAACAGTGTGCGGGGGGAGGAGTCTTGGAGTGAGCGCAGGCTGTGCAGGGGTCTCCGATGGCTTTTTGTAGTATGGCTCTTGCTTGACTGGGATCTCCAAATCCTGTCCTAGCTAATGGCAGATTTATTGCCATTAACAGGAAGACCAGCATCATTGGGTTCATTGCAGACCCTGAGAGAAAGAAGAGAGATATCCTCAGGAGGCGGGGGGCCTTCTGGGTCATCGTTGACATCAGTGAACTCCCCCTCCTTAGGGGGGTAATACTTGAAATCCCTTGCAGGGACCCAGATCAGCCTTTTTTCATTGGTCAGAAGGACACAGCCGAATCCCCTTCCAGCTGTAATGAGGGGGTCTGGGCCCCTCCATTCTCCAGTAAGGGGGTCCTTCCATCGGGCTCTAATCGTCTGATAAGTAACAGTTGTTGTCCAGTGCTTTTGGAAGGGCGAGAAGTGTTCACCTTTGGCAAAATTTAAAATATTTAGAGTAAATAATGCCATCTTTAGTTGATCATGGGGGGCAGTGTTCCCCCTTTTTGTTTTATTATTTGACATTTGAGGGTATGATTGTGTTTTTCCACAATTGCTTGTCCTTTAGGGTTATGAGGAATTCCAGTGGTATGGGAAATTTGCCATTTACTCAAGAATTCAGTGAAAGATTTACTAATAAAGCAGGGACCATTATTGGTTTTGATTTGATCTGGCAGGCCAAGAACAGCGAAGCACTGGAGAAAATGGCTTATGGCATGTTTAGATTTTTCTCCCATATGGGCTGTAGCCCAACAAGCATGGGAGAAGGTATCAACTGTTAGAAATATGTATTTAAGCTTCCCAAAAGGGGCAAAATGTGTGACATCAGTCTGCCAAAGGTTATTGGGCCTCAGGCTTCAAGGATTCACTCCGCCCTTTTGAAGCAGAGGAACCTGTAGAAAGGGCTGGCATGATTTACATGTTCTAATCTTTTTTAAGTCTCTGACAGGGACCTGAGGGAACTGATGGTGTAGTCCCCTCCAATAGTGTGTGTAAGTTGATGAAAAGAGGAGGCTTCCTGTACTGTGTAGGCTGAAGCTAGTTGGTCTGCAAGAGCATTGCCCCTCGACAAAAAGCTTGGCAAGTCCTGATGTCCTCTTAAATGTTGTACAAAAAGGGGAACGAGTCTCTGTTTTAACAAATGGCGGGCTTGAATCATCAAGGGAGTGATGGGATTATTGTCAAGTCTGATGTGAGGGCCCACAAAGTTGGGCAGTAGATTGACAACGTAAAGGCTATCAGAAAACAGATTAAGACAGCCTTGGATCTCAGACAGAGCTAAAACAATAGCATAAAGTTCCTTAAACGGGTGGAACCCTGTACCTCATGAAAGAGGGTTATGGCCAGAGGGCACTCACTTGTGCCTGGGGGAAACATTACCACAGAGGGTCCCCGCTTACCCCCGTCAGTAAAAACAGAGGGGAAAGAGGGGTCTGCCTCAGAGAGGAATATTTTAGGCGGCTGCCATGCCAACTGGCTAAAAGAACTTATCCACTTATAGGGACCATGGTGACAGTCCACTATCCCCGGAAAGCTTTCCATGGCCATTGCCAATCTGGAATTATTTCTCTGTAGCCACAAGAAATCATTGACCCGAAAAGGGATGATCAAAGAGTGGGGTTCACTTCCAAAAAGACGGACAGAAAGATCTCGTCCCTTGACAATGCAGTCGGCCGTTTGATCCATTATAGAGTACACTCGGGTGCCCCTCCCACAGATAGATGTATCCAATGTACGGGATCCCCCTTCTGAGCCAAAAGGGCAGTGAGGAGGGTCTCTCCCGCCATAATATAGAGGACCAGCGGCAAGTTTGGATCATATCTTTTTAAGGCAGCATTATCAATGGCATGTTGAACTTCTGTTAATGTATCTCTATGTATAGGGTTTAAAGTCACTGTTGAAGCTAGATCAAGGCCTTTTAATAGGTCGAAAAGAGGGATAAGATCAGCTGTGGTTATAGGAATCCAGGGCCTCATCCAATTGATTTCTCCCAGCAATTTCTGGAGCTGTGGTAGCGTATATGCGTCCTGAATACATAACTGAGGCTTAACAGGGGAGACAACATCTAATGTCAAAGTAATCCCCAAAATTTTAAAAGGAGCTATCTGCTGAACTTTATCTGGGGCAATTTGAAAGTTGTAGTTTTTGAGCAGGGAAAGGCACCTTTTAAAGAGGTAGTCTAATTTGTGGGAACAAATGGCCCCCAAGATAATACCATCCATATATATGTTTAAGAGTATGTCAGATTCCTCTCAGCTTGTTGCTGGCATTCCTCTTTATACAAAGCACACCACTTAATATAAAGGGGGACAGGGAGAACTGCCTGGGCAAGAGCCCTCCAGTCTGCAGCAGTGCATGGATGGTGAGCAAGTCCCTGGAGGATGGTCTCAGTCCAAGGAGCATTGGGGCCATCCTCAAGAATGGCCTTCTTTAATTCCTTAAGGTCACCTGGCTGCCAAGGGTACCAGGGGGCAGGGCAGTTACCTCCAGGATTAACATTGACTGGAAATAGCTGACATGGCCCTGGGTTAGGTTGTGGGTGGAACAATGGATTCTCTTGAGGTTGGCAGCCAATAGGAGAGCCTAAGTCCTTATCTGGGAGAGGAGCTGAAACCCCTGCCCATTGGTATGGGGGAAGGGGAGCTGATGGTGATTTGAAAGGGTTAGAAGGGGAACTAGCACCAGGAAGTGGTGGGTACAAGGGAGCCATGGATTTGGGAGGCTAGGGAGCGGCATCAAAAGGGTCGAGGTCGCCATTGCCATGATTCTCATCTGGCTCTTTATGGCTTTCTTGTCCTGCCAGCGGGGAATCAGCCTGAGGAAGGGGATCAGAATCTCCCCGGGAAGGGGCTCCCGACCCGGTGGTTTTCCTGTCGATTAAGTTCTTGGCAGCTGGCTTTGATGGCCGAGGAGGGAAGCAACTCTTAAGGGCTGCTAAAGTGGGGAAGGTCCCCAGAGGGGGGATATCACCCCGATTAACTTGGGCTTTGCGTACGAGTTGCTCCACCCTGTCTCAAGTTTCCCAGTCAAACAAATTACTAGCAGGCAGCCACAGGGCGACCTTAACTAAGGTCTCCCACCATTTAATAGCTTGGCTGTCAGAGAGCTCTAGGCCTCTACTTCAGAGGAGGACCCTAAGGGATTCAAGAGAGGGATCAGGCTTGGAAGAAGAATGTCCCATATTTTATGGGATTACACTTACCCGTAGTCCAATTAGCTCGTCAGCCAGCGAAGTTCCTTGTTCCTCACACGGGGCACCAGCTGTTGCTCTTCAGCAACAAGAAGGCGGGGGGACAAGCAGGACCAGCCTGTTATCCCTGGGGCTGAACGAGAGGGCAAGTGTCGGCGGCTTGGACACCCTCCCCTGAGACCCAGGGAAAAACAAAACCACACCAAGCCGGGGGATGTGTCAGCCTCAAGGGCGCAGTAAAACTCAGCTTTATTCCATCAGAGGCTTAGTTATATAGGGGAAGATAAGGAAGTAACAGAAATCAATGGGAATTGATTATCTCATCTGTCACTAGGGTCTTTAGGCAGGTTTCGGGTTAGGTGGGGACGCAGAGTTAGGGCCAAGAGTGCACACGCGGGAAGCTAGTTAGGCCATGAATGCGGAAGTAACGAGGGAGGATGGAAACCTCCAGTCTGTGGCCGTCACAGGCCTAAAAGAGGCAAAAGGTCCTAACAATATGAATTTTAGAACTATTTGCTCTAGTTGGTTGAAGAATATCATTGGTATTTTGATAGGGATTGCATTAAACCTGTAGATTGTTTTACGCAGGATGGCCATTTTGACACTATTAATTCTTCCGATCAGAGCACGGGATGTGTTTCCATTTATTGGTATCTTCTTTAATTTCTCTCATGACTGTCTTGTAATTTTCAGAGCATAGGTCTTTCAGTTCTTGGTTAGGTTTATTTCTAGGTATTTTATTGTTTTTTATGCAATTGTGCATGGAATTATTTTCCTGATTTCTTTCTGCTAGTTCATCATTAGTGTCTAGGAAAGCAACAGATTTCTGTGTATTAATTTTGTATCCTGCAACTTTGCTGAATTCAGATATTAGATCTAGTAGTTTTAGAGTGGATTCCTTAGGATTTTTTATGTACAATATCATGTCATCTGCAAACAGTGAGAGTTTCACTTCTTCCTTGCCAGTCTGGATGCCTTTTATTTCTTTGTGTTGTCTGAATGCCGTGACTAGGACATCCAGAACTATGTTAAATAAAAGTGGGGAGAGTGGGTTTCCTTGTCTTGTTCTCCATCTTAAGGGAAAGGCTTTCAGCTTCTCGCTGTTAAGTATCATCTTGGCTGTGGGTTTGTCATATATGGCCTTTATTATGTTGAGGTACTTGCCCTCTATACTCATTTTGTTGAAAGTTTTTATCATGAATGCATGTTGAATTTTGTGAAATGCTTTTTCAGCATCTATGGAGATGATCATATGTTTTTTTGTCCTTTTTGTTGATGTGGTAGATCATGATGATGGATTTTTGAATGTTGTACCATCCTTGCATCCCTGGGATGAATCCCACTTGATCATGATGGATGATCTTTTTGATGTATTTTTGAATTTCATTTGCTAATATTTTATTGAGTATTTTTACGTCTATGTTCATCATGGATATTGGTCTGTAATTTTCCTTTTTTGTGGTGTCTTTGCCTGGTTTTGGTATTACAGTGATGTTGGCCTTGTAGAATGAGTTTGGGTGTATTCCTTCCTCTTCTACTTTTTGGAAAACTTTCAGGAGGATGGGTATTAGGTCTTTACTAAATGTTTGATAAAATTCTGCAGTGAAACCATCTGGTCCAGCAGTTTTGTTCTTAGGTAGTTTTTTGATAACCAGTTCAATTTCCTTGCTGGTAATTGGTCTATTCAGATTCTCTGTTTCTTCCTGGGTCAGCCTTGGAATGTTGTATTTTTCTAGAGTTGCCCATTTCTTCTAGGTCATCCAGTTTGTTAGCATATGATTTTTTCATAATATTCTCTCATAATTCTTTGTATTTCTGTGGTGTCTGTAGTGATTTTTCCTTTCTCTTTTCTGATCTGTTTATGTGTGTAGACTCTCTTTTTTTCTTAATAAGTCTGTCTAGGAATTTATCTATTTTGTTTATTTTCTCGAAGATCCAGCTTCTGCTTTCATTGATTCTTTCTATTGTTTTATTCTTCTCAATTTTATTTATTTCTGCTCTAATCTTCATTATGTCCCTCCTTCTACTGACTCTGGGTCTCATTTGTTCTGCTTTTTCTAGTTTTGTTAATTGTGAGTTTAGACTGCTCATATGGGATTGTTCTTCTTTCCTGAGGTAGGCCTGTCTTGCAATATACTTCCCTCTTAGCACAGCTTCCGCTGCATCCCAGTATTTTGCAGTATTGAATTATTGTTGTCATTTGTCTCCATATATTGCTTGATCTCTGTTTTTATTTGGTCATTGGCCCATTGATTATTTTGGAGCATCTTATTAAGCCTCCATGTGTTTGTGGGCTTTCATTTTCTTTGTGTAATTTCTAGTTTCATACCCTTGTGATCTGAGAGGCTGGTTGGTATGATTTCCATATTTTTTTATTTACTGAGGCTCTTTTTGTGGCCTATTATATAATTTATTCTTGAAAAATTTCCATGTGCACTTGAGAAGAATGTGTATCCTGTTGCTTTTGGATGGAGTGTTCTGTCAATGTCTGTTAGGTCCATCTGTTCTAATACGTTGTTCAGTGCCTCTGTTTACTTATTTTCTGTCTGGTTGATCTGTCCTTTGGAGTGTGTGGTGTGTTGAAGTCTCCTAAAATGAATGCATTGCATTTATTTCCCCCTTTAATTATATTTGTATTTGTTTCACACATGTAGATGATCCTGTGCTGGGTGCATAGATATTTATAATCATTAAATCCTCTTGTTGGACTGACCCCTTTATCATTATATAATGTTCTTCTTTGTCTCTTGTCCTTCTTTGTCTCTTGTGACTTTCTTTGTTTTGAAGTCTGTTTTGTCTGATACAAGTACTGCAACTCCTGCTTTTTTTTCCCTATTAGTTGCATGAAATATCTTTTTCCATCCCTTTACTTTCAGTCTGTGTATGTCTTTCGGTTTGAAGTGAGTCTCTTTTAGGCAGAATATAGATTCATCTTGTTTTCTTATCCATTCAGTAACTCTATGTCTTTTGATTAGTCCATTCAGACCATTCACATTTAGGGTAATTATCGATAGGTATGTACTTATTGCCATTGCAGGCTTTAGATTTGTGGTTACCACAGGTTCAAGGGTAATTCCCTTACTATTTAACAGTCTAATTAACTCACTTAGTATGCTATTACAAATACAACTTAAAGGTTCTTTTTTTTCCCTCCTTTTTATTCCTCCTCCATTCTTTGTATGTTAGGTATCATATTCTGTACTCTTTATCTATCCCTTGACTTTGGGGGTAGTTGATTTGATTTTGCATCTGTTTAGTAATTAATTGTTCTACTTTTCTGTGGTTTGATTTCCCCTGGTGACAGCTATTTATCCTTATGAATACTTCCATCTATAGCCATCCCTCCAAAATGCACTCTAGAGGTAGTGTCTTGAAGTTAAATTCTCTCAGCTTTTTCTTATGTGAAAATTGTTTAATCCCCCCGTCAAATTTCAATGATAACCTTGTTGGGTAGAGTATTTCTTATTTTGAGGTCTTTGTTTTTCATTGCATTTGATATATCATGCCACCTCCTTCTGGCCTGTAAGGTTTCTGTTGAGAAATCTGATGGTAGCCTGATAGGTTTTCCTTTGTGTGTGGTATTTTTTCTGTCTATCTGTTTTTAAAAGTCTGTCTTTTTCCTTGATCTTTGCCACTTTAATTATTATATGTCTTGATGTTGTCTTCCTTGGTCCCTTGTGTTGGGAGATCTGTGCACCTCCATGGCCTGAGAGACTATCTCTCTTCCCCAGATTGGAGAATTTTTCAGCAATTACCTCCTCAGTGACACTTTCTATCCCTTGTTCTCTTCTTCTGGTACCCTTATAATGCAAATATTGTTCAGTTTGGATTGGTCACACAGTTCTCTCAATATTCTTTCATTTACAGAGATCCTTTCTTTCTCTCTGTGCCTCAGCTTTTTGTATTCCTCTTCTCTAATTTCTATTCCATTTACCGTCTCTTCTACTACATCTAACCTGCTTTTAAATCCTCCATTGAATGTTTCATTTCAGATGTGGAATTTATTAATGATTGAATCTATGTCCTAAATTCGTCCCTGAGTTCTTGAATATTTTTCTGTACCTCCATGAGAATATTTATGATTTTTATTTTGAACTCTCTTTCAGGAAGATTGGTGACTTCAGTTTCATTTGGCCCTTTTTCTGGGGTTTGTGAGATTTTGGTCTGAACCAGGTTCCTTTGGTGTTTCTTATTTCTATGTGGCGCCCTCTAGTGCCCAGAGGCTCTAGTGTCTGGGGCTTCTTACCCCCTGGAGTGAGAGGGGTCGCAGGGCAGTGCTGCTGGTGCCTGGGGGGAGAAATGAGCTGTTTCCTGCTTCCAGGCTGCAGTGCCTGTCCTCAGTGTCAGAGCCAGTGGGCCGAGCACACAGGTGTAAGCCTCTGTGCTTTGTGTCTCTAGCTATTGTAGGTGAGGCCTCCCTCTGGCTGGCATGACACCAGCGCAGTGACTGCCGGTTTGCAAGCCAGTCCCAGCAGGCCAGGAGGAAGGGGCAGCAGGCTGCATGTTACAGTGAGGGGCCTCGGAGCTGAGTAGCCAGCCAATGGTACAGAGCACCTGAAGCTTCTCAAAGCTCCCAACCTGCTGGGTAGAGCACACCAGACAACCCTGTCCACCTCTTCCTTCTTCCACACAGCAAGCTCCATGCAAACCCCACCCCTTCAGCAGCCCTCTCACTGCGAGGAAGCCTCTCAGACCGCCTGCCTTTCCTTTGTCCCAGAGCAGCCAGATGTGGATCCCTGTCCTCTACAAATGGCCATAACCTCAATCTCTCAAGCACTCTGCCTGTCCCAGCTCCCCAACCCCACCAACCTTCAGAGCACCACACAATGTAGATTGTGTTTCAAAGTAGATCTCTCTGGGTGTTCAGCAGTTCTAAGCTTCCACCTCCTACCCACTCCATTTCTCTTCCTCCTGCTGGTGAGTTGGGGTGAAGGGTTTGGGTCCCGGTGGATCAAGGCTTTGGTACATTACCCTGTTTTGTGATGTCTTCTCTGTTCTCCAGGTGTATGCAGTCTGGTGCAGCCTTCTTTCCTGTTGCTGTTTTAGGGTTAGTTGTATTAACTATTTTCATACTATATGTGGTTTTGGGAGGAGTTTTCTGTCTCACCTCTCTTGCCACCATCTTGAATCTAAATGGCCATTTTTCTATGGTTTAAAGTGAAATCAACTGAACCCTATTTTTCATATAGAGTACTTCAGAGGCCATTAGTGATTCTCCCAATTCTTAAATCATGTAATCATTCTCTGTTCTTTCATGATTAACAGGTGGTACTAACAGCTAAAGTAATCTGTAGTAATCTGCTGGTAATTTTTTATTCTATCAGCATTGAACTATAACTGAGGACAACCACTAGAGGGTCTTTATTTTAGAGAAAAACAAGACTATGGGCAAAGGCTTTACAATTCCAAAGAACTATGATCAATTTTGCCTTGCTTTGGGTCACAAAATTAATTTTAGTCTCTATAATTCACCCTTTCATGTTTGTTTTGGAAAAGGGACTAGATCAGAGGGAGGAGTAATGGGCAGGAAAAGAAAGGTACCATTATAAACTGGCTGAAGCTGCTTGCTCATGATTTTGGTTATATTTTTACAAACTTTTATTATGCATAGGTAATTCCAAAATACAAAAATCTCTTAAAATTGATCCGTTTGTTCGTTTGACACTAAAATTTATTTGATAGCCAAACCTGGCTACCTTGGCAGGCTTTTATATAGTCTTTATCACACTTAATATTAGACACATATTTTGCTATAAAAATGTTAAAAAAATTGATTACAGGTGCTGTCCCAAATCTTATTCATACTACTTATGAAATCTGAAACATTGCAAATTCAGAAACATAAGGCCCCAAGAGTTCCTCGTAAGTGATTGTGATCTATAGTAACTTGCTGTAAGTTCAAAGAGAATATAAAGAGGACAAATTTTGGATGAAATGCTAGTAAGTGTTGCATTGAGGGAAGCCCTACTGGAGTGGGTGGGGGACGGGGGGGTTCCCTGAGGAAAAGGTGTTTGCTTATTTTCCCTGCCAATCATCATTCCACCAGCAGTTAAAGCGAGTTAGTTTAAAGAAAAAATTATTCTGACACTTGCTAAAACGGTAAGGCAGACTTAGGACTATTGCAATAGGGGAAGAGATGCTTTGTTTGCTCTGAATACAGTAAGGATAGCAGGCGACTTACAGTGAGGAGTGGAGGGGTTGTGAATGGAAAATTACTGAGAGTTGACATCAAGGGTAGGGACATGCTTGCTAAACTGATTTAATAGGACTCTTGCTGGCAGCAGAGCAGGGTGGTCAGATATGGAGAATGGAGGAATTTTCTTTAAACTTGCCTAGAATTCTTGCTAAAACTGGACTAGGCAGGCTGAAGACAGAGCCTAAGATGAGGCCTAGTTGAAAAGAGGGCTCAGAAAAACGTAGCCGAAATTTGGTTGAGGAGTCTTTGTCAGAAGCCAGCAACTCCGTGTGCACAGTTTCCCACCTAAATTTCCAATATAGAAATTGATATCCTAAAGTGAGATGCTGTCATAACAAAAAAATGCTTGGTATTGATTTACCATGCATATGACACGCAAGTGGGGCATGTATTTTAGGTAACATATTGTCACCTACTGAGTTGATAGCTCTAGGAGCAATAGTTGGAAAAGCCAGAATGTGAAATTGATACATTTATCAAGGTATTACAAGACAGGACCTTACCAGTTCCCAAGCAGAGATGGAAGGGATAAATAAAGATTGGTATGAGGAACCTTACAGGATTAGAGAAAAGCCAATTGCTTCTTTACCATGAAAAGCAGAAAAGGCTCAAAACTGTTTTATTTTTGAGGTGTGAGAGGTGGAAAGGGAAGCCCAGTAAGACTTCTCTGCCAATTGTTAAGCCAAAGGAACCCAACTGTGCCATGTTACAATTTGGGTGTACATTCCCAGGGCAGACTTATTTTCAGCTGGTTGCAATGTAGCCTCTAGTAGAGGCAACGTCCTGTGAGGAACGCAAGTAAGCATGCTGTGAGCGTCTGTGGTAGGAAAGAGCTTGACTGTGGTTCCTGGCATGTGGAACTGGACAGAGAGAGACTAGATGGCTGTTTTTGAGGGAAATATACTGAGAGAAGTGTGAGCATGGCCTTCACAGTGTGCACCAAGCTTACACCAGCAAGAAGCGAACTGTTTTCACACTCCCATGAAGGGCACATTACCAACCTCTGCTTTAGACATGGCCATGATGGAAAATGGATGAGGAATAACTTTCCAGAGAGGGGAAGCCATTGAGGGCAATGAACAAGGGAGTCCCTTGCCAGAGATCAGAATCAAGAGCCGAATCAAGAAACATCTTCACCATAAAGAACAGAATCTTCACTGGATCTCTCAGGAGTATTCCACAATTGCTTTGAATATTTGTTTCCCTTTATTCCATTTTCCAAACTGGGAGTTTTTATTTGGGTATACTGACCCTACTACACCATTATAAATGGAAAGAGGCAAGGGTGAGAGCAAGTAATCTGGCCATCAGTTTAAAGGTTGCCAGACCATTAGAAGCCACATCTACAACTGATGGACCTTGATAGAGATCCTAGATTTTGAGCTGAATCAGTCACTGAGAATTTGGGGTTGAGTGTGTTTAATGTGTGGGAAGGTTATGCACAATACTTAATAATAAGAGAAGAGGCCTGTCACTGAAGCTGTTAGCTGCCACCAAATTCTCTATCTGCTTTTATAGTAATGAAGTTATAGCTGGAATATGGCTTCCAGCCAGTGACTATTTCTTTTGCATCTGGATGTAACTAAGTCTCCACACTACTGGAATATGAAAAAACATGAGCCTTATCAGGCAGGCCCAACCCTTAATAAATCCTTGCATATGTACCCCATGTGCTTTCTCTGTCAATTAGAATGGTGATAATTAGAGTGACTTGAAAGCCATGGTTGAAAATAGCAGGGTCATCCTCAGTTCAAGTTCCTGAATGATGTGGAACAAAGTCTTCTAGCTTGCAGTGCTCACCTCAGAACCATTAGTTGGGAGAGAAACTATTATTTTATATTCTTTATCACTGCATCGCATTATGGGAGCTGAGCCTAACCTAAAAATTGTGAACACCTTTCTCCTGGCAATCTTGCATCCTTCTTTAGATTTTTTGCTTTAATTTTTTTAATGTACAATATCCTGTAACATTTAATAGAAAAAATACTGTGTCCCTAAACATCCAGTAACTGGTAAAGATATGCTACTTATGTTGTGGCTTGAAAGTCCTGGCTAGCGTCACTACAGCACTATATACCCAGTTACCTAGCAACTACATCAAAACATACACAATCTCTGAAACAGTATTTTATTAAACAGCAAAGCAAACTTGCAATACAATCTTAAATGTTTGTGAATTAGGTCACAAAAGGGACACAAAATGTTTGCAGTATTATTATTATATATTCATACAGCTAAAGTCATTCATTGAATCTTACACCAATACAAACATGATTAGTCCATGATTAAAAGTAGCCCAAATCTACATTAGTGGATCTTTTTAGCATTATTTCTGATACTAAGTTTCTTACCAAATGGAACCTACAAACTAAAATTTTTAAAATTGTTAAAGAATGATTAAAACTCTGCAAAGTAGGTGGATTTACAGAAAATTCTGAGAGAAGTAGCAAGATAAAATACTGAGGAAGTATCAATTAGACTACATGTAAAACTCTCCTATTTTATTCAGGATTCAATACTAATACACTCAAGGGATTTTGCAAAAGTTGATCTGCTGGGTATTACAAATAAGTCTTGAGACCAAACTCTATAATCTAGATATGGTTTATATAAAGTTAATCAAACTTCATCCACTTTCACACATATTCTTCAAAAGATCTAATTTGTGCTAAAGATAACACGGATCTGGAGTAAAAACATTTGGAATTGGTCATTGCTGTATACGAAGTACTTTTTCCATCCTATTTCTATTTTTCCTTAAAATTTTCTATTTCACACACACACACAACCAGAACTTTTCAGATACCAAATGGCTTATTTTGTGCAAAAAGGTTTTTAACAAATCTTCTCAATTTCACAATTCAGTTTCAAAGAAAAAAAATTAATTTTTATAGCCTCTGTTTTCAGTTGATTGAAGAGAAATTAACAATCCTATCTTACAACTAAATACAAATAAGCCCTAACTGAGAAAGTATTTCGGTTAAGTTTCAACAATTATGGTTCAGTTGACTTTCATAGATGATTAACTACTGAAATTACTTTTACAATGTGAAAGAATTATTTTCCTTAGAAGGGAGATGGGAAGGAAGAAACAAACGGAGAAGAGGCACAAAATGGTGGACAGGGTACATAAAGCTATGCATTCAGTACATGATTTTGGTCACTTTTTCACAACATGGTGATTATTTTCTTGTATCTCTTACTATGCCTATAATAAATGACAGTGTTAAACTTATAATTCAAAGAAAATTCAGTAAAACATTCATTTTCAAGTTTCATAAATATATGCATTTCTAATTATAAAGACTCTACAATACATTTGCACATTTTCATGGACTAACATAATACACAAACTCATGGAAGTTTTCTGTTATGCTCTAATTTTGTCTAATCTGACATAACCTTCATAAATACTCAATGAAGCCACAAATAAAAGTACTCTCTAACTTTTGGAACCTATCCAAATTTTAAAGAAAAAAGCAGCAGTAATTCCATTAAACAAGGGTTATCAATCCCTTACTTTCTTTTGCTTTTTGTGTCAGTTGTTTGAAAAACACTAGAAGCTGACATGAGGTTTTCTATATACTGTCCAAGAACTTGGTTTTCTGATTTTAGCTTTAGATTTTCTTCCTTAACTGCATCTACTCTTGCAGAGAGATCTATATTAAAAATAAAAGAGTCCATTATCAATAAAATGACAGCATTATTATTCCATTTTATAAAATGCTTAAAATTCATGCAAAAGTAACAATCCTTAAATTTTGTTTTCAAATTCAGATTAGAAGTGGAAGTAGTGCAATATCCAGAATTCTTGGTATTTCACATTAGACTACACGTTATTCTTTGTAAACAGCATTTACGTTGAGTAGTTAATTCTTAAAATAGTATTTTTTTAAATATTAACTTGGCTTTCAGAACGTGAACTTTGTGTCTTAACATAAAATAATGATGTATTTACTAGGAATGTGTAAGAAAATGTAGTAGGTGAACACAACTGAACTTACATATTGGATATAGAAGTCAGTTTCCAAGCAACCGAACACTTTGTATTTTTACATTAGCAAGAAATTCAAAAGACACAGTTATCTCCCTTCATTCATTTAACCACTAAGTACCAGGTGCCCTCTAAGAGCCAGGCACTGTTCTAGGGACAACAGTAATAAAAATGAAAATCCCTGCCTTCACAGAAACTTAGATTCTAGCATGCATGTAGGAACCCTGAAGAAAAATTAGGGGTTTCAGAGTAAGAGTCAGAAGAAAAAGAAAGGAAAGGGTCCTAGGAGGTAAAAGGCAAGTTGTCCTTTTATACAGTATATAGTCAGAGTTACTTTGATAATGGGAATTTGACTGGAGACTTAAAAGGGAAGTGAGGGAATCAATGTAATATATAGATATATACATAACTAAGGGTAAAAGATTCAAACAGAAGGGAACAGCAACCATTAAGACACTGAAAAGAACAGCAAGGAGGGCAGAGTGAGCCATGACTCTGAGAGGCAAAAGAAAGTAAGACTTCTGGAGAGTAACCTGGCTTTTATTAACTGAAATAGGAAGCCACTACAGTGATATGATCTGCTAACTCTGGTGTCAAAAACACAAAAACCCTCTTCATTGCATAAAAACCAAATAAATATGTTTCAGTGGAGTATTAATTTTATGAAAGATATTTGGAAAATGAAAAACTTGGATCAATTCTCTAAGGCTAATACATTGTTTTTACTTTAGTAAAGCTTTTTTTAGTGAACTGAGTAACAATGCAAGGGTGTTTAAAAGAGGCTCTTGTGTACTCAACAGCACTATGTTAACCTAAACAAGGGAAGCATAAGAACACTATTTGACTTTCTTGTTGAAGCATACCAGCTCTTTAAAATCACCAGCCAAAGCTACAGGCTGGACGGGTACTGAGATGGACTGTGAGGTGTACACTTTTTTAAATTGTGCACACTAATAAAATGTAGCAACATAAACACTTATAATTTCAATCAATTGGATGTTATTCAAGAAAACTACAAAATGTAAGCTAACCTTCAAGTGTGTGTTGGAGTTCCAACACTTGGTTAATAAGTCGTGTTTTTTCCTCCAGTTCCACCTGATTTTCAGCATCAACTGCTGTAATGAAAAGTTTCAAATTTACTATTAGGTACCATTTTTGTAGAGTAGTACTTAAAAATATGCAAAATGTTTTATATTCATTATCTTACTTGATTTATACAAAAACCTTGTGAGGCAAAAAGTTATATCCCTACATTGCAAATAAGGACACTGAGGTAAATATAAAATGTTTTGCCAACATCTCAGTTAAGGAATGGAAGCTGCCTTAAATCCTTTCTAGAACTAGATGGGATACAAATAACTTTAAGTTAAAAAGTGAAATCCACATCTTCAAATACTGCTTCTCTGTTCTTTCCACTGCTTAATAAAGCAAAAGCATCCACAAAACCAGGACCATACAAAAAGGAAAATAAAGAACATACCATCCATGTCAGCATTCATCATCTTAGGTAACAAACTTTTGGGCCTTGGATACAAAATCCTTGATGAATGTTCTGCAATAAGGAAAGTTACAAACACAGACTTACATAACAAAAAAATATAAGCTTGCTCTTCAAAAGAAAATTAAGTGACCCAATAGGACACTTCCACATGCTTTACTGTTTCTAAGAATAAAATTAACTCCCAATGGGTAAATAAGCAAAGGATATGTAAAAATAGTTTACAAAGAGAAGTATTAAGTACACAAGAGAAAATGATTTAGTAATCAAAAGAAATACAAACTAAATACCACTGTACATTTATTAATTTTTTAAAGAAGACACTGTTCAATGCTGGCAAAGTTATGAAAAAACAAATACAAAGCATTGGACACAAATGTTAAATATGTAATATTTTTGGAAAGCAGTATGGTAATTAACATGAATCATAAAAACATTTAAATATTTTTTTACACTAAATAATTTTACTCTTGGAAATTTAGCCCAAGGAAAATTTCCAAGGAGGAAAAATTTTGTACACAAAATCTTCACTTCAATCTTATTTACAACCCACTAAATTAGAAACATAAGCTGTCCATTCAGTATGGTAAATTATTGCAGTTTCTAATCCAGCTGGCTACTGAAATTAATTATAATGACTTTAATAACATGGAAGAATGTTTTACAAAATTGTACATTCTGTCAATTACATAAAATATACATAAATATGGATAAAGAGAATACAGCAAAATGAAAAAAGCTCCTACATTAAGGATGATGGTAGGGATGAAGAGAGATGCCTTTAAAAATGTTCTTCATTACTAAAGAATTGTTTTATATATACTGTTTAATACTTTCAATAAAATTTTATTAAAAAAAGAAATACTAAGTCTAAAATACTAATATGGAATAAATAAAAATGTTCACTTGTCACCTTCTGGTTATGGTTAAAACAGATTAACTAGGATGTAAATAAGTAAATAAATACTAAGTTTCTATAAAAGGCTCCAAAATATGAGAGCACAATATTCCTGTGAAATATGTTCTCTCTATTGCTAACATTCATTTCATTCAATATGCTCAAAATTTATTAAACAATGCTACCAGATTATTACTGAAAACAGGTTTATTAACCAATCAACTCACTGAAGCAACTTAGACCTGTCAATATTGTAGCTCTTTCAGTAAGTATTTATTGAAATGCTATATTTACTGAATACCTACTATACCCAGGCATTGTTATGTCTCCATGTGCTAAACAATGGAACCCAAAACTACTGAACAAGGATGTCTACATTTTAGAACCAGAATCACAATCAAAACTTACCAGTATTGTATATTCTCCCACAGCTTCAATTAACTGTGTGACACTTTTGATACTAGCATGACAAGAAAACAGAATGCTCAGTGTATATATTAGAAACTACCTCTCAAGATATTACGTATCAGTCTAAAAAGATATTAAACATCTCTTACACAGCATTATTAAATTAACTAGCTACAAATGGTATAAAATTAGTGCTTAATCTACTCCAAGTCTTCCAGCATCTTTCCACTTATCCAGCATTACAGCTGCTCTCCCTCATATCTTTTTCACATGGTTTTAATTGAGGTTCTTTGTACTTCACAGATAGTATATATGCATTGGTACATCTATATAAATCCAAGTAGATGGATTACTAAAAATCTTTTTCAATTTTTTTAAGGTGTTCAACCTATTGCAATATTTGAGGACCACACTTCAAAAATTATTCCTCTCCATTTAATCAACATGTCTGTTTATAAATAAAAAGGAAGAGTGTAGCAGTGAAAACTTTGACACTTTCCTGAAAGAAGAATACTTTTAATATCACTTCAACCAATGACCTAGCTAAAGTAGGTCTGGGAGGGATGACAGAGGCAAGAGCCAAAAGCAAAAGTAAATAGTCTGGAGAGAACTCAACAATAGCAGACTGCTACTTGGCTATTTCCCCTGCTAAATAATATATACAAGTGCTTCAAATTTCTAATATTTGCTGTTCCTAAGAAAACAGCTAAATCAAAATTTTCATAGCAGCTGAGAAGAGTTATAAGATATACAAGCCTAAACAACAGATAATCATGAAATCAATGTACCTGATTTTGAAACTGGATACAATATAGGGATGGGGTATACTTCTTTTGCGTATGTTTCAGTCTAATACTAAAATTAAACCAAAAGTCTTCTATGAAAGCAAAGTACTCCAGAATGATCAATGTAGTAGGTAATGAAAAAGAAGTCAATTTCTGAAATTTTGGCTACATCTAAGCCAAAGAACAGAAAATCTATGCCTGGCATATCAACAGTTTAACTTCATGTGGAAAAAAAAGAAAAATGCGGTGAAGGGGGCTTATCAGAGGAGAATTACTCTCAGAGAAATACACTCAAGATTGGGGTGGAAGCAAGCACACAGAAGCTGGGCACTAGGGCAGTGCTATAGGATATACCACACAATCCAAGAGAGCATTACTCACGCCATCATCTACGTAAGACTGCAACCTGAGGGTTTAGAGTAAAAAACCAGCCCTGTGTAAAAGGGCGTTACTCTTTAATAAAGCAGACCAGAGCATAACTGGCTATCTCTGCACAACAAAGCAGTTTTCTCTTATTGTGGTATAATTAAATAGACTGACCTCAAAATGTTACTCTCTATAAATTCAGTCTTTCAGGAAATTTAGAGTAATAAACTGGTTTATTTTATAAATGGAATCAAAAGATTCATTGAGCTCTTTATATGCAAGTATTTTAGCCATGGGCTTTATTTTCTTTCAAAATAAGATCAATCCTCATCCTCAAATTTCACAATGTCTGTATTAGCATGGTACTAGTCATAATATGCACTCCATTAAGGTTTTCAACTATAAAAACCTCTTTTTCATCTATAGTTTGCTATTGTATCAATCCAATTCCATGTCAAATGTGGTCTTTCATCAAGCTCATTTTCAATTCCTGCTCCTACACATAAACACAAGTCTGACATGGAAAGAATGAATCCAGACCAGTGTCTCAAGTGTGGGGACCTTATAATGAATGTGGGATGCTAAGGCTGACCTGTTTATCCTAAATCTGCCTTAGCTCTGAAATGGACATGGTTCTCTGAGATTTTTCAATTGTGAACTGAACTTAGGTCAAATCATAAAAACTTTTCTCAAATAGTATATTTTGGTGCCTATCTTCATCTAGCCCTGGTCAGTGGAAGAGAATCTAGAATTCCTATGATAATTTAAGTC
Organism: Manis javanica; assembly: GCF_040802235.1. Lineage (NCBI taxonomy): Eukaryota > Metazoa > Chordata > Mammalia > Pholidota > Manidae > Manis > Manis javanica. Next base: position 52,008,220 of record NC_133160.1, read on the forward strand.
CAGGAAGCAGACGGTATGAAGAGAACAAAGATCAGGATGAGTGGCGTACCTTAGGACAGAACCCTTTTCGAGTTCGCATGTGTAACTGTGACCAAGGACTATTACTTTACCTAAAACACTCCTACATTTTACAGTACCACATCACAGTGAATAAGAACATGAATTTAGACTACCTGGCCTCAAATCCTAGCTCTGCTATTTATAAGCTCCGGAACCTTGGGCAAGGATAACATCTCAGCCTATTTCCTCTTGTAAATGAGAACAGCAATAGTATGTGCCTTGTAGTCTTACTGTGAGAATTTAATGAATTTACCTATGATGTACTTGCAACAGTACCCAGTACCTTAAGTATTCAATCATGTTAGCTATTACCTTCTCTCCCTTTTAGCTCTAATTCAGGATACAAAAAGATTTTAAGAAAAATCATCTGCTCCAACTGCCTCCCTTTACAAAAAAAACCAACGCCAATGATAATGATGGCTTACCCAAGATCCAAGTAGTTACTGACAGAGCCAAGACTAGAGCTAAAGTCCCAGTCTACTTTTTCCCATCATACCACCACAGGTATGTTCACATCTGAGACTTCTAAAATTTTAAGACTTTTTCCTTATATCTGTCTAACCTTAACCACCCAACCTTTCTGCATCTAAAACTGATTTTCATCATGCCGTTCACTTACTACTTAACTAGTAAGACTACTAAAATTATGTCACTGTGCATTAATATACTAAATGCTTTACATATATTATGAGTTCATCAAATCAACAGGACATTGCAGTTTACAAATGCGGACACTGGATCTCAGAAAGACTATGTATCTTGCTTTAGATTTCATAGCCAAAGTCTGTATCAGGAATTTGCACTCAGGTCTAACTCTAAAGTCCCTGCTTTTTCCATTATGCAACGTTAAGAAACTTTAATACAGCACTAAATTAAGTTTGCTAAACATTTTGCAACCCTTGATGTCCAATTACTTTTTATATTTCCACAAACTAAGCAACTCAATATATTTCATTTCCCTCGAGCTGCATCAATTTTCAACATAATTTGTTCAGATCTGTTCAAATTCTGACTTGTTCTGGTTAGATAAATCCAGTTTCAAATTCCACAAGATTAAAGAACGGTTTGCCCAAATGAGTATTTGAACATAAACTAGAACCCCAAAGAGTGACCAGCTACAACGTTAATCAATGAGTACAGATAGACTAACAGGCACAGGTGCAGATCCTCGGGTAGATACGGTGCTGGGAACAAGCAGAGCATGTCCTTGATAATTACGTCACCGTACTAGAATGATACATTGTATACCACAAGTCCTGCCTTTCAAGAATGTATTCTCTTTCTCCTTTCTAGTCGTCAACTCCTCAAAACTTGCTTAGCAGGATCCTGCGAAAAGCCCGCGCAGAAACTAACCAGGCAGCTGCCGTCAGCGCCTGGAAAGATATCGCCGGCCCGTATCTTACCGCTCCCTCGCTCACCAGCCTCCCCGCGGCCACACTCGGCGGCCTTTTCCCATCTCCTGAGCTCTGGGCACAGCAGCGGCGGGCGAGGCCAGGCGTGCCAGGCCCCAGCCCACCCAACGTCTTTCCCGCAGCCGTTTCAGGGCCGGCGGTGGACAACTGCCTTCGACTCAGCAACGGCGGGAAAATGCGGCAGGACGTCCGCGTTTAGGGACCAACTACAGGCGGCCCCTCCCCACAGGAACCTCGGGACCAACAATGAGAAGATGAGAAAAAAGGGTTGCGCAGGGGTTTTGGAGGGCGCCAGGCCTCAGCCGCGCGCCCGAGAGCCAGGCCCGAACCCGCTTTTCCCGGGCGCCCGCTGCCCCGGGCCGAGTAGGCCTGTCCCGCCCTTCAGGCCCGGTTCGGGCCAGGCTCTTTGCTGCCACCACGGCCCTCACCTGCAGTCCCTGAGGCCGGGAGTGGGAGGGGACGGGAGAACGCCTCGGACCGGTCACCTGGACGGACAGACACAAGCAGCTCCGCCCACGGAGCGTGCGCCGAGACGGGACACCCGCCAATCCCCAAGCCAGAAGACACGCCTGCGCACTAGCCGCCCTACACCCACTCGCCCTCGGAGCCCCGGCGTCCACCTTTCGCCGTAACAAAAGGACATGGGCATCCAATCACGATTCAGGTCGACGTGGGCGGGTTCGGGAAGGGCAAGAGCCAATGACCGTGTAGAAGCGACGGTAAGCGTGAGAAAGCCAACACCAGCGGAGTCTTTTGTCAAGTCTCAGCGGGAGCCTGATAATTGGGGTGAGAAATTCAGTACGGGAAATTCTGATAGCTGTCAGGAAAGTGATTGGTAAAACCAAAATCTGAGCGAGAGAGAAATCATTCAAATTTAAGAAAAGGACATTTGTGGACATTACATAAAGCCAATGCAATACCAATTTTAAAAGCAGACTTCTCCGTATTTTATTATTTCCCAAATCGGAAAAAGTGTACCTCTTGGGAATTGTTCCTTTCTGCATCCTCCCAACCTATTACTAAATACCGAGTGCATTTGATCCCTTAATAATATTTACAACTGAGAAAATATCTTAATAGTACATTTATAGCCTTTTAGCTTATTTTATTCCCAGTTTGATCCTTACTGCAACCCACAGAAAGAAACTGAAGCTTAAGGGTAAATAAATGTCTTGCTCAGGTCATTCACGCCGTGTGAAATGCTATGTGCCAGGCTTTGGGATGTAGTGAATCAGGCTTGATACCAGATAATCTAACACTTGACACAAAGCAGCATCTGCTTTTTTAAAAAATATATTTGTTGAATACAAGGTATTAATACTCTGTTGTTTTGGCTTTAGCATATTCTCCTGAGTTGCAAAGAGGAGCCTTATGTCTACCTGTTTCTTGACTTGACTTCTGGCACACTTTGCTGACATACAACTTTAATTCTTTAAAGGAATATATGAAAAACCTTCCCTTCAGTGTTTGAGAACTGAACATTTGGCTGGAACTGTGTTACACAATTTGAGAAAATTTACTAGACTGCAATGCAGGAGCTAAATAAATGAAAAATAGGAAATGTCCAATGTATATCTAATAGGAGTGTGAAAAAAGACTATGGGAATGGGTGCGGGCAGCATTCAGAGATTAGTAACTAGGAATTTTTCAAGGTTATCGAATATTGAAGTTTCCAGATTCAAGAAGCACTTATTCTTGAACAGGATTAAAATAAAAAATTCCATACCTGGACACATTGTGATGAAACTGCAGAATGCTAAAGACTAAGCTGTTAAAAACAACTTAATTATTTTTCTTTTTGCTAAGGAGAAAAGGGTTTTGTTGCTCTTTTAGTTTTTAATAGGGTAATATATATGTAACATAAAAGACCATCTCACCCATTTTTAAGTGTACAGTTCAATACTATTAAGTTTTTTCACATTACTGTACAACTAATCTGTAGAACTCTTCATCTTTCAAAACTGAAACTGTACCCATTAAACAATAACTCCCCATTTACTTCTCCCCCTAGTGCCTGGCAATCACCACTCTTTTCTGTCTTTATGACTTATTTAGGTACCTCATTTAAGTGCAATTAGACATTACTTGTCCTTTTGTGACTTACTTCATTTAGCATAACATCCTCAAAATTCATCCATGTTGTAGCATGTGTCAGGATTTCCTTCCTTTTTAAGGCTGAATAATATCACCATTGTATGTATATACTGCATTTTGTTTATCCATTTATCCATCAATGGACACTTGGGTTACTTCCACCTTTTAGCAATAATGAATGCTACTGTGAACATGGTGTGTACAAATATTTCTTTGAAACCCTGCCTTCAAGTCTTTTGGGTGTATATCCAGAAGTAGAATATTGGATTATATAATAATCAAATTTTAAATCAACTTTAAAAAATGTGGTATTAATGTTAGGATAGACAAAAAGAAAATTAGAGAGTACCTGTACTTGGAAGTTGGTATATAATAAAGCTGTCTGATAAGGAATAAGTGTCAGTGAGGTTGTGGGAAATAACAATTCATTACTGTTAGGAGTGTAAATGGTACAATCAACTTTTTTAATGTGCTGTAGAAAGACAAATTATGGTGTTTCTAGTTAAATTGGATATTCATATAAAAAAATATGAAATTGGATCCTGATCTTACAACACAAAACTAAATTCCAAATGAGGTAAATGTGAAATATGAAAAACATTATCTAAACTTTTAGAAGATGTCTTTAAGAATTTGTTAAACCAGACAATCATTCATTAGGGAAAAGATTTTAAATTTTGGTTGTGTGTAAACAGAAGAGCTAAAAGTTTTTAGAACAGTGGAGGAAGCACTTTTAATCAACTTAAAAACAAACCCAGGCTGGGTGAACATAGTAAAGCTCTGAAAATATAAATAATTCTGACAATTCAAGATAAAAAAATTTAAATAACATATAGTTAACTTATAGAAGAAGAAAATGGAATGACCGGAAAGTTTTGTTTGTTTGTTTGTTTTTAATGTTTACCTTCACTAGTAATCAGGGAAATTCATATTAAAACAAGGTAAAGGGGGTCAGTTCATTAAGAAGATGCAAAATCCTAATAGTGCTATAAAATATCACTGAAGCAAAAACTGATAGAACTGAAATAAGAAACTAATCCACAACTGTAGAGAGTTCACTCCCTCTCTGTAATTTGTAAACAAGTATACAATCAGTAAAGATACAGAACCCAAGTCCCAAACTTGGCTGCATATCAGCATCACCTGGACATCTCTTAACTAAAATACAAACAAACAAGGTACACCTCAGCCTTATTAAATCACACTTCTAGGATTGGAATATAGGCATTAATATTTTTTGGAAGATACGAAGGTAATTTCAACAGAGTTCAGGCAAATTTGGGAACTATTATTATAGAAGACTGAACAATCTTATCAATCAATTTGACCTAATAAACATTTATAGAACATTCCACCCAACAACTAAAGAGCACACCTTTTCAAATGCACTTGTAATATTCACCAAAATGAAACATACCTGTACCATAAGACAAACCTTACACATTTAACATGAAAGTATTTTCTCTGCTCACAAAAGATTTAAACTAGAAATCAGTAACAGAAAGATATTTTAATTGAAAATTAAACTACACACTTCAAAACAAATTATGGATCACGGGGGAAGTCACAGGAGAAATTAGAAAACATTTTTTATTTAAAATGTAAATATCTAAATTTGTGGGATACAACTAAAGCAGTACTTAAAGAATATTTTTTAACCCTTAAATGCTTACATGAGAAAACAATGAAGGTTTCAAATCAAGAATAGAAGTATTCACTTTAAAGTAATAGGAAAAGAAGATCAAACTAAACTCAAAGCAAGCAGACAAAAGGAGGTAGTGCACACCAAAAACCAATCATACTGAAAAACTGTAAAACAGTAGGAAAAAATCAGTGAAACCAAAAGGTATTTCTCTTAAAGGAACAATAAAATTAAAAGCCCTAGGCAGACTTACCTAGAAAAAAGAAGAGAGAAGACATTACAAATTACAGATAGCAAGAATGAAAGAGGGGACATCACTACAGACCCTATAGACATTAAAAGGCTAATAAGGGAATATTATGAACAACCTTATGCCAATAAATTTGATAACTTAGATGAAGTGGACACATCCTTTGAAAGAAAAAAAAATGCAAGACCTCACTTAAGAAAAATAGATGATATGAATTGCTCTGTATCTGTATTTTAAAATATTATTGATAAGTTAGCCATCCCACAAATATTCATATCCAGGTGACTTCAATGGTAAATTCTTCTAAATATTTTGAGAAATTATATGAATTCTACACACTCTTCTAGAGAACAAAGTAGGAAAGAACACTTTCCAACTCATTTTATGAGAACAGCATTACCCTGATACCAAAACTAGAAAAGACATTAAAAGGCATAAAACTTAACATAGATACAAAATCCCTTAACAAATTGTAAGGAAATCAAATCTAACAATTGCTCCTAGACAGAGCCTGGGAAATTGTGATTCTAGACCCCATGAGGTTTCACTTCTCTCAGGGATTATGTTCCAAACAGCTAATTCTAAAATTCATTTGGAAATACAAAAAATACAAAAGAGCTAGAATAGCAAAACCAGTTTTGTAAAAGAATCACAAAGTTAGAATACTTACATTACCTTTTCTCAAGCCTTATTATAAAATTAAAGCAGTAAAATAAATGGAATATTTGTATAAAGTTAGACACATAGAGAAATGAAACAGAGTAGAGTCTAGGAATAAACCCACATATAATATGTTCAATTGATTTTCACAATGGTATCAAGATAATCCTATGAGAAAGGATAGATTTTTTTTCAAGAAATGGTACTGAAACAGCTGTATATCAATATGGGGAATAAATGAACCTCACCCCCTTCCTCAAAGCATAAGCAAAAATGTTCATTCAAAATGGATTATAGACTGAAACATGAAAGCTAAAACTATAAATCTCCTAGAAGAGAAGAAAATCTTTGTCCCCTTGGTGTTGGGAAAATTTTTTGAGAAAGATCATAAAAAACAACTATAAAATAAAAAAATATTAATTGAGTTTATAAAATTAAAATTTTCTGCTCTTTGAAAGACTATTGAGAAAATGAAAAGATAATCTACAGACTGGGAAAACATAGTCAATACATTATCTAACAAAGAACTTGGATTCAGAATATGTAAGAACTCTTTCAATCACGAACAAAAAAAATTCCAGTAAAACAATGGAATACTAATCAACAATAAAAAAGAACAAACTGTTATTATGAATGAATCTGAAATATATTATGCTGAATGAAAGTAGCCAGACAGAAAATGTATGGACTATACAATTTTATTAGTGTAAATTTCTAGAGTAGACAAAACTTATCTTTTGTGATAGAAGTCAGGTCAGTGGTTGCTTGGGGTTGAAGTTGGGTGGAGGGTTGGCTGCAAAGGGCATGAGGGAACTTTCTGGTGTAATGGAAATGTTCTATAATACCTTGATTGAAGTGGTGGTTACACAGTATATACAGTTGTTGACAGTCATCTCCTATAACTTAAAATGTGTATATTAGATTATATATTACTTTTTCTCAATATAACTGATTTTTTCTTTTAATGAGAAGATTAACCAGGATTTCTTTAGAGTTTGAGGTATGCTAGGTAGGCTACATGTGTTATTTTATTCAGTCCTCAAACAGTCCAATTACCTAGGTATTACCAATCTCATTTTGCAGATAAGGAAATTAAAGCTCAAATAATGTCTTGACCACTATCATATAGCTAGGGATAGGCTGAATTCAAACATCTTTTTGTCTGTAAAAGAAGTATCATAATACCTACTTGATTGAATTGTTAGGATTGTTGGAATTAAGTGAATATAAATCATTGCAAAAACTTCCCAAACCACTTTCTGAACCACTGCAAAGACGTTAGGACTATAGCCCGAAGAAGGTGGGTTGGAACTTACAGCCTCAACCTAACCAACTCAAATTCCTATTAAAACAAAAATACCAACATTATCCATAGGACTTAAACAAGATCCAAGGTCTCATAAAATAACAGTCAAAATGGTCAGGATCGAATCCCAATTATCCAGTTTATGAAGAACCATGAAAAATCTCAATTCATGTGAAAATAATACTCAACAAATATAAACATTAAGATGGCACAAAATGTTGAAATTATCTGGAAAAGATTTTAAACATCTTTTAAAAAATACTGCAAAAGCAATCATGAAGAATCCTGAATCAGAAGTTATAATTGAAACTATAAGCAACATGGTAGAAACTGTAAATAAAAACCAAGAGGAAAATTTATAGCTGAACTGTAAAACAACTGAAATTAAAACCTGTCTGCAAAGATGAGGTAGCAGGGTGGAAGTGAAAGAGGAAAAGGCAGACTTGGGGATACCTCACAAGGTTCGAGTACTTAATTACCTTTTCTCATTACCTCGATAATGTAATGAAAGTATCCATCTGAACAACAGGGAGAAAAATGATTAAATGAGCAAGCAGACAGAATCATCAGGAATAAGGGATGACAAAAAAGATCTAGCATTTGTGTCACCAGAGTCCCAAAAGGAAGAGTGTGACACTGAAAAATATTTGAAGAAGTAATGGCTTTGCATGTTTGTCAAAACAGAATTTCATAACGGGGGTGGTGATTGGGAAAATAATGTTTAAAAGGCTCTGGGGATTGGGCTATAGTGAGAGACTGCCGAGAAACGTTGATCTAGATATTGAACACCAACACCAGTAATATCACAAGAGAACCCAGCGACATCATTTCCTTCCTTTTGTAGGAAGAAAGCACCACCACTTAGGAAATAGTCTTTTCCCCCCAAGAAAACAAAAGTGCTCTGACCTGACCAAGTCCATAAGGTAACAAATTAATAGAAAATACATGCATAGGAGAGAAAAATATGTTAAATCTACCACCTGAATAAAATTAGCAAAATCTGGCTATGGATCAAAATAAGACAAAAACAACAAAATAAAGCCCTTTTCTTTAAGAAAAAGAAAATAAGCTGCACTGGGGGACAGGCAGAAAAGGAATGGAAAGAAAATGTAGATAAAAAAGATGCTTACAATGCATATTTTAAAGAACAGACAAAAACACCGTATGGTTTATTTTGGATGCACTCTTGGATGACAAAACCATTTAAAAGATGCAAGAAAATGATTGCATATAGCACAATATAGTTATGTTAGAGTATTCACCCTTTTAAGAATTCCAGAACCAAAGATGTATCTTACTAGATAATTTAGACTTCAAAGGAAGTCTTTAGACAAACTATTTAAAAAAGGTAACATACAAAAAGATAACCATAAGGTTAGAGAGCACTGTATCATTCACATAGTGTTGCACATCGGATAAAACAGCATAGCTGATAATTAAGATCTGCCCTTGAATAGAAAAAAATCCTTGCAATAGCAAAAATGTGACAAAAAAGAAGAGTACACTCAACTGGATATTAAAAAGGAAGTTGAAATTTTAACAAACTAGTCATGAAGTAAACATTTATTAAGCTATATATTTATTTTATACAGTGTTCCATATTTGCATTATATTTTTCTAAATAAAAGGTGGTTTAAAAATAGCCACAAAAATTCCCTTAACAAGTATAAATCGAAATCTTTGAAATTGTATAAGAATATCTGATGACAAGATGAACATTTATGTTATTTTAAATATGCATATATTAATATTATAAACCATCTAAAATAATAAAATTAAAATATTCTTCATAGAGAATGGGGAACTTCAAATCGAAAAGTATTGTTCCAAAATAATGTATTATGTGAGGAAGAAATGATAAATGATAAAATGGAAAACTTCCAAGATCATTTTGATGTTCATCTGACATGTTCTCATCATGCACATAAAAACTTTTAACTTGTCTTAAGTAATTAGACGTTTCTAAACATACTGTGGATATTTTAAAGTGAAATATGCTAAATGGAGGCACTTTAACTTTCAAGTGTAACCAGGTGTGTTCCTTGATACTTTAAGCTCATTAATTTGCAAAATGTGTTTCATCTCATTCCTAAATAAGAACTCACATTTTCCTTTTTACTTATTTTTTTTCCTTGAAAGGTTATTGAAAATTCATTGGAGAATGAGTGCTGTTCCGAATTTGGTGAGTAAAGAACTATTTCTACTGGTTGAAATTTGATCTCAAAACTAGACTTAGTAGTATACCATACTGCTATTTAGTAAATTAAGTTGTTTATGTATACTTTCCTCAAGATTATAATTTTGTGATAATAACCAATAGTTGGCTATCTTGATCAGAGTCATTTTCATTCATTTCTTCAGTAGAGAAAACAGAAAGTTACCAGTGTATTTTTAGTTTCTCAAATGAGAATTCACAAGGTCTCTGGGGTCTCCATTCAATCAATCTTTGAACTTTATGACAAAAATGGAAATCATTAAAAATGACTGTGAGTTCTTGATGTTTATTTTTCTTTAGACAGTGTTGTCTAATCAGTGTTCCCCGAAGATTGGTGCTTTTATCTTTCATTGTAAAAGATTGAGTTTTAGAAATAGTTACATATTTTATTGTAATTGAAAAATATGAATCATGCCACCAGCCCTCAATGTGCACACATTGTTGCCTAGAACAAAGCCAAGTTCAAAAACAATGTTAATTAGATTAACTTAATGTGAAAAAACTGTGATACTGGTATGCATTTGAAACCAATGTAAAATTATCTATCAATGATACTTTAATTAAAAGAGTTATTTTAGGGTTCATTGTGAGCTAGATATAGTAGAGTATCTGGAGAGACACTGTGGAGATACAAATACTTGGAAACTGACCGTGAGGCTGTGGGGACAGTCACTTTACTATAGACTCCTGTTTCCTCAAATGAGGGCTTGTAATGGAGTTCCAAACTGCTTCTCTAATATTATTAACATAACTTTGAGGAATTTATCAAACAACATTGCCAGTGAGTTATAGTGTCTGGTTCCCTGTATTTAAGAGTCAACCTTTGGCAGTTTGGCTGTGTCTGACTCATCACCTAGCCTTTTGCAACATGTCTGCCATAGGTTCTGAAAGCTGTCCCAAGCAAGGTAGTTTTGAGCCACTCCATTCTAGCTTTTATGACTTTGGGTGTCTTGCCAATGTGTTTCAACCCCGGGCAAGTTCGCTATGGATTCAGTGTGACCAAAGAAATTGACAGTAAAACTTTCTTTGGGGTGAAAGGGTTTATTACCTGGTTTGTTCTCCGGCGGTAGGTCGAGCACTAGCATCTCTACCTCCACCCAGAGCACTGGGGTGAGCTCTCTATATAGCACGATAATAGCGTATTGCCTAAAGGTGTGGAAGCGGCAGCCCAGCAACAGGCCAGTTGCATCATCAGGTGGTTTAAGTTCAGTGAGGATCCTGGCCATAGGAACCCCAACTTCCTCTCATTGGGTATCTGTGATTCTCTGTACACAAACCTACCATATCTGTTATTTCATTTGGGTACATGTTCCACTAAATTTTTATAAAATAATATGCCTTAAAATCAAGACTAACCACTGGGTTCTGACAGCATGAAGGGAATTCTGTTTTAGTAAGTCAAGTGATCCTTTGAAGGGCATCAGAGTCAGAGTTACAGTGGAACTAGTATTTATATAAGAATGTTCGTGGATTGCTAGCATGGCTCAAAAATGCTAAGTTGCTAATGGATTTTCTTACTTTCAATACATAAGCATAATGCCTTCTGTTTCCCTGGTAACTGTTTACCCTAAAAATTGTCAACTTGGGAGAGTTCCTCTGTCAGGCTGTCAGGATCAGCTATTATACAGTACATCCAAGGTAACAAGTTGGCCTGCTACAATTTCATGAATCCTGGAAGAAGACATGAGATAACAAAATCCAAGTCTCAGGACAGGAGCTTCATACTGCTTTCTTCTGCTCCCCGTGTGCCCTGAGTCCCATGGTGGAGAGGCAGGGGGCCCAGATAAGTGCTTACACATGCAGTGGGTTATGGTACAGGGAGGAACATGAGCTCAGGGCCTCTATTGCTTTTAGAGCAAGTGGAAGCAGGTTCATTCTTCTTTTTTTAAGTTAAGGTGTCACTGACATACAATCTTTTTTTTTATTTTATTTTGATATCATTAATGTAAAATTACTTGAACAACATTATGGTTACTAGACTCCTCCTATTATCAAGTTGCCCCCACATACCCCATTACAGTCACTGTCCATCAGCGTAGTAAGATGCTGTAGAATCATTACTTGTCTTCTCTGTATATACTGCCTTTACCGTGTCCCCCCCCCACTACATTATGTGTGCTAATCATAATGCCCCATTTTTCCACTTATCACTCCCTTTCCACCCATCCTCCCAAATCCCTTTCCCTTTGGTAACTCTTAGTCATTTCTTGGGTTCTGTGAGTCTTCTGCCGTTTTTCTCCTTCAGTTTTTGCTTTGTTCTTATACTCCACATATGAGTGAAATCATTTGACACTTGTCTTTCTCCGCCTGGCTTATTTCACTGAACATAATACCCTCCAGCTCCATGCATGTTGTTGTAAATGATAGGATTTGTTTTCTTCTTATGGCTGAATAATATTCCATTGTGTGTATGTACCACATCTTCTGTATCCATTCATCTACTGATGGACACTTAGGCTGCTTCTATTTCTTGTCTATTGTAAATAGTGCTGTGATAAACACAGGAGTGCATATGTCTTTTTCAAACTGAGCTGCTGCATTCTCAGGGTAAATTCCTAGGAGTGGAACTCTGGGTCAAATGGTATTTCTATTTTTAGTTTTTTGAGGAACCTCCATACTGCTTTCCACAATGGTTGATGTAACTTACATTCCCACCAGCAGTGCAGGAGGGTTCCCCTTCCTCCACTTCCTCACCAGCATTTGTTGTTGTCTGTCTTTTGGATGTTGGCCATCCTAACTGGTATGAGGTGATATATCATTGTGGTTTTAATTTGCATTTCTCTGATGATTAGCGATATGGAGCATCTTTTCATGTGCCTGTTGGCCATCTGAATTTCTTCTTTGGAGAAGTGTCTGTTCAGCTCCTATGCCCATTTTTTAATTGGTTTATTTTCTTTTTGTTTGTTGAGGTGCATGAGCTCTTTATATAATATGGATGTCAGCCCCTTATCAGATATGTCATTTCTGAATATATTCTCCCATACTGTAGGATGTCTTTTGTTCTACTGATGGTATTCTTTGCTGTACAGAAGGTTTTTAGTTTGATATAGTCCCTATTGTTCATTTTTGCTTTTGTTTCCCTTGCCTGGGGAGATACATGTTCATGGAGAAGCTGCTCATGTTTATGTTCAAGAGATTTTTGCCTACATTTTTTTTCTAAGATTTTTATGGTTTCATGACTTACATTCAGGTCTTTGATCCATTTTGAGTTTACTTTTGTGTCCGGGGTTAAACAATAATCCAGTTTCATTCTCTTACATGTAGCCGTCCAGTTTTGCCAACACCAGCTGTTGAAGGGGCTGTCATTTCCCCATTGTATATCCATAGCTCCTTTATCATATATTAATATTAATTGACCATATATGCTTGGGTTTATATCTGGACTCTCTATTCTGTTCCACTGGTCTATCGGTCTGTTCTTGCGCCAGTACCAAATTGTCTTCATTACTGTAGCTTTGTAGTAAAACTTGAAGTCAGGGGGCATAATTCTCCCCGCTTTATTCTTCCTTCTCAGGATTGCTTTGGCTATTCAGGGTCTTTTGTGGTTCCATGTGAATTTTAAAACTATTTGCTCTAGTTCATTGAAGAATGCTGTTGGTATTTTGATAGGGATTGCATTGAATCTGCAGATTGCGTTAGGCAGGAGGGCCATTTTGACAATATAAATTCTTCATAGCCAAGAGCATGGAATGAATTTCTATTTATTAGTGTCCTCTTTAATTTCTCTTAAGAGTGTCCCATAGTTTTCAGGATATAGTTCTTTCACTTCCTTGGTTAGGTTTATTCCTGGGTATTTTTGATGCAGTTGTGAAAGGAATTGTTTTCCTGATTTCTCTTTCTGCTAGTTCATCCTTAGTGTATAGGGATGCAACAGATTTCAGTGTATTAATTTTGTATCCTGCAACTTTGCTGAATTCAGATATTAGATTTAGTAGTTTTGGAGTGGATTCTTTGGGGTTTTTTATGTACAATATCATGTCATCTGCAAACAGGGACAGTTTGACTTCTTCTTTGCCAATCTGGACACCATTTATTTCTTTGTGTTGTCTGACTGCCATGGCTAGGACCTCCACAACTAAGCTGAATAAAAGTGGGGAGTATGGGCATCCTTATCTTGTTCCTGATATTAAAAGAAAAGCTTTCAGCTTCTCCTTTCTTCTTAATACTGTTAAGTATAATGTTGGCTGTGGGTTTGTCATATATGGCCTTTATTATGTTGAGGTACTTGCCCTCTATACCCATTTTGTTGAGAGTTTTTATCATGAATGCATGTTGAATTTTGTGAAATGCTTTTTCAGCATCTATGGAGATGATCATGTGGTTTTTGTCCTTCTTTTTGTTGATGTGGTGGATGATGTTGATTTATTTTTGAATGTTGTACCATCCTTGCATCCCTGGGATGAATCCCACTTGATCATGATGGATGATCTTTTTGATGTATTTTTTAATTCCATTTGCTAATATTTTGTTGAGTATTTTTGCACCTATGTTCATCAGGGATATTGGTCTGTAATTTTCTTTTTTTGTGATGTCTTTGCCTTGTTTTGGTATTAGAGTGATGTTGGCCTCATAGAATGAGTTTGGGAGTATTCTCTCTTCTTCTATTTTTTGGAAAACATTAAGGAGGATGAGTATTACGTCTTCACTAAATGTTTAATAAAATTCAGCAGTGAAACCATCTAATCCAGGGCTTTTGTTCTTAGGTAGTTTTTTGATTACTAATTCAATTTGTTTGCTGGTAATTGTTCTATTCAGATTTTCTGTTTCTTCCTGGGTCAGCCTTTGCTGGTTGTATTTTTCTAGAGAGTTGTCCATTTCTTCTAGGTTATCCAGTTTGTTACCATATAATTTTTTATAGTATTTTCTCATAACTCTTTGTATTTCTTTGTTGTCCTTAGTGATTTTTCCTTTCTCATTTCTGATTCTGTTTATGTGTGTAGACTCTCTTTTTTTCTTGATAAGTGTGGCTGTGGTTTATCTATTTTGTTTACTTTCCCAAAGAACCAGCTCCTGCTTTCATTGATTCTTTCTATTGTTTTATTCTTCTCAATTTTATTTATTTCTGCTTTAATCTTTATTATGTCCCACCTTCTACTGACTTTGGGCCTCATTTGTTCTTCTTTTTCTATTTTCATTAATTGTGAGTTTAGACTGCTCATTTGGGATTGTTCTTCTTTCCTGAGGTAGTCCAGTATTGCAATATATTACCCTCTTATCACGGCCTTTGCTGCATCCCACAGATTTTGTGTTGTTGAATTATCATTATCATTTGTCTCCATATATTCCTTGATCCCTGTTTTTATTTGGTCATTCATCCACTGATTATTTAGGAGCATGTTATTAAGCCTCCATGTGTTTGTGTGCCTTTTGTTCTCTTTGGGTAATTTATTTCTAGTTTCATACCTTTGTGATCTGAGAAGCTGGTTGGTACAGTTTCAATCTTGTTGAATTTACTGAGATCTATTCTTGAAAATGTTCCATGTGCACTTGAGAAGAATGTGTATCCTATTGCTTTTACATGTAGTGTTCTGTAGATGTCTGCCAGGGCCATCTGTTCAAATACATTGTTCAGTGCCAGACATACACTCTTATGAACGTTTCACATGAGCAGCATTGTGGCTTAACTGCAGGTTCATTCTTTAACCAGGGAGATGCATTACCTCCACCATTCAAGTTGCTCTCTGCAAACACATCCTAAGAAATGGCCTGGGTAAAAGCCAGGCAGGACCCTGTATTCTTGGCATACCAACAAAAACATGCAGTGATACTCAGGAGCCCTGTGGGCTGCCTCTCCCCAAAACCTCTAACTTGAAAAATCTTTAGTTCTGTGATAAGTACCTATTTTTCTTCCTCCTTCCTTACACAGTTATCTGAAGAGAAATACTACAAAATGTCTTATAATGTGTTGGTGGGATGCCTATCAATCAAAAAGGAAAAGAACTACACCAGCTGGTGATCAAAGGAGCATCAGTAGAAGTTAATGGCATAGTAACAGGAGTGGGGTTTTTTTCTCCATTATTATTATTATTATTATTATTATTATTATTATTGTTATTATTATTTTTAATAAAATGCTGAAGTGGTAGGTAGATGCAAGATAAAGGTAGAAAACATAGTTTAGTGCTGTAAGAGGGGAAATGTAGATGATCAGGTATGTGTCTGTAGAGTATGTGTTAATACAAGCTAGACAAGGGCAACAAAACATCCACGGATGCAGAAGATTTCTCTCAAAACAGTGGGGGGTGAGGTTGTAAGCCTCACCTCTGTTGATCCCCAATTTCTCACCTGATGGCCCCCCTGCGACTGTGCCTGTCTTAGGTTGTTCCTCCCTTGAGGAATCTTACCCGTCTCTGGCTAACCAGTCATCTTCCGGGGCCATACAGGGAAATGTAAAGTTGGAAAGTGAGAGAGAAGCAATACCGTTTGAAAAGGTTAGCTTTTTACTTCTTTGCAGATTTATGCCCTGTGGCTTCTATGCCCAGCATTTGTCTTGAGGTATCTTTACCACTTGGAGGAATTATGATACTCAGTGAATTCGATATGAGGCACAAATTCTATTTAAGGGTTGTAATTAGGAAGGAAGAAGAAAAGCTATAGAGGTAGCAGACGGAAGAAAGCATGGGAAGATTGATTATTTCTTTGACATATCTTCTTGTAGAGTAACTTAAGCATGTATAGGTTTTAAACTACTAATTAAATTGCGCACACACATTAACATAATAGGAACACAGTTACATAACCAAAGCAGATCTATAATTACCAGCCATCTCCAGTGAAGCCAAGAAAACCAGTTAGGCACCCTAGGCATATGTGAAAACCCGTCCGTGATATAATGGGTATTGTCCAACTACCCGAACAGTCTGAGAGAAATCAGACAAATTAAAACAACCCATTCCTGGGAACTGTTCACATCACATATGTTCTTTTAACAGTAGATAGTCTGTAGTTGTAAGATTTTGGAATGCTACAACTTGCACTTCTCCTAATTCTTGGTTGAGTTCCAACAGTCAATTTTGTTGTTTTACTGAAAGCACACGCCAGCTTAGATATCTCCTTCTTCATTCCAATGGCAAGTCCAGGAACTGGTGGGATAAATGCAGCTACAACTGCAACAGTGCCAGGATCTTTGTTGAAGTTTTTTGATGATCATCTTCTGGAATGACTCTTCCAGAGAATGTTGATGTTGGAAGTTCTTCATATCATATCTGAATTCGTTTTCTGGGTAGCCAAATTAGGCTTTGATCCTCTGTATAAACACAAACAAACCCTTTGCCCACACTTTGATATGCACTTTATATCATTGTGAAGAACTTATTGGAGATCACCACACAGGCACTACTTTTTTTTTTTAAGAGAAAGGAATATTATCAGAAAAATGTACTTCCATAGCTGATAATGTGACACCCTTTAAATGATCAAAATTAAGGATATTTAAAGCATGCATTAATCATTGATTTACAGTTAGTTTTATCCTATCAGGGAATAATCCCCCTTTTCTTCCTTTTATTTTTTTTTTGTTATCATTAATCTACACATACATGAAGAATATTATGTTTACTAGGCTCTCCCCTATACCAGGTCCCCCCCCACAAATCCCTTTACAGTCACTGTCTATCAGCATAGCAAAATGTTGTAGAATCACTACTTGTCTTCTCTGTGTTGTACAGCCCTCCCCTTTCTCCAACCCCCCCATTATGCATGCTAATCATAATACCCCCTTTCTTCTTCCCCCCCTTATCCCTCCCTACCCATCCATCTTCCCAAGTCCCTTTCCCTTTGCTACCTGTTAGTTAATTCTTGGGTTCTGTGATTCTGCTGCTGTTTTGTTCCTTCAGTTTTTCCTTTGTTCTTATACTCCACAGATGAGTGAAATCATTTGGTTTTTCTCTTTCTCCACTTGGCTTATTTCACTGAGGATAATACCTTCTAGCTCCATCCATGTTGTTGCAAATGGTAGGATTTGTTTTCTTCTTATGGCTGAATAATATTCCATTGTGTATATGTACCACATCTTCTTTATCCATTCATCTACTGATGGACACTTAGGTTGCTCCCAATTCTTGGCTATTGTAAATAGAGCTGCGATAAACATAGGGGTGCATCTGTCTTTTTCAAACTTGAGTGCTGCATTCTTAGGGTAAATTCCTAGGAGTGGAATTCCTGGGTCAAATGGTAAGTCTATTTTGAGCATTTTGAGGAAACTCCATACTGCTCTCCACAATGGTTGAACTAATTTACATTCCCACCAGCAGTGTAGGAGGGTTACCCTCTCTCCACAACCTCGCCAGCATTTGTTGTTGTTTGTCTTTTGGATGGCAGCCATCCTTACTGGTATTAGGTGATACCTCATTGTGGTTTTAATATGCATTTCTCTGATAATTAGCAATGTGGAGCATCTTTCCATGTGTCTGTTGGCCATCTGTATTTCTTTTTTGGAAAACTGTTCAGTTCCTCTGCCCATTTTTTAATTGGATTATTTGTTTTTTGTTTGTTGAGGTGGGTGAGCTCTTTATATATTTTGGACATCAAGCCTTTATTGGATATATCATTTACAAATATATTCTCCCATACTGTAGGGTACCTTTTTGTTCTATTGATTGTATCTTTTGCTGTACAGAAGCTTTTCAGCTTAATATAGTCGCACTTGTTCATTTTTGCTGTTGTTTTTCCTGCCCCGGGAGATATGTTCAAGAAGAGGTCACTCATGTTTATGCCTAACAGGTTTTTGCCTATGTTTTTTTCTAAGAGTTTTATGGTTTCATGACTTACATTCAGGTCTTTGATCCATTTTGAATTTACTTTTGTGTATGGGGGTTAGACAATGGTCCAGTTTCATTCTCGTACATGTAGCTGTCCAGTTTTGCCAGCACCTTCTGTTGAAGAGACTGTCATTTCTCCATTGTTTGTCCATGGCTCCTTTATCAAATATTAATTGACCATGTATGTTTGGGTTAATGTCTGGAGTCTCTAATCTGTTCCACTAGTCTTTGGCTCTGTTCTTGTGCCAGTACCAAATTGTCTTGATTACTGTGGCTTTGTAGTAGAGCTTGAAGTTGGGGAGTGAGATCCCCCCTACTTATTCTTCCTTCTCAGGATTGCTTTGGCTATTCGGGGTCTTTGGTGTTTCCATATGAATTTTTGAATTGTTTGTTCCAGTTCGTTGAAGAATGTTGCTGGTAATTTGGTAGGGAATGCATCAAATTTGTATATTGCTTTGGGCAGGATGGCCATTTGACGATATTAATTCTTCCTAGCCATGAGCAGGGGATGAGTTTCCATTTGTTAGTGTCCCCTTTAATTTCTCTTAAGAGTGACTTGTAGTTTTCAGGGTATAGGTCTTTCACTTCTTTCGTTAGGTTTTTTCCTAGGTATTTTATTCTTTTTGATGCAATGGTGAATGGAATTGTTTTCCTGATTTCTCTTTCTATTGATTCGTTGTTAGTGTATAGGAAAGCTACAGATTTCTGTGTGTTAATTTTGTATCCTGCAACTTTGCTGTATTCCGATATCAGTTCTAGTAGTTTTGGAGTGGAGTCTTTAGGGTTTTTTATGTACAGTATCATATCATCTGCAAATAGTGACAGTTTAACTTCTTCTTTACCAATCTGGATTCCTTGTATTTCTTTGTTTTGTCTGATTGCCGTGGCTAGGACCTCCAGTACTATGTTAAATAACAGTGGGGAGAGTGGGCATCCCT
Source organism: Manis javanica (assembly GCF_040802235.1). Taxonomy (NCBI): domain Eukaryota; kingdom Metazoa; phylum Chordata; class Mammalia; order Pholidota; family Manidae; genus Manis; species Manis javanica. Next base: position 52,027,556 of record NC_133160.1, read on the forward strand.
GTCTGGTTCCCAATCTCAGAGGAAATGCTTTCAGCTTCTCGCTGTTCAGTATAATGCTGGCTGTGGGTTTATCATATATGGCCTTTATTATGTTGAGGTACTTGCCCTCTATTCCCATTTTACTGAGAGTTTTTATCATGAATGGATGTTGAATTTTGTCAAATGCTTTTTCAGCATCTATGGAGATGATCATGTGGTTTTTGTCTTTCTTTTTGTTGATGTGGTGGATGATGTTGATGGATTTTCGAATGTTGTACCATCCTTGCATCCCTGGGATGAACCCCTCTTGGTCATGGTGTATGATCCTTTTGATATACTGTTGAATTCTGTTTGCTAATATTTTATTGAGTATTTTTGCATCTACATTCATCAGGGATATTGGTCTGTAATTTTCTTTTTTGGTGGGGTCTTTGCCTGGTTTTGGTATTAGGGTGATGTTGGCCTCATAGAATGAGTTTGGGAGTATTCCCTCTTCTTCTATTTTGTGGAACACTTTAAGGAGAATGGATATTATGTCTTCTCTGTGTGTCTGATAAATTTCCGAGGTAAATCCGTCCGGCCCCAGGGTTTTGTTCTTGGGTAGTTTTTTGATTACTGTTTCAATTTCTTTGCTCGTAATTGGTTTGTTTAACTTTTGTGTTTCTTCCTTGGTCAGTCTTGGGAGGTTGTATTTTTCTAGGAAATTGTCCATTTCTTCTAGGTTTTCCAGCTTGTTGGCATATAGGTTTTCATAATTCTTTAATAATTCTTTGTATTTCTGTGGAGTCTGTCGTGATTTTTCCATTCTCATTTCTGATTATATTGATTTGTGTTGATTCTCTTTTTCTCTTAATAAGTTGGGCTAGAGGCTTATCTATTTTGTTTATTTTCTCAAAGAACCAGCTCTTGGTTTCATTGATTTTTGCTATTGTTTTATTCTTCTCAATTTTGTTTATTTCTTCTCTGATCTTTATTATGTCCCTCCTTCTGCCGACTTTAGGCCTCATTTGTTCTTCTTTTTCCAGTTTCGATAATTGTGATGTTAGACTATTCATTTGGGATTGTTCTTCCTTCTTCAAGTGTGGATTGCTATATACTTTCCTCTTAAGACTGCTTTCGCTGCATCCCACAGAAGTTGGGGCTTAGTGTTGTTGTTGTCATTTGTTTCTATATATTCCTTGATCTCTATTTTGATTTGTTCATTGATCTATTGATTATTTAGTAGCATGTTGTTAAGCCTCCATGTGTTTGTGAGCCTTTTTGTTTTCTTTGTAGAATTTATTTCTAGTTTTATGCCTTTGTGGTCTGAAAAGTTGGTTGGTAGAATTTCAATATTTTGGAATTTACTGAGGCTCTTTTTGTGGGCTAGTATTTGGTACATTCTGGAGAATGTTCCATGTTCACTTGAGTAGAATGTATATCCTGTTGCTTTTTGATGTAGAGTTCTATAGATGTCTATTAGGTCCATCTGTTCTTGTGTGTTGTTCAGTTCCTCCATGTCCTTACTTATTTTCTGCCCGGTGGATCTATCCTTTGGGGTGAGTGGTATGTTGAAGTCTCCTAAAATGAATGCATTGCAGTCTATTTCCCACTTTAGTTCTGTCAGTATTTGTTTTACATATGCTGGTGCTCCTGTGTTGGGTGCATATATATTTAGAATGGTTATATCCTCTTGTTGGATTGAGCTCTTAATCATTATGTAGTGTCCTTCTTTATCTCTTGTTACTTTCTTTGCTTGAAGTCTATTTTGTCTGATATTAGTACTGCAACCCCTGCTTTCTTCTCTCTTTTGTTTGCCTGAAATATGTTTTTCAATCGCTTGACTTTTAGTCTGTGCATGTCTTTGGGTTTGAGATGAGTTTCTTGTAAGCAGCACACAGATGGGTCTTGCTTTATTATCCAGTGTATTACTCTGTGTCTTTTGATTGGTGCATTAAGTCCATTTACATTTAGGGTGACTATGGAAGATATGTACTTATTGCCATTGCAGGCTTTAAATTCGTGGTTACCAAAGGTTCAAGGTTAGCCTCTTTAGTATCTTACTGCCTAACTTAGCTCGCTTATTTAGCTGTTATATACACTGTCTGGAGATTCTTTTCTTCTCTCCCTTCTTATTCCTCCTCCTCCATTCTTCATATGTTGGGTGTTTTGTTCTGTGCTCTCTTTAGGAGTGCTCCCATCTAGAGCAGTCCCTGTAAGATGCCCTGTAGAGGTGGTTTGTGGAAGGAAAATTCCCTCAGCTTTTGCTTGTCTGGGAATTAATTCCTCCATCATATTTAAATTATAATCTTGCTGGATACAGTATCCTTGGTTCAAGGCCCTTCTGTTTCATTGCATTAAATATATCATGCCATTCTCTTCTGGCCTGTAAGGTTTCTGTCGAGAAGTCTGATGATTGCCTGATGCATTTCTTTTCTCTCTAGCTACCTTTAAAACTCTTTCCTTGTCCTTGATCTTTGCCATTTTATTTATTATGTGTCTTTGTGTTGTCCTCCTTGGGTCCTTTCTGTTGGGAGGTCTGTGTATTTCTGTGGTCTGTTCGATTATTTCCTCCTCCAGTTTGGGTAAGTTTTCAGCAATTATTTCTTCAAGGACACTTTCTATCCCTTTTCCTCTCTCTTCTTCTTCTGGTACCCCTGTAATATGGATATTGTTCCTTTTGGATTGGTCACACAGTTCTCTTAATATTGTTTCATTCCTGGAGATCATTTTGTCTCTCTCTATGTCAGCTTCTATGCGTTCCTGTTCTCTGGTTTCTATTTCATCAATGGCCTCTTGCATCTTATCCATTCTGCTTATAAATCCTTCCAGAGTTTGTTTCACTTCTGTAATTTTCTTTCTGGCATCGTGATCTCCCTCTGGACTTCATCCCTTAGCTCTTATATATTTCTCTGCATCTCTGTCAGCATGTTTATGATTTTTATTTTGAATTCTTTTTCAGGAAGACTGGTTAGGTCTGTCTCCTTCTCTTGTGTTGTCTCTGTGATCTTGGTTTGCCTGTAATTTTGCCTTTTCATGGTGATAGAAATGGTTTGCAGAGCTGTAATGAGTGATGGCTGGAAGAACTTCCCTTCTTGTTGGTCTGTGGCCTTCCTCTCCTAGGAGAACAGCGACCTCTAGTAGTGGCTTGTGCTGGGCTGCTGCATGCAGACAGGGCTTCTGATTCCTGCCTGGCTGCTCTGGAGTTTATCTCTGCTTTTGCAGTGGGCGTAGCCTGTCTCGGGCCGCTGCTCCAAAATGGTGGAGCCGCATTGGAGGGGGAGCAGCCAGGAAGCTATTTATCTCTGTGAGGGGCCTCTGTGCTCCCTGCTGTCCAGGGGGTTAGAGTGCCCAGAGATCCCCCATTTCCCTGCCTCTGGAGTAAGTGTCCCGTGGTGCTTCCGTCTGGTTTTGGGGACCCTGTCCCTTTAAGACTTACAAAAAGCACTCGTCAAAAAAAACAAAGAAAAAAAAAAAAGCTGCTCACTTTTCTTTGTCCTATGGCCCTGGCCTCAGGGACCCGCTCACCGGTCTTGCTGCCCTGTTTCCCTAGTATCCAGCACCCCACACATGCACTGTGTCTGCGCTCTGGTGCGGATGGCTGGGGCTGGCTGTTCAGCAGTCCTGGGCTCCCTCTCCCTCCCCGCTCCAACTCCTCTCCTCCCGCCGGGAGGGGTGGGAGGGGAGCTCTGGTCCCGACAGGCTGGGGCTTGTATCTTACCCCCTTCATGAGGCGCTGGGTTCTCGCAGGTGTGGATGTGGTCTGGATGTTGTCCTGTGTCCTCTGGTCTCTATTCTAGGAAGAGTTGTCTTTGTTATATTTTCATAAATATATGTGGTTTTGGGAGGAGATTTCCACTGCTCTACTCATGCCGCCATCTTGGCTCCACCCGAGGAGTGTTTTTAAAATAGATCAAGTCATATTTTGTAGCTCTCCCCTTTCCCTCCCTTTTTTTTTCACTATTTCACCAAACTTTGCAACAATCAGAAGGAAGAACAAACCTGTGTGTAGTTTGTTTTAAAACAAAAGGTTGAAATCAGTGATTGTCAAGATAATTGGTAACATTAATCACAGCAGAAGTAGGTCAAGGCTTCCCCAGCTTGAAGCAGAGATCTGTCCAGGCTCACTGCCTTCTGTTCTATAGGCAGAGAACAAGAGAAAGCCTTGCTATTGAGGGCTAGGGGTTGGTCTGCATCCTGCCCAACAGTGCCTCTATGTGAAGTCTAAAGACTAAGGACAACTAATTCAAGCCAATTCAAGGTCCCTGAAAGCTGGAAGGGGCCCAGAACCTCTCAATGCTCATCCTTGGTGATAGAATCATGAGTCTGAGAGTTTGAAGTAGATTTTCTTTATGTTCTACAGAAAGAAAATGTTAAGAAGATATAATGTACTTTACATTTTGGGGAAAACTGATATGCTTTCAGAGGTATTCTGGAGTCCATCCTTCTCACTCACAGAAGTTTCTCCAAGGGCATCTCTATGGATCTTTATGTTCCAGGGTATTCATTTCATTTTGGACTTTGTTTCTCCCATCCAAAGAGTTTTATGTTAAAATAAATTTTAATATTCTTTTCTAATAATTATCATTGGCCACAACCCAACTCAATATTTTGACACTTTCTTGCAAGTATCTCTGTGGTTCAGGTTTGGATTAGATATAAAAGGTGTATAGTCTATTCTTAACATCACTTCAGAAAAGTGTCATTAGCTTAAAAAAGCTACCAGCCCTTGCTGTCCTGCAAGGGACCGTCTACAGAAATGGGAATTCTAGTGCTTATCCTGAAGGTCTGTTGGGAAGAAAAAATTTAAGAATCTGAGAGAAAGTAGCCTGGCGTGGGGGGGTTCTATAAGTACTACATCTGAATAGAAACTTCTTATAGCTGATTCCTTAAATTTATTGAGGGAACCAACTGATCTTCCTTATTAATGCAGCCCCATTGGCAGGACAAGTGTCTACATGTGTGTCCATGTATATTGAATGGATGGATGGATGAATGGATGTTCTCCAGATCCTTACTTTTTCTATTTCATAAAAAGCACTTGTTCTTGCTGCCTTAGAGGATGGCACTGTATTTCCACAGTGTTATTCCACCACAGAGCTTACATCACTTTCTATCAAATTATCTCACTGCCCCTTATCACATGTCAGTGAGAAGGCAGAAAAACCAAAGAAGTAATTTTCCTTATGGTTCCAGTCATGGCTCATCAGGCACATGTGGAACATTACCTAGAATGACAACCAACGTCACCTCCTCATAACATACATCTCTGACAACTGTCAGGAGGTAATTCAGGATAAACTAAAAGGCTCCATGAACATCATTTAGGGGCCAAGGAGAGGGAACTGCCAGTGAGTTGATCACATTTATCTCTTTGAGGTGGTACACTAGTGACCTCTAGTGGCACAATTGATTCAAGATGAGTTTCTGTTTCACAACAAAAAATTTTACTTGATTACTTCATTCCCTATATTGTCCCTTCACTTAGAAACATTTTTGACTTGTAGAATGACCTTAATTATGCACAGTGATTTGTATCTGTTCATAGTGAAATATTTTTGATAGAATCACAGAACTTTGGAGCTGAAAGAGCTCTTAAAGGGATTGATTGGTTTTATTTCGTCATGTGCAGAAAATGAAACCCAGAGAAATAAAGTGACTTGCCAGAAGTCTCGCACCAGCGGTGGGGCCAAAAGTCGAATGAGTCTAAGGCTCTTTCCAAACTTCAGATGACTGCAGCCCCAGCTGAATCTCACTGCAGCGGCATGAGAGACTCATGGGAGAACTGCCTAGCTAAGCCCTTCCTGAATCTCTGAGCCACAAAACAGGAAGCAAAATAAGATGATTGTTGCTTTACAACACCAAATTTTAGGGTACGCTGAACAGAAATAATCAGAACAAGGAGTTTACTTAGGGAATTTCTCTGATTCTATGAAAATTACTGAATGAAAAATACAAAATAATGTGCACTTCTTAATTACTAGTGGAATCTCAGGTAATAATAACAGCTATAATAAATCAAAGGGCTTTTGGTCCAAATGGATACATATTCTAATTGATAGAAATATAAGTTCTTTTTCCTCCTTTAGACTAAACATTTTTAAAGTATGCACATTTTGAAAATATGGACCCCAAGGAGGATATGTGTATTCTGCATCCTATAAAAATCAATGAGTCTATCTCATTCCAAAAGTATATTTTGAACTCCTCATGTATTAGTCACTTAAGGGAATATAGAAATCTCTTAAAGAGTTTATAATCTAGTTCTTAAGACACACAGAACCCACCTTAGGACAAATGTAAAATAGTGTGGCGCTAAGTATGATAGAACTTTGGAGAAAGGAGAGAGCAGTTGGGGTAGATTAGAAACATGTGAATATATGGGGTGGAGGCATGGTGAAGAAACTTTTGACTAATAAACCTTTTATTCTCCCAACTGTAAATTCTGAGAGAGTTGTCAGTGTTTCTGCCTTAATTCCTGTTTTTCTCCTGACCTATAACAGGGATACAATATAAACATATTGAACAAGGTTGAATGATACATGTTTGCAAGTAGTAGGAAATAAGTTGGCTGTCTAAAGTTTGAACCAGAAAATCTAAATAGGTGAAAGAGTAAATGAATAAATCAGCTGAGAAAGGCACAGAAAGCCAAGCAGGAATTTGATTCCTTACATTCCCAAGATAATGACTGACATGTTCTTCAGAAAGATTTGTGTAGAGGCAGTATGAATGAGTAGGGTGAATTGGTGGGAAAGACTACAGCAAGATGAGTACATAGTAACCATGATAGCTAACATTTATTGAATTCTAACTTGTTTGTAAGGTGCTGTATTGAGCACTTAAAATATCCCATTCAATCCTCACCATAATCTTATAAGGTAGGTACTATGATTGTCTTTAGTTTGCATGTGAGGAAACTGAGATCCCAAGAGGCTAAGTTACATGACTGTATACGACTGTTTTAGTAATTCAGTCATGAGGGGTGGAGGCAGTGGAAATGCAGAAGAGGGGATATTACCATAAACATTTTGAAGAAAGTAAGAGCAGGGTGTTTTATCAGATTAAATCAACTCTAGAAGATATAGATGAGGGAAGAGTCAAAGATGATCAGGGTTTTTAGTCTGAGGTTCTAGAAAAGTGATTTACTATGTTGCAGTTCTGACATGAGGATGACTTTGCCTCCAGTGCCTCCAGCCCTTTTTAACCAGAGGTTCTGAGAGAGAACTAAGCCCTCTTAAGGAGTTCATTGTATGAAATAAATTAAATTCTCTCCTTGCATTTAGAAAGGTATTAGATATGTGCCCTACCTGAGAGAATTGAGATAGTCACTCAAATCCTTTTCTGTGTTCCCATATAGTTCATTTGAGGAAACCTGGTTGAGAAAGACTATGATTATTTAACAGAAGACTTCCTTTGAAAACTGTTTAACATTTACTTAGCTTATTCATCTTTGTTCTTCTCTGGTCTAGTAAACCACCTGAAAAAACTAGGTAACTTTGACCAGGAAAGTACTGATTCAAAAGTTCCAGCTATGACTGAGCAGCTTTCTAGCTCTGAGCTCGCAGGCCATTTGATGTCCCAGTGCACTGAATTTAATTCTTGAGCTCAGTAGCTTGAACTGTTAGTGGCTCTGTTTGGTTTACTTAGTTTTGTTTTTGTTTTTCCCTATATAGAATTGCCTTTCTGAGAAGATTATTCCCTTCCATTAGTAACTTTGTCTTCTTAAAATGATGACCCCAGAAGCTAGACTTTGTAGATTGGTCACACTGTTATTACATGTAAAGTTAGCCCAGAATTTTAGGATCCTCCACGCCTTCCTGTAGGACTATTTCTCTTCTCACCTAAGGGGATTGGTGCCCTTTCCCTGCCCTGTAATCCACTGAGGTTGAGAAGGGCTTACCTCATGGTGACATTTAGCTGGAAGAGTCCCGGATGTTGACCAGAATATCTGTAAACCCCTATAGGTCATCACCACACTGATGGAGAAAGGTTTCTACAGCCTCCCAACCAGAAGTCTCCACCTGTTGTATCTTTAAATATTTAAACTTTGTGAAATTTTCTGGAGAATATTATTAGGACTGAGGCAGTGACAGAAAAAAAAATAATGGCTCTTTCAGGTAGAACAATAAAGAAACATGGAGGGATTTTAGCTAGTTACTATACAAAGCTCATATTTCAGGCTTATTTTTTGCATATTAGCAATGAAACTTTTTTAAGACTTCAAAAATGGTTTTAGTCAGGAATATTAATTGTAAAGAGTTTCCATTACATATCACAAATACTTTTACTGTATTTGGAAATAGATTTTAGTACAGAAATCATATAATAAGATTATACCATCTATTGTCATCTATAAGAATAGACGACATTCATTCAGTTTGTACCAGGTACCACATGCTTTTCCAAGAACTATTTTATTTATTTAGTTCTCACAATTTTTTCTGAGGTAGAGACTTATATCCCCATGCTATGGATGAGGACACTAAAGCTTAGAGAAATTAACTAACTTGCCTAGTGTTACCATTGCTGCTGAGCCAGGATTTGATTCGAGACTTCAACTGCTGAGCTTGGAAACTTAAGCATTACTCAGTGCTGCCTAAAGAAAAGGCATACATACTCCATAACTAAATAACAAACAAGGGAAATACCAGCCTTAGCAACAATGCAGAATTCTATGTGAACAGGTAATAGACTTAGCAGCAATGATTGTAACTCTCCACTAATGAAAGCAAATTATGAGTTCTTATACCTAAATTTGTTGGAGCCGAAGACTTCCTTTCTGTGTACTTAAAATAATAAAACTAAAACTTAAAAAAAAAACTCAAATTAGTGAGGTGTTGCTTTATCTCCAAACCCTTAAGCCAATAATACAATAGGGAGTATAGTCAGAGGCAGGACCAGAGGAGCATAAGTGCAAAGGTCAGACCATGAGATCAGGATGCAGAGAAAAAGGAGGAGGACTTAGGCCAGCATAAATGTTAGAGAAAGAAGGTGAAAGGGAGGAACAAGGCCACCAGGCACTCCCAAGAGGATAAAAGGCCAGGTAAAGGCAAAGGTAACAAACAGCAGAGTAGATTTAAAAGATTGTGGAGAGAATGAGGAAAAAGGAGGAAAAGAGAAGGCATGATGAGGTACAGTGAATTAAAGATCTCTTTTAGAATGTTGAAAATGAGACCAAATGTGATGAAGTGTTTTCCTTAAAAGTAGGAGGAAGGGTTATGAAAAGTAGTATAATAAAATGATCTGTCCACATGGTAATAGGATCATGTGCTATCTACAACCTAACTCCTTTCCAGTGGCCACTCACTGCAGGAGGAGCCCCACTTGGGGCTCAAAGCAGACACACTGAAGTTACAGCCTAGATCAAGTTCCTGACCTAATAGGCTCCATTAAATATTTGTCAAGCAGATGAGGAAGTAAAGGAATATTCCATTTTTCCCTGTTGGTCATCCTTCCCTATCTCTCTTTTTACATACTAAGGATAGTGACCCACTCAGTACATTAGGAAACCATGAGTGTATTTTGATAAAAATAAATACTTTCTAAAAGTTTGATGTGAAATGGAGCATTTACATAGTCACCAAATATCTCTGCTGCCCCCTCAAATACTTGCTAATTACTAAAAGTAAAAGGAGTAAGACACCACCATAATCAAGGGATCAAAGTTAACCTCACTAGAAAAGGAACAAATAGAAATTACGTTCAACCTGATAGGATGCAATGGGAAGGACACAGCATCACTTCTCTGATAGTCTTGCCATACTTACCATCTAGAGGAACATTTTACAAAGTAACTGCCTTATAATCTTTAAATGTATCAAGGCCATGAAAGTCAAGTAAAGATTGAGTTATGTTTCTGAGAACATAAAGTGACATGGCAGCTAAATGCAATGTATGATTTGACTAGAAGTTTTTGCTATTAACAGATATTAAGACAACTAATGAAACTTAAATGCACTTTGAAATTAGGTAATAGTAATATATGAATGTAATTTTCCTGATTTTGTTAGTTGTATTGTGATTGTGAAGGAGAAAGTCCTTCTTCATAGAAAATACACATGATGGTATATCCAGGAGGGATGGGGCATTGGGTTGGCAACTTACTCTCAAATAAATCAGGAAAAAAGAATCCTTTTTAGGGTACTTGCAAATGTTTTGTAGTCAAAATAAAAATAAAATTAAAACAAATAAGATATGAGTGTCAGGGTAGCATTTACAATTTATGTCTTCTTTCCCCTGTTCCCCCTGAGCCCCATGACTTGTGTCTTATAGCTACATTTACCACTTCCTACATTTTATCTTTCCAAGGCACCTTTTTTTTTTTTTTTTTGAGAGGGCATCTCTCATATTTATTGATCAAATGGTTCTTAACAACAATAAAATTCAGTATAGGGGGGTTAACGCTCAATGTACAATCATTAATCCATCTCAAGCCTAATTCTCGTCAGTCTCCAATCTTCTGAAGCATAACGAACAAGTTCTTACATGGTGAACGAATTCTTACATAGTGAATAAATTCTTACATGGTGAACAGTACAAGGGCAGTTATCACAGAAACTTTCGGTTTTGATCATGCAATATGACCTATAAACAATCAGGTCAAATATGAATATTCGTTTGATTTTTGTACTTGATTTATATGTTGATCCCACATTTCTCCTATTAATATTATTATTTTTATTTTTAATAAAATGCTGAAGTGGTAGGTAGATGCAAGATAAAGGTAGAAAACATAGTTTAGTGCTGTAAGAAGGCAAATGTAGATGATCAGATGATCAGGTGTGTGCCTATGGACTAAGTATTAATCCAGGCTTGACAAGGGCATCAAGACATCCACGGATGCAGAAGATTTCTCTCAAAGCAGGGGGGGTGAGGTTCTGAGCCTCACCTCTGTTGATCCCCAAATTCTCACCTGATGGCCCCCCTGCGACTGTGCCTGTCTTAGGTTGTTCCTCCCTTGAGGAATCTCACCCGTCTCTGGCTAACCAGTCATCTTCCGGGGCCATACAGGGAAATGTAAAGTTGGTAAGTGAGAGAGAAGCCATATTGTTTGCAAAGGTTAGCTTTTTACTTCTTTGCAGATTTATGCCCTGTGGCTTCTATGCCCAGCACTTGTCTCGAGGTATCTTTACCACCTGGAGGAATTATGATACTCGGTAAATTCGATATGAGGCACGAATTCTATTTAAGGGTTGTAATTAGGAAGGAAGAAGAAAAGCTATAGATGTAGCATATGAAGGAAACTTGGGAGGATTGATTATTTCTTTGACATATCTTCTTGTATAGTACCTTAAGTATGTATAGGTTTTAAACTACTAACTAATTTGCACACATATATTAACATAATAGGAATACGGTGACATAAACAAAGCAAATCTATAATTACCATCCATCTCCAGTGAAGCCAAGAAAACCATTTAGGCACCCTACGCATTTGTGAAAATTTATCTATGATATGATGGATATTGTCCAACTGTACTTTAACCATCAGACAAATTAAAGCAGCCCATTTCTGGGATCTGTTCACATCCCATATGTTCTTTTAACCATAGATAGTCTATAGTCATGAGATTTTGGAGTGCTACAACTTGCACCCCTCCCAACTCCTGGTTGAGTTCCAACAGTACAGATCCGGTCAAATTCGTTGTCTCACTGTATGCACATGCCAGCCTAGACATCTCCCTCCTCATTCTTATGGCAAGTCCAGGAGATGGTGGGCTGGATGCAGCCACAACCGCAGCATCGTCCGGATCCCTGTGGAGGCTTTTTGATGATCATCCCCCGGCACAAGTCCTCCAGAGAGTGCTGATGCCGGAAGCTCCTCCTCATATCGTATCTTAGTTCATTTTCTGGGTATCCAAGCTAGGCCTTGATCTCCTGCATAGAAACAAACAGACCCTTTGCCCACACTTTGACATGCCCTCTATACCACTGTGCAGAACTCATTGGAGGTCAGCACACAGTAACTGCTTTTTTTTTTTTTTTTTAATTAAGAGAAAGGAATATTATCAGAAAAGAGTACCTCCATAGCTGATCATCTGACACCCTTTAAGTGATCAACATTAAGGATATTTAAAGCATGATCATCTGACACCCTTTAAGTGATCAACATTAAGAATATTTAAAGCATGCGTTGATCTTTGATTTACCAATAGTTTTATCCTGTTAAGGAGTAATCCCCCTTTTCCTTCTTTCTTTCTTTCTTTTTTTTTTTTTTTTTAAATTTTTAATCTACACTTACATGAAGAATACTATGTTTACTATGCTCTCCCCTATATCGGGTCCCCCCTAACAACCACATTACGGTTACTGTCCATCAGCTTAGCAAAATGTTGTAGAGTCACTACTTGTCCTCTCTGTGTTGTGCAGCCCACCCTCCCCTTGCTCCTTCCCCCTCATGCATGCTAATCTTAATACCCCACTTTTTCTTCCCCCCCCTTATCCCTCCCTGCCCCCCCATCCTCCCCAGTTCCTTTCCCTTTGGTACCTGTTAGTCCATTTTTGGGTTCTGTAATTCCACTGCTGTTTTGTTCCTTCAGTTTTTCCTTTGTTCCTATACTCCTCAGATGAGTGACATCGTTTGGTATTTCTCTTTCTCCGCTTGGCTTATTTCACTGAGCATAATACTCTCCAGCTCCATCCATGTTGCTGCAAATGGTTGGATTTTTCCACTTCTTATGGCTGAGTAGTATTCCATTGTGTATATGTACCACATCTTCTTTATCCATTCATCTACCGATGGACATTTAGGTTGCTTCCAATTCTTGGCTATTGTAAATAGTGCTGCGATAAACATAGGGGTGCATCTGTCTTTCTCAAACTTGATTGCTGCGTTCTTAGGGTAAATTCCTAGGAGTGGGATTCCTGGGTCAAAAGGTAGGTCTGTTTTGAGCATTTTGATGAACCTCCAAACTGCTTTCCACAATGGTTGAACTAATTTACATTCCCACCAGCAGTGTAGGAGGGTTCCCCTTTCTCCACAGCCTCGCCAACATTTGTTGTTGTTTGTCTTTTGGATGGCAGCTATCCTTACTGGTGTGAGGTGATACCTCATTGTAGTTTTAATTTGCATTTCTCTGATAATTAGCGATGTGGAGCATCTTTTCATGTGTCTCTTGGCCATCTGTATTTCTTTTTTGGAGAACTGTCTGTTCAGTTCCTCTGCCCATTTTTTAATTGGGTTATTTGTTTTTTGTTTGTTGAGGCGTGTGAGCTCTTTATATATTCTGGACGTCAAGCCTTTATCGGATCTGTCATTTTCAAATATATTCTCCCATACTGTAGGGTTCCTTTTTGTTCTATTGATGGTGTCTTTCGCTGTACAGAAGCTTTTCAGCTTAATGTAGTCCCACTTGCTCATTTTTGCTGTTGTTTTCCTTGCCTGGGGAGATATGTTCAAGAAGAGATCACTCATGTTTATGTCTAAGAGGTTTTTGCCTATGTTTTTTTCCAAGAGTTTAATGGTTTCATGCCTTACATTCAGGTCTTTGATCCATTTTGAGTTTACCTTTGTATATGGGGTTAGACAATGGTCCAGTTTCATTCTCCTACATGTAGCTGTCCAGTTTTGCCAGCACCATCTGTTGAAGAGACTGTCATTTTGCCATTGTATGTCCATGGCTCCTTTATCAAATATTAATTGACCATATATGTTTGGGTTAATTTCTGGGGTCTCTAATCTGTTCCACTTGTCTGTGGCTCTGTTCTTGTGCCAGTACCAAATTGTCTTGATTACTATGGCTTTGTAGTAGAGCTTGAAGTTGGGGAGTGAGATCCCCCCTACTTTATTCTTCTTTTTCAGGATTGCTTTGGCTATTCGGGGTCTTTGGTGTTTCCATATGAATTTTTGAATTATTTGTTCCAATTCATTGAAGAATGTTGCTGGTAATTTGAGAGGGATTGCATCAAATCTGTATATTGCTTTGGGCAGGATGGCCATTTTGACGATATTAATTCTTCCTAGCCATGAGCATGGGATGAGTTTCCATTTATTAGTGTCCCCTTTAATTTCTCTTAAGAGTGACTTGTAGTTTTCAGAGTATAAGTCTTTCACTTCCTTGGTTAGGTTTATTCCAAGGTATTTTATTCTTTTTGATGCAATGGTGAATGGAATTGTTTTCCTGATTTCTCTTTCTATTGATTCGTTGTTAGTGTATAGGAAAGCTACAGATTTCTGTGTGTTAATTTTGTATCCTGCAACTTTGCTGTATTCCGATATCAGTTCTAGTAGTTTTGGAGTGGAGTCTTTAGGGTTTTTTATGTACAGTATCATATCATCTGCAAATAGTGACAGTTTAACTTCTTCTTTACCAATCTGGATTCCTTGTATTTCTTTGTTTTGTCTGATTGCCGTGGCTAGGACCTCCAGTACTATGTTAAATAACAGTGGGGAGAGTGGGCATCCCTGTCTGGTTCCCAATCTCAGTGGAAATGCTTTCAGCTTCTTGCTGTTCAGTATAATGCTGGCTGTGGGTTTATCATATATGGCCTTTATTATGTTGAGGTACTTGCCCTCTATTCCCATTTTGCTGAGAGTTTTTATCATGAATGGATGTTGAATTTTGTCAAATGCTTTTTCAGCATCTATGGAGATGATCATGTGGTTTTTGTCTTTCTTTTTGTTGATGTGGTGGATGATGTTGATGGATTTTCGAATGTTGTACCATCCTTGCATCCCTGGGATGAACCCCACTTGGTCATGGTGTATGATCCTTTTGATATACTGTTGAATTCTGTTTGCTAATATTTTATTGAGTATTTTTGCATCTACATTCATCAGGGATATTGGTCTGTAATTTTCTTTTTTGGTGGGGTCTTTTCCTGGTTTTGGTATTAGGGTGATGTTGGCTTCATAGAATGAGTTTGGGAGTATTCCCTCTTCTTCTATTTTGTGGAACACTTTAAGGAGAATGGGTATTATGTCTTCTCTGTGTGTCTGATAAAATTCCGAGGTAAATCCGTCCGGCCCCGGGGTTTTGTTCTTGGGTAGTTTTTTGATTACTGTTTCAATTTCTTTGCTTGTAATTGGTTTGTTTAACTTTTGTGTTTCTTCCTTGGTCAGTCTTGGGAGGTTGTATTTTTCTAGGAAATTGTCCATTTCTTCTAGGTTTTCCAGCTTGTTGGCATATAGGTTTTCATAGTAGTCTTTAATAATTCTTTGTATTTCTGTAGAGTCTGTCGTGATTTTTCCATTCTCATTTCTGATTATGTTGATTTGTGTTGACTCTCTTTTTCTCTTAATAAGTTGGGCTAGAGGCTTATCTATTTTGTTTATTTTCTCAAAGAACCAGCTCTTGGTTTCGTTGATTTTTGCTATTGTTTTATTCTTCTCAATTTTGTTTATTTCTTCTCTGATCTTTATTATGTCCCTCCTTCTGCTGACTTTAGGCCTCATTTGTTCTTCTTTTTCCAGTTTTAATAATTGTGATGTTAGACTATTCATTTGGGATTGTTCTTCCTTCTTCAAGTGTGCCTGGATTGCTATATACTTTCCTCTTAAGACTGCTTTCGCTGCATCCCACAGAAGTTGAGGCTTAGTGTTGTTGTTGTCATTTGTTTCTATATATTCCTTGATCTCTATTTTGATTTGTTCATTGATCCATTGATTATTTAGTAGCATGTTGTTAAGCCTCCATGTGTTTGTGAGCCTTTTTGTTTTCTTTGTAGAATTTATTTCTACTTTCATACCTTTGTGGTCTGAAAAATTGGTTGGTAGAATTTCAATATTGTGGAATTTACTGAGGCTCTTTTTGTGAGCTAGTATGTGGTCTATTCTGGAGAATGTTCCATGTGCACTTGAGAAGAATGTATATCCTGTTGCTTTTGGATGTAGAGTTCTATAGATGTCTATTAGGTCCATCTGTTCTAGTGTGTTGTTCAGTGCCTGTGTGTCTTTACTTATTTTCTGCCCGGTGGATCTATCCTTTGGGGTGAGTGGTGTGTTGAAGTCTCCTACAATGAATGCATTGCAGTCTATTTCCCTCTTTAGTTCTGTTAGTATTTGCTTCACATATGCTGGTGCTCCTGTATTGGGTGCATATATATTTAGAATGGTTATATCCTCTTGTTGGACTGAGCCCTTTATCATTATGTAGTGGCCTTCTTTATCTCTTGTTACTTTCTTTGTTTTGAAGTCTATTTTGTCTGATATTAGTACTGCAACCCCTGCTTTCTTCTCACTGTTGTTTGCCTGAAATATGTTTTTCCATCCCTTGACTTTTAGTCTATGCTTATCTTTGGGTTTAAGGTGAGTTTCTTGTAAGCAGCATATAGATGGGTCTTGCTTTTTTATCCATTCTATTACTCTATGTCTTTTGATTGGTGCATTAAGTCCATTTACATTTAGGGTGACTATTGAAAGATATGTACTTATTGCCATTGCAGGCTTTAGATTCGTGGTTACCAAAGGTTCAAGGTTAGCTTCTTTAGTATCTTACTGCCTAACTTAGCTTGCTTATTGAGCTGTTATATACACTGTCTGCAGATTCTTTTCTTCTCTCCCTTCTTATTCCTCCTCCTCCATTCTTCATATGTTGTGTGTTTTGTTCTGTGCTCTTTTTAGGGGTGCTTCCATCTAGAGCAGTCCCTGTAGGATGCCCTGTAGAGGTGGTTTGTGGGAAGCAAATTCCCTCAGCTTTTGCTTGTCTGGGAATTGTTTGATCCCACCATCATATTTAAATGATAGTCGTGCTGGATACAGTATCCTTGGTTCAAGGCCCTTCTGTTTCATTGCATTAAGTATATCATGCCATTCTCTTCTGGCCTGTAGGGTTTCTGTTGAGAAGTCTGATGTTAGCCTGATTGATTTTCCTTTATAGGTGACCTTTTTCTCTCTAGCTGCCTTTAAAACTCTTTCCTTGTCCTTGATCCTTGCCATTTTAATTATTATGTGTCTTGGTGTTGTCCTCCTTGGATCCTTTCTGTTGGGGGTTCTGTATATTTCCATGGTCTGTTCGATTATTTCCTCCCCCAGTTTGGGGAAGTTTTCAGCAATTATTTCTTCAAAGACACTTTCTATCCCTTTTCCTCTTTCTTCCTCTTCTGGTATCCCTATAATACGAATGTTTTTCCTTTTTATTGGTCACATATTTCTCTTAGTGTTGTTTCATTCCTGGAGATCCTTTGATCTCTCTCTATGTCAGCTTCTATACGTTCCTGTTCTCTGGCTTCTATTCCTTCAATGGCCCCTTGCATCTTATCCATTCTGCTTATAAATCCTTCCAGGGATTGTTTCACTTCTGTGATCTCTTTCCTGACATCTGTGATCTCCTTCCGGACTTCATCCCACTGTTCTTGCATTTTTCTCTGCATCTCATCCCACTGGTCTTGCATTTTTCTCTGCATCTCATCCCATTGCTCTTGCATTTTTTTCTGCATCTCTGTCAGCATGTTCATGATTTTTATTTTGAATTCTTTTTCATGAGGACTAGTTAGGTCTGTCTCCTTCTCAGGTGTTGTCTCTGTGATCTTTGTCTGCCTGTAGTTTTGCCTTTTCATGGTGATAGAGATAGTTTGCAGAGCTGGTACAAGTGACCGCTGGAAAAGCTTCCCTTCTTGTTGGTTTGTAGCCTTTTCCTGGGAGAATAGCGACCTCTAATTGCTTGTGCTGGGCAGCTGTGCGCAGACAGGGCTTCTGCTTCCTGCCCAGTTGCTTTGGGGTTTATCTCCGCTGTTGCTGTGGGCTTGGCCTGGCTGGGGCTGTTCCTCCAAAATGGTGGAGCCCCGTTGGAGGGGGAGCGGCCAGGAGGCTATTTATCTCCGTAAGGGGCCTCTGTGCTCCCTGCTGCCCAGGGGGTTAGAGTGCCCAGAGATCCCCAGATTCCCTGCCTCTGGTCTAAGTGACCTGTCCTGCCCCTTTAAGACTTCCAAAAAGCACTCTCCAAACCAAAACAACAACAGCAACAATGAGAGAGGGAACAGAAAGAATGAAAAAAAAAAAAAAAAAAAAAGGAAAAAACAAGCGATTTTTTTTTTTTTTTTTTTTTGTCCTCAGGTGCCGGTCCCAGGCACCCGCTCACTGGTCCTGCTGCCCTGTCTCCCTAGCACCAGGGTCCCTGTCCTTTCAAGGCTTCCAAAAAGCACCCACCCACCGGTCCCGCAGGGAAGGAACGTTCGATATTCTTTGTCCTCAGGCACTGTTCCCAGGCACCCGCTCACCAGTCCTGCCGCCCTGCCTCCCTAGCACCGGGGTCCCTGTCCCTTCAAGGCTTCCAAAAAGCACTCGCCAAAAAGAGAGAAAAAAAGGGGAAAAACGCGTGATTTCTTCCGTCCTCAGGTGCCGGTCTCAGGCACCCACCCACTGGTCCCACAGGGAAAAACGCGGGATATTCTTTGTCCTCAGGTGTCGGTCCCAGGCACCCGCTCACCAGTCCCGCCGCCCTGCCTCCCTAGCACCGGGGTCCCTGTCCCTTTTAGGCTTCCAAAAAGCACTCGCAGAAAAGAGAAAAAAAAAGGGGAAAAACGCGCGATTTCCTCTGTCCTCAAGTGCCGGTCTCAGGCACCCGCCCACCGTTCCCACAGGGAAAAACGTGGGATATTCTTTGTCCTCAGGCGCCGGTCCCAGGCACCCACTCACCAGTCCCGCCACCGTGCCTCCCTAGCACTGGGGTCCCCGTCCCTTCAAGGCTTCCAAAAAGCGCTCGCCAAAAAGAGAAAAAAAAAAAAAGGGGAAAAACGCGCAACCTCCTCCGTCCTCAGGCACCGGTCTCAGGCACCCGCCCGCCGGTCCCGCAGGGAGAAACGCGGGATATTCTTTGTCCTCCGGCGCCGTTCCCAGGCACCTGCTCACCGGTCCCGCCACCCTGCCTCCCCAGCAACGGGGGCCCGTCCCTCTAAGGCTTCCAAAAAGCGCTCACCAAAAAAAAAAAAAAAAAAACCGCTCCGGTTTCTCTCCACCCGCCGGGAGCCAGGGGGAGGGGCGCTCGGGTCCCGCAGGGCCGGGGCTTGTATCTTACCCCCTTCGCAAGGCGCTGGTTCCTTGCAGGTGTGGATGTGGTCTGGATGTTGTCCTGTGTCCTGTGGTCTCTATTTTAGGAAGATTTTTCTTTGTTATATTTTCATAGCTCTATGTGTTTTTGGGAGGAGATTTCCACTGCTCTACTCACACCGCCATCCTGGCTCCGCCTCCAAGGCACCTTTTTGCATGCATCACTAAAACTGCAAAAGGCAGTAGTGATGTTTTGATAGGTGTCCGAACCCTACCACTGGTATTTTTACATGCCTCTCAAAATCATCCCTAATGTTAGGATTAATATCTTACTTTCATTTATTAGAAAAATTCTAATGTTAAATCTTATTTTTTAAGTAAAAATAGTGCATAAATATAACACAAAAAATTCAATAACCTATAAGCCCTTTATACTAATAAATGCATGTTTCCGAGTTCTCTTCCCATCCAAGTCCATATGCATAAATTACTTTCTCATGGTTGTAATGACAACATAGATACTATTTTATATTCTGCCTTTCTTGTCTGATTATATTCTGGTATTGTCAGAGAACCTCTGGGGCTCTTCTTGCCCTCTGATTCTGTGATTACATTTTTGAAACACTGACCCCATAATATGAGTAGGGGACCATATTTCATTATTCAGTACCTGCAATGCAGCCACCTTATTGCTTCTGCCTAGACAGTGTAACGTGGTTATGCTCTGTATCTCATCATTTCTATCCTGATGCATTGTCATCTGATGAAGGCTTTGAAGCCACTCAGACATGGGCTGAAATCCCAGCTCTGTTGTGTACAAGTTACTAAATGTTTCTGAGTCCCAGTTTTCTTTCTGAAAAATACCTATCAGGATATTTGTGAAGATTAATGAGATAATGAATGTGAAGTTCTTAGCACAATACCTGGGATATATTAAATTCTCAATAAATGTTTGTTATTATCATTATTCATCTTAAGAAGAGCTTCATGAGTAGTTAGTGAAATGTGGGCTTACTCTGAATATCTAATGTTGTGACATTCTTAGTTTTATTTGTGATGAGTGATGGGTTATTTTTTAGATGGTATCAAGTATCTAAAGAATTAAGTAAGATTTCTAGAGAAACCTACTGATTTTCTAGTTATTACCAGAATTGAGAAACCTATAGGAAAACTAGAGTGACAGTTGATTAATCCTCTTTCTCCAGCATGGCTTTAGTTTTTTGGCCTCCCCCTCAAAAATATTACAAGAAAATAAAACAAAGTCCTTAAAGATGTAAGTATTGGAACATGACAGAAATATTACATACACAGTTTGCTTTTTAAAAGATTGGTTAGCTATGAGTTTGCTTTTCAAAGGTGATCAGTTAGCTCTGAATTTACCTAACTCCTTTCACAAATGATTGCATATTATGGAAGAAGGATAATGTCTCAAATTACAAAATGAGCAATAAAGAACTTACTGATTGTGTTAGTAAAAAACATTCTGCAAAAATGGCTCTTTGAAAATTCTTTGTAATATAGGCTATCTCTGGGAAGTTGTGTGCTAGATGATCACTAAGTATTTCAGAGCAACATTGGCTGAGAAATTTAGTGTTCAGAGGTCAACAGTCACTGACATTTGAGACTCAGTCTCTCAAATTATACATAAATTACATTTATTTACAGGTATTCTGTCTTGACACTATTTTAAAGCAGCTGGGATAGGAACCCACTGTGTAAGTCGAGGAACATTGTAATAGAATGAAGCTCAAGCCATTTAAAACTCTAAAATGAAAAAGGTTAAGAAACACTGTTGAAATATCTTCTAAATATTTTTATAAACAAAGCTTTATAAAGAGTTCTCATGACCTTAGAAAAATCTCTAACCTCGCTACCGAGAACGAAAATGAAAGCTAAATATTCACATGGATGAACAAGTAATAGTCCTTTTCTGCTGGAGAAAGGCAGTGAAGATTCTCAAGAGGGATAAGAAAAGAAGAATGAGTTTTAAAACGCACACTTTTAAAACAGCTTTTACTAACGTCATGCTACCAGACATGAGAGAATTGCGCATGTGCAGAGCCGAGTACTCAGAGCCAGTCATTAAGCTGACAATGAAACGTGTGTGGAGAAACAAGGGAACAATGATTAAATGGGGAAGAAAGCTAGTACAGGCTGAAAATAAGCTGTGTGCATCCTGGAAGGCTGGTGGCAGGAAGACCCAGGTTACTGTAACAGAAAGCCACAAGGAACACTAGCTATTTGGGACCATTCACTGCGGGCAGCCACTGAGTCCCTTCCATTTCCAATGTTGGATTGAAAATGAATTGTAAAGTCAATCTGTGTGAGCAAAGCATGTGTTTCTGGGACAACTTTTACATAACTCTGGTTCAGTGATTGATGTTCATTATTATTTCCAGTAGGGTCACTTACAGCTTTTAGATCATTTAAAATTCTTATTCCTAAGGTTGAAGAGTTCAACAGAAGTGATTCATCCAGTTTGCCCTGTCCTTTTAGAGTTCTCCTCCTCTCTACACTCTGGATTCTTTTTGAAGGCTCGAAGAGAGCTTGTAAAGGATCCCTGGAGGGAGCCCCAAGGGCCTCTAAGAAAAACGGGCTCAGGCCCTCAAATTCTCAACAAGTCAAGCAGGCAGGAGGCCTGTGACGGGAAGTGTGTCCACGGCTGATCCAAACCAAATGGAGCCTTTCTGAAATGAAGGTCCCCATGTTGAGAAATCGCCACCTGGGCCCCTTCGCAACAGGAGAAGGACCTGGAAGAGGTCAGCATTGCATTAGGCCATGTGCTCAGTAAATAAAATGCATCCCTGATTTTTTACATCTTCTGCAGATTATTCTCCAGTAAAAAAAAAAAAAAAAAAAAGCATAATTAACAAAGGATTTTGTATAAATTTAACATAAATAATTCTTACTTTCCCCTTTTTTGTTAATCTAATGAAGAAGAAAAGACACATAACTGGTACAAAACAACTGATGGATGGTTTTGTCTTTTGAGAGAAGAGTTAAAATACTAATATTTATCCTTTGATGAGAAACTTAGAGAACACTTTAATATTGTTTCTAGATTACTGAAAACATTTGGATACTGCCCTAACACTCCTTTTCTTAAGCTTGTTTATTAAAACTAGTTTTTGCATTATGCTAGATCATTTATTTCAGTTAAGTAGATTTTCTCTGATTAAAGATTTTTTTCACAGAGCACTTACTAGCAATACATTAGTAACCCCAGAGCCATACCACTCTCAGAAGCTCCTGAGAAGCAGAGTTAATCTCCTTTTTCTTATCGAATCTCTTATGCTAAGTCCCTAAGGCATTGTGCCTGGGCTGGGGCAATATTCCAAATGCCACCGTCCATATTATCTTCAGCTTACAGGAATAGGTATTTCACTCAGCCAAAGTCATTATCTGCACTTACATGGATCCCCAATGCCAGTTAAGATTCATTGAAACTTTCTGCCATTGCTGGTATAAATGAATACACTTGTCCAGTTTCTCTAAAAAACATTTCTACAATGCTAGAGATTATCTTTTTCTGGTATCTCTAAAGATATCTGATTAATCTTTTAAATTAATATTCATGGTCAAATTCATTGGAGGGTGTAAATAGGGATGATGATGTAGGGAGAGCTTCCCTGTTCCTGACCAGCACACACGGCATCATCCTTGAGTACTTTTTTTAACATTGCCTCTACTCTGGGACTTGAATCTACACAGTACCCTCCCAAGAAGTCCATTGTAACCTGGCAAGGCCAGTACCAGCAATGCAGCAGACACTGGAAGGCATGATGCTGGCTGCAAACACTGGCTCCATTCACCATCAGAAAAGAAAGGCCTGTTCCCTTTTCATAGACAAAACTCCTGCGATGGCTCAGTGTGACTCCCAGCTGGGTAGCCACAAGTCTATTTCCTTCTTTAGCCTGTAATATAATAGAGGGGGAGATGAAAAGGAATACAGACCCTTGATACCTTTTATTTGGAGTGCTAACTAATGCAGGGCCTCGTGTCTGATCTTCTGCTTGGCTGAGGGGATGGCAGATGGCCTTCTGAAAGCTTTTCAAACCCAGGCTGTGTTCATCAGGGCATGAGGGCGGGCATTGTTACATGTTCCGTATAGTGGTAGGAAGCAGCCCCAAATAAAAGCACCCAACAATTGGGCCACTTCTCTGGGAAGCTTATTACAACCTTACAATGAGGGCTAATTGGCTGATGCCAAAAGCAGATGCAGAAGCAGCTTTGAATATTATTCAGGAGAGGTGTCAGAGAGCAGAGTCAGGAAGCAGGTTGAGGCATAAAGAAGAGCGACGGGAAGAAGATGGGCAGAGAAGAGATGTGGGCTGGGACGAAGAGGAGAAAGAGGAGCTGTATTATTTTTGTCAGAAAAGAATCATGCTCTTGTTTAAAGAGTTTGTTCACATCCACCTCCCCTTCTTCCCCAAACCTCCTTATCAGGGGTACGTGTACAGGCAGTCCCAGCTCACAGAGCCGTGGCCACTGCTGTTACCATCACAACTGATATGGACAAATCTTGGGGCCTTTAAAGAAACTTCAGTGTGAGCTCCTTGAAGTGGGCTGAGGAGGAACTAAAATGTACACCAGGCTAGTTCAAGAAGCTTCCTTTATTATTTCATATAATTGTCAAAACAGGTCTGAGACATATTGTTACAATCATTTGAAACTGAGGAAAATGAGGCTCAGGAATGTTGAGTAACTTGCTCAAAGTCTAACAGACTCAAATCCAAGTATTTCTGACTCCAAAGTTCAAGTCCTTCCTGCCACACTACCTTGAGCCAATTCTTTAAATAGTCAGTCCTGTCTACTACCTGGCATATGATAGTAGGTGTTCAGTAAATGTTCTCTGAAAGCAAAACTAAGCTGACCCAAAGTGAAGCTAGAAGAAAAATTCAATAAGTATTAATAAGAAAGGAAAGCTGACTCTAGGAGTCAATTCTCAGACATTGTGCTGGGTCCAGGAAGTGCAGTCATTGAGAAACCCATGCTCTGTCTTCTGGCAGCCCACAGTCTGTTGGGTAGGACATATAAACCTCAAATACAATATTCTGTGAAAAAATACAGATAAAGAGAATCTGGGGCTTTCAGGAAGGAGAAAGGAATTCAACTGGGTAGGTGAAAGAGGCTTCCTGGAGGAGGTGGTGCCTGGGTGAGTTCTTAACCAATGACTAGGAATTAGCCAGGTAAGAGAAGGGTGAGTGGTATTCTATGCAGAGAGAGCAGCACGAACCGAGTCCAGATGTACAAGATAGACAGCATCTGCTTGGAGCACTGTTTCTTACTGAGCATAAACTATCTGGCAGAAACATGACACTGAAGAGATAGGTAGAGCCAGGAGGGGGACAACTTCAAATACCAGACTGAATATCTGGACTTCATCCAACAGGGGATGCCGGACATTGATTGTTCTCTGATGGGGACAGAGTGGTAGGGCCAGTGTGGAGGATAGATTTGAAGGGATATTGAAATAAGAAGAACTGTTGGGAGGCTGATGCTGTGGTTCATGTGGGAAGGAGTGAGGGTTTTGATCAGGGAAGTGGTAGTAGGGATAGAGAAGGTCAGATTTATTTGAGACCCGTTTTCAAAGTCAATAGGAATCAGTGATGGATTGGAATCAGTGATTGACTGATCAGATTGTGAGAAATGAGAGTGGCCCAATAATATATAAATCTCTGGGTAGATGATGGGACCCTTTCATTAAAATTATGAATCAGGAGTGGGAGCAGATTTGAAGGTGGGGGTGGGGAGAGAGTTCATTTGACACCTGTGGAATATCTCGGGGCCCAGCAAGCAGTTGGATTATTAACCAGAAACTCAGAAGAGAGATAAAGACAAGCAATAAAGATTTGAAAACAGAAGTCTGAAAATAATGTCATCTGCAGTTACATCCGTCCTGCAAATGTGTTTTGTTTGGACCTCTGTGATGCTGTTTTTAAAATTAAGATTAGGTGAACGGCATGGAAAAAAATCAAGAAGTTGCACCAAAGAAATCTGTATTTCTGATGTCTCTTGAAAATGCTGCTTACTTGCATTCTGTTCTTCCATGGCAACAGTCAGCTGAAAGTGGGAAGCAGCTCTGCTCTCCGAGTAGGGCACATGCGCTCCAGGGAGCCTCAGTCCTGATCTAGTTGGACCCCTCGCCCTGCAGCCAGCATTGGGGGCCATTTTATCACCACAATTGCTCTGTTGCCTTTCTTAACAGTAGTTGAGAGAAGAGTAAACTTTTCTTGTTCCCTCATTATAATCAAAAATAGAAAATGGAATCTAGTCCAAGAGGATTATGTGTTCCAAATAAAATGGTGATGGGAAATGAAGAATGTTCCCATGTATTAGATGTGCAAACAAAGCATGTCCTTGTTGAAAGAATTAAACTTGAGACATCATTGTGAAATAAACCACATTAAGAGCAATAGCTGCTATATATAAGGGATGTATAATGACTTTCTATTTGTTGGTGTCTTATTTAATTTTTTCATGTTTTATAGTTTCCAGTGTACAAGTCTTTAAGAAGTTTTAAATGTTCATACTACTCAAAGCAATCTACAGATTCAGTGCAATCCTTACCAAAATCTTGACAGCATTTTTTACAGAAGTAGATAAAATCATTTAAAAATTCATGACACTATGAAAGAGCCCAAGGAACAAAACAATCTTGCTGTGGGGAGAAAAAGAGCAAAGCCATGGACACTTCCTCAAAAAATAAAAACAGAACTACTATATAATCCAGCAATCTCACTTTCAGATATTTACCTGAAAGAATTGAAATCAGGATCTCAAACAGATATTAGCACTTTCATGCTCATTGCTACACTATTTACAATAGATAAGATGTGGAAACAAGCTAAATACCCATTCAACAGATGAATGGATAAACAAAAAGGTTGTATGTGCACACAATGGAATTATATTCAGCCGTAAAAAAAAGAAAGAAATCCTGAAATATGCCATGACATAAATGAACCTTGTGGACATTATATGAAGTGAAATAAACCATTCACAGAAGGACAAATACTGTGTGATCCCACTTACATAAAGTATCTAAAATAGACTCATAGAAGCAAGGAATAGAATGATGGTTGCTGGGGCTAGGGGTGGGAAGGAGGAGAAAAGGGGCAGTTGTTAATCAATGGAGTAAAGTTGCAGGTATGTAAGATGAGTAAGTTCTAGAGATCTGGTGTACAACGTGCTATAGTTAACAATACTGTATTATACACTAAAAATTTGCTAAAAGAGTAGGTCTCATGTTAAATGTTCTTACCATATTAAAATTAGAAAACTTTTAAACTAAAGAAAAAATGCATGGTGAAAAACCTAATAAATTGAAAAAATTAAAATTTCAATCCTTTGTTTTGGAAATAAAATGAAATAAAGGATGATACACCATTGTCTCTTTCCCATAAATATATTGCCTGGCTCTAAAGGTGTTTGAATTTGCAACCTCTGTTTGGGAGTGAGTGGTATATAGCACAGACGGTGAGATTGGAACCAGGAGGAAGGGATGAGATCATCCAGAGAGTGTGTCTAGAGAGAGAAGAAAATTAGGCCAAGGGCAGAATCTGGGGGCAGCAACACTTGAGGGGAAGGGATCCCAAAGGAACCTGGGAATGATGAGAGAGTGGTTAAAGGGAGACCAAAGAAGTGTGAGAGCATCACAGCCAGGGAAGCAGAAACATGGGAGGAAGGAGAGATCAATACTATCAAATGTCTTCGCTCTGCCTTATATGTCTCCCATCCAGAAGGGAGTCCAGCCCATCTTTAGTATAGCGTAAACCAGAGATTCTCAAACTACCTTGGTTCACAGTGCCCTTAAGTCTAAGTAATTTTTTTCACAGTGCGCCAAGGCCAAGAGAAACACCAAACAGTTCCATGAACAATCTATTTAGGCCCCAATATTTTAATAAGTACTGATGTTCTTAAAACTTAGTAACCATTAAAAAAAAATACTATATCTGAACTGAAAGAAATTTCAAATTCTCTTTCTTTGCATTCTTAAACACAGTTACTTATGTGGTGTGTGTGCCTCTTGGGCACTTCATAACTTCCCACCCTTCTCAAACTGACACCCTCACTACCTGTTCTACACTGATGTTTACAGAGAAACTTTTTATCACAGCAGCTGCAGTAAACCCAGCATCTAAAAAGATGTCTTTGAAAGAAACAGAGCTCAATCTACTGTGAAATTATGAACCTCTAGCCTGTAATTTTCAGCATCTTACAGAGACACCCCATGGAGCCCCTGTGGTTTGCCACAGTGCCCTGGGCTGCCTTGGCACACAGTTTGGGAACCAGGGGCTTAATGTGGGCTGGTCTGGAATCCTAGCTATCATTTATAACCTTGTTTCTATGGAGACATGCTCTGAAATCCATACAACTAACCTGTAAATGAATGTATGGAGCACGACTGGTTTGTGATTTGAATAACTGCTGCCACTGCCAGTTCTCCTGGCTCCATAGTAACAGGAAGTAGAATTATCTAAATAAATTAAATCTGAAGTTACCAAAGTTTAATGCCTTCAGTGCTACCCCCAGGCAAGCCTTTTCCCAGTGGTAGCAAGTATTTGCTTCTTCTGTCTCTTACCATCCTCTGAATGAGAAAAGAGGCAATATCATGATGGGACAGGGGATTAGGGGTGTGTGTGAAAGAAGATAGGGACTGCAGCCAAGGCAGCCACACTGGAATCAGTACCAGAGTACTTGTATGGGAGCCTCCATATCCAGCAAGTTCAAATACCACATGCATCTAGCCGCTGTGTACCTTGGACAAGTCACTTAATCTCTATGGGCCACCTTTTCATATATATGTATTTACATGACAACATATAAATTACTAAAAGAAAAGTAAGAAATTGGACTAAACTTTTTTATAACTAAGCAATACTCTTTTAATGTTTTACTCTTGCATAGACTCCACTATTTGAATGAAGTCTATTGAATAAGCTGTGTTTATTTCATTGTACTTTGTTTTCCTATTTTATCAGAGACCAAGAACCTCTTATTAATAATAGCAAACCGGTGCTACCACAACAAATTGATGCTGTTATCTCCAAAGGCCCAAAAACATGGTATTTCAGTTTATTTTTGTCCCAAGTATAGGAATAATTTCCATTTGCACCTTGGAACACTGAATCAGCACAGATTAGGACTGGTCCCTCAGCCCAGAGTTGCAGGCCACACCATCCCTTAAGGCCCTTTGTGCCCTGAGAGTCTGTCCTCCTCTAAGGCGGAGGAGAAGGTCGTAGGTGGGAGCTAGGAGACGTAGAGCCCCTCCTCGTCAGCCACCACTCTCACACCAACCTGGGAGGCCTGCTTACCCTGGCCAGGTAGTCAGCACTTCTGCCCATGGCTTCAGATTCTGTTAGCAGGCAGTTCTGCCAGCGCCCCTCTCAGAACCATTGCCAGTAGTGGACTGGACAAAGTTTGCTGAATTCTGCATGAGAAAGGAAAAAAAAGAGAGTAGTGGTTCTAAAATGGTGACAGAAGGGTAACTAGCTCATTCAACATCCGGGAGAGAGCAGACGATGCTGAGTTGCACAATGTTAACGGGAAACACTTCAAACCTGTAAGTGCCCACGTCTTGGTGTACAAGTGTGTTGTTCGCATTGTCATATCCAAGTTCCTTCAGCACACTCATAGTTAGAAGCCAGCAGGACTGCAGCTAAGCAATTCAAACTTTGTTCGAATCCTCCACCTTCTTCAGCTTTTGTCTGCTCTGAAAGTGTGAGGGTGGCAGATGAGACAAGGAGGGCAGGGTCCAGGCGCCGCCAAGAGCAGGATGAGAGAGTGGATCCAGAAAAGCTAATTTCCCCGACACAGGCCCAGCCCACAGTTACAATAGGGAAAAAGTCCCGGGCTGGGGTGAATTCAGAGCAAGCAAGCACTCCATATGAACTGCACCTGCGCACAGCATACAGAGCTCCCCACGGGCTTGCTCCTTGCTATTGTGCCTTCTAGAAGCTAAGAAACAGGTTTCCCTTGGTCTTTGGAACCTTGGCTGCCTTCTGTAGCTCTTTTTTCTAAAACAACCTGGTGGGAGCATGTTAAGGCCAGCAGTATCCCATTTCTTCAACAGCGCCAGTACCTTGTGCCTTTCCCTTCATAAAGGCTGAAAATGCTCTTCTTTGATTTCCAAAGCCCCCAGCATGTTTACTCGGTGCCAGCAGGAGAAGCTTAGCTCTGGCTGGCTAGCGGTTTGTGCTAATTGTCTGGTTGCACTTTAGAAAGAGGCTTTTTGAATCTGAGCATTTAGGGAGAAAGTGGAGAAGCGTGGCTGTGTGAAAGAGCAATTGATGTTAAATATTCATGCTCTGCTCTCTGTTAATCAAAACCAGTAACCCCCATTGCTTAGCTGCAGTCCTGCTGGCTTTTTACTATGAGTGTGCTGAAGGAACCTAGATACAACAACGCGAACAACACACTTGTACCCCAAGACGTGGACACTTACAGGTTTGAAATGTTTCCAGTTAACATTGTGCAACTCAGCATTGTCTGTTTTCTCTGGGATGTTGAATGAGCCATAGTTATCCCTTCTGTCAGCATTTTAGAACCACTACTCCCTTTTTTTCCTTTTCTCATGTAGAATTTAGCAAACTTTGAACTTGCTTAAAACCATTTTCTGAAATAATTCTTAAAGCAAATGGCAGCATATTCTTGTTCGTTTTTCAGAAAAGGTTAAATTATTTTACAAAATAGAGAAGAAATTGGCTATAATGGCACAGAATATGGTAATAATATTGTAGGTGGTTTAGTAACAACTTTGAAGTCATGTTTCCTGCTTTTAGGAAATAAACATTTTATATTTTTGATTTATTTTAAAAGCATATGTAATACAACTATGGGAACTTTTTAAATAATCAATTAAAAGGAAAAAGTCACTCTTAAATATAAACTTTGTTTTTGTAGCTATATTTTTTCAAGTTTTCTATAATGAGTATGTTTTACCATTATAATAAAAATAATAAAAGTTATACTTAAAAAAACTGCAGAGCAGTTGCCAGGTTTTTTTTTTTAAATTCATTGGGTTCCTCCTTACCTTTGTCATCTGCAAGAGAAATGTTGGTGAAGGCGCTGTCCTCCTCCTCTTTGCTGGACCCGTCCATCTTGTGCACCTTTCAGGTCTGTTAGAAAAATGAGGGCAGGGAAAAACTGACGTTCTCCCATGTGATCACTCTTGCTAAATCATTAGTAAATGAGTGTCCAAGCAGGTGCTATCTGATCCTTGCACTAGCCACTGTCTGCTTTCCCCACCTGAGAAGTTTTTAACTGCGTGTTGCATTCCTAACCAGAAATGGTTAGAGACCCGAGTTAAAAGAGTTACAACCCTTTACTCAAAGCTGTTTAGCTGGCACTGGGGCTGAACCCTGGCTAGATGCCAGATCTTGCCTTCAATCCAGTGACAGTTTCTTTGGGCTGCACTGCCCAAGAACCTTGCCCCAAAAGCACTGGAATGAGATTGGGATAAAAAATTGAATTTTATATGATGAACATATCTTTGGACACCTATAATAAATTTCTCAAGGATTTTAGTCAGTGACCTAGTAGCATGACTTGGTTACAGAGCCTCAATTTCTTGTCATATTTGAGAATGTCTTTTGTAAGGATTAAAAGTGAACAACATGAACTTGATAAATGTCAACCACAATGATAACCACCAGTGATCAGGTATATGTGAAGAAATAGGTTTTTTAAGTATTGAGTTGATCAGTGCCCTCTCATATAACTGCATATATACTTAACCCTATGAAAGTTAATTAAAATGACAGGCTGTCCCTTCTGAGTTTCTAGAGGAGCCCAAGGAGAGGGATGTTGGTCTTACCAGTGCTTAGAGGGCCCTTTGCTACAGGAGGAAGCATTCTTTTACAATTATTTTTCTTGGTCCCCTAGTCCACATTCATATACATAGACAAACCTGAAGTACTTTAGAATTTCATATAATCACTCTTCTGGAGAAAAAAAATCAGCCAAATTTGATGAAGAATTTTAAGCAGATATTAAAATTGAGTTACTATATTCTACATTCTGCCCTAAGTACTTTGATGCATAGGATTTTTTCTATACACTAAAATTCATTATTGCTATATCAGGCAAAATGGATGAGAATTGCTGGAAATCCTGAATGTTCATAATTAAAGTCACTAGAAGAGAATTCCCTGTAATTTTTCAAGTATATTCTGCAAATATTGAGTGCCTATCCTGTACAAGCTGGGGACTTTGAAAGGTTCAAAGTAAGAGATAGTTATTGCTGTTACTAAGCTTACAAAAAAGTTCAAAAGCCAAAGTCCTGGAGGTTTAGAGAAGGGAAAGAGTATGCCTGGCTAGCAGAACCTGAAAGGGTTAGAGAAGGTGACATTTGAGATGTGTGATCAATGTCAAGTGGGATCCTTCAGGAAAAAATGGTAGGTGGTGAGTGCTTTCTCAGAGAAGGGGTGTGGGCAAAGGCTCAGAGATGGGAAACATCAGGCACACTTGGAAGCTGAAAGAAGAAGATACATGTAGCTAAGAGGTAGAAGAAATGGTGGAATATAGGTTAAGGTCCTATATAAGAGGGTTTTTAATGCCAGTTATGTAGTCCAAGTCCTCTAAAAATAGGACACTAACATGGAATGAAAAGGGTGGGAGAAAACAGGGAGGGAGCCAGGAAAGGTTGGAAAGGCCGTGAGACCAAGATGCAAGACTGGCTCAGAGTGAAGATCAAGCTGGATGGAAGGTTTGGCTTGTCCTTCAGACCGAGGAGGTTTTGACAAGGTTGTCAAAGAGTACTGAGCCAAAACTGGCCATGAGAGGAGTGCTGTGCCTCCCAGAAATGGCCTCCGTTAGCACTCCTGCAGCACTTGGTTACTGGCTGGGAGCAGCGAAGGGAAGGGAGGCCCTTAGGCAAGCGTGGTACTGGATTTCAGAGCACAGCAGCAGGGGACTTTGGTCAGTTACACTTCTGTAGTTGGGGGTCTGCAAGGCACGTGCTCATAGCTGCCACATGAGTTGCTTTTTCTAGCAACTTTATATATAATCATGGACCAGTACTTTAGGAAGAGTAGAAATACCTCTCTTTGTCAGTTCTAGAGATAATAGCACACACTTAAAAAGTACTTACTATGTGCTAGGCAACAACCCCATGAGGTGGACATTAATATTTAAAAGTCTAAAAGATGATGGAGCTGAGGCATAGAGAGATTAAATAAAAGACAAGCAGGTATGTGACTGGTAGAGCTGAGATTGGAATCCAGGCCCTCTGACCCAATGTCTGTGCGCTTAATCACTGTATTAACTATACCTGGTGAAATTATTAGGTAAGGGAGTAGATGGAAGAGGAGAATTAATCAACCTGGCAAAAGAATTTAGAAAACAAAGTGGTTTAAATTGTGTATTTGGACTTTATTTTATTACTCACAGCCAGTTGTACTTTTTGTTAGGATTAGCTTAAGCACTTGATTCTTTTCCTTCTTTTTGATTACCTTCAAGGACATTTCTCATGAAATATCCATCATAATGGACAGGAGGATGAAAAAAGATCAAATTCAAATCAGCATTGCTACATCCCCATAGTCTTTGGGCAAAGTTATGATGGAGAAGATGTTCACTTCTAACTGAAGTGGATAATTATCTGTGGGTTAAAATTATGTATGGTGAATATTTACACCCATGTTTTCTTCTAATAGCTTTATTGTTTTAGCTCTTATTTTTAGGTCACTGATGTATTTCTAATTAATTTTTATACATGCAGTAAGGTAGGGTATATATATATGCAGTAAGCTTCATTTTTTTACATTTGGATGTCCAGTTGTTTCAGCACCATTTGTTGAAGAGAATGTTCTTTACCTCATTGAATGTTCTTAACATCCTTATCAAAAATCAGTGGCCTACATGCTTGGGTTTATTTCTGGAATCCCAGTGCCGTTCTATTGGCCTATATATTTTTATGTCAGTAAGGAGCGTTTTGATTACTGTAGCTTTGTGGTAAGTTTTGAAATGTGGAGATGAGTATGCCAACTTTGTTTTTGTTTTTAAAATAATGTTCTACTTGAGGTTCCTTTCATTTCCATATATGAATTTGTGGATTGGCAAAGATTGGCAATGGGTTCTTATATTTAACACCAAAAGCAAGAGCAACAAAAGAAAAAGTGGATTTCATAAAAATTAAAAATTTTCATGCATCAAAAAACATTATCAAGAATGTGAAATGGAAACCTACAGAATAGGAGAAAATATCCATAAATCACATATGTGATAAGGCTTTAATTCCCACAATATATAAAGAACTCTTACAACTCAACAACAAAAAGACAAACAATCCAGTTTTTTAAATGGGCAAAGAATGTGAGCAAATATTTCTCCAAAGAAGATACACAAATGACCAGTTAACACATGAAAAGATATTCAGTATCATTGGTCATTAAGAAAATGTAAATCAAAACCATACTGAGACACCACTTCGTACCCATTAGGATGGCTTTAATAAAAACAACAGCAACAAAAATGGAAAATAAGTGTTGGTAAGGATATAAAGAAATAACCTTCATACATTGCTGGTGGGAGTGTACAATGATGTAACCACTGTGGAAAACTTTTTGGTAGTTCCTCAAAAAGTTAAACATAGAGTTACTATATGACCCAGAAATTCCACTTTTAGGTATATACCCAAGAAAAATGCAAACAAGTCCACACAGAAACTTGTGTATAAATGTTTATGGCAGCATTATTTATAGAAGCCAAAAGGTGGAAACAACCCAAATGCCCATCAGTGGATGAATAGATAAAAACAAATTGTGATATATAAATGCAGTGAGGTATTGTTCAACAGTAAACATGAACAAAGTACTGATACATGCTGTAACTCTGATGAACCTTGAAAACATTATGTTAAGTAAAAGAAGCTAGACACAAGAAGTCATATATCACATGATCCCTTTTATATGATATATCCAGAATAGGCATGTCCGTAGAGTCAGAAAACAGGGAATGGGGGGAGATGGGAATGTGGATTACTTAATGGTTATGGGGTGTTTTTCTGGGATGATGAAAAAGTTTGAAACTAAAGAGAGTTGGTGGTTGAACTACATTGAGAATACACTAAATGCCACCAAATTGTGTACTTTATAGTGGTTAATTGCATGTTTTATAAATTTCACCTGAATTTAAAAAAAGACTAAGAAAATACAATCAGAAAAAAAAAATCATCCACGTCTTGCCTGTCCCTCTATAGTATAAAAGAATAAATTTAATTAAGTACCCTTAATCATAATATACTCTACAGTTTAAAATTCAGCATAAGACCAATCTACCATGTCCCATAGAATTACTAAGGCTAGAAAAGATGTCAAGGTAAGGATACAAATATTTGTTATAATACAATCTTCCGTAAAACAAGTTTCAAAATCACAAACACTAGGGTTAATATGATTGTATAACAAATCATCATCTCATTTTCTAAGTGGAGAGTGTGAGGTGTGTGTGTATGGGTATGTGTATGGGTGTTGGAGGTAACAGAGCTAAACTAAATATAAAATGAAGATAATTAGTAAGCTAATCAGGATTCTCACACTCCCTTTGTGATGATCTCAAAATATCAGTATCAATAATGAAGCACATTGGAAGCTAGTATTCGCTGTGGGCTTTCTCAGAGCTTTTTCTAAGCAGTAACCCAAGAAACATCTCTAAGGGCTCTGAGTAGTAGGAATTACGATGTCTGACGTGTATGTAATCAATAGATTCCTGGAGAAAAACTGGCATCTCTGAAGAAGGTGCTAAGCACTCCTCTGCTGTATAAAAGGTTCTCTTTCTTTAGGAGTAATTTCACATGAGACTCTTTGGATATTTTTGACAAATTAGTGCAAATTGGATTCATTCAGCCCATTAGCTACAAAGGGTGATGTGATGGCAGAACTTTATTTTCATCATATGTAGCTAATAACAATAGCTTGTATTTATTGAGTGATCACTCTGTGTTCCCCGCTATTCTAAGTGTTGTATCTGTAACCATCTCATTATTCCTCACGGCTCTATAAGGAAACAGAAACACATGGACAAGATAGTTTGCCCAAGACCCACAGCTGGGAAATGGCAGAGCTGGGATACATATCAGGGTCCAAAGCCCACACTCCAGCCACCCTGGGGCGTGGTCTCTCTATTACACTTAAATTAAAATACGCAAACTGATTAATATTGTATTTTTACCTCTACAGGTTCATTTTAAAGATAATGTTCAAACATGAGTATAAAAGACTGGAAATATTAGGAAATTTTAAATTTGTATTCTTCTTTAGGCTACTATAAACCAGGTTAGTTAGCTATTAGTGTAGTTTTTTAAGTAAAAATTTTTCTTTAATTATACTCTTTTAAATGAATTTATCTTTTGGTATCACAAGTGTATTTAAATTATATGTCATTGAAATCATGTATTCCTTGTCAGTAAATACATTGTAATATGCCAATCGCTCACATCAAGGAATCTTTACATAAACAATTAGCTCTACAAATAGGGTGATAAATAATAATATAATTCCTGACTTTACTGAGTGATATTCTCTCATAAGACATCAGCTTGGATTCTTCAGCATCTGTAATAGTGAGCCATGACATTCATAATATACTCATTTAGATGAACAT
This sequence comes from Manis javanica, assembly GCF_040802235.1. Taxonomy (NCBI): domain Eukaryota; kingdom Metazoa; phylum Chordata; class Mammalia; order Pholidota; family Manidae; genus Manis; species Manis javanica. The sequence goes on from NC_133160.1 coordinate 52,063,044, forward strand.
GTACCATATATACAAATCTTGTTTAGCAATAAAATTTGATAGCAATTGGTAAAAACAAACAAACATGTAGTGAATATAACATTTTATGATTCAACACAAGGCCATCCAGGGGTTAAGTAATGTTAGTTAATAACTCCTGTTTTTCCCAGTTACCGTTAGGTAATCTACTTAAGGAGCGCAAAGATGGCAGATTTTATTTGAATATTCATCAAATATTATGTGCATTTACTGTATTTACAGTATTTTCAAGGAAGGGTAAATACTGTATTTCTTTAAATGCCTTTCAAAATGTTGAATCCTGCTTGGACAACACAGGAGAATCTAAGGTAAATTTTAACACATTGTATTTTATGTATTACCTATAACTTTTAGTCAGTATATAAACTGCTTAGATCTATTCAACATTCATTCAACAAATATTTATTGAACACCAGCTATATGCTAGGCATTTTCATAGGTGCTGAAGATTTAATAATGAATGAAACAAAAATGTATATATTCTATGTATATACATATATACATATACACACATATATGTATATATACCCAACAACACATACATACAATGGAGAGAAGTGCTAGGAAGGAAAACAATGCAGGGTGAGGGAGACAGAGAGTGACTGGAGTGTGGGTGCCATTTAATGTAGTGTGTAGAGTGGAAAGGCCTGTCAGATAAGGTGACATTTGAGCAGACACTAAAGGAGATGAGGAAACAGCATTAGGCCATCTGAAGGAAGAACGTTTCTGACAGAGAGACCAGCAAGTACAAAGACCTGAAGGTGGGAGTAGGTTCAACACATTCAGAAGAGGTGCACAGGGGACAGGGAGGCTTGAACAATATCCAAAAAGACAGCAGGGGGCTTCCCCATTCTGTAAGGTGGGACGTGTGCAGAGGAAAGACAGGATCGCACTCAGGTTCACTTAGGGTCTCTCTGACTACAGTCAAGAAAAAAATCTGGTTGCAGAGTAGGCAGGGAGGAAGGGCAGCATGAGCAAAGTAAATTAGAAGATCACTGCAATGTGTAGACCAAGAGGTGATGCTGAATTAGACCTAAGTGCCCCTTGTAGAGGGGTAGGAAGTAGTCTGATTTTGGACACACTTCAAATCTAGAACCAAAAGAATTTGCTGATGTGAGGAGTGAGAGAAAGAGGTGAGCCAAGTATGACTCCAAGGTTTTTGGCATGAACAACTAGAAAAGAAGAGACTATTTGCTCAGGTGAGGGAGACTGTGGGAGGAAGAACACATGGTAGGGAGAAAATGAAGAGTTCACTTTTGGGCATGTCAAGGCTGAGAAGCCTTTAACCATCCAATGGAGATGTTGATAGGCAATTGATTATGAGTCTGGAATTCAGGGGAGAGGCCAGGGGAGATACAAACTTGGGAACTGTCCATTACTGACAGTGTGTAAACCATGGACCAGGTGAGATGGCTTAGGCAGTGGCATAGGCAAAGCAGAGGAGAGGATAGCTCCTGAATATTGGTGCTTAGAAGTCAGGAATTTGAGGAAGAATCAATGCCGGAGATGGAGAAGACAGTCAGCATGAAAGAAGGACAATCTAAGGATCTGGGCCCTGGAAGCCAGATGAAGAGACTGTTTCCAAAGGACAGGCTGACCAACAGGGTCACAGCTGTTGTCAGGCCGGATGAGGCAAGGACTGAGAAATGGTCACATGCAAGGTGTTTAACTGAATGCCTGGTTTCAGTGTCCTACTACACAAATTATTAACCAATGAGAAAAATTCACAGCTACAAAAGTAAGGAGCTGGGGAGTGGGTCAGGAAATTGAAATTATAAAGAAAAAGGCAACTTGGAAAATACGAGCAAGACCTTTCAGCAGGGTGAACTGGAAGCAGAGAACAGGATGGAAAATGTTCATTTCCATGGCTTGGTGGTGGATCCAGACTTTCTCTTTGGGAGGAACTTAAGGTCAGCATTCTGATTGGAAGGGGGCAAGTGGGTAACTTGCCTTGGAGTTGCACTTCACATGAGATTAAGAAAATGTCATTGTGCTCATTAAAGAGCTGGGGACGGGGGTAGAATTAAAAATTCCCCCAAACATTCCTGGGAAGCCAACACTGCCCAGACTCTGGGGCTGTTGAATATGGTTGTGCAATGGTTCCTGTACAGAGCTGCCAGGTGAGGGAAAATGGGGCCTGAAATCCTTCCCAAGCTCTGCACATGAAGCCATGCCCCAGACCTCATAGGCGTGTCTTTCTCCATTTTGTATATGTGCTAGTGGTGACCCTACATCATTGCAACAGAAACAGAAACAAACTGTATTTATAAATTAAGTTCTTGTATTAAAGAGAAAAACTGCCAGCACTTACTTTACCACCTGAAAATTCTTCATAATCTGTAAAATGTTTTTGAAAATTGAGCTATCCTTATTTTCATGTCCATATCCTTACTAGGCATTTATTGTTGCTAATGCCTCCAAAGTCAGTTGCCTCCTGTTATTAAAACATGTCTACTTTTGAGAAGAATAAAGCAATGAATTAAATCTAAAGCAATGAATTAAATCTCACTTCAGAACGATTTCACATGCTTTCCTAGAGCCAAATTGACACTTGCTTGTGTTGAAACTCTGCAGTCTTCATCTGAAAAACTTGATTGGTGGCTTGCTAAGGTCAATATGACCCAATTATTCTGGCTGCGTTGGCTCCCTCTGGGGGATAGACTACATGAACATTAGTTTTGGGTGCTCTTTAGCAAAAAGCTTCAGTGTTTTGAAGTCTTGAGGGCTTGCCTATTCAAAGTCACAGGTTTGCCATGATTATATGTTGCATATGCACAGGGCCCTTTGGGAACAGTGGGCTGGGAGGTAGTAAGGAGAGGATTTGTCAGGGTAGCAGTGGTGATCTTATAAACATGTGTCACATGGAATTGCTATTGATGGGCAAAGGGCTTCTAAAATTTTTGTTTTGCAGTATAGCATGTATAAAGTATATGAATTTAAGGTTATAGATACATTATATATATATATATATCCAACCCTCAGATCCAAAAACATTTCCAGAACCTCAGGATAAGGCTTGTTAAAAACTGGTTTGTTTGTAGCATTCAGATTTATTTTGCAGCAGAGAAAACACTGTCGCTACAAAACTGCAGTCAGTAGTCCACCTAAGACAATGTGGGGAATAATTTGTTAAATGCCTTGAGATGAAAACACGTTAGGTACAAAGGTGGACTCTGGGTGGCACATAGGTTTATGCCCTCCACTCTAAAGTGAAAAGAACTCATTTTTGTCCCTTCGCTTAGTTGCAATGTCTTTGCTCTTTCTTGAACAAGTTTCCAATTCCATTCCCTCCCTTCACTTCAAAACACTTTGATTGAGTGTTGTGTGCCTAGGACTGTGGGTACAGAATGCCTGGTTTCAGCGTCCTACTACAGGGCCCTGCCCTCCAAGAACTCACAGACCAGTTAAGTTTAAAGCAGAAAAAGGAAATGGGTGATTCCAACCCAGTGTGTTAAATGTGGCAATAATAGTAGCTAACATTTAGAGTATGTCTCAGCATCAAATTGTCTCTCATGACCTTACCTGCATCTCCTCATTTGAACCTTGTCACTCTTCCTGTTACTTTACTGATGAGGAAATGAAAGCACAGAAAGGCTGGTGATTTGCCTAAGGACAATATGGCTAGTGAAAGTGGCTGCCAGCATTTGGCACTGGCACCCACATGTGTATGGACTTCCCTGCAGCTGTTTCTCAAGCATGGTGTTGCAGGCACGTGCAGGGAGTGAAGGGAACAGGGAGATCTTACTCTATCTTGTCTATTGAGCTCTCCAACCAGGAGCCATACTCAACTCCACAGAAAAATATTCCAGTCTGTGTCTTTCTCTGACACAGCCCTAGTGCAACCCCCAAGTTGCTTTCTTACAGAGCAAGAGCTGTCTGCACCATTGTAAAAACTCAAGGGCATGTTTTATTTTCATATGAAATATAATAAAAATTACTCCAGTGAACACTTGACTGTTCATTGCTGGGTCATGAATTTCTCTAGGTCACATATAATTAACAGAATCAGGTGTCATACAATCATTTATGTATTTCTATTTATATTGGTAAGTTATGGGTGCTATCCACCTATAAGTGATTATTTTTTGCAATCTTGAAAGCACAATAGAAGCATTACTGCTACCTTAAGGAGTTCCAAATAGTTCAAAACAGATCAGTGTAGTGGTGCAAGATTTTAAAATCCCACCTGAGGGTGTTATTTCCATCTCTTTATCAGAATTTTCTCAGCAGACAAAGACTCGGGACAAAGATAACAGAGCCTTCCCTCATCATTGCCGAGTCTTTTCTCCTCGAGCGCAGCTGAACCACATCCATCTGCGCCACTGGGAGAGCTTCACATTCAGACTCCTCAGAGGGCGAGGGCCAAGCTCCCCTCACACAGGATTCTATTTATCACAGTCTATGTGCAGATGAGAATAGACTGATTGTAACAGGGTCTAGTAGTAGTTATGATGATGTTAATGTGGGAAGTGATTCCCAGCCTCTTCAAGTCATCTTATAAGACATCCAGGTATGTTATAAAAAATGAGGTTTGTGTGATTATCAGAAGAGAAAATAATGGCAGGAACATTGAGTACTGTCAACAATAATCAGGCCTGCCCACCTCAAAAGACTCAGCCACATTGTGAGCAGTGATTTGGTTTTACCAATTTAATGTTATTCAATTATTAGTTATTAGACTGAGCTTTATTGGGGTTACAGTTGTGCTATGGTTTCATAGCTGTATAAGAATTGTAAGCATAAATATATATGTACATATTTGTATTTTTATACATATTCTTAAAACAGGATGATAAAAGATGTCAACATTCTGAGTTAAAAACCCGGGAGAAGATTTTCTCCTCAAAACAGGGCTTGGCAGGGGTTGCGGGTGGGAGCTGTTCCTGCATATTACTTAAGTTTGATGAATACTGTACTGTAACCCTCAGACCTACAGAGGGAGACAAACACAGGCCTTGCTCTTCAGGAGCTTACATTAATACAGCATTCATCACAGTGGACAAGAGAAGAGGTTGTACACCAACTTTTTTGAAGTCATGACACTGTATTGCTGTTTGTTTTTTGACACTCTTAATTTGCTACTCAGCAAATACTTTATTTTCTGCATTTCCTCTTGGGAACTCCCTAACATACCTGTTAGTGTTTTTCAATGTGTATATAATACAGTTCATTTTTTGTAATGCATAGTTTTATGGGGTTTGACAAAAGCATAGATTCATGTATCTACCACCACGGTGTCAGACAGAACAGTACAGTACTCTAAAAACTACCTGGTGTGACTCCTTTGTGGGAAATCTTTCCCCTTTTCCCCTGGCTACTATTGAACTGTTTTTTACTCTCATAGATGTAATTTTTCCAAAATTTAATGGAGATGTAGTTATACAATATGTAGCTTTTTGGATCTGACTTCTTTCACTTATGGAATGCATTTAAGATTGACTGTGTCAATGAACAGCTCATTCATTTTTATTGCCAAGTAATAGTTCAATACATGGATATATCAAGTTCATTTATCTATTACCTTGTTGGACATCTTGGTTGTTTCCAGTTTGGGATGACCATGAATAAAGTTGTTACAAGCATTCCTATATAACTTTTTGTGTGAACCCAAGTTTTCAACTTGTTTGGAATTGAAATACCTAGGAGGGGATTTCTGGGTTGTGCTGTAAATATATATTCAATTTTATAAGAAACAACCTGTCTTCCAGCATGATTATACTATTTTGCATGTTCAGCCACAATGAATTAGTGTTCCTCTTGTTCTGCATCCTCACCAGAATGTGGTACTGTCAGGTTTTTTTTTTAATTTTTCCAATTCTAGAGTGTGTAGTGCTGTCACATTATGGTTTTCATTTGCTTTTTCCTAATAACAAATGATGTCGAGTATCTTTTATATGTTTATTTCCTGTTTCGTGAAGATATCTGGTGAATTTTTTAATATCAGATATCTGGTGATGTTTGGTGAATATCTGTTCAGATCTTTGCTCACTTTAACAATTAGGCTGTTTCTTTTATCATTGTTGACTTGTAAGATGTTATCGATTGTGGATACAAGTTTTTGGCAGAGCAAAGATTTATGTTTTAGTAAAGTCCAGTTCATCAATTTTTTTTCTTTCATGGATTGTGCTTTTAGTGTTAAACCCAATATCATGCAAATTTCCTGCTAGGTTTTCTTTTAGATGTTTTACTGTTTTATGTTCTACTTACAGGTTTATGATTCATTTTTAGTTAACTTTCTTCAATGTGTGGATATGTATAGAGCTTTATTTTTTTGCCTATGGATATCCAATTGTTCAGTTTTTGAAAAGTATCTCCTATATGCATTGCATTGTCTTGGCACCTTTGTCAAAATCATTTAACTATATTTCTGTGGGTCTATTTATGAATTCTCTATTCTGTTCCTTTACACTATACATCTGTCCTTTGGCCAGTACAACACTAGCTTGATTACTGTAGCTTTACAGTAAGTCTTAAAACCCTATAGAATGAATCTTCCAACTTTTTTTTTTCCAGAATTGTTTTGGCTAATCTAAACCTTTACTTTTCCATATAAATTTTAGAATTGGCTTGTCATCATCTATAAAAAACTTACTGGGATTTCAATTGTGATTGCATTGAATCTACAGATCAAATTGGGGAGAAATGACATGGTAATCATATTGATGCTTCCAAACCACGAACACAGTATATTTCTCAATATATTTAGATTTTCCTTAATACACCTCATCAGTATAGTTTTCAGCATCTCCTGCACATCTTTTTTTAGATATATATCTAAGTACTTAAATTTTGTTGTAATTGTAAATGCCGTTGTTTCTTAATATCATATTCCAGTTATTAATTGCCAGACTATAGGAAGATGATGGCTTTTATGTATTAACCTTTTAAACTTACTAGTTCAGTAGTGTTTTTGTAGACCTTTGGAACTGTCTACATTGATAACCATGTTTTTTTTCAAAGAAAAACAGTTGTATTTTTTTCCTTTCAAGTCTATATTCCTTTTATTTATTTTTCTTAGCCTATTTCACTGGCTATGACTTCCAGTATGATTTTGAATAGGTATAGTGGGAGTGGACATGCTTGCCTTATTCCTAAACTAGGGGGGAAAACATTCAGTATTTTACCTGAAGATGCCATTAGCTATAAGCTCTTTATAGATACTCTATATAAGGCAAAGGAAGTTCCTTTCTGTTACTGATTTTATGACAGTTTTATCATGAATGGATGTTGAATTTTGGTTTTGCTCCCCCCAGAAAACCAAAATGTTAATATGGTGAATTATATTGATTGATTTTTAAATTTGAAACAGTCTTGTATTCCTGGGATCTGGGATAAATCCCAATGGGTCCTGTATTATCCCTTTTATGTATTGCTAATTCAGTTTGCTAGCATTTTGTGGAGAATTTTTGACTTTCTATTTATGAAGTATCTTGGTCTGTAGTTTTCTTGCACTGCACAGTTTGGTGCTTAGGGCTTGCTAATCTCACAAAATTAAAGTGGGAAATATTTCCTTCTTTTCTATATTCTGAAAGATATTGTGTGTAATTGACATTATTTCTTCCTTACATGTTTTGTGCAGTTTACTAGTGAAACTATCTGGGTTTTCTCTTTGAAAGTTCTTAAACTACAATTTCAATTTGTTTAATAAATATAGGAATAGTCTGGTTAAGTATTTGTTCTTAAGTGAATTTTGGCAGTTTGGGCCTTTCAAGGAATTGGCCCATTTTATCTAAGTTGATGAATTTATGAATATGTTGTTTGTAGTATTCCCTTATTATGCTTTCATGCCTATGAAATCAGTAACAGTGTCCCCCTCTTTCATTTCTGATATTGGTAAATTGTATCTTTCTCTTTTGCTTGGTCAGCTTGACCAGAGGTTTCTCAATTTTATGACTTTATCAAAGAATCAGCTTTTGGTTTAATAGATTTAATGTGTTGTCTTCTGTTTTCAATTTCATTGATTTCTGTTCTATATGATTTACTTTAATATGCTTGCTTTAGACTTGATATGCTACTCTTTGTTTTCTTAAGATGGAATATTAGGTCACTGAATTCAGGCCTTTCTATTGCTATTTTCTAATGTAAGCACTTAATCTAAAGATGATCTAATTGCATCCTACAAATTTTTGATAAGTTGTATTTTTATTTCCATTTAGTTAAAATGTTTTTCAGTTTCCCTGAAACCTTACTCTTTGACCCATAGATTATTTAGACATGTATTGCTTAATTTCTAAATGTTTGGGTATTTGCCAAATATCTTTCTATTATGGGTGTTATCTTTCTATTATTAATTACATATGGTTTGAGAATATACTTTGCATATTTTCTCTTTGTATAAACTGTTACAGTTTTTTCTGGCTGAGAATATTCTCTATGCACTTGAGAAGAATGTGTATGCTGCTGCTATTGAATTCACTGCACCATAAATGTCAGGTTGGTTGGTGGTATTGTTCTGATCATCTACATCCTTACTGATTTTTCTGCCTACTTGTTCTATCGGTTTCTGAGGGAGGTGTTGAAGTCTCCATCTCAAATTGTAGATTTGTCTATTTCTCTTTAAGGTCTACCAGTTTTTGCCCATGTATTTGAGGCTTGTTGTTGGGTGCATATACACTTAAGATTGTTATATTTTCTTGGAGAAATGACCTCTATTTCATAATGTAATATCTTCTTTATCTTTGATAATATTTCCTTTTATGAAGTCTACTTTGTTTAAAATTAATGTAAAAACGTTGTTAGACTTTGCATTATGTATCTTTCTCCATTCTTTTATTTTTAACCTAAATATGCATCTGTATTTAAGTGGGTTTCTCATAGACTCCATATACTTGGGTCTTGTTTTTTTTAGTCAATGCCAGTCATTTCTGTCTTTTAACTGACATGTTTAGAGTGTTCATATTAAAAATGATTATTGATATTACTTGATTAAAAACTACCACTTAGTAGGTATTTTTATTTGTTTCACTTATTATTTCTTTTTACCTCCTTTTCTGCCTTCCATGGGTTTAATTCAACATTTAAAAAAATTTTTAATGGTTGCCCTATAGTTTACTATATATTTAAAAAATCTGAATCCACCTTCAAATAATGTATTACACATGTAGTTCAAGAACCTTACAATGATATATTCCCAATTCCTCTCTCCCCCTCATGTGCCCTTGTTCTCATACATTTCACTTTTATATATGCTATAAACCACAACACATTGTTAGTATTGTTGCTTTTTTTTTTTTTTTTTTAGAGGGCATCTCTCATATTTATTGATCAAATGGTTGTTAACAACAATAAAATTCAGTATAGGGGGGTCAATGCTCAATGTACAATCATTAATCCATCTCAAGCCTAATTCTCGTCAGTCTCCAATCTTCTGAAGCATAACGAACAAGTTCTTACATGGTGAACGAATTCTTACACAGTGAATAAATTCTTACATGGTGAACAGTACAAGGGCATTCATCACAGAAACTTTCGGTTTTGATCATGCAATATGACCTATAAACAATCAGGTCAAATATGAATATTCGTTTGATTTTTGTACTTGATTTATATGTTGATCCCACATTTCTCCTATTATTATTATTATTTTTATTTTTAATAAAATGCTGAAGTGGTAGGTAGATGCAAGATAAAGGTAGAAAACATAGTTTAGTGCTGTAAGAAGGCAAATGTAAATGATCAGATGATCAGGTGTGTGCCTATGGACTAAGTATTAATCCAGGCTAGACAAGGGCAGCAAGACATCCACGGATGCAGAAGATTTCTCTCAAAGCAGGGGGGGTGAGGTTCTGAGCCTCACCTCTGTTGATCCCCAAATTCTCACCTGATGGCCCCCCTGCGACTGTGCCTGTCTTAGGTTGTTCCTCCCTTGAGGAATCTTACCCGTCTCTGGCTAACCAGTCATCTTCCGGGGCCATACAGGGAAATGTAAAGTTGGTAAGTGAGAGAGAAGCCATATTGTTTGCAAAGGTTAGCTTTTTACTTCTTTGCAGATTTATGCCTTGTGGCTTCTATGCCCAGCACTTGTCTCGAGGTATCTTTACCACCTGGAGGAATTATGATACTCGGTAAATTCGATATGAGGCACGAATTCTATTTAAGGGTTGTAATTAGGAAGGAAGAAGAAAAGCTATAGATGTAGCATATGAAGGAAACATGGGAGGATTGATTATTTCTTTGACATATCTTCTTGTATAGTACCTTACGTATGTATAGGTTTTAAACTAATAACTAATTTGCACACACATATTAACATAATAGGAATACGGTGACATAAACAAAGCAAATCTATAATTACCATCCATCTCCAGTGAAGCCAAGAAAACCATTTAGGCACCCTAGGCATTTGTGAAAATTTATCTATGATATGATGGATATTGTCCAACTGTACTTTAACCATCAGACAAATTAAAGCAGCCCATTTCTGGGATCTGTTCACATCCCATATGTTCTTTTAACCATAGATAGTCTATAGTCATGAGATTTTGGAGTGCTACAACTTGCACCCCTCCCAACTCCTGGTTGAGTTCCAACAGTACAGATCCGGTCAAATTCGTTGTCTCACTGTATGCACATGCCAGCCTAGACATCTCCCTCCTCATTCCTATGGCAAGTCCAGGAGACTGTGGGCTGGATGCAGCCACAACCACAGCATCGTCCGGATCCCTGTGGAGGCTTTTTGATGATCATCCCCCGGCACAAGTCCTCCAGAGAGTGCTGATGCTGGAAGCTCCTCCTCATATCGTATCTTAGTTCATTTTCTGGGTATCCAAGCTAGGCCTTGATCTTCTGCGTAGAAACAGACAGACCCTTTGCCCACACTTTGACATGCCCTCTATACCACTCTGCAGAACTCATTGGAGGTCAGCACACAGTAACTGCTTTTTTTTTTTTTTTTTTTAATTAAGAGAAAGGAATATTATCAGAAAAGAGTACCTCCATAGCTGATCATCTGACACCCTTTAAGTGATCAACATTAAGGATATTTAAAGCATGTGTTGATCTTTGATTTACCAATAGTTTTATCCTGTTAAGGAGTAATCCCCCTTTTCTTTCTTTCTTTCTTTTTTTTTTTTTTAATTTTTAATCTACACTTACATGAAGAATACTATGTTTACTATGCTCTCCCCTATATCAGGTCCCCCCTAACAACCACATTATGGTTACTGTCCATCAGCTTAGCAAAATGTTGTAGAGTCACTACTTGTCCTCTCTGTGTTGTGCAGCCCACCCTCCCCTTTCTCCCTCCCCCCATGCATGCTAATCTTAATACCCCCCTTCTTCTTCCCCCCCCTTATCCCTCCCTGCCCACCCATCCTCCCCAGTTCCTTTCCCTTTGGTACCTGTTAGTCCATTTTTGGGTTCTGTAATTCTGCTGCTGTTTTGTTCCTTCAGTTTTTCCTTTGTTCCTATACTCCTCAGATGAGTGAAATCATTTGGTATTTCTCTTTCTCCGCTTGGCTTATTTCACTGAGCATAATACTCTCCAGCTCCATCCATGTTGCTGCAAATGGTTGGATTTTTCCACTTCTTATGGCTGAGTAGTATTCCATTGTGTATATGTACCACATCTTCTTTATCCATTCATCTACCGATGGACATTTAGGTTGCTTCCAATTCTTGGCTATTGTAAATAGTGCTGTGATAAACATAGGAGTGCATCTGTCTTTCTCAAACTTGATTGCTGCGTACTTAGGGTAAATTCCTAGGAGTGGAATTCCTGGGTCAAATGGTAGGTCTGTTTTGAGCATTTTGATGCACCTCCGTACTGCTTTCCACAATGGTTGAACTAATTTACATTCCCACCAGCAGTGTAGGAGGGTTCCCCTTTCTCCACAGCCTCGCCAACATTTGTTCTTGTTTGTCTTTTGGATGGCAGCTATCCTTACTGGTGTGAGGTGATACCTCATTGTAGTTTTAATTTGCATTTCTCTGATAATTAGCGATGTGGAGCATCTTTTCATGTGTCTCTTGGCCATCTGTATTTCTTTTTTGGAGAACTGTCTGTTCAGTTCCTCTGCCCATTTTTTAATTGGGTTATTTGTTTTTTGTTTGTTGAGGCTTGTGAGCTCTTTATATATTCTGGACGTCAAGCCTTTATCGGATCTGTCATTTTCAAATATATTCTCCCATACTGTAGGGTTCCTTTTTGTTCTATTGATGGTGTCTTTCGCTGTACAGAAGCTTTTCAGCTTAATGTAGTCCCACTTGCTCATTTTTGCTGTTGTTTTCCTTGCCCGGGGAGATATGTTCAAGAAGAGATCACTCATGTTTATGTCTAAGAGGTTTTTGCCTATGTTTTTTTCCAAGAGTTTAATGGTTTCATGACTTACATTCAGGTCTTTGATCCATTTTGAGTTTACCTTTGTATATGGGGTTAGACAATGGTCCAGTTTCATTCTCCTACATGTAGCTGTCCAGTTTTGCCAGCACCATCTGTTGAAGAGACTGTCATTTTGCCATTGTATGTCCATGGCTCCTTTATCAAATATTAATTGACCATATATGTTTGGGTTAATTTCTGGGGTCTCTAATCTGTTCCACTTGTCTGTGGCTCTGTTCTTGTGCCAGTACCAAATTGTCTTGATTACTATGGCTTTGTAGTAGAGCTTGAAGTTGGGGAGTGAGATCCCCCCTACTTTATTCTTCTTTTTCAGGATTGCTTTGGCTATTCGGGGTCTTTGGTGTTTCCATATGAATTTTTGAATTATTTGTTCCAATTCATTGAAGAATGTTGCTGGTAATTTGAGAGGGATTGCATCAAATCTGTATATTGCTTTGGGCAGGATGGCCATTTTGACGATATTAATTCTTCCTAGCCATGAGCAGGGGATGAATTTCCATTTGTTAGTGTCCCCTTTAATTTCTCTTAAGAGTGACTTGTAGTTTTCAGGGTATAGGTCTTTCACTTCTTTCGTTAGGTTTTTTCCTAGGTATTTTATTCTTTTTGATGCAATGGTGAATGGAATTGTTTTCCTGATTTCTCTTTCTATTGATTCGTTGTTAGTGTATAGGAAAGCTACAGATTTCTGTGTGTTAATTTTGTATCCTGCAACTTTGCTGTATTCCGATATCAGTTCTAGTACTTTTGGAGTGGAGTCTTTAGGGTTTTTTATGTACAGTATCATATCATCTGCAAATAGTGACAGTTTAACTTCTTCTTTACCAATCTGCATTCCTTGTATTTCTTTGTTTTTTCTGATTGCCGTGGCTAGGACCTCCAGTGCTATGTTAAATAACAGTGGGGAGAGTGGGCATCCCTGTCTGGTTCCCGATCTCAGTGGAAATGCTTTCAGCTTCTCGCTGTTCAGTATAATGCTGGCTGTGGGTTTATCATATATGGCCTTTATTATGTTGAGGTACTTGCCCTCTATTCCCATTTTGCTGAGAGTTTTTATCATGAATGGATGTTGAATTTTGTCAAATGCTTTTTCAGCATCTATGGAGATGATCATGTGGTTTTTGTCTTTCTTTTTGTTGATGTGGTGGATGATGTTGATGGATTTTCGAATGTTGTACCATCCTAGCATCCCTGGAATGAACCCTACTTGGTCATGGTGTATGATCCTTTTGATATACTGTTGAATTCTGTTTGCTAACATTTTATTGAGTATTTTTGCATCTACATTCATCAGGGATAATTTTCTTTTTTGGTGGGGTCTTTGCCTGGTTTTGGTATTAGGGTGATGTTGGCCTCATAGAATGAGTTTGGGAGTATTCCCTCTTCTTCTATTTTGTGGAACACTTTAAGGAGAATGGGTATTATGTCTTCTCTGTGTGTCTGATAAAATTCCGAGGTAAATCCGTCCGGCCCCGGGGTTTTGTTCTTGGGTAGTTTTTTGATTACTGTTTCAATTTCTTTGTTTGTAATTGGTTTGTTTAACTTTTGTGTTTCTTCCTTGGTCAGTCTTGGGAGGTTGTATTTTTCTAGGAAGTTGTCCATTTCTTCTAGGTTTTCCAGCTTGTTGGCATATAGGTTTTCATAGTAGTCTTTAATAATTCTTTGTATTTCTGTGGAGTCTGTCGTGATTTTTCCATTCTCATTTCTGATTATGTTGATTTGTGTTGACTCTCTTTTTCTCTTAATAAGTTGGGCTAGAGGCTTATCTATTTTGTTTATTTTCTCAAAGAACCAGCTCTTGGTTTCGTTGATTTTTGCTATTGTTTTATTCTTCTCAATTTTGTTTATTTCTTCTCTGATCTTTATTATGTCCCTCCTTCTGCTGACTTTAGGCCTCATTTGTTCTTCTTTTCCCAGTTTTAATAATTGTGATGTTAGACTATGCATTTGGGATTGTTCTTCCTTCTTCAAGTGTGCCTGGATTGCTATATACTTTCCTCTTAAGATTGCTTTCGCTGCATCCCACAGAAGTTGGGGCTTAGTGTTGTTGTTGTCATTTGTTTCTATATATTCCTTGATCTCTATTTTGATTTGTTCATTGATCCATTGATTATTTAGTTGCATGTTGTTAAGCCTCCATGTTTTTGTGAGCCTTTTTATTTTCTTTGTAGAATTTATTTCTACTTTCATACCTTTGTGGTCTGAAAAATTGGTTGGTAGAATTTCAATATTTTGGAATTTACTGAGGCTCTTTTTGTGAGCTAGTATGTGGTCTATTCTGGAGAATGTTCCATGTGCACTTGAGAAGAATGTATATCCTGTTGCTTTTGGATGTAGAGTTCTATAGATGTCTATTAGGTCCATCTGTTCTAGTGTGTTGTTCAGTGCCTGTGTGTCTTTACTTATTTTCTGCCTGGTGGATCTATCCTTTGGGGTGAGTGGTGTGTTGAAGTCTCCTACAATGAATGCATTGCAGTCTATTTCCCTCTTTAGTTCTGTTAGTATTTGCTTCACATATGCTGGTGCTCCTGTATTGGGTGCATATATATTTAGAATGGTTATATCCTCTTGTTGAACTGAGCCCTTTATCATTATGTAGTATCCTTCTTTATCTCTTGTTACTTTCTTTGTTTTGACGTCTATTTTGTCTGATATTAGTACTGCAACCCCTGCTTTCTTCTCACTGTTGTTTGCCTGAAATATGTTTTTCCATCCCTTGACTTTTAGTCTATGCTTATCTTTGGGTTTAAGGTGAGTTTCTTGTAAGCAGCATATAGATGGGTCTTGCTTTTTTATCCATTCTATTACTCTATGTCTTTTGATTGGTGCATTAAGTCCATTTACATTTAGGGTGACTATTGAGAGATATGTACTTATTGCCATTGCAGGCTTTAGATTCGTGGTTACCAAAGGTTCAAGGTTAGCTTCTTTAGTATCTTACTGCCTAACTTAGCTCGCTTATTGAGCTGTTATATACACTGTCTGGAGATTCTTTTCTTCTCTCCCTTCTTATTCCTCCTCCTCCATTCTTCATATGTTGTGTGTTTTGTTCTGTGCTCTTTTTATGGGTGCTTCCATCTAGAGCAGTCCCTGTAGGATGCCCTATAGAGGTGGTTTGTGGGAAGCAAATTCCCTCAGCTTTTGCTTGTCTGGGAATTGTTTAATCCCACCATCATATTTAAATGATAGTCGTGCTGGATACAGTATCCTTGGTTCAAGGCCCTTCTGTTTCATTGCATTAAGTATATCATGCCATTCTCTTCTGGCCTGTAGGGTTTCTGTTGAGAAGTCTGATGTTAGCCTGATTGGTTTTCCTTTATAGGTGACCTTTTTCTCTCTAGCTGCCTTTAAAACTCTTTCCTTGTCCTTGATCCTTGCTATTTTAATTACTATGTGTCTTGGTGTTGTCCTCCTTGGATCCTTTCTGTTGGGGGTTCTGTGTAATTCCATGGTCTGTTCAATTATTTCCTCCCCCAGTTTGGGGAAGTTTTCAGCAATTATTTCTTCAAAGACACTTTCTATCCCTTTTCCTCTTTCTTCCTCTTCTGGTATCCCTATAATACGAATGTTATTCCTTTTGTATTGGTCACATATTTCTCTTAGTGTTGTTTCATTCCTGGAGATCCTTTTATCTCTCTCTATGTCAGCTTCTATATGTTCCTGTTCTCTGGCTTCTATTCCTTCAATGGCCTCTTGCATCTTATCCATTCTGCTTATAAATCCTTCCAGGGATTGTTTCACTTCTGTGATCTCTTTCTTGACATCTGTGATCTCCTTCTGGACTTCATCCCACTGCTCTTGCATTTTTCTCTGCATCTCATCCCACTGCTCTTGCATTTTTCTCTGCATCTCATCCCATTGCTCTTGCATTTTTCTCTGCATCTCTGTCAGCATGTTCATGATTTTTATTTGAATTCTTTTTCAGGAGGACTAGTTAGGTCTGTCTCCTTCTCAGGTGTTGTCTCTGTGTTCTTTGTCTGCCTGTAGTTTTGCCTTTTCATGGTGATAGAGATAGTTTGCAGAGCTGGTACAAGTGACCGCTGGAAAAGCTTCCCTTCTTGTTGGTTTGTAGCCTTTTCCTGGGAGAATAGCGACCTCTAGTTGCTTGTGCTGGGCAGCTGTGCCCAGACAGGGCTTCTGCTTCCTGCCCAGTTGCTTTGGGGTTTATCTCCGCTGTTGCTGTGGGCTTGGCCTGGCTGGGGCTGTTCCTCCAAAATGGTGGAGCCCCGTTGGAGGGGGAGCGGCCAGGAGGCTATTTATCTCCGTACGGGGCCTCTGTGCTCCCTGCTGCCCAGGGGATTAGAGTGCCCAGAGATCCCCAGATTCCCTGCCTCTGGTCTAAGTGACCTGTCCTGCCCCTTTAAGACTTCCAAAAAGCACTCTCCAAACCAAAACAACAACAGAAACAATGAGAGAGGGAACAGAAAGAAAGAAAAAGAAAAAAAAAAAGGAAAAAAGAAGCGATTTTTTTTTTCTTTTTTTTGTCCTCAGGTGCCGGGCCCACGCACCCGCTCACTGGTCCTGCTGCCCTGTCTCCCTAGCACCAGGGTCCCTGTACTTTCAAGGCTTCCAAAAAGCACCCACCCACCGGTCCTGCAGGGAAGGAACGCTCAATATTCTTTGTCCTCAGGCACTGGTCCCAGGCACCCGCTCACCAGTCCCGCCGCCCTGCCTCCCTAGCACCGGGGTCCCTGTCCCTTTTAGGCTTCCAAAAAGCACTCGCAGAAAAGAGAAAAAAAAAAAAGGGGAAAAACGCGCGATTTCCTCTGTCCTCAAGTGCCGGTCTCGGGCACCCGGCCACCGGTCCCGCAGGGAAAAACGTGGGATATTCTTTGTCCTCAGGCGCCGGTCCCAGGCACCCACTCACCAGTCCCGCCACCCTGCCTCCCTAGCACTGGGGTCCCTGTCCCTTTAAGGCTTCCAAAAAGCGCTCGCCAAAAAGGGAAAAAAAAAAAGGGGAAAAACGCGCGATTTTCTCTGTCCTCAGGCACCAATCTCAGGCCCCCGCCCGCCAGTCCCGCAGGGAGAAACGCGGGATATTCTTTGTACTCAGGCGCCGGTCCCAGGCACCTGCTCACCGGTCCCGCCACCCTGCCTCCCTAGCAATGGGGGCCCATCCCTTTAAGGCTTCCAAAAAGCGCTCGCCAAAAAAAAAAACCGCTCCGGTTTCTTTCCACCTGCCGGAAGCCAGGGGGAGGGGCGCTCGGGTCCCGCCGGGCGGGGGCTTGTATCTTACCCCCTTCGCAAGGCGCTGGGTTCTTGCAGGTGTGGATGTGGTCTGGATGTTGTCCTGTGTTCTGTGGTCTCTATTTTAGGAAGATTTTTCTTTATTATATTTTCATAGCTCTATGTGTTTTTGGGAGGAGATTTCCACTGCTCTACTCACGCCGCCATCCTGGCTCCGCCCCCTGGTGTCCTAATTTTACAGGAACGCTTTTTTCTAAGTTATCAAAGAGCTACCATTATTTTGAAAGCAATTAAAATAAGACAAAAATGGTTTTATAAGCCTTTCATTTAATCTATTTCTGACCCTCCTCATTCCTGGTGAGACTCAGTTTTCTACCATATATCATATTCTTCTACTCTGAAGAACTTCCTTTGGCTTTTCTTGTAAGGTAGGTCTACAGCTTGTAGGTAGGCCCCTATATTTTTGTTTGTCTGATAAAGTCTTTATTGTTTCTGTCCTTTAAAAGGACATTTTTTCTGGATGTAGAATTCTGGATTGATATTTTTTCCCCTTTCAGCACAGTGAAAATATTCTATTTCACAGTTTCTCACTAAGAAGTTTGCTGTAATTCTTATCCTTGTTCTTCTGTGGCTTTTCTCTTCTGTGTTTTCTTCCTCTCGCTTCCTTCAAGATTTTATCTTTGTCTTTGGCATGCCCTGATATTTTTATTTTGTTTTGTTGTTTTATTTGCTTTGTTTCACTTTTGTGTTTTAATTCTTTCTGTTCTCTCAACTTCTTGGATATGTAGTTTGGTGTTGTCACTAATTTAGGAAAGTCTCAGCCATTTTCTTGAATATATTTTCTGTCCATGTTCTCTTTTTCCTCCTCCTGGTATTCTAAATCATGCACATATTAGATTATTTGGTATTGTCCCACAACTCTTGAATACCTTGTTCTATTTTTTCCCCACACTCTTTTCTATTTTGTTTCAGTTTGGGTAAATTTTAGTGACCCATATTCAGCTTCATTGATGTTCCTTGACTATGTCAACTGTACTGATGAGCTTTTCAAAGATAATTTTTTTTTGTCAAAGGTATTCTTCTTATCTTTTACTGAGTTTTTTATTTCTAGCATTTTCACTTGGTTCTCTTACTGATTTTATCACTCTACTGAAATTACCCAATTTCGCATTTATCTACTTTTCCCATTAGATCCTTCAAAATATTAATCCTAATAATTTTAAAGTCCTGGTTAAATTCAGCATATATCTGAGTCTGGTTCTGATGATTGCTTTGTCTTTCCAGATTATTTTTTTTCTTGCCTTTTTGTATAATTTGTGTAATTATTTTGTTCAAAGGTGAACATATGGTATAGGGATATTAAGTAAACATTTTTCTATGCACAGAGGTATGCAAGTCTTTCCTTCTGCTAGACCTTTAATGTAAGAGTTTGTGTTAATCTAGTCAGGTGTTGGATTAGGAGCTTGTTGTCCTTGTTACCCTTGGAGCACCAAAGGCTTCAAATTCCTCTAGTGACACTTTGTTTTTACCTTCCTTCGTGGTTTAGGGTCTTCATTTGGGCTAGCCCCCAGAGAGAATCCATCTTGTAGCTCTCCCAGCTGTATTCCACAGCAACTCTTGTAAGCATGGTGGCAAGAGATGGGGACGGTTTAGGGGACTGACTTTTTATGTTCTCATGAAGCCTCAGTCTTAGACTCTGGACACCTGGGCCTCAAGTGTTTCTGTCCTTTCTCCAGCTGTAGTGCTGCACCTAGCAAATATTCTTGCCCTTCCCCCAGGGAGCTCTTTTTTTCCCACAGTACCAATCCCCCTCCCTCTGCAGATTAAGGCTGTGTTGGATAGAGGTGATAAAGGAGAGGTACCAGGGTGATGTTTGGGCAGTGGGCAGTGGCTGCCGTCCTTCCCCAGCTAGCACTAATAGGACATTTTCTTAGGATTCTCTCTGATCTTCCCTCTGAGTACCTGGTGTTCCCAGAGGAAAAACCTGCAAGAATGTGTGACCGCTCCTGTGTCTGTTGCCCCCTGGGACCTCACACTTTCATGCTAGTCCACTCTTGGCCTTTAACAACTCTTTAAACATTTCTAGTTTAGTCTTCTCACTAGCTTTTATGGGATTTGGCAGCATCTGTCTCAGGTAAGCAAATACTTGAATCCTGTTTCTCCCTGCAGGCCTTTGTCTTTCTCTTGATTTTAAGGTAATTGGTTGCCTGTAATATTAGTTCTCTGATAGGTTTGAGTAAAGTTGTTGATTTTGATTTGGTGTTTCTAGCTTTGTTCTTATTGTAAGGGTGGGAACAATGCTTTTTCCAGCTCTTTAATCTCTGAACTTTACCCACAACCATCATTTTTATTTAAAATTTTTAATTTCATCAGCATTAACTTGATTTTGAAAGTTGTGGAAGATTTTCTGCAACAGCCCTAAAATATCTGCCTAAGTATATTTGGAAACTAGAACTAGGAATCACTGTGAAGAGGGTATAAAAATATAATAGAATATTTTAGTCACTAATTTATATATTATTTTCTTTTCTGTATTTTTTTCTTACTGGAACTTGCTGCTAATTTATGTCTCAGTGTTGCAAGGTAGGTATGTCATAGAAAAGAAAGAAATAACTTTCAAGAATTTCTGTATTTTGTTTCCAAAAGCCTGAGCCCATAGTAGAACTTAGAAGGTTTGCAAAGAAAGAAAAGCGTAAGAGTTTATAAGAAGAAACAAAGAGTATGACAGAAACAAAAACAACCTTTCTCAGACTAGAAAAAATGTTCCTGCACAGGACTGGAAATCAGGGAAACTATAGAGCAGGAAGGAGGTGCAGGAGCCCTCAGAGGAAGAGCTATAAGCACTAGCTAGGAAGACAGGACCCCTACGCCACTTTACAAAAGATTCCTGTATTTTTTCGTGTAACCTGGAAGCATAAAACCACTAGTTTTGAAAAGACCTTAGGACCAAAGACAGTGGAAGTCTCAGGAGGAACCAGTGGAACAGATGACAGATACCAGAGTTCACCTTCACAGATACCTTCATACCGCAGAGTATGCTGGACAACTGACATGACCTTGAGGGAGGTAGGGAGGCCCCAAGAATGACAGATGATATTTTCTCATGAGCCTGGAGAGATTGGGTCTCTAAGTCAAATATAGTAGATTTCTAGAAAGTAGACATTTAATATTGCTTGCACACCTTAATTTGTGGACTGAGAAACATATCTGCAGCTAATGACTACTAGGTCCTGGGGACCTAGGTCTGTTTTGTTGAAAATATTTTGGTTCTCATAACTCAAGATTTTTTCCACTCGAGTGCATCTGAAGGGTTCAGTAAGCCCTCAGTTGTAATGATTCCTCCTGGGGTGGGGTGGGGTGGGGAGGGGAGGTAGAGGCAGCAGGGGAAAGGCACTTAGAGTAAATCTGCCAGGTGATTCTGGAATTCTGGAAACCATTCCTCCCCCACACTAGCTCCCTTGCTCACCCCTTCCTTTATAATCCCTGTTCTCCTTTCCTGGTCTGTGTTCTCACTTTTGAATTAAGACACTGAAACAAAGGCACAGTTTGACTCTTTTAAGCAGAAGATACGTTCTTACAAAGGTGCATGTAAAAGCAAACATATTTCTGTGAAAACATAGTGACATATACATAAGTTGACATGGTTGCTATAATTTGCATTACAAACAACTAAACAGTAGTGTGTTTGTGAATCTTTACTGAGGAGAGAGAAAGTCCTGGATCTCCTCCTTAGGAAGTGGTTGACTTGGGAAACTGTCCTTCTGACCCAGCCTCCCACTGAGGTTGCAAGAAGGATCATGTGAAACACACATAAGCATCTGAATGAAAATGTCCCCAAATTGAACAGTTGAAAGAATTACCATTCAGTTCCACTGACTGAGGCCCTGGTGCTGGCCTACTAATGAGAGGTCTCTGACATTTTTACAATGGCAGAGATGTGTGTTTTTGCTAGTGTTTCTGCCAGTGAGACACAATTGGCTGGGAATAAGTACTGGGGAGATAACACACTTTGTATTACATTTTCCAGAGCTTCTGTCCAAGACCACTGTGGAGGAACACAGTTAAAAACCTATTTGAGGGACCTGTTTTCTTATTTTGGAAAGCGTTTCGCCACCACAAAAGGCCACAGCAACCTTGTATCTTAGAGCTGCTGGACACATCGTGCCTATTTCTCTTATCCAATAAAATCATATTACAGCACTTCTCCCTCCTGGAGGGAAAAGAAGGCCTGTAACCAGGAATCTCTTGGAAATTGAAGCAAAAAGTGAGAACCAAGGGAAGCAGAGACTGCTAAAAATCTAGGTTAAAGTGTCCAAAGAGCATGCAGAGAGAGGAAGATTATCCCTCGTGATTTATCAGTAGAGTACAGAAAACACTGACATTCCATCAGTGGGTGTCACAACTGAGGGGCGAGCTGCAGCTGAGAGTGGCTGCCTGCATTGCTGCTGCGTGGACCTGCTAATGGAAGAGATTACTGGGCACAGAAAATGTTCAATCCAGAGGTGGGATGAAATGGTTTTTAGAGTTTGCTCCTAGTACAGCACACTGGTGAGGAGCTCAAGTGCTGGAGTTTAAACTGAACTTGAATCCCAATTTTTAAAATATTCAAAAATCCCAGATATTTTTTAATTAAAGAGGGGAGAAGATAACATCTATCTCAAAGGGCTGTTGTGAGGATTCAATTAGGTAATGAATGTAGTGCAGAACCTGTGGAGTTACACAATAACTATTAGATATTGTTAGCCATATTCTTCCCCTTTAAAATATTTAAGCTACAGTCTACTACTTTGTACCATTACTCAAACATCACTTCCTTTTAGAAAAGGAATGTCTCTTGACATTCCTCCCCAGGAACAATAGAGATTTGTGTTTTATTATTTCACTCACTGAGAAGAGAGAATGTCACATTCTTTTTAGGGGGCTGGGGAGTTATTGAGGTCAAAGAATGAGGTTCTTTACAGAGGAGTCCCAACACATTATGGGGACACTGAATTGCCAAATAGTATCAGATTTCTGATAGAATTTATGATCCAGTGTTTGGCTTTCTTGGGCTGAAGGGACTAAGACCCATTTGGTGGTAAAGCATTATTGTAAGAACAGACAGGAAAGCAAAAAATGGCAGGGAACCATTGCAAAAGCCACAGAGTCATGATTCCTGGAGAAATGCAGGGGCGTTTGTGGGTGTACAGGATCTCAGGTCCCAGTAGCCCCTCTGACCCTGGTCACCTCACTGCTCTCTGAGATCAAGTCCTCACTGCACCTGACACTACTATCTTCACTGAGCATCTGTCCAGATTCTCTGTCAACTTCTACATCTTCTGCTCTTCTCTGTCTCCTTGAGATTCTGTGCAGAATTCAGAGACAATTGGCCTGGGATATTTTGTTACCTCCAGTGTATAGGGCTCTGTTAAATAGCTGAGTTCTCACTCACAGGAAGCCCTGAAATCCCAAAAGAACACAAAGAATGGGACACAATTTTTCTATGAAATGATGACTTATGGCTTTTATCCTTGGCTTTACTTTGCAAATTAGCAAGAGAATCTTGAATTTACTGGCTGCCTCCCCCAGGTAAGTAGATTAGGCACTTGGATCTGAGACTCCTGTCTCTTAGGTGCAGATGAAAGATTTGCAATAAAACAGATGAATTTTCTGTTCTTAATAATTTCCACACTGATTCACATGTTTAATTTAAAATCCACAGTTCCAGTTTAATAACTTTTTACTTGCAGGATAAACTTCAGGTTAGTGGCTGTTAGTTTATTTGTTCAAGTAGAAATGCAACAATTTATGGCAAATGCATTGAATAACATGAGGATCCCCTGCCAAGAAGAGATGGAGGACTGGCTCAGTGAGAGGTACTCTGAAGAGCCCCTCACCTGGACATTCCAGCTGAAGATTAGGAATGGAACCTAAATGACCATCATTTATTATGTCACCTTTACTGAATTAACATATAAAATGTCATCTCAACTTTATAGAAAATTCATGTGAAGGCTGATGTGACTTTCAAATAAATTTCTTTCTTGGTAGTTCTATGGGTTGTAGAATTCTTAGATGGCATAATGACCAATACCTTGAATTAAAAAAAAAATCAGCAAAGAGGCATTCTGCTATTTTAGTAACAACTTCAAGTTTATGAGGTGTGACAACAAAAATCCCTAGATTTTTAAAAAAATTTTACTCCAGACTACCAATGAAGTATGTAATTGTGGAACACATATGGAAATCTGGTTCTCCTTTTACTTTCAGTGCCCCTAGTTCAGACACAACGGGTATTTTTAGTTCCTGTTTTTTTCTTTTTATCAAGCTTGATCAGTGAACGAGAAAGTCTTATCAATCATCTATTTGTTGGAAAGCATGGAGCTTTGAACCACATAGTTTGATTCAAAATTAGAAATGCCCCCACTTGGGAGGTCCATGTCAAGACTTTCAGGAGGCAGTTGTCACTAGATCTTAGGTCTGACATAATCTTTGATAAAAGCAGCTAAGTAGTGATCCTTGAGATGGTATGGGTAGGGAAAGCAATAAAAATGGTATTTCTATTTTTTAACAAGTAAATTCCAATTCATATTTGCTAGAAAACTATATAGCTATTTCTTAAAATATTCCTCCTAAAATATTTGCAAAACAAAATTGTTTTAAAAGTAAAACACTTGTTCTCATTGATGCATTCTGAATGTGCATCCACATGAGATATGATAGGGGATAAACTATTTTATCACTATTAATAATGCTCATTAACATTTATTGAGGGCTTACTACCTGCCAGGCCTTGTAAGATATTTGTGCAATTCTTTTATTCTCCAAGTAAGAGATGTTGTTCCAATTTCCCAGATAAGGAATCTGGGGGAAACAAAGAGTGTAAGTAACAAGCCCACGCCTTTTGGTTGAGGTGGAGGAAGGATGAATTCATGCAATGACCCTGAGCCACCCCCTTCCCCACACAACTGCACTGCTCCCAACACATGCCCAGGTTCACTGGGAAGAGGCGCTATGTTTCATAGTCTCTCCAACACTGAGATTGCATCATAGATCTTGAGGTGCCATCCTCACCCTTGATATCATTGTAGGAATTTATCTAGGATGGCCCAACTATTTCTCTTGGCTTAGACTCACTTGTGGTGGATGGTTGGGAAATGATAATTGCATGAAATAGATTCACTCATTGTAAGGGAATGAGTTAACATACTCTCCCTAGGGGTATTTACAGAATAGGTAGTTGAGTATTAATTGAATTGAATTGAATGCAGATATACAGTTTCCCAAGTGCTATAGTTGTGGAAATAAGACAAATGAAGATTTTAAATATGTTTTATTAAGCTGACTGAAGAGTAAGGCTTCATTGTGGCCACAGTCAGATCCCCTCATGATTTCCCCCAGATCTGAAACTTGGTACGTATCACCCAAGGCAAGTTTGACTCTGCAGAACATACATACACAGCAAAACAGCTGCCTCAGTTGCATCTACTGTGTTCCTCCATTGGGACAAAGAGAGAGCTAAACCCTTATACCTGGCCCTAGCAGCGGGTGGCCTCTCACCTTCCTGTGACTGCCACCCACAAGGCAAGAGGTGAGCAAAACATGCCCTTCCTTAAAAAAGGAGATCCACAAAGAAAGGAAGAAAGCACTGCGTTTCTCATTCTCAGTCCTTCCAGCTTCACCAAGCAGATACAGTACTCCTTGACCCTCAAGAGAAAGTAAATAGGGTGCTAGAGGGACTGCAGCTATTTCCCAATGCTTTCAAAAGTGCTAGAGCTCCTATCTTAAGGTTCCAGGCCAGAGCCCTACGAGGTAGAGGGAAGATTCCCTCAAACATCAGAAATTGTGTCCAATACTCTGAGTGTGCTGACTGCTGCTTTGGCCATGAGTTCTTACTCCTGTAAAACAGGAACACAGATCTACTGCACATAAAGCAAGGGTTCTTGAAGGGTTTATTGTTCTTTGGGATTATTTAACATTTGGCTATACCTTGTGAAATAGAAGATATGAGTCCAACTGGCAGCAGTCAGGCAGCTGAGAAAGCACTGGCTGTGGCACCCTGAGAATGCTGCTGTCAGGAGGGGTAGCTGCTATTTTCCATGTCCAAGGGAAAGCAGTGGCCTATTTGAAATAAGGAAGCATCAGCTCGAAGGAGCCTTTAACTAATATTGCATTGCTTCCAGCCCTTTAGGAATTCAGTAATGGAGCAACCCAACCAAGTACAATTAGTTGAAGATCAGTTTGACTTGATTTTTCACATGACAAGGATGAAAAAATTCAATGTATAAGAACTTAAAACCATTTCTCTTCCCACATTTTAAGGACAATTGTTATCTCAGTTGTTCAGTTCCTATGTGTTTGGTGTTCTGGTCAGGGAAATGGGTAGAAAGAAGAATTGAGGGAAATTGAACAGAGGTAATTTGATCTACACAGGAAAATGCATAGAGCCATCTAAGAAAGCAAAGAAAACATCCAGAATCCGAGAAAGGAGGGACTGATAGAAGAAGCAGCGTAGGCTGGGGGTTCTGGAAGAGAGGAAGAATTTGAGTAGCTGCCATGAGCTGTGGGATTTGGGGGAGAGAGGAATGGAAAAGATTTGTGGCAAGTTTGCAGTAGGCACTTCTGAGTAACTCTCTCTTACCCACATCAAGGAAAGCTTTAATAAAAATCATCATCTTCAAGATTTGGGAATAGCATTTATTTTTCTCTTGGATTATTTCTCTCTAGTATAGATAGGCTTTAAAGAAGGAAGAGAAGCAGAGAAGCCTAGATTTATTTGGATCTTTCTAGAGTGAGTCAGTCCTTTGGTTACTAGCTCCAACATTGTCCACAAAGTATACAGTAGTGATTGTAAACAACTGTGCCCAGAGTACACAACAGGATGTGACAATGGCTCAAGCACAGAATGGTGACAGGGATATGTTAGAAGGCCCTTGGCAGACGCCCCAGATCTGAGGTACAGTCCTGGTCACTCTACCAACTCGCTTTCTGTTACCTATCAATGGGCTTCATTGCCTGAGACTTGTGAATGGTCTTAAGCATGTTGTCTATGGGCCTTCCATTCTGAAGAATAAATGCTGGAGAATAGCCTGCTGGTGAGGTAAGGTTCCTGCTGGTAAGGTAAGGTTGCAGCTGCTGAGTACGGGGTATTAGAAAGTAACTGTGCTGGGACTCAGAAGAAGTAAAGCTGGGCTTGCAAACTGATGCCATTACTGGACGATTCTTCACTTGCTTGGCCTCAATTTCCTCCCCTGAAAAATAAAAGTCTTGGGAAGATGACATCAGTGATCCCTTTCAGCTCTAACATTCCATGATAACTTTCCAGGTGCTCATTTCTTACTGCAGTTATTGGTACTAATTTGTCCTGCCCCAGAGGCCTGGCCAGCTCCCCTTCCCCATCCAAATGTTCATTCTACTCGTATTGTGCCCCTCCTAATCAGACCTAACTGGGAGTGAACAAGGACAGCAGAACCAAATGTACAGCATAAATGTTGCATGCTCCTGGATCGTAAGTTATAAGCTGGCTGGGAGAGAAGGAAGGTATCTTCTAAGTGACCCAGGCACTTTGGGAACCACAGCCCCTATATGCACACACACACAGACTGAGACAGTAGAGCCTTTCTCTAGAGCTCAGACAACTTGCATAACAGGAAGAAGCAACTAAATTTTTCTACAGACATCTCTCAGAGCCACTGAAACAGCAACTCTGAGTGGATGTGCATGCATGAGTGTGCATGCACAAACAAGCCTGTAAACTGCAAACTGCCACATAGCCCTCAGCCTCCTCCTGGGACACTCAAGCTCCCAGAGGCAGAAAATCTGAACAGAACATGGTGCTATCAAAGAAGCCTGGCAGGAGCGCAAGATGAAGCCATGAACACAGTCATGCCCTTGGTTCCTTGGGGTATTCTCAGAGGCTGCCCTCTGGTTGGCCTTGACTATATATAGCCCTGCTTACTGCAGTGCAAATGAGATCTTTCTGAATGAAATACCAGAAATCCTTCCAAATTTGGTGTAAGCATCAGCTGACTGGCATTTGAAAGTCCTAGAAAATGAGTAGGGGAAAAAGAGCAAGTGTTTTTTGTTCATTGTGAAAGGCAAATGCTGATTTGGAAGATTTTGAGGTAAAGAACATGGGCCAAATTCAGTATAGCCAATTTTTAATTACCAGCACAATTAGCAGCCTGGCTTAACAACAAGCCTATCTTGTCAAGCTCTGTTTAAGTACTAGAGAACTGCAGCATTAACACCAAATTCACAAGCAGCACGGTGATCAGATCCCACTCAAAATCAGTCCTGGGTTGGTAGCATTCCCATCACTAGCAAATCTCTGACACCTTCCTCTTGGCCCTGGCTAAACTGGCATAAGGGCAGGGATCATGTATGTCTCTATAAGGCCATCTGCCCTGTGGTTGATCAATCCATATTAAGTGAAATATATTAAGTCAATATGATATATATTACCATTAACATCTTGGGATAAAAAAAAAACAATCTCTCTGTCCTCTTATTATAATCCCTAGTCATGACCTTCATTTCAAATAATTGTGAACTATGTAATTGTCTTGCCAATGGGTTTCAGCCCCAGACAAGTTCACTGTGGATTCAGTGTGACCAAAGAAATGACAGTAGGATATTCTTGAGGTGAAAGGGTTATAACCAACTTTATTTCCATGGTAGCAGGTCAATCACTAAAAATCTCATTCACTCAGAGCAAGTCTGCATGCAGCATGTCAGTCTCTGCCTCTGAGCCTCTCTGGGCCTCTGTCCTCAGTGCTGCCACCACTCCAGCCTCTGTTCTGCTCTCCTGCAGCCTTGCAGCCATGCCACCATGTTGCCCAGAGCACTGGGAAGAGCTCTTTATATAGAATCAGTAGTAACATATTGCTCACATGTGTGTAGTAAGCTAGTCAACCAGGGCCAGGTGAGAATCCTGGCCACAGGAACTTTCATTTTATACACAATAATATAAAGGCATAAAACCCCTAAAGTTACTCAGTGGCATGTCCTTTGGGACAGGATTTCTGTGGGAGACCCAGTTTCCAGCAGTGTCCATTGGGCCTTGGAATGCTTTGACATGAGTCCTCTCAGAAAACTTGTGTTTAGTTTAAACTGTTAGTCAGATCAGGCCTAAAAGATTCAGATCAAGAATGCTTCTCTAGGGTATGTGAGGTTTCTGAGAAACAAGAAGGGCCCAGAAACAATAGCAGAGGAAGGGATACTTTGTAAGGAAGGGTGTATGGCCAACTTCTGGACCAATTAAGCAGAAAACATAGACTTTGATCAGTTCCTGCTCAGCTGTCACCAAGCCTGCAGCCCTTTCATTCCTCAATCAGACAGGTGTTGGCTGATTCTGCTCCAGAGCTAACCTTAGGACAGTCATGGCAGAAGGAATCTCAGACTCCTTAAGAAAGACCTCAGCAGCTCCCTAACCAAGCTACGATTCTGATTTCAACTATGTTACCATAGTACAGGCAGTGTACTGAGTGTTGTTAATTGCAGAGTCACTAAGAAGATCTTACCCTCAAATACTGCCTGACTTGATGCCTACTTCCACCATTACAAATCCATTTGCAAGAGACAGACATTGCTTTTCTTTGAGAGTCATCTGCAAATACTATATGAAGCAATGTCATTCATTTCCTTACCCTTCTGCTACTGATACCTACAAATAAATGTACAAACCACATTTCCTAGGTTACAGTAAGGTTAAGCCAAGGGGTGACCCTATTAGGAAGTCAGAGGTAAGAGGAAGGGGAGGACCTGAGGTCTTTCCACCTCTCTCTCTGCCTCAGGTGGCATCTCTCACAGTACCCATATTTACTCTGTGGTTCCAGCTCCCACCAAGCAGCTCAGCCCTGGCTCCAGTGTCCTCCAGTGGCCCAGGCTCTCCTCTCTTGGTACCTCCAGCTCTGGCTGTTACTGATCTCTGCCTCACCATCTCCTGTTGCCTCTTCAGCTCTTCCAAATTATTTGCAACTTGTTCTCCTATGATTTCCTTCTGTGAGCTACCTGGCTTTGGCTCTGTTTTCTTGTCTTGACTTATTCAGAGGGTTGGCAGCATATAAACATATTATAAGTAAGCTTAATGATTTTGTTTTCCCTGCAAAACCTATAGCAGCAAGGAAGTTCTGGGGAGTCCAAGAAAGAACTCAAAGGGGAGAAAAGGTAATTTTTGCCAGGTCCTGCCTACCCTACAAAAGGCCCCCCTGACTCTAGCATTGTTTAGGAAACTCATAGCTCAGCAGCCTCCTTCCACCATCCTCACTTGTTATCTTCAGGCTTCACACCATGGAATCTCTGTCCCACTGAAATCTGTTTCTTGGAACCCATGATTCGTGAGCTCCCAACTGTACCTTTTTGCAGAACCATCCTTCTACCCTAGAACAGCATTTCTCCTACTTACCTGTCTGTATGGCTTTTCCTCTTTTGCAAACCTCCTTAAAGCCTGAGGTTTGAGCATTCTGTTGCTGTTACATGTCCTTCCACAAGTTATAGATACAATCTGAACTCTCGTGCTCTTGTGCTTTTTGTTTGTTTCTGCCAAGGATCTTGTAGCTTTAATTACACAGGCTTTCCTGTATGGCCTATGTGGGTATGAAACCATATGTACTATTTCTTCCACTGCCTGCAACTGCACCTTGCTCAGCCTCTCCAGCCTCTGGTAATTATAACATTTAGTAATACTCTGGTGTGTTCAACACATTGATATGCAGCCTAAACAAATCCCCTTGGCTAGGAAGACAGGCTTATATCTGCTTGTCAGGGCAGCATGCTTTCCACGGGAGCAATGCTTGTCTGAAGGACTTCAGATCCATTCTCTCTTTGACAGACCATCTCTGCTAGAATGCAATCTCTAGGCATGAGGTTTGTTCACTCATTATTTTTATTTCTCACTGGGCCTTGTGTGTTTAAACGACATTTGCAATGCAGTTGTTTTTCTGCAGCTCAAACCTCCTGAACGGGATTCTTGCTGATGGCATCTGTGGCAGAGACTAGTTCATGCCTGAAGAGATAAATTATTTACGGTGAATGGTGCCCTAATGGATTGTGTGATCAATAATGCTTATAATAGTACAGCAGCAGACAAATCACAGATGAGCTAGAACGCATGTCTACATCACTGTGAGAAGTCGGGGTCCACCAGATAGCAAGAGGAAAAAAGGGTACTCATGGTGTCAACCTCAAAACCGTTCTGGGTGAGGAGGAAAGTGCAGCATTTTTTTTTAATTTAAAGGGACAAACCAACTTTTATTCACGGGGATTGCAGCACCCAAATGCCATCAGTATCATCCACTCACCAAAGATCAACATTAGTGCTCCAATATAGGGAAGAGCATCTCCATGTTTCTGAGTTTTCCCGAAGCTCTGCAAAGGAAAAGCTGAATTTTTCCCTGTGTATTGCTATATGGCCTGTCTGCAAATAATAAAGTCATTAGTATCTGTTGCTTAGTGTTAATTGCTTTGCAGTGGTACTTAACTCTATTTCCTAAGCAACATCCAATATCTCAACAGGCCTCTTTGTGCAGATATGATCCCAAATTTAAACTATCTCTGGACTGCTTTTTTTGCCTACTAGGAAGTTCCACTGGGATTTCCAACCAGAATTTTAGACTCAACATGTCCAAAACCATGATATGGCATTATCTCCACATTTCTCCCTCACCTTCTACCTGCTACCTCCATTGCTCATGGGCCCCATTCCCACAAAAATTCCTGTTTTTCCTCTTTATCTACTGTCATACATTCAATGACAACAACTTCTTGGGGTTCACTATACCAGGGCATCATACAGGGCACCTTCCCTGTCAAGGCCCAGCTCAAACACCGCTCCCTCCTTGAGGCCTCATCTCAAACACGAACCCTCATGGTACTTAGGTTTCTCCTATAGCACTCATCATATTCTAGCTGATGGTATGGATTTGTACATGCATCATCT
The DNA here is from genome assembly GCF_040802235.1 of Manis javanica. NCBI lineage: Eukaryota > Metazoa > Chordata > Mammalia > Pholidota > Manidae > Manis > Manis javanica. The sequence goes on from NC_133160.1 coordinate 52,094,504, forward strand.
CTCAAACTACACAGTGAGCCCCTTTAGGGTATGGATCATGTCTTAATCATCTGTGAATATCCCCAAGAGACTAGCACAACACTATGGTAAGCTTTCAATTAGAGTTTGTTAAATAAATGATTGAATGAACAGATCTATGAGCAGGCAATGGAGGGAGCACAGGCAATGTTTGTTTTCTTTGTTGCCTATACCCCTAAAGTGTGCAATAGAGAGGAGTGGAAAGGGATTAAGTCACATCAGAGGAATTTGAGGTGAAAGGTCTCCAAACTCTGTTTCACTAGACTGAGCTCCACTTCCCCTCTCCTGGATTTCAACAGATTTTTCACAAAGTTCCTGGTATGGTTCCGGAGCTCCAACCAAACTGAGGGATTCAGAAGACAATCCTATAGAAAAGAGAGAGGAACCTGGACTCTTCTGGGCTGCTTTGGCTGTGGAGAAGCTCTATCAGACTTTCCTAAGGCTCCAGAAGTTTCCAAAGGAAAGAAACAGATCAGGATTCCAACCACAGCCACTGAAATGTGCTAAGGGTCACAACAGTCAGTGGCCTCTCTAGCCACTCATGTGCTCCAGTAACTATGGAAGTTTAGTAGCAAGCGCACAGGGCCTGAGGTTTCACTTCCTCACATTCTTTCAAACTTTGTCTCATCTTTCTGAATTGATAGGATTGTCTTGGTAGACAATGCATAGTAGACAAAGGAAGACAAAATTACTTTTACATAAAATTTATACAAGGGCCTGGCCAGTAGGACATTTAATTAATAAATGGTAGTTTCTCCCACCCCCTTCAGTTGATGCAATCCAAGATGCATTCTTGGGTGTAACTCTCCAGGTCAAGTCTTTTTGCATAGTCTCTGAAGAAAGCTTTCCTTCAAGCTCTAGGAAAGAGGCAGAAGGAGCTTATAGACTGCTTTCCAAGCTGGGTTTCAGTACCAGAATCACAGTGAGGTCTAACATATGTGACAAAATCTCTCTTGTTACTAGGCACTGTAAGGCTCAATTGTTGCAGTGAGAAATTTAATTTTGTAGTCTTTCACTTAGGTGCAATTAAGTTTTTAAACATAAAACTGAGCTAATGTCATCTTTGAGCATTTCATTTACTTTTTTTTCTTATAAAGGAAACCATCCTTGAATATATTTGACTGTGATTGCACAGTCAAATAAGGACACATTTAAATATTCAACTGGATAACTGTGTCTACAATCTCCTTTCATTACTGGCTTCCAACACTCTCCCTGCAGAGGAGCAGCTACCTTGATAACTTCTCTTGATATTCACTGTGGTTTCTTGTGAATGATATAAGCATTGTTTAGCTGATTTATTTCCCTTTCTAATCCTAGCAAATCACCTGATTATCATTGATGACAATATCCACTCTGGAGATACTGTTTAGGATGACTTCAGGACTAGAAATAGTTTCTGGCTTATTTTTAGTGCATTTTACCTAAGGATTTTACATTTGAATGGGAAATAAAAACATTTGGATAGTCAACTAACTCTACATAGTCCTACACTGGTTCAGTGCCAATGCCAAAAATCAGATCCACAGCTTCTGATCATTTCTTTAAGTCCTCCAATCCTTTAGAGACAAGAATTTCAAAGCACTGCATTTCTTCAATACCTTTGGCAATAAGATTCTCCTTTCCTGTATAGTTTATCTCCTGGTTCATAGTAGTCTTCCACAATAAATCATTGATAAAAGCATCATTGAAAGAATGGAAGAAAATGAGATGTTGAAGACCCCCTTGACCTTCTGTGGTCAGGAGATGCAGAGATCTTGTTTCATAGTTTTCTAATCTGATCCAAACCTCTACTTGAGAAATCAAAAGCATGTTCTTTGTGCTTTTGGCAATTAGGCTTCTTTTTAGAAACATGAATCCTCAGAAAAAGAGTGATTATGTAATTCATGGCAGGTTGACAGTGTATGGGAAAATGCATAATATGTCAGAGTTCAACTTTGTAACTTCACAACTGAGACCCAGGCTCCCATTTGATTTTCTAACCTAGGCAGGATTGAGCAAAGGTCCTGAAAAAAGTGCTGAGGACCCCGACCTCACCCCAGCAGGCAGAGTGTTGGTAACAGAGTTCTGGGAGGCACTAAGCATGAGTGCCTCTGGATCCAATATCCAGCACAACTGCCGTCTCTGAGGACAGCTATGATTAAAAGCTTGACTGTCTCTGGTAAATAAAAGTGTTATGAGATTTTACATAGCAGTTAAGGGTTGGTTGGATTGAATATTTGTGAAGCTTGTGTGTATGGACTTGTCAGAGGGAAGATACTTTAGATTTCATATACTCCATGCACCCCACCCCCAATTCGGCAGAGATAAATTGAAGATGGATTATTTTTTTAGCTGGAAGGCCCTGGGAAGGAAAATTCAATACCTTACAATTTCAGAACTTACTAGAAGTATAAAGGAAAGAATAACAAAGTTCTTTCTACTGTACATTCCTTATCAGATATATTCATCCACCTCACCTACAGGTTAAAATCCCAGGTTAATTCCCATCATTCTCCATCCCCAATTCTACTCATGGGTGATGACTGCCTTTCTCCCTGGACCATAACCTGTATATCCTTGCTGCTTTTTTGCAAGCTTAGCTCATTGTATAAATGTCCCTTCTTCAGGCCCTGGTTTTTTGAGGCATGTGTAATATAAGAAGAAGGCTGCCTAACCTGACCGGCTCCTCAAACTTGATCCATTGATGAAAATATCACTTCCATTAAGGAGGTGCCATCCCTCTGTTCTGAGGTGGTGGCTCCTCCCAGAAGAAGGCTGCCTTGCCTATATACACAAGGTGTTTGAGGACAGGAAATAAAGAAAATTTCATCTGAAAACACCAAGTGAATCCATTTCCCATAAGTCATTAGACAGTGAAGAGCAAAAGCAGAATTCCCACTAGCGTTGTTCACATTTTCTGCCTTAGAACGATTCCCTTTCAGTCAACAAAGTAAATGTTTTACACAGCTTGGAATTGGCTTAAACAGCCTAAAAGAAACCAAAATACCTTCCATCAGAACCATCCTGGCATGGAGAGTCCTCTGTGCACCCACATGCTTAGTAGATCTTGGCTCCTTCCCTACCCCACCTACTCTGCATAGCTACCTGGTCTGAGCCTCTGCCAGCACCCAGTGAGGTGACTGGCATTCGTCGGTGCTGAGTACTCACGGGTTGTGCTTCCTGAGCTGCGGCCCGGTACTGAGGAGGCCCTGGAGGAGAAACCCATTCTGTCTGCTCTTGCCTGTGTTTCCTAGTCACACCTGTACAGCACCAGTGGGAATGCAGGCTCGAGCCTTGCCCCTCCATCCTCCCAAAGAGGGCAGACTGAGCTGAGGGGCAGGAGGAGGAAGGAGGGGAGGCCAGACCGAAGTGTCGTGTCTTTCTGATATAACAGCTCTCCTTACAGATGAAATAATGATTCTGGTTCTTTGCTAACAAAACTTTTGGCACTAGGAAGCTTATCTAGTCAGAGAACTTTGCTCACAGATATTGCAGAGAAACTGCAGTGTGCTCACCAAACCTGTTGCCTGTGCCTCCTAGACCCAGAGCTAGATGACATTTTCCATCCCTCTTCAGTTAGATGGAGCCTAAGTCATGTAAATGAGTTCTGGCCATAGAAAGAAAAGGCAGTGTGATGTGTCTTACTTCTAAGGCAGGCCCTTAAGACCTCCTACATGTTCTCTCACCCCCATCAGTGGGTTCAGCATTGCCCAGGGTAAACTTGGGAACCATGCATTAAAGGTAGAGGGTAGGTCACCAGATTACTGCAGGGAACAATGGAATGTGAAGTGAATGAAAAATAGCCTTCATTGTGTTAAGGCATGGAGATGCTGGGGGTTGTGATTGCAGTAGCTAGCCTTCCTTACCCTGACTAATACAACTATCTCCTTCCACACCAGTCCCAAAATTGTGGGGCTACTGCTCTAAATATTTTATATTAGAAAAAAAGTCTCCAAACTTACAGATCTTAAGCAAAGGAAAATGACATTACAATTCTAGGGGGCAGGGGAGGAAATGGGTGTTCAAATCCTTCAGTCTTAGAATTCTTTTGTATCTAGTATTGCTCGAAGTAAGTAAATACATGGTCAAGCTTTGATATTTCTAGTTTAATCACAGATTTGAGCTATAGTAATGTTTGCTCATATAGTCTGACCAGTATAGCTTTTAGCTTCTAAATTTAAGAAACTCCCACTGGTAGCTAGAGTCCAAATCCCTTAAAAGGGAAAAATAGGAAAAGGGAGAAAAAAAAAGTAAAAGTGTAGGGGCAGTTATGAACTCACTTTTTTCCTTACAAATTCATGTGACTCCTGAGTTGATATCTACCATTACATTTATGTGTGTAAGTTTCTTGCAGACAAGGCTTATCCTTTATAATATTTTACATCTCTCACAATGACTAACACAATATTTCACAGTTTAATGGATATTTTAAAATAAAGCCAATCTTTGTCCACTTTTTTCTTACATTCCTTGGATCATCTCTCTATTTAGTCATTTGCAATTTTGGCCTCAAGAAAACAATAATACAGCAGATATTCAAGAAAAAAAGGAGTAACTGATTAGCCATGGGGAAGAAAGGAGGCAGAAGAAAGCCCCAAGAATCCAGAGGTTGGTGAGTCCCTGAGGTCCATACTGTGCCCCCTTTTGGGAGTTCAGCCCAGAGTAGGATTGGGAAGGAAAGACAGATGCCCTCCCTCCTTGCCTCGCCATGGCTGGTCCTGCCTAGAGAAGGAAGGGACCTGTGTCTGGATTCCCAGCTAGAGCCAGGAAGCAAGATGACCCCACAAGATGATGCTGTTCCCAGGCCCTAGCCTGGGGTGGGGCACTGGTGGGGTCCATGTGGGTGGCAGAAAAATGGGGAAAAATTTTGGACAGCCTCTTGGAGGCATCTGAAGCTGGAATTGTGTACAAGAAACAGTTAATACCTATATGCCCATGAGGTCCTGGGAAGAGCTGAGAAGAGAGCTGGATGGAAAGGAGTCTCATGTTCTGGAGCAAGGGATGAGTCAACAGCCACCTGGTGAAGCAGGAGCTGAATGCCAGATGGCAAGGTGGACACCTCGGGGGAGGCCAGCATGGATGGCCAGCACTCCTGCGCACCAGATGTCTCCTCCCAATCCCTGGCACTCTGCAAGCCTCAACATTTAGATGCAACCCAGGGAGAGGAGGGAAGGGAGAAACCAAATTAATTGACACTAAATTTCTGCAACCCCAGAGGAATGGAGGCTTAAAAAGAGAAAAGGTAAAAAAAGAATTACACTTCAGACACACTTGAATATGTGGAAATAAACTAATACCTGTTACATGTGATCCAAGAAACGGGCTTCTATTAACCTTAAAGAAAAGGCAAAAGGATGCAACTAGTATTGTGAACTGAGGAACAGTGGAAACCCTACTCTCTCCCTCCCCTCTGTGCTGGCATGTGAATTTCTACTGTTACAACATTTTTCCCCTTCGATTTAAGATTTTCCTCTTAAAACACATGTTATTGTGGGATGTTAACCTTATTAGTCACGTATTCCTTAATATGAGTCAGTGTGTCCTATGATTTTCTGACAGTGGGGTGCAAGCACACAATGTTTCCTAGAAAAGAGATGGAGGTAGAAAAAGGGTGAGGAATGGAGAGAAAGGAGGGGCATGGAAGGGTAGGAGGAGATGAATAAAGAAGTGGGGGCAAAAGAATGGCCAGAAAAAAGAGGGGAGTGGTACCTCTGAATTTTGCCTCCTTGGTAATTTCAGATTAGGAGTATCCATGAGGATAGGGCTCACTGGATCTTATTAAAAAGAGCCCTGCCCCTCCTCAGGCTGGGCATCCCTCCCGCGGAGGCACAACACCTTGTGTAGTTCCTCTCCACTGGTGGTGTGGGCTAGAGCAGCAGACACTGACAGTGGTGCCCACCAGCAGTCACCAAACCTCACAGGCTCTGGGTATCACACGACCTTACAAACTAATGAATTCATTAAGCCCGACAGTACACCTGCAAGGCAGGTACTATTAAATCAAGTAAGCAGTGATAAACATTATTTCAGTATAGAGATGGTACCCCTAACAGGCAGAAAATATGATTTAGAAAAGTCCCAGGGCTTGTGAAATAATAGCTTTCTCTTGAGGAGTTAAATCAGCCTTTTATGCGATGAGGCTATAGCAGGGATGGAGCATATAAAGCAGATGTTTGCTGTGACATGAATCTGTGAAGTTAAGACAGGGGAGAAACAGGTAAATAAAAGCAAATGTAAGACCTAAATCCCACAGCAAGGCCAGTGACAGCAAGAGAGTCACTCAGCAGCAACAGAAAGACACTATTAAGAAGGAAGGAAACAATGCCCTCCTTTGTGTACATGGATAGTGAATTATTAGTTTTTTTCCTCATCATGACCTTGTGATATTGAGTAGCCTCCTTTCAGACAATCAGTGTTGACATCAGCTACATGCTCAGATCAATAGGATGTTGAGAAACTGTGTCCTCAGAGGCAAAGCAGGCAGAACTGCATACCTTGTCCACCCGCCATGTCACCTGCTTTGTGGAGAGATTAGGATGTGGAAATGGGTCAGCGTCCTTCAGTGGCTTTGGTGAAAGAGGCTTTTCCATCGTACTTCAGGGATGAACCAGTCTGCAGGTTATTTCCACTAACTCAGGCACATGACCATTCATTAAATCTGGGAATAAATCATGCATAGGCCCTGAGGAAACAATATTTGTTTTGCATGGTTCTAATTCAACACATCCAGCTAGAAAAGACAACCATTCCACCCTTACCTGTTCTGAGAAAATAAATTGTTGCTTTTTTTCAGCTTTTCTGCCTTAAGAGATTGTCCAGTTCTGGTCTGGGATTTCTGAACAGCATTTCTCAAAAAGAACATGCTCATTATACCTATTTTGGATGTAAACCTGGTGGATATCAAGGCCAGGGGGAGGTTGTGAAGAACCCCCCCAATGTGAGCCTGCCACCATTAGATACGATTCACACCTAGACAGGTGGAGCTCCCGTGCTGGAATTTGCATGATGTACCCAGAGCAGCGAGTCTGAAGTTTTCACTGTACAACAATCATCCAGGAGGGAATTTGTTAGAATACACATTCCTGGACCTGAATCCCAAAGATCCTGGTTAAACAGGTCTGTGGCAGAGATGGAGGAATCTGCATCTTTGTAAGATCCTCAAGTGATTTTCCTACAAGTCTTGTGACCACACTTTGAGGCAAGCCCCTAGCCAGCAGGCAGGGCAACACGGGGCACAGGACCATGTTTTCTCATCTGAGGTGTAACCTCTTTCTGTTGTCCTTGCTGATTCTCAGCTCTTGCTCTCAGGATCCTTCCTGCCTTAATTTATTCTGCTATTCCATTGCCAAACCCTATTTGGCCAGGCTGACCACTGACTCCTTCTGGAGAGCATGTGCCTGCATGTCTTCCACCCCAGCGTGGCTGTGTGTGGCAGATGTCACTTTCACATGGGATGGTGGTGTGCAGTAATAGCTAAAGCTTTATTGATTTTTTCATGGTCAAGGCCACCAGTGTTACTTTTTCCTGGTGTGTTACCCCTTGCCTGCCAATTAAAGGTAGCAGACATAAACTATAAACTCCCACCCAGTGTAAACCTAAAGAGGTGGGATCCCTGTTATTACATTGCAAGCATTTTCTTATTCAAGAAGGCAGGAAACAGCCTAAAATCTCCCAGTTATCTGCATTGAAGAAGAAAGCCATGGCACAGATAATCCAATTATTTTTCGCTTTTCAGTTAATTACATGGTTTCTTGAAGGCAGATATGCTTCCTAAACTGTGCCTTGTTTTCACTGGTGTGGGGCTCATATTTTCCAATCCGTATGCCAGCTGATTGCATGGTGAGGTGGGAGGCATGCAATGGCTGGAGGAAGATGGTATGGAATTTGATTTCAAATTTATTATGATAACTACATTTATGCACAGTATGGAAGCTCTCAAGTCACAGAGCCCAGACATTTGAACAACAAATAATTTTAAGAGCCACAACACAGGCTAGTAAGTCCTGCTAACTATGTCCAGATCAGTAGATAGGGAAGAAAATGTGATACCAGAGTTTATGTGGATGGCATCACTGGGTCTGTACATCTGCATGACAGTGCTATCCACATTTCAGGTCATGTGGTGTTGGGTGGGATGGCTTATGTGGTTCCTTCTAAGCTTGAAATTCTACTTAGAGCTGCAAACCCAGTGGTCAGATGTGGGTCTAGAGATGAGGGTGACCCTTATAGTTTCCACTACACTAAGAAACAGAAAAGAACCATTAAAGTTTTGTACTGTCAGAACTTGGATTCATTTCCTCCAAGTTTTTGAACAGGAGAATTCAGCCAGTTGATCAGCCAATTAACATACACCCAGATGAACTCTCCAGGGCCCAGGTGTCTTCCTGGTGATGGACTGAGTAATTAGGTGATTAGAGAATTGCATTCACACATGGAACTTTTATGCCTAAGCATATGCTGAAGCAACAAAGTCTTAAGTCAAGAACTACTTAGTGTTCATGTTGGCGTCAGGTACTTCCATGGGAGGTAACCTGAGACTTGTTTGGCAAGTGACTGTTCCCCACTCTGTACCTTTCCTTGATATTGATACTGCCTTAGTCTACTGTTCACAGATTGAGGGAGTCACTTGGAAGTTGGAAGGAGATGTGCATTCTAAGTGGGGTGGCCTGACCAACCACATCTGGAATTATGTCTGAGACTGCCACCCTCAGCATAACCTGGTGCTTTGAAAGCCATGGTAGGTATCACACCTGCCAGTGTGGGTTTTAAGCTCTGGTTATTATAGCTGCCTCTGTTTTTAAGTACTTTGGACCCTAAAGGGTCTTCTTTAACTTCTTCCCAACTTAACTGAAGTTGGAGAAAGGTATGACTGAATGGGGGTAAGCTAAGTCAGAACTTGTTTTCTGCCAACCTTCACCCTAACTTCCCTGCTGCCTGGTTAACTTCTTTTCCTGAAGAGCACCCAGAGGCTGGGTGCCTTGCTCTCTTCTTGGTGACTGTCTCTGTCAGTCCTGTAGGCAGGGTTGTTCTCCTGTCATGTGGCCATGGAGGTGTGACATGCAGACCTCCTTTTAAGAGAAGGGGCTGTGGGGAGCACAACTGATTGACAGCCTCTAGCTCCTCACCTATGGATCCACTGTGGATTTCTGGGCTGCTCCCAGTCAATGAGAAGAAATGATGGGGTTCCTAGACTGATCCGTTCCTGCCTGAGGTGGAATTCTCTAGTGAGCAACTTCAGTTCAGGGCCTTCCTGTTCACCTGGCCAAGACTCAACTTAGAATTATTGAGAGAGCCACAGCTCTTCCTGTTCAGTGCCTCCTTCCCTCTCTTCTTTCACAGATGTCATAGATGCGTTGCATTCTAAAGACTCTTTCTGTACACTCCTGGTCCTCTTTTATTCTTTAGGGCTGTTTACTCCAGTAAGTATCTTACACACCTAATCCTGTGTGGCTGTCTGCTGCTTTAGGAGATGCCTGGAGTGGTCTGAGAAAGCTGGTGTAAGATGGGGTTTTGTAAGTGGGTAACTCACAGTATGGCTGACAAGGAAGATCACATCCATCCTGAGCAATATGTGAGGTACAGATGTTGCCTGGCACAAGGTGGCAACCTAGTTGTTGAAGATTGCATGCTTGGTTACTTGAAATAATTGGTGGGGGAGAATTCCTTTGCCTGTGACATGACTAAGACTTGTGAGAAATGGGGGCTGGGGATGTGGTCTACAAGCACAATGGAGTGTACTGGCTGCTACTGAGTTGCACTGGCAAGTTGCAGGGGAGTAATGACAAGCTGAGAACAGTTAACATAGAGATAAAAGCTAAGTGAGGGAGCTAGAGGGCCTTGTTGGTGGTTTAGGAAGAGATGTTTTCATCTCCTGAAGTGGAAGATGTGGAGGAGCACAGTGTAGGAGCAAACTCAGAAGCTGATAGTTAGGATTGCAAAGCTCCAGCAACTGAGATCAAGGCTCTGGTTGGGAAAACCTGAGACCCTAAAACTGGGATGAAGTCATCTGTGTAGATGTTCCAAAGATTTGATTTCTGGACCCACTGAATCCTCAGAGCATTTGGAGATGGTCTCCCCAGGATAAAAGCTAACATTTTTCACATTCAGAAGGATACTGTAGAGTTCTTTTCTTAGCAAGGTAACAGGTTCTCCCCTGCTACACACACACACACACACACACACACACACACTACACAAACACCCTCCAACAAAAGCTGTCTCTTGTTTTGACTGCCAGGTCAATAACAAAGATTAAATTTCAGCATATGTAGCTGGGGATATATTGTGTTTGATAAGGAAAGAAAGATATTATATCCCAAAGGAGCTATGAGAGTTAGCTAGCATGAACCAGCAGGAGTCAGAGAGTATTCCTGGAATTAGATTTTGAGTATGTTTGATCAAAGTAGTTGAACATAACACAAATGGTCAGCCAATAAGGGTGATGATTAATACCTACAATCAGAAGAAGGCACTAATGGAGAGCAGGAGCAGAGAGTAGTCACTCCAATAAGCAGTCATCACCACTGGCTTTGTTTCCTGGACCTGAGAAGATTTTCAGATCTTGATCCCATTGACTAAAAAGGTGGCCAGATCTCTAGGCAAAGTGACACTGCAACACAATGGCAAGTGTCTACCATGACGGGTCCCTTACTCCTCTCCCAAACAGGCCTACGTACACTGGGGAAAGGGAAGTACACAGGTGTTTGAGGGTATCAGACACAGGATTGAGTTTGTTTTGAAACCTCAAGTGTTATCATAGTCCCCTGTTAGAGCTGGAGCTCACAGGGCCAGTAAATAAAGTCCTGGCTAAAACCAGGCCTACAATGTGTCCTCTGGGTAGACCCTGGATTCACCCAGGAGTCATGACTCCAGGCCCTGAGTGTATCATCAGAATTGATACATTTGGGGTGGCACCCACAGTGGATCCTTGGCCTGCTGAGCTGTCACAGGGGAAAGGCCAGATGGAAGTCCTAGAAATTGCCTTCACCCCCACCCTGTCTCTAGCTAAGATAGTAAATCAGAAAGAATATCACATTCCAGGGATGGAGATGTGTGCCCACTGAAGACTTAAAGGACACAGAGTGGTGGTCCCCAACATACCTTCAATTAATTTGCTAGTCTGGCACCTGCAGAAACCAGGTAGGTGCTTGAGAATGACTGTCACCTACTTAGTTGTATAGACATAGGTTAGTAGTAATTCTAATGAAAGCTGCTGCTCTGGACTTTATTTCATTGTTAGAATAGATTAATATGCCACTGATTTGGTAACTGGAAAACAATGTTAATTATAATTCATTATTGTGCTAGGACTTTTTTTAGCTCACTCACCCTTTGCCGCAGTACAGTCCCAGGAGATCTGGACCATCTGGACATTCTGTGGAACATCACATTGATCCATTACATAGATGGCATTATGTTGATCGGCAAGATGAACAGCAGGTTGCTCTATGCTGCAGGCCTCAGAAAGACGTGCATTTCAGAGGGTGAAATATATGAAGAATCAGGGAGCTGCCAGTGCAGCCAGCCTCTGGAGGTCCAGCATAGTCGCTCTCCAGTGAAAGAAAAGTACCTTGCACCTTCTATTACAGAAAAAGGAAGCACAGCACTAGTAGGCCTCTTTAGCCTCCTCTGCAGGCACCACATTCCACACCTAGAAATACTGTTCTAGTCCATATACTGGGTGACAGAGAAGACCACCCGCCTTTAGTGGGCCCTGGAGTGCAAATGGGCTCTGCAGCAGCCGCAAACTGTGGGGCAAGCTACCCTGAGCCATAGGATCCAACAGACCCTATGACGATGCAAGTGTCAGTAGCAGGAAAAGGTATAGTATGGAGTTTATGGCAAGTCCCAGTGAGTAAGCAACAACGCAGGCCTCCAGAATTCTGGAGCAAGGCCATGCTACCTACAGCAAAACTATATGTCTTTTGAGAAAGCTCTTGGCACATTTCTGGCCATGTTTCTCATAGAATGCCAGACCATGTGTTCAGACTGTCCACTGTGATCGGAATTCTATTAGAACTGCCAAGTCATGAAGTCAAATAGACTCAGGAGTTATCCACTATAAGATGGAATAAATAGAACCAGAAACACAAGGAAGCGACATGTGCAGGGAGCCCAGATCCCTTGTCGCCCATCATGGCTGCACCAGAGCCATCTCCCGTTCTCACCTATTGCCAGAGGAGTAGCCCACATGACCAACTGAAGGAGGAGAGAAGTCCAAGCTTGGTTTATGATGGGTCAGCTTGTCAAGAACTATGAAGGGTCTGAGATTTTAAGATAACAAATTATCCTGCCGTGGTTGTGTCAGGGCTAGCAGAAGATGGAAGGTCAGAGACAAAGGACTTTATTACTGAGCACAATAGCAATAGCCAGGGTATCAACATTTTTTTTGCAGCAGTTCCCTGAGCTCCAGTTCCTATAAGGCAATGCAAAGAGTGCTAAGCGGATTAGGAGAAAGAAGTCTTGAGCTTAGGAGACCCAAATCTTCTATAGTAGACAGTAAGCATATCTGATCCTTGCTCTGGAGGGAGACACTGTCTGTCTGCCAAGGCTGTTTTCTACACAAACATCCTGGAAAAGGTGATCTGGAACAAAGGCGGTTAGTGCTTCTCCTCACAAACATTCAGAAACAATAGAAATCCACGGAGAATTGTGGCTTGATATGGGATGCAAACCAAAACTGAATGGCAGCTGTATTGCAGCTGTATTCAGGGGGTGACCTTGAAAGACAGTGGAGAAGGAAACCTTCCCAAAGAGCAGAGCAGTGAGCAGTGCTCCTGGTCGCCCACTTTGTGATCTGAGGTGAGGATCTATAGAGATTCTTGGGGTGGCAGAAGCTTGGAAATAGAAGAACTGAAAGGAGTCCTGCAGTGGAGGCATGTGGTTGGACATGTGGGACTGAGCACTAAGTGTCAAGATTGTTTATCACATTTTAATACATACTAGAAAGCATCTTCACGGGCTAGATACTGAACAAAATTATTTGGCCAGGTGACGTTAGCATTCTTTGTCACCAGCTTTCTTAGAACTGACATAATGCATACATGAAAGGAATGGTCACAGGGACAGAAACTATCAGTGGACCCAACAGTGTTTGCTTCTACTTAATAAGGCTGATCAGGACACTGCTGCTTAGGAATGCCCACCCTGTTGGCGACAAAGACTGCTACTGAGTGGCTGATGTGGCACTCCTCAAGGAGACCAATGGGCCGTCTGGAGACAAGTTATGTACACTGGGCCCCTCCCATCTTGGAAGGATCAGCAGTTTCTCTTCACAGAGATGGATACCTATCTCAAAATGAGTGGATTTCCTGCCCACAGAGCCTCAGCCAGCACTGCTGCCTAAGGGTTTATAGTGTGCTTGAACCACAGTCTCACAATCCCTAATAACATAGCATCCAACAGGGGACCTACTTCAAAGGGAAGGAAATAAGGGAGTGGACACATGGGGTCCCTCATTGTGTCACATACCACACCATCCAAAATCCTCCTGTCTCAGAATTCTGGAAACATCTTCTAAAAGCACAGCTAAAGGACAGGATGCCTTTCTTTTAGAAAAATAATGGGTTCAGGAATCAAGACATACAAGCACCTAACATCACTCCCAGTGACTTACTGCCTCAGTTTGTGCTTCCTGTCCCCACACTGCTGAACTCTGTGAAACAAGCATCCTGGTCCCCAAATGGGCACATTTTTACAAGGGGACATAGCAAGGAACATTCTGTGTGTGCTTGTTATGTGTGTTTTAGGGATGTATATGAGGTTATGCCTGTGTGTGTGGTAGTACATACATGTGTTATATATGTAGACACTTGAGAAGTTTCAGCATGTGGATGGTGTGTGTGATCAGGTGTGTGGTGTATAGCATGCACCTGTCTGCATGTGGTGCACATATGGTGGGGCTGTGTAAGTATGTGAAGTAGAAGTGCATATGTGCACATGCTGTCAGAAGGGTGTCCTGTCTGTACATATGGGTACATATGTGTGTGGGGTGCATGTGTGGTCGTGTTCGTGATATGGACACGTGTGGTGGATGTGAGGTATGGAGGGGTTTCTGTACATGAGTGTGGTGTGTGTGTAAGGCATGTGTATGTGTGTGTGGGTATAGTATGTAGGTATATGTGTAGTGTCTAGGAACGTGTCTTTGTGTGGTGTGTACATCTATGCATTTTATGGGGGTGTTAGTGTAGTGTGTGTGTCTGTGTGTCTGTGTGTCTGTGTACAAAGGTGTACTGTGAGTGTGGTATGTATATTTGTGTGCTGTGTGGTATATATGCATGTGTATTATGTGGTATGTATTTATGGGGTATCTACATGTATGTTGTGTGTATAAAATTGGGAGTAGTAGATGTATGTACATGTGGCAAGTGTGTGTGTAATGTGGGGTATAGATCATTTGTGTATATGTGTGGTCTGTGTTACATAGTGTGTGTACAAGTGTATGCTCTGTGTGACACATGAGCATGAGTAGTGTAGGGTTGATGTGTGCTTATGTATATAGTACATATGTGTGCTATTTGTGGCATGCATGTGTGTGTGATATGTATACTGTGTATACATGTATTTGGTGCATGTGATGTGTGTACATATGTGTCATGTGCTTATGATATGTGTGACATGGTATGTATGTGTCTGTGGTCTGTATGTGGTAGGTATGTGTGTGATGCATGTATAAGTGGAGAGTGTGGGGTGTATGTACATGTGTGTGCGTGTGGTTCATGGCATGTGTGTACATGTGATGTGTGGTATGCATGTGTGGGCAGTGTGTGTACAGTGCATGTGTGGTGTGTGTGTACGTGGGTAGGATGTGTATAGTCTTCCAGCTGAGCAGTAAGCCCTTTGGAGGAACAGCTAGTGTCTCTTCTTCCCTCACTTCCAGAGCACATCTTCACTTGGCAAAATCTTGAGAGCATCGCTGGCTGACAAGAGTCCGTTTCCCAAGCAGCCTAAAGGCTGTGTGACTCCCATAGTCGTCCTTGACAACCAGGCTCCAGTGTGTTGCCTCCTGCATGCATCACACCATGCGGTGTTGAGCCAGAAACTAACCAACCGTGATATTGGCAGTCATGCTCGTGTGCTCAAACCACCCATGTGCGTGTGAGGTGGGGGCCGGGAGCATAAGTGCACATACCACCCAATCAGGGCTCCAAACAGCCCTGCATTCTTAATGAGCAGATTGGCTCATTAGAGGGAAGTGCAGTCTATAATTCCATGTTACATTGCCTTTTGGCTCTGTTTTGTCTTTGCAAACACCAGATCTCATCTATCGGAAGCTGCATGTGGCTCATTAGAGGACAGAGGTAAGGAGGGGCAACATCAGAGCCCACAGACCAGATGCCACCATCCCATCCCTCCTGCTTTTTTTTCAGCCTTTAAAAATTTTTCTTTCTTGGCTTAGCCTTCACTTACCCCCACCCCCATCCCCAGTAAAATCTATGGACCTATAATAACTACCATTTATCAAGTACCTACTCTGTGCCACATATGACTGTCCATGATCTCCAATCCTCAGAAAAACCCAGCAAGGTGAGCATACTAACCCCAGGGTACCGATAGGGAAACCGAGTCTGGGAGGTGAAGGGGCCTGCCTGCATGGAGGAGCATGGGTAGGAAGCTGAGTCTGACTCTTAGCCTCGTCCTGGTCCACTAGAAAGTGAAAGACGGCTCTTCCCTACCTAACCTTTATTGCAAGGAAAATGCTGCATTCTCATCTCAGTTTTTCCTGAAGTTGGAAAAGCCCTATTCCTGTGTTACTTCTCTTGGCATCTTCCTAAGCCAAAAAACAAACATTAAAATTTGGGGACACCCACAAAATGCCCTGGCTTTTTATAACCCCAATCAAGAATGCAGTGACCAAGAGCCCCTTTCCTGCTGTTGCTGGTATCAGTGTCTTCAAGGGGCTGGCCCTCTGCCCACTGGTGATCCACTATAGCAGCAAATCGTGCCCCATATCAAATAAGTACACTCTCTCCATTTATTTCAGTTCAGTCACCTGGGATTCTCAAAGACCTGTTTGTGACAGACCTATGTTCTACCACAATTTTCCTCCTATCATCTAAATTGGCTCTTGTCTCCTTTGGCTCCTTAAGAAAAACTGGTTTCTGATTGCAAGGATGCATCTGCTGTGAGGAGACAGGAAATGAAATATAACATGATGTCTATGAATAAAGCTTTGAAGTAAGACCTCTGAGACTCAAATCCTGTTTGCACTGAATACGAACTTTGAGATATGACAATTCACTTTGATTCTCTAAGCCTCAGTTTCCCCGTGTGTGGTTTGAGGAAAGTGATACGTGCAAAGCTCCCCACATGATATTCAGCACACAGAGTCTATGATGTTGACTGTCATCACTAGAGTCTTCAGTCGGAATGAACAGGAGACTGAGCTAGATTTGCATGATTGTACTTCTGCAGTAAGCCAGTTAATGAGGAATCCATTTACTTTTCAACTCTGAAAGAACATAGATTTGATTAATTGTAACAAGAATGTAAAGTATTTCCATTATTCAGAAATAACCTACAGAGAGTCTAAGCTTGTCCCTTCCTCCCTCCCTTCTTTCCCAGTCTGCTTTTTTTTTGAGAGAGAGAGAGATAAATAGCAATTATATAGTCAGATTCACTGGTTCTTCCTCTGCTAGGTAACAGTCTATGGCTTAACCTTGATTAAGCATCATCGCATCTGATCCACCTTCTTTCAATCCAGCCCCTGCTCCTCCAGGCACAGCCCTGCACTTGACCCTCTACCCCTGCTGAGCATCAGAGCATTACCAAGGCTAAGCATTCTTAAAATTTTCCTTGTAAACAGTTGTCTACCTACTTGAAGTTGGGCCATTTTATCTCTTCTGTAGGACAGTCCTGGCCCTTAAGCATATTACATTGTTTTGAGATGCATTTTAGAAGCAGGGTCCTGAATCCAGACAGACAGACCATGCCCATGTATTCCCAGCCAAATCACACTGGCATTCTTTCATCGCCCGGAAACGTTCCCCACTTGCCCTGCCTATGAATGCAACTTAGCAGAATCTCTTGACAAAGCAAATTAGAAGTAATAGATGGGATTTGGGCACTTCCTGTGACTCAAAGCAAACCTATTTCTAGATTGTAAACTATGAAAGGAGAGAAAGATCAGGTTGACACTGAGGAAAATGGAACATTGATAAATGAATTGCTTTCACTCTATCTCTTAGGATCTCTCTCAGACACACATGCACCTTTAAAGAGCACCTATTTTCTACAGATCATACTAACGTTAATCTCAGTACAAACATATGTACTGAGGGCGCAGTAGGGGTCAGCCATTCTCATTCACAAAGCCTTAGATTCCACTAAATTATTAAAACTGGACATAGACTTCCAATTTTGTGCCCATACCTACTCAACTAATAAAGTGACCTTCTTGTTATAGGTGAGAATATATTTGATGCTAAATTTGCTGCAAATTTTAACAGCATTCAATCTTGAGACTGTGAGTTAATGCATCCTCCATGTGGTGGTACTTTACTTTGATTAAAAGTGGGATAAATCAATGAGCTAGTCCTTTTACCCAAGGCCATGTTCCTTTCACATGAAGGTCATATATGCACTAATTGGATGAAGTATAAATTGTGCTTCTTTCCACATTCAGTTTTAGATTCTGACCTGTTTTGTGTCAAGAAATCACAGGCAGCCTGACTGGTGTCATCAAGGTTGGTCTGATTCACAGGTGACTACCTTAACTCATAGAAGGGTTTTAAATGCAATTCAAAATAAGGAATGGAAAGTTCAAAGAGACATTTAAAAAAAAAGCAAATAGTGTTATAGAAAAGGCAATGAGAACCTTGACTCAATTTGCCTTCCAATGTCATAGAAATTTTGAGGACAGGAGAAAAATAGAACTGCCACTGGTAACACCCGTCTTGTCCTCCCTGGCGCAGGTGATGTAGAAGAACTTTTGTCATTTTGATCAGTTAAGCAGTTGGTTTCTCCTTGAGTTAGGATTCTTTGGTGTGGTCTTTAATTTCCATAAAGTTTAGAGATTGTAATCTTTAGTATAATGGGTAGACCCCATAGACTCCAAGAGGCTCATTTTCTAAGCTTAAAATAGGCACACTCCTAGGGAAAGGAAATACACAAGGCTGTTTCCTAAACATTGGGTGCAGTAGATGGGCACAAACAGAAGCCAACTTCTTCCACTGTCAGCCCCCACCTCCCAAAATGCAGGTGCCCTGAAATGGGGTTGCTAGATGAAATATAGGATGCCCAGTTAAATGTGGATTTAGATAAAACAATAAACAATTTGTTAGTGTAAGTATGTTCCCAAGTATTACATATACTTTTTCCTTTGCTAAAGCTGGCCACTCTACACCAGAAGGCTTTCACAACTGTCTTGGGGTGTCGGAGCTTAGCAGACTGATAATCCACAGAATCGAGAGAGGGTGGTACCTAAACATTGTTAAATCAACCTTTTATTTTACAGATGATCACACAGAAGTCAAAGATACAGACATTTTCTAAGAACTCAGCTACCTGCTGAAGTTCTACCCCTGCCTCCACCAGTCCTTGAGCGGATGCACTCTGACTTCAGGAGCGGCACATAGTCATGCACCCTGTTTCTCTGTACCTCTGTCTACTAAAGCAATAGGAACATAGTGCAAGGAAATTCTGTCACCTCCCAGAGAAGAAAAATAGAACTGGCCACCTTCAGTGGGGAAGGAGGAGCGAGGACCAGGGCACGGGAGGCAAATTGCAAATAACTTAGCACAGATTAGCATCTCAGTAAGTTATCCTTCCACAGAGGCTTCACATGTCAGGTTGTCTTAAAGTGGGGCATGCTCATGTTAGGGATATGTGATTGCTGTGGTTGATTATGGAATCTTCCCCCAGAGACCTTTCAGAATCAGATATAAAGCCATTTGTCTTTGTTAGCCAAGTTGCAGCCCTACCTAGCGACCCTCAGGAGGATGACTTTCAGTGACTTCCCCAGAACTCTTCTGAACATTGGAATCTATGAAAATTTAAACAAGTAATATAATGTTCAAACCTAAGACTAGAATAAATGCAAAAACTAGCTTAGTGTTACTATATGGCTTTGATATTACTAAAGGCTTTACAGAATCAAGGAAAATCCCTACTAGGCCATGGGAATGCCCTGGTCACTTTCCTGAAGCATCATAAGGAGGGCATAGTGTGTTTGGTTGATGATGATTAAGGATGTTATTTATGTGCATATAAGACACTCAGTTTCCTTACCATCTGCAAGATACACATTCCAAAGAGCTCTCAAGACAGGAAAAGGCACTGCTCGCCTATGAACAAGGATGACTGAGGTTGGAGACTGAGGCCCCTGCCCCACCCCCATTTCCCAGAGGCTCTCCAGTGACTCAAGTGGCCAGAGCATTCCCTGCCCTCCCCTTTCCCACTCCTACTTTCCCTAAGCAAGTTGATTAGGGGACCATGGAGGGTGTTAAGTGACCCTCCACATTCTCCCTGTCTCAAGTGAGCCTAAGCAGGAGACATGGGGAAGGCCACCTGCTCCCCAACCCTGGCTAGCTGGCTGAGGGACTTTGAAGGCCCAGCCTTTAGACCCAGTGACAAAGACTGGGGCCAAAAAGTGGGAAATACAGCACTGCCTAAGGAAGCCTCCCACATCCCCTAAATAACCAAAAATTTAAGCTATGAGTATCAAGTTAGCATTGTCTCACATATTTGGGGCCTGGGAAAGGCTTTTAACCTGTTCATTTAACCAGTGCAGAAACAAGGGACTCATTGTCAAAAATAATTTTTAAGTCTTCATTGTGAGGGAAGACCCCTTCTTCCCCACACCTGTGGAAGGAGAGAGACTTGCCAACTCTTGGCCCCCTCCCATCCCCACCTTTTACTTTGTCCCAGGAAAGAAAGAGTGATTAATATGATGGGGACTTTCAGAAGAAGAAACTGATAAATGCCACCTAGCCTCTTCCTCCCCTCTTTCTCAGGAGCAAGCTGTCTGCCAGAAGCGTGTTCTGCCTGCCTGCATCAGGGAAGGCACCCATCTTGTCCAGGAGGGACAAGATGGTCTGCTTGCTGCAGGGCTGCTAAGTAAGTTTGTCTAAATCTAGTGTTCAGTATTTGGAAGAGCATTTGTCTTACAAAACATGTATACCACATTCTTGAATATTAGCTGTGGATAAAGTGAATGTTCCTGTGGCCAGAATTCTCACCTGGCCCTGGTTGGCTAGCTCACTACACATGTGTGGGCAATGCATCATTATTGACTCAAGTGAGCCTAAGCAGGAGACATGGGAAAGGCCACCTGCTCCCCAACCCTGGCTAGCTGGCTGAGGGACTTTGAGGAGACCAGAGCAGAGGCTAGAGTGCTGCTGGTGCCGAGGACAGAAACTGGGACAACTGTGCAGGTAGAAAGGCCCAGAGGCAGAGACCGGCTTGCTGCATGCAGACTCGCTCTGGATGGGATTCTAGTGAGTGACTGTGATTGTGGAAATAAAGTTGGGCATAACCATCAACATCCATTCATGATAAAAACTCTCAACAAAATGGGCATAGACGTCAAGTACCTCAACATAATAAAGGCCATATATGACAAACCCACAGCCAACATCATACTTAAGTGTGAGAAGCTGAAAGCTTTTCCTTTAAGATTGGGAAGAAGACAAGGATGCCCACTTTCCTCACTTCTATTCAACATACTACTGGAGGTCCTAGCCACAGCAATCAGACAACACAAAGAAATAAAAGGCATCCAAATTGGCAAGGAAGAAGTTAAACTGTCCCTGTTTGCAGAAGACATGATATTGTACATAAAAACCCTAAGGAATCCACTCCAAAACTACTAGATCTAATATCTGAATTCAGCAAAGTAGCAGGAAGCAGGATACAAAATTAATACAAAGAAATCTGTGGCATTCCTATACCCTAACAATGAACTAGCAGAGAGAAAAATCATAAAAACAATTCCATTCACAGTTGCACCAAAAATAATAAAATACCTAGAAATAAACCTAACCAAGAAAGTGAAAGACCTATACCCTGAAAACTACAAGACACTCTTAAGAGAAATTAAAGAAGATACCAATAAATGGAAATACATCCCATGCTCATGGATAGGAAGAATTAATATTGTCAAAATGGCCATCCTGACTAAAGCAATCTACAGATTCAATGCAATCCCTATCAAAATACCAATAGCATTCTTCAACGAACTAGAGAAAATTGTTCTAAAATTAATATGGAACCACAAAAGACCTCGAATAGGCAAAGCAATCCTGAGAAGGAAGAATAAAGCTGAGGGCATTATGCTCCCCAACTTCAAACTCTACTACAAAGCCACAGTAGTCAAGACAATTTGGTACTGGCACAAGAGCAGACTCATAGACCAATGGAACAGACTAGAGAGCACTGATATAAACCCAACCATATATGGTCAATTAATATATAATAAAGGAGTCATGGATATACAGTGGGGAAATGACAGCCTTTTCAACAGCTGGTGTTGGCAAAACTGGACAGCTACATGCAAGAGAATTAAACTGGATTATTGTTTAATCCCATACACAGAAGTAAACTCAAAATGAATTAAAGACTTGAATGTAAGTCATGAAACCATAAAACTCTTAGAAGACAACATAGGCAAACATCTCCTGAATATAAGCATGAGCATCTTCTTCCTGAATGCATCTCCTCGAGCAAGGGAAACAAAATAAAAAATGAACTCATGGGACTACATCAAACTAAAAAGTTTCTGTACAGCAAAGGACACCATCAATAGAACAAAAAGGCATCCTATAGTATGGGAGAATATATTTTTAAATGACATATCTGACAGGGGTTAACATCCAAAATATATAAAGAACTTACACGCCTCAACACCCACAAAGCAAATAACCCAATTAACAAATGGGCAGAGGGTATGAACTGACAGTTCTCCAAAGAAGAAATTCAGATGGCCAACAGACACATGAAAAGATGCTCCACATCACTGATCATCAGGGAAATGCAAATTAAAACCACAATGAGATATCACCTCACACCAGTAAGGATGACCAGCATTGAAAAGACTAAGAACAACAAATGCTGGTGAGGATGCGGAGAAAGGGGAACCCTCCTACACTGCTGGTGGGAATGTAAGCTAGTCCAACCAATATGGAGGTTCCTCAAAAAACTAAAAATAGAAATACCATTTGACCTGAGAATCCCACTCCTTGGAATTTACCCAAAGAATACAACTTCTCAGATTCAAAAAGGCATATGCACCCCTATGTTTATCGCAGCACTTTTTACAATAGCCAAGATATGGAAGCAACCTGTGTCCATCAGTAGATGAATCAGTAGATAAAGAAGATGTGGTACATGTACACATGGAATACTATTCATCCATAAGAAAGAAACAAATCTTACATTTGCAACAACATGGATGGAGCTGGAGGACATTATGCTCAGTGAAATAAGCCTGGTGGAGAAAGACAAGTGCCAAATGATTTCCCTCATTTGTGGAGTATAACAATGAAGCAAAACTGAAGGAACAAAATAGCAGCAGACTCAGAGACTCCAAGAATGAACTAGTGGTTACCAAAGGGGAGGGGTGTGGGAGGGTGGGTGGGGAGGGAGGGATAAGGGAACTGAGGGGTATTATGTTTAGTATACATGGTGTGGGGGATCACGGGGAGAACAGTGTAGCAGAGAGAAGGCACAGAGTGGATCTGTGGCATCTTGCTGCACTGATGGACAGTGACTGCATTGGGGTATGGGTGGGTACTTGATAATATGAGTAAATGTAGTACCCACATTGCTTTTTCATGTGAAGCCTTCATAAGAGTGTATATCAATCATACCTTAATAAGAAATTTATTTAAAACAAAAAGAAGGTTGGGTATAACCCTTTTACCCCAAGAATGTTCTACTGTCATTTCTTTGGTCACATTGAATCCATAGTGAACTTGCTTGGGGCTGAAACCCATTGGCAAGAAATTAGCTTTTGTAGTAATGTAGGGGGAAATTTGGCCTCCACCTGCCTTATTTCTTTTGCCTTATTTCTAAATTGGTTCTGAATCCCAGCAGATTTATTGGAACCTCTTAAATCCCACATTAATATCAGTGTTCTTAAACATGCTCAGGTCACAAACCAGTTTGAAAATCTCACATTCCCTTTCTGAGGAAAAATACATTTCCTGGAGCCCAGGTGTACACCCAAGTTTAAATACTCCTGATTCATTTTCATGATGAATTATATAAGGTGACAAATAGAGCAGTCAGAAAGACTTAATGCACTCTTTCTAGGAGTATGTAAAAACACTGGTATTTGATAAGCATCTGACATACCAACGTTCAGTCATTCTGGACCCACATGATTGACTTATTCTGAGGGAAGACTAGGTGGCAGGCTCTTAACTACTAAGGGGAGGGGACAAAAGAAGGGCAAGATAATATTCTTGGTCTCAATAAACCCACAGTCTAATGGGAAAAATACAATGGTAAATAAAATATCACACTACAGTGTACCTTGCATTAGGTGTGGCTATATTACTCAGCTCTTGCCAACAGAGTGAAATTGGAAGTGGTATATGCGAGTTCATGTCCTTACAGGGGAGTAGCAAGCCCTTCCCTCTCACTTTCTCACTTTCCTGTAGCTAGTGATGCGGAGAAAGCTGTAGCATCCATTTTGTACCTCAAGATGGAAGTCGTGTGTTAAAGATGGCAGAGCAAGAAGATACAAGGAGCCTGGGTTGCTGACACCATTGAACCAATGTACCAGCCCTGGATTTTTCTGTGAGAGAGAAATAAACTTCTATCTGGTTTAAACACTGTGGTTTTAGGTTTCTCTATTACAGCAGCCCAGCCAGGATCTAAAGTTTGAGAAATACAATGTGCAGAGGTTCTGACTCCCTGGAGAAAGGTCCATTCACTGTGATGAGCCTGTTGGCAGCAGGTATTTTTATTCTTGTGTTAAAGATATAGAAACCAAGGCAAATAAATTATATCTGCTAGCAAGTCAAAAGAATAGGTTCAGAGCTAGAATTTTCCTCTTATGTTTCTAAGTCTAGTACTTGCTTTACTTAACATGCCCAGCATATAAAAGAACAGTCATTGAAACAAATTCTTTCAAGAAATGCCAAGCCAGTTCCATGTGCCCATCACTTTGCTGAGCACTGGAGATGAATACCAGCATAAACAAGGTCCCTGTCCTCATGGTCATATAGTTAGTGATATAGGTTACATCATCACAAAAATGAATATATAATTAATATACTCACACAGGTTTACCTGAGGGAAAGAGTATGGACTCAGGAGAACGTATCACCAAGGAATCTGACCTAAGGGTCACTGGGAAGAAGCTTTCCTGAGGATGTGTGTTGAGCTGCACTCTGAAGGAATAAAAGGATTTAACCAAGTGGAGAACAGGAGAGACAAAAAGTTCCTGGTGAAAGCACCAGCCATGTGCAAAAGCCCTGTGGTGGGAGGAAGCATGGCAGGTGTGAGGAACTAGATGAAGGCCTGACTAAAGTGCAGAGACAGGAAGAGAGTGTGCATGATGGAAGGAGAGGTAGATGGGGCCAAAGGGCACAGGGTCTTGAGGACCATATGAGTGATCTTGGCCTTCAACCTCAGAGTACTTCATATCCAAGTGAGGATTTAAACAGAGAGTAGGGAAAGGAAGGAGGCTGACACGATCATATATGCAAACTGAACATCAATTCTGTCTGTATTGTGAAAAACAGATGGGATGGTGTGCAGAGTGAATGCAGGGAAGAAATTATCATGGTTGTCTAGGCAAGAAGTGATGGCCATTAAGATCAGAGTTATGTCAGGGAGTGGAGTTAGTTGTCAGCTGGACGTCAATTTCCTGGCATAAAAGAGAATCATACCCTTAGCCATCTAGACTTAGTTAAAACAGGTATCTCAAAAGAAGCAAAAATGAAACCATAGAATTATGTAAATGGTGTGAATTGCAAGTGTGCCAAAGCTCAAAATTTACTTTGGCAAAAGTTTGTTTTTGTTAGAGGTTTTGTCACCTTTGACAAAATAAAAAGGGTGTTTATTTTTGTATTTGTTTTACCTTCTCCCTCTCCTTAGAGAGCCAACAAATCTCTAATCGTATAAGTTACATCCAGAATAATTCTCATTTTAGCCTTTTACTAGAAACAAGCACATGTGCTCTGGATGATATCTGTTAAGCAACTAATGCAAAAATCAATGACCATCACATTCTCTGGATATGTCTCTACTGTTTTGTTATGTTTCAGGCTTTGTTTATGCTGCTTTTCTACTAAAATGGGAAAATAATTATCTCTTTGTCTCTTTGTAAATATTCTTCAAAAGAAGCTCATAAGCTACTTGAGTGGAACTATTTCCCTCCCTTTTCCACCAAAAGCACAAAGATAAGTTATTCCTTGATGAAATTATTGACTATACATCCCACATGACTTCCTTCAATAGCAAGTAAATATTCCCTCAATAACAATAGATGTAGGATGGAATAAAAGCGGAACAGTGTGGAGAATATGAAAATTCTTAGATTTAATAAAAAGATTTCTGAGAGGATCCAAGGAGCCTGGTCTTACACAAGAGGGACTTAGTGACTCACAACAGCATCCCCTACCCCCAGTGGAAGGGGCCTGCCAGCCTAGTGGGGCATGGCCTCGACTGGAAGGACAAGGCTCACCCAATTTATGCTTGGCCAAAAAGTCACAGACTTGAATGAGTCTGTGATGAGCTGTCTCATTAACCTCCCAAAAGAGAAACCCTACTCTGAGAAATGAAATTTCCTGGTTACCTTTCAAAAGCTTACTCATTTAGCGTAGGGAGAATAACAACACATTTTTTAAAATTCTGAACAGCCTGGATTTTAGACTAAAATTCAAGAAACCTTTTTTAAAGTCACTTTCAGATATACAGAAACTCAAGTTAAGTTTGCAAAAGTAGTCCTTAAAAGACTTTACTGAAGAGGGAGAGTAACATTAGCATTTATTTTGTTATACACAGAAAACCTCTAACTAAGCTGACCCGGTTTACCAGGACTGACAATAATTCCCAGACACAGTACTTTTTGTTTTAAAACTGGGATGGTTAAGGGGAAATGAGATAGGTTGGCTATCCTCCATAATTTATACAGTTCATTAATTTTCTGAAAAAGTTTAAGCATCCATTGATCAATAAATATGTATTGAACATTTATATCTGCTAAATGCTCACCTAGGCACTGTGAGAGATAAAGAAGGAATGTGAATCATGAAGTCCAACCCTTGTCTGAAATTCTGTGGTTCCTTCATTTCTTTCCAGGACTTCACCATTTAATTTCATGGAATTCTGAAAGACTGCTTACTAAATATTTGTCAGGCACTGGGGTTGGCACTTGGGATGGAAGGTGAATGAGAAACTAGTCTGGCTTCATGGAACTTACTCTTTGTGGGGGGGACACAGGTAGAATACACCACAACTTGGTAAGGGCTATTGTAGCACTACAGTCAAGTACTGGGGAAGCAGCACATTGCAGGATAGATAGGGCCACCTGTGCCTTGGATGTGTGCAGACACAACTGTGGTACCAGGCTGCATGCGGTACATACACTTCATGCAAGTGGCGGTCTGGACTACTCCAGTGAATATATACTGTAATTGTTCAGAGGAGAGAAAGAGCTCTCTTAGAGGACCAATCATCCCTGTGTGTATAGAGGAAGATCTTATTGAAAAGATAAGATTTAAGGTAGACTTAGGTAAATTTTTGGTATAAATAAACAAAAGAGACTGTTGCACATACCTATCATACTAGTATATTATGAACCAGAGTTTATGGTTTATCCAGTTCTGTACACCTGAAAGGCAGAAACTAACCAACCAATGACAATAGACTAATAGGCATAGATGATATAAAGTATACTGGCATCACCAAAAATTTAGACTAGAGGCAGGAAAGTTTAACACCCCTCAGTGCTAAACAGATTTAACAAAAGGAGAGTTTTGTGTAGAAGATAAGGTTGAGAAAACTAGGTTAAGGTTAAATGATGAAGGATTGTGAATTGCCAAGGTATTTGGAATGCCTTCCGCAGACACCAGGGAGCCACTGCAGTCTTTGAGAAGAGAAGAGCTATGGTGAAAGTATTTTAAGAAACTTAACTTGGCAAAAGTGATTACCCAGGCTTTGCATGAATTAGAAAAGACTCTGAGTTAGTGAATTAAAACCAAGAGACTTTTACCATATGTAGAAGGAAATATTAAAGTTCTCCCTTTTTACTGCAGGATGCAGCTGCTGGTGGAGGGAGACAGAGGCTCCTGGCATCTCCCTAAGAGGATTGGTAAGTTGATGCACCTGCAGAGAGAGAAACTGGGACCTCCTCCACAGAGAGAACCATGGCAGCCATGAATGAACCTTTTCCTCCATTAAGAACCATCCCATAAGCAGGCAGGTCACCTACAAGGGTAAACCAACAGGATAAGATCTTCTAACTCCCATTTCAAAATAAAAACAACCAGGAAAATGGTTACACCTGTATATGTCTAGACTGAAATAAACAAGAGTAAAGGAAAAAATCCTCCATATCATTCCATATCATAGGACTCTTTCAAATTCCTTTCTCATAGTTTATTTCCATTTCTAATTCTACCTGTACAAAATATAATCATGCCTGCTTGTAATTACTTGTGCATACATGAATACTAGTAAGTTAAACTTGTTCATCTATTTACATAGACACTGTGATACATAGTAGCTTAGGAATTGCTTCTTTTCCCTGTGATTTTAAATGTGCAACGAGTTTCTTTCTAAAACACATTTGCAGATGTCACTTTAAACACTATTTTCTGAGATTATATTTTCCATAGAAAACAGATGTCTGCAATTATCCCTTTTTTGACCTCTGAGACTTATCAAAGTCAAATAGGTAATCATCCAATCAGACGGGCTATCATTATCAGAAGAAAAGTAATTATAATCTGAATATGTTTGAACATGATTATTATAAGCTTTAAACTGTTACACTTTTGATTGGGGCAGAATTGGAAGACATTATCACTTCATAATTCAAATGATGTAACTTCACTTGTTTTTGTCATTTAGAATCTGGAGAGCTAAATTTATTTAACAATATAATTCTTTAAACATGAACAAATTATGCAATAATCTCTTTAAAACCATGAGAATGCTTCTCAAAATCTTGACAGTGAAATTAGGGGACTTTTTTTTTTCTTTTTTTCTTAACTAGAGCAAATCAGAGCTTGGCAGTGAGCCCCATCAGAGTGGGAAGCTGGAGGCAGACATATTCACTGGACAGACATTTTGTAACCTGCTTGGCTCTGTTAAAGAGGCCAGCTACCTTCCTGCCCACTTCTGAAGGCCCGCATGTTGCTGACCCAAAGCAAAATGACAGCTAGGCCAAATACAGAAATGATGGGTGAGAAAAAAAAAGAAAAAGTCTGTAAGAAAAAAATACATCTTTACCAAGAAAATTCTAAATAGATGAGTGAATTAGATTCAAAACCAGAACTGAGAATTTTTTAAGGAACATAGGGAGTTGGTGGGGTGGGGCAACATTGAAAACCTAATAATGCCTGATAGATATTGAGTGAAACAGCATTTTCCACTGAAAATAATTTTATAAAAACCTGACAAATAATGGGGGGAATCTAGTAACCACAATGTTACTCATGTAAGTGTAAAAAGAAACCCCATGATTAAAAATAAATAAATAAATAAATAAACCTGACAATACTATTCTTCTATGCAGATGTTTGACTAAGTATTTGCCTAACTTGGTGAGATGTCCTAACCTTTCTCCTCTATCTTTCCCAAGATCCATTCCCTTCCACACTGCATCTTCAAGCCCATGTGCCATCTCCTCAGAAAGGAGGTGTGCAGATGGCCCAGCATCCCTGGGATGTTTCCAGGGCTTGAGTTCATGTTAAACTTGTGAACATATATAAAAATGAGCACCTGGAGCCTTGTCAGAAAATTCTTGTTGCTCAGAAATATTTGGCATTTGTGCTCTCTAACTAAACATGGCACAGGCTGAGGGTTAGAAATAAGAGACAGAAATCTTGAAAGGTACTGAATGGAATTTTTTCATAAGCATTAACATTTCTTAAATGATTTAAGAAGGGCCATTATAACTTGTAATTCTGTCCAACAGAGTGAAGACCTGAGGCTGCTCCCCAAATATAGCAGAACTTTGGTAAAAGCCAAGTTTACAATTAATACCCTTCCACCTCCCTTATTAGAAGTATCCCTTTCTTCTTGTTGTTCCCTCTTTACTTCTTCCCTTCCCCTGCCTCTGCATTGCATATGTGCCCAATTCCTTCATTCAACAACAACTTAAGTACCTTATACGGAACAAGCAGTGTGGATATAGCTGTGAACAAAATAGACAAATATCTCTACCCCTCTGGAGCTTACTTTCTAGTTAAATTCTTGCTAATTCCGGCTACTGAAATGTTAACTGATAACAAAGGTATTGACATAGTTATCAAAGATTTCAGGGAGTGCTTCTTTTATCATGCAGGGACTCAGCATCTCTGGGGGTAGGGCCCAATGACAAGGTGCTTTGTTAAATTCCCCTGGTGATTCAGACCCTTTGAAAGCATGAGAGTGATGACTGAAGGGGGTGAGAGTGAAGACTGAAAGTGCACCTGCCCCAGAAAGAATGGGAGACTTGCAGGGGGGCTAGTCTTGTGCTTTGAGGATCTTTGCAAGTGCTTCATGGAATTCCACCAGGTGCCCAGGTACCCACGTGTTGCACCTCTCCAAGGCTGGGCTGCACAGAAGCACCCACTGCTCTGCCTGCTGCTGCAGAGACTATGAGCTCACTACTTCACTAGTCCCTCAATGCCAGAGATCCTGTTTTATTAATTTAGCAATGATTTGTAAGTTCCTTTCACCTAGCCATGCCTCGCACAACATGAGCACTCAGAAAACTCTAAATCAATAAATGGCTGTCAACTTCATTGCCTAAACCTTTGGCACCCTGTCCAGTCCAGTGGAAAGAACTTTCTTTCTGTGATCCCTGTTGGTCACAGATTTCCAGCCTAATTGATATCCTTCCAGAAATTCAAAGTGGAAATTTCCAGCTTGATTCTTACTCTAAATTTCATCCACCCCAGGCATTTAAATTATGGCATTACATTGAGATGGGGAGTCCATCATGCGGAAAGTTTTGTACATTCAGGCACTGCGTCAGATGGATTCAGCTGATTAAAGTGAGTGTCACCCAACTGGATCTCTCTTCTTTCTCTTTCCTTCTAACCTACTTTCAAGTAACCAAGGCAGCCTTTTAACCCTTGTTTTTATCAGACCTTGCACATTATTGCCTTTGAGCCTTGTAATCACATCATTTCCTACCTTTTCAGAATATTCATTCTCAATTTTGCCTGGCTTCGTTTTATGCAACTTTCAAGACCCACCCAAAAGCATGAAGCCCCTGTTATCTCCAGGGAGGGTGCCAGCAGTTTGAGTAAAATTTTCCCACATAACCTTTTTTGGACATTACACGTGCTCTCTTCTCCCTCTCGTTGCTTCGTGTAATTATTTTATGTAGAAATTATTCAGCATCCTCCCTTTGTTCTGTCAGTTATCTTTTTATACAGTTACAGATGCCCACAGGTGCACTTGATCAGCTAGGTGAACAGCAGTATGGTACGTGGGTCAGAGCATGGTTCGAGAGACCCAGGAGACCTAGGCTTTAGTGTGGGTCCCCCCATGGTGGAGAAATGACTTCTGGCAGGTTACTCCTCTGGACTTGAGCTTTGCCTTCTGTAAAATAGGGTAATTGTATCTACCTGTATCAAATGTGTCTTTTTACTATGATGCTTTGACTTCGGAGGCCTTCCTGACACTGGAGAAACCTGCTCTCCCAGGGCTAGCCAGTTCCTAGGATTGACAAGAGACTGACCTGCAAGCATACCTTTCCTGTGCAGATCAACCAATCCAAAGGCCATTCCCCCAGCCACCTCCTTTATCAGACTCTCCTATTCTGACCATAGATCCATGCCCCAAACACCAGAGCCCCACTAAAATTATTCAGACCAGCTTCCCCTAAACCTGCTTACCCTGCCTTTCCTGTTCCTTCCCACAGAAGCCAGAATAAAGGCTCTTGCCCATGATTTCTCCCTGCTCCTTTTGCCTCCTGGCTGTCCTGGTGCTTCCCTGTGTGGCCTCCCCGTGGCATGCTGTGCCACCTCCTGTGTCTGGGGGTCTATGAGTAAAAACTTCCTTTATTACAGTCATTACCATGTCTGCACATCTTAGCTGTTTAAAGCTGACCCTGGGGACAGTTTCAAACTCTGTCTCAGAGGGTCATGGTAGTGGTTCTCAACTAGAGGTGATTTTGTGACTCCTGCTCCCAAGGGACAGTTGGCAATGACTGATGAATTTGTTATTATCACCAGTGGGGAAAGAGGAGCTAGTGGCCTCTAGTGGGAAGAGTCCAGGGATGCTGCTAAACACCTCCCACCACACAGGACAGTTGCCCACAGCAAGGGTTCTCTTGCCCAGAATGTCAGTCCTGGCAGGGTTGAGAAATCCTGGATTACCGTGAGGGTTTAGTGAGGTAAAGTGCTTACTACAGTGATTCTCAGAGCATAGCATGCGTCAGAATCATCTGGATGGCTCACTAAAACATACTGCTGGGCCCACTGAAAGAATTTTGGGGATCAGACTTGAGGATTTGCATTTGTAACAAATTCTAAGGTGCAGCTGCTGCTGTTTCAGCCCCAACTCTGAGAATCATTAGCTGGATTCGTAGCAATCATTCAGTAAATGGTAACTGGTAATTATTATTTTATCCTGTCCTTTAGGTGAGAGACTAAACCTTATACTTCATATCCCACATATCACTGGGGTTTACAAGAGTCACTCAATAAAAGATGCTGATGGCTATTTGACACTGAAGCATTACGAAGTGTTGAACTCTACTTACTAAGATACTTCTGGGACTAGATTAGAAACTTTTCTGGTTAGGAATATGTTCTAGTTAGCTACTGTTGCCTAACAAATTACCCCTAAATTTGGTGGCATAAAATAACCATCTTATTATATCTCATGATTTTGTGGGTCAGGAATCTGGGGGCTCAGCTGGCTGATTTTCTGTTTACTGAGGCATTGATGCAAGCCACTCAAAAATATTTACCTGGCCAATGGGCCAACTTATTCACATATCTGATACCTTGCTGGTATGGCTTGAAAGCTGGACTCTGCTGGGACTGTCAACTAGAGCTCCTTCCTGTGGCCTCTCCACATAGTGGCCTCAGGGCAGCCAGGCTCCTCATATGGGAGCTTAGGGCTCTAAGAAAGAACATTCCAGCCAGCAGGATAAAAGCCACATGGCCTTTTACGACTCAACCCCAGAAGTCCCATTTTGTCACTTCTGCTGTACTCTAGTGGCCATAGCACTTATAAGTCCCCACCACAGCTCAAGGGTACGGGATATGTATCTGCATTTTAATGGGAGGAGTGCCAGAAAATTGTCGGCCATGTTCTTAAACCACCACATAACGTTTGGCTGCAGCCCTGTCTCTAGTGAAAAGAGTAGCACAAACAAGCAAATGACCCTAGAACTTTATAATTTTACTGTTATTCTTTGTTCTGAACTCTGATGTTAAATCCTCTCCCTAAATATATCACTGCAAGCCAGGCAGCTTCTCCACTACTGTCCTCATCTTATGACTGTGAGTTGAAACGAGTATCTCTGTTCCTGTCAGAATTGCCTCGTGCTGTAAATCCCACAATGAAATGTCCTTCCCTGTTGTAGGTTCATTACACAGCATGAAAAATCACATCCCCCAACCCCAAGGACACAATCCCAGATGGCATTTCTCTCTCCTGTTGTAGCCTGTAGTGGCTATGATACAGGTGTGCCCCCAGCCCCAGTGTGGCGATAGGCTGCTGTACAACTGGACCCAAATGTGGTGCTCCTGTCGTCTGAATGATACCTCCTCTCTTCTCTCATGCGTCCAGGGCTGTGCTCCCTCTGAGATCCTGGGTCTGCCGACTGGCTCAACATGTCAGCAGGAGCTAACAGATGACCTTAGCCGCAGCTAAGGATTAGTTTGGCTGTATTACTCCCCATGATTATCAAAAAGGGAAAACAAAGTCATTTAAAAATGCAGCCTGTGCTCTTGCAGTATAACAAAGAATCTCCTGGAAATCTTTAATTTTTAAAATGACATTATAGTATACGCTTTGTTTTGTTTTCTTCACTTTTATCATCATTTCTTAGCAGAGGCCCAAGTGGCTTGGCTGGAGTAAAGGTGAAAAATTATGATTCATTTGTATGCATTTGTCCTGGTGGGAATTTGATGTGGTAGAAATATTATCAGACTATTTAATTAGAGGCACTCAACATCATTCCCTGTTCTATCTGAAACCAGACACAGGTACAGACATTATATGGGCCCAAGGATGTCACAGTGACCTACTGGTTCATGAGCTCCCACCAGTGCACGTCGGTCATTTCTAAACTGAGTTGACACAAGCTTTCTGCTGTTGGTGGTATCCTTGGTGCTCCTATTTTAATGAGTTCATTAGCTAACCCCTCCTCTCCCACTCAATTCCTCTATTAAAGTCCCTCCCTTAGGACAACAGGTGATGTGGTTTTGGAGAGAATGGGACCAGGCAAGCACAGACCCTGCTGTCGTGAAGACTCCTTGCTTTCCAACAAACCTCACCCACAGGGTGTTCCCGCACTGATCCTCATCAGTTCTCCCCCTGAATCAGAGCTGGTCAACTTCTGAGTCCGGTGTATCAGTCAGGATCTAAGCAGGAAACAGAAACCATCAGAGGATTTCAAACAGAAAGACTTGAATGCAGGGATTGATTACACAAGGGATGGAAGAACCAAGAGGCCAGCCAGGGGCAGGGAGGAATCCGGAGACTGCAGAAACAGGAAGCCGGCAGGGCTGCAGGGCCGCAGGAGGAGGATGGCTTCCCGAGTTCAGGGGTGTTGTCACAGGTGGAGGCTGGAACCACAGTGGACCTGCCTGGCAACACCTGGAGCCAGAGAGCTCACGCAGCTGCAGAGAAAAGGGGAAGAAGTATTTGTGTCTCCCTTCCAACCCCTACCCTCCACTCACCTGGCAGTGCCTCCATTCTCCAGTCTTGGAAAAGCAACCACAGGGATAAGACCCTTTGATTCAGAGCAGGGTAGGGAAAGGGCAAGAAACACACCTGAGGAAAATAGTCAGAATTTACACTGTAATCACTCCACAAAGGTACCCACTCAGCTCATGTGGTCACTCCAGGATCCTGCACACATCCATCCTCCAGCCCCAGGCCATTGTCAGGGGCTGCAAGGTCTCAGCAGCTGACATCTCAGAATTCTAACTACAGTGATGTAACCTTGTCCAGTAACAACCTCTCTCAGTAGGCCCCACCCTGGTCATATCTCCAGCTTCTGTCAACCTGCTCCTTCAGCCTCCCACCCAGTGCTGCTTCTCCTTGCTTAATCTGTGTGGCCTTCTAGCTCACCATTGTTCCCAGAGATGCTCTGGTATCTTTGCCAGTTTGACTTTATCAAAGATCCATTTCTGTAGGCTAATCCCACTCCAGTGGATATGGTCTGAGTTTAGTATCAAATAATCTTTCTCACCATACAAATATTCTCGCTTTTTCCCTTCTCCAGCAGAAGGTGGTGGTTTAGTTTCATGATGGGCCCAAGTCAAGGGTGAAGGGAGTTAGGCTCTACTTGGTAGCCGAGATTGTGGGATGGGA
Source organism: Manis javanica (assembly GCF_040802235.1). Taxonomy (NCBI): domain Eukaryota; kingdom Metazoa; phylum Chordata; class Mammalia; order Pholidota; family Manidae; genus Manis; species Manis javanica. The sequence continues at coordinate 52,129,166 of NC_133160.1, forward strand.
GGTATTATTGTGACCAATTTTGAAAACACAGCCAGCCTTAGGCAGATACTCTATAGATTCCCCTCAATCTGAATTAATAGCTTTTCTCAATAATTTTCTCCCTCCATCTCTCTCTCTGTCCTTCCCTTCCTTTTTATTCTCTTATAATACCTCAGAGACAGGAAAGCAATCTTGGGACAACAATCCATCTCTGCATACAGTTTAATCACAGATTAAACCTTGAAAGATTTAATGGCTATTTTTTTCCTTGACTTTTGCCAGACTAGACTCGAACCTTTTTACCATTCACATTCTAGTATATTAGTGGAAAGAAACTGAAACCAGGACCTACCCCTAGAAAACTGACTCCACTTGCCATCTTCCGCATGACTGTGCAGCAACACAACCAACTTCTAGGTATGCATAATGCATTCTGACCCCCAGTTTATCTATGCTTGCTCCTTTTTTCTCTTTGTCCATGTCAGGGAGTAAACATACAGGACTACCCTTACAACAGGACTTATGGCCATCAAGTCAGAAGTGGTGCCTGAGGATTAATCCTACTAGGCCTACCCAGCCAGGTGTGGAGCCCTGGTACTGTGGTTCAGGCAGAGAGACATCTCTTGACAAAGGAAGAGCCTGCCTATCTTGGTCTTTCCACAAAGAAGAAAGACAGAGGCCCAAGAAGAGGTTTTTCTAGAGTGATCTACAGAAAAGAAAAGGTGGTATTTCCTCTTTAAGGTTAAGTATTTTACAGAAACTTGACATTCACCCCATCTTAATCATGAACTAGAGGACAAGATTCTTGAGGGCAGGTACAGGCAATATACCAAAATACCCTGACTGCCAGGTAAGTATTTAAAAACTAAGGGAGGAGAGAGGCTAATTTAGACCAAGGGAAACACCCTCTCTTTGGGTTGTGACTTCTTTGTCTCAGGACCAATTTCTGGGAAGCACAGCTCTTACAATTGTGCTGAGCTTGGCTCTGAAAACCTGTGTTTTTCAAACCTGTAGTGCTAACACCTCTTCATTATAAAAAATGTTTTGTAATGCCCCTTTAATATCCTGCATGAAATTAATAAACATAACCTACCCTCATTTCAAAAGATATCAATGCAATTCCTTAATATAAAGGAAAGATACACCATTATTATAATAAAATAATGGCTATTTCCATGTGTAAATGCTCAGACACTGTACACTGTGACACTAGAAGTCACAATCAAGTCATAAGGCCATGTAAAGGGGCCCCAGGAATATAATAATTACAAATGCAGCCCATACACATGGTTGTTTTACCATCCATGATGTGATCCTTTGAAAAGGTAAACAACTCTTGACCACATTGAACAAAGCAGAGTATAACCATCTTCATGATTTATGTGGTGGTGTAAAATTCAATGTATATTAAAACAATACAAAAGACTTCATGTAAATTTTAAAAATTGAGTTGGGTTCTAAGTTCTGACAATATTAGGCAGGTCTTTCACTTACAGGGATCCTGTACACACTTAAAATTCATGTGGGCTACAAGATAATACTTCTGTTATTGGCCTCCACCCACTAAATGGTGGTAGCACCCCCTATGTCATAACAGCCAGAAATGCATGCACCCCCCAATTCCCAACATGCTGTTGATGGCTCTGAAAACTGTGCTGTGAAGTGTCCATCAGCTAGCCTTTCTGAGTGTCTCCTAGGCACCAGGGACAGCCCTAAAAGCCTGATACATATGATGGTAGTGGCACAATTATTGCCTTGTTGCACATGAGGAAACTGAGGCACAAAAAGGCTGAATGACTTCCCAAGGGCACAGAGCAAGAGCGCCAGGCCTGGGTGGGGTCAGAAGTAAGCAGTCCGGAACACACCTTCACCGTTTCCATGGCCTTTCTCGATTTGCTTCTCTATGTATGAGACTTGTCTTTTCCAACCTGTACTCTACTGACAGGTCTAGGCTCCAATGCCATGTAAAAGGCCTCCAGATAATCCCAGACAACTCTTTATTTACTCTGTCCTTTTCCTCCTGCTCAGCGGGAAGCTCTAGCAGCATCGGTTCAGCTGGGCCCACGAGAGCTCAGCTCTTAGCTCATCCCCTTGACCATCCTGATCTTGCTTTTCATCCACAGCTCTCTGACCTAGTCCATCCATCTTTGCGATACAATAACTAAACCACGTAAAAGAGGCATAATTTACTGCCTTCCCTCAACTTTTCCAATACCCCATTTGAGTCTGGCTAATTTTCTTTTCACCTCTGCTCACCTCACGGAGCTCTTCCGTTCACTCTGTCAGACCACTGGGCACAGAGATGATAACCTGCTTTTGCTTTCAGAGTCATCTCAAACAAAGGCCCGCTCTGCCAAGTGTGGTGTTTCCAAAGTGATTAGCTCACCTCTCACCCACAGTTGCCTGGCGTGTGGCTCTGCAGCTGTGTCTGCAGAGCCAGAACGTGGAGGGCCCTGCCCATGCTAACCCCCTCAGCACCATGTTAACACATCTGCTTGGCTTCTTGGGCAGGCTGTTTGTCAGCTGTGCCACACTGATGGTCCTGAATTAAGTTATGGAAGACAAGGTCTCATTTTCCTCCAGGAAACCTGATATCAACTAAGTTAACATACATCTCAAGGTCTTTGAAAATCTACTGGTTATCCTGGTGTGGATCCCCATGAGGACCACCTCTGAGGACAGCATCGAGCTGTATGGAATCTTTTGAGGAGACGCAAATGCATTTGAGCAGGATTATGTGCATGGTTTTGTGTGTACCTGTAACAGGGAATTTTCAAATCAACACCTTGGTCTTAACTCTCTTATGCTATTTCTTTACCCCCTTTTCTCTGCTCCTATTCAGGCAACCACTGAATAACAATGAACTCAATTCTACATCAGAAACACAGAGAGAAGATGTAAAGAGACAAAAAAAAGAGGAAAGCAAAAAGCAAAACACACGAAGACTGTGGGGCAGAGTGCTGTAGATCACAGTTGTAATTCAACAGGTCAAATATAGGGGCTCTTCAATATCCATCCATTTAAGACCCTGAGAATAAACCCAGCCTTCAAAAAAACCATAGAGAGAGAGAACCCAAGATGGCAGAATGAGTAGGGCAGCAGAAATCTCCTCCCACAACCATACGTATTTTTGAAAATAAACCAAATATAACTAATCCTAAAAGAGAGACCAGAAGATACAGTACAAGAGCCAGACTACATCTACACCTGTGAGAACCCAGTGCCTCACGAAGGTGGTAAGATACAAGCCACAGCCTGGCGGGACCTGAGCGCCCCTCACCCCAGCTCCCTAGCTGGAGGAGAGGAGTCAGAGTGGAGAGGAGAGGGATCCCAGGACTGCTAAATACTCAAATGTAGTCATCTGCACCCGAGCACAGACACACAGTGCATGGTGTGCTGGATACTAGGGAAACAGAACAGTAAAACCTGCAAGCAGGTTCCCACAGCCAGCGCCCTTGGAACAAAAGAAAAGCGAGTAATTTTTGAAAGTCTTACAGGGACAGGAGCCTCACAGCTGGATGGAAGCATCCTGGCACACTCAGCCCAGCAGCTGGGAATTCTGGGGAACTCCAGGTGCCCTAACCTCCTGGGTGACAGCGCAGCTCTGAAGCCCCTCACGGTGATAAACAGCATGGCATTCATACCCCCTCTGGTGCAGCCCCACCATAGCAGGGGAGCAGCCTGGGAGTGGCCACGCCCACAGCAGCTGCCCAGAGCCTCCACCACAGTCACCCAGGCCAGACTCAGAGGTGCTACTGGCACGCGGCAGCACAGCACAGACAGAGGAAACTGGGACAGGGCACAAAAGGTCACCGTTCTCATGGGAGAGCACACCTGGCACGCCTGCCTCTCCCCGCTGGACTCTGGGCTGCCCCGACAGCTGCCCCACTTGCAGCGGCTCGGGAAATAAAACTGGAAGCTGCTCCCCGTGTGCAGGTAACCAGGACAGGCAGCAGAGGAGGGCAAGGTGCAGGAGGGGACGTTGTTTTCCCAGCACGAACTACGACTACCTCTATCACCATGAAAAGGCAGAAAAATTTGATCCAGTCCAGAATTACCCAGACAACACCTGAGAGAGAGCCTGGGGAGATAGATTTAACCAATCTTCCTGAAAAAGAATTCAAAATAAAAGTCATAACCATGCTGATGGAACTGCAGAGAAATATGCAAGAGCTACAGGATCAAGTTGGGAGGGAGAATGCAGAAAGAAAACAATCTCTGGAAGGACTTAAGAGTAGACTGGATGAGGTGCGAGAGGCCATTAATGGAATAGAAATCAGAGAACAAGAATGCAGAGAAGCTGAGGCAGAGAGAGATAAAAGGATCTCCAGGAATGAAAGAATATTAAGAGAACTGTGTGACCAATCCAAAAGGAACAATATTTGCATTATAGGCGTACCAAAGAAGAAGAGAGAGAAAAAGGGATAGAAAGTGTCCTTGAAGAAATAATTGCTGAAAACTTCCCCAAGCTGGGGGAGGAAATAGTCTCTCAGACCATGGAGGGTCACAGAACTCCCAACACAAGGGACCCAATGAAGCAACACCAAGACACATAATAATTAAAATGGCAAAGATCAAGGACAAGAACAGAGTATCAAAGGCAGCCAGAGAGAGAAAAAGTTCATCTAGAAAGGAAAACCCATCAGGGTTTCATCAAACTTCTCAACAGAAACCTTACAGGCCAGAAGAGAATTGCATGATATATTTAATGCAATGAAACAGAAGGGCCTAGAACCAAGAACACTGTATCCAGCACGATTATCTTTTAAATATGAAGGAGGGATTAAACAATTCCCAGATAAGCTAAAGTTGAGGGAATTTGCCTCCCACAAACCACCTGTACAGGATATTTTAAAGGGACTGCTCTAGAAGGAAGCACTCCTAAGGCTAAATAGATGTCACCAGAGAAAATAAAATCACAGCAAAGAAAGCAGACCAACCAAATACTAACTAAAAGCAAAAAATAAAACTAACTACTCACAAAAGCAGACAAAGGAAACACAAAAAGAGTACAGAATAAAACACCTAACATATAAAGAATGGAGGAGGAGGAATAAGAAGGGAGAGAAATAAAGAATCATCAGAATGTGTTTATAATAGCTTAATAAGTGCATTAAGTTAGACAGTTAGATAATAAACAAGCTACCCTTGAACCTTTGGTAACCACAAATCTGAAGCCTGCGATGGCAATAAGTACATATCTTTCAATAATCACCCTAAAAGTAAATGGACTAAATGCACCAATGAAAAGACACAGATTAATAGAATGGATAAAAAAGCAAGACCCATCCATATGCTGCTTAAAAGAGACTCACCCCAAACCCAAAGACATACACAGACTAAAAGTCAAGAAAGGAATGGAAAAACATATTTCATGCAAACAATAGGGAGAAAAAAAGCAGCTGTTGCAGTACTAGTATCAGACAAAATAGACTACAAAACAAAGAAAGTAACAAGAGATCAAGAAGGACATTACACAGTGATAAAGGGGTCAGCCCAACAAGAGGATATAACCATTATAAATATATATGCACTTAATACAGGAGCACCAACATAAGTGAAACAAATACTAACAGAATTAAAGGGGAAATAGAATGCAATGCATTCATTCTAGGAGAGTTCAACACACCACTCACTCTGAAGGACAGTTCAACCAGACAGAAAATAAGCAAGGACACAGAGGCACTGAATAATACGCTAGAACTGATGGACCTAATAGACATCTACAGAACTCTACACCCGAAAGCAGGAGGATACACATTCTTCTCAAGTGAACATGGAACATTTTCCAGAATATACCACATACTAGGCCACAAAAAGAGCCTCAGTAAATTCAAAAAGATTGAAATTCTACCAACCAACTTCTCAGACCACAAAGGTATAAAACTAGAAATAAATTGTACAAAGAAAACAAAAAGGCTCACAAACACATGGAGGCTTAACAATATGCTCCTAAATAATGAATGGATCAATGACCAAATTAAAATAGAGATCAAGCAATATTTGGAAAAAAATGACAACAACAGCACAAAGCCCCAACTTCTCTGGGACACAGTGAAGGCAGTTCTAAGAGGAAAGTATATAGTAATCAAGGCCTATTTAAAGAAGGAAGAACAATCCCAAATGAATAGTCTAAAGTCACAATTAATAAAATTGGAAAAAGAAGAACAACATGAGGCCCAAAGTCAGCATAAGGAGTGACATAATAAAGATCAGAGAAGAAATAAATAAAATTGAGAGGAATAAAACAATAGAAAAAAATAAATGAAACCAAGAGCCGGTTCTTTGAGAAAATGAACAAAACAGATAAGCCCCTAGCCAGACTTATTAACAGAAAAAGAGAATCTACACACATCAACAGAATCAGAAACAAGAAAGGAAAAATCATGATGGACCCCACAGAGATAACAAAGAATCATTAGAGAATACTATGAAAATCTATATGCTACCAAGCTGGAAAACCTAGAAGAAATGGACAACTTCCTAGAAAAATACAACCTTCCAAGACTGACCGGGGAAGAAACAGAAAATCTAAACAGACCAATTTCCAGCAACAAAATTGAGTCAGTAATCAAAAAACCACCCAAGAGCAAAACCCCTGGGCCAGATGGATTTACCGTGGAATTTTATCTGACATACAGAGAAGACATAATACCCATTCTCCTTAAAGTTTCCCAAAAAATAGAAGAGAAGGGAATACTTTCAAACTCATTTTATGAAGCCAGCATCACTTTAATACCAAAACCAGGCAAAGACCCCCACCAAAAAAGAAAATTACAGACCAATATCCCTGTTGAACATAGATGCAAAAACACTCAACAAAATACTAGCAAACCAAATTTAAAAATACATCAAGAGGATCATACACCATGATAAAGTGGGATTCATCTCAGGGATGCAAGGATGGTACAACATTTGAAAATTCATCAACATCATCTACCACATCAACAAAAAGAAGGACAAAAGCCACATGATTATCTCCATAGATGCTGAAAAAGCATTCGACAAAACTCAACATGCATTCATGATAAAAACTCTCAACAAAATGGGTATAGAGGGCAAGTACCTCAACATAATAAAGGCCATGTATGATAAACCCACAGCCAACATCACACTTAACAGCAAGAAGCTTAAAGCTTTTCCTCTAAGACCAGGAATAAGACAGGGATGCCCACTCTCTCCACTGTTATTCAACATAGTACTGGAGGTCCTATAAATGGCAATCAGACAAAACAAAGAAATACAAGGAATCCAGACTGGTAAAGAAGAAGTCAAACTGTCACTATTTGCAGATGACATGATACTGTACATAAAAAGCCCTAAAGACTCCACTCCAAAACTTCTAGAACTAATATTTGAATTCAGTAAAGTTGCAGGATACAAAATTAATACACAGAAATTGGTTGCTTTTCTATACACTAACAATGAAGTAGCAGAAAGAGAAATCAGAAAAACAATTCCATTCATAATTGTATCAAAAAGAATAAGATACCTAGGAATAAACCTAACCAAGGAAGTGAAAGACCTATATACCCTGAAAACTATAAGACACTCTTAAGAGAAATTAAAGAGGACACTAACAAATGGAAACTCATCCCATGCTCTTGGCTGGGAAGAAGTAATATTGTCAAAATGTCCATCCTGCCTAAAACAATTTACAGATTCAATGCAATCCCTATCAAAATACCAACAGCATTCTTCAACGAACTGGAACAAATAGTTCTAAAATTCATATGGAACCACCAAAGACCCCCAATAGCCAAAGCAATCCTGAGAAGGAAAAATAAAGTAGGGGAGATCTCGCTCCCCAACTTCAAGCTCTATTACAAAGCCACAGTAGTCAGAAAATTTGGTACTGGCACAAGAACAGAGCCACAGACCAGTGGATCAGAATAGAGACTCCAGACATCAACCCAAACATATATGGTCAATTAATATATGATAAAGGAGCCATGGACATACAATGGGGAAATGACAGCCTCTTCAACAGCTGGTGTTAGCAAAACTGTACAGTTACATGTAAGAGTATGAAACTGGATCATTGTCTAACCCCATTCACAAAAGTAAATTCGAAGTGGATCAAAGACCTGAATGTAAGTCATGAAACCATAAAACTCTTAGGAAAAAACATAGGCAAAAATCTCTTGGACATAAACATGAGCCACTTCTTCATGAACATATCTCCCCAGGCAAGGGAAACAAAAGCAAAAATGAACAAGTGGGACTATATCAAGCTGAAAAGCTTCTGTACAGCAAAGGACACCATCAATAGAACAAAAAGGCATCCTACAGTATGGGAGAATATATTCATAAATGACAGATCCGATAAAGGGTTGACATCCAAAATGTATAAAGAGCTCATGCACCTCAACAAACAAAAACCAAATAATCCAATTAAAAAATGGGCAGAGTAGCTGAACAGACAGTTCTCCAAAGAAGAAATTCAGATGGCCAACAGACATATGAAAAGTTGCTTCACATAGCTAGTCATCAGAGAAATGCAAATTTAAAACCACAATGAGATATCACCTCACACCATTAAGGACCACCACCATCGCAAAGACAAACAACAACAAATGTTGGCGAGGTTGTGGAGAAAGGGGAACTCTCCTATATTGCTGGTGGGAATGTAAATTAGTTCAACCATTGTGGAAAGCAGTATGGAGGTTCCTCAAAATGCTCAAAATAGACTTAGTGTTTGACCCAGGAATTCCACTTCTAGGAATTTACCCTAAGAATGCAGCACTCCAGTTTGAAAAGGACATATGCACCCCTATGTTTATCACAGCACTACTTACAATAGCCAAGAAATGGAAACAACCTAATTGTCCATGAGTAGATGAATGGATAAAGATGATGTGGTACATATACACAATGGAATATTATTCAGTCATAAGAAGAAAACAAATCGTACCATTTGCAACAACATGGATGGAGCTAGAGGGTATGATGCTCAGTAAAATAAGCCAGGTGGAGAAAGACAAGTACCAAATGATTTCACTCATATGTGGAGTATAAGAACAAAGAAAAAACTGAAGGAACAACACAACAGCAGACTCACAGAACCAAGAATGGACTAACAGTTACCAAAGGGAAAGGGACTGGGGAGGATGGGTGGGAAGGGAGGAATAAGAGGAAAGAAAAAAGAAAGGGGGCATTATGATTAGCATGTATAATGGGGGGGCACGGGTAGGGCTATGCAACACAGAGAAGACAAGTAGTGATTCTACAGCATCTTACTAAGCTGATGGACAGTGACTGTAATAGGGTTTGTTGGGGGGGGACTTGTTGATGGGAGGAGTCTAGCCAACATAATGTTCCCCATGTAATTGTAGATTAATGATACCAAAATAAAAAACCATAGAAACCCAGTCAAGTCACAACCAGAACACGTGGTGTTTCCCTCAGTTATCAGCACCATGAAAAAGAGATCGTGTTCTCTTTCTCTTCTTTCCTTTCTTTCAACTATCCTTCCTTCCATTTTCTCCTGATAAAATGGACACAGAAGCATTAACCTGATACTAAGGAGTCTTTCTCTCTTTCTCTCAGGTCTAGTAGAGACACTGGTCCACATGACAATGTTTTAAGCTCTTCTTGCAAGAAAACGGGGGGAAATGAAGCATATTTTGTTAGATGAATAACTAAAATATTTTAATTAATCTCTCAGACTACAAGTTCAACCTCCCAGTAATTACAAAACTGTCTAATAAGGAAATACAGTCTGTCTGAGCTGTGTCTCTCTTTTCTCAGTTCTCTTGTGTTTCCATTCCCCTTTTCCTGCTTGCTAGACTCTTGTGACAATTTTGTCTTTTGCCTTTTGACAAAAACCCAGTCCTGTGAATTCATATGCCATTGGTGTCTCTTGCCTTCAACTCTTCCAATGCTCTGAGCACATATTTTCTAACTACTTACTGGCCTTCTCCACCAGGATGTCCGTCAACACCTTCACTGGACATGTCCAGACCTGAACTTGCCTCTCCTAGGCACAAACCCTCACCTCCATCCCTCCCTACCCCCCAACTCCCTTGATCCCAATCCTGGCTGAAAGTAACCCCATAGTGTATATACTTATGTTCAACTTCATGTGGAGGCATTTACATACATGGTGTATCGCTATACTAAATGTCATGAGCAGTGGACCCAAGTCTGTCCCTGCTAGATGGCCACACACATATGTCCACAGACTTCAGGTGACAGGCGACAGGTCAGTGTGTCACCATCACGGGTTTCATTTTCCCGCTATCCCATGAGCTTATTAAGAAGAAGGATGTATCTACATTTTTACTTCATTCTTTCATTTTTATAATTACGATGCCTGGCACACTGGTACTTAATAAATATGTGTGAAACATCATGTTTGTTAGAGCTTAATATAGATGAGGTTTAAAAGACTCATGTAAGGACATGTTATTATTAAGAAAACCTATTAGTCAGCTGTTTTATAATGCTCACAGAAAATGGAACTAGGATTAATAAGCCTAAAGTAAATTTTTAAAAAAAATATTAAATCAGAGAAGGTTTTTTTTTTCTCTCACAGAATGTTCTCTGAACCACCTGCATCAGAATTACCTGAGATATATTATTTGTACATAAAATGTATTATATATATGTATCTTAGACTCATTTGCTCCCACTCCCAAATGACTGAACGTTATTTTTTAGGGTGAAGATTGAAAACTACATTTTAAATATGCACAGTAAGAGTTGCTCAGGTAAACTAAAACTTCAGGCCACTGGTCTAGAGCAACAAGTGAGATCACAAAGGCATAGGTGCTACTCTGAATCTCAATTATCCAAAAGATCCAAGGAATTCTACCTCTGGGTTCTTTAAGTGTTTAATATATCTCTTTCTTTTCTTAGATGGCTCAGAGCCAGGAAATTTCACAAGATGTCCTCACAAGATTTTTTTCTAGATATGTAATAGTATGGAAAACATATTCTCTATCACCCCATCAAATTCAGCATTCATAGGACCTGTTGTTTCAGTCTGGTAATGAAAATGGCTTAGCTGGATTGTCTTCCCTTTCAGTTGCTTTTTCTTCTGTTAATGAAATCCAATATTCTTGAATGGCTACTTAGGGCAAGACTGGGAAAGATACTTTAGAAGAAAAGTAGAATATGAATCAGCCATCTGTGAGGAACTCACCCCCCAGGACATGTGATGGGAGGTAAGCATATGAAAATCAGGGAGCAACTCTAAACACTGGAAGAAAGGCCCTGAGACCGGGTTCAGTGAGGACATGAAACAGATCATCCAAGGACTGACATCTTGGGGCTCTGAGGAAAGCTGGGGGTGCATTTGAGCCCAGTCTTTCTAAGAATGGGGAAGATGTGGAAAGGCAGAAAGGGGAAGAATGGTGTGTCCAGGGATTGGAATGGCTTGATGCATTTTAGATTAGGAGAGTTAAATCCATTTGATAGGGAGGTTAATCAAAAAAGGTGGGAAAAAGATGAGTGAGCCAGAGAACTGCTTCATGGGAAGTTCCAGTGCCATACCTAGAGAGTTTGGGACATTTTCCTGCATGGCAGTTGGAGGATTGGGGGTGAGTACAGTTTGGATAAAGTGGTATTTTAACAAAATTAATCAGATGGCAGTTCTAGGATAATATTTAAAGAGAAAAGATGTGAAATACATAAACCAGTTAGGATGTTACTGAAATGGACCAGACATGAGGTGGGAAGGCTTTAACCAGGATTAGAGTATACTAGGAATAGAAAGAAAGAAAGAAATGATTTTTAAAGATATTATAAAGTATAAAATGGACAACAGAGCTCAGTGACCAAGAGACATGGGGTTGCAAAGGAGAGAGAAGTCAGACGGGGCATCCTGTTTAATCTTGTAAGTATTGATCACTGGTCAGATGTATCCAAACTTTTGTGGGAAAAAGTGTTTCCTCTGTGTCTGAGCCTTGCCAGTGCATTTTCATGAGTGTACATCAGCCACAGTGATGACTGTATCTGTGTGCATTCCAGGCATTTCTCTGTTACTTTCTAATGCAAGCTGTTACTAAGAGTCATCTGATTCCACCTGTTGAGTGCAAACAGAGAGTCTTGCAAAAACCAGGCCTTTGCATCAAGTTGGTCATATCCTGACACGTCTGCCCTTAGGTGAACATACTCGGGGTCAGATGTGAGGAGTAAGCAGAAAAAACCATAGAAAGAGGGGGAGATGGATGCATTCTAGGAGAACTGTGATTAGGAGGAAATGGCCAGCACATACAATATGCTGTTGTTTCCAAAAACTGAATCTAAACTCCAGTTTCCACAGTGGGTTTGGTTCTTAAGAGAAGAAAGTGGGAGCTGTTCTTGGGGCTTACTTATTGCCTCAGAAACAGAATAGAAAGCAGGCCTGAAGCTTTTGAGGGAGGGCTGCGCTCCAACTCAGACAGCATCTCAAGGGGTTTGTCTGCTTCTACAATGAATGAGTGACTCACCAAGTTTGAAAGTAAGTAACTTGACATGATGAGATTAGATGAGAGAGAGATTGACATAGCAGTGACCTTGTATTCAATTCAGAGAGAAGGGCCAGTGCTTCATTAAGGACAACCTGATTCTATGGATTTTGTCTATCTGGGGAGGGGCAGAAAATGTTTTGTTCTAACCCTCAGTCAAAAACTCCATGTTTGATAGAGATGGGGATAGAGATGTCTCCTAGACACTTAGAAACAAGCTGATCTCAAGGAGATCCACAGAACATTGCAGAAAGTAACTGATGAAGATGTACTTCTAGAAAAAGGGACAAGGTGAAGCCTCAATTTAGATATAAGTAAAAGCTGGAGAGAACTCCTAAGCATCTTACCACAGCCAGAAAGTACATCTGGGTCTGGGCCTTCTGGAGCTGTGTGGGTAGATGGAAAGAATCTGTGGGGCTGAAGTGCTTGATAGAGGGTAGAGAAAGAGCATCACCCACAGATTGCCTCCGCAAAAGTCCCCCATATGGTGTGGGTGTGGCAGACTGAGAGGCAGAGCAACGTAATCACCTACATGAGGAGAAGCAGCCATCAGTGCCAGAAAGGAGAAGCAGAACTTTCCAGGGCCCTCAGTCCTGCCTGCAATTCAAGTTTCCATCAGCATGTCACCAATTCTGTCTGAGAATGTTCTCTGCCCAGGGAGCAGAGGGTGATACGGGGGAGTCATGACATGATAGCCAGAGGTATGGAATGGCAATGGTGCATAGAATCTTCTGGCTGTTATAGGGATCTACTGGGGCAGAAGACTGTCTGTCACAGGCAAACAGGAGAATAGAAACAATAATGAAAGTGATGGTGGCAGACCCTGAGTGCTCATCATGTGCCAGGCACTGCACTAGTCTCTTTACACATTATGTTGCTTTAAACCCTCACAATAAACTTGTAAGGCACCACTATCACCCCAGTTAAGGAGACTGAGGCCCAGAGAGATTAAATAACTTGTCTATGTTTACACAGCCTGGGTTCTTCAGCACCACCAGGTATCTCAGATGACTCTCCCGCTTTTTTTTGTCTGAAAAAGATACTCAGGGGAAAGAACAGAGCACAGATTAACTCACTCACCCCTAGGCTTCAGCCTCTCACATAAGTGTTTACACACACACACACAGAGGCCTTGAACAAAGCCTGCACACAGCTAAGTGAAAATCTTTACTTATCCTCCAGATGACACCCTGATACAGGCAAAGGGAAAAATAAATTTACTAAGCTTCAGATGTAGCCATTGTCCTCATCATAGGATAGAGCATCTCTGTAATGATGAAAAGCCTATAATTTTAACCTTGTTATTGGACTGAGTGGAATTTACACTAGTGATGAAAAAAAAGGGAAAAGATTTATGAGATGTAAGATAGAGAGATAAACTCTTGTCCCTTAGCAGCTATTAGAAACATAGCCAAAATACCATAAATGTGTGAAAGATGACATGATTATTTTTGCATTCCCACTGGGCATTTCCTACATTGCCGGGTTTACAGGGACACAAGCCCGCAAGTACGGGTGGTAGAGCCAGAGGGGAGTGGAGGGGAGCAGCAGCACCTTGCCCAGACCCCCCACTGACCGAGCCTGGCTGCAATGGCTGTAGAACAGGTGGCTTTCGGCATTGAGAGTCACGCGAGCCACTGGAGTGCAGCACGTGCCAGCACTTTTTGCCCTTTATTCCTGCCTCCAGCCACCTGCTCCTAGAGTAGCTTAGGTGACAGTACCCTGCCCTGTGTTTCGTCAGGATTTAGAGTCATGCTGGTCCACCACAATGTCTGGAACATGAGAAGGCAGCCCGGACAGGGAAGGGGTCACAGGAAGACCAGCTGATGTTCACCGACCTGCCCCACAAGGCCCCATAAATAGAAGCTTCCAAGAAATGAGAGCCACCATCGTGGCCCCAAGGAGCCATGGAAGGGAGAGGGAACAGACACCAAAAGATGGTTTAACTGAAACCAGCTCGAAGTCATTCTTGCAGCTGACCAGTCTGGACTGGTTATGTTGGAAAGAACATCATCAACACTGCCATTTGGAGGCCCGGCCACAGGAAGCTAGGGATGACTCAGGCAGCTGAGTCAGGTCGGGATGCAGCTGTGTAAAGGCGTGAGGTTAAATCAGGTAATGGGTCCAGTAGCCAACCTCCTGAGCAGAAATTAAGTTTGGGCTTTGACCTCTGGAGAAACTTGATAGCAGGCTTTGCTTTAGTAAGAGAGGACAACTATTGGGAAAAATTGGGGTTCCAAAATTTGCTCATCCCTTGGTAACATCAGCCATTTCTTCTGGTGGAGCGGAGTACAGCTCTGTTTGCATCATGGGCCTGTAATAGAGAACCAGCTGACAGGCTTATGTTTCACTTCCACAAATTAAGTATCATTCCATATCTCTACAATACAGATATGACAAAAATTAGTCACGAAACATCTGCAAATCGCTTGAGGTATCCTAAAGAGACATCCTATATATGTAGGTAATATGCAAATAGTCTTGGGAAGTACTTAGGGAGTTCGTGATGTGGAGTGCTTCCACACATAGAAATAAGACCACGTGCCAGGAGTCCTGGATTGAATCACTGTTACTCCTACATCTGACCAAGAGGAGTACTTGAGTTGCTGTACTCCATATTTAAATTTAGGCTGTAAATGGAGAAACAGTTTTTACAACTCTAAATACTCTTTCTACTACAGAGAATGGTGACTGAAGCAAAAGCAAAAATAGCTGCTCGCACCATGGTTTGAGAAAATCTAAATATGAAAATGATCGTTTTTATTTGTATGCTACCAAATAAGGACATTGGGGAAGCACTAAGTCACCACTATGCCAGCATTTACCACATTCCAACACAATGTGAGGGTGTTATTTAAAATGAGATTTGGATATTTAAAATTTACACTAAGCTTTATCCCTGATGTGTAACCTTAAATTCCTACCTGAAAAATGAACTGAACCACAACAATCAGTTATGGTGCTGCTCCAGTTGATGATTCAATACTTTTAAAACATCAAATATATGGAAATACCTCACATTTGAAGAGTACCTTAGGCATTTCAAAGTATTTTCACCTACATCATCTCATTTGATCACATTTGATCGTCACACAATCCTTGAGGCAAGGTATTTGTAAGTGTGCAGTTGTCATATTAAAATATCATTGAGCTGTGGGCCTTTTTGTAGAGACAGGATGAATCACTACAGGGAGGAAAAAAAGGAACAAACAAATGAAAACCAGGGGATTGAGAGAGATCTCAGCTCCATGTTAGCATATCAAGTGGGCCCTGGATGAACTGAAGCTCTTAAAGTGCCAAAACCCAGCAGAAAGGTTTAAGAATTGCTTGCAACTCAAGTGTGTTTCTGCTTCTCTGTGCTTTTAGAAGACAGTTTAAAGAGAGTTAGAGAATGTGCTGGCCTTTTGTTTTGAAACTCCTTTGCTTGTCTACTTGTCTGTAGACTGTGAGATTAGTCTATTTGCTTAAAACAGACTGAACAACCTTTAAAAGAAGCAGACTTCTATGATGGGCTGACTTATTTTGGATGTGAAAAAAATGTTTACTAAGCTGCTGTTCTAAGACCAGAAGTTTCTTCTGTTAGTATGACACAGTTAAGAGTTTAAACAGGACAGCTTTGCAGCATGTTTTGGAAGTTGAGAGAAGAAAAACACCTTTGTTCTACAGCAGATAACTCTGATCAGTTACCTGCATCTACCCAAGGATTTTTCATGGACCTCAGAAGGAAACCTGTAAGATTCAAGTTCCCAGGGACAAACCAAGAGACAAGTGAGCACAGTTTCCAAAGATGGAAGACATTTCTTCTTGTGTTTGCAGTAGCCAGGTTAGCAGTGAGTCAGAAGGTCAAGCCCTGTACCCCAGAAAAAGCATTTTCTGGAGAGTTTTGGATAATTGCAGTAGGTTTTGCATGTTAACTTATAGCAAAATAACAAAATTAATAAATAAAGATGAGATCTACAGTGCCTCCCTGCTTCACTGTACACAGGGGTGTGAAGAGGAGTGAAAGAGATGCCACCAAGCAAGGATGCTCACACTTCTGCCCCCCACCCCGCCGCACCCTGCCCTGCCCTGAGTTACTACCCATCTTTGTGCAACACAGTTCACTGTGTGTGGGAGACTCCAGCCAGAAGGGAAGCCACGAGGATGAGCAGGTGAAGTGGCAGTGGGCATAAGGACATAGAACAGCAGATCATACTAGAAACCAGGGCTTGGGACACAGGCCACCTGTCTTGACTCCATCTCTAATTTTTGTATGAGTTTGGACAAGCCATTCTACCTCTTTCATCTTTAAAACTAGGAAATTGGACTAAGTGTTCTCCAAGGCTCTAAACAGCTCCTAAAAATTAGAATCATTTTCGTGTGGAATGTGAGATAAAGCATAATTATCTGTTAGCCATTAAAGAATAGATCTTGGAGGGTTGCAAAAATCCTCAACGTATCCTTGTGATGGATTGGAAAACAATATGGACACCTAGATTTGTGTGTAGTGCATACCTGAGTGTCATATATGAGACAGTATAAAATGGGGGTCATGTAAGAAAGGCCACACCTTAACGCAAAATAGTCAGGCCTTTGAACTGAGGGTATGCCCTGTTCCTTTCTACAATCTTTCCCCATGATAATGCAGCACCTTGTGCACACAATTAAATGTCAGCCACAGAAAACATTTCCCTTGGCTTTGTTGTTCCAGAACGGGATTCTTTTGTCCCCAATATAATGGATCTGCAGAAACAATGATAGAACAGAGATTTTTTCTAAAACGATGACAAACACGCTGCTGCTTCCTCCCTCCGTTCTTCCTCCTTATCCCCACCCCTCAAAATAAATCATTGTTCAAAAAAAAAAATCCCATTGTCTGTTGTCCACGGAGATGAAGATCTGCCTAGAAACAAATCTGTCGGGCGCGCAGGGGCCTCAAGCAGCCGGTAGGTGGCGCACGAAGGCAGCGCAGGCGGGGGCGCGGCCTCCCCGGGTTTGCCGATGGGGGGGTCTTGCCTCCCCCACCCCCGCCGTCCTGCTGTCTTCCGCCCCCTCCTCGCGTGCTAATTGCTGGATACTCTACTGGGACTTCGGTTAGGGGAAAAGAAAGCGGCAGTGGAAGGCGTGGTGGGGAGATGGGGAATCGGCTCCGAATACACAAAGCCTCGGGGTCCCGGCTGCCCGGGAGCAGGGCGCCCTCGCCCTCTGCCTCCGCCCCCGCCCCCGGCCAGAGGAGGGGACAGGCCACTGGGAGGAAAATGGTGATCTGGCGCCTGCCGAAGCCTGAACATCTCCCTCCGCGGCTGCCCCACCTCGGGCACCCTGCACCCAAGTCCACCCCAAACGCTGTCCGGCCGCGTGTGGGACTGCCGAGGCCCCAGAGAGGGGACATGACCTGCCCCGCGGGCCAGGTCCCCAAGCAGCAGGGTCCCATGTGGGTGCTGGCCAGGCTGCCGCCATCAGCAAGCCTCTTCCAGGAGAATCTGCGTCGCCGGCCGACCCAGCCCCTTCTGCGTCGGCGCTGTCAGTTCCTGAGTGGAAGAACGGGCCACGCTGTCGTCCGACCCCCAACCTCTGTCTGGTAGAACATGGTGTTAAGATGCCTGATAGCCCCAAAGTCAAAGGTCTGGGTTGAAACGCGAGCATTAACACCTGGGGCTTTGTGACCTTGGTGATGTTCCTAAATCCCCAACCCTCCATCTCTCCCCAGCTATAAAATGCAGCAGAAATACTTACCTCATAGGAATGTTGTGAGGATTTTTTGAAAGTGGTGCTTAACTTGGCAGGAGACCTGGCTAGAGTAACTATTACTATTAACAACTTGACTCTCTGTGGAGGAGGGAGATGCAGTCTGCTGCCCTTGAGACATCTGGCATCACCGCTGGCTGGACTGAAGAGGGGACTTCCAAGAGGGGAGCCAAGGGGACATCCTCGGACTAGCTGGTCTTGTCAGAAGACCCCACCTGTCCCTCTGCCGCCCTCAGCCCCCATCCCTCCCCTGCCCCAAGGCCTGCCTCCTCGTTTGGAGAGTGCTGAAAGACGGCATCCCGCAGGCTTGGGAGTCCCACATAACCCAGGTTGGAGTCTTGCATCCCCCATTTGGTAGCTGGAAAGTTGGGTGAGTCATTTAACCTCCCCTCAGTTTGCTTCTCTATAAAACTGGTGGTCATGATATTTACCTCATAAGGTTCTGTCAAGACTAATGGAGATAATGAACATAAATTGTATTCTCTCTTAAGTAAATTTAAAATTTTCAATTTTACAGGTGGAATTAGGTCAGACTATCTTACAGAAGACAATGGGAGTTCACTGGAATTTCCGCAGACTTCACCAAAGGCGGGCCCAGCAACTGCTGACTATCAGCTCCTCTACTCCAGTCTGAGTCAGCAAGGTTCATTTCCCCTCCAGGAAAAGAGCAGAAATCCAGTGAGGGCACATTGTCCCCAGAGCCTCGCAGGTATGACTCAGACATTTAAATAGGCATATTAACTCTTTGGGGCCCCCTGATGCGCATTTCAGAGGAATACTCCAGCTAGAAGTTTATCTGGGAGTGGGTTGTGCTTCAAAGTGTCATTCTAAGCCTGTGGTGTGTGCCTGGCGGGTCAGTGACTCCTTATTTTATGCCTCCTCGTTTGGAGAGTGCTGACTTCTAAGGCTAGCACATAAAAGACATTGTGACTTCCACTTTGCTCTCTCTTATGCCACTCACTGTGGGGAAAGCTGGACACCATGTCATCAGAACACTCAAGCACCTACACTCAAGCAGCTGTATGGAATGGCCCACTTTCAAGGAACAGAGGCCTTCTGCCATCAGCCAGCACCACATGCCAGCCGTGTGAGTGCACCATCTTGGATGAAGCAGATCCTCCATCAAGCCTTCCGAAGAGCACAGCCCTGGCCAACATCTTGGCTTCATGAGAGTCCCTGAACCACCCAGTTAAGTCATCCCTGAATTCATGACTCACAGAAAACTGTGACATAAAAAAAATTTTGGCCTGTTTAGGTGTATAGATGCTGTACAGATGACTAATTTAGCAATACTCCAAAGAGCCATGGGGCTTCCCTTGGCTAAGGTGGGGCTGGTAGTGTAGGTCCTTCCCCCTCACTTGGTCAGCACTGCTGGTTCCTGTACATGTCTGGGGTCTGAAAGTCCCTTGGAGACCTCACCTAAAGGCCCCACCTCCCAGGGATCTGGGGGAAAAACTTCAATCTAGAGTCTCACTGCAGCACTGGGTTAACAGGCCTAACCTTTGTTTTTGACAAGGGTTGCGATTAGGGCATTCCTTCCCTGCCTGTACCTCCTCCCCAGAGCTGGTCCTGGCACTGGGCCTAGGTCTGAAACTGCCAGCACTGCCACTGCTTTTTGGTCTTATTATGAGCATGTCTGTTCTGATGTGTTGCTTTGAGCCTGTCGTGGAGGTGGTATGAGCAAAGAAAAGGAGGTTGCATCAGATCTTTCACCCTTCATGTTAGAAGCCTGCTGCTGAGAAGCCTGGAGGTCGGGTGGGAGGAGATGGGTTGCCATGTTCTGAGGGGTGTAGAACCTGCTGCTCCATGGGCCAGGGCTGGAAGGTGCAGTTACCAGGTCACTTTGCACTCCTGGAAGTTTCCCTGGTCGTTTCCATCGGTCATCTGTACAGGGAGATGTGTGTGTGGCTGATCCCAAGCCCCATAGAAGCGGCAGTCTCGCTCTTGTGCACCAACTCTCTAGTAGGGGATCTCGTGCTTTTCCACTTAGTCACAGTTAGGAATCATGGGTTTAGTTCAAGCAGAGTAAATTAAAATGATTTACTAGGTAATAGTCTTGAGTTGACCAAATGCTACTTAAAATCCTGTTGTTTCATGAAATATCTTCCAGTGAGTGCAATTAACTGATGATTTTATTAAGTCTAAGCAAATCTGAAACATCTGACTGGGCATCTATACCGTAAGCTAGAGGTCTGCAGCTAACTGTTTTGTATAAAGCCTTAGAACCCCTAGATTTAGGGCGGGGTCGTAACAGAGTTGGCTTCTAGGGAACCTCAACCTCTTGAAAACCATCCTGATCCCCTAGAAATCCATTTCTTATTTTTTATGTGATTCTAAATTTCAGTTTTTAATTTTTTTCAGAAAGTTTTATTTCTGCTATATTTTTAGATTCAAAAGTATTTGTTTAAGGTGAACAAATGATACAGTACACACAACTGTGGGAGCTGCTATTTAATTGAGAACAGAAAGAGAATACCTAGGACAAGAATATGCAATTACCGCGCTTATTGTTTTTAGTGAATTTTTGTCAAGTTTGTTTATCTTATTGTTAATGTGATGATACAGCAATCCTTGGAAAAAGAATAACATTTGCATTAAAGAACAAATCTAGATAAAAATGGAAAACAGAGTTAGCCACAACCCACAAGGCCTTCTTTGGAAAGAACTCTTGAAGAAAAAACGACCCATGCTTCACAGAAGAGTATACTGTCATTTTTCCCTTTATAGTGTCAGTGTTCCTGAACAAAGGCCTCAAGGTATTATCAACTCATCGGCTATTTTTTTATGTTATTTCTATTTTCAGGACCCTGCTCTCCTCCTCCTTTGTTCCTGATGCATCTGGTCATTGCTGTCTTCTAATGCGGTCCTACCATTTCCCTGTGACCAGCCCCCACCTGGAGAGTTCACTGTGGTGACCAACGACCAGACACAGGGTCATTGTCCAGTGCCCACAGGACCAGAGGAAAGACCTTAAGGGTCCACCACTCTAGTTAGACAGGCTGGAGGTACATAGAGTCTGAGGGGTGATAAGGCTGTTTCAAAAAATTTGGAAAGGAACTTATAGACTATAAGTATATATCCAAGCCCTGGATGTTGTTTAAAGAAAACAAAACAAAAAGCTTTTTTTTTCTTTTGCTAGGATTTCTGATGGTACAGTATACAAGTCCCAATGTGTAACCTAAAAACAAAGGCTACATGTCTTCCAGTTTGAAAAATCTGCAGTTCAGATTCTATAAATGACTTTAACCTGGCTTTAATATTAATTCAGTCAGTTAGACTTTTGACAATTATTTTAAAGACTATTATGTGCTAAGCACACTTATACATTAATGAATAAAACATATGGATTCCTCCTTACAGTCTATAGAAACCAACCCAAGAATAAATATAGGTACACCCACAACTGCATGCATTCTGGGGGAAAAAATGAAATAGATTCAGAGATAGAGAATAACATAGTGTACCCACATAGACAGAGGGATTAGCAGTGGCCTCTCAAAGAAGAAAATATTTAAATCAACTGCTGAACAATAAAAGAAGTCAACTCAAGCCACGTGTTCATATTTCAAGAAGAAAACAGTGTGGGCAAAGACCCTATGAAGATAAAACTGTGGTGTGTTTAAAGACACAGAACTTTGCAGACTAGACTAGAGAACATGCTACATCGCGGCCTGTCAGGGTTTGATTGGGTAATTTAGTCTGGCCGCCCAACCAGTTCTTAAATCCCCTTCACAACACTCCCTCTAAATAGCTAAGCACCTTGTGCTTGAGTCCATTCATGAGAGGAAATGTGCTACCTCTTGAAGTATCCATGCCAGTTTAGGTTAAAAATATGAATTTGTTCCAACTAGGAAGCTGGAATTGGAATCATGAATTACAGCCATGAGCCTGCACATGAGGAAATTTTCAAGTTGAAGTAGAAGAAGCTACTTAGATACCTGTATTTACTGTTCCTTATAATCTGGAGTGCCAGGGACACACAGCAGGATTTCATGTTCATCACCCTTTTTAAGAAGAAAAAAATGTGAAAATGATAGTACAGCTCTCACAAACTTGCCACACTTTTCTGTTGGAGCAAAATTCACATCAGTATTTCAGTAAACCAATGATTGCAAAATATGGTTAGTTGTACCTTTGAAAAATAATGATATATTTGGGCTACAGTGGTAAGGTGGGAGTGGCTTTCCTGTAGAATCTGTGGTATATCACGTATGTTCACTGTATCCACGGATTTTACAAAAGTCTTTGATAATGTGAGTTGCTTTACATATGGCCTATTACTGACCTAGCTAAAGAAGCACAGTGGATTCCATGAAGATTCTGCCAGTCATTTGAAGATATTCCCCACAGCCAATCCACACCACTGATAGTTTGAGACTGGTTTGAGTATTTATGTGTTCAGAGTACATCAAGAAACCTAAGCTTCAAGGTCTTAGGGAGGTACTTCCAAATTCACAACCCACAGGCTGTTCTCTCTTAAAGCCATTTATGAACTGTTACATGGGGACTGCTAAGCCACCTTACGCGAAACAGTCTCTAGAGAATTTTGGACTGTCTTGCAGAGTTATAATACAAGCATACCTTGTTTTATTGAGCTTCATTTTACTGGGCTTCACAGTAGTGTGTTTTGCACAAATTGAAGGTTTGTGGCACTCTGTTGAGCAAGTCTGTCAGCACCATTTTTCTAACAGCGTTTGCTCACCTCACATCTCGGCATCACATTTTGGTAATTCTCACAATATTTCAAACTTTTTCATTATTCTATTTGTTATGGTGATCTGTGATCAATAATCTTTTAAATAATTTATTATAATTGTTTGAGGGTTCCACAAAATGCACCCACATGAGATGGTGAGCTTCATCCATTGGTATTTTGTGTATTCTAACTGTTCCACTGAGCAGCTGTTCCCCCTTCCCTTCCCCTGTCCTTTGGCCTCCCTGTTCCCTGAGACACAACAATAGTGACATCAGGCCACCTTATAACCCTGTAATGCTCTCTCAGTGTTCAAGTGAAAGGAAGAGTCATACATCATTTTAAATCAAATGCTAGAAATTATTAAGCTCAGTGAGGAGGGCATGTCCAAATAGCAAGAGGCTAAAAGCTGGGCCTCTTGTGACAAACAGCCATGTTGTGAGTGCACAGGAAGAGCTCTTGAAGGAAATTAGAGGTTCTGCTTCAGTGTACACACAAATAACAAGAAAGTGGAATAACCTTAACTGCTGATGTGGACAAAATATTTGGTCTGGATAGAAGATCAAACCATCTGCAACGTTCCCTCAAGCCAAAGTCTAAGCCAGAGCGAGATCCTGATGCTCTTTGATTCTATGGAGGCTGAGAGAGGTGAGGAAGTGGCAGAAGAAAAGTCTGAAGCCAGCAGAGGTTGGTTCGTGAAGTATAAGGAAAGGTATTTCTATTGTAGAGAAGTGTCAGATGAAGCAGCAAGCGCTGAAGTAGAAACTGTAGCAAAGTACCCAGAATATCTCACTAAGATAATTAAGGATATACTAAACAACAGATTCGCAAAGTCAATGAGCTAGCCTTGTATTGGAAGAAGATGCCATCTAAGACTTTAATAGCTAGAGAGAAGACAGTACCTGGCTTCAAAGCTTCAAAGGACAGGCTGACTCTTGTTAGGGGCTAAAGCAGCTTGTGACTTTACCTTGAAGCCAATGTTCACTTATCATTCCAGATATCCTAGGGCCCTTAAAATTATGCTAAATTTATTCTGCCTATGCTTTATAAATGGAACTACAAAGCCTTGATGGCAGCACATCTGTTTACAGTATGGTTTACTGAATGTTTTAAGCCTGCTGTTGAGACCAACTGCTCAGAAAAAAAGATTTCCTTCAAAATATTACTGCTCACTGACAGTGCAACTGGTCACGCAAGAGCTCTGATGGAGAGAAAAAACAAGATTTATGTTGCTTTCATGCCTGTTAATACAGCATCCATTCTGCAGCCTATGGATCAGGAAGTAATTTCAACTTTCTGGTTTCATTATTTAAGAAATTCATTTAATAAGGCCATAGTTGCCATAGACAGTGATTACTGTGATGGAGCTGGGCAATGCATATTGAAAACCTTGGAAGGCACTCACCATTCTAGATGCCATTAAGAACATTCATGAATCATGGGAAGAGGTCAAATATCAACATTAACAGGAACTTGGAAGAAGATTCAATTCCGTATGGATGACTTTGAGTGGTTCATGACTTCAGTGGAGGGAGTAACTGCAGATAGGTAGAAATAGAAAACTAGAATTTAAAATGGAGCCTGAAGATGTGACTGAATTGCTACAATCTCAGGATAAAACTTTAATGGATGAGGAGTTGCTTCTTATTTATGGATGAGCAAAGGAAGTGGTTTCTTGAGATGGGATTTAGTTCTGCTGAAGATGCTATGAAGACTGTGAAATGACAACAGAAGGATTTAGAATATTACATACACTTGGTTGATAAAACAGTGGCACTCTTTGAAAGGACTGACTCCAGTTTTGAAAGAAGTTCTACTATGGGTAAAAAACAGCATCGAATGCTATGAGAAATCACCTGTGAAAGAAAAAAATCAACCAATGTGGCAAACTTCCTTGTTGTCTTATTTAAGAACTTGCCACAACCAGCCTTCGGCAACCACCACCCAAATCAGCCAACAGCCATCAACACTGAGGTCTTGCACCCTCCACCAGCAAAAAGATGATAACTTGCTGGAAGCTCAGATGATGGTTGGCATTTTTTAGCAGTAAAGTGTTTTTCAATTAAGGTATGTACATTTTGGGGGGCATAATGCTATTGCACACTTAATAGACTATAGTATAATATAAACATAACTTTTGTATGCACTAGGAAACCAAAAACTCATTTGACTCATTTTATTGTGATATTTGCTTTATTTTGATGGTCTGGAACTAAACCCCAAATACCTCCAAGGTATGCCTGTACTGCTAAGAGTATGGAAAGTAAAAATGTTGACCAAGATTAAAACCTAACCCTTGCAATGAAAATCCTATTGGCAGTCAAAAGAATTTCACCACTGAAATACAAGAAAAAAACCTCCATTGAATTTTGCTTCCTGGAAAGCAATACTACTCTAGAAGTATCAAAGCAATAGAAAAATTTAGAAAAAATATCGGGAATTTTGATGAGGATGGCTAGTAGAATATGGTGCCTATGTGGTTCTAGACTAGAATAAATAAAAATCTACAGACCAGAGGGCGGAACCAAGATGGCGGCATGAGTAGAGCAGAGGAAATCTCTTCCCAAAACCACATATATTTTTGAAAATACAACAAAGACAACTCCTAAAAGAGAGACCAGAAGACACAGGACAACAGCCAGACTACATCCACACCTGCAAGAACCCAGCGCCTCGCGAACGGGGTAAGATACAAGCCGTGGCCCGGGAGGACCAGAGCGCCCCTCACCCCAGCTCCCAGTGAGAGGAGAGGAGTTGGAGCAGGGAGGGAGAGGGAGTCCAGGACTGCTAAACACCCAGCCCTAGCCATCCACACTGGAGCGCAGACACAGTGCATGCGTGGGGTGCTGAAAACTAGGGAAACAGGACAGTAAGAACTGTGAGCAGATCCCTGCAGCCAGCACCCCAGGGACAAAGAAAAGCGAGTGCTTTTTGGAAGTCTTAAAGGGACAGGGACCCCACAGCCAGACGGAAGCATCCCGGGTCACTTAGCCCAGCAGCAGGGAACTCCAGGCACCCTGAACCCCTGGATAGCAGGGAAGCTCAGAGGCCCCTCATGGAGGTAAACAGCCTCACAGCCATTTCCCCTCTGATGTGGCTCTGCCACATCAGAGCAGCGGCCTGAGGCAGGCCACATGCACAGCAACAGCGGAGATAAACTCCATAGCAGCTGGGCAAGATCAGAAGCCCCGTCTGCATGCAGGTGCCCAGCACAAGCCACTAGAGGTCGCTGTTCTCCCAGGAGAGGAAGGCCATAAACCAACAAGAAGGGACGTTCTCCCAGCCGTCACTCGTGCCAGCTCCGCAAACTATCACTATTGCCATGAAAAGGCAGAATTTGAGGCAGACAAAGATCACAGAGACACATGAGAAGGAGACGACCTAACCAGTCTTCCTGAAAAAGAATTCAAAATAAAAATCATAAACATGCTGACGGAGATGCAGAGAAATATACAAGAGATAAAGGATGAGGTCTGGAGGGAGATTACAGGTGTCTGGGTGGGAGGGGTGTTACAGAAGTGAAACAAACTCTGGAAGGATTTATAAGCAAAATGGATAAGATGCAAGCGGCCTTTGATGGAATAGAAACCAGAGAACAGGAACGCATAGAAGCTGACACAGAGAGAGAGAAAAGGATCTCCAGGAATGAAACAATATTAAGAGAACTGTGTGACCAATCCAAAAGGAATAATATCTGCATTATAGGGGTACCAGAAGAAGAAGAGAGAGAAAAAGGGATAGAAAGTGTCTTTAAAGAAATATGCTGAAAACTTCCCCAAACTGGGGGAGGAAATAATCGATCAGACCACAGAAGTACACAGAACTCCCAACAGAAAGGACCCAAGGAGGACAACACCAAGACACATAATAATTAAAATGGCAAAGATCAAGGACAAGGACAGAGTTTTAAAGGCAGCTAGAGAGAAGAAAAAGGTCACCTATAAAGGAAAACCCATCAGGCTATCATCAGACTTCTCAACAGAAACCTTACAGGCCAGAAGAGAATGGTATGATATATTTAATGCAATGAAACAGAAGGGCCTTGAACCAAGAATACTGTATCCAGAACGATTATCATTTAAATATCAAGGAGGGATTAAACAATTCCGAGACAAGCAAAAGTTGAGGGAATTTGACTCCCACAAACCACCTCTACAGGGTATTCTAGAGGGACTATTTTAGATGGGAGCACTCCTAAGACTAAACAGATGTCACCAGAGAAAATAAAATCACAGCAAAGAAAGCAGACCAACCAAACACTAACTAAAGGCAAAAAATAAAATCAACTACCCACTAAAAGCAGTTAAAGGAAACACGAAAGAGCACAGAATAAAACAAACAACATATAAAGAATGGAGGAGAAGAATAAGAGGGGAGAGAAGAAAAGAATCTCCAGACAGTGAATATAACAGCTCAATAAAGCGAGCTAAGTTAGGCAGTAAGATACTAAAGAAGCTACCCTTGAACCTTTGGTAACCATGATTCTAAAAAGCCTGCAATGGCAATAAGTACATATCTTTCAACAGTCACCCTAAATGTAAATGGACTGAATGCACCAATCAAAAGACACAGAGTAATAGAATGGATAAAAAAAGCAAGACCCATCTATATGCTGCTTACAAGAAACTCACCTCAAACCCAAAGACATGCACAAACTAAAAGTCAAGGGATGGAAAAACATATTTCATGCAAACAACAGAGAGAAGAAATCAGGGGTTGCAATACTAGTATCAGAGAAAATAGACTTCAAAACAAAGAAAGTAAAAAGAGATAAAGAAGGACACTATATAATGATAAAGGGCTCAGTCCAACAAGAGGCTATAACCATTCTAAATATTTATGCACCCACACAGGAGCACCAGCATATGTAAAACAAATACTAACAGAACTAAAGGGGGAAATAGAATGCAATGCATTCATTTTAGGAGACTTCAACACGCCAGTCACCCTAAAGGATAGATCCACTGGACAGAAAATAAGGACACAGAGGCACTGAACAACACACTAGAACTGATGGATCTAATAGACATCTATAGAACTCTATATCCAAAAGCAACAGGATACACATTCTTCTCAAGGGCACATGGAACATTGTCCAGAATAGACGACATACTAGGTCACAAAAAGAGCCTCAATAACGTCCAAAAGATTGAAATTCTACCAACCAACTTTTCAGACCACAAGGTATAAAACTAGAAATAAATTGTACAAAGAAAGCAAAAAGGCTCACAAACACATGGAGGCTTAACAACATGCTCCCAAATAATCAATGGATCAACGAACAAATTAAAATAGAGATCAAGGAATATATGGAAACAAATGACAACAACAACACAAAACCCCAACTTCTCTGGGATGCACAGAAAGCAGTCTTAAGAGGAAAGTGTATAGTAATCCAGGCATACTTAAAGAAAAAAGAACAATCCCAAATGAATAGTCTAACGTCACAATTATTGAAATTGGAAGAGAAGGAAAAATGAGGCTTAAAATCAGCAGAAGGAGGGACATAATAAAGATCCGAGAAGAAATAAACAAAATTGAGAAGAATAAAACAATAGAAAAAAATCAATGAAACCAAGAGCTGGTTCTTTGAGAAAATAACAAAATAGATAAGCTTCTAGCCAAACTTATTAAGAGAAAAAGAGAATCAACAGAATCAGAAACGATAATGGAAAAATCATGACGGACTCCACAAAAATACAAAGAATTATTAAAGACTACTATAAAAACTTATATGCCAGCAAGCTGGAAACCCTAGAAGAAATGGACAACTTCCTAGAAAAATACAACCTTCCAAGACTGACCAAGGAAGAAACACAAAATCTAAACAGACCAATTACAAGCAAAGTAATTAAAGCAGTAATCAAAAAACTACCCAAGGACAAAACTCCCGGACCAGACGGATTTACATTGGAATTTTATCAGACATACAGAGAAGACATAAGCATTCTCTTTAAAGTTTTCTAAAAAATAGAAGAGTAGAGAATACTCCCAAAATCATTCTATAAAGCCAACATCACCCTAATACCAAAACCAGGCAAAGACCCCACCAAAAAAGAAAATTGCAGACCAATATCCCGGATGAATGTAGATGCAAAAATACTCAACAAAATATTAGCAAACTAAATTGAAAAATATACCAAAAGGATCATACACAATAACCAATTGGGATTCGTCCCAGGGATGCAAGGATGGTACAAAATTTGAAAATCTATCAAGTCATACACCACATCAACAAAAAGAAGGACAAAAACCACATAATCATCTCCATAGATGCTGAAAAAGCATTTGACAAAATTCAACATCCACGCATGATAAAAACTCTCAGCAAAATGGGTATAGAGGGCAAGTATCTCAACGTAATATAGGCCATATATGATAAACCCACAGCGAACATCATACTGAACAGCGAGAAGCTGAAAGCTTTTCCTCTAAGATCAGGAATAAGACAGGGATGCCCATTCTCCCCACTGTTATTCAACATAGTACTGGGGGCCTTAGCCATTGCAATTAGACAAAACAAAGAAATACAAGGAATCCAGATTGGTAAAAAAGAAGTTAAACTGTCACCATTTGCATATGACATGATATTGTACATAAAAAATGCTAAAGACTCCACTCCAAAACTACTAGAACTGATATCAGAATACAGCAAAGTTCCAGGATACAAAATTAACACACAGAAATCTGTGGCTTTCCTATACACTAACAATGAACCAACAGAAAGAGAAATCAGGAAAACAATTCCATTCACAATTGCATCAAAAAGAATAAAATACCTAGGAATAAACCTAACCAAAGAAGTGAAAGACCTATACCCTGAAAACTATAAGACACTCTTAAGAGAAATTAAAGAGGACACTAATAAATGGAAACTCATCCCATGCTCTTGGCTAAGAAGAATTAATATCGTCAAAATGGCCATCCTGCCCAAAGCAATCTACAGATTTGATGCAATCCCTATCAAATTACCAGCAACATTCTTCAACGAACTGGAACAAATAGTTCAAAAATTCATATGGATACACCAAAGACCCCGAATAGCCAAAGCAATCCTGAGAAAGAAGAATAAAGTTGGGGGGATCTCACTCCCCAACTTCAGGCTCTACTACAAAGCCATAGTAATCAAGATGATTTGGTACTGGCACAAGAACAGAGCCACAGACCAGTGGAACAGATTAGAGACTCCAGACATCAACCCAAACATACATGGTCAATTAATATTCGATAAAGAAGCCATGAACATACAATGGAGAAAGGACAGTCTCTTCAACAGATGGTGCTGGCAAAACTGGACAGCTACATGTAAGAGAATGAAACTGGAACAATGTCTAACCCCATACACAAAAGTAAATTCGAAATGGATCAAAGACCTGAAAGTAACTCATGAAACCATAAAACTCTTAGAAAAAAAAACAGGCAAAAAATCTCTTGGACATAAACTTTAGCAACTTCTTCATGAACATATCTCCCCAGGCAAGGAAAACAAAAGAAAAAATGAAGAAGTGGGACTACATCAAGCTGAAAATCTTCTGTACAGCAAAAGATACCATCAATAGACCAGAAAAGTACCCTACAGTATGGGAGAATATATTTGTAAATGAGAGATCTGATAAAGGCTTGACATCCAAAATATATAGAGAGCTCTCACACCTCAACAAACAAAAAGCAAATAATCCAATTAAAAAATGGGCAAAGGAACTGAACAGTTCTCCAAAAAAGAAATTCTGATGGCCAACAGACACATGAAAAGATGCTCCACATCGCTAGTTATCAGGGAAATGCAAATTAAAACCACAGTGAGATATCACCTCACTCCAGTAAGGATGGCTACCATCCAAAAGACAAACAACAACAAATGTTGGTGAGGTTGTGGAAAAAGGGGAACCCTCCTATACTGCTAAGTGGGAATGTAAATTAGTTCAAGCATTGTGGAAAGCAGTATGGAGGTTCCTCACAATGCTCAAAATAGACTTACCATTTGACCCAGGAATTCCACTTCTAGGAATTTACCCTAAGAATGTAGCACTCTAGTTTGAAAAAGACATATGCACCCATATGTTTATCGTAGCGCTATTTACAATAGCCAGGAAATGGAAGCAACCTAAGTGTCCATCAGTAGATGAATGGATAAAGAAGATGTGGTACATATACACAATGTTATTCAGACACAAGAAGAAAACAAATCCTACCATTTTCAACAACATGGGTAGAGCTAGAGGGTATTATGCTCAGTGAAATAAGCCAAGCGGAGAAAGATAAATACCAAGTGATTTCACTCATCTGTGGAGTATAAGATCAAAGGAAAAACTGAAGGAACAAAACAGCAGCAAAATAACAGAACCCAAGAAGGGACTAACAGTTACCAAAGAGAAAGAGACTGGGGAGAATGGGAGGGTATGGAGGGATAAGGGTGGGGAAAAAGAAAGGGGTTATTATGATTAGCATGTATAATGTGGGGGGTGGTGCAAAGGGGAGGGCTGTGCAACACAGAGAAGACAAGTAGTGATTCTACAACATTTTGCTATGCTGATGGACAGTGACTGTAATGGGGTTTGTGGGGGGGGAGTTGGTGTAGGGGAGAGCCTAGTGAACATAATATTATTCATGTAATTGTAGATTAATGATAACAAAAAAAAGGTGGGGATTACTCCCTGATAGGATAAAATGAACTGCAAATGAACAATTAATGCATGCTTTACATATCCTTAATTTTGATCTTTTAAAGGGTGTCGGACGATCAGCTATGGAAGTACATTTTTCTGATAATATTTCTTTCTTTTCAAAAAAAAAAAGCAGTTCCTGTGTGGCCATCTCCAATAGGTTCTTCACAATGGTATAAAGGTCATATCAAAGTGTGGGCAAAGGGTTTGTTTGTGTTTATACAGAGGATCAAAGCCTAATTTGGCTACCCAGAAAACGAATTAAGATACGATATGAAGAAGAACTTCCAACATCAACATCCTCTGGAAGAGTCATTCCAGAAAATGATCATCAAAAAACTTCAACAAAGATCCTGGTGCTGTTGCAGTTATAGCTGCATTCATCCCACCGGTTCCTGGACTTGCCATTGGAATGAAGAAGGAGATATCTAAGTTGGCCTGTGCATACAGTAAAACAACAAATTTGACTGGATCTATACTGTCAGAACCCAACCAAAAATTAGGAGAAGTGCGAGTTGCAGTGCTAGAAAATCGTGTGACTATAGAACTATCTACTGTTAAAAGAACATATGGGATGTGAACAGTTCCCAGGAATGTGTTGTTTTAATTTGTCTGATTTTTCTCAAACTATTCAAATTCAATTAGACAATATCCATCATATTATTGATAAGTTTTCACAAATGCCTAGGGTACCTAACTGGTTTTCTTGGTTTCACTGGATATGGCTGGTAATTGTAGGTCTGTTTTTGTTATGTATCTGTATTTCTATTCTGTTAATGTGTGTATGCAATTAATTAGTAGTTTGTTAAAACCTATACTTACGTTACTCTACAAGAAGTTATGTCAAAGAAATAATCAATCTTCCCATGTTTTCTTCCGCCTGCTACTTCTATAGCTTTTCTTCCTCCTTCCTAATTACAACCCTTTAGTAGAATTCGTGCCTCATATCAAAAATTACCGAGTATCATAATTCCTCCAAGTGGTAAAGATACCTCAAGACAAATGCTGGGCATAGAAGCCACAGGGCATAAATCTGCAAAGAAGTAAAAAGCTAACCTTTTCAAACAATATTGCTTCTCTCTCACCAACTTTACATTTCCCTGTATGGCCCCAGAAGATGACTGGTTAGCCAGAGACGGGTAAGATTCCTCAAGGGAGGAGCAACCTAACACAGGCACAGTCGCAGGGAGGCCATCAGGTGAGAAATTGAGGATCAACAGAGGTGAGGCTTAGAACCTCACCCCCCCCCCTTGTTTTGAGAGAGATCTTCTGCATCCGTGGGTGTTTTCTTGCCCTTGTCTAGCTTGGATTAATACTTAGTCTATAGGTACAGACCTGATCATCTATATTTGCCCTCTTACAGCACTAAACTATGTTTTCTACCTTTATCTTGCATCTACCTACCACTTCAGCATTTTATTAAAATAATAATAATAATAATAATAATAATAATAATAATAATAATAATAAGGGAGAAATGTGGGATTCACATATAAATCAAGTTTAAAAATCAAACGAATAATCATATCTGACTTGACTGTTTATAGTTCACGATGCATGATCAAAACCGAAAGTTTCTGTGATATGACTGCCCTTGCACTGTTCACCATGTAAGAACTTATTCACTATGTAAGAACTTGTTCACCATGTAAGAACTTGTTCATTATGCTTCAGAAGATTGGAGATTGTTGAGAATTAGGCTTGGGGTTGATTAATAATTGTGCATTGAGTCCCCTATACAGAATTTTATTGTTGTTAAGAACCATTTGATCAATAAATATGAGAGATGCTCTCTCAAAAAAAAAATCTACAGACCAGTGTCACAAATATCACAGCCAACTTCTTGAGCTCATGAGGATTGCCTGCTAGACCTGCTTCACATTAAAGGATAAGAGAAATTCACCAACATGCTTGGAATGCAGTCAGCCCACCAGGACTGAAGGGATCTCCACTGGGGCCACCAAATGTCCAGAAGGAATGTCACCAGGATGCTCTTAAAGTTGCCCTGCATGAGCTGAGGTGGTACAACTCCAAGGAGTAGGCCAAAGAACTCCTTCCAAGGCTTACTCAGGTATGACTTTTGTGATGACTTGTAGCAGCGTCAGATTACCAGAGAGCACAAGAGATCTTGCTGCTCAACAGCAAGGAGAAATTAAGGTAGTCCTTCTCAGCAGAGGCATTCAATAGCCAGTCCCATGAGCTAGTCCATCTAGAAAGAGCTACGGGCCTGGGAACAAGGATTGGAATCCTAAACCACAGGTGAGTCCTTGCCTTTCATACAACACAGAAGCAGCAACCAATTATTTATCAGTGTGGTGTAGTGGTTTGGCACCCAGGTTCTAGAGTCATACTGTCTGAATTCAAATCCTGAGTCCAGCATTTATGAGCTGGGTGACCTTATGAGAGTTTCTTAATTTCTCTAAATTCGTTTCTTCAGCTATAATATGGGAATATTGACCATACCTATACCTCATAGAGGGTTCAGTGACTTTATGTATGTTACCTGTTAGAACAGTGCCTGGCACAGAGTAGGTGCTCAATGAATGTTAGCTAGATTATCAGTCTTTCTGCTCCTTGTAGGACATTAGAGATCATATTATGGTTTGTCATTAATATTTTGCCATTTACTAATGAACACGAAGGGCAAATTATTAAGAATTTATAAAATCAGTTTTTTTTCTTCCAAATGCAAATAACAATATCTCATGGGTTTTATGAAGATTAGTGGAATAACAGGTATAAAACACCATCTGGTATGTTCTTGGGGATCAGTACAGGGTAGGTATTATTATCAGGCCCTGATGGCCTGGTATCTGGCAGAGCAGTCTGACAGAAGTTTTGTTGATTAGAAAAATGATCCATAAGTCATCCAATATTGTAGCCAGTAGCCAGTTGTGGCTACTGAGCACATGAAAGGTGGCCTGTACAACTGAAGAACTAAACTTTTAATTTTGTTTAATTTTAATTAAAATATCCACATATGGCTTGTGGAGAATGTACTGAACAGCACAGGCTGGGTGGTTCAGGCCTCATACGGTCCACTTCATACCCTGTCTAAGTTCACGTCATTGACCAGGGGCTGGACAGGAGTGAAGAGAGGATGTAAACCCAGTTTCGGCAGGTCGTATTGTGACACAACAGAAAGAAGACAAGTCAGCCCGTCAACGGGGACCACTCCACCCCCAGCTCTTGGGCAAGTTGCTTAACCTCATCTTCAGAAGGGAAGATGTGATACCTAACTTCAGAGGTCCCACTCATCACATGATCACTAAGGGGAGAACATGTTACACAAGCTTTGATTATTTTTTGGGTGCTTATGGGTTGCACTCAGCCATCTCCAAAATTTAAAGTTGGTGTATATAAATGTTGGTATACAAATGAATATAACTAAATAGAGATCAAATTGAGTCCAAAGAAAAATTAATTTGGGGGCAAAAGATAAGGACTTTGATGGGAAAAAAATATGTGGACAGAGTGCTCCTAATGTACCCTTATACAGGTGTCTGCTGTGCAGCAATATGGGTGAGAGTGGAGAGTGCTGGGGGAGGCTTGACCGGTAAGGACTTTGGATACATAAACCCATAATATGATTTATTATCCCCAGCTGAGTACAAAATGGGAAGGAAATTCTGCAAAACAGATCTAGAATCCACCTTGGGTAGAAAATGCACGTGGCAAGGAGCCTAGAGGCTCATATTCCTTCTCTGGATCTGTGACTAACCAGCTGGATGACCTACATACACTTCAACTGGCTAACTTCTTTGGGCCACAGATTATTCATCTGTGCCATAAATTGGTTGGACTCTACTTCTACAAGCTTGGAAAATCTGTGATTATGCTTAAAGTCCTAGAAATTTCAAAGATGCTCTCTTTGCCAAGAGCTGAACGTGTAAGAAATTACAGCAGCTGAACTAGGTAACTACATCTCCCCTCCCTCCCCTGCCCAAACACACACACATAGCTCCTGCCAACAGGTACACATATTTTTTAATCTGCTGCAGAGTGAAGCCGTGACCTGTTGGATATGACCTCTCAGTCCCTACCTAAGGCAACTATGGATGATAGGTGATGGGATCCCACTTGGTTATAAGCGTAATTCTGATTGATTAGCCTTGGTAGTACCCAAAGAGTTTTCTAGATTTTTTAAAGAGACAGAGCAAAGTAATTCCTCAAACTATCAGGGTGGTGGTGTAAGTATGTGTGAAAGGCAGAGTGAAAAACAACCACCTGCTCTATAAATGGTGAAATATAATACACATTGTTGTCATTTGGGGTAAGCTGGTTATACAGCAGTGACTTTCAGAATAAGAAAACCACCCAGGATAATTGAGTTTATGAATCTATTTGACTAAATCATCTTTTTGCCACCATTTTTATAGTCTCGAAGTTCACAAATTGCTTTGAAACTCAGCCCCTCTTCCTCTGCTTGTCCCAAGGCTGCTTGCTACATGATAAATAGCTCTCCATGCCCTCTCTTTTCTTCTCACATTCCTCTCCATCCATGACGATTCTTTCCTGAGAGTAGGGTGGGAATCTTTACTCAACAGTCCACCTGCCTGGACCCTATATCTAACAACAGAAAATACTGGTTTTCAAGAATGCCTAGGGAGTGATTCCTTTAGACGTGCACATACTTTTTCAGAACAGAAGTCCCCTGGAGGCAGTACGAGCTGGACCTTGAGCCCTAATAACATCAGGATGAAGCTGAAGAGGCTCCAACCAAGTCCACTCTCCATGTTCATCCTGCTGCTTCTCATGTTCACTGAGTCCTTCAGCACTCAGGCTGGTGGCAGTGCACTGAGCAAACAGCCTTGCTTTCTGCTTCCCAGTGACAGCCTGTGTCACTGACCTTCCCAGTCAGGACAGGACCCTTCTCCTTTGTTGGGGCCCTCACAACTCAGTGTAGGGCTCTTTTATTAGTTTGGCAGGTGATCTAAGTGAGGGAGGAAAGAAGTGGCATGATATGCATATAGTTCATTCAGGAAACAAAGTGGGAAAATGTATCCATAGTCATTTTCTACTAAAAGGTTGCAAAATTCTTCAGGCGCTTTTGAGAGGAAGCCATCTCCCTGCTTTAAACCTAGATTTCTGGTACATGAAGGCCAGAAGGGATTTCTAGATCATGAAAACTTCTATTGGTAGGCAAAAGGGCCTGAGAGAGATTAAATAACATGCCCAAAAGATCACACATTGCAAAGCTAGTTAGGCGAATTTCAGGACTACAAGCTGGATTAACTAATTCCCTTCTCACCCACCCTGCACCCCACCCCTCTGGGCCAGATCTCACTGTTCTCTCTCTATTACTCCCTTTCTCCCTTTCTCTGTTTCTCTCCTTAATCATCTTTAAAAGTGACCTTCAGTGGGCCTAGGAAAAATAATAAATCTCTGAAAGAGACAAAGAAGATTGGCAACCTGTTTTTTAGCTTCTCTTTCTTTCAAGATATTCAGTGTTCTGGCTTTGCCCAGGAAATAAAGAGAGAAGAAAAAGAGAACCAGGTACCTTTAAAAACAAAAAAGCAAAGAAGACATTTCTTTGAAGTGTGTGTGTGTGCGTGTGTGTGTGTGTGTAAAACCAGGGCCACGTATCTTTTGGAATAAGCTAGGTAAAAATGTAAATAGCCTCCTATTAGGTGGCACATACAGAAAGAGGCCTCATTTGCTTATTCCAGTCTTTAGAAACTTTAATAATCAACATTGGGGCAAATGATTCTCTCCACTGCAGAGCCTGGATCTCTGCTTTTCTGTTTTGCAAAATCATCCCAGTTCCTTTGGGCTTCGCCTGGCTTTCCCCCAACCCTTGCCAAGTTGTCTCTCTTCCATTATTAGTCATCCTAATAAACACTCCTAATAAATACAAAGCCTATAAACCAATCCAAGATGCTACTTATGGCTCTTATGATGCCTTTAGGGAAGACTGATACCTGCATTAACTTTATCATCTGTCCTGGAGAAACCCAGCTGAGATCTCTAACATATTCTGTTGCAAGCTGCAATATAATGGACATATTTAGTGTACATTCTCTTGTTAAATGGAATCTGCATTCCTAAGTGAACTAAAAATGTTTAATTATTAATAAGTCCCCCCGGGACTGGTGACATTTGGGATGATTTTATCATGCGGTAGATATTTAACAACATAATATATATGGTGGTATCTTATTCAACCTTTTTTAAAAGAACATTCCCTCCTAATTTGTTTTGACTCATACGCCTCATAGATTAGTCCCTGAACATCCAGCCCCCAGTGGAGGTAGAGGGAAGTTCCTGAGAAATAGGATAGGATCGATGTTGGAGCTACTGAGCAGCGGGTGTGAGGAGGATGCACTCCGGAGCTGCCTTCTGGGAGTTGGAATTGGTTTGGGGCAAACTGCAAACTAGATTCAGGTGGAGACAATGGTGGCAACAGACAGAAATTTCTGGGAAGATCACAGAACTGCAGATCACAGGACTCGGTGCCAGGCTTCCAGTTCTGCACCAGATTGCTGTTTGACTGAGAGAATGACTTAACATCTCAGAGACAGAGCTTTCTCATATTTTAGAAGGGGTTAGTACACATTTCTTAACTACCTTACTTAAAATTGTGTGCAGCATATATGAAGTACTTCCAACAATTATAAGGAATGTATTCAAAGATGGGGAAGAAGGAAATAATATTTACTAAGCACTCTGTATATATTCAGGGTTGTGTTCAATACTTTTACAAACACAAATTCAACTAGTCATAGCAAAAACCTCTGAGATAGGCCTGATTGTCCCATTTACAGAGGAGGAAGTTGAGGCTGAGATCTTTTGCCTAAGGTCCCAAAGCTGGCAAATGGCAGAGCCAGGCTGAGTATAGTATGTATCTGAGTAGACAATATGTAAAGGGAAAATGGGTCACAATTTTAATTTTTAAATAGAAATGTTCAATCTAAGCAGTTAGTCAACTTATACATGATAATATGCATTATCACAACATATGAACATTAGCATGAAATTTTAATTATTTTATTAACTTTATTTTACAGTGTCTTTCTCTGCATAGTTCTGACATTAAGGAAGGAAAATCTCTAAATACAGTGTCAAAAATAGGTTTTTAAATAAAGCAAATGTCTTGATGTGTTTATGGTGGGTTGACCAATGATACTGAGCTTCCCACTCATTACTTCCCTGTTTCTGGTATATCACTGCAAGACGGGAGTTTCTGCCACCAGTGGTAACAATTGCTTCTTTCTCCGCCACTTCTGTTCAGGCCCTTGGGTTCTGCTCCAGGATGGTGTCTATCCCATTTAAACACAAATGCTTTGCACACCATAGGTCCTATTTGCAGTGTTCTGCCTGGAGAGGAAGTTTGACAGCTGTTTGTGAGAGAGACAAAGTGGAGCAGGGTTTGGAGCAAGAGACCAGAAGCCAGTCCCTCCCCTGCTCCCTCGGTAACCTTGCTTCTCCTTTTCATGCTTCCTTTTCTCCATCTGTTGGTAGAAAGAGTGATACATGATATCTTGCTCTCAGGGTGTCGTGAACGCCTTTGTAAAGCACTGGGAAATGTGGGAAGGGGCCTAAAAGACTTCATGCTTCCCTTTATGTAGTAAAATAAAATCCCATCCAATGGTTTAAAAATTACATAATATATATATTTTTAACTACGAAAATACTCTTATACCTGAAAAAGTACTTGCATTTCTTTATCAGTGATGGTGCTCCACGAAACCCTCTTCAATGTCTGGACCTAAATATTCATTTGAATAATAAATAAATACAAGCATGTAAAAGAGCACAAGTGGCTGCTATTACTACTACCAGTTTACACCTTAACTACACAGTGCATTTCCTTAGTCCAACATTTTTAGTGTGCTTGATCTCTTGTTTTCACCACATACACACACACACACACGGTAGAGTTGCAGGGAGATGGTATTTTACCCCTATTTTATAGATGGCAACACTTAAACCAGGAAAAGTAAGTGGATTGCCAGTCCACACAGATAATTAGGGGCAGGGTTAGGAAAATAATCTCTCTCCTGTCTCAAAATCTGGTTCTTATCCCTTTGAACTTCCTTTCTTATAATGCTGAAGACTCAACTTTTTTCTCTTTCTTTTCTTATATGTACTTTTTTCTCCACTTACTGATATAACCAGGCTCTAGGTGCCTTCTCCACATTCCTCCTCCCAGGAACAGACTCCTCTAAAGCAACGCTCTCACTGCTGATATCCTCAAGTAAGGTTTGCAGTAAAATGGGAGCTCAGACATGACTGTTTGCTTGTTAAGCTTGTTTCTCATTGCAGCCCAAAGAATAATCTGCCAAAAATCACATTACTGAGTCACTGGGACCTCCAGACTGCTCTGAGTGGAGGAGCCAGCCAGGCTGCACAAGTAATATTCATGCTGAAATAGCCGCGTCATGATGCTATTACAGATGTGTGTTTGCTTTGTATGTGCTCCTAAAGTGTAGCCAGGCTTAAGAATCAGAAGGGAAAGCATGATTTGAACACCAAAAGAGAACTTTAAACTGTTACTTTTTTCCTGTGGGGAATTAAATTGCAAAGATCATCAGAGGCTGATGCAGAAACCCAGCAGAGCTGCAGCCAATGAGGCACTGACTCCATTCTTTACACATATCCAACGACTTAGTTCTCTGCAAGCCCTTTCCCAGTGCAGGTTGCTATTACAATTCCTTCCAAGTAAGTACCCCCGCCCAATACCACTAGGCAA
Source organism: Manis javanica (assembly GCF_040802235.1). Taxonomy (NCBI): domain Eukaryota; kingdom Metazoa; phylum Chordata; class Mammalia; order Pholidota; family Manidae; genus Manis; species Manis javanica. The sequence goes on from NC_133160.1 coordinate 52,169,372, forward strand.
AAGCCGTTCTACTGACAGTTTTAAACAGTGAAACAAAGGGGAGCCCCTTTGCCAAGGGAAACCCCAACGCAACAGGCGGCTGGCTAAGCCATTGCTGCTGGCCAGTGTCTGGTTACCAAAGCTCAGACAGAAAGAACAAGCCCTCCAGAAACTGTTCCTGTCTGCCCCACTTGAGCTGCTCCTGCCAGGGCCAGCATCCCTGGGAAATTGCCCTGTAAAATGAGCAGCGCCTTTTCAACAGCAGACTCCCAGCTGCTCCCCACCTCCGAGGCTGCTGTTGGGCATGACCGAGCAGCTGGCCTGGCCTTGATGGGCTCTCTCCTGCTGACGGCCCATTAGGAACCGGAGTGGGAAGGCACAGGTAGGCAGAAGCCACACGGGCAGCTCTAGGTGGTACACCTGTCCTCCCTGAAAGGGACAGAGAGGATAGATGAAAGAATAGAGGGGAAGTGAACTCAACAGTCCAAGCAGGTTTATTGCTGAACCTGAGAGGGACCCCTCTGTCCTGGCCAGCAGAACAAAGGAAAAAGAGGGTCTCTTACAAGCCAAGAGGCTTTTTATGGCCAGGGCTTTGGCAGGCTCTTTGAGGGGAGGGGTCAGGGGAGAGGTGGGCTTGTGGCTTGCTGACATGTCCTCTGGAGGATGCTTGTAGCCTAGAGAAGCTGACACCTAGGTCTCTCTGAGATGGTGGATGGGCTTATTCGAAAGGCAGTCCTCAGGCCCAGATTCTATCAATCCCCATCTACACTTCTCCAGCTTCAGATTGATGGGGTTTTGATTTGAGGATTGGGTGCCCTTCTCAAGCATTTCAATCTCCCCTCATTTTGTGAATAGCTCTGGGCACCTTCAGCCAGCCTAAAGCCCTGCTGGGAAACAGCATGCTGTGGCTGGCCTCCTCCAGGAGCCAGAAGGGCCAGATCTGGCCCAGAGCCAGGCTCTGAAGAAATGGCAGAGGGCAGACAGAGACAGTGGGTGGGGCTGGGAGCCTTGTGTTACACATTCAAAGCCTAATTTTGGATCAGAGTCATACTTGTAGCCAAGCCTGAAAGATCACTGAGGCCCCAAAATGAACCCACAGCTCTGAGGCAGGGCATGGGCGAATCCCCAGTCCTCCTACCCACATGCTGCGCTCCTTACAGAGGTTCATTTAGGCTTGTTTGAGTTCCTATTTTTTTATAGTAACTGTCCTGCCTCATGCTAGCTGAGGGGCAGTGCCTGTTTCCTACCCCATTTCTCTGTACATGTTCACAAACTGCCTCAGCTGAGAGGCCGACCTTCTGAAGCGTTTGTTCCTCTTGCTACTGGCCCCCTGAGTTCAGCCCAGGACACACCATCCTGCCTGAGGTGGCACCAGCACAGACAATAGGCCAGCCGGGGGAGGGCAGCCGCAGGTGACATACCAGACACCTTCATATTAACCATAAAAACGACCCTGTCTGACACAGGAGAGAGAGGAAGCCAGACAGGCGCTGGCCCCTGAGTGCCACAAGAGAGAGAAGGGCTGCTCCCTCATCCTCCAAGGGTGTGGGCACTTCCTTCGGAGAACTCGCTGCTGCCAAGAGCAGGCTGTTGCCTCCCTGGAACTCCGGTATCAGGACGCTTGCTTTGCAGAGCTGGCCAGCCAGCAGCCCGGAGCAGCTGGTTGTAATTATGCGTTGCAGCTTCAGAGGAAGTTGCTGGCTGGGAGCGTGTGCTGGGCCTGGCTGCACACTGGCTGCTGGGCTTAAGGGAACAATGGAGATAGAAACCAGTGGCAGCAGGGGAAAGGGAGGAGCAGAACGCAGAGAAGACAAGCAGAAAGAAAGGGCGAGCTTCTTCCAAGGCTGCATATGGAGAAACCGAGTCTGCACTCCAAGGATCCCTGCCCTTTAAAACAGTCTGTGCCCCTCTATGAGCAGCTCCCTGACTTTTTTTTTTTTTAAAGCCATACCTGCTGAACACTGTATTTTGAGAAGTGTGCCTGGCTGACATATTGAATACCACTCCTCAGCCTGTTCAATCCAAATTGACTGCATCTTTGTAGCAGCTGGCCACAGGGAAAAACAAAAGGACTCGTGATGAAAAAGGCAAATCTCTCTTGACTAGAAAGTAGAGCGGAGGCAGCAGCAGGTAAATATTTCCCCACCTTGCTAAATGCTGTGCCCAGATGCTTACGTCAGGAGGGAAAGGAAAAAAGACAACTTTACGAAAGTGAAATGTGGGTTAATTAACAAAATTTTTTTTCCTGCATGGAGAAAAACTTATTAATAATGTCTGTTTTTTAATACTTTGCAAGATTTCTTCAGTGCTTACTAATTTGAACAAAGCAGGAAAATGAACCCAAACGAAGGGGGTGGGAAATGGGGGGGGGGGCTGCCTTCCGGGCCACAGTGTGGGAAGCGATCTTGTCCTCACATATGTGTGCAGCCCTGTGTCCTCCACACAGCCTCCCCGTGTCTCCTGCCTCCCTTCTCTCAGGAAGTTGCCTGCAGCACCCACATGGCTTAGAGCCCCCAGCACAGTATGATCAGAATGCCATGTTTTTGCCAGCTCAGGGAACAATTTCAAGGCCCCAAATCAGACAAGTGAACAGGCCTGAGATCCCTGTGGTCTCTTGATGATCCCTCTCCACTTGTACAACTCCAGATTTATGTCACTTTAAAAGGGCAGCTGTCCCACCTGGTACTGGGCACTGTTGATGTACAAAAGTGACAGCCACACTTAATAAGTGATGCATTATTGTCTTGGACTGGTAAATGAGGAGGCAATTTCATTACCTTACCCGCTTGTCCACTGCCTAGCACAGGATTACTTGAAATGCTATCAGTAGGTGTGAATGCAGGGAAGTGCCAGCCCATATATGGGCAGGGATGTGCCAACCCAAATTTGGGCATGGTAGCCTTATTCCCTAATGATTAAAGAAAATAAATGATGGTACTATTCTCTTTAGGACTGATTGCTAGGATCTCCTTATTATTATTATCCTTGGGTGGAGATATTATGGTGACAAGTTGAAAGGATTTTTCCAATAGGGTCCAAGAAGGCAATCTTCTCGTTCTTCCAAATGAGCTCTTCCATTTCCTAAACACACACACACACACACACACACACTCACACACACACACGAGTTATTTCCTAGAGCTACACTGTTTAATTACAACAGCCCCTAGCTATTGATGACAATTTAAATTAATTAAGTAAAATGGAAAACTCAGGTTTTCAGTCATCCTAGGAATAGTTCAAGTGCTCAGCAGCCAAGTGTGGTTAGGGGCTACCGTATTGAACAGGACAGCATAAAGAATGTTTCCATCACTGCAGAAAGTTCTATTCGCCTGTCCTGGAGCATCTGTTTGCTTTTGTATCTCAGGACTCTTGTTCCTTTCAGAACTCTCTACCAATAATTTATATAAAGGTGAAATTTTTTTTTCTTTAAACCACAACTTCAAGCTAATCAGATTCCTGTAGGGTCCTAAAGAAAAGCTCCCATCCACTGTGCTGGTCGGACCTTTTTGAATAGTTAGTTAAACAAGGTATGACACTGCAGACCCTGAAAGGACATAAGGTAGGCAGGATTAGTTTCAGGCAGTTTTGACCCTAACTTAATGCTTTAGATAATTTTCCTAGACAGTTCTTAATCATAGCTAGAAGGAGTCCCTGGGAGGCTAAGTGGCAAGTCTAGAAAGCTACCAGGGCAAGTCCATAAAAATTTGCACAATAAATAGAGAGTAATAGCTCCTTTAGAACTGCATGGTTTGCGGCACCGCACATTCCTTTGAAGTTAGGAGGAGATGCAGAGAGCAATGAGCACTTTGATGCAGCTGGAAGCACCTTCAAAGCTTCCCGGGGAGAAATTACAACAACTACCAGTAACCGATTGTTCAGGTCCTTTGTGCATGTAGTGGTGGGGGCAGGGATTGGACCACACAAAAATTAAACAAATAAACCCAAAGCCACACTGGAAGCACTGTAGCCCTGCTAACTACAACAAAAAGAAACAAAGAATAGATACATAACAACACTTTTGCTGGAAAATAAATTGTACCAAAACTATTTTTTAATTTTCTAGTTTAAAATAGAATCTTATTGGTATATGGTATATATTGTTAATATTTAAAAACCTGTCATTTCAAGTTCCTTTTGGAAACATTTCCAAATCTTCTTTAGTCTCATCCTCTGCAGGAATAAGAGAAACCATAGATCCTATTAACAAGTTAGACAACAGGAATACAAACTTTATCCTGAGCCTCCCACAATTTAAGATGGAAGTGTCCAAAGTGTAGGCTCTGTGACCACATTATTGTTCACAAAATCTCATGAACTTTTATTCTGCTCCATTGTACTGGGGGTATCAGCAGGTAAAAATGCTTCCCTGGAAGCCGATAAACAGGATATTACCAAAGTTTCTTTCTTAGTCGAAGCTACTTTATCACAAGGCAGCTGTGTTACAGCCCCAAACCTGGGCTGTCAGCTGGCCTGATTTTCCTATGTAGGTCAAGGAACAAATGGGGGCCCCAGGCCTGTTTGGAAGTGGAAGCTGGAGCTGGAAGGAAAGGTAGCGAAGGGACAAGACTCATCAAATCCAGCTTAGAGTGTGTGAAGGATCTGAGCTGGGAGACTTTCAGACTAGGAGATCCCAGCCCTTTCCTTTCTGGTCATCACCTGGGGGGTGTGGGTGGGACTAGGAAATGAGGGCTGCTATGTGTCCTCGCAGAGCTCTTCAGAGAATCTGCTGGAGTCAGACCCCTGACTGGTGAGGGCAGGCATGCAGTGTGACAGAAGCGGCCAACCTGGGTTCTAACAAAACCCGGTCCCTTTTTAACCTTTCTCCCCACGGTGGGGCTGCAGACCCTTGTCTTTTGAGGGTAGCAGCTCTAACCAGAGCACCACCTCTGACAGGAAGGTTCAGTCAGTTTCAGAGTCACTAAACCTTGGCAGCTGAGGGCCACAGAGCCTCTACCTACAACTACCAGTTTCCTTCTTAAATTAGAGGAACCCTCATTCCACTGGGGACAGGGCAAAGGCGAGGTGGGAGCAGAAGGGCATCCTCCAGCCCATCGTTGGCTGAGGCACACTCACTGTTTCACTCTAAGAGCAAAAAAGAAAGGACCAAATGATAACCGGGTCCTTGATGAACAAATCCTCTGAAAATGAAGCTCCTTCATAATGAAGCTGGCTGTTTTTTTTCTTTAAGTCTTCATAAATCATATGCAGCAGTCTTGGCATGAGTCATATGTCTCAACAGCAAAGCTCCTGCTAAGCCACACAGCTGCATAGGACAAAAATACCTCAGTGAATAGAGTGTGTTTGTCCTACATAGTTTATGGTATAAATAAGAAATCAGCAAAAATGTGGGGGTTCCCCAGCCTCTCCTTTCTGAGTCTCATAACGCTGGGCTGCCTTGTCTGTCCCTGCAACAGTCCTATGTTAACCCACCTTCTTGCTTCCTTGTTTTTGTCAAGAAAGAAAAGGGTCTGATCAGGGTCATTTTCATGTACTGACTGATTTGTCTAATGCACGTTAGTCTAAGTGAGTTTTAGTCAACGTGGAACCTCAAGCAAGTTAATGTATTTGGTCGATTAACTCTAACGCAGTAAGGAAAGACATACCCCCTCAGGTAAGGAATTGCAAATGTGTGGGACGCTATGGAACTCCAACCCTGGGCTTGTACTTGGTAGATCTGGGGGTTCTTGGGTATCCAAAGGTGCCACCTCTCCTGTCCAGATAGTCTGTGTCCTTGCAGAGACATGTCTACACCAGGCTCAGCCCTGGCAGCTCAAGGCCTGTCGTAGGGCTGCTGGCTTGCCCGAGTCAGACTGAGCCCATTCTGCTCCAGTCCAGCCACTCTGCAGGCTTCTCCTTCAAACCTTTTCACCACTTCTCTGATGGATCCCCAATGAGCTGTGAGAGTCCCACACCTCTTAATCCTCTCTCTCTCAGAATTTCCCAAATCTTGCTTTCTGGCAGCCTATTGGATATGATTTTGGTTAATATTTATTAATTTCACACTGTACATACTTTTTCTCCTCTTTGGAGGGTCCTTATAACTTCTGTGTTACTGCTTCATCAGATAAAGTTTCTGACACTAAAGTGTACTGTTGAAATGCATTTGCCTCATTAATGGAGGTATTACTGTATACGTGGGTCACTTAATATCTGTTAGGTGGCGTATCTCATTTACCTCCAGATTAGGGTATTGTTTAATGTGCTTTTAGGGCTTTGGTTTTAAGAGATGTATTTTTTAATTAAATACATATTTTTGAGTCCTGACATCTGACATGTTTTGCTTACATATAAAGTGTTTATATAATTTGCCTATTTAATTTCAGTTAAGTATAAAATACACTAGTGAGCGATAGTAAATCATTCTGCACATACAAACCTTTATTTGTGGCTGGACTAGAAACAGCCTAAGACTTTTCTAACATTCCAAGTACTATGGCTTTATCATTGTTTCCCCCTAAACGCAGGAGAGATTCCTGTGTGCAATGATGCTTTATTAGAACAAGTCTCCACATTTCTGCTTTGGGGCCTTAGATATGGAAAAACAAGGAGAAAGTTAGGAGACAAGACATTTTTCAGTGATAATCTTTCCTCTCTGAACAATCTGTTGACTCCCTGATCCTTCCTGATGTGGAGAGAAAGAATGAACTTCACTGTCAGAATTCATTTATCCAGGAGCTGGATTTGAATCTATTAGCCTGTGACCCTGAACAAGTTGCTTAACCTTTTAAGCTTCACTTTTCTCGTCTTTAAAAAGTGGATGATGATATATATTTCCTGGGTTGGTTATGAAATGAAAGCACTTAACCCAATATCTATAATGGTATTCAGTAAATGCCAATTCTCTTCCTATTCCTCTCTTAATTTAGATATCATTATCAGATAAACTATATTTAGAAGATAATATAAGGATGTATTTTAGTTCTGTCTCCATCACTGTGTAAGGTGATGAAGCTAAATTTTCAATTAGAATGTGCATCTAGAAAGTTCCATTGGTCTCACACTGTGGATATCAAAACCCTAAGCTATTGGCTCAAGGCTTTTTTTGTCTATTCATCAGCAAGTGCGCTTGTGAAATCAGTCCTGTGGGGAGGTGGCAGCAAGAGTCCCAGCCAGGCTCCAGGTTGGAGGAGGACACATGAGGTCTGTACCTACCCACCACTACCAGCATGTCCATGCTGGGCTATGTTTTGAAGGCCATGGAGTGTTACCTGCTTCATATCCACATATCCACCCAATTTTTGCTAATGTCCCACTTTTACTTTCATTCCTTTTGTTTAAAAGCCTGTGAATGACAAACACACAACTCAGGCTCTTTTTTCAAGAGTGGAAATTCACTGGCTTATGCAATTTGAAAGATTAAGAAGGGAACACTGACTTCAGGTGCATCTGGAGTACATGTCCACTCACTGAAATGATCACTCTAGCTGGGGACAGGAAATAATATTTGTTAGACTTGGGTCACAAGCCTACCCCTGCAAGGGATAGAGACAGTCTTGCTTAAACTACATGGACAGAGAGTAAATTTGGGGAGGTTTGCCAAAATTGAAAGATTGGTTTCTAGACAGATGCAATCCACGTCAACTACAAATCACTATAGAATGGAAAATATCATGGGAGCATTAATACATGAATCCAGGTTGTCAGCTAGTATATCAGCCAGGATTCAGTCAGGAGGCAGAAACCACACAGTTATTTTAATAGGAAGAATTTCATATAAGGAATTCATAACTAGGTACAAAGTTGTTAATGAGGTAACTGAAAGTATGTAAAAAGGATATTAAGTTACTAGGCCTAGGGAAAGAAGGGAAGAGGATGGAGCTGTTAAAATATAGAAGCTTGAAGGAGATGTCCTACTAAAAATTCAGAGCTAAAACTCAGACCTCTGGAGAGGAGGGGATTCTCAGCTAGTGCTGGTGACTGGAGGTGCACAACAAGACTGGTTCTGCAAGTGTGAGGCAAACAGCACAGTGGATTCACTCACTGTTGTTTGGGGAAGAACTGTTTCTGCCAAGTGAAGACATGGTTGGGGATCAGTTCACAGCAATGGCAAGTGGACATCAAGCCAATAAGAGGCAAACCAGGAAGGAATTAGTCCCTTCTCTTCCTCGAGCCTTACAGGGTCCATCTGAAGCCCTCAATTTTCAGAACCTACCATGAAGTTGCTGGTAAGCGTGTTTGAAGTGTGCTGAGAAACGTGGATTGCAGAGTTCCAGCTCCAGCAACATAAAGTATATGAGGGTGGGTGTGGAGCTGAGACACAATAATTTTATAACCAAGAGGTTTGTACTCTTTAGCTTCCAGTGGTTGCTTCTTTGAAGATTAGCAGATAGAAAGTATACTAGCATGGAAGTTTGGATGGCATTAAATAATGGATGGATATCTGTGGGGTAAATGGCAGAATTTCCAGAATCTCCCACCTAGCCTTAGTCCATTTACAAATCAATGGGTGTTTATCACCACAGAGGCCAGCAGGGCAAGGGGTGATGAGAAAGTGGTCATTCTCTCCTCCCCTCTGTTTCTGGCACCAAACTGGTCTGGTGCCCATCAGCCACCATGGCCCAGCCCATAAAATTCCTCCCAGAAGGGGCCATAGGGGAGGAAAGCGTGAGCCCTGGCCAGAGGAGATAGATGGAGCAAGGCCTGACTAGTGTTCCTGAGCAAGCTGTGAGCAATAAAACTCTTTCTTCCAACCTACCCTTCCCCTTGTCCTCTTTCGGTTTCATTGGATTAATAGGGATTTGTCACAGGAGAGGAACCCCCTTACTCCCAGAGTTACAAGATCTGAATCTTGATTCTCTCCTACCTTCAAAGTTGCTTTTTCTTTGGGCAGAGCAGACCTGATATCAGAGGAGCTGATACTAGGTGTGACCACTATAATAAATGAATGGCATGCTTGAGTGTAGAGAAAATGAAAGTTCCTGTGGCCAGGATTCTCACCTGACCCTGGTCTCCTTGCTCACTGCACATGTGTGGGAAATACAGTATTATTGACTCTATATAAAGAGCTCCACCCAGTGCTCTGGGCTGTACAGCTGCAGAAGAGCAGAGGCTGGAGTGGTGGCAGCACGGAGGACAGAGGCTGAGACAGCTGCAGCGGGGGAGAGGCCCAGAGGCAGAGACCGGCTTGTTGCCTGCAGACTCGCTCTGAGGTGGATGGGATTTTATTGCTTGACCTGTCACCAGGAGAATAAAGTTGGGTATAAACCCTTTCACCCCAAGAACGTTCCATTGTCATTATTCAGTCTCACCAAACCAAGAGTGAACTTGCCAGGGGCTGAAACCCGCTGGCAAGACACCAAGGAAAGCATCTCACTAATTTGAAATATTTTTCTGGTACCCATGCTACAAGTAGGTCAAGCTTTCCACTTTCTATCTAGGCTGTATGTAGTTAATGTCTTGTTAATTACTGAGCCACTTGATCAAAGTTCAGCTGAAACTTTCCCTATGACTAAGCATAAACAACCTTGCCAGGGGAAGGAGCTGTGGCATTTCAGAGTTCCAGCTCCAGCGACATAAAGTATATGAGGGTGGGTGTGGAGCTGAGACACAATAATTTTATAACCAAGAGATTTGTACTCTTTAGCTTGCAGTGGTTGCTTCTTTGAAGATTAGCAGATAGAAAGTATACACAGATAGAAAAGTTTGTTTACACAAAACTGTTATTTTCCTAAGGTAAGGTTCTTCTCTTGGTAAAATGTCTCAATAACTCTGTCACTTGAGATTAGCATTTATAGCCCTAAAGTTTCAGACAAATTAAATTTCTGTTCTTTTTCTAACCAGACTAGTATGACCACTTTGGTCAAGAAAAGGTGTGTGTGTGTGTGTGTGTGTGTGTGTGCTTAATATGGCCAGATGGAAACATATTCTGTGTAAGCAATAAAAGTTAGAACATCAAGTACAATTTGGTGAACTTTAGTAGAACAGTTATTAAGGATTATAGCCTTTCTCTTTCCTCCAACAAATTGTGAAGGCTCCACTTTTCAAATAAGGAGAAAAGCTGAACAGTACTACTAAACCATGAATCCATTTTTGGTTTATTGTTAGCAAAGTCTGCCATCAAAACTGATTTTATGTCTGTTAATATATGAGTAATAAATAACAATTGTTCTAAATAAGAATAAACTTTCAGGAAAAAATGTTATAGAAATCTGTTGTCATAAGTGACTTTGGACATGATAAAAATTATAAAAGTATTCTAATTTATTTCAACTAAGTGTCTTATAGTCTTCAAAATGTTTTCACATCTGTCTTCCCATTCAGTCCTTGCAGGAACTGTGTGGGGTAGGTAAGATTTATCATTCAATTTTGCAGATTAAAACAAAAAACAACTGAGGCTCAGAGAGGCACAAGCAGTTTGCTGAAGTAATGAATGGTGGAACTGGGGTCAGAACCAGGTTTTCTGAATCCCACTTTGGCCCTTTTCACATTGTAGCTTCTTTAGCTAACTCTATAGTCAGGTTTCATAAAGTCTATGAGAATAAATTATCATAGTTTGTGATTTCCTACCCGTGTGAAGTAAATTATATCCTTTTAGACAGTGCTTGTGAAATGTAACTTATAGATAATTGGAAAGCAAGATTTGGGCTTTGAGAAGAAGAAGAAGAATAACAATGGCTGACATTAATTGATTGTTACTACTTGCCAAACTCTCTTCCTTATTGCAACCCTTAAAACTACCCATGAGGTATATATTTCTTTTTGCCTTATTTTACAGATGAATAAACAGAGGCTCAGGTAACTTTCCAAAGTCTCTTAACCAGTAAGTTGCCAAACAAGGATCAAATTAAGGTTGGTCTGATCCAGAGCTCGGGCTCTTCTGTTTTTCTCCACGCAGGCTCAGCTGCTGGCACGACCGCCCTAGTGCTAAGTGCTGATCCACCCCATTCTCCCAGACCTGCCCAACCACAGCTTGACATACTGGAAATCTATCCTCCCCTGCAAAAACATGAACTTCAGCTTTGATTTGCTGTGTAGTCTTGCTTAACACCCTACTTCACATTCTTCCTCTGTTAATGGGGAATGACAGTATCAGGGCCATCATAATGGCATTTACCTTTGATATGCTTCCCTTAGAGCTTGCCAGCAAAAGGACAGGCCATTGACTGGAAAAGTAGGCCTGTCCCCTTTACTGTGTTTAATGCCCTAACATGAGAGATGTCATGTAAATTCCAGTTATTACCTAATTAACTATAGTGGATAATATTTTTCATATTGCAGGCCTAAAAACAGAAACCAAAATTCAGTGCTGGCATAAAAAATGTTTTCTTAAAGCTATGCATATGCACAGCACATCACATTTCTCAACAAAGAGTGTAGTGGTTCTTACTAGCTTTATGTTGTCTTCAAAATATGCCAGAGGCATTAATCCATATTATGGCCTTGGAACTTTCTTTTTTCAGCTCAAAGTCTAACTTATTTTCAAATTATAAAACTTAAAAGTGCCTGAAACCACAAGACATTTTTTGATACTTTTAACTGAGAAAGAATACAAATTTTTTTTCTCCAAGATTTTTATAAGGAATTTGCTTTTAGGCTGATGCTTGTTAACTGGAGTTCTTTTTTCTGAGCAACTTTTAATTTCCTGAAAATGGGAGCTTTTGATATGGAGAAGGCACTAACAAATCCTAATCTGGGATAATGAGCTGGTTGGGTAATGAGTACAGGACTACACCAAAAGATAATAATGTCCAGAGATATTTTCCCCTCCTGATTAAGTATAGATGAAATTATCTGAAAGTACAGCAGTATTCCTTTAGAAATTGTGCTAGACCAAGAGTCTAAATTTATGTAATCTTTTAAATAATAGTATCTATTTAAGACATCTGTTGAAATTCTTATTTCACAGATAGACAGAGTAAGAGTGCTTTAAGAATTCTGTTTTCATTAAATAATTCTGTTGACATTATGGGCTGTTAAGGAGAAGGTTAATGGGTGTAATATTATTAGTTGGAATTTAACTCAAATTGAAATCAGACCCAATAATTTACTTATCCATAATATTATGAAGGATTTTTTAAAACATCAAAAAGTTTAACTGAACAAGAATATTAGTATAATTTAATGTTTTACCTGCAGTTCTCAAGACCATGTAAAACACTTCCTAATCCTCAGATTTCAAATTCACATGTTAGCCTGTCTCACATTCTACAAGGCTTTTAAAAACCAGAGATTTACTACAACGGGTCAATATTTTAACTGAAAGAGGAAAAGAGAAATATATTTGCTGAATTGTTACCCTATAAATGAAAAAGACCAAAAAATCCGATATGCCCTGCACCCCTTGTTGGCATGTGAGGTGCCAGCTGAGCCGTGGGAGTGGTGGTAGAACAGTGAGGCACAGGGGCCCCAGCCCAGGCTTGGCCTGGACAGAAGCCACCATCCTAACACCATTGCCAAGTCAAATGAATCACCCTACCCACTAGCTATGCTTAGCATCTTAATTTCATTTTAAAACCACAATGATCAAGATTAAAAGAAAGCAATAAAACATCAAATGTTTGCATGTGTGGTTTGAAGAGGCCCCATCCTCCATGTCAGTGGCCTTGACACCTCTTCTAGCATTGCTATTAGTGACACAAGGAGTAATTCACCACTGTCAGGGCATTTGGCTGTCTCATCACCTACATGAGAGACCTGCATGGCTCCATGGTGATTGCTGTCCAAATGAAGTATGTGGCCCCTTCATGCACTTTTTGATTGAGCAGAGATAACTCAGATAACATATTATCCTGTGCCCCTCTCTGAGAAGAACCTGCTATTTTTTCTTACAGAGCAGTGAAAGAAACACCTCCTACAGGCATTTAAAGTGACATCACCATGCCAAACTTATTATAATCCATTAGAAACAATTGTTAGGCCAGATTAAATATAATAAACATAAATCTCAGTGACAACTCTTTCAGCTGTTTAGAGCTGGTGCTAATTGTTCATCAAGCTCTTAGAAAAGAGTAGAAGAGGCAATGCCCAAAATGTGGCTGATAAAATTTATTTTATGATCTCCTATTTATACCTGCCAGTGGGAATCCACTAGCTTTGCCATTTATCCATCCATCTGTCCATCCATCTATTCATTCATTATTCATTCATTCAACACTTAACATTGCCTGCTCACTAGATGCCTGAGCTAGGCACTAGTGATTCTGCAGGAAGGCAAACAGATGTGGCGTTGCTTTTCTAAGGTTTATAGTCAATTGGGAAGACAGAAATCAAGGATTTACTAATGTGATGAATATGAGGGAGAAGACATGCAGGATATTCTGGAAGCTTGTTACAGGAGAGCCTAACCTAGTTCGAGGAGTCAGAAAGACTTCCTAAAAGAAATGATGCTTCAACTGGGACCTAGAGGATGAAAGACTGGGGAGGCAGCCCCTTTGGCAGAGGAACAGCAGGTGCAAAGTCCCTGAGGCTGGTAGGGGATGCAAGGCAAACTTGAGAAACTGAGAAGTCCATACGGGTGAGGCAGAGATGGGAGTGAGGAAACAGGTCCGAGACAAGGCTTACTGATGCGCCATAATAACTTTGTTATTACTGAAGCTGAGCTATAATAACAAAGTAAGAGGGGAAAAAAAGAATTATGTCAATAAGATTGTATCATAGTATGATTCTAGAGGCATGGAAAAATCTTAAACCTTTTTCATTATGTATATCACATATCCTGAGTGTATATATTTAATGTGTATATACTATATATAGTGTATGCATGTATATGATTGGTGTGTATATATATACTATATGCAGTGTTGTATATACATATATGCTGATATATATAAATAACTATATTCTTATTAAACTACTCTTAAACTATTGTCACTTAACTATAGTTTCAATGAAAATAATAAAGAGATCATACTTGTACACACCACCCTGCTTAAGAAGTACATCTCTATAACTTTTAAGACACTTTTTATACTCTCCCCACCATATTCCCTCTCCTTCATTTTTATTTATAATTTTGCCACATCAGTGCAAATCACTAAGCAGTTCATTGCTGTGCATGTTTCCCTGAATTTTATAAATTGGAATTATATTCTATTGTGTTCTTTTGAGACTTTTTTTTTGCACAAAATATTTTGAGAGTCACCCATGTTGATGTGTAAACATTTCCTTTTCATGGCAATGGACAATAAATTTGCCAAATAATACTTGATATTTGCAAAAGGCTTTGTACTTTATGCCATGCAAGCATATCATTGCATTTAATCCTTATCACCCTGTAGGAGGTAGGCATGCCCCAAATTTCCCGTTTGATAAGTGAGGGGATTGAAGCCTAGAGTGATTGAGTGATTTTGTGAGGAGCCCCTTTATGTGGGGCAAAATCCATTGTTTTTCTTTCCCTCTGCATCCCCCTAGCAGTGGACAATGGGAGGTGAGAACTAGGAGGAACTAATGGCTTGAGTGATTCAAAAACTTTATAAACAGTTTTCTTGATATTCCATTGTCTCATTTTAACCTCTGAATGTGAGAACAAAAACAAACGCATCCTGATTGAATCCCCAAATTCTTAAATTCAGCCTTGTTTCTAGTCTCCCACGACCTGAGAGTAAAGTGGCACCACAAACCACTGCATTGGGCTTGTGATGCTACATTCAAAGCCTATTTTCTGGAACTTGGTGGTGTGTTGGAATGTTTAGTGATGAGATTAATTTGGCACAATTAAAGTTTCCCAATTGAGTTTACACTATTTTTATTTATTTCTCACAACCCAGTAGCCTTCACAGGTAGTACTGGCTCCATGGTGAACTTAGACTTGGCAGGAGTTAAATGACTGCTCAGGGAGACAAGGTTGTCAGGAGCAAGGTTGTCTTTATCGGAACAAAGATCTTCTTACCCCTGAATCCAGTTTTCATCTCCATTCTACCCTGCTACGTCTACACCCAAGAGTATTTTCAGTAATGCCCTACCTGAGATTATGTTCAGATTGTCTCTGAGGCCCTGGAATCTAAGCAGACCACCGAGCTCACCCTATTAGCAGAGGGCTCCTCTGCAGAAGGCAGATTTCCCCAGCTGGTCTTTCAGTCCCGGGCTGGATCATGACTGAACAAGTTTGAAGGGTCTTGAATACGATGCAGAACATCAAGTAGTGGTGTCCAGCTTGCATGCCAACCTCTCCATCATAGCTTTATTTTTTATCATCACCCTTCTACCCCATTTCCTGTTTTAAAATATTTTTAGCTACAAAACAAACCACTTAAAAATATATATATATAGGTCTATGGCCTTGTCTTGCATAAATGACTGCCCTATTAGGCCTTAACCCTTCAGTAGCTCATGGGCCTCTGTCACACTCCTTCTGAGGATGACTAAGTGTCTGCAATCCACACCCTGAGATCTACAGGAGTCTCTTGGCATTTGAAGAGTTTGGATTCACTACCTTAGAGAGGCCCTCAGGACCCTTGCCATACACTGATTTGTAGTTTAGCTAAGGTAAATCGGATTAAAGCAGCTGCAAGGTTGGATGGTGGATACCCAGATACTTTAGCTGTTGAGTGAACCTAGTCAACTGCTTGTCATCACGTCTTAGAGCAGTTTCACCATTCCCCATTCTCTGGCAAAATTATGGGAGATGGTATATGCTGAAGTGCTATCTGTCTATCTGGGGACTTACAGAGGTCTTACATATCTTTCTCAAAGGCCAGGAATCTACTCTAGCCATCCACAAAATTCTTTGAGTGAAAAACACAGGATACAATATATGCATACCTGTAACATATGAAAAAGATTGTAATGGATTACTTGAATATGAAAGAAATTGTATTTACTTGGTAGGATGAGAAAATGGTTCCCAACTAGGGTTGATTTTGCCCCCAGGGGACTTTGAAAAATACCTAGAGATATTTTTTTGTTGCAACTGGCCGGAGGCAGGGTATGGGATGGTGTGGGGAGGGGGTGCTCCTGCATCTGCTAGGCAGAGACCAGAGGTGCTTCTAGTCATCCTGCAGAGCCTGGGTAGTGTCCTACAACAAATAACTGTCCAGTAAAAATGTCAATAGTGCCAAAGTTGAGAAATCCAGAATTAGAGTGTTATTTTCTCTATTGTTCTGAAATTTTGACATTTTCTTAATTAATACATTATTGCATAATGTCATTATGGTTTTTTCTTTTTTGTAGTTTTGTTCTAGTAAGCTTTGTTCTCCTAAAATGAAACTATTATTATCCTTACTCTCTAGAGAATTTCTTTTATGACTTAAGTCGTGTCCTCAGCTTGCATCTGATCAACCAAAAACTGAATATGAACCCTTTGCATTTTTGGTAAATTTACTGTTGGTAAATCTATGATATTACTCAATTTGCCTTTTATAAAGATGCTTTCAAAATAATGTTTTTCTTAACCATCAGGGCCAGAAACAGCCATCTCTCTTGGTGAACTGTTATTTGTTTTACTTTTGGGCAAAAAGTGCATTGTGTTTTTCTCTTTGCCTTAGATGCTGAGCACCTCAGTGCTAAGTTTTCTCCTCCGTCCTTGTCATCCCCTCACCGTCTTTACTTTTTGAGTCCTATCTTCTTGTGTCTTGTTCATTTCTCTATCTGCACCTAACAGGATGCTTTTTGAATTAATGAATTAACTAACTGGAAATGTCCTCTTCTCCTTTCTCCATTCCCATCCCTCCATTAATTCTTTGTGTTTTCGCTCTTAGGCTCTTTTCTTTCCTATTGTTTCTAGTCCATATATTATCTCTTTCATAATTTTCAGTGCAGCTGATTTTTGTCTCTCTCACATTGTTGCATTATCTCGTGTCCTTGTTTGATGTTTCTGCTGATTCTCTTTTCACAGTAGATTGTTGCCTTTGTGTGATTTTAACTTTTGTGTGTGAGTTTATCTTCAATGGGGATTATTGTTTGCTTTTTGTTGTTGGAATCCCATGCAACTTTATCAGTTGAGGGATGAGTATATACATTCTTTTTAAAGGTTATTAGTAACAATTTTAAAATATACATATATGCTATATATCATAGTAAAAGTAAAATTTAATATAATGAAGATATTAACAATTATTTGAAATTCCTTAGTACATCATCCTGTAAATAGTAATGGATTGAACTTGCTATCATATAGCTGGGCACTATTATATAGGAGTATGTAGAATGTTAAAATATGAAAGATGAGTCTATGATTTTTTTTTAAATCCTGGCCTGGATGTAACATGCATCACTGGTTGTCATATTACCATGGCAACCATTCCAGTGGCCACACTTAGATGCAAAGGGTACTGTAGTCTCTGGCTGAGTGGCTGCTTCTCTGCTTTGAGGGAAGTGTGACTTTCTGTGGCCAACTGACCATCTCTGCCAGGCTGGGCCTGATCCTAACATGAAGGCCATTCTCTTTCCTTCTCTTGCCTTGTCTCTTCATGATCAAGCCTTTATTGACTCTAGGGCTCCCCAACCCAGCCCTCACCCCACACTCAACACTTCCCTCCCATGACAGCAGAGGTTGGGAGAAAGACCTGCATGCCCAGCCGAGTGTTAATAACATCAGTCCTTCACTAACCAGGAAGAAGGCGTGGTGACAAGCTATGCTCTTTGGACCTATGTCCAAATAGGTCCACAAGAAAGTCACCTCCATGAAGACAAGGACTCTGCCTCTCTTGTTCATCACTGTATCCTCAGAACTTGAAGAGTGGCTGGCACAGAGTAGGTGCTCATGGATAATTGCTGACTAAATATGAAGGACTAAATAAATCCATATGTCTATCCTCCTCACCTGGAAGAAACAGAAGACCCACCCCCCTCTTCATCTGTTCCTCCTAGCCTTTATATCTCATTGGAAACCCACTTGTGCCAACTACAATTAGGCCAGAACTTCCTGCTCTCCCATTCATCATTCCATTCTACTGAACCCCCCTGTTTGGGGTCCACCCCACTTTTCTCCTGTTCTCTGCAGCAACTCTCAGGCAGTTATGTTCTTCAATGTCCAGACCCTCTTTCTTTCCTCAGAGTCTCTTTTATTTCACTTTAATAATGCTTAATAAAGTATGAATGAACATACTATGGAATAACATGCAAATGTCCATTTGCATCCTTCAGTTTAGGTGGTGTCCCAGGGAGCCTATAGTGGAAAAAGACAGCACTGGACTCTTCCCATGACTAGATAACCTTTCTGGTGGACAGGGCAGGCAGGTTGAGCCAGGCCACTTGGAGTGGTAACACTGCTTCCGGCTCCCCAAAGGCAGCTGCTTCACATTCTGTGCCCTGTCTTCCACCACTGAGGGGATCCAGTCAGCTCCTCTCTGGGGCAATCTCCCCAGCCTCTGTCCTTGGTGCCTGGCCTGACTGCTGCAGAACAGGGCTTAGCTATTTCTAAATGTCTCCTCTCATTCCTCAAAATCCCCTCATCACAGACCCTCTCTTTTGTATGAATTAAGGCCTGGTGATTGCTAGCTGCCCCGTGTTCTAACACCTACTGAGTGTATTCGATAGGACCCACACATCCAATCCGACTACCTTAAGCAAAATGGGAAACTTGGGAGAAGAATTTGGCCTTGATAGCCAAAGAAGAGGTCCAGGAGAAACATATTTGTAGGGTCTTTTCTCTCTCTCCTATTTCTGGAGCTCAGGATCCTCTTCCAGGCACACGTGGCTATTGGCAGAGTTCAGTTCCTTGCAGGTGTAGGACTGTAGTACTCATTTTCATGCTGGCTGTCAGCCAGGGGCCGCTGTCACTTCCTGGAGGAAACCCACCCTCTTCCCTGCAACCATGCTGCAAACTGGCATCCAGTTGCCCTGGTAGATGGTAAAGGAAGGAGCGGAAAGACTGAGGGAGGTGGGCATGGTGGAGTGGATTTATATGTGAGTCTAGGAAAGCCATGAGAGGATTATATCAGGTATCAGGGCCCAGAGGACCCACAGTTTATCAAGACCAATTTAGCCATTGCTGTCTGGGAATGTCCATCCTGTCAGCAACAGACACCAATGCTGAGCCCTAACATGGAACTATTCCTTAAGGAGAACATATGGCCACTGGGTGGCCTATCAGCCACATTGGGCCCCTCCTAGCCTAGAAGAGCCAGCTCTCTGTGCTCCTAGAATAACTTCCTCTTCTGGACAAATTTGCCTTTGCAGAACATGAAGCCCAGCTGGCATTACCAGACAGGTTACAGGATGCTATATCCTCAACATTATATTCCACACAACATGACTAGGGGACCCATTTCATAACAAAAGAGGCACAGGAATAGGCCTAAGACCATGGATCCAATGGTCACATCACATGGGGAACCATCCAGCTCATAGAAGACCAGATGGCCTCTTACTGTCATGGCTGAAGTGCCAGCTCAGGGGCAACGCTCTGCAAAGATAGGGTGCCAGCCTTTGGGATGTTGTGATGAAAGAGAGACCTTTCTATGGTGCTATATGTCCAAAATGAAGAATACTTGGGTCCAGAATCAGAGGGCTAGAAGCAGGTGTTATATCACTTACCATCACTCCCATTGGCCGATGTGAGAGTGAGCTCCTCAGGGTTGGATGCCCTAGTCCCCTAGTCTGGATAGGGGACATATCAAGAGTCTGTTGAACTATAACATATGATAGTTTCAAGGTAATTTGGATGCTTAGTGTCCAGGGACAAGCAGACAAAAAGAGGCGTTACCACAGGGACAGGGGTAGTGGGCCCTGATCATCAGGAGCTGCTTTTATAGACAGGGCAGGGAAGAATGGGTGTGGGGCCAAGGTATGCCCTTGCTGCTGCCTGGCGCTCCTTTTTACCTTTGCAGCTGAGAGGTGGTGATAGTCAAGAGCTTAGACTCCTTAAGAATGAAGGTATGATTGCATCGACAAGGAAGCCATCAAGTTCTGCCAAGGCAGTGTCAGAGGATGGAGGCGGTTTAGAAAGGATGGCATGGACAGGTGAGGATGAGTATCAGTTATGCCCTGAGACCAGGTTCACAGCTCAGGGCTGTAATTTGTGACATAACTTCCTTTCCTAAGCTTTTTCCTGAGGTAAAAGATCCACAGGAATTCTAGAGCTTGCATAAAAAAGAAATCTATATGGCACAAGGAGTAGATCCTGGTACCTTAATTCACTCATGCTGCCAGAGCAAAACACCTGGGTGGCTTAAACAACAAATATTATTTCTCAGTTCAAGTCCAAGATCAAGATGCCAGCAGAGTTGGGTCTAGTGAGAGTCCCTTCCTGGTTTGCAGAGGGTAGACTTTTGCTATATCCTCACTTGATAGAGAGAGCACACTCTGGTCTCTTTCTCTATTTGTAAGGACACTAATCCCATTGCGGGGGCTCCATCCTAATGACCTCATCTACACCTAGCATCTCCCAAAGTTTCCACCTCCAAATACCATCACACTGGGATTAGCACTTTGACATGTGAATTTGGGAGGCACACAACACTCAGTCCGCAGTGCCTGGAACCATGGAAATGTACTTCTCAGATGATTAATGGCAGGGAGGGTGACCAATGGCCCCTGTTGCTGCCCTTGTGCACCCACCATTGCCTTTGCACCAAGGCTAAACTGTGGATTCCCAACCCATGACTGAGCATGGCAGGGGTGCTAATGAAGGTCCATTCCTTCAGGATGCAGGCCTCCTCCATAGGTCACTTTGACTTGAAGATTCCCTATAGGTCTGGCCAAAACTTCCTCTGAACAGCATTGCAGTTTGAGACCCTTCCCCTTCCTGTACTCTCCCCCGACAGATGTCAGATTTGCCACTTATGACTCTCCTCACTTCCTCTGCTTCCCTCTCCCTTTATCCTTCACAGGCAATTTCCCCAGTAAGTCTCACATATTTAATTCCATCTGGGCATCTGCATCCCAGCAGACAAGTCCCATGAAATACATAGGCTGCTGGATGCTGTGATGGAGAATAATGTGATGGTTGTGGTGGTGACTATACAGGGCAATCAGAAAGGTCATCAGTGAGATGTGATCCCAAGCTCTAAGAGGGCTCTGAGTTGGGCTGTAAAGTAAGGGGAAGGGAGGAACCGTGCAGAGAGCCAGGGAGATGGCAATCTGACATGGGGAGGCTGGCAAGGCTGGAGAGAGGGGGAAAAGTGGCACAAGTAAGATGCAGAGATCAACAACAGTCAGCTCCTGTGGGATTTTGTTTATAATCTGGACAGGATGGTCAACTAGAAACAAGAGGAAAGTGTTCCCATGTGTCATAAATAACAGTGAGACAGTTTACAGTTCTGTGTGGCAACTCCACCCAGTACTACTAATTCATTCATTCATCCATTGATTTGTCCACTCACACTGATGTTTTAATTCTCCATAGCAGAAAACTGCTTTCCTCTCATTCGTATCAGGCCCATCAAACAAAAGCTTGCTTATAGGGGGTCATAAAATTCTAGGATCTGGACCAGAGCTTTTACATTTCAAAACTCAGTGTTTTCTGTGGGCCCAGGTGAGATCAGACTGCGAAGGATTCTCACACCAACCAAACTCAAAAGAGGGTGATGTCTACACCAAAATAATACATATAAAGGCTAAAGAGCTGGTTAGTCAGGGTATTCTTGCTCTTCAGCAAAATCTACCAGGGAGTTAAAATTTAGTCCCGGGTTGTTTTTATCAGCCCATCTCCTAGCAGATGAAACTCTCTCTTCCTCCTTCTAATAGTCTTTTTTCTAGGCTGTACGCAGATCATACCCACACCTCTGTAACAAATTCTTGCTTCAGACAGAGAACAATGCACTTGATTAATTTAAGCTTTCCTGCTTATAATCTCATATCCATTATGCTTCCCTGATCATGCTTCCAGGTGATTATGAATGAACAGAGGCATTACAACTTTTCCATTGCACATTTATTGAAAAATTCCTTGGATTATGAGTAAACATAATTAGTAGTAGCAAATAAGAATTCTTATGAATGTTGTATAAGGCTTGCTTATCAGCTAAGCCCTTTACACAAGTTGTTTCATTAAATGCTTAAAACTACTCTGTAAAGGAGACATTATCATCCCCATATTACAGAAAAGAAACTGACTTAGAGAAGTTAAGTAACTGTTACCTGTAACTTAAGCCATCCTTAATTTCCCCTATTCTCTGTTATTTCTGTGTGCTTTTCACTCTCCCTTTCTCCCTTTCCTCATTTTCCCTGTAATTTATTAAAATCTATAGATGTTAATAAAAATATTTTGAAAAATACAGAATGGAATAAAGTGAAAAGTAACAATGCCTATCTCATTCATTCTTACTTCCTAAACCCAGATCTGGCCCACCCAGTTTCCTACTGAAAGTAAATCCTCATTAAGAGTTTTTTAAAAAACAAATCCCACCATTTTCTAAACACATGCACACACACACATTTTTTATTGTTTATTTTCCTCCAAAAATATACATACTGTGCTTAACTGGGTATCTCATTCTCCCACCTCACTACTTACTGATATATATCACTCTTTTATTTATCTTTTTCATTCTTTTAAATTGATTCATTTAGACACCATTATTTTCCATTGATCTGCCTATTTGGACACAAGAATCAACAACATTTTAGTTACTGTAGATACATTTTATTTATTTATTTATTTATTTTTATTCATTTTACTATCATTAATCTACAAGTACATGAAGAACTTCATGGTTACTAGACTCCCCCCTTCACCAAGTCCCCCCTCCACAAACCCTATTACAGTCACTGTCCATCAGCGTAGTAAGATGCTGTAGACTCACTACTTGTCTTCTCTGTGTTGCACAGCCCTCCCTACGCACCCGCACATTATACATGCTAATCGTAAGACCCCCTTTCTTCTTCTGTGCCCTTATCCCTGCCTTCCCAACCCTCCTGCCCAGTCCTTTTCCCTTTGGTAACCATTAGTCCATTCTTGGGTTCTGTGATTATGCTGCTGTTTTGTTTCTTCAGTTTTTCTTTGTTCTTATACTCCACATATGAGTGAAATCATGTGGTACTTGACTTTCTCCACCTGGCTTATTTCACTGAGCATAATACCCTCTAGGTCCATCCATGTTCTTGCAAATGGTAGGATCTGTTTTTTTCTTATGGCTGAGTAATATTCCATTGTGTATATGTACCACAACTTCTTTATCCATTCATCTACTGATGGACATTTAGGTTGCTTCCATATCTTGGCTATTGTAAATAGTGCTGCAATAAATATAGGGGTGCATCTGTCTTTTTCAAACTGGGCTGCTGCATTCTTAGGGTAGATTCCTAGATGTGGAATTCCTGGGTCAAATGGTATTTCTATTTTGAGCTTTTTGAGGAACCTATATACTGCTTTCCACAATGGTTGAACTAATTTGCATTCCCACCAGCAGTGTAGGAGGGTTCCCCTTTCTCCGCAACCTCGCCAACATTTGTTGTTGTTTGTCTATTGGATGGTGGCAATCCTTAATGGTGTGAGGTGATATCTTATTGTGGTTTTAATTTGCATTTCTCTGATGACAAGCGATGTGGAGCATCTTTTCATGTGTCTGTTGGCCATCTGAATTTCTTCTTTTGAGAACTGTCTGTTCAGCTCCTCTGCCCATTTTTCAATTGGCTTATTTGCTTTTTGTTTGTTGAGGTGCGTGAGCTCTTTATATATTTTGGATGTCAAGCCTCTATCAGATCTGTCATTTATGAATATATTCTCCCATACTGTAGGGTACCTTTTTGTTCTATTGATGGTGTCCTTTGCTGTGCAGAAGCTTTTCAGCTTGATGTAGTCCCACTTGTTCATGTTTGCTTTTGTTTCCCTTGCCTGGGGAGATATGTTCATGAAGAAGTGACTCATGTTTATGTCCAAGAGATTTTTACCTATGTTTTTTTCTAAGAGTTTTATGGTTTCATGACTTATATTCCAGTCTTTGATCCATTTCGAATTTACTTTTGTGTATGGGGTTAGACAGTGATCCAGTTTCATTCTCTTACATGTAGCTGTCCAGTT
This sequence comes from Manis javanica, assembly GCF_040802235.1. NCBI lineage: Eukaryota > Metazoa > Chordata > Mammalia > Pholidota > Manidae > Manis > Manis javanica. The sequence goes on from NC_133160.1 coordinate 52,193,193, forward strand.
TTGCCAGCATCATCTGTTGAAGAGACTGTCATTTCCCCATTGTATATCCATGGCTCCTTTATCATATATTAACTGACCATAAATGTTTGGGTTAATATGTGGGGTCTCTATTCTGTTCCACTGGTCTATGGCTTTGTTCTTGTGCCAGAACCAAACTGTCTTGATTACTGTGGCTTTGTACTAGAGCTTCAAGTTGGGGAGTGAGATCTCCCCAACTTTATTCTTCCTTCTCAGCATTGCTTTGGCTATTCGGGGTCTTTGGTGTTTCCATATGAATTTTTGAACTATTTGTTCTAGTTCGTTGAAGAACGTTGTTGGTAATTTGATAGGGATTGCATCAAATCTGTACATTGCTTTGGGCAGGATGGCCATTTTGAGAATATTAATTCTTCCTAGCCAAGAGCATGGGAAGAGTTTCCATTTATTAGTGTCCTCTTTAATTTCTCTTAAGAGTTTCTTATAGTTTTCAGGGTATAGGTCTCTTACTTCCTTGGTAAGGTTTATTCCTAAGTATTTTATTCTTTTTAATGCAATTGTGAATGGAATAGTTTTCCTGATTTCTCTTTCTATTAGTAGTTCATTGTTAGTGTATAGGAAAGCTACAGATTTCTGGGTGTTCATTTTGTATCCTGCAACTTTGCTGTATTCTGATATCAGTTCTAGTAGTTTTGGAGTTGAGTCTTTAGGGTTTTTTATGTACAGTATCATGTCATCTACAAATAGTGACAGTTTAACTTCTTCTTTACCAATTTGGATTCCTTGTATTTCTTTGTTTTGTCTGATTGCCATGGCTAGGACCTCCAGTACTATGTTGAATAACATAGTACTCTCCAGTACTATGGGGAGAGTGGGCATCCCTGTCTTGTTCCCGATCTCAGAGGATAAGCTTTCAGCTTTCCACTGTTCAGTATGATGTTGGCTGTGGGTTTATCATATGTGGCCTTTATTATGTTGAGGTACCTGCCCTCTTTACCCATTTTGTTGAGTGTCTTTATCATGAATGGATGTTGAATTTTGTCGAATGCTTTTTCAGCATCTATGGAGATGATCATGTGGTTTTTGTCCTTCCTTTTGTTGATGTGGTGTATGATGTTGATGGATTTTCAGATGTTGTACCATCCTTGCATCCCTGGGATGAATCCCACTTGGTCATGGTGTATGATCCTTTTGATGTTTTTTTGAATTCGGTTTGCTAATATATTGTTGAGTATTTTTGCATCTACATTCATCAGGGATATTGGTCTGTAATTTTCTTTTTTGGTGGGGTATTTACCTGGTTTTAGTATTAGGGTGATATTGGCTTCATAGAATAAGTTTGGGAGTATTCCTTCCTCTTATATTTTTTGGGAATCTTTAAGGAGAATGGGTATTATGTCTTCCCTATATGTCTGATAAAATTCTGAGGTAAATCCATCTGGCCCAGGGTTTTGGTTCTTGGGTAGTTTTTTGATTACTGCTTCAATTTCTCTGCTGGTAGTTGGTTTGTGTAAATTTTGTGTTTCTTCCTTGGTCAGTCTTGGAAGATTGTATTTTTCTAGGAAATTGTCCATTTCTTCTAGGTTTTCCAGCTTCTTAGCATATAGGTTTCATAGTAATCTCTAATAATTCTTTGTATTTCTGTGGGGTCCGTCATGATGTTGCCTTTCTCATTTCTGATTCTGTTGATGTGTGTTGATTCTCTTTTCTCTTAATAAGTCTGGATAGAGGCTTATCTATTTTGTTTATTTTCTCAAAGAACCAGCTCTTGGTTTCATTGATTTTTTCTATTGTTTTATTCTTCTCAATTTTATTTATTTCTTCTCTGATCTTTATTATGTCCCTCCTTCTGCTGACTTTAGGCCTCATTTGTTCTTCTTTTTCCAATTTTGATAATTGTGACCTTAGACTATTCATTTGGTTTGTTCTTCCTTCTTTAAATATGCCTGGATTGCTATATACTTTCCTCTTAAGATTGCTTTTGCTGCATCCCACAGATGTTGGGGCTTTGTGTTGTTGTTTTCATTTATTTCCATATGTTGCTGGATCTCCATTTTAATTTGGCCATTGATCCATTGAGTATTTAGGAGCATGTTGTTAAGCCTCCATGTGTTTGTGAGCCTTTTTGCTTCCTTTGTACAATTTATTTCTAGTTTTATACCTTTGTGGTCTGAAAAGTTGGTTGGTGGAATCTCAATCTTTTTGAATTTACTGAGGCTCTTTTTGTGGCCTAGTATGTGGTCTATTCTGGAGAATGTTCCATGTGCACTTGAGGAGAATGTGTATCCTGTTGCTTTTGGGTATAAAGTTCTATAGATGTCTATTAGTTCCATCAGTTCTAGTGTGTAGTTCAGTGCCTCTATGTCCTTACTTACTTTCTGTCTGGTGGATCTGTCTTTTGGAGTGAATGGTGTGTTGAAGTCTCCTAAAATGAATGCATTGCATTCTATTTCCTCCTTTATTTCTGTTAGTATTTGTTTCACATACGCTGGTGCTCCTGTGTTGGGTGCATATATATTTAGAATGGTTTTATCCTCTTGTTGGACTGAGCCCTTTATCATTATGTAATGTCCTTCTTTATCTCTTGTTACTTTCTTTGTTTTGAAGTCTATTTTGTCTGATACTAGTACTGCAACACCTGCTTTTTTCTGCCTATTGTTTGCATGAAATATCTTTTTCCATCCCTTGACTTTTAGTCTGTGCGTGTCGTTGGGTTTGAGGTGAGTCTTTTGTAAGCAGCATACAGATGGGTCTTGTTTTTTTATCCATTCAGTGACTCCATGTCTTTTGATCGGTGCATTCAGTCCATTTACATTTAGGGTGATTATCGATAGGTATGTACTTGTTGCCATTTCAGGCTTTAGATTCATGGTTGCCAAAGGTTCCAGGTTAGTTTCCTTACTATCTAAGAGTCTAACTTAACTCCCTTAGTATGCTGTTACAAACACAATCTAAAGGTTCTTTTCTATTTCTCCTCCTTTTTCTTCCTCCTTCACTCTTTATATATTGGGTATCAAATTCTGTACTTTTTGTCTATCCCTTGATTGACTTTGAGGATAGTTATTTTAATTTCGCATTTGCTTCAGAATTAGCTGTTCTACTTTCTTTATTGTGGTTTTATTATCTCTGGTGACAGCTATTCAACCTTAGGAACACTTCCATCTATAGCAGTCCCTCCAAAATAGACTGCAGAGATGGTTTGTGGGAGGTAAATTCTCTCAGCTTTTGCTTATCTGGAAATTGTTTAATCCCCCCTTCAAATTTAAATGATAATCTTGCCAGATAAAGTAATCTTGGTTCCAGGTCTTCTGCTTCATGGCATTAAATACATCATGCCACTCCCTTCTGGCCTGTAAGGTTGCTGCTGAGAAGTCTGATGTTAGTCTGATGGGTTTTCCTTTGTATGTGATCTTATTTCTGCCTCTGGCTGCTTTTAACAGTCTGTCCTTATCCTTGATCTTTCCCATTTTAATTACTATGTGTCTTGCTGTTGTCTTCCTTGGGTCCCTTGTGTTGGGGGATCTGTGGATCTCCTGAAAGATTGGGGAAGTTTTCAGCAACTACCTCCTCAAAGACACTTTCTATCCCTCTCTCTTTCTCTCTCTTCTTCTTCTGGTATCCCAATAATGCGAATATTGTTCCACTTGGATTGGTCACACAGTTCTCTCAATATTCTTTCATTCTTAGAGATCCTTTTTTCTCTCTGTGCCTCAGCTTCTTTGTATTCCTCTTCTCTACTTTCTATTTCATTTGTCTCCTCCACCATATCCAACCTGCTTTTGATACCCTCCATCGTACTCTTCAACGATTGGATCTCCAACCTGAATTCATTCCTGAGTTCTTAGATGTCTTTCCTTACCTCTATAAGAATGTTAATGATTTTTATTTTGAACTCCCTTTCAAGAAGAGTCATGGGGTCCATATCATTTAAATCTTTCTCGTGAGTTGTATTAATAATTTTACTCTGGACAAGGTTCCTTTGGCGTTTCATGTTTGTACATGGCGCCCTCTAGTGTCCAGAAGCTCTATTCTGGAGCTGCTCAGCCCCTGAAGCAATATCTGGGCTCGCAGGGGAGCAGTACTGGTGCCTGAGGGGAGGAAAGAGCTGTTCCCCGCCTCCCAGCTGCTGTGCCTGTCTCCACTGCCTGAGCCAGTGGGTCAGTCACAAAGGTATGTTTTTGTCCAAGAACAGCCGGATATGGATCCCTACTTTCCACAAGCAGCCAGAATCCAAGTCTCCCCAGGAACTCTGCCTGTATTAACTTTCCAACCCGGTAGTCATGCGAGTCTCATGAAAGCACCGTGAAATGTAGGTTTGTGCTCCCAGCACAGCTCTCCGGAGCTAGGTATTCAGCAGTCCCAAGCCTTCCACTCCCTCCCTGCTCCATTTCTCTTCCTCACACTGGTACGCTGGGGTGGGGGAGGGGCTCAGATCCCACGGAGCCACAGCTCTGGTACGTTACCCCATTTGGTGAGGTCTGCTCTTTTCCCCAGGTGTGTGCAGTCTGACCCATCCTCTTTCCTATTGCTCTCTCAGGATTAGTTGCACCAACTATATTTTCTAATTGTCTCCAGTTTTAGGAGGAAGCCTGTCTCTCCTCTCACGCCACTATCTTTAATCCAAGCTTCCTATAGATACATTTTAATATTGATAGAATCATTCTCCTCCTTTATTTTTAGAATTTTCTTGACAATTTTTCACATCTTTTCTTCCAAGTTGATTTCAGACCCATTTCTTTCTTTACAGCTCAAAATTATAACAGGATGGAAGAGGAAAATATGTTTAAAATCTGAAAGGGACTGTACTGAAACCACAGATGAGTTTAGGTATAATTGACATCTTTATGTTATTTTGTCTTGCTATCCAAAACCAAAAAGTACAGTTTAGTCAGAGAAACACTGTTAAAAACTAATAATCACAATAAAATGTAGTAAGTTATTAAAAGGACAATGTGCAGAGTGTCATAGGTATGCAGAAAAGAGAAGAGGGGCACCTAACCAAGCTTTGTGGTTGATTTCTAAGTTAAAACCCATGTCCCACTCATCATTTCACCCATCCTAGCTGGGGCTTCTGAAGCTGCCCAGGATGTGTTTATCTCCCTCCTGATGTTGAAGAAAAACTTCAGGTCTCTTTTACAATTTTCCCAGCTAAACATTACCAATTTCTTTAATGACATGATTTTCCAGACCCTTCATCCATTTTGTTTCTCTTTTAGACATCAACCTCTTAAATTGTGGTGCCCAGATTTTAATTCAGTAGACCCTTGGCATGTGAGGATTTAAAATTTTCAGTTTCAAGAATCTGTGTTAAGTTGCATGACATACTTTTGTTGAGGCACAAAATTGATTCATAGAGGTTTCAGTGGAGGAGTACATTATTCTATCCATCCAACATTCATTCAGCAAATATTTAGTTGACATTTGGGCAGAAATAAACCCTGAGTGAATCTAGGTGATTTTCAATCACCGGCAGATGATCCCAGCCTTGCTGCTGTCCCTTCTAAAGCCCCCATGCATTTTGTGATGGAGCTGAGGCTCCTAAGTAAGAAGTGCCATGATACTACCAAGTATGGTGCTTCACATGCCATAATTTCTTTTTTATAGTTCTTTTGAGGTATAACTGATGTACAAGACACTGCATATTTTTAACTCTACAGTTTGATTAGCTTTAACACATGTATACATCTATGAAATCTTCACAATGAAAATAATGAACATATCCATCATTCCTGAAAGTTTCCTCATGCTCCTTAGTAAGCCTTTCCCTAGTGACTTGCATTGCACATTTGTCAAAAATCAAATGCCCATTGTGGATCTATTCCTGGATTCTATTCTCTGCTAATGACTTATATATTTATTTTTATGCTGATACCATACTACTTTGATTACTGTAACTTAATAATAAGACAAACTTATATAGCCTAAGTCCCTCAAATCTGTTATTTTTCTAAGTTGTTTTGATTATTCTAGGTCCTTTGCATTCCATATACATTTTAGGACTAGCTTTCTAATTTCTATTTTTTAAAAGCTTGCTAAGATTTTACTTACATTGCATTAAATGTATAGGTTATTTGGGGATAACTGATGTCTTAACAACATTAAATATTTCAATCCATGTACATGGTATATCTCTCATTTTATTTAAGTCTTTCATTTCTTTCAGTAATATTTTATAACTTTAAGAATATGGGTCTTCTCTCATGAAACAAGGTAATGTACCAAAGCCTTGATCCAACAGGACCCAAGCCCTTTCCCCACCCCAGCTCATCAGCAGGAGGAAGAGAAGTGGAGTAGGCAGAGGGTGGAAGCCTAGGACTGCTGAACACCCAGACCCAGAGATCTACTTTGGGAGCACAAACCTACATTGCATAGTGCTCTGGAGATTACTAGGGTTGGAAAGCTAAGACAGGCAGAATAGTTGGAGAGATTGAGATTCCAGCCATTTGTGGAGGACAGGGATCCACATCTGGCTGCTATGGGACAAAGTAAAAGTGGGCAGTCTGAGAGGCTTCGTAGCAGTGAGAGGGCTGCTGAAGGGGTGGGGATTGCATGGAGCTTGCTGCTCAGGAGAAGGGATAGGTGGACAAGGTTCTCTGGGTACGCTCTACAGAGCAGGTTGGGAACTTTCAGGAGACTCAAGTGTTCCATCCCCCTGCCTGGCTACTTAGCTCCAAAGCACCCCACTGTGATATGCAGCCTGCTGCGCCTTCCTCCTGACCTGCCAGTACTGGCTTGGCTAACAAACCAGCAGTTCCTGCCCTGGTGTCAGGCCAGCCAGAGGGAGGCTCCACCTACTGCAGCTACAAATGCAAAGCACAGAGGCTTAAACCTGTGTGCTTGGCCCACTGGCTCTGACAGTGGAGACAGGCACTGCAGCCAGGAGGCAGGAGATAGCTCTTTCCTCCCCCCAGGGATGAACGCTGCTCCCCTGCTACCCCTGACATAACTCCAGGGACTGACTAGCTCCAGAGACTAGAGCTTCTGGGCACTAGAAGGCGCTACATACAAATATGAAACATCAAAGGAATCTGGTTCAAACCAAAATCTCACAAACAACCAGAAAAAGGCCCAAGTGAAACTGAACTCACCAATCTTCCTGAAAAGAGTTCAAAATAAAAATCATAATCATGGAGGTACAGAAAAATATTCAAGAACTCAGGGGCATATTTAGGATGGAGCTTCAATCATTAAGAAATTTCATATCTTAAATGAAACATACAATCGAGGGATTTAAAAGCAGATTGGATGTAATAGAAGAGATGGTAAATGGAATAGAAGTTAAAGAAGAAGAATACAAAGTAGCTGAGGCACAGAGAGGAAAAAGGATCTCTAGGAATGAAATAATATTGAGAGAACTGAGTGACCAATCAAAATGGAACAATATTCACATTATAGGGGTACCAGAATAAGAAGAGAGAGAAAAAGGGATAGAAAGTGTCTTTGAGGAGGTAATTGCTGAAAACTTCCCCAATCTGGGGAAGGACATACTCTCTCGGGCCATAGAGGTACACAGATCTCCCACCACAAGGGACCCAAGAAAGACAACACCAAGATATATAATAATTAAAATGGCAAAGACCAAGGATAAGGACAGACTATTAAAAGCAGCTAGAGAGAGAAAAAAGATCACATACAAAGGAAAACCCATCAGGCTATCACCAGATTTCTCAACCCAAATCTTACATGCCAGAAGGGAGTGGCATGATATATTTAATGCAATGAAATAGAAGGGCCTTGAACCAAGAATACTCTATCCAGCATGATTATCATTTAATTTTGAAGGAGGGATTAAACAATTTCCAGATAAGCAAAAGTGGGGGGAATTTACCTTCAACAAACCACTTTTGCAGTGTATTTTGGAGGGACTACTACAGATGGAAGTTCCTAAGGCTAAATAGCTGTCACCAGGCAAAATAAAACCACAGTAAAGGAAGTAAACAATTAATTACTAAGCAGATGCAAAATCAAATCAATTACCCCCAAAGTCAATCAAGGGATAGATAAAGGGTACAGAATATGATACCTAAAATATAAATAATGGAGCAGGAAGAAAAAAGAGGAAAAAAAGAACCTTCACCTTGCATTTGTAATAGATACTAAGTGAGTTGAATTAGACTGTTAGATAGTAAGGGAATTACACTTGGACTTTTGGTAACCATGAATCTAAAGTCTGCAATGGCAATAAATGCATACCTATTGATAATCACCCTAAATGTAAATGGTCTGAATGTACCAATCAAAAGACATAGAGTCACTGCATAGATAAGAAAACAAGACCCATTTATATGCTGCCTACAAGAGACTCACTTCAAACCCAAAAACATACACAGACTAAAAGGGAAAGACTGGAAAAAGATATTTCAGCAACTAATAGGGAGAAAAAAGCAGGAGTTGTAGTACTTGTATCAGACAAAATAGACTGCAAAAGAAAGAAAGTAACAAGAGACAAAGAAGGACATTACATAATAATAAAGGGGTCAGTCCAGGATATAATTATTATAAGTATCTATGCACCCAACACAGGATCACCTACATATGTGAAACAAATACTAACAGAATTAAAGGAAGAAATAGAATGCAATGCATTCATTTTAGGAGACTTCAACACACCACTCACTCCAAAGGACAGATCAATGAGACAGAAAATAAGTAAGGAGACAGAGGCACTGAACAAGGTATTAGAACAGATAGACATAACCAACATATACAAAATACTCCATCCAAAAACAACAGGATACACATTCTTCTCAAGTGCACATGGAATATTTTCAAGAATAGAACATATACTAGGATGCAAAAAGAGCCTCAGTAAATTCAAAAAGATTGAAATTGTACCAACCAGCTTCTCACACCACGAAAGTATGAAATTAGAAATAAATTACACAAAGAAAATGAAAAAGCACACAAACACATGGAGGCTTAATAACATGCTCCTAAATAACCAATGGATCTATGACCAAATAAAAATAGAGATCAAACAATATATGGAGACAAATGACAACAATAATTTAACACCACAAAATCTGTAGGACACAGCAGAGGCTGTGCTAAGAGGGAGGATAGTATATTTCAATAGAGGCCTACCGCAGGAAAGAAGAACAATCCCATGTGAACAGTCTAAACTCACAATTAATGAAACTATAAAAAGAAGAACAAATGAGGCCCAAAGTCAGTAGAAGGTGGGACATAATAAATATTAGAGCAAAAATAAATAAAATCAAGAAGAATAAAACAATAGAAAGAATCAATGAAAGCAGGAGCTGATTCTTTGAGAAAATAAACAAAATAGATAAACCCCTTGCCAGACTTATCAAGAGAAAAAGAGAGTCTACACACATAAACAGAATCAAAAAAAAGAAAGAAAAAATCACTACAGACATGACAGAAATACAATGAATTATGAGAGAATACTATGAAAAATTATCTGCTACCAAACTGGATAATCTAGAAGAAATGGACAACTTTCTAGAAAAATACAACCTTCTAAGCCTGACCCAGAAAGAAATAAAAATTCTAAACAGACCAATTACCAGCAATGAAATTGCACTGGTACTCAAACAACTACGTAAGAATAAAACCCTGGACCAGATGGCTTCACAGCTGAATTTTATCAAACATTTAGTGAAGACCTAATAACCATCCTCCTTAAAGTTTTCCAAACAGTAGAAGAGGAGGAAATATTCCCAAACTCATTCTATGAGGCCAGTATTACTCTAATACCAAAACCATGGAAAGACACAACAAAAACAGAAAAGTACAGACCAATATCCCTGATGAACATAGATGCAAAAATATTCAACAAAATATTAGCAAACCTATTTCAAAGTACATCAAAAAGATCATCCATCATGATCAAGTAGGATTTATTCCAGGATACAAGGATGGCACAACACTAGAAAATCCATCAACATCATCCCCACATCAACAAAAACAAGGACAAAAACCACATGATCATCTCCATAGATGCTGAAAAAGCATTTGACAAAATTCAACATCCATTCATGATAAAAACTCTCAACAAAATGGGTATAGAGGGCAAGAACCTCAACATAATAAACACCATATATAACAAACCTGCAGCCAACATTATACTTAACAGTGAGAAGCTGAAAAGTTTTCCCTTAAGATCGGGAACAAGACAAGGATCCTCACTCTCCCCACTTTAATTCAACGTAGTTCTGGAGGTCCTAGCCATGGCAATCAGACAACACAAAGAAATAAAAGGCATCCAGATTGGCAAAAAGAAGTTAAATTGTCCCTATTTGCAGAAGACATAATATTGTACAAAAAAAAAACCCTAAAGAATCCACTCCAAAACTACTAGATCTAATATCTGAATTCAGCAAAGTTGCAGGGTACAAAATTAATACACACAAATCTGTTGCCTTGCTATACACTAATGATGAGCTAGCAGAAAGAGAAATCAGGAAAACAATTCCATTCACAAGTGCATCAAAAAGAATAAAATACCTAGGAATAAACCTAATGAAGGAAGTGAAAGACCTATACCCTGAAAACTACAAGACACTCTTAAGAGAAATTAAAGAAGATACCAATAAATGGAAACACATCCCATGCTCATGGATAGGAAGAATTAATATTGTCAACATGGCCATCCTGACTAAAGCAATCTACAGATTCGATGCATTTCCTATCAAAATACCAATAGCATTCTTCAACAAACTAGAGAAAATAGTTTTAAAATTCACATGGAACCACAAAAGACCCCGAATAGCCAAAGCAATCTTGAGAAGGAAGAATAAAGTGAATTAGGCTCCCCGACTTCAAACTCTACTACAAAGCCACAGTACTCAAGACAGTTTGTTACTGGCACAAGAACAGACTAATAGACCAATAGAACAGACTAGAGAGCCCAGATATAAACCCAAGCATATATGGCCAATTAATGTATAATAAAGGAGCAACGGATATACAATGTGGAAATGACAGCCTCTTCAACAACTGGTGTTGGCAAAACTGGACAGCTATATCCAAGAGAATGAAACAGGATTAATGTCTAACCCCATACACATAAGTAAACTCACAATGGATCAAAGACCTGAATGTAAGTCATGAAACCATAAAACTCTTAGAAGAAAACATAGGCAAAAACCTCTTGAATATAAACATGAGCAACTTTTTCCTGAATGCATCTCCTCGGGCAAGGGAAACAAAATAATAAATGAACAAATGGGACTACATAAGCTAAAAAGCTTCTGTACAGCAAAGGACACCATCAGTAGAACATAAAAGCACCCTACAGTACGGGAGAATATATTTATAAATTACTTATCTGGCAAGGGGTTAATACCTAAAATATATTAAGAACTCACATGCCTCAACACCCAAAAAGCAAATAACCTGATGAAAAAATGGAAGGAGGATATGAACAGACACTTCTCCAAAGAAGAAATTCAGATGGCCAACAGGCACATGAAAAGATGCTCCACATCAATAATTATCAGGGAAATGCAAATTAAAAGCACAATGAGATATCGCCTCACACCAGTTAGGATGGCCAACATCAAAAAGACTAGGAACAACAAATGCTGGGGAGGATATGGAGAAAGGGGAACCCTCCTACGCTGTTAGTGGGAGTGTAAGCTAGTTCAAACCATTGTTGAAAGCAATATGGAGGTTCCTCAAAAAACTAAAAATAGAAATACCATTTGACACAGGAATCTCACTCCTTGGAATTTACCCAAAGAATACAAGTTTTTTCAGATTCAAAAAGACATATGCAACCCTATGTTTATTGCAGCACTATTTACAATAGCCAAGATATGGAAGCATCCTAAGTGTTCATCAGTAGATGGATAAAGAAGGTGTGGCATATATACACAATAGAATACTGTTCAGCCATAAGAAAAAAACAAATCCTACCATTTGCAACAACATGGATGGAGCTAGAGGGTATTATGCTCAGTGAAATAAGTCAGATGGAGAAGGACAAATACCAAATGATTTCCCTCATTTGTGGAGTATAACAATGAAGCAAAACTGAAGGAACAAAATAGCTGCAGACTCACAGACTCCAAGAAGGGACTAGTGGTTACCACAGAGGAGGGTTGAGGGAGGGCGGGTGGGGAGGGAGGGAGAAGGGGATTGATTGTGGGGTATCATGGTGTGTGGGGGGGTCACAGGGAAGACAGTGTAGCTCAGAGAAGACAAGTAGGGACTCTGTGGCATCCTACACTGATGGACAGTGACTGACTGCAATGGGGCATGTGGGGGGACTCACTAATAAGGGTGAACATAATAACCACATAGTTTTTCTTGTGAAACCTTCATTAGAGTGTATACAATGAAACTTTAATTTAAAAAAGCATAAAAAAAAGAATATGGGTCTTGCACCACTGTTGCTAATTTTATTCTAAACTATGTCATATGTTTATTAGTTTATTAATATTAAATCTTAGAATCTTGCTACACCCACTCATTAGTTGTAGTATTTTTTTTCTAAAGATTTTCTACATAGATGATTCTGTAGGTAGGTAAATGAAGATAGTTTTACTTCTTGTCTAATCTGCCTATTTCACTGGCTAGTACCTCCTATACAATACTGAGTTGAAGTGAGAGCAGACATTCTTGTCTTATTCCTGATAGTAGGGAGAAAGATAAACTTTTACCATTAAGTATGTTACCTATAGGTTCTTTGTAAATGCCTTTTATCAGGTTGAGAATATTTCTATTCCTAGTTTGTTCAGAATTTCTTTTAGAAATTAGTTTTGTCAAATGCTTTTTCTGCATCAGTTGAGATGATCATATGGTCTTTTTTGTTGTTAGTCTATCAATATGGTGCATTATGTTGATTTTTGTATGGTAAAGCAGCTTTGCATTCCTAGCATAAACTGCACTTGATCATGATGTATCATCCTTTCTGAATGCAACTGGATTCAATTTGTTAAAATTTCACAGAAAATTTCTAAGTCTATTTTCATAAGTGATATTGGTCTATAGTTTTTCTTGTAATGTATTTGTCCAGATTTCATATCAAGTTCATAATGGAGTCATAAAATGAGTTGAGAGCTCTTCTATTTTCTGGAAATGTTGTTGGTATTGGTATTCATTCTTCTTTAAATATTTGGTAGATTTACCAGTGAAGTTACTTGAGACTGGAGTTTTCTTTGTGAGAAGCTTTAAATGACCAATTCAGTTTTTTAAATCTAGGATTATTTTACCCTTATATTGAAGCAGTAGCCTCTGAGTATTCTATCTGATGCCCCATGTACTGTGAGGTTTTTCTACACTAGTTTTTGAGAATACAACCTATTTCCAGCCCTATGTGATCTCCACAAATAGTTACCTCTGCTCTCTTTGAGAGGTTCTTCTCTGAGTCTCAGGTTATTTTATTATACAATTCATCTGTCAGTATTTAGATGATGAGCCAAGGGTACCTTCTACCAATCTCGGGGATTCTCTCTTTGTGTAGCTCACTTCTCTCATACAATAGCCAATGAACTTTAGCTACCTTGACCTCCTTGAACTCATGATTCCATCTCCTCAACTTTGGGAGATTGCCAGTCTTTGCCTGGCCCCCTTTCCTGAACCATGGACTGAAAACTTTATCCTGCCAGTGTGTTGGGCAATTGTAAAGTTCATATTTGTTTTCTCTCAGTGATGACTTTCCTGTACTACCTGTTGTTCAATGTTTGAAAAAAAATTGTTTCACATATTCTGTTCAGTGTTTTTAGCTATTTAAGGTGAGAAGATAAATGTGTCCTTGTTAATTCATCTTGGCCACAAACAGAAATCTCTGATCTATCACTATTAGTGTAGACTAAGATTGCTTTAACCCTGTTAAGAAGTCAGGTTTTACTGAGTTTGTAGGTGATCAGAACCTATAGGTCTTTCATTTTTAACACTGAAATTCCTAAAAAGTAAGGTCTCCCTGATCTTGTACTTGTGCAATTGATTGATCAACTAAAAGTCAGCTTACATATTTATTCTGTTAAATTTCTTCATAGCATTTTGGTTCCTAGGTCTTTTTTAATCTTACTTCTACCATCCATTTTACTGTTTATCTCATTTATAAATGAATACTTAGCAGTGCCAGTTATGTCCCTGGCACCATTCTAGTTGATACAGGGATACAAACACAGTTCTTATTCTCATGGAGTTGACATTTTGGGAGTGGGGGGAATATACAATAAACAGACAACAACAGATACACAAATTAATTATTTTGGATACTGGTACATGCTATGAAGAACTGAATACTGTAACAGAGAATAACCAGAGTAGGGGAATGCTTGCTTTAGCTTAGGTTTTCTGGAAAATTCTTCATACAGATTCTTGATTACAAACAATAGAAAACTACTCTGCTTAACTTAAGCAGAAAAGACATTTTTTTGGAAGTTTCAGGTAGCTAATAGTACTGACCCATAGGCTGCAGAACCCAGCTTCAGTAGGACTCAAGGGTGGCAATAAACCAAAACCACAGGTAGTCTGCACACCAGCTCAACATCAACTGAGCTGCAAAGGCCCCTGCCCCAGGCATCATTGCTGTCTTGAAACTCTTGAGGGTGCGGAATTGATTGGTTGCATCCAAGTCAAATGCCCATGTCTTAGTTTTCACAGGTAAAATAAGAGAAAGTTTCCATGGTAGGAACTGTGGGACCCCCTGCCTCCACTTTGTGTCCTCCATCTTGAATAACTTAGCTTGACCCCCTGCCTCCATTTTGTGTCCTCCATCTTTAATAACTATGTACCCTACATGACCCCCTGCCTCCATTTTGTTCTGTGTCCTCCATCTTGAGTAAAAAGTTTCCCACTCAAGCCATGCCCACTCCCGCGGCAACCATGCCCAGCAACTTGTGCAACAAGACCCTGACCCTCCTCAGCCAATCAGCTAAGGTCACAATAAACCACCCCCCGCCTTGGAAAGCCCCTAACTGTTCCAAAAGTATAAAAGCTAGAAGGGAATTTTGTTCAGGGTCTCAGACTGAGTCCTGCATTTTGATAGGCCACTGAGATCCTAGTTCGAACTAGCAATAAAGACCTGTTTTGCTCTTGCATCCTGTGACTGAGCTTGGTGACTGCGGCTCCACACGGGGACTCAAGGAAACGGGGCACAACAGAACCAGGGAAGCTCAGTTGCTGGGGAGATAATAGACAATGTCTACATTGTTTCTCTACAATGTCTACAGCCTCTCTAAAAAGGTGGCGTTTCGAGTGATATCTAAACATGAGAAAAGGTAGGCATGTGAAGATCTGAAGGAAACACATTCTAGAACAGCAGGAGCAAAGAAGAAAACAGGAACAAACTTGGTGTTTTCAAGGGACATAAAATGCCTGGATGGCTGAAATATGGTGGACAAGGGAGCAAGAGTCAATAGGCAAGATCCAAGAGGTATCAGAAGCCTGACATGTACAACCTTAAAGACCATAAAAAGGGATTTGCATGGTACTTTTATTATACAAGGAGACTGTGGGGGACTGGAAGGTTATAGGCAGAGAAGTGATACCACCCCTCCTGGTGTTGTTCACTTAAAATTTAGGAAGCATTATTTTTTACATTAGATTATTAAAATGTTATAGTAATATCAAGAAGTTTTAGGAAAACATCATTCTAAATTCCATTCTATTGATACCCTTTCATTTCTGTCTTTTGTCTTCAAATTCTACCTATAGGCATACCTATTTTTATTTCTCTGGCCATTGTACATAGTTTCACATTTTATTCTTTTCATTCACTATTATATATTTTACATCGTTCAACACTACAGATAATGCTGTCTTGCAAATTTGTCTTCACTAACTTTCTTAAGGAACATTTAAGAATGAGATTATAGAGTCACAAGATACAAAGCTTTATGTAAAATGCAATACAGATTGCCATACAGCTTTCTGAAAGTTGCACTGATTTATAATGCCACCAAAGTCCACGGATTTATTAGTTTCACCAGCTACATAACTGCTGAATGACCCAGGTTGTTCTCATGGCCATTTCTTTGTTGACTGCTGCCACCCATGCACACTGAGGCCACAGGGAAGTACTGGGTGGGGCAGTAGGAGGAAGAGAGGGAGGAGGCATGACTTCTCTGCCCAGCCTCCAGCTCCAGGTCTGAGCTACTTCCTACATTGCCCTTTGCTTTGGACTCCTGAAGTGCGGGCATCTCCTCTACTGGGGCTCTTGTGCCCAGGCCTTTGGGCCCTCCCCTCCCTCCATGACTCACCCTGTACCCTCTGCCTTGTTTGACAGGTAGCCACTCCTCCCTTCTTTGCTTCCAATGGCAAGTTACCAAAATGGGAAAATACCCACAACTGCTACCTTTGCAGCAAAGAGAGCTTCCTAGTGATCTCAGCTTTTTAGAAATGTAAAGTCATTCATTCATCCAATGACTAATTATTCAATAAGTGTATCAGTCAAAATCCCAGCAGGAAACAGATGGCACACTCACTGAGTAACTGAGAAGACTTTAATAAAGGCATTATTCACAAGTAAGGGCAGGAGTTAGGAAACTAACAAAGGATGATGTAGGGCCCAGGCGCTAGCAACAAACAGGATCTGTTGCCACCTAAAGAGACAAGAGGAGAGGGTGGTTACAGAAATTGAGAGAGAAGAGGGATGGAGAGGGCCGGCAACCAGGAGCTGCGACCGTGGGAAGGGAGACATGGGCATTCCCTGGCAGCCCAACAAGGAGGACATCAGGGGATACACACCCAAGCTCAGTCTCCTCCTGCACTCTGGCACATGCCACAGCCTCCATTGGCTGCACAGATGAGACATTCACATTTGGCACTGGCTCATGTGGATAAGATTTCTGGGGATGAAGGGTGTACTGAGATTCCCACAATAACTGACAATAAAAGGGAGTAAAGACCACAACGGGGTTTGTCTGGATGGTCTCAAGGAAAATAGTGTTGCTGAGGCTGCCAGTGTTTGGAGGGGTTGGAAGAGTGAAGGTCTTACTGGAGTGTGCAAAATTCTTATGCTGCCTGTTAACTCTTCCTAATGATGTGTTAGGAATCATTGATATGATACCTATTGGGGTATCTGGTATCATTGAGATACCTGGGGAAAGGCTGTGTCTTCCTGAATATAGGAGACCCACAGGCTATCCTTAGACTCACGGCATGGAGGGGTGGAAGCTGGGTTGTACTGTTAAAGGCTCTTTGTTTTGCTGTGTTCAGTCACCCTCTGGCCTCCTGATGTCTCTCCATCAAGATCGTGCATGCCATTTATTCATAACTAGCAAGTACTGGCCCCTGTCAGAGTGCTGGGAAAACAAAGATAACATGCTAAGGTTCTTTCACTCCAAAGGCTTCTAATCTAGGGTGGGGGGAAATGTGCATAAAAGCATATAATTAGAAGACAAACTAAGAAGCACAGTGAGAGAAGCACACAAAGGATACAGCGGTAGCACAAAGATGTCAGCCAACACACAGGCACATGGCCAGCAACTGGGGAGGTTGCCATCTCTTCCTTTGGCACCCATTCTCTGCTGAGGGCCCCCCACCCATCATTAAGACAGACCTGCAACTGGATGTGATGCCTGGAGATTCTCTAACACCCTCACTGCTCTACAAAGTGTGACCTTTCTTCCCATGAATGTGTCTTTTAACTACATTGTGTATTTCCTCTTTTGTGATTACTGTTTCCGTCCATTATGTTTTTTCTTATAAATTGAAATGCGGCTTTTTAGATATTATAGATATCAGTCTGTCATATTTGATGCAAAACTTTTTCACGCCTGACTTTTCCTCCTTTTAATGTTAGTGATGTTATTTTGCATTGTATGGCTATTTTTAAAGCCTATTTATTCAAACCTGTCATTTGTCGTCTTTTCTGTTTAGATTGTTTATGTTTCTTTACAGCTGAGAACATTATCTTTCCTCCATAGATCTACAAACATTTGATTCTATTTTCTACCAGATGTCCATATAACTTTGAATTATTTAGCACTGTTACTCTATTAGAGAATGATTTTGTATGTTCTTTAATATATGGGCATAAATTAGTTCTCCTCCCAAACATTATATTTTTTATATTATTGTCCAACCTAACTGATAAAACTTTGGATAAGTCCAGAGTCAATTCTGCCACTCAGAGCACTAGAAGACTCCTTTGGGCTTATGCTACTCCCTTAATCAATATACTTAGTGATTGCCTGAGGACCACCCTTGTCAGTGGGCATGGTGTTGTCTCATTCCTGCCAGACTCCAAGTTCCATGAAGGCAGGGATCCTTCATGCATTCCCACCACTTAACAGAGTACCTTACACATTGTTTATTTGGCACCATAAACATTTGTTAAATGAATGAATTTTTTTAAAAAGAAAGAATTAAGTCCACCCAGTGTTTTAATATTCATCTTCCTGTAAGTCCACAAAGAAAACATGAAACACTCTCGAGTGCTACTTAAGCCACCTGATGTACATGATTTCCTGGATCCACTAATCTAGTAACCTTATCAAAAGAGAAAATTATGTTGAGTCAAAACGTCACTTGGGATGCAGATTGACTCCCAATTATCACTGCCCTCTTGTCGAAGTTGTTTACAAAGCATCTGCTTAACAATCTTTTCTAGAGACTTGTCTGAAATCATCAGTAAGCCTCTCGATTTTGAGAATCCCTTCTCACGTTGCCCTTACCCCTTCCTGGAAAAAGGATAGGCACCATGTCTTATTTGGCTTAGTTTCCTGTTTGCTGAAGAGTATTCTAGACAATAAAAAGTAGATGCTTAATAAATGTTTAATGAATGAATGAGTGAGTGAAAAAATAAGATCATCACCCACCAAAATCTCCTAGACAGCTTGAGTGAAATTATCCAAATAAACATGGGACATTGGGTAATGCACACCAACAAATCAGCTCTGTTGTATGTTTCTCCTGGGAGTGATGTGGAGGCAGCCTGAAAGTGCTGGCTGTGTCAGCAGGGTTCAAAGAGAGGCAGAAACAATGCACTAGTTGTGGAGGGATTCTGACGTCAGTGAAAAGCATTTCCTGGTCTGTGTGGCAGTCCTCAGTTTATGCCCTTTGAGCAAGATGTGACCCAGGCTGAGAAGTGTTTGCAGAGACAGGGCTTCAATTACAATTTCCTATTGTTTGAAAGTCCTTTTATTTTATTCCTTTGTCAATAAAATTTCTTCTCAGGTCTGACCACTTGTGCAAAGGTCTGAGTTGAATCTCTAGTCTTTGGGGGCACAGCAAGAATATTTTAAAATACTATAAAACTTAAAATACAAAATATTACAATATCTTTAAAAATTACAAAACAAAGTATTAGTAAGTCATCTGCCTCTGAATATTTAATAACAAAATTCTTTAAAGTTATTGTACATGGATGGTATTTAGTACCATTTGTCACAAGGCAGAATCAAGCTAATTTTACCAAAGGTCAGGCTGAAAGTCCTGAAGTTTAATGAAGCATCAATATTAAATTGAAATGAGTAAATATGTATGGAAAAATCTGCTAAACAATGCCCAACCTAAGAAGAGGACTAAATACAAGGCTAATTAAGGCTAGATTTTGTAATCATATGTTCTGACCAAGATTATCAGGCCTCCTGTTGGCCTGGAGACTTGCCAGTACAGGTGAAGAGAAAGAGTATGTAGTCAGGTAAGCCCACTGCACTACAGGTGACCAGCAGCAGGGGCCAAGCCCTCTCTGGTGGTCTAGTTATTTTCTCAGCATGCTATGCAGCCAGAGATGGAACACATGTTCCCCATACTCCACTTTGTTACTTTGAGACCATGCTCCCTCTTTTCTTCCTAAAACCACTCTACTGTGAGTCTCACTCATCAGAGGCTACCATCCCCTAGTTCCATCTCTCTACTGACCCCTAGGCCACTACCTTTCACTCCTTGAAGATTTTAGCAACCAATTCACTTTCACTGTCGTCAGTCAGTCCAATGATCACTGATATGATTTCAATAACCAGATATTCTTTCTAGGACCTTGCCTTTCAGGTCCTTCATCTCCTTTCTCTATGGCTTTGTCCTCCCTTCAATTTCTGCTACTCACTTCTGCAGTCAAACCTTTGACCTTTTCATTATTAATCATTACAACACCCCACGAAATCTTAATTTCAGACAAGCTACTCTCTTACCACCACCTATTATCCTTCGAGCTCCTTCTCTCTGGTCCCCCAAATCAACCAACCCTTCTAAACCAACAGAACTTTGATCCAATGCTCCTATTACCTTCTCATTGTTCTACCCACCCTGGTCCTCTGTCCCCTCCCCACCCAGTTAAAATTCCATAGTCTATAACCATTCCCTTGCATACAGACTTGACTTCCTTGCCCCTCTTTCTCTTGTATTGGCTTGACTAAACCAAAATCCTAGTTAGATTTCAACTTTGCCTATAGGATGCTTACCTTACAGCAAAGTCAGACAAACACCCAGACACCCTGACTGATTTCAATTCAAATGCATGGTCATTAACCTCAAGTGGTCCTCAGTATTGCCTGGCACTCACCCTGGCTCCACCACAGTCACCTTCCTAGACAGTCAGTCCATGTCTTCTGTCTCTTCAAACTTCCTCAATCTTTGCCCCATCTGTGCTCTTAGCTGATGGTGCTGCTTCTTATTTCACTGAGAAAACAGAAGTGATTCTCCCAATGCCACATCCAACCTGCCTGTGCCCACAAACTCTGCCTTTAGGTTCATCTCTCTGAACTACTTAAGGATATTGCCCCAGCAAGTTTCTCCTTCTCAATTGTCTCCTATCATCAATTATTCCCTCTCTACTGGGGAACACTCATTAGTGTACAAGCATATGGTTACTTTGCCATTTGAAAAAAATAAACCCTTCTTGACTCTATTGCATCCCATTTATCTCTTTCCTTTTATAGTAAAACTTAAAAAAAGAACCATGTATTCCTACTGTTGGCATTTTCTTTTCTTCCATTCCCCCTTAAGTCCACTCTAGACAGGATTTCCCCACCACCACTTGACCAAAACTGCTCTTATCAAGTCACCAATGACTCCCCATTGCTCAGCTCCAAGGGGAAGTGCTTGCTCCCCATCTCATTGATCTCTCAGCACTTTCTCTACCTATGTAATGCCTGCCGAGTCCATGGCATACTGTGGTTCTGAAGAATGAAGTGGAGATCAGGTTTTATGAAATTAAATTTGTGGGATACAAACAAACCAATCCATAAGTCTTATAGCTACTCACCCATCTGCCTTCTCTGAGTTAATGATGATTTATGACAGCACAAGTAGTAAGGAATGTTAATTGGCTCCATTTGAGTACATTAAGATTTCTTGCCAGGGACTGTGGATTGATGGGAGAAAACTTTAAAGGAACACTGAAATTTTTGTTTTCTTACTGAAATAGCTTTTCCACTCTTCTATCTCTCAATAATTAGGGTCACAGAGTAGTGTTAGACTTGGAATCTATCTTATAGACTAACTAGCCAAACCTCTCATTTGATAGAAGAAGTCCAAAAGCTATGTGACCTTCCCAAAGTCTCAGCCAATTAGCAACCCATTTGAAATAAAACCTGAGCTTCTCACTTTAAGTCCAGTATCTTTCCCATCATGCTTGCATCTGATTCACTTCCTTACACTTCTTTTAATGTCTGCATTCTGTAGTGATGATTTCAGGTCACTTTTCAAGGAATCCTTTTCTTCTCCTGGACTGTGTGGGGGCTTTAAGTTCAACATCCTTTCCAATACGTTTGCAGCTGACGGGTGTTCTAACAGCTCTTTCCATGTTACATTCTGTACTGGTGCATTTCATTCACTTTTTAAGGAATCCAAGTGTCATCTTGAATCGTTTAGGATCTTTGGTTCCATCAAGGAATATACTTCATTTATCAGGGATAAATCTGACTGTGGTTTTGATTTGTTGCTTTGCCCTCCAGTTGTAAAAGAGATATGCTTGGCAGGGTCCCAGAGTGCATTCCAGGGCCAAATACTTAGAGTTCTTGGTTGTGCAACACTTGAAAATACTATTCTAATATAAGATAATTCTAGATTAGTTGTGTCTTCAGCCACAGTCATGTGCAGTTGCAGTACTCCATACTTTGGGGAATTCTCTAGCCTCTGAACCTCCTTTCCTTGCGCTTTGTGATGGTCTCTTGAGCCCTGCCCAAGTTACTTGGCAATCAAATTGTTTTCATATTTGTATGCATAGCCTGGAAAATGGGAGCAGAATGAGGCATTCCCTCTCCCCAATGCACAAATGACAGACCATTCAGGACAACAATAAGCAAGGGCACCTAGATGAGTTAAATGGGTTCCAGGAGCAGAGTAAAACCTGCTGGGAGCTATCATCATACCTAAAGAAAGACTGTGTCAGCTTAAGAGGGGGTTCTTAATAGCAGTCATAATGATAACTAACACTTAAGTTTGCGTCACATATTATTCTGGACTCTTCCTATGTATTATATGTGTTACATTTAATCCTCACAACTCTATAAAATAGGTACTATTATGGGTGATAAACCTGAGGCACAGAGAAATTAAATAGACGTCAAGGTCACACAGCTAATAAAATGGTGGGGCAAGGTTTGAACCAGGTCCTGACTCAGAAGTCTTCACTCTTGACTACTGTATCCCATGCCTTTCTGGAAGCCACAGGTAGCAGAGCTAGCATCCACCCTCAGCAGAACCAGATGGGGACTTGGGGACAAGGCAATCCCTTCATTAGAGAAGAGTTCCTCAAGCTATCTCAATTAAGGAGCAATTCTTAACAGCATCCATATTTTCTGAACCTCCATTTTTAAATCTACTTTAAGACTATAATATGGTTTCTTATGGAGCTCAGCCTACAGAGGGAGAATGCTAATCAATATATGAGCTTTCCAGTTTTTTTGCTCAGACTCTATGGGATTTGGTTAACATGAATATAGCTCTACTGGTTTCTCCTCTGGATGCTGACCTATCAGATACAGGGCTGAGACCAGAGGCCCTGATGCAGTGAGTGTCGCCCTGGGGACATTCAGGTGCCAGCTCTACTTGAGACTGCAGACATCTTGGCATCACAAACTTTTTCCTGTGAAGTTCCAACTGTCCTATTTTCCTTATTAGATTGGTAGCTTCATGATGAAAACTACCATGTTTTCAATATCTTGGTGTTCCCCACTGTGTCTGTGGTTGCCCTGCCCATTATCCCTAGGAAATTTTAGCGTGCTTAGCGGACTTCTGGCTGCCAGAATTGCATCTCTGTACTGAGGGCTTTTCCGCATAACAGCAGAAGGCACACAGCAGGCCTGAATTGTGTGGCAATTAATCTATTCCCCTCCCAGTAGCCTTCAACCAATGAGTCTTGGGAATAGGTGTATAAATACCCCAGTGCTCTCCTCCTACACATGAGATAGAACTGAAGTTCAATGTTACATCGTTTCTCTGCAGGATTAAGTTCCTGACACCCACACTGGTGTCTAGCTTAATAACACACCCTTATTACTTGCTTCCCAAACTCTATCTCACTTCTCCACTTCTCTGAAGCATCCATGCCTTAGAATCCTTATCTCAGGATCTGTTGTGGTGGGAACCCAAATAAGATAAAGGGTAAAAGCAAGTAAAGGTTGCAGAATGCCCATTGTGCTCAGCATCTTGCTAGCATTTTTATAGGCATAATCTTATTTAGTCCTCTCGAGAGCCATGAGATATAGGGAGTTATTTCATTGATGAGAAATATTAAGCACAGAAAGATATGTAAATTGTTTATGGTCATGTAGCTGCTCAGCAGTCAAACTGGGTGCTGAATACTCACCATTTGTCTGTGACCTAATGAGTATCCTGTTTCCATCCTACCCTGTGGCCCAGACCAGGGCTTCACATTCTGGAATTGATACTTAAAAATGTGTGAAATCATTTTATTGAAATTTCTGGAATAACCTCTGAAGGCTTATCATCTTATTACCTATTCTGTAGATAGATCAACAATGATAAAACATGTATCAACATAAGCAAGTGTTTTCAAAACACCTTTTTCTCCTCTGTTTTGTTTCTCTTCATGCAGACTGAGACTGTGCCAAAGTTAAGACAGGGAGCAGGCATGACTCATTAACAGCCTGCTGAGCAGGCTGGTCTGTTAAGGGCTCCACATACCAACCGAGGATGGACACAGGGGCGAGAAAAGAAGGAAACCAGCTCAGGTGTAAAGATTGATGCCCACACCTATGTATCTTGTTTCACTCCTGCAAAAAATTGATGCCCACACCTATGTATCTTGTTTCACTCCTGCAAAAAATGATTAAGGTATAGCCTTAATCATTCTGCAGAGAAAGATGGCTTAGTGAAGCTCTGGTTTCTTCTTATATTTGGCAAACAAGCAACCAGATTTTTTTTAGCCCCAGAGGAAAACTATAGTTCATCCCAAAGATTTCTCTAGGGTCTTCCATCAGTCTTCACTGAGCACACATAGAATATAAACTCAGCAGCAAATACCTGTCCTCAAAAAGCTTTAGAGTCTAGTACCAAATTTACCAATCTAATTCTGCAGTTGATTGGAAAGTCTCCACTTCTCTCCATTGTCGTGCCTTACCTAGATCTCAAAACTAAGAGTGACTTCCTAAGTCACCCAAGGACAGAACATTGCCATTTCTGCTACTTTCTCAGTGATAATTAAGAAAGCATCTAGCCTCTAGTCAGGCTTCAACTCTGAAGATAAGACAGGTGGTACTGAATAGGGGCTCTCCATAAGATCTCCTATGAAGACCCTTCCTTTTGAGAGGATGAGAGGGATTGTCTGTGAGGGAGTAATTGTCCTACAGCCACTATTGATTAAATGCTGAGAAACATGCTTAGGTTGCATCTGCTGTCAGCTGAACTAGTGATGGCTCTGTGTCTCCCTATAAATTCTTCTTTTCCAGCTGGGCTTTTTTTGTGGTTTAGTATTAAAATAGACATTTCCTAATTAGACAGATCTCTGTCATGAGGATCAATCTGAGAACTTCTGTGGTATTTTCATATTATATATCTCTTCACAAATCAGCCCTGTGCTCTCCAGCTTTTCAAAATCATAATTCACTGAATAGCTCCTTAAGCAGGCAACAGCCACATAACTAGTAATTAGTGTCCTGTCAGCTGATATCAGCAGCATTAGTTTTTAGCTGCTGACATCAGCAAGTCCATCATATATTTAAAGCTATAGCTACTCATAATTGTGATGAATACATATGAAATATCCAATAAATAAGATCTTTTCATAAGAAAATAAAGAGAACTATGCTTGAGCAAAAGTATATAAAACAAATTAAAGTAAGAATTATAAGCCAAATTTCAGCACAAAAAGAGTCTGGAAGAGTCCACAGCCCTACAGTCTTTCAAGTACTGGTACAGACATCTATCATAAACCCACAAACCAGTCTTCTCCTTTCTGTTTAGAGGATGGACTTGTTTGGTCAAAGTTGTAAAGAACATCTGTTTTAATGACAGAAGTCAGTAGAAGATCAGTACTTTGAGCCTCTCCATTTTTTAAATTCATTGATTGCTCATAAAGAGTCAGTGTTTTTTTAAAAAAATATGTTCTGATTAAAAGTAATGCAAAATAAATACTTGACTCTTATTCCAAAGGAAAAAAAATACCACGTAAAACTTGCACTTATTTGAAAATTCAAAAACTGAAATTTCAGAGTAAGTTAGCATTTCCTGAACAATAAATAGCTCCACAGCTTTTCAAAGGAGTTACAAATTAATATGACCAAAATAGGAAAGATAAATTGTTTTAAAAATAGTAAACATGAAGAAAAATACCTGTTTTGTTCTAAAAGTTGTTTTATACTTCAGAAATAATCATTGTCTTAAAGAAATGTGTTTCATCTGTTATTTAACTTCTTCTGTTCTCCCAAAATACTATCAAAGTGACATCTACGTTAAGAATTTGTTCTGAGGTTTTGCACCTACTTGATGATAGCTACACCTTCAAAGCCTTACCTATCAAACTGAGTTAGCATGACCAGATCATAACTGCAACTAAACGTACCAACATCCAGGAAACACAGTTTGGCACCACTGAAATAAAGAGCTAAGATTTAATAAAGGGATCCTAAACAGGTAACGTTTTTCTTTCTCTGCAATTTGAGGCAGTGTTTGTTCATCATAGAGAAATGGCAAATAATACATGTTGGAAATTCAGAAAACAAGTATGTCAGGAAGCATTTTATGCATCATTTAAAATTATATTTAAGCAGTTCCCCAGCTGTAAATTAAAGAAAGGAGAAATTATGTGCCTAAGCTTTCATTCCTCTCATGTGCCAAATTCATAGAAATTAATAAATACAAATAAAGTACAATTTATCTTTTTTTATTAAATAAAACAGTAATTCACCAAGTCCCAGTGAGAGTTACAGACACAAACACATTATTAAAGGGAATAATGGTACTGTATTACCAGAAATGTTAGTGACACATTAGATATTTTGCTTCAAATGAACAGGTATAAATTAGAAATAGCATGTATGTTTTATGACATATTGATACTTTTTCTTCCATATTTAATCCACCCCTCTTTTCTTATAGTTTACCCCTTCCCCTGGGGCAACAGATGCTATCAGTTCACATCACAAACCAGTTCAGAAAAATGCAATGGCTAATAAACCTGGGGCAATGAATATGAAGGAAAATTTACAAACATGGGCAGGATTGGGGGATAAAGTGTTGATCTTTCACTAGCTTTTCTTGTTTATTGACCTGCATAGCCATCTAACCTTGCTTATATTTTTGAAAGAAGAGTATCCTGGTTTGTGATTACCCACAGTGGATTGTGACCTGGGAATCTCTGTGTGCTCTATGGCCTAGCGCCAGTTGGACAGCAGGAGATGGGATGCTGAGACAAGAAATGGGCAGAGATGAAGGTTATTTTCTTATTAAAAAGTAGCTTTTCAATACCAATAAATGGAAACACATCCCGTGCTCATGGATAGGAAGAATTAATATTGTCAAAATGACCATCCTGACTAAAGCAATCTGCAGATTTAATGTGATCCCTATCAAAATACCAACAGCATTCTTCAACGAACTAGAGAAAATAGTTCTAAAATTCATAGGGAACCACAAAAGACCCCAAATAGCTAAAGCAATCCTGAGAAGGAAGAATAAAGCTGGTGGGATTATGCTCCTTGACTTCAGGCTCTACCACAAAGCCACAGTAATCAAGACAATTTGTTACTGGCACAAGAACAGACTCACAGACCAATGAAACAGACTAGAAAGCCCAGATATAAACCCAAGCATATATGGCCAATTAATATACGATAAAGGAGCCATGGATATACAATGGGGAAATGACAGCCTCTTCAACAACTGGTGTTGGCAAAACTGGACAGCTACATGCAGGAGAATGAAACTGGATTATTGTCTAATCCCATACACAAAAGTAAACTCAAAATGGATCAAATACCTGAATGTAAGTCATGAAACCATAAAACTCTTAGAAGAAAACATAGGCAAAAATCTCTTGAATATAAACATGAGCAACTTTTTCCTGAACACATCTCCTCAGGCAAGGGAAATAAAATAATAAATGAACAAATGGGACTACATCAAGCTAAAAAGCTTCTGTACATCAAAGGACACCATAAGGAGAACAAAAAGGCATCCTACAGTATGGGAGAATATATTTGTAAATGACATATCCTGCAAGGGGCTAACATCCAAAATACATAAAGAACTCACACGCCTCAACACCCAAAAAGCAAATATTAAAAAATGGATGGAGGATATGAACAAACACTTCTCTTAAGAAGAAATTCAGATGGCCAACAGGCACATGAAAAGATGCTCCACATCACTAATTATCACGAAAATGTAAATTAAAACCACAATGACATATCACCTCACACCAGTTAGGATGGCCAACATCCAAAAGACAAGGAACAACAAATGCTAGTGAGGATGCAGAGAAAGGGGAACCCTCCTATACTGCTGGTGGGAATGTAAACTAGTTCAACCATTGTGGAAAGCAGTATGAAGGTCCTTCAAAAAACAAAAAATACCATTTGACCCAGGAATCCCACTCCTAGGAAATTACCCAAAGAAAACAACTTCTCAGATTCAGAAAGACATATGCACCCCTATGTTTATTGCAGCACTATTTACAATAGCCGAGATATGGAAGCACCCTAAGTGTCTATCAGTAGATGAATGGATAAAGAAGAGGTAGTATATATATACAATAGAATACTATTCAACCATAAGAAAGAAACAAATCTTAGCATTTGCAACAACATGGATGGAGCTAGAAGGTGTTATGCTCAGTGAAATAAGTCAGATGGAGAAAGACAAGTACCAAATGATTTACCTCATTTGTGGAGTATAACAATGAAGCAAAACTGAAGGAACAAAAATAGCAGCAGACTCACAGACTCCAAGAAGGGACTAGCAGTTACCAAAGGGGAGGGGTGGGGCAGGGTGGGTGGGAAGGGAGGGAGAAGGGGATTGTGGGGTATCATGACTGGTGCACATGGTGTGTGGAGTCCCAGGGAAGACAGTGTAGCACAGAGAAGACAAGTAGGGACTCTGTGGCATTTTACTAATGCACAGTGACTGCAGTGGGGTATGGGGGGGGACTCAATAATTAGGGTAAATGTAGTAACCACACTGTTTTTCTTGTGAAACCTTCATAAAAGTGTGTATCAATGATATCTTAATAAAAAGGGAAACTAAAAAAAAGTAGCTCTTCAGCTCATAAAAAGTACGTCTGTTATATAATTTAGAAAATACAAAATATATTTAAAAAGTAAAGACCACTGATCATCTAACCTCTCAGGGATAATCACAGTTAAATTTTGGTGTGGTGTGTTTATTCCTGCTTTGTCTCTCTCTCTCTCTCATTCTTTCTCTCTTCTCTCTTTCTCTCTCTCTCTATATATATACATGTGTATACACACACACACACACACACACACACACACACACACACACACATACACACACACACACAACAAATTGAAGTATATCTTATAACCTGCCATCATTTGTGGTCAGATTTCATGTCGTTGGGTACTCCTCAGACTTGGGCTTTTTATTGGTTACATAGTATTTTATTTCAAGTACTGTCATCCATTGAGCCATCCCCTGTTGTTAAACATCTAGGTTGTTGCCAATTCTTTAACACTCTGAATAATCCTGTAATAATATAAATGTCCTTGCTTGTGTATTCCCTTTGTGCATCTTAATTATTTCCTTGTGATAATTCCCAATTGTGGTAAGCATGCTCTTGTTATATATTGTCAAATTTCTTTACAGAAAAAGTAATACTGATTCACATGGTTAACATCAGTGATTGAGGGTAAAATTTAATTATAGCCTCATCAGCACTCAATATTATAAATTGAAAAAAAATTAGTGAAAATTTAAATAAATGGATATTAGTGTTTTTTTCAGTTTAATGTGCAGTTCTATGTGAGCTGAATTCTGAAGAGCTATTGCAATAGTTTTACTATATTTATCAAAGTACACATGAAAATAACAAAGAACATCTACTATCTAGATATAACCAGAGACAACCACTTAAAATTTTTTATTTAACATTTCTGTTTTATATATATGGATATTATGTACATAATTACACAGTACATATTATTTTGTAATATTTTACATTCAATAAAATATTTAGACATCTTTCCATATCATATAAATACAAAGCATCATTTTTTATGTTTTCATAGTGATTCACTATGTATGCTGATTTGTTTAACTAGTTCCCTATTCAGGGTATCTAAGTGATTTTTAGGAAGCTGAAAATTAGGATAAATTTTCCTTTTCTTGATTTTAAATATCTTAAAATTTAAATGTTTTGAATAAGATTTTGCAAATATACATAAAACTGTAAGGAGTAATACAATGAATATAACTATGCTTAACATGAGTTTTAATAAATTCCAACATTTTGCCATGGTTAGATCAAGTATTTTTTAAGAAATTAAATAATATAAATATGATAACAGCCTCCTATGTACCCCTTTCCAACCACATTCCCTTTATTCTTCCCCTAAAGGAAAGGGTGTATAGCATTCCCATGATTGGTTTTATAATGATTATATCTGTAATTATACTATATCCATAAACAGCATATAGCATTGTCTTTTTGTTCTTAAACATTAAATAAATATTATACTCTACGTTCTCCAACTTAACTTCTTCACTGTTACATTTCTCAAGCTTTATTCGTATTAATAGATGCAGCTTTACCTCTTTCATTTTCACAGCCACAAAGTGTTTCACTATATGACTATATTTGATAATTTATAGAGTAATTTTTCTATATTGGAGGACATTTGGAAGGTTTCCAAGATTTTGCTACTACAAATAATGTGGCAATGGATATTTTCACACATTACTCCTCATGTAAGAGTTTTTCTGAACTAGTGAATATTTCCTAGAAATGGAATTGCTGGGTGGTTAAGTATAAGCATCTTAACTGTGCAATTCAAACTGTCCTGCAAACTTTTTCTACCAATTTGTGCCCCAAACAGTAGCACATGACAGTTCCTGATAGCATCAGATTTTCTAATCTTTCCAACCCAATAGGTATGAAATGGTATCTTATTTTTAATTCCACTTCCCTGATTATTAGTGAGGATGATCATCTTAATGTGGGTGTAATGACCATTCAATTTTCATCTCTATCAGTTGTCTACACGTTTTGTCCTATTCTATACTGTATTGCTTGTCTTACTAATTCTTTGTGAGTTCAATACATGGCAAACGTCTCCCTCTCATCTGTAGCTTGTCGGGTGGTTGTTCTTACTTTCAATGTTGAATTTTAAAATTATGTCAACACAATGATCAATATTTCTTTATGGCTTGGGATATTATGTATTATCTAAGAAATTCTGTCCTACACTGATTTGTTATAATGTAACTCCAATATTTTCTTTTAAAAGTTTTGTTCTCTACATTTAATTCTGTAGTGCATCTGATTTTGTGGTGTGTGTGTGTGTGTGTGTGTGTGGTGTGGGGTAGGATTCATTACTTTTCCATATATATTGTTTTAACCTACCTATCAAATATTGATATTGACTTGTGTTGCAGTCCCTGTCGTACACACCAAGTCCCATAGTCCAATTTCTGGGTTTTCAGATTTTATTTCATTAGTCTCTCCTGTCCTAAAGCCACATATTCCTAACTGATATTTTGTTCTATTTCAGTTTTTTTAGTTAACTTTTGCCCTTTACTCTCCCAAATGAATTTTAGGATTAGCCTGTGGAAAATTCTATCATGGTTTTCACTAGAGTTGTATTTATTTCTTAGATTAATTTGGAGGAAATTGACTTCTTATTGTATAAAGTATTCTTATCAATGATCATAGCATTTCACTCCATTTTTTCAAGCCTTCTTTCATATTCTTCAAATTTTTTGAAAAATGTCTCAAGAAGTCTTATACACCTTTGTTAGACTTATTCCTTTTTTTTTTAATTGAAGGGTAGTTGACACACAGTATTACATTAGTTTCAGGTGTACAACACAGTGATTCAACATTTATATACATGGTAATTCTAGCTACCAGCTATCACCATACAAAGTTGTTACAATGTTTTGACTATATTCCTTATGCTATACACTGCATCCCAGTTACTTATTTATTTTACAATTGGAAGTCTGTACTTTTTTTTTTTGAGAGGGCATCTCTCATATTTATTGATCAAATGGTTGTTAATAACAATAAAATTCTGTATAGGGGAGTCAATGCTCAATGCACAATCATTAATCCACCCCAAGCCTAATTTTCATCTGTCTCCAATCTTCTGAAGCATAACAAACAAGTTCTTACATGGAGAACAAATTCTTACATAGTGAATAAGTTACATGGTGAACAGTACAAGGGCAGTCATCACAGAAACTTTCGGTTTTGATCATGCATTATAAACTATAAACAATCAGTTCAAATATAAATATTTGTTTGATTTTTGTACTTGATTTATATGTGGATACCACATTTCTCTCTTTATTATTATTATTTTTAATAAAATGCTGAAGTGGTAGGTAGATGCAAGATAAAGGTAGAAAACATAGTTTAGTGTTGTAAGAGAGCAAATGTAGATGATCAGGTGTGTACCTGTAGACTAAGTGTTAATCCTAGCTAGACAAGGGCAATAAAACATCCACGGATGCAGAAGATTTCTCTCAAAACTGGGGGGGTGAGGTTCTAAGCCTCACCTCTTTTGATCCCCAGTTTCTCACCTGATGGCCCCCCTGTGACTGTGCCTGTGTTAGACTTATTCTGAAATGATTAGTTTTCATTACTCATAAGTTTTTTCTTGTTTATAATATTTTCAAATTGATTATGCCTTGTGTATATAAATGCTATAGAGGTATACTTCCATCTTATTTCTAATATATTTTGCATAGGCAAATTCTCTTATTACTTCTAATAAATTGAACACTTTCTTATAACTTCTTTCACAGACAATTACACAGTTTACTGATAAAGATAATTTTGTCTCTTCCTTTCCAGATCTTATTCCTCTAATTATTATTTTTATCTCATTCCTTTGTTGAACAGTGGTGTAATACCAGATATCCTTGTACTTTTACTTCCTTTAAAAATTCTAAAATTGTTCAATTAAGAAGGGAGTTTCTATTTTTTTATATATATTTGATACCCATTATCAGGTTTATTCAGTCTTTCAGTCAATACATTTTTATTCAGACTTTACTGCTGGGAACTCTTCTAAGTGATGGGGATAGAGTGGTGAATGTGACAAAGTCCTTCATGGAGTTTGCAAGACAGGGAGTCTATAATGCCCCTACACACACTTGCATATATATATATATATATATATATATATATATATATATATATATATATATATATATATATATATATACACACAAAATGCCCCTACACACACTTGCAGGAATTGATATATAATATGAAAAAAAAAAAAGAGTGATAGGGAATGCTTATTTTAGGGTGTCCAGAGAAGGCCTCTCTGAGAAATTAACATGTCAGAACTGAATAAGTGAGGTGGGTTTTTTGTTGTAGGCTCTGAGATGGAATTCAGCATGCAGGTCATGTATTAGGAAGTGTCCTTGGGATCTCATGTGTGGAAGTAAGGAGAAGGAGAGAAGAGTGGACAGACACAGAAGGCAGGTCCAACAATAGCCTCGCCCATTTAAAGGGAGCTCTAGAGTTACAACAACTCCACTCAGGAGTTAAAATAATAAGGGCAAGGGGACTTGGCCTGTACGCCTTGCAGGAATCAGGCTTTAGATGTGGCTGTTGCAGGAAGTGGCATGACCATGAGCAAGTGGCTTTCTTCAGTGAAGGCTGAAAAGCCCATCCACGGCAGGCTCTCACTGAGACTCTAGGTGAAGTAACAAGACCATCTGAAGAGGATCTGGCTGGGCACAGGCCACACAAAGATCTGGAAGAAAGGCAGTCTCTGCAGGGGCAATGAAAGTAAAGCCTGAGTTCAGCATGAGCCTAGTATGTCCAAGAAGCAGATGTAGAGCATTGTGACTAGAAGGAAGAACACAGGGACAAAAGTAGGAGACAAGTCACTGAGGTAGCATTGTCAGGCCACATAGCTGATGATCGGAAGTCTGAAATTTACTTAGAGTATCAACAGAAGACTTTGGGCAGTCATAAGAAGGGACATGACTTTAACTGAATTACATTTTAAGAAGTTGTCTCCTGAGGCTCTCTTGTCCCCTCCTGGCATGAGCCAGGAGCTCTGTCCTCTCACTTTTCCACTGAATAAAAATCTCTGCCTTGCTCTCCTAAAAAAAAAAAAGTTCTCTCCAGCTGCTGTTGGCAGAATTGACTCTAGGGGAATAAGAGTGGGAGCTGACAGACCAGTTGGGAAGCAATTACAGTCAACTGTGTAAAAGATTATGTTGGCTTGGACTATGTTGGTAGCAAGAATTGGTTGGATTAAGGATATATTTGAAGATAAAACCAACAAGATGTAATGACAGATTGGAAGTAGGGTAGAGGGAAAGGAACAGTCAAGAGTGGCCCTACATATTTGGCCTGAGCAACTGGTAAAACAGACTTGCCTTTGCAGAGTTGGAAGACCCAGGAGAGGAAAGGTTGTGCATTGGTAGAGGAAGAAGGGAAACCAAGAATTCTTTGGGCAAGTTAGGTTTGAAATGCTTATTTCACATTCAATGAAGACGTCACATTCAATGGTGTTGTATATGCCTTTGGACGTCATCAGTGTACCCCTGGTCTTTAAAGTCACAGGAATGAATGAGCTCATCAGATGGCAGGTATAAAACAAGAGGGGAAAACAAAGAGGATGGGGGACTGAAGTCCAGCGAACATTAACATTTACGAATCAGAAAGATATGGTGGCACCAGTGAATAAGAATGAAAATGGATGAACACTGATCTGGGATGAAAAATCAGGGGAGTATAGTCATAGTAGCCAAGGGAAGAAAGAACTGCAAGAAGGCCGAAGGGGTCCTCTGTATCTGCTGAGAGACTAAAATAACAATTTTCCATCTAATTGGCAGTGAAATGGTGAAGACTATAGTCTGATTTAGTTGGGCAGAAGAGAAAAATTAGGTGATGAAGTAGAAACAGTGAGTCTAGAAGTAAGATTAAGGAATTCCCTTCAATTCATAATTTACTAAGATTTTTAAAAATATTAAATATTTAGTTTTATCTCAACATATTTTGCATTCACTGAGAATCCATTTTTCTCTTTCAACCTGACAATGCTGATTACATTAATATTTTTTATAATGTTGGGACATCCTTGCATGATGGGAAAACTCCATTTAATTTCTTTGTATCATTTATACAGATATAGTTATATATACATGTTGAATTCAGTTTGTTATTTTGCTTAGGATTTTCCTATCTGTTTGTAAATGAAATATAATTGTTTCATGATTACCTTTTCTTATGCTATTGCTTTCTAGTTTTAGTTTCAAAGTTATACTATATGATATGAATTGAGTAGCTTTTATACTTTTTCAATGTAAAACAATTTATATAATTCTAAGATTACCTGTTTAATTCTTATAAAACTCTGAGTCCAGGACCTTTGGAGGTTAGGATGTTAGGGAGGGTGTAGAAATATTTACTAGGAGATTCCATTGCTTTAATGGGTACAGGTTCATTCTCTTTGGGACTTCTTTTTTTTTCTTCTCGAGTCGATTTTAAGGATGCTGTTTCTTTCCTTTTTGCCTTCAGAACATTTCTCAGCCTTCTTGATGACAACTACATTTCTGAGATTCCCTATCCAGTAAGCTAGTTTTGGTAAATGGTAAGCACTAACAGAAGACTACTGGGTAGGAGGAAGGGAGAAACCTAGCCATTTCTCCTGTGCTTTCTCTGCCTCCAACACTGACTGTATCTTCTAGGGTTCCAGCTCCCATGAAATGACTTTTCCCCAGGGTCCAGCTCCCTCTCAACCCCTACCACAAATCCAACTCCCCCTGGGAACCCTGCTCTTAACTAGTAATGCCAACTCTGCGCCGGTCCCTCCAGCCCTAGGGTGGGAACAGCTTCCTGATGTTACTAATCTCAGGGTTGCCCCACCACCTGCTGTTCACTTTGAATTTTGTAGTCAATCTCCTGTATTAAATCCTTTTATTGAACTACCTAGAGAAACTCTGTTTTTCTGACTGGAATATGACTGACCCAGAGAGTTTATATTTTTCTGAAAAATCATATGCTTATTTAGGTTTTCTAGTTTATTGGCATACATATGAAAAATTATTGGCATAATATTTAATTAGGATGTTTAGAATTGCTGTCATATCCATAGTTATGTCCTCTTTTTATTTCCAATTTTGTTTGTGTCTCTCCTCTTCCACTTTAATCTTGTTAATGATCTGAAAAATATGTCGTTTACCATTTTAACTAAGCCATTGGGGGGCCACTGTACTATATGGTATACTGGCTTAATGTTCAAAGGTTAACACTGAAAGGATGAGAGAGAAAATAATATTGGCTGTCTGTGGGAGGGAAACTGGATGGGCAGGCCAAAGAAATGGAAATAAAGATTGTAATTACATACCAGTTCATACATTTTGAATTTTGAGCCATGTCAATGATTCAGCTAGTTAAAGAAGTATATTTAAAATGTATTTTATGGATTTGCTTGACTTTCTAGTTCTTTTTTTCTATTTTATTAATTTATGCTTTATTATTTCCTGCCTTTCATTCTGTCTAGATTAGTCTCTTCTTCTAGCTCACTTATTTTCAGTTTTCTTATCTTTTTAAAAAATAAAGTAAAGCTACAATTTATCTTTAAATACCATTTTAGTCTATCTCAGTTTTTGACAGGTGGTAATTCTGTGTTTATTTCTAAATATTGCATTATTTCCACTGTGATTTCCTACTTAATCATTGTTTAAGTATATCTTTACTATTCCAAAGGTATGTGTTTTTTAGATTTTCTTTTTATTGTTTCTAATTTAAATGTACCATGTCAAAAGACTGTGGGCTCTCTGACAACTAATTTTAAAATCTGAAACCTTGTTTGGATGGTCCATTTTGTACAAGTTACACTAGTGCTTGAAACTAAAGTATACTTCCTATTAGTTGAATGTGGGATGCATGTGCACATATATGCACACACATTAACTCAGATCTGATCAGACATTGCTGGTAGGAATGTTAAATGCTCAGTCTCTTTGAAAAACAGTTTGTGGGTTTCTTTTAAAACTGAACATATACTTACCACATGATTCAGCAATTGCATTCCTCAACATTTACCATAGAGAAATTAAAAGTGACATTCATGCAGAAATTTGTACAAGAATGTTCATAGCAGCTTTATTCATAATAGCCCCAAACTGGAAACTATCCAACTGTCCTTCAAAGGGTGAATGGACAAACTGTGGTATATCCTTGCCAAGGAAGAGTACTGAGCAATAAAGGAATGAGATATTGATAAAGGCAATAACTTGGATGAAACGTAAGGGAATAATGATAGATGAAAAAATGTTACATACTGAATGATTCTATTTATACACAAATAAAAAATTGTACAGATAGAGAAAAGATTAGTGGCTGCCAGAGGCCAGAGATGGGTGGGTGGGTGGGAGAGGAAGTGGGTATGACTTTAAATGGGTAGCAGGAGAGAGACTTATGCAGATGGAAGTTTTCTGTATTGATTGTGGTGGTAGTAACAGGAAGCTCTCGATGTGCAATTTGTTCAGGAATCTTTTGTATTTTGTGCTCAAAAGGAGCAAGATCAGAACAACCTGAACACTCTCTGAGAATGCTGTTAAAACTAAAAAGTACAGTTTCCAAGGAAGACGCAGAAATTTGTTCTTCTGGTACTGATCATGACCTGAAATCTGCAGGGTTGATCAATGAGTTATGTTTTAATACCAGTACTTGGACAATAAAAAGTATTCCTTCTAGTTCTATATGTTAAATACTGTATACCATCTGTATCAAACATTTTTTCTTAAAACATTCAATTTTTAAGAAGTATTAGACTTTTTATCAACCTTAAGATTTCTTGTAATGTTGATTAGAAAACCATTCTGAAGAGCAATCTATATAAAATTCTAGAAGGTAAAATTTCTAAGGTTGCTACATATTTTCCCTTTCACATACTCTGGAGTACAGTTAGAAAAAATTACTCTAAAATAGTTCTCCAATTATATAAAGAGTTGGAATGGACTTCTTACTTCAAGTCCTTTCCTGAACTATCAGCTTTTATAAATATCCATATATTTGGGTTTTAATTTCCCATATCATCATGGTTATGTAAACTCAAGTCTCAATTTTTAAATATGGGTTTTAAAATCAGAAATGCAAGATATATTTCTTAAAATGTCCTCAATGTATTATTGATTAAAATAATACTAACCTGTAGATACAAAACCTGGATAATAAAATTTCTTGGCTAATTAAAAAATATATAGTAGTTTAGTCCCTTTAATAAGCAAATTTCATTTCATAACTATTTATTTTGATAGTGATATATTTGAATATGTGTGCTGTCTTTGTTTTCTTCTTACCATCCTTTCCCTTTTTGTAATTTTCTTCCTCCTTTTCTTGCTTTCTGCTGAATGATGAGTGCCAGTATTCCACTTTCAATTTTCTTCTGATTTTGAAACATAAATTACATTTCTATCTTTGTTGTTTTCCCCTCATGTTTTTAATCTATGTACCACACATTTTTACCAAAAGTTTTAAGTCATTCTTTATCACCATTCTTCTAAGCCCACTGAAGATCTTGGCATGATCAAACCGCTTATGAAACAGCTCCTGATACTGTTTTCAAATAGACTTCTGGTTTTCCTCCTTTTTTAGCACAAAAAGTTAATTTTTAAAGTGAATGGTTAATTAAAATGCATCCACTTCTTTTGTCAGCTTCTTTGCTTGATATTATTTCTTTCATCTTATGGCTTCCTAGCCTGCTTGTTCAAATTGTGATTTTTACTAAGCTTTGAGATCTTAATATTTCTGTACCTCAGGTTCCTCACTACAGTGGGGTTAAAAATATATCTACCTCATAGAATTATTATGAGGATTAAAAGCAGTTGAAGTATGTAATCATGTATTGGTTTTATTGTTAGGCTTTTTTTCTTTACATCCAAGTTAATTCTTTATTGGGTCAATGAGGGCCAAACCTTCCATGGCTGAAATGTTTCTATTTTATCTCTCCTTTGAATGATAATTTAGTTTTGATGTGAGAATCTAGCTAGATGAATAATTAATTTTCTTTGGCTGTTTGAACAATTATTTCATCTATCAATGCTGATGAGAAGACGGACACCAGCCCTGGGTCACTCATTTATAGGCGACCATCTTGCCTTGCTCCCCTGGCAGCTCTGAGGGTTGTTCTATTTGACCTTGAGGTTTTATAGTTTCTCTACAATATGGACTTACCTTTATTTATGTTACTTAGAACGTGCTGTAAACTTTTAGTATGAGGATATGTCTTCAATTCTCAACAATCCTTAGCCATTATCTCTTCAAGAGTTGTTCTCTGTCTTTCTCTTTCATCTTTTTTCCCCTAGAACTCGTATAGATTTAACAGAACCTCTCCATCTAGTATTCATGATTCTTAACTTCTCTTTCATAGTTGTTGTCTCCTTGTGCTTCATTCTGTGTGAATTCCTCAGCATTGTTTTCCAGTTCTCTTTTTGGCTTATTTCACTTTAGACTTTATTGTATCTATTGACATTTTTAATTTCAAAAGATGCATTTTTCCCCAAAATGTCTAATCCGATTCTTCTTCTGTCCATGTGTTCTTGAGTATGTTCATTTTTAATTGATTCTTATAAATAGTACTCAATTGTGTAAATATCCACAGTCATTCTT
The DNA here is from genome assembly GCF_040802235.1 of Manis javanica. Taxonomy (NCBI): domain Eukaryota; kingdom Metazoa; phylum Chordata; class Mammalia; order Pholidota; family Manidae; genus Manis; species Manis javanica. The sequence continues at coordinate 52,232,320 of NC_133160.1, forward strand.
TGAGGTAAGGAAAATTCAGGCCTGACAAGCTAAATTTTCAAGAGAATAATAAATGCTTTAAATTCATTCTATCTTATTGAGTTATAATTTCCTAAATCAAGAGCCTATTTTATATAAAAATCAGACCACTTCAGTGACAAGGATTCTTAAAATGTCTTCTCTTCTTGTTAGTTCCCTATTTCTTCAGGCCCAGGAAATCAACCCTCTACCTGCATCAAATAAACATACTCACCCTGCACTCACATTCCCAGGAAGATCAAACTGAAGGGTAACAGGCATGCAAAACACAGTCAGCTCTTTTGCTTTTCTCTTAATTCTTCTCAGGCAGTGCAATGGGTCCCAGTTAATTTGCATAGCTCATGGAAGACCGTAATTAGGGGCTCCATAGATTCAATATACTACTAGCTTAGTCACAATAAAGACAATCTGTTTTCAACCTCCCTTGAAAAGCGCCTCAGACTCATTCTTCTATGCAAAGGATCCCAACTTGCAGACAGGCAGGAGTGTTAGGGAACATTTTCCTCCCCATGAGTATGTTAGCACAGAAGCATTTACTCAAGGGCCCCTTTCAATCTGCAATATATAGCCAGTGGTCCTGGATGAGCTCTCTTGTTTCCCAAGGGTGAAATGGTGTTGAGTTAGGACACTTTTATTAATTCTGTTTCATCAGGAGCTCAGACTGAAAGTGTTTTTTTTATCTCAAAGGATCCCAAAGTCTTCAAAAAGTTATATGCCTGACAATAACTCCTCATCTGAACAGCAGCCTCCTCTGAAGCACTGGTCTGGACTGAATCTCAAATCTAATATTGATTCCAACTAAACGTGCTGTGTGGTTCTTTAGAGTCACCGAACAATGGGCAAGGAAAGCCTGTTTTTGTCTTTTTGTTTGTGGTCTTAGATATGATAGCATTTGCATTTTTAATAGGTTTTTAATGCCTGACATTATTTAAATATTTTTCATGGAAATGAATCTAGCTATTATACATCTTTCTATTTAAAAAAAAAAAGATGTAAGCATGTTGTTGTTTTAATGCTTATTACCATCTTGTTGTAATGGTGTTTACAACTTGAAAGGCAAGAGCCCCCATGCTCATCTGTTCCTGAATAGGTCCCTGAATCCTCACATTCAGTGCCACATACCAAGAGGGATAGGTTTTTTGTTGATTAGCTTTATTTATGGCAACTGTAGAATTTTAGAGTCAGAGGATGACACAGACATTAACCTTCTGATAGACAGATAAGCACCAAAGCACCAGTAAAGTCAAGATCAAACAGTTCATTAGTATCACACCTAGGATTAGAATTTATGGCTCCTAAGTCCTAGTCTCATCTCCATGAAGACAGAAGAGCCTATAAATAAATACGAATATTTGGCCCATTCAGAAACCACCTGAGATATGCCTTTTACTTTGTAATGAGTCTATTAGTGGTATAAAAATTGTTACTTCTGACATGTTATAAACAAAATCAACAATCTCATGGACCCATTATAAGGTACTTAAGAACTTTGTTTTGAGGGCTTTGAAAAGCACAGGAAGATAGCCAAAGGAGCTCTCTGCAAATGGGCAGCTTTCCCAGAGTGCCCCAGAAGGAAAAAGAATGAACAAATTAATGAATCCAAGTTCTTTTAATAGTTCTCTTATAATGTCTAATTGTGAGGGTAGGACCCTATGACTTCACAAGCTTTAGTGCACTAGTTGAAAATGTTCACTAAACTTGCACTCTTTCAAGACACTAAAATGAAAATAAACTCTTATCACTTAAATGAAGAGAAACTACAAATCCATCATATGTATAAGACTATATCCAAAATCACAAAGATCTTGCTAGCCCACCCTCACCATTACAGGTAGGACATTTTTGAATGTCAGGTTTATCAGGCAATTTCATTTAACCCCACTAACAAGCCAGTGTGGTAGATCCTATAATCAATACTGCATCCACTTTATAAACAAAGAAACAGATTCAGACAAGTTATGTAACTCTTCAGCAGGGCTGAGATTTATACCCAAGTCTCTCTGACTGTAGAGTTTAGCTCCAAATCACTGTGATATATAAGCTCCATGTTGTTACAGGTAGGATAAGAATCCATGAAAGAGGTATTTCTATACCCCTGGTGCCATATAACTGTGCCTGACACCTAATGGTGCTTAGTAAATCTTTGTTAGATACACAAATGAATACATTTATGAGGGTAAAAAGGACTGCCTGCATACTCGAATGGGCTTGTAAAGTTCCAACCAAATCTGTAAGGTGTGCATGACCCAAGGAAGGGTTTCAAACAAGCCTTTGCTGTTATCTTGTTAGTCTCAACCAAACTGCTTCAAAGATGTCAGTGTGCACTGCAGAGGAGTCTCTGGAGCTTTTTGCTTGTCTGTTTACTCTCTGCTATGCTGCTTAGTTGTAAACTGGTGGAGATACTACAAAAGGGGAAATATCTTTATCCCTGGAAAATAAATGTAGGGAATAAGACTTTTCCAATTCTTGCTGTTCTTCAGTGTCTCTTCACATATTTGCAGGATGTGCATTCTGAAGGGGAGTAAAATATCTAACGTAGTCTATGGAGTCAGCCTGAGCACAAAGTCAGGCTCCCTCACCTCAACAGCTGTGTGACATTAGTAAGGTTATCTCTGACTTGGCTTCTTCATTCAGAAACTGTTGGGCACCCCCAGGGTTATTGGGAAAACTAAATGAGTTAATTTACGTGAGAAGCATGGCAAAGTGCCCAATATATAGTATGTGATCAGTAAATGTTAACTATTATTACATCAACAGTATCTTGTTTCTTTCATTGTATGAAAAGAAACTTCATCAGCAAACAGGTATTGAGTGCCCTCAGTGTGCCAGCCTCGGCTCCTTGTTCAGGGGATAGAGTAGAGAGGTAATTGCTTTCATGGGCTTCACATTCTAGAAAGGGACTCAGAAGATAAGTAAAATAAGATGCACTTTGTGCTTGATGGCAAAACATGGCTCAGAGAAGGTTAAGAGGATGTAGGGAGACGGTGGAGGATTTTTTCATGGAGGGTGGCAGGGAAAGTCCCTGAGGGACACACTTGGAATGAGGCAGGTCCCTGCAGATATCTGGGAATACAGCATTTCAAGGGAATTTCTGGTCTATTTTTTTAAAAGGAAGGAAGGCAAAATAAGGCAAAGAGGCAGTGAAGCCAAGTGTGAAATGAGAAGTGGTAGGAGATAGAGCCAGTGAGGTAGAAGGGGCAGCCAGATCCTGCAGGGGCTTGCAAGCCTTGGGGACGACTTTGGAGTTTACCTCATTAGTGGGTTTGAGTCTGGATCTTGAGCACAGGATGGACATGATCTGATTTATTTGAGAAGGAGCACTGTAGCTGCTGTGAAGATAGTTGACTGTAAGGGGTAGGGGTGGAAGCAAGGAGGCCAGTCAGGACGCTGTTGTACTGGTACAGATGAGAGATGATGGAGGTTTATACCATGATGGTCACAGGAGGCAAGGTAAGTAGTGGCCAGATTCTGGATATGTTTTAAAGGTAGGGCTGACACAATTTGCTTTGGGTTGGAACTTGGGCGTGAAAGAAAGAGGACAAAGATGACCCCCAAGGCATTGGTAGATGCATTTCACCATTTTTATGTCATTGGGACACCAGAAAGGAAGAATTTATTAGTCAGCGTTCTCCAGAAAAACAACCAACAAGATGTATATGTAGAGAGAGAAAGATTTATTATAAGGAGTTGCCTCATGTGATCATGAAGGCTACAAGTTTCAGCATCTGCAGGGTGAGGCAGCCAGCTGCAGGCCCCACAGAGCTGATGGTGTAGTTCCATTCCCAAAGCTGACAGCTCAAGACCCAGGAAGAGCCAAAGTGTTTCATCTTGAGTGTGAAGGCAGGAAAACCCTGATGTCACAGTTTGAAAGCAGTCAGACAAGAGAAAATTCTCCCTTACCTGCTGAAGGGTCTGTCTTTTTGTTGTATTCTGGCCTTCAACTGATTGGATGAGGCCCACCCACATTAGAGAGGACAATCTACTGTACTGTCTATTGATTTTAATGTTAATCTCATCCAAAAACACCAGCCCAGAAACACACAGAACAATGTCTGGCCAAATATCTGAGCACCCCATGGCCTAGTCAAGTTGACACATAATGTTAAGCACCATAGGAGGAGCAGTTTGGAAAGGAAATCACAAGTTTTGCTGCAGACATGTTGAGTTGGAGATATTTATTAGATCTCAAAGGGGAGATGTGGTTAAGCAGTTGGGTGTAGAGACCAGTGTCCTTTAGATAGAAAAAATTTTATTTTCCTTTGCACATCCCATATACAATCCTAGATCCAGGACAGAAATGGTGTCATGAAGACTATCTCTATTTCTTGGTTCTCTTTTCCTCTAGGTTGGTTTTATTTTCAAACAGACTTTAACTGGCCCCAGATAGCTCAAAGCTCATGTGGTCAGTAACTTCCATGATCTCTGGAGGAGAAAATGTTCCTTTTCTAGTAGTTCCAGTAAAATTCCCAGAGTGAGCTTTAATCAAACCAGCCTGAGTCACATGCCGATCAGTGAATCAATCACTGTGGTCAAGAAGAAGGTGATCTGCTTGACCAACATATCTCTAGAGTCATAGAAGGTTTAGTCTCCCCTTCTCTCTACAGACTTCATGGGCTGAAAATGTAGGTAGGAGGGCTTTGAAAAGGTATAAAGGTGGTGTTACCAGATGACATTGGCATGGTAATTGAGAAGCCAGAAACAGTAATACCTAAGGTAAATTAAAATAGTTAAAAAAAAAAACAGTGCTTTTGTGGAGGGTAAAAAGTTTTTAATGAGTACAAATCTGTATAACATCAACCTGTAAGATGTCTATGGTTGGAACTTCATTTTAACCAACAGATGCCACGTTGTTTCTATTTTAAGGTTGGGTGACTCCTACCCCTTGCCAGTCAGCTTATCTTTTCGCAACATCCATCAATTACTCATCCACGGACAGTGAGCAGAATTGGATCAGTGAACTTCCACTGTCCTGGGCAACCATGACTTCATTCCTGTTCCGGGTCTGTTCCTAATGGCAGCTGAGGTAGTACAGACTTTTCACTTCTTCCATGCTGAAGATTTTCTTTAACGGAGAATTGGCAGGAGAGGATGCAGACACAATGAAGAGCATTGCAGCCAAAGCTGAGACCTTTGTTTTTAATCTGTTGGGGGCTAACTAATACCCTGATCCCCAAATTGTCACATTTCACCTTAGATTATTTTTTGGCCTCACCAAAAGCTACCATATAGCCAGAGGCAGAATTGAACCAAGGTATGTGGGTGACCTGGATAGATAAGTTTCTTGTGACCCTTGAAATCGCGTTGTCTGGCATTTATCCAAAGGAGAAACTGAGGATAACAGACAAGGCTAGATCACTAGCAGCTGTCTCCCCTCTGCTGTCCCAACTCTGCATGCCTCACTCAGGAAGATAAAAGTCCTGGGTACCAGTACATACCTTTCTTAGCTGGCATCTTATCAATCTGTGACATGACTCTAAGGTCTCAAAAATCTCACCCTACCACTACACCAGGAAGATAATCCCTTCGTTCCTTCTGAACATGCACAATACTCCCCTGGAGTTCTAGAAAATACAGTTTTCTCCATCTCATCACAGCTTAGATGAGCCATTTTTATACCTGCCCAGCTCAGAGGAATGAAGAGAAGTTTGAGAAAGTTCACATTAAGCACAGGGGTCATTAAACTGTGGGGCCAACGCTTACCAGTTCAGAGCCAATGTTTGGGGCATCAGGAAGAGAAGGAAATGGTAATGTGTGTCCTGGAGGGTGGGGATTGGGTGGGCTGGAGAGTGAGAGTCTTCCAGCAAACACCAAGATGAAACAGAGAACTCTTACCAAATTCTTTTTAGCTGTGGAACCCTTTATTCAAAGAAATCTTACTACAATTTGAAAAAGAAGGCAATTGAGTTGAAGAGGGCCCAAGAGCCAACCAATTCCTCTCCCCACCATGCAGCAGCCTGAGGCCTTCTGAGGGAATACTTAGGGCTCAACTGGCTTAAAAACCGCTGACCTAGACTGTCTACTGGAGTAACAGGGAAGAATGAAGTTTACTCAGACACAAACTGATGATGCCTAGGCTTTGTTCCAGTGTTAAAAAGGGAGCATGTAGCTGAAGAACAGACAGTATCAAACCATTAAAAAGATACCTTTGGGCGTTTTCCATCAGAGAATGAAAGTGATACTTTGTTTTCTTAAACTATGGCATCTGATTATTTTTTACCTCTTGAATGACATGTATAGGATGGTAAACCCTTCATTAACATTGGGCATAATTCTAACTAAATTTACACTAATTGTTTTTCCAATCCCCTTTCCCCTTCTTACTAGTTCTGTTTTAATTGTGACAAAACTTTTTCTATCCCTCTTCATATGCTGGCCAATCAAGAGCTGACTACACTTCTCTTAAGTTAGCCTGTTACATTATTTACATTGCCTTCTCCTGATGAAATTATTAAGCTCCTCTGGGGAGGAAAATATTTCTATTCAAGTATGCATCCCTTGCAACTGACACAGGTCTTGCCAATAGTCAATAAATATTTGCTGAATGTATGACCACAGAAGCGACAGATTGGCTACAAAGCCCCTACAATGACAGAACAGCAGAAAGAGAACTCTACACAGGTTCTTAAGACAGAGACTTTGAAGCTGATTTGAGTGCAAGTTATGTGAACTCTTTAAGCCTTCATTTTCTCACCTATAAAACAGGAGTACTAATATGGTGGAGTTCTCAGGCAGTAGTTGTTATTACATTAAAATCCTTACATCATCCATGTAGTAAAATAGGTATGCATGGTTTGATATATTCCTTTACTGACTTTCAGCAACTCCAGAATAGCCCTGTTTCTCCCATTGTTTTATTTTTGACCACAAAGTAATATATATATAATAGACATACAAATATAAAATATATATAAACAGTATGCAAATATATATTTGCTTTGTGTTCTGAAAAACTGATAGCATATAGTTGAATTCATGTTAAAGGCATATTTGGGCCAATTCTGGTTTACATACCTCCTAGGGTTGAGATTTTATATGGTTGACATGTGGAAAAAGCCTTGCCTAATATCTGATACACGGCCATGGGTGGGCAATAAATGTGAGCCCCTTCTCCTTGCTGACACATAGCAGAGTACATGAGAGTGTCTGTAAGAGGCTGGCCCTACTCTGTCTGTATCTCTACCATGCCTGTACCTCTTCCAGCCAATTTACAGAATACTATCTTCAACCCTTGAGAAATAGCATTTTGAAAATAAATCACATCTTACTATGATTTTCTTACACTGCCTTCAAACAGTTTTTACAGAATGACAACATAGTACTATTTGGGACTGATCACAGCGGCCTTTCCAACTTTGTAACTTTGGTAAACTGTGAGCCATTCACACTTTTCTTTGTGCATTTCCCAAACACGTGAGAGAGCTCTGTCATGGCCAGGCCCTGTGCAAGGTCCTGAGACCAATGAAACACCAGCAAGGAATAGACGAGTGAATAGACGTTACTATATGATGTGCTGGTGAGAGAGCCAAGACAGAGAGATCTCATGCCTCTCAGAGCACCAAGAGGGAGACAATCCCAGAATGGGGGCCAAGGAAGCCTCGGCCAAAGACAGTGGATGGGACAATGACTTCTGAGCTGAGTCCCATCTAAACGCTACAGCAACGGGTTTCCATTCAGGTGAGGGTAATTTTAGTTGCACAGAAATATAGAACTTTAAAATCAGAGGGAAACTTAGGAAATAACTTACACTTTACATCCCTTCAGTAGTGTGCACCTTTTAATCTGTGGGATGGGAGAGGTTCCTGAGGTTCTCTGTGCCTCAGTTTCTTCACCAGTGAAGTGGGAGCCAATAATAGAACCTGGAACACAGCAAGTTTTTAATGAACATTGACCATTAAAATGACCTCCTATGCTATTGCTGATCACCAGTAAATGTCTATAAGATAGTACAATCATCCTATTCATTGATTATTTGTTAAATAATTGTTTCTGAAGTTAATAGGCTACTGATATGCCTTTAATAGGTAAGAGATTTTATAAACATTTTCCCAAATTTCAGAAGTCTTCAACATCTTACATGGAGGCCAGACCTTAATCTAGGCAGATGTCTTATTATATCAAAGTACTGAGCACTACAAGTAGAGGTAGAGGTATGTCTGAAACAGAATGAAGGCTTTTAAATAAATTTGTCTGCCATGAACTTTAGATAACCTTTCTCTTAATAACCATAAAACTTATATACATATACTTACATACATATTAAAATACATGAATAAGAAAGTAAACCCCATTAATTCATATTCCTCTCAAAATTTATGACATGGTCTAGAGCTTAAGAAACCCCTTGTTAATAAAAAGTGAAAATTAATAATGTAAACAGGGTCTTGCTGGGAATATTTAAATACTTAAGGAAACAAACTTTAAAAAACCCCAAGCCTGTGGCGCATGTCATCCATACACAAGTGTATACTATGCAGAAAGAGCTCATTAAGATGGCTCCATGGGCAAGTAATTGTTAGAGTAGACAGAGCACATGCTTCCAAAGCAATGAAACTCTGTAACTTTACAGATATTACCTAATTGAGATTAAATAAGGCTGACCTTTCCCCCTAATAAGGAGGTTTCATCATATGGAGATCGATATTAATATAACACACTCTAAGTACTAACGCTGAAAAAGGCTAGTCAAATGCACCCTTCTGGGATTGCTATTTACCCACTACTTAGAGGTCGGAATTCAACATACTCAGTTAAGGTCAGGCAGAGGCCTTCAGCTCTGGCTGCTGGTGATTCTGGCAGAGCAGACAGTGAGGGCAGTGCGGTCTTTGTTACAGACTCCCTGCCCAGGTAATTGTTCTGAACTTAAGTAGATTTACCACTGTCTTTAATTTTCACTCTTTCCTACACAGAACTTTTATAGTGTTTCATTCTATGGACATATAGGATTTTGGTAATGCTAGGTTAAAGTTAAAAATGATTCACTGCAAGATTTCTTGTGGCCTTCAATGTGGTGATGAATCTTTGAGAGATGCAGTAGAGATCACCTCCTAAACTTACTTGGTTCAGAAGCCGTTTTGGAGAAATGACTTACAGGACCACATTCTTCATAATACACTCTAGAAAATACTATAATAATACATCTGCTGCATCACCAAAGTAAAAAGTATAAATCAGCTTTAATCCTTTCAATGGCTGCATTGTTCCAGGGATATAGTCTAAACTTCTGGATAGCCTTGTATGATCTGGCTCTTGTTTATCTCCCCGGCCTCAGCTGCATTTCTCAGCTCACCTTCTCATGCTCACACTCCTCTGAGAGGGAACTGCTGGTGGATTCACTGTACAAACAAGCTTCATTCAAGGCCTTGACCTAGTTTCCTAGCGCCCCACTATGTATCCCCCAGCAAACTTTGCTTGGCTCACTTCTACCCAGTTTTCACAGTTCTAGGGAAGCATTCGTAGATGCCTGCTCCCCAAGACATGCACTTGAAGCCTCTTTTATGGAAGAGTCCTATGGAAACTTCCTATGAGTGCCATTGCTGCATTTACTGCCCTGAGTCTAGTAGGCCATCACTGAGTTGGGACTGTGTCCTGTACACTGCCACGCTATATTCCTAGAACCTACCACAAATGCCTAGCACACAGAAGGACATAATATATTTGTGGAATTATTGAAGTGATAGTTATTGCTAGACAGTTGAAGGCACACCCCAGTGTTGCTGGTAATTCAGGCCTGCAGGGGCCCACTCTCTGGGCTCACATAAAGGTTTGCTTTGCCATAGGAGGACAGCAGAGGGTTCCTACCTGCTCACCAAGTATTCTTTTAAGGTACAATTGTGAAGCCAGTTCTATTGTTGCACATTAATAAGGAAGCAGAAGTAGCATATAAACTGTAGTTTCTACACAAAGACCTCTTTCTTGACAGCATCCACTTTCTGAGAGGACACTGGGCCCTATCAGAGGGACATGGGAGGATGGTACAGAGTTGGCCTAAAGAAAAGGGCATCTGACTCAACTCCTTAGACTGCCACCTTTGACTTAGAACCAGAGTCTCAGGGCAACCTGGTACAGGTACATATTCATCACCTCCTTCTTCTCTTTGGCATCCAGAGAAATATCATCAAAGTCTGGGGACATACCACACAGTCTTTCTCATCATTGCTATGGCATCATAGATTTCTTTGCTATTTTGAAACAACAGCACTGATGTTGTGTCCATAGCTCCCATCTGGAAGTTTTGCTTTGTAGCAAGCTCACATAAAAGATAAAGATGGGCCTGCTCTCAGAGTGTTTGGTTAGGAAGAAGGGACCAAAATCGTTTCCCCAGAACTTGGACTTTTCTATGATTTCCAAGGAGTTCTTCAGGATGGTGACTAAAAATGCTGGCAGCCTTGTAGGAAGATATCATGGGAGTCTAGAAGTAGCCAGTATACAAGCTTCTGCCTCTTCTGAGGTCCCTGAAGCAGATTAACATCTCTAATTCAGAATGACTTGCTATGTTGCTCAAGACTCAAGTCTTGTTCACTTCCTACTTCTTCTTCTAATTGTCCTGCACAATTAAGATGGGGTTTCTGACCTCAAGTATGTCACAGTGGAATACTGCGCAGATGGACCTCCTCAGAGACTCTTTCCCATTGGCCCTCACACAGCTTCACAGCCCTTCCTTTCCCCACATTTGGGTCTTGGAGCTTGTGGTTGCCCCTCCCACCATCTCGATGAGACAAAAGATGGGTGCCAGTGTGTGTGCGTGTGTACATTTACCCATGAACAGCCAACCAGTCCACTCATGCACTAAACTTGGGCAGCAAACTACACTGTGGTTGTGCAAGAATAGCTCCATTTGTCATTGGGGTAAAGCCACAATGTGTACTTCTCCACCTGCTGGTACCCCAAAGGGAAGGATGCAAATTCTTGTGTATTTTTGGTTTCCCTTCTTGACAGGAGAGATAAACAGCTTGACGGGAATACATGCTGCTGCTATTGTAATTTTTTTTTTCAGAATGACAGACTCTCAATGAACACTGAAATTTGGAATTACAGGCAAAAAACTACAATTAGAACCCAAGTCTCAAACCTGAGGACCTAATGCTCAAGAACCTCAAGCTTGCTGCCTCTGAAAATCAAATTGCAGTCTTGCATGGGTGATTTAAGCACATGGGTTCGAGAAGGGATAAGAATTAAGCTACACTGAAGAGAGGGCAGGGTGAATGCACCGTCATAGCTTCCTCTCTATAGTGAAGCCATGTGTTTCCTGAATTAATAGATATTATTTAGCAAAAATGTGAAAAAGACAAGGGCTACTCTGCAACGTCTTTTCCTTATAATTCCTCATAATTTTCTCTATGTTTTTAGAATCAGAACTGACTTTTTGCTATAGACTAATTCAGTTTAATTTCCTGACAGACTTGAAGGAGGGATACTTAATGATACCTACGGTTGCATGTAAACTACTAGCCCTCTGAAAAAGTATGGTAACTTCAATGAAAATATGCTTTCACATTAGTTTCACTACTTAGAGGTAACCTCACACATGTTAATCAATATTTTGTTCCCATTTTACCATATAATCCAGTGGATGTTAAAGATATAGTTCACCATATAGACCTAATTAATTGAAGAAAACATAGCTTCTTATTGCTGACATTAAGAGGTTAGAAATAGCATCCTATGCTAATCTGCAACGCCAAGAAATGAAGATGGTTTAAATCAGATCTCATGACTAATGCATGAGATTCAAAGTTCTTATTCCTGGCTATTTTAGAAAACTGGGGTGTATTTGTACCCTAAAAAATAATTCTGTAAGATTTATTGAGATAATACAAAATGCCTTATTATGAGCTCACAATCAAGATTTTGTTCTGTTGATGATCATGGAAATATTGTTTCTCCATTTAAAAATGTTAAAATTTATATATGGTTAAGTCAAGATTCAGGAATATTACATTTTATCCTTATAATAATAAGGATATCCTAATAATAACCTAATAATAAAGTTGTTACTGTTGTTTTTTTAGATACTCAAAATCTGGAAGGATGATGGAAAGTTTAGACTGCTTTCTGTGGTCGGTATTCCATTATAATTGTACTTAACTGCAAACTCATTTAAACAGAAAAGTCTATCAGGCAATAATGTAAGCCTTTTATTTTTGCTTGTTTTTGTTTTGGTCATGACAAACTGTGAAATGCTGTGTTTCTCCTATAGTTCTAGTCCATGAAATCTGCAATCTTTCCACTTGATTTATGAAGGACCCTTAATTACTGCTGTCATTAGCACCTAGTGTTCAAAACAGTCTGTTAAAATGTACTGTTAGTCTCTCCTCCAAGTCCCGGCTTGCTTTATTTTAATTTTTTTCCAAGGGTAAGTAAAACAGTATTGCCTTAATAACAACAATCATTATGTACACCGAATTAAATAATATTCGAAGTTTTTTGGTGCCTATTTCTTTTTGTTCAGGATTTAGCATTTGTTTGTTAAGACTGGCCTACAGTTTGAACAAGTGTCCTTAAGCAGGGAAGACTTATACCTGGGTTTTAAACCAAGTTACTCATTTGCGTTTTTTCTTTCCACATGGATAGGGGTGCCAGACAACTGCTGTGGAGCTTCAGTGTTTCTGCCTGGTCATGCACAGTTCTGCAATATAATGCATAAATGTATAACAACAACTTGGCCTCGCTTGGAGTAAGGAAACCCAACCAGGCGCGTCCACGCTGTCATCCATGCGCGCGCACACAAACACTCACACACTCGTTCTCTCTCCCTCTCACACACACACACGCACACGCGCACACAAGAGGTCAAAAGTTGATTCATTCCCGATATCCCCCAGAATATTTTTCTCTTTTCTGGAAGCTCTGGCTTCCCAGTCTGGGTAGTAGTGAGGGCGGGGACCGAGAGGCGAGAGAGGCGGGAGCCGGGTGCCGGTGCGTGCCGCGTCCGCTCCTCCCGGGTGAGAGTCCGGGCCGGGTTTTGCGCCGTGTCCCCGAGCTTGTCTCACGGCCTCCAGCCGCCGCCGCTGCCGTGTTTACTGAGCTCGCGCGTCCTGATATCACTCCGCTGGCATGGAGGAGGAGGAGGAGGTGGAGGAGCGAGAGGAGGAGGAGGCGGCGGCGGCGAGCAGTTGATCATTGTGATGGTGGCAGGAGCAGCGGCGGCGGCGGCAGCCCAGCCGAGCGTTAGGGGCTGCTCTCCGCGCGGCGTTTTGCAAAGGACTTCACCGATCTACTTTTGCAGTCGCCTCGGACTGTCCATGTGTTTACTTCCCCCAGCCCGAGGATTCGATATCTAGGTTCCTGTGAAATGCAACTGAGCAGCCAAAGTACTTTGAGAACACGGGGCGGCATAAACACCAAAACTTTTTTGTGGAAGGAAAATGCAATAAGCAAGCTTGCCGTTTTCCGATGCGGTGTGGAGTGAGTGTGTGTCGCGCGTGTCCGCACTGGAGGCATATGCTTGTGTGTGTACATGGGGTGTGTTTTCGGTACGTAGGGAGAAAATGCTTGCCAACCACCGGAAATCTCCTGGAATTTATTAGAAAATAATGGATTATAAAAAGGCAGGCAAGGAGCAGATCTCCCCTTGAGTTGCAACCTGATTTGCTGCTGGCTCAGTTTGTTGTGATTCTTTTTGTTGATAGGTGTCTGATGGCATTCTGATAACATTCCCCTCCTTTTTCCCCTCGAGCTTTACAGTTTAAAAAAAGGAAACAAAAAAAAACCCACCCCAAAATCTCTCCCCCTTTTTTTCGCCCCGTCGGGATCTCTTTTCCATCCATGTGCTTGCGTCTCCCCCGCGTTCCACTTAAACTATTTTAATTCTTGGACCTAAGGAGGAGGCTGATAGGGGGGTGGATAAAAAAAAGTTCTTCCAAAATAGTGTGCCCGGGGAGCAGGATGGGGGATTTCGCAGCCCCCGCTGCTGCCGCGAATGGCAGTAGTATTTGCATCAACAGTAGCCTGAACAGCAGCCTCGGCGGGGCCGGGATCGGTGTGAATAATACTCCCAATAGTACTCCCGCTGCTCCGAGTAGCAATCACCCCGCTACCGGCTGCGGCGGCAGCGGCTCCGGGGGCCCCGGCGGCGGTTCGGCTGCCGTCCCCAAGCACAGCACCGTGGTGGAGCGGCTCCGCCAGCGCATCGAAGGCTGCCGGCGGCACCACGTCAACTGCGAGAACAGGTACCAGCAGGCTCAGGTGGAGCAGCTGGAGCTGGAGCGCCGGGACACCGTGAGCCTTTACCAGCGGACCCTGGAGCAAAGGGCCAAGAAATCGGGCGCCGGCAAGCAGCAGCACCAGACCAAAACCCAGCAAGATGCGGAGGCTGCCTCGGCGGAGCAGAGGAACCACACGCTGATCATGGTGAGGGCGCGCTGGCAGCGGGCTTGGGGCGCGCGCGGTGGGGGTGGGGGTGAGGGAGCGTGGAGCTTCCTAGATGGGGAGACGGGGGCCTGATTTGCTGGTGGGTAACATGAACTGAAGCCGAAGGGTTAACGTCAACTTTTCTGAGGGAAAAGCTGCCGTCGCCGCTACCTGTTAATCTGTCAGGGTTGTCAGATTAGGGGAAGAGGAGGCGAGAGAAGAGAAGCCAGTCACGACTGCGAGAGGCGGAGGAAGCCTGGAGGAGCGTCGGTGCGAGGCACTGGAAAAGTTTTTTTTCTCCCTTCTTCCTTTCTTGGATACCGATTCGAAAAAGAGTGAACCTAGACTTGAAACCTTGCTCCTCCACTCCCAGCTCCCCATCCCATTCCCAGTTACGGTGCCTGGCCTCCGCAGACCCATTTCCCTCCGCCCACCCCTCAGCACATCCATGGGGTGCAGAAATTGATGGGAGAAATCGACGCAGTCGCAGATTCCGGGTGGGCACAGGGCCCTCAAACTCTAGGGGGAGGAGGGAAAAGGGAGAGGCTCTCGCCTTCTCTCCCCACCTTTGGGACTGAAAGTCTGAGAGTTTTGTGAATGAACTTTGAAGAGAGTGAGAAGCTAGCAAGGGTGGCTGCGCGTGCGCGCGTGCGCGGGAGCGCGCGCGGATGCGGGGCGCCTGTGCGCTCCCTCGCCGCTGGAGACCCGGGGCTGCCGGGGCAGGTGGAGCGGCAGGAAGGGTCGAACCGGGAACGGCCTGGCTGGGATAGGAGGAGAGAGCTACGCCCTCGGCTTGCGCCAGGAGTCCCTGCCATGCAACTTCGCTGGGGATTCTTTTCCCTTCTCTTAAACTTGCCTTCTCCGCTTTGCCTCCACCCCGCTCTCGGCTAACTTCTCGGGCCCGTTCGATAAGCCCGGAGGAGTGAAGGTAGCTGGAGGTGAAAAGAGGCTTAAATGGTTGGGTGGGTGGATGGGTTCGAGGTAGGATGAGCAGCCAATGGCCTAACTTCTCCGGAAGGGGCAGTTCCCACCCCCTAGCCCTGAGCGTAGAATCCTTTCTCTTATCTCCTCTCTCCGGTTCTTTTGCTTTCCTTTCGGGTGGGGGAAGGCCGGAAGCTTGGGAAAGGTATCCTCAGCCCCTTCCCCCTGCGCGTCGCCCGGGGGTAGGACTGCGTGGGGGGGCTGGGAGGAGTGGTGCCGGGAGCTGGGAATGCGGGAGCGCTGCGTGTCTGCGCGCCCTCCGCGGGTTTGCCTAGCAGTCCGCACCTCGATGGGCGGCGCGGGGCCGGGTGCGGGTGGCCCTCCTGGTGCGGTTTAGAAATCACGCACATTCCGGGTCTGGGAGTCGTCGACGCCAGGAGTGGGGCCCGGGCCGCCGCGGGCTTTCGCTGGGCGCTCGGGCCGGCGCTCCGTGACAAAGAGCCGGCTTGGGGGAGGGGAAGAGGAGAGGCCACAGCGCTTGCTCCCCACCCTCTCCACCTCCTCCCACCCCGCACGTGAAGAGGAACAATTTGTTTATCTTGGGCTCCAGGAATCCTTCCCTCCTCCCAGTTCTCCGAGGCCGCCTAGCCCCTCCTCCCTCCCCTCCTTTCTCGGCGCGGTCCTGCCCAGTCCTGCCGGCGGCACTTCCCCTCCACCCCTGCCCTCTCCCATCTCCCCCAGCCCCCTCCACGCTGCCCTCCTCCTCCTCCGGCCCGCCGTCCCCTCCCTTGTGGAACGGGGCCGTGGGGGATGGAGAGGGAGGCGCTTTGTCCGCCGCGCGGCCCAGCTCAGTGCCCGAGGCCCCCGGCTGGGAGGGGCATTGCGCCCGCGGCCCTGCCCCCTCCCCCGGGCGGCCTTGCCTCCTCCCCTTGTCACCCCAGCCAGCAGCAGAGTTGGCCCACAGCGCGAAGAACGGGCGACTCGGTTTTGAGGAAAAACGACAGTCACAGAGCCAGGGAGGGAGGTTCTGGCCAAGCAAACAGGAAGCAGAAAACCACTGACACACTGTAGCTTTTCTGATTGTACCCGGAGGCGAGGGCGGACCTGCACCCTGTGACTCGCGTGCCCTTCTTGTGCCTATTTCTCTCCCGGTCCGCATCATCTCCCTCTCCGATTTCCCTCGCGGCCTGCCACGGAGGAGGGGACTCACTTCGTGAGCCCAAGGCTGAAGTATAATTTGAAAGGCACTGACGATTTCATTCCTGCCTACCCCCACACTCTGTCTTCCTGTGCTTGTACACCCCACAACGCACGCGTCGCGCAGACGGCATTTTTCGTGAGGCTCCAAATTCTCAGTGCTACCCACCTTTCGGGATGGAGGACTGCTGTGGCGTTAGCTTGCCGGCCGGGCAACGCTGGAGTAAAAGCTAGGGCCGTTCCTACTGCCCGGTCGTTTTGGATCGCGGGCGAGGGGTGGGGTTCGCAGCCAGAAAGTTTTCGTGATTGCGTTCTCTTCTCTCCCGGCTGCCACATCGGACCGCGGAGGGGTTGAAGGAAGCATTTTGGGTACGCGCGCCTGGGTTATAATACACTCGCAGGTGGAAGCAAGCCTAGGAGCCTGCCCTTACCTGGAAGGAGGTAGCTCCCTGCCGCTGGAGCTTCTGAAAATGAAAAGATAATGCTTACTTGAATGGAGGAGACATAAGCTGTAAATTTCATAATGAATTCCAATTTAGCAAGTTAACGGATAACCTTGAAAAATGATTGCCTTAAAATAACATTCTTCCAGCAATTTTGTGACAATAATTTAGCCTATTGATTGATTAGGCTGATGTAAATGACAAAGCTATGTACAGAATAGGAGTGTATTCTAGCTTCAACTGTATTTCACATCTGCGTCTCCCACTGATACCGTGGGAAATATGTGAATATATTGAAACACATGGGAATATAATGAAAACAAATCTTAAAGGAGTTGCATGTAAATCCTAAGTACCACAAAAAGAAGAAAATTACCATCATTCTTTACTGGTTATTATTTTGCCTTTAAAAATAATTAGTGTAAAAATTCACATTGTTCCCTAAAATGAAAGCGTATTTTCACTTAGCTTATGTGTGAGATAGAATCTTGAAAACAGGTTGCAAAGAAAATGTTGATCTTCATTTTCTTGAATTGACTGTTGGGTTATAGCTGCGCTCTGGTGGGGCACAGAGCAATTGTATTTAGATCTCAGGTTGGGTTCTTCATTTGTAAAGCACTGAAAGAAAGCAATCCTCAGCCAGAGCCATATAATAATAACGGTGACAATAAAAATAAAGATGAGTTGGATTCTTTACTGTTTTATTGGTATTGCTTTACCTTATAATGACCATTATGTCCAAAGTTCTTTATATCTATTAGTTCTCTTTCTGCCTGGTTTGGGTAAGAAAGCAGTCTATGAGGGCTTTATCTCTTTTGATGTGTTTTCTTATATGTTTACAAGTCTAGATAAGAAAAACAAACAAAAAACAAGCCAAAAAAAGCAGCAATCTTCCTTGGCCTCAGGATACTGGCAGGGGACTGAGTTTTGTATGGGGGTCTCTAACAGCTCCTTCAGAGAGCAGGTAACACAGGCCTGGGTTTGAGGTTGCATTATCCCTAGTGAAAAGGTTTCTGGACTTTTAGTCAAATGATCTCCCTTTCCCTCCATACACTTTTTATTCAGAAGGATTCTTTTCCCCCAAAAAAGTTGGTGAGAACTATGGTTTCACCTATTGAAGAGTGTCAGTTGAGAAGGTGTCTTTTCCTCTTTTCCTAAAATACCTTTAATTACTTAAATAGAAGTAATAAAAGGAGAAAATTTTCATCCTCTGTACTTAGAACTGAAATACTGGTTAAAATTTTAAGGTAAATTCCAATCGACAAATTCATTTTAAAGTCAGAGATAGATTGACTTGACAAAGGTGTGATCAGGCATACAGAAAAGCATTACAATGCAATCTTCAGAAATTCAAAATGGTAGCAGTCTTACTTGATCTGGATAAGTCTCATGTTTTCATGACCTTTTCACTATACTAGCACCGTCATAACTCCCAGTGTGTGCTTAATTTATAGACCGCTTATAGACTGCATAAATCTGTGTGATTCCTGCTCTGAAGAGTTTATCACATAAAATTCATTTGATAATAAATGTATTAATTGCTGAGATTGGAGAAAACTGCAGCCTATCCAAAACGTTCTCATCTTTCCTGGAATAGATCCAGGAAATGTCAACACATTAGTCCGGGGTTAAATTGCCTTATAAATGAATCTGGCTTCCCATTTCTTAACCTGTTGAAAGTAAGTTACTTGACTCTGTATCCAAGTTTTTTGGCAAGCTTTTAACATCAAACCATTTCTAAATCCTATGACCCTTTTCATTCGCTTACTCTGTTTACTGCTATTCTGGGTTGATAGGCTTGACGGTTGTTTCTTGAAAAGCCTTCCATAGATCACAGTGGCTGTGCCTCAAGTTTGTGAAAAACTTTTTGAAATTTCATTTCTCTGTGTTTCACAAGTTTTTGCCTTTTCTTTTAATTCTCAAGAATTTTTTTTAAAGCTCCAATAGATATTTAATTATGTTATTTATGTTCTTTCGTTGTGGTATGTTTTATTTAGTACTGGGCAGCCAGCAATCAGACAAGTAGAAGCACAGTTAGTTAATCATTAATCATAATCTATAAAATGTTCTTGAGGCTGAGTTCCTTTCCAGGGAAGGCTGAGTTTTCAGTCAGGTAGCATATTTGATACTTCTGTCCTGTCTCATTAGAATTATAAGGGCAAGTTTTAGAATCTTTGTAGATTTTCTGCTACCTAATATGAAGAAAATAAATAACCCAGGTATGGTTTACTGACATTTTTGTAAGAAGGATGAAAATTTTAAATGTTAAAAAAAAATAGGGTTATTTTGGAAATACCTCTCTGAGATCAATAGGCAAACTGTTTAACGTTAAAGCGGTTTCCTGGCAGGGTTCTTCCATTTGGTTGAGATAGGATGGGAAACCTCTCTCTCTCTCTCTCCTTAGTGCTGCTACTGTACAAGGAATCTAGTAAAATAAACCATTTTGCACATTACATAACAATTCTTGAACACATTGGAAGTACTTAGGTTTTATTTCATGTCAGTTACAGAATTTTATTTGAGTTTAATGCTCTATGTTTGTTAATTAACAGTCCTGTACTATGTATGGTCTTGAGCTTAGGATGGCTAACCTCTGTCCTGTTTTTCCACTTACCCATCATAGAGAACTGTGAAATCAATCAGTTAGACATCCAGTCTTCTAAAAAAGAATATATTTAAACATAGTGGCAAGATTTTTATAATACCTGCCTTTTAACTCTCCCAAATAGCTTTGCATTTTTCACTCTGCTGTCCAGAGGCTGACCGTGTGGCTTTCAGATCCTGTGGCTGCTTGCTCTGTTTTCCCTTCCCCCTCCGGCTGCCAACCTTTTGGTCTGTCCACTGATCTTTAGCACCTTTCTCAAAGAGTGGGAAGAAATAATGAGAGAAATTTAATTTCAGTGCTTCCTACTTGCATAACTAATGAAACAATTGGGGAAGATACCAATTTGTATTAATTATGGATTTGATTTCATATACTATTTAGTCTTCATTAGCACAAATAACAGAACAGGCTGAATTTTAAAATTTCATTCATTCATTCACCAATATTGGTACACAGTCCATAGTGCTTCATACAAGTTAAAATGCCACATTACACTCTTGTATCCAAGACCTTGACAATGTTATATTCTTTGTAGATTTTCGGCATTATTCTAGTTAGGTTTAAAGGAGTAACAGGTTTTCACTTGTGTGTTTTTAATCAGCATTAGGCTTTAGTGACTTCTCTGTTTCAGGTTGAGTTATAGCCCTTTCCCCTGACATGTTAAGTAAAAATATAATATGCTTTACTTTACCGCTGTTTGAAACCAATTTGATACTGGTTTCTGCAAAAACAAAACAAAACAGATTAACAGATGACTGCTCTGAAATTACAGGATATCACAAGTTAAATCTTCATTAAAAATACAGCATGCTTTTCGGACACATTCCAAAAGTTCATTATTCATGTTTCTGAGTTGGAAAAATAGTTCCTGGAAAATCAGTTATCACCAAGAACTGATTAGTTTTTCTTAACTTTAAAAAAAAAATTTCAAATTTAAGAAAGGTTAAAAAACTGAAGAAATAAAGTTGGTTAAAACTGCTCAGAAGATAGAGTAGAGAGCATGATATATAATAAATACTTAAATATCATAGGGTCCCATTCAGTGGATCAGAGAAGGAGCACTTTTTTTTTAAGTCTCCCTGGCTGTTCCATCCATTTAACAGTTGAGAGCTTTTGAGTTGTGGATAAGCAACTCCATTTGGGAAAGAAGCCCAGCTTTTTCCCTCAGGGCCAGATACACAAATGCATAGGAAAAAAATTACTAGTATGGCTCAGGTGTTTCAATACAAACTGTGCATACAATTCTTGGGGGGAATTTAATGAAAATCTCAGTAGGCTTGCAGTCCTTCATCTGACATAAGGAAAGTGATTCCTTAAGAATAATTTAGACACTTCTTTTTAATTATGTTGGACTTCCCAGTGGTTGGAATGTTCTTTATGCTAAAGTAGGATCTTTTAAAATACAAAAAATGTTCATCCTTCTTAGCAAACTGTAGAAAACGTAAGTGAAATGTTTAATTTTTAAACTAACAACCTCCAGACTCCTTACACCTCCATCCTGTTGGCTAGAATCTGTGGAATGTTTCATGTTACATATGCTCCAGCCCTCAACTCCGAAAGCATTTACTAGTGTGTGTGAAGATGTCATTAGGACACATGACTGTAGAGTGCTTCCCTCTCACAGTATCTTTCTCCATCTCCAGAAAACTCATGTCTGGACAGGGGCTTCTTTCTCTTCAAAAGAAGAGGCTGAAGTGCTTTGTGTCTGTTTGTGCAGATTCAACCCAGGTCGTCCCTGTGACTCAGGATTACACAGCTCTAAAAGGCAAGCTTGGCTAGTGCCCTTGCTTGTTCGTTGTTTTTTTTTCTTTGCTTGTTTGTTAGATGCTGAAAGTAGCTCAGTGATTGAGAGTGAATCGAAAGGGACCAGTGCCCTGTACAGGGCTTTAAGGAGTTAGTGGTAGGATGGGAAAGGCAACAGGGGCTGAAGATTTTGGAGGTAATCACCTGGAGTGGATGGCAAAGGAAAGACTAAGAGAGATGACTGGTTTTGCTCATTTGTGAGAAACAGTATCCTGCTGCCCTGGGAGTTTACAGAGCTAAAATATGCTTTTAGTATTCTATGCTGAACCTGCAGACCTTACTAGAACTTAAATATGTATTATTAAGAGCTAATGACAATGTTGTTTGTATATGGACAAAATCATGTTCCTGAAACATGTTTCCATGCTTTCTTCCACTGCCATTCGAATGGATTTGCATTAGTAGTCTTCAGACGGTGGGAATTTGCCCCTAGACCCCAGGAACATTTGGCAGGGCTGGGAGACTTCCTTGGTGGTCCAGCCAGAGGAGCGCTACTGCTGTCTGGTGGGCAGGAGCCAGGGGTGCTGCTGAACATCCTCCTGGGGACCCACAACAGAGAATTACCCATTCCAATAATAAGTATGACTGCTGTTGAGAAATCCTGCTTTAAACAAGGAACTCACCTAGAGTATTGAAAATACACAGTGCAGATTTACTCACAGCTTCTCAAAAACACCCTTATTACTAAAGGACCAGAGGGAGGAAGCAGCACTGCCTTGCTCTGTAGAGAGCCTGGGAATAAGTTGAAAGATGGCTGTGTTGCATTTCTGCTCCAACCATGGACAGAGTTGGCTTTTTACTTCATGAGTGTCTGCCACTGTCTCCTTGCCTGTCAGGAAGATGAACAGTAGTCATTCTTTTCTACCTCATGGAGTGATTGTTAGGCTCAAATGAATTAATATGTTTATGTAAGAGTCCCAACGACTTTATGTTGCTACACAAATGCTGGGCCAATTTTTATGCATGACCTTAATATCACTTAGTTGTTTGTTTCCCACCCGAGTGCAGACTTAAAGTTGAGTTATTTAAGGCTTATTTCATTCATGCATAAGCCAAGGTCTAATGACTAGGTGTTGAGCAACTGCTACATATTGGACAGCATTTCTAAGCACTGGGGACATGGTAGTGAACAGGGCCTCCTTGATCACGTTGGGCTCACACAGCAGGGCATGTGTCATGTTTCAGATTAGCTGTATGAAATGGTGTTTGTGGTCTTCAGAACATGTTAATGGAAATCATTAATAAACTAGCATTTAGGGAAACCCTAAGGGTGCTAAATGCTCTGTATCTTCTTGTAAGCTTTCTGTAGCTATAGCTTTCTTGCACCATTTTCTGTAACAACATTTATTTCATTATTTTTCAAATAAAATCAGTTTGCTGGGGGAGAGGAATAATAGGCATGGTGGAGAAGAAGATTAAAGTATGGTTGTTAAAATGAAGCAGAAGATTTTCTTTCCTTTTTTTTTGACTAGGTCACACTTGTAGCACCATGATCATGGCTTGACATCAGGCTTTTAAAGGAAATTAGACAGAGGAGAGCATTTAGAAAGAAAGAAGCAAGAAGTTGCTAGGGCTTGAAACCAGATCACATGAACAACATTTGGAAGATCTAGAGGTTTTTCGTCTGATTTGGGGGATGATAGGATTGCTTTCTTAAAATATTTGAAGGGCTTTGGAGACTGACGAGAATTAGGCTTGAGATGGATTAATGATTGTACATTGAGCGTTGACCCCCCTATACTGAATTTTATTGTTGTTAACAACCATTTCATCAATAAATATGAGAGATGCCCTCTCAAAAAAAAAAAAAAAAAGCACAAGAGATATTACTATATACAGGTGATTCTTAAACAACATGGGTTTGACCTATGCAGGTGCACTTATATGTGAATTTTTTCAATAAATATGTTTGAAAAAAAAATATTTTAAGGGCTGTTATGTGAAGAAAGGATTAGATGTGCTCTTTATGGCCCCAAGGGGATACAGTTAGGGTCAGGGGTTGGCAACTATTAGGAATCAGGTTTGGTTTAGTATTAACAAAATTATATGAAAATTAAAGCTGTTCAAAGATGAAATGGGCTGGCTCGATGAGTGAAATGGTTCCAGCAAAAGTTGTTCAGTTGGCTGAAATGATGGAGAAGGGGCAACAACATCTTTCTTTTTGAATTACAAAATGCAAATGTTTTATTTCTAGATTTAAAGCAATCTAGGTATAAAATACCAGTTAGATGAGGATAGGGACTTTGTCTCTTTATTCATCTTTCTATCTTTGTGACTGGAAAAAGACCTACCTGCACATAGGAGGAACTCTAAATATTTGTTGAATGAATTGCTAAGTGGAAGTAAGTAGATTAAAAAGTGACTTAATTCCTCTCCTTGCCCCTTTCTCAGAAATTACCATGGTTTAGAATATTTCTCTCCGGACCCTCCTCTGTTCACTTACTTATATACTATATATTGTATATCATCACACATTAGGGTTTTTTTTCTACATTAAGAAAAAAAATTCAGTTCTGAAAATCACTTTGTCTACATAATGGATTTTGGGTATCTGCCCAAGTCAATATATATAGATCCTCAACTCATTCTTTTTCACTGTCATATAGCATTCCCTAATATGATTGTTCATAATTTGTTGAATGATCTCCTATTGATAGGTACTCTGGTAGTTCCTCATTTTTTGCCAATTAAATGTTGCTGCAACAAACAATCTTACCTATATTCCCTTGTAAGTGTATGAGCATTTGTGTAGCACAGATCTGGGCTTCTTTTTACATATGTAATATATAGGAACAGAAGAAGTTGGCAAATTTTTCTGATAAGCTAATATGGCTTACTGTAGCAACCAAATCTTACTACAACCCATTTTAGAGCAAATGATAATTGTGTTTCCTTTAAAATATGGCTTAAAAATCAGAATGTAGGTAGGTCATGGAGAAGGCTGTACAGCATGGAGAAGACAAGTCATGACTCCATAGCACTTTACCCGCTGATGGACAGTGACTGCAAAGGAGTGGGAGGACAGACTTAATAATATGGGTGAGAGTTGAAACCACAGTGTTGTTCATGTGAAAGCTTCATAAGATTGTGTATCAGTAATACTTCAATAGAAAAAAATATGGCTTAAAAAAAGGAGTCAAGTCTAGCAACTGGTGTTGATCTTTGCAGTGTAGGGTGAATATTGTTAGTTTTTGAGGGTTGTGTATCTGGCACCATATCTCACAGGACTGACTCTCCTTCTTGTCATGTGGGCCTAACGAGGAAGTTAGTTAGGAGTCTAGTTAGCCAGCTCCTTTTCATGCTGTGAAAGTGAGGAATTCACTTTCTTAGACCAGTGTGCAATTCTCTGTACCTGTCCTGAGCTTTGTGTTTCACAGGCCTGTGTGGCTTCCTTTGTACCACATCTTTCACCTGGTGATATAGGACCCTGGGTGGAACTGGTGCAGGTTTGAGTGGTCATTAAATATCTCAGGACTATGAGTTGCCACTTCCTACAGGTTAAATTAACTGACTAATCCAGTCATCTGTGTAACATGGTAATAACAACCTGCTGACCTGGCCAACTGTAGAAAATGCACCAAAATGGACTTGCCCTGACAGTCACCATATAGCATTTGTTTAGACAGTGAGAAGTCTTGTCGATTTTCATTATACGCATGTACTGACACGGGTCTGAAAGCTGCCCTTCACTGGAGCTCCTGGTCATTTTGATTTATCTTTGGCATAGCAGCTTCCCTACACTGAAATACTAATAACTATATTTTTATGTAGTTGGAGCAGTTTGGCTCCAGAATCTATGCCCTTGGCTGCAACATTATTCTGCCCTCACCTGACTGAAGTGCTCTTTCTTGAAAAAGTTGTGTGAGCAGCTGCACTTCCTATAACCTTATAGGAATAACCTTGTTCTCCCAAGCTGCAGTCTTCTCCAATCTGACTTTTCTTTAGGTTTTAAGATCAGTTTGAATAGGAGCCAAAATTAAGGTCCACAGTAGGACTGGTCCTTGTCTGGCCCTGCTGTTTGTAACAGAATTCCCATTTTGCTGTCTCCTGGCCTCACATTCCTCTGCTTGTGAGTCTCCTTTTCCAGCTTCTGCACCACCACCTCATGTTTCTCCTTTGTCATAGAGACAGTAGAACCAGATGTAGATGGTAGTTATTTGAACCATACAAATAAATCTAGGGTGGGAATGTAAAAGTTTGGGGGCCTAAACTTGATAGGTTATTCTCTACCAAGTGATTCCAGTGATCTCAGCATTTTGCTTCAATTTATAACCTAGATGCTGATTAGCAGCAGCCATTTTCTGCCCTTCAGCTGTGCCACGTAGCATGTTAGTGAGCAAAAACTCTTCGACCAGCTAAGTTAAAGCAGCTGTGTGCTCAGTTCAGCCATTAGAGAAGGAACTTACAGTCTTTAAAGACAGCTAGATAGCATCTGTTTCAGTAACTTAAATGGCAGGAGTTGATTGTGTACTTGAAAAAAGAACCTTGCTCCTAGTCTTGAAACTAGGCCACCCAAAATGATAAACTAAGAGATCCTTAAAGCTGCTGTTGTGGTCATGCAATGAAATTTCAGCCTTTGACACTTCCTGCTGACAGTCAAGTTTAAACAGTCAAGTTTAGTGTTGCTAGTCTACTGTTCCCTTGAGGAGTGTCATCTTACTTTTTTTGTGTCTCTCATTTTTCCTGAATATGTTTCCTTCATTTCTAGCACTCGAATGTTTTCTTTTAAGGATGACTTTTACCCAAGTACCAAGTAGACAACCTTGCATTTTGCATGAAGTATAACATTTGCCATTTATATTGATTATAAACAGATAAATGGTTGTCCATTTTGAATATTATTATTTCATAGCTCTCTGGTTATAATTATTAGATAAAAACTGTTTTCCAAGGACTCTGCAATATTATATTTATGTTGCAATAAACTTCTAACTTATATTTCCTTTGGGAAGTATTTTCTTATTTCCTTTTGAAAGAGTCCAGAGATGACTTGTAATGGATAAGAAATGACTAGAATCGAGTCTTACCTTACTGTGAGTTTTTTCTTAAACATATCTAACAAAAAGTGTTTCAGATGTATTGGGTTTTCTTTCCTTTGAAAAAAGTTCAATAACTATGGATATAAATTCATAAGTAAGAATATCTGGGGGTTAACCTTAACATTTATGCAAAGAAAGTTGACATATGTCAGAACTCAACAAAATTTCCTGGGTACTAAGTAAAAGAAAATGAGATAAAGTTGTTTTAATTGTTTATTCTTGAATTATGTGTGGTGATAATGCCAGAGGTCCCAGCAGGGGTACAATGTACATTCTCTTTGCATGCTCCCATTTTCTGTTCTGGGCTCCTTTGTCCCAGTTCTAATCCACTGTGGTATTTCAGTCTATCCTTTCTCCTTGTCTGGGTGAGAAGAGCGTGTGGCTATAGCAATGGTTGCCTTTGCAAAGTGTGCAGGTGGTGTTTATCTTTAATCACTTAAGGTATTTCCTCACAGTGGTGTGTGCAGATCAGCACCTCACCAACTGCAACATTCTCTTACTGTTTACATCCTGCAGTAGCCCTCTGCCAGGAGATTCTCTGATGTTTGGTAGGCAGAGAGGGTTTATTTAAAGAAGCAACTTTATCACTTTAGAAGTTGTAATGGCTAAATGGTTAAAAACATATTTTCAGTTTAGGAATTACTAAATGGTTTGCAGCTGGATTTTTAAAAACACGTTTATTTTCTTCAAAGAATCACAGAAACAATGATTTTAGATTTGAATGTCATGCTGCTTCTTAGAACCTATTGAAGGAATATTTAAAAAGTTGCTTGTCATAACAGTAACTAACTACACTCAAAAAATGTTTTTGGCAGATTGTATTTGATAGAGTGGAATAGGTCTGGGGCCCACAGTGAACTCAGAACATGCAGTGGTAACTTTGAGGGTGACAAAGTATGAGAAACCAGTACTTTGGGATCTGGGATCTCTGGCACCCAGGCTATTGAAATTCAAATAGGGTGTTGCCTTTTCAGTGTTTGATCCTGTTCTTAGATTGAAAAGACTGATATGACTCATTCAGGGGCCTTTATTAACTTTAAGTCTGTGGTCCCAGATTGGAAATGGAACATTCAGAAGTGTGCAACAATAGAGTCAAGTAAGGGAGCTTAATGATAGTGTGTGCTTGAGAGAATCCTGTTTTTGTTCCCTATGTTGAGGCACAGGTTGTCTGAGTTACTGGTTTGGTAGGCTTCGTGTTTATCAGTGTTCTGGAATGCCAAAGGATTGCAATCATAAACAATTTGCTTCCCTCTTTACCTTATACTGATGGTGTAGGAGTTTTTCTGCCATTGGCTCACGGGTGTGGGGACAACCAAATGTGGAAGAGACACAGGGGATTGGCTGGCTTTGGTATTCTCATCCGCTCTTTCTAAGAGCAGGTACTCTGAATAATTATTTATGTCTTATTTTTCTTTCCTAGTATAATGCACACCACTTGTTTTCTTCAACTTTTTGTAATATATGTGTTTATGATACACTGAAGAGCAATAAATTTGAGAAGAGAGATAATTAGCTTTGACAAACTTACAGAAACAAGACTGGAAGACAAGGAAGCAAGAGGGTTGCTTAAGGAAAGTATTCCATTACTAGGTTTGAGGGAAATTACCCAGATAAATTCTTCAGAAGGAAAATTTCACCATATGGGTGCCACAGGTTATAGGAAGAAGTGGATTATTTTATGATTTTGAAAATTTTAAATCTTTCCCTAGTTAAAAAAAAATAAATCTCATTTTTTATTCTCAAAATAGACTTTTTAATGGAGAAATTCAAGATGCTGAGTCATAAAATGGGAGGAAGAAATAGCAACTCAGCTGCTGGTGTTAAAAATCTCTTCTGTTGCCCTTTAACTTTTAATCCTTTTAATGAGGCTCATGTATCATTTCTGAAGAACCTTTGTTTAACAGGGTATCTTACCTTAAAGAATAGTTTGCCTTTCACTTTGGTGGCTCATGTATTTGGGAAGTGGCCTTCAAGAAACATGGCTTATTCAGCATTAACTTGACTCAGTAGTCCATCCTGCCCCTCTCAATTTAATGATCCGTTGTAAAGGGGACCATTAAATTGTCACAATATCTGTAAAGATTAGCCATGGGTTGGGGTAAGTCATTCCTATAATCGTATGTTATTTTCTCTTTTCTGGGAGAAAACTTGTAAAACAGACTGTGAGAGAATGGATTATGACAACAAGAGGGGGAGTAAAATTCTTGTCATCTGAGGTAAGAGAGGCTCCAGTATTGCCATTGCTTCTACTGCTCTTCCTCGCTCGGCCAAATCACAGCCTCATGCACAGTGGAGGCCACGATGATACAAGGGGGAAAAAGGGTCTATCCAGAACATTCTTAGATATACTGGCTTCATGCCCATAAGGGAGAGAAGAGGAGGCTGTTAGGGGAATCATACTGGGAAAAAAGGCTTAGACAGTTCACAGTCAAGTTTGTGGGGTTCAGTGCATTCAGTTACTGTCCACTCTCAACAGCAGACTCTACAAGTATTGACCAGGGACTTGCCTGAAGGGGGCGCTGCAAGGGAATAAGGCAGGAGCTGAAAGGTTTAGATTGCCCTTTAAATCGAACCCAGTGTTACTAGGGATCAGAGTGAGGAGCTCCTTGAAAGTGTCCAGCTTTTCTTCTCTCTACACCCAGGAGCTGCTTCTGCTTACTCCACCCCTGCCATTCCTATGTCTTTTGTTCCATGAATAAATATTATGTGGTTTGGTGTGCTCATTACTCTTTGATATGAAAAAAGGCAATTCATTAGGTTGAAGGAGGAGGGGGAGAGAGACACAATTTTTCACCCCGTGTATCAGGCGCGGTTACACTGATTTGAATTCCCAGAAAAGTAATAAAACAGTGAAAATAATGATAAAACAGCTCCTGGGCTGACAGCTGTGCAGCACACAGGAGCACTGAACACAGGCACCAGCGTTGCGGCAGGACAATATTGTAGAGCATATGGCGCCATTGCAAGCCAGTTGTTGAACTCGGTGGCCGGCTTTTGTTTGGGGGTCTCTCCCAGCATTGGGTCTGTGGTAGTTCTTCAGAAACTTCTAGTCTCACGCAGGAGGGCTCTTGGCACCATGTCAGCCTTGCTGTACGGTGGCTGATTCAGGCCACGGAGGCAAAGCTCAAGCTTAGAGGACATTCACGCCTCCTTACTCTGGACACTAATCAAATCATTTATTCAGCGAGTGTAAATTGGGATCTTTCTCCATAGCAGCCCAGTGGCTGCATTACAAAAGGAAAATTTACTAGTGCCAGTTGATTATTAGATGTGTTAATTCACCAGCGCTGAATTCTTTTCGTGCGAGTGAAGACTGTTTTGTTTTGTTTTGTTTTGTTTTACTGCGTTTCCGATGCACTTTGCACATTACTTCTTCGTTCTTCAGGCTAGGCTAGCTAAAACCAGAACGTATGTAGGGCCAGTGTTGCTGCTAGAAAGGAGAGAGAGAGAGCACCCATCTATCCAGTTTGTACTAAGGCAGTGCTAAAATAGACCCTTTGCTGAGCATGGGTCTATTTTTTAAATGTGTGAAGCCAGCATGTGTGTGTGCATAAAAGGACTAATTAACTCCACTTTCCTCTGGAGGGGTCTCCTTGGCTGCCCTGTTAATGCGCTCCACGATGGCCAGGGTGATGCCATTATCCTGAGTCCTTTATGACTTCAAGCTCTATGTAGTCATGGTCACCCATTCCGTTTCCTTACTCTTGACTCCGAAGTGCAGGGGAAGATCCAGAAGGGCTTACATGGTCCTGGGAGAGTGGTGCCGACAAAAACAGCAGAAGGCGAGCCTCAGAGAGAATCACACTCCATGAGGAAGGGCTGTAGCCTGTGCTATTGTGCTCCGTGCATGAGAATATTTTTATTTCAGAAGCTAAAAGGAGAAAACCAATGGTGCTGATGCTCTGACTGAAGAGTACCAAATGCCACCACATTCTTGGTCTCCGTGGGACCTTTTTTGCTGAACACCCATAAAGGTTGCGTTCTGGTGTTGGGATGAATTTCTTTTTCTCATGAACAAATGTCATTACAAGGCCAACTCTACTGGAAAAAATATACATATGTATGTGTGTGTGTGTGTATATATGTGTGTGTGTGTATATATATATATTTATTTATTTATTTATGTGATGTTCTACTAATCACTAATCAGAGATTATATTTTTACATTGGAGCCTGCCTGGGGACACTGATATTTCTCACGCCTTAGTTTTCCATTTTTAATGACTGGCCTTGAAAAAAATGTTTCTAGGTGGAGGAAACTAGATCCGTTACAATCTGCCCTAAGTGGATATGCACTTGCTGTAGCATTCAGGGGCTGGGAAAGTTTATGCCTGTGCCCTGGGTGTGATTCCCAGCATCCGGAGGAATGACTGGGGTCCTGTTTCTGTTTGCATGCTAGATTGGGTGGAGGAGCTCCTTCACTGTGTGACTATTCTTTCAACCTTGCCTTGATGGTATGGTTACACCAAAGTCAGGGGAGAAGTATTTTTGTTTTTGCTTCTTGAGTTTCCTGAGTTAGAGAAACAATCTTTACATTTTCTCAGTTTAAGAAAGAGAAGCAGAAAACGATGACTGAGAAGGACTTGTATCTGCTGCTTCCTGTCCTTGCCCAGAGCACTGTGGGGCCTGGCACAGCCACTCCTGGAGATCTTACTACAGGTATCCCAGCCTCCTCCGAGGGAGAGCAGGGAGAGACAGCAATAGGAACAATTGGGGATAAGAAAGAGCTAGGAGGAAAAGCTGAGGAAGGCGGGAAAGGGGAGGTTTAGGAATGATAAGACATTTCTGAGTGTAACAGGTGAAAATGTGAATAGATAAAGTATCCTTATTTCCACTAAAAATTTATAAGTATCAGAGCCATTTTATATTTGCACAATAATATTAGATATTGTAATTATTTATGCAGCATGTATATGGGTAAGTGGAGCTCAGTGAGACTCAGCTCACTTCCTAGGTCACCAAATAAGTAGGTGGCAAAGCAAAAATAGAAACAGGCTATTGAATGTTTCCCCTTTGGTACAGCTTTTCTAGTTGGATGAAGAACTATGAATCTGATAATCCAGCTGTGTTGTTTTAAAACTGCTAGAAAATACAAATTTCAGGGGTTACAGGGACAATACAATTAAAAAAAATCTTGCCCCCTAATGTGATTTGTATTATAGTTATTTAATACCTAAAGGACTCTCATAATTGAATTTTAGGGTGCTTCATTTACATTCTAGCTGGTGAGAGTAGAAAATGCTATCCATTTGTGGTCCTCTAATCACTGTCCCAAACATTCACAAAATGTCCAGTGATTCAATTATAAGTATCTTCTGGGGACTGGGTAATTATATACCATCTAGTTATCCTTATAAAGCACCAGGGGATGGTGAGTCAATCAGGTAGCTTGAGCAGCTGGTTGCTCATAATCCTGTAACTGATGACACAAGGTGCTCTGGATAATATGACAAATTTTTCAAGGGGGGGGGCAATTTAGTTTTAGAGGCGGGAAAGGGTTAATACTGATTTTTAAGTGACATAAGTAGGACTTTTGAATAAAGGCTTATTGATAAGAGTATTAAATAATTGACTGACCAATTTAGTTTAGCATAAAATGCAATACAAAGTCTAAAGATATAGACCAGAGACCTTATAGCTCACAGTGAGGGAAAAGGGGGTAAGTTATGTATGTATCTTTGTAGAACTAAAATTAAAGAAAAATACAAGAAAATAGGTTGTGTATAGGCAATACTTGCTAGATGTGGGTACCTAGTCATCTTTGAATTGAAGAATGGAGAAGAACAAATGTTTTCAAGGATGTTGTGCAAAATAAGTCTTCAGCCTGCTCCTCCTAGGGCACCACGGAGGCATTTGCTTGCAGACTCTGTCTTCTCCCAGACCTCTGTAAAGTGGTTATCAGCTCTCAGCAGCAACTGCTTCTGAGTAGTGTTCAAACAACACTGACATGAGTCCCTTGGTATATCATTATCTAGTCTCATATTTAACCTTTTTCTAATAGCCTCCCCAAAGTCCAGAGTTTTCAGTTAGCACCAGAGGAAGTGATACAAGGTGTTTTTCCCCCTCTTGACTGCACAGCTGTGAGAAGCATAGTTATCTGGAAGTCGTCGTCGTTTTTCCTGTTTTTGTCCTTGAGGGACTAGGTCTATGTGAAAGTAAAGTGACTTGTGGAAATTGGCCAAGCTTTGTGGCAAGTGTCAATACGTGAATAAGAACTTCTCTTTTTCTAATTTTTATGAAGCCTCTTGCATGATTAACTCTATTCTTCTAAGAGAGAAGGGCAGAGGAGTAGGTGCCTTTGGGGAGCCTGTGCCTCTCCTCCACTGTGTTCCTAAGCTTATTATTAGTGAAGCATGCCTGCCAAGAAGAGGTCAGATACAAGCTACAGAGCTGTGGCAGGCCTGAGAACAGTGTTGTACCAATATAGACCCCACGTTGGCACCTCCTTATGGTAAACAGACCCTGTTTGCTCAGTTGCCACCCAACCTCGTGAACACTGTGCCCTCAGAAGGATGCCACTTTCCTTTTAAAACAAGCATGTGGAAACCATGACCTCTCTGATGGCTTCCATAGAAACTGGAGAGAGCATTCATGAATTTAGGAGGGTGGGCAACACCCAAATGTCTCTCTGAGAGGGGGCCAGAGGCAGATGATCCAAGGAGCCTCTCCTTTTACTCTTCCAAGCCTCTGGCCTGGCGGTGCGGGCGGCGGGCTGCCTGCATATTCTGACCCCATGTCATTGCCAGAGGAGATGGGTGAGATGGACCATTGAGAAAAGAGCTAGATGGAAGAGGAAGAGCAAAAGTCAAATACATAAGGACACAGGCTGCTGACAGACAATTGAATCTTCATTACCCGGAATTGATTTTTGAAATAATGAGAGGGAAAGTTCCTCCACTTTTCTTGGAGGTAGGATGCAGAAATGCCATTCCCACTTTCCTTCCTGGCTTGTTACCTGCTGAGGCATCTTTGTGGTTCTGCACAAATTTCAAGGAGGCTTCTGCCTCTGCACTGAGTCCTTCTTACGCAGAAGCAGCTTGTGTTTCTCATGGAGAGGCAAGGTTTCCACCCTGGAGTGGATCTCCTCGCTCTCACATCTTATTTAGGGAGTCTTGTCCTTCCCCTGATGATGGTTCCACCCTGTGCTCTCTGAGGGCTGTGCACACATTGAATATTCAAGCCTTTCAGTGAAAATCTGTTGCTTTGGCCTGTTTTTCTCCTGGCTTGTTCTGTAGGTTTCCTGGGCTAAATCAACACCAAGCCAGTAACTCCCTCTGGACAGCTATATAATCTCTCTGAGTTTCACACACACAGAATTTCTGATTGTCATGTAACAAATGCTCCCACTATTACTTCTGTTGTTGGCTCTCATCCCTTGTGAGTGAGATGCAGTTTGGTATAACTGAAAGAATATTATATTGGGAGTCTGGAAATCAGGTCTAGTTCAGGCTTTGCCACAACGAACTGTGTGACCTTGAGCAAGTCACTTAATCTCTTAGGACCACAAAACTCGTGTTTCATTCAATTGTTTTGTAAGGACACTTCACCGTAGGAAGGAAACAGATTTATGAAAGGCAAATTTTTAGTAACTGCGCGTAGCCACGGCTTTAGTAAGATAGGCACCCACTCTTAAATCTGAGGAATAGCTGCATCTTTCTTACTATTTTGAGGCCCCCACTACAACAGAAATAAAAAGGGGCTCGACCTTCACTGAAATTACTAGCGGGTTTTGTCAAGCTGTTGATAGTTTATAAATTTAATGCCTATGTGCATGTGCCGCGCTTGGAAATAAGGTGTGTAAAGTCAGGCGAGTCAGTGAGACATGAATGGTTATTTCCTATTTCTGCAGGCTCTCTGGGTTAGAGCCCTGGGACTCTCCTTCCCTCACACGTGCTCCTGGAGCCCTAGGTATGATGTAGCGGTTGTCCTGTGTTGCTTAGGGGTGAGTGGCCAGCACTGTGTGGTGAGCTCCTTTAAAGCAGAGATTGGGCCTGACTTATTGGAGGAACACAGAAAATGTTTTTTGGATGAACCTGAAGTATAATCTTGGCTGAGATAGTTCATCTTGCTAATTACAGCATTAGTCCTGGATTTCAGGGCTACAGTCTGAAATGTGGTTAGAAAAACCAATGTTATTTCTAGTTGGTTGGAGCCACTTCTCTCCTGTCTTTCAAAGAGTGCTTTTCTATCTGCCATCCAACTGTGTAACCAAGGCATACTGTATACTATTTCTTAGTGGTTTTAACTAAAACCCTCCCTTCGGTAAGGCCAAATAATATCCGCAGGATTGGAATCAGCTTTTAAGAATCATCCTACAAACTTCAGTTTACAGGCCTTTGTAGCAGGTATGTGTAGGTGGCCCCTCAGGATGATATTTTAGACTCTCAATTTCCTACTAGTAGACTATCTCAAACAACATAATACTGTAGCACTTCTAGTTGAATTTCCTTTAGAAATATGTGTTTGGGCAGATAAAATTGTGAGGGGGAGCACTGGGCCAACTCACAGGCCTTGCAATCTGTGCCAAGGATGTGGATCTAGTCTGTAAACATAGATACTATTTCTTCGATTCTAAAGATGTTTAGCTTTATAGTAGGTTTACCAGCACATTTTCTAAGTAAAGAATTTCATAAATTAGAATGCTTGGAATATCTCAGTAAGGCAAGATAAATAACAAAAAACTTTCCAGATGCCATACATTATCTAGCATATTCTTGTACCCGCAGCCATTTTCTGTCCTCTGCATCCCCCACTTGGTGTGAGCACATTTTCTCTCTGGCTTTGAGTAATTTTGACGAGCATATGGAAAGACAAAAGATGGCCTCAGAGTTAAGCCAAGTTCAGACTGCTTTCCTATCAGTTCCTCCTCTTCTTTTTTAACTCCAAGGTGAAAGATAGAAGTCACTTGAATTGAATCACAGGGCAAGAGACATGAACTTGCTTGAGTTCAGTGATTGTCTTTGGCCTGGGGGTTACACAGGCAATCTGGCTGCTGTAATGGACTAATGAGCTCCTTAGCCCACACTGAGATTAAAAAACAGCAGCACCCCCCCAAAACAAACAAACACACACCCAACCTTATCTGCTTGGTTTTAAGTTTGGAGACAGGAAGTTTTTCTAAATTAACCTTTTCTCATCTTTCTCTTGTGTCTGCACTTCAGGTAACACCTACTGAGACTTAATATTAACACTTTTTCTCACCATCACAGATTCATTAGAATAGTGACAAATATGAGGGTGTTTTGACTGTAAGTGACCACTTAGACTTTGGCTTGTTTAGTTGCTATACTGACTGATCACCAGCCTGAAAACTCCTGCTCGTGTTTTCTTTTCTGTTGGTTTCAGCTTCCTGGCAAGACAGAGACTCTGCCTGTCTTCCCAGAGGGCCAGGGGAAGTTATTAAGGAAAATTCTACCTTTCTTTTGCCTTCACCTTTTGAGTATATATACTGTAGTCAAAGTCAATTTTGACTGAATTTGATAAAAACAAAAGTAGTCTCCTTTGGAGAAAAGAAGGGATGTTAAGAATTGGGGTGTATGTGTGTTTAGAAACTTGGTTGGATTTGGTTTTACCTCAGAATGAGACAGCTCATGCTTCTCAGCTGTTTGTTTATATAGCACCTCTGTGGCTTCTAGAATTAGCCATGGCCTGGAAGGGGGCCCCCATGATCCTACTGACAGAAAAAGTAACAACAGTGACAGCCCACCTTTCCTGAGTGCCAGATACTGTTTTAAATGCTGTATGCATTAATCATCTTTTTCCATTTTTCACAGCCATCCTATGAAGCTATTACAATTTTTATTTCCATTTAAAAGATGAGGCTACTGAGTCCCAAAGAATTCTGGTTACGGGCCAGAGCTAATGGGTCGTAGAACAGGGATTAAAACCCAAACGATATTGGTCCAGAGTATGTATGAGTGACTATGTATTCAATTACTTCTCAGCATTGGTTCTCAGAGGACACTGATGGATTTAGGGCCTTGGAAGGCCCTTGCCTGTGCTGGTGGTGCATCGTTGAAGGGAAATAAATCTTGAAGGTCTGCATCAGGATGCTGCTTTTTATCATTTATCCCCTGACCGCATCTTTCCATACTACCCTGACCATGAGAACAGGGGGACACTTCCGGGTCACTGGAGGTCAGCTCTGGGTTGCCTGGCCTGATCGTCATGGTCGTTCTCAACATGCACTGTGTACCTCTATTAATTTGTTCCTCTCCCAGACTTCTAAAGTCAAAATCTTATTTGTGCTTTCAACACAAATCTAGAGGACTAGCACTCCTGTCTTGAGAGTATACATGGTGGCAGCCTGTATGTGTATAGCCTTTTCTGACTGTAGGCAGAGGGCTTTCCAAGGGCACCAGGTCCAGGAGGCCAGGAGGAAGGGAGCCTCTGCCGCACAGACTCAGTTGCCTGAGGTGAGCACATGCTTCATAACAGGAACGAAGTGGTGGTTGGAGCTTGAAGTTCCAAAAAGGCAGGGATTTTTGTCTCTGGTTTCCTGCTGTCTTCTGGGCCTGGAATAGTACTTTGGACACTGTAGGTGCTCAGTACATATCTGTGGACTTAATTAATTTTATAGTGAAGCATGGGTCTCCCTTGGCACAAGGTCTTGTCCAAGTTCCATACCTTCCTCTCTATCCTTTCCTTTTTATAAGCACTAGAATTCTCCCCTCCATGAGTTTATCTAAATCCTTTTTGAGCCTCTGAATATTTTTGGCTTTTGTACATCCTAAGGTGATGAGAAAGTATTTATAAAAACAAGAAGAGACCTTTCCTCTTCTGTGTTCCAAAGTACTCTTCATAATCGAAGATTGGAAAAGTTTGGAACAAACCAGAGAGGAATATGGACAAATCAGGGGGCAAAAGAGTCAGTGCACAGGGGAAGGGGCCTCACCAGGGAGAAGAGGAGCTGTTTTATCACTTGGGCCTTGATGTGCTGCTGATGCAGGTGTGATGCCTTAGATGAAGGCAGCAATTCTGAAACTTAGTGAAGTCACTTTATTTGATTAGAGCAGTGGCTCAAAGATTTGGTAACACTGTAGTTTATTAGATCTTTCATTCATGGTCAACTCTTGGCACACATACAATTTGGGGAACTAAGTAAAATATGTATAGAGGCTTGGCTTTTGTTCTGGTGAATAACATCTGTTCTGTGAGTGGCATGTGAATAGCATCCTTAATATTATATCTCTGTGCCTTTAGTAAGATACTTGATAACTGGGAATCTCAGATTCCCTACCTGTAAAGCAGGACTTAACAATTTTTCTGTCTTTATAGTACTGGTGAGAACACTGAGAGGTGTAATTCATGTAGAATTTTGAGTGAGGTTCTGGATACATAATAAGCACTCTATAAATATCAGCTGTTATTATTAGCACATCACCAAGATGCCCTTTATTATGCTTCATGATGGCTGTCTTAGGGGACAGCCAACGTGTTTTCTCCCCCCAGAAATAACAGAGCATGACTCTAAGTGTGTGTTGGGTGTTATAAGGAGGCATGGAGCCTTTGCTGGTTCTCTTGTGCTTCTTATGTGGACAGTATTTAGCATGTGTAAAATCCCATCACAATGACTTATTGTAAGCCCAAATTCCTTCAATATGTTGTTTTGGTGTTATTTATTTTGGATATGCATGTACTGTGTTTCATTATTTACCACTGACCATTCATGGAGCACTTTTAATGAGCCAGATGCTGGGCTAAGCATTCAAGTAACAACTGCAGCTGGGCTATTGGCCCTGCCCTGGAGGAGCCTGAAGAGGGTTTGGGTGGATGAAGGATGGAGGTGTGAAACAGGGGGCAGAAGCAGGGATCATGAGTGGTTTAGCTGTTGAAACAAAATGGTTAGGGTGGAGAGTGGTGGGAGAAGAGGCTGGTAAGATAAGCAGGTATTAAGACGCAAAGGGCCTTATATCTATGCTCAGGAGGTTAAACCTTATGATATGGATGAAGAGAAACATCAAAGGGTCAAAGAGTTGTAAACTAGGAAGCGATGTGGTCACTCTGTGGACCACATGAAGGATGGGTTTGAGACAAGGACTGGAGGCAGGGAAGTCATGAAATTATTGAATACTCACAGGAGATGTTGAAGAGCATGAAGTAAGTGAGTAGTAGGTAGAGATGAAGACATGAGACCATTTCAAAAAATGTTAAGGAAGGAATTCATTGACTAGACAGGGATGACTGAGAAATCAGAGATAACTTATGGTTTCTGACTTGGATGATGTCAACATTACCCAATATAGGGAATGCTTTGGGTTTTGGAGGGAAGATAATCAGTTCATCTTTGAACATGCAAAGTTTAATGTGATAATGGTCCATCCTGAAGGGATGTCCAGTAGTCATTTGGATGTACAGCCTAGAATTTAGTCCAGAGGTATAGACATTTAAGATGGCTAAAACTTCACCGTGGATGAAATTGGCAATGGCATATAGCATGAAAGGAGAACAAGACCAGGAACCCTGGATGCCAACCATTCAGCACATTTTTGAACGAGGAGATATTTCAGAGGTAAAGAAGGACTAGTCCAGTTGGTGAGGAGTACCAGGAGAGCAGTGTATTGAACACTAAGGAGAGTGTATAGCCAGTCGTGTCACATGCAGCAAGATAAAGACTAAACAGTGCCCTGGGATTTGGCCACTGAAAGCTCCTGGCTTGTTGTCTAAGTAGTTGCAAGTGGGATGGTGTGCATAGAGGCCATGAATGAGAGTGGAAGCAGAGAGGCTGGCTTGACTGGAACCAGCATGCAAAGGAAGGCAGGGAGTGTCTAGGAGGCGATCTCACATTCAGGAGAGGTGCCCCTTTCAAGGAGTTGGCAAGCCTCTTGGAGACAGAGACACCTTGGATATTTGTGGTTTTGTAGTTGTTGGTTTGCCTGTGAGTGTTTATTATCATTGTTGTTGTTGTTGTTGTTGTCATTATTACTATTTTACTAGACAGCCCATTAAGTTGGTTTATGGTGTTACCTCTTTGAAACTTGTGCATCCTCCTTTCCCTGGGAGGGATATGGTCAGTTGGTTTTTGCCTTGTGGATGAGTAAGTATATGTGTATAATATCATTTGTATTCTTGCAAAGAGCAGGTAAAGTGCATGATTACCAATACACTTTTTGTGGTGAATTCTTTACTGTTTGTAAATATATACATTTTAATAGCTTTTATTTGTAAAAAATAAATGTTCTTTTTATTGAGTATCAGTTTATATATATTAACATTAATTTCTGTTCTGGTATGAACTGGAGTGTCTTTTAATAGACTTTTATATGAATTGAATGTCAAAACTTCAGGATATTGAAAAATAAGCTAAAGTTGGGCTTAATTAAGAAACCAAAGTCATTGCCCAGTTTCTTTAATTAAAGAACATTAGAGAACAATTAATTTCTATGAATCATTTCTTTTGGAAGAATTTGTCTCTTCTGCATTATAGAATATGATTCTGCACTGGGTAAAAAGCATCTGTAGACTGGGTACCAGCTGGTGAGACTTGCATTCACAGGAGTTTCAGATGCTGGATGAGGGGCTCTGTTCATGATCCTAACCATGGAATTCAGGATGCCCAGGCTCTTCCCCCAACCACGGGCTTTCCTATAGTAAGGACAACATGTAATCCATGTTTCCTAGGAGTTTACTAGCTAAAGGACTGGGAAGAAGGGTCAACTCAAGACTAATAAGAGTTTGAAATAAGGCTGGTAGCCTTGAAAGTCCAAACCCTAAATCCACCAGCCCTAAAAAGGTGGTTCTGCTCTTTAAAGAAGTGCCTGGGCTTCTGTTTTGTGAAAGCTTTTGGCTTCTATTCTTTAATCTAGATTTTATTATGCTTATCAGGAATAATTTGTGCAGGGTCCTCAAGCTCTTGAGGGAGCCCCTTGTAATGGTTTTCCTCTCTTTCCAAATTAAGAGAGACATGGAAGTGTGTGAGTGCTTTTGCCTCCTGAAGACGTTCCCTCCAGACCTAGTCAGCACAGTCCAAGGGGGCTGCATCAGTGCTTCAGGGACAGTCCCTGCTAGGAGCCGCAAAAGGAGTCAACACGGGCTCAGTCTGGGATACAGCAGGGACTAATCAAGACAGTAGTATCTTGGGAATTGTCTCAGAGTAGCAGTCGTCTTTAGCTCTCTATTCAAAGGTTACAAGATGCTGACATGTACATGGCAGTGTGCACAGTGATGGATGAAGACTAGATATTCAGGAAGCCTCAAGAAAACTTTGGAGAGAAAAGGCAGAATGGTGACTGTTAAAAACCTCAGAGAAAAAGGTAAAGGTAGGCCTGTTAGAAAAATATTTTGAGTACCCATGTTGGATGCATGAGAAGAAAGAAAACTAGTAAGTGGTTATTAATAAATGTTTGGAAATTTTGGAGGGAACTCTGACTGGATTTTCCCTAAAAACCAAAAAGTAAAACTTAGGGATTTACATTTCAAACCTTATTCACTTTGTGGCTTATAGTGAAAAGGGACACAGAGTGCTATTTACCTAGAGGATGAATAAAAAAGACCTCACCTTCTCTATCCCAGACAACTTAAGATTTTTTTTTGTCCCTCTCCCCCACCCTTTTTAAAAATTTATAAGTGAGTTCTCTCTCACCTCCCCATATTCATTTCATTATTCTGAGGGTCTATATAGTACCTGATTGCACCAGAAAACCCAACCATCTTTTAAAGATGCTTCCCCACAAAATTGAATTTAAAATATTATACTCTTTAATGCTTCATATCATTCAGATCTAAATGGTAGGGAGAAAGAATGGACTTCAAACATGAGTCTTTTGATGGGCTGGGCTGGGCTGGGCTTTTTCTGTGACTGGGAAGGGATTCCTTTGAACCAATCAGATTTAGGAACCAGAAAACAAGACCTAATGAAAGTTACGTTTGAGAGATTAAGAGATAGAGAAAGAAGGAGAATATGAAAGTATGCTCAGGAAGCTCACCTACCTGGACATCTTAGAATAATAAATTTCTCATCTACTTTTTAAAAACTTTGAAAAATATATCTTTGTAAAAAGAAATTACTCATAACTCCACTATTCAGAGGTGATATGCTATGATATGTTCAATTGGCGTATAACTTCTTAGACCTTTTTATATTATATGTATGTGGACATGTACCTTTACCCTTTTTCCAAAATTGCCAATCCCTTATCATTAATTTTATGGTGTATTTTGCACATATTTTTGTAAGCCCCCTTAAAACTTTTCTAGTTTAGCCCCATGAAGTGAGACTAAATAAATAAGGAGTCATAGTGTAGTATAAAAGTAGATGTGATCCAAATTATGCCAGCTCTTTTTTAATGGTAGGTATCTCTTTAAAAAAAAGAGCTTTATCTGGTAAAAGTTTGAAATGCTCAAAATTTCTATTTTTGTCTGCTAATATCATGACCATATTGGTTAGTAGAGACTGGAGGAAATTGGAAGATGAGATAGTAAGAAAAGTATTTCAGGAAAGCTCAGTCCTTTTCAGAAGGTCCAAAACTTGCAGATACTTACTTAATATACAATTAAATATTGCTATGCACTATTTTAAGAAATTATGATACTTGCAGTTTTACAGAATGGTTTTATTAAATGGATTCAGGGTTGGTTATTCCTGACTTTGATGTGTTTTTCCTTGGTACCCTAAAGTATAAATACCTCTAGTATATTGTCTAAGTTTTGTTTTAGTTTATAAAACTTGCCTAGATGACACTTTGAGGGAACAAAGTCAATTAATTAAATTCTATCTGTAAAACTCTACTTTTTGCTTTGCCATATTGAGTCTCTATTAACACAAGTAAATCAGTGGCTAGCATATAAAAACAGAGGCTGTCTCCTAACTTCCATAGTCTTTATATGGCCTGACACCTATTTTTCCTTTTCAAGTGGTGGTTTAGTCATAATTGCCAACCAAAGAATATTTCTTTTTGACTTCAGAAGAACATTGAACTTTTTTACTATTACAATCAAGGTAAAAACATGTTGTAAAGTGGCCAAGATAGTTTTCTGAGGTTTCAAAGATCTGATCATTTATGTGAAAATAAGGAGTCATTAAAATTTTAAATTTTACCTGGGCTATAGTGAGTCCCAATGAAACATTAATATTTGAACCTCTTTGGCACAACTAGAGATAGACAAAACTCTTTGTTTCAGAAACCACTGTGTAAAATAAAATAAACAAAAAGCTTTAAGAAGCCAAGAAACTGAGTCTGAGCTCATAATGGTTTATGTGCCCAAATGAAAATGACTTTGCTTTTTGATGTTTCTCTCTATAGCATACCAGTGGCAGAGTTTTCAGCAAAATAGCTCTTCTGTAAACTTAGAAAGATGCAGACTATATTAAAAGTTTAATGTTAAATCTGTTCCTTAGTCTGGATTCAGAGATTTTAGCCTAAAATATTTGCTTTGCTACTGTAAGTACATTCTCCTTAAACCACTGTGTTTTTGTTTTGTTTTTAAAAACCAATGACTACCACAATGTAACCCATTCCTAGGGATGCTGTTGAGTTGCAAACTGAATGTTACTTTGATGCTTTAGCTCAGGCAACAAGAGGTGAAGGACACCTTTTCCCCATCTGTTGGTATTTTGAAAATGAAAAGTGAGAGTAAAAATAATATCCAGAGTTAATAACATTATCCATATGTTTCTCTATGAGGAAATTAAAAAAGATTACAGTGAAACTGTTAGATCTTAGCTGTGACCAGTCTATATGGGAAAAGATTAATCCTAATGGACTAATTATATCTAAAACAAGAACTGTGGAAAGAGGAATATATGCAACAAAATGCAAAAGATTAGTATAGAAGCATGATGCCTAAGGATTGATACCCTTAATCTACATTGGACACATTTGCTTAGTTCCTTGTTATCAATAAGGAAGAGAAACAAGAATGATACCAATTTAACCAAGGGTTTCATTAATTTGTCTTTGGTTAATAACTGCTTTTATAAGACATCATCTAGCTTGGATGTGCAGCTTTTTGTATAAGGTATGACTAGTAACCTGTAATTTAATGCTGCTCATTACTCATTAGGAGAGGCACTTTGAGTCACATGGTAGGCATCACATTTTGCTTAGCTTTTAACCTGAGGAGACAAACTTGATCATGATTGGAAGTCTCTTTTCAAGCCCACAGTAATTATTAATTTACTTCTCTGAAAAGCTAATAGTAGTTGACAAAATGTAGAGATTTAGAGATTTGACTACAGAAGAGTCTCTGTCTTTAAATGCATAAATATTGTGTTACTCCAAAGTGTCTCTTTAGAGGCTACTATTGAAGTCTTTAGTGACTGTGTTTAGGTATACTCAGTGAACCACCAGTTCATATCCATAAGTGGATTGTGAGGTGTGAGAAAAGTGTATCCTAGAAGGGATCAACTTAGTTTAATTAATTGATTTCTATCTAATATAAGGCAAGACTTCTATGGCTATATCTAGATTCCTCTCATGTCTCCTGAAATGAATACACAAAAGGTGTATTCCATACAACTCCATCTCAAGAATATTACAGAAACATCTTATCAAATGGTCTCAGAAAGGGTTACATAGTGGAAAGCCAAGTAGGTTTTTCTGTCAGGTGGGATTGGAGCAGAGGACAAGACCACTCTCCCACCACACCCAACTGGGAGATGCTGTCCTGACCATAGGCTTGTAGAGTGGGTGTTGGAGCTACCATGACCTGAAGCTGCTGCTGACTTCCATTCATCTAGCTTATTCATTAAGTCTACATTCATTTCCAAATCCCTTGTCAAAACATAATTTGGTTGGTTTGGATGACCACAGTGAGAATGTAGGACTCTGTGTCCTTTGCTTGTGTGCCGTCAGAGGCCTTGGCAGCAGAGGAAGATCACTTGGCAGGTCAACTCGGATCACTCCATCAGAAGTGGCTCTTGTATGTTACTGTTTCAGTTGGAAAGAGTGTTCTGCCCTCTTCCCCTGCTATAGCTTATTTAATTCCAGTGGGCTGTCCTGTAAATATTGAGCAGAGGAATGAAACAGGTCTGTCCAAAATATTTTCAATGCTATATACTTCTATTTTGTTAGGAACTCATTTTTTTTCACACTGAAATATAGATAATCCAAAGACAGATAAGGTTCTACTACCGGATCTTCATATGTAATATGTACTCTAATTGTTATTATTACCTCATACTTATATGGTACTTATTATGTGCCAGACATTGTACTAAGCATTTAACATTTATTAACTTCTTTAACCTTCAAAGCAACCTGTGAAGCAGGAGTATTTACAGAGGAAGAAAGTGAGGCACAGAGAGGCTAAATGACTTGACCAAGGTCCTACAATTACTAAGTGGTTAGAATTGTGGTTTGA
Source organism: Manis javanica (assembly GCF_040802235.1). Lineage (NCBI taxonomy): Eukaryota > Metazoa > Chordata > Mammalia > Pholidota > Manidae > Manis > Manis javanica. The sequence continues at coordinate 52,276,995 of NC_133160.1, forward strand.
ACTCAGGTAGTCTGGTTCCAGCATCTGTATTAATGACTGTTATTTTTTTTGAAGACTGAACACAGTTTTTTCATTTTTTCCACAGGAAAAACCCTTAAAGATTTGCCATATGAATTGTAGCTGATATCAGAGCAAAAATATTTTGTGGCAAATGTCTAGCTATAGACTCTGAAGAAACATATACTAGGGATGTCATGATTCTCATTTTGGAACATTTAAAAAAATGAACTTAGTCTCTTCTTTGAGGGTTTGATTTCTTTTGTACATTTGCATCTATTACTAGGTATGGTTATCTATAAGAAGCCTTAAAAACATGTACAAACTGCCCTGAGCATTACTAGATAAAATTCTTCTTTTTAACTTGAACTGTTGAGCTCTGATATTGTCTAATGTACTTAGAGAACCTGTTCTGCACCTTCGATAATTTTAGGCTTTTGTAACTTTATTAAGGATATTGCTGGAATTTAGAAAATTTTTATTTGTATTTTAATAAAACCTGAGAAGGTGGCATCAGATTAGACCAATTTCTCTATTCTCCACTTATGATTTTGATGTGTTTCATGAGTTTTTTAAAAAAACTTTAATTTTACAAAGGATTTCCAATTTGTAATACCTTGCTTTTTCATTGATGGATCATGTGAGTGTTTTCTTTAGCAAATAAATAATCTTTCAAGTCATACTTTTTAAGTTTTGTGCTTAGGAGATGCTTAAAAACACAAAATTACATTCCAATTTAACTTTACTTTTTTGGAGATTTGATATTTTTTTTTTGTGTGTGTGTGTGGTCAGCAGCCCTAAGTAAAAGTGTAAATTTAGGAATTCTCTTCTTTTATAAGTCTTACTTGAGAGAGAATAATGAGCATTTAAGAAAATACTAAGGAAGTATTTAGATCAATATAATTAGGAACCCCAAACTGCTTTTGGTTTATAGTAAATAAGATATCTGATAACCCTTTCCCCATCATTAGGATTTTGTTTGTATTAAGACTCTAAAAGTCACCACAGATTGCACTAAGGATGAGGGATGAAACAAAGGAATCCGCATTTTGAGAACAAAAAGTAGAACTTTTTATTCTGCTGAGAAAGAAGAAAGACAGTCCAAGTCTGGAAGGAGGCATGTTCTGCAAGCCAGACATTCTCCCAGGAGTGGAGGTACCTCGGCTGTTGGGAGAGCACTCCGAGAGCTCATGCTACAGAAGGTGGTTTGTACTCTGTCCCTGGGTAAAGTGCCCCATGCCTTTGAAAAGTTTCATCTGTGAGGGGAGATGTAAATCCTAAATGCTAATCCTTTATAATCAATAACAATCCTGTGACACTTCTTTACAAGATAAGTGTTACTGATTCAACTTAGTTGACTGTTCAGCTTCCTTAAAACCTGCTGCTGCTTCAGTTGAGTGAAGCATGATTCACTTCCTGCCCTGTAGAGTATAAACCAGCTAGATTAGTTTAATCTGGAAGTGGTCAAAGCCATCAGGGACGGAGAGAATGCCAATTTTTGGGGCACTGGGGTTCGCTCCTAGGGTTAGACTGGCAGTTTCTAATGTGACTTTAAGAAGAAATTGATCCTTCAAGGCATCCAAACACAGTTGGCTCCACGTGACCTGTATTTGCTTTAGCGATTTTTTGTCAGCCTCTCTGTCCTGTACTGAAGTAGAATTGACACCCTCTTGATTTCTGATGACTGTCAATAGCCCTGATGAACATGTAAGTGCAATGTTCTGTGTGTAGGTGGCTTCCCCAGGAGACCCCTTCAGCAATACTTAAGGGCCATTAATAAGTAAGTAGCTCCCTGTATCTTAAAATGCATAATGGCCAATTCTCTGGGAACTCTGGATATAGGATGGAGTTGTTTGGAACATCTGATAAAAAGTAAAATTTCAGGATATAGGGATACAGTATGATTTGATTAATTTGAGCTCAGTTGTTCAGAATTTGTGATAATTATAATATGGCTTTTAACTTTATATGAAAGAATATCAGTGTATAAATGAACAGAGTAAAGTAAATAAAGCAGCAGTAGGAGAGGATATTTAACCTATTAAATAGAGTAAACTTTTTATTTTATTTTATTTTATTATTTTATTTAGAATCATCTATTTTTCTTAAGCAGGAAAACAATAAAATATTTGCAAACAAAATCACCAGAGTGAGGATCTTAAAGGACACATATTTAGCAAATATTCGTAGTCTGTACAGTTGTATCTATTGCAAAATAATTCCTATTTTTTATTAGCCTATGTCATCTTCCATTTAATTAGACTGAATTAGTAAATATTTTCTATATTTAAAATGGTATCTGCTTTTCCAGTGACTTTGTTTAGTGGGAGAAATGTCTATATTAAAACCTAAATTTAAAAAGAATGGTTTTTGCATTATAAAAAAGAATCATAACTTCTCAAAACATCCACCTTAGTAGTCACTTAACGGCAAGATTTCACCATACAAATGTTTGGTTATTTGTATTCAGTTTCTCAGAAACATTTCAGTTGCCTAAATTGAACGCACTTATTTTGTGCTCTTTACTCATCGGTTTCCTATTTCAAATCAGGGAATATATAGTATGTAGCCAGGGTCAATCAAAATGAACTTAAGCAACTGTTTCTAAGTCTCCTGCTTGCTTCTGAATATCCCTATAATCCTAGGATCTGCCTGTAGAGACTGATTACTTCTAGATTTATCCTGGTGCTGCTCTTTTCTGCTCATTGACTTGTAGCATTGTGATGGTAAACATTTATGTATTAACGTGCATGCCCAAATACAAATTATAGGAGAGATTTTGCAGCTTTGCATACTTTACTTGTTTATAAATTGTTCATTGATGGCATTTCTTTTCTAGCCATGGTTTTATTTTAAGAGTGAAAATTTAGAGTGAAAGCATTTGTGCTAATTAAGAGTGAACACTTGAGTTTCAGGAAGAGGAAGAACTTGTACTTCAAGACTTAAAAATAAAATGTATTGTTATGGGCTATGAATAACTCAGAAGTAGTGCTAACTCATGTGGAAATCTTTGTGGAATAAAACTTTGGGTAGAAAGGTAATGAACTGAAAATAAATTATTTTACATATCTATATAGGACAAATGAACAAAATTTCAGCAGCATAATTAACACATTGTAATGAAATGAGTTTTCATGAGTTCTGTAATATGGAATGTTATGGCTCTATAGGATTCATGTTTGGGGCTTTTTATTTAAGTAGAACAATTTGTTTTTGAGTTGCATGAAATAACAGTATATTTTCCCTGTTAAAAATCTAGTGTGAAACATTGAGAGAGTTGAAAATTTTAGCACTGAATGAATGTTTGATAATTTTAAGGGATTATTATTAGATACTATTTAGATGTGATAATGGTGCTGTGGTTGTCTTTGAAAAAAGAGACAATACAACTTAAAGGTACATTCTGAAATACCTATAGATGTGTTGTAGTGACCGGGATTAGCTTTTATATAATATATATGGGGAAAGTGGGTCTCTTAGTCCGTTTGGGCTGCTATAACAAATTACCACAGACTAGGAGTCCTATGAACAGCAGAGATTTATTGCTCACGGTTCTGGAGGCTGGAAGCCTGAGCTGAGGTCAGGGCACCAGCAGGGTTGGGTGCAGTTCCTCTTCCGGGCAGGAGACTTCTTGCTGTATTCTCACATGGCAGAGAGGGCTGGGGATCTTTCTGGAGCCTCTATGGAAAGGCACTAATCCCATTCGTGAGGCTTCTGCACAAATTACTCAAGTATTTCCCAAAGGCCCCACCTACTAATATCATCACCTTTGAGGACTCGAATTTCAACATATGAACTGGGGTGGGGGTGGGGGTCACAGATTCACACCACAGCGTTGGCATGAAGCGTAGGTGAAACAGGCTAAGCCAGTGGGTGAAGCTGGGCAGTGGGGAATTCATTACATTCTTCTGACTGTGTTTGTATATTTGAAATGCTCAACAATAAAAAGTTTAAAAAAGGGAAAAGACATACACATATACACAAAACTTATGCAGTAGAAATACATTGATATTTTGTCAGAGTTTGTTGAAGAGGGTTTTAAGGGAAGGAGGTGCCTAAAAATACCAGCCATTTGAGTACACTGAAATTATATACAGCTATATGCAGCTGCATGATTTTAAAACCCAATAATATTGTAGTTTTGTTTTAATTAAAATAAGCCTCTACTTAGGGGAAAGGAAAAAAGAACACTTGTAGTTTTGTCAACAGTCTTTAGCTCAGCAAACATTCTTTTAAAGCCTTTCAGTGCCAGGTACTGTAGAGATTGTTGGAAATTCAAAGGACACCAATCCAAGCCTTGTACTAATGTAGTTGGTGAGATTTCTACATGTCATTCCCCAGGATAATGTGATAAGGGCTCTAGTATACTTACAAAAAATGGTTACAGGAACACAGGGGTTGGAATTATTTAATTCTACTTTGTAGGGCAGCGGGAGCAGGTAAGGAGTCTATCAGGGAAGACTGTGCAGGGAGCTGGCATCTGACCTGGGCCTTCAGGGAGTAGTAGGGTTTCTAGGCAGAGAAGATGGGAGAGCCATTGCAGGCATAAGAAGCAGCATAATCAATAGCAAGAGTTGCAGAAGTGAGTTCAGCAGAGGTAATAGGTTCAATGAGTGTGACATGCCAGGTAAAGTGGGGTGGGCTTAAGTGAAGAATGAGAGTCAGATCCAAAGTGATTTCTGCCCCAAGCTTGGAGGGCTGCATCACTTAGACCTGTTCTCCTGAATTTCTAGGTTCAGTTTCAAGCTACCCCTGTGACTTGGGGTGGGATTTGTCACCCTAGTTTGACTGGGAGGGGTCTAGGCATCCCAGCTGCAGTGTCACTTCACTTGGATTAGACAGATGGCACCTGTGTACCTAACAGCCAAGTGGGAGGCTCCCATGCTTTTATGGGGGTTCTGCTTTACTTTCTGACTTTATGTAGAATGACACTGGTGGGGATTGAAGCCCATCTTGTAGGCATGTCCTTGGTACTATTTCCCGGAGTAGATCTGGAGGCTCTGCCTCTCCGAGACCAGGGTACAGTTGTCTGACTGGCCTTGTTGAGGAATTCTACAACTGCTAGACCTTAGCGTCCACAGCAAGAGGCTGGAATTGCTTCTGAGCAGAGGTAGATTTTTACCATGAAGCCAGTAAAGGGCTTTGAGCTTCCAGTCCTCTCATTGGCACAGTCCTTTACAAAGTTCTGGGAGGGACCCCAGAAATTTTCATGTAGTCATGTTTTTTTTTATATTAGTATTCTTATTGTTAGAGAATTAAATATTTCAGGCTTTACGCCCCATAAAACGTGAAACTGGCCTTACTTCTGAGCACCTTGTAGGAAGTTCTTTGGTTTATTTTTTCTTTCTGAAAAGAACACAACAATATGTCCTCCCTCCTCACAGGCTGATCACAGATTACTAAGCAATTGTTTGTCAAGTGGAAACCGAGGCTGTTTTCTGAGTAAGTGAAATGTGATGAATAATTCGGCACTGACACAGGAGGGGAAGGTATCCTTCCTGTCATCCATGTGGGTTCCCTGGGGGTGCTGCTAGTCTTGCAAACAATCTTTGCTAAGTTTGCCCCTGCACAGGGCAGACCCACTGGCTTGCTGCCTCTTGTCTCCACCATCCTGTATTTTTGCTTTGGAAATCTGATCTCTGTGTTCTCACGTTTGTCCTCTCAGACCTGAAGCTTCTCCATGGCTTTCACAGCTCAACTGTGTGTGGCCAATGCCACACCAGTTCTGATATTGCTGGGAGCATGCACTAGGTGACCTTCTCTAGATTGACCACACATTTTTCCATTCCATGTTGAATGACTGACAGTCACTTTTACATTATTTCCTTTAGTGCATTTATATCACAGTATTGGAAACCATCTAGTCAACATATTACTTTTAAATATTTGGAGTATGACTTGGAGAAAAGGTTACTTCTTAGATGTAGGGAAAAGTACAGTGTGGGCCTGGAACATCTCATTGAGAAAGTAGGGGGAATGGTTGAAGAATCAAAAGGATGGAGGAGCCTGCTTGATGAGCTCTCACTGGCCAAATGGGGAAAATCTGAAAATGACCCAAAATGTTGAATTTTTCCATTAAGAGACTTAGCTTCAGTTTCATCTCATACCAGAGGTGCCTCTGGCCAACTCTGAGGACTGCTAATGAACAGTGTTGTGGCCAAGGGATGGTCAAGAAAAAGATAAAAATGCCTGTCCACTCACCACCAAATAATTAAAGTGGCTGTGTTAGGGAGGCCTTTGGTTAATCAGTCTCTCCATGGTGGTTGTATGATGTACATAATGCCATGTTGAATACATAGTGTAGGCATGTTACTTCATAACTACAGTGTTTTGACAGCTGGCTAAATGTTTTATGGCTATAGATTTTAGGATTTAGCCTTAATAAAATATTTTGGGTTCATTCTGACAGGTGTACAAATAAAATCTAAGAATTAATTTTTTATACTTCAAAATTATGTTTCTTGAAATATAAAAAATTATGTTACTTTCTGGATTGGTATTTATCCCATCCTATGAAATTGCTTATTTTCTCTAATGAGGCATATTTTATGTTAACCATGAAGCTAGGTACCACCCCTTGTAATTTTCTTTCTTGGGAGTTAATGAATAGATGATGGGTATGATTTCCTTTCTGTGAAAGGATGTTGAAGGAGGGCAAGAGCAGTCTCAACAGGGGCTGAGTGGCTGACACCTCAAAGCTTACCTGTCATTGTGCCCCGTTGTCCTTTTTTTGCTCTTTTTAGTTTGCTTTCCAAGGCCATGGGCTTTCTGACTCTGCCTTTAAATTTATTCTGTCTTGTAAGTACTCTTCTGTCTAAGGTCTTAACACAGAAGTGTTTGCTCTGGTCAAATTTCACTTCAGTACAGTAGGAATGAGACTTTTCTCCAAGGCAGTATTGTATCCCCAACTCGGAATGCACACTGCTGCGTCTAGAAATCAGACAGTCAAGCATCCATTTTTCTTAGAACAATGTGAAGGAGAGGGTTGCAGAGTGCTGGAGCAAATGACTGTTCAAGAGGTATCTGTATGGAAGGCCTCTGCTTACCCGTGACCTCCACCGGTGTGCTGCCATGCCGTTCAGTGTCGCTGTGGCTGCCCCATGCTATAGCAAGGGGATCGTGGGGCCTGTGCAAGACTTGCAGTGTTATTAATGAAACCCTTTCAGAATAGATCAAAATTGGAAATTTTACTAATCTCCTTACTCAAATTTAAAAAAAATCTTAGGATGATAATCAATGAACTAGAGATGTTATGTATTCCCTTTGCTGGCTGGTGCATTCTTCAGCTGCAAAGGGACAGTTCATGCGCAGTCAGCTACATTTATACAAGTCACAGCCTTTTCTTTCTCCCACCCACCCCCCTTTCCACTTAAGGTTTCTTTTAGTTTTTGCAAAGCAGCCATGTGAGAGGAATAAAATAATTTTGAAGAGCATTATATGGTGGGAATTTTGACAATGAGTGGAAGATGGTAATTACTCTCTTCCATTAGACTCAGTGGCTTTGGACAGATAAGCTGTATTGAAACGTGTGACCAGGGCATGGGATCATGGATTGTCTTTCACTGTTGTCATGGTGACAGTGATGCAGGTGGCCTATAACTGCCGGGCTGTCAGATCTTATACATCAAACTGGTGCTAAGTGAAAATATGTTAGAAGCACTGGGGAAAAAATTGCCAGCAGTGTTTATAGGATCAGCTAGAGAAAAGCAACCCCAGTTGAAGAAAAGATTTCCATTAAAAGCCCTAGGTAATTCTGAAGAAGTTGGAGTTCTTACTTTTTATTAATAAGATGGAAGTGGACTATTAAAAGGAGAAAAAAATGGTTTCTTTATGTTGCACTGCTGTCTGCATACACATAATTAACATGAGGCCTTTCTGTTTCCCCCTTGAGTTAATGTGATACTGTAGTGGCTTTAGAAGAGGCAAGGAGACACCATGTGGTCTACAAGCTTTGCTTGGGGCTAGGGAGTCAGCTCTGCACACCGCAAGAGGATTGAGTCCTTCTTTTTCCAGAAAGCCGCTCTGAATATTTGTTAGTAAGGAAGGATAAGAAATCGTCAAATTTTAATATAATACTTTAAGTGTATATAGAGTTATGCTCCATTACACATATTGGACTACATCTATTTGAATGTAGGCTACATTCAAATATGGAGAGGTTCCTCTTTGTCAATCACAGTTACCACACCTCTTGTCCTCTTCTTTTCTTTTTCTCCCCTCTTTTTTCAGTGTCTTCTGTCTCTCCTTAAACATTTATAAACAACTTGAACTGAAACCCTCAAACGAGAAGCAACAATGAGTACAACTTGTGTGTTGATGTGTTTGTGTGTGTGGAAGTCTGTGGTGCCTTGTCTCAAGAAGCTGAAGTTGGCTTTATAGTTCTTACTTATTCATACTGTTCAGTAAATAGGAAGGAGAAGATCATGTATGCTTCCACTTCCATAATATATCAAGGAAAAAGAGGTGCTGTGGATTCCTGGGTAGAACAGCCTGTTGGTGAGTTAGGAATAAAGATGAGAGAGGGTGGAGCCAAGATGGTGGTGTGAGTAGAGCAGTGGAAATCTCCTCCCAAAACCACATATATTTTTAAAAATACAACAAAGAAGACTCTTCCTAAAAGAGAGACCAGAAGACACAGGACAACATCCAGACCACATCCACACCTGCAAGAACCCAGCACCTCGCGCAGGGGGTAAGAAACAAGCCCCGGCCCGGCGGGACCCGAGCGCCCCTCACCCCAGCTCCCGGCTGGAGGAGAGGAGTCAGAGCAGGGAAGGAGAGGGAGCCCAGGACTGCTGAACACCCAGCCCCAGCCATCCGGACCAGAGCGCACACACAGGAATAAAGATGAGGTAGTGGGTAATTTCTGGTAGGTCCCTGAGTCAGGCAGTGCAGCCCCAGCTTCTAACATTTTACCTGGGGTTTCTTCTTTGGCATATTCTTCAGTATCAAAATCTAAATTAACAAGAGTAGGTGAAATTACCTTTAGATACCATTAGCATATGTAGATTAGTTAGATCATACAATATTCGTATTTGGGATTCAGTTTAAGCTACACACATTTTGGATGTGTAGTCAATGGTAGGCATTCTGCTTGTACTGATAACTCTAAAGGAAATAGCTCTAACATTTATTGAGCACCTAATATATGCTAGGTAATAAAATTACTTAATCTTCACAATAATCTTGAAAAGTAGATACACTAGTATCATTTCATCATTTCATAGATAAGAACCTTGACAAAAATGAGATTCCAATGTCTGACTCTAGACTCCATGTATCTTTCCCACTGTTTGGTTTCAAGAGAGGTACAAGACCAGCTCTGCTACAAGGAGCTCACAGTTTCACTGGAGACCCAGGGACGCATTTAATAATTCCAGCACAGCTTCTTACATGTTAGACATATGTATATCGAGAAGTACAAAGCAGGGGGCATCTAACTCCCAAGAGGAGCTTATGATTGGGCTGCTTATTAAAGGATGATTAGATAATTTGAAGGTAGATGAAGAGAGCCATGAAGAATGGCGCCATGGCATACTCTGGAATGGCAGGTGTGTAGGGTTGAGTTAGTTAGCTGAGGATGGATGGGAGAAAGGTGTATAAAGTGATTCTCTAGGGTTAGCATGGGATGTCCTAGTATACCCTATTTTTTTATATATGTGATTTGGGGTTCAAGGATTGTACTTGTGGTGGTTGTCTTTTAAGTTCGTACAAGCTAGAGGTTGTTGACTTGCATGATAGTTCCTTCTAGCTTTGTTTTGTTTCACTTCTATTTTTCTCTCAGTGCCTTCTCTTTTTCCAGAATATTTTTTGCTTACCTTGCCATCGTCTTTTCTTTCACTATTCTGGTTGAAGGCTCTCTTCTCTACCTCAAGAAGCATTTTTTAGTCCATAGTGTGGGAGACTCTAAATAAAAGGAGATAGTAGGCAAAATTGGTAGAGTCTGGTGACCCATCACTCTCAGAAAAGTGCTTTGAATAAATAAGATGAGGAAGATCCATATTTTCAAAGGACTCAGTCATGATGGTTCTTCAGCTTTAAGACCCAAGCAGCTGCTTACAAACCAGACTCAGCTTTGGTCTCTGTTCTAACTGCTGCTGACCAAAATATTTTCATCAGGTAGTTTATATGCAAAGTGGAGATTTTAGTCCTCCATTCAATCATGTTCATGAATTCTCTGCTTCTTCTTTTCTTGGTTTCATAAAGACATCACCCCTTTTAAACCTAACTCCTTGATTGACTTAAGATTTCATTCTAGAAATTAATTTCAGGATTTTGCTAATCTTGCCTATTTTAGATCCAAAAAGAAAAATAATGAATTGTTTTCCAGCTGTGATGGTCAGTTTCTGACAAGTGGCCCCAGGTGATTATGGTGCCAGGGATGAAGCAAACGGTGAACACTGAAGTCATAAATTGTGATGAAATAGAGTGTTGGTGTGTATCATGACGTGCTAAGGTAGCTTGTTAACATGAGATTTCATATCCTGGAGCTTTAGCGGTATTTGGAATTACTGATACTTTTGTTTCGGACAAAGAAATCAAGAGTCTGAGGTCCCAGTTGCATAGGGAAGATCCTTCTTGGCTTTATAGCCCAGGTGTCTGTCTGTGGATATGCTCCTGCTCACACGAATGTGTCTTGCTGGACTGACTGGTATATCTAAGACTTGCGCATACAATCATTTCCCGGGTATATTATGTCTGGAAATTTACTGTGGAGCACTATAAATCCATTGACCAGAAATGGGGCTTATGACAGTCAGAAACAATTGGAAGGGTATTTGGAAGCAATTGGAAGAGAACATTTCTGTGACACCCAGGGCTGAATAGAAGGATTAGTCTTCTTAATCTACTCTTGCCTCCAAGCAGGGAATGTCTAATCAAAGAGAAAGATTTTTGGAAACAACAGGAAATAGAAAATTAATTTGAGCCTTCTCTCTCTTCTTTTTTTACATGTCTCAGGAGAGTTTCTTTTTTTTTTTTCCTAAGAAAAGTCAATTTTTACAAAAAAATATCCTGAAATAAAGATAACAAACGATTCCTTCATTTTATGATGACCATCCCTCGTGGCAGAGCGTGATGCAGAGTGACAGGCCTATTCGTGAAGAGACTTACAAATGGGGTCAGGAGCAGGAGGTGGAAATATGTGAGCTGTCTAAAGCCTTTTTCAATTTGGGAAACTGTAGCTACTTCATATTCAGTTACAATTTTTCTAAGGACAGAGATGTTTTCCTGGTTATTTCATTGGGCATTTGCATACCAGAATCTCAGGATTTCAGCACAGATGAGCCAGGATCTCCATCACTTAACTGATGTGTCATGGATGTATCGACCAAGTGGAAGAGGGTGTGATTTTTTTTTCATGCTCCCCACAAGCAACTTCTCAGAGTTATATGCTCACTTATTAATTTGTCAGTTAAGCTTTTTAAATAGGTAGCTGTTTGTTATACATTATCAATACAAGGCTTTGTAGACAAGAAAACTTGATGTGATCTAACTGGGAAATGTCCTGTAAGGATGATCCTGTTTTGTCAGAGGCAGGGCTGACCCTTTAGGTCTTTGCATGTTTAACTCCTGTGATTCCACAAGATACTAAGAAGCTTTGCAGGTTATGGACAACTTTACATTTCAGGACAAGAATGCTGCTGTAACACACTGCTGTTAAGGAGAGGGTCCTAGTGGAAAGATCATGGTTATCATTTACTCCTCCCTTACATAAGCACTCTGGGTCCTTTATATCTGCTCAGAAAGTTTAGAGGCTTTGAATTAGTATCTCAGATAGAAAGGACAGTGCCAACTGATGGACTATTCAAATACATACATTCAAAGTATGTATATATACATATTATTTAAAATCCCTTTCATTGGTAAAAGAAAAAGTTTTATAATGAAGCCTTAATTCTCTTATTCAAGGCACTATATTCCTGGTTTTTAACTAAGTGAGCATCTCTAGTCTAGAACAGAGGTTACTGATCCAGTGTGTACAGCAGTACATACTGATCTCTACTGGGAGGAAAAAAGTGGAGAAATATTAATGTTTGAGTCATTTCCTGACCATTAAGATGGGCTGACCTGTAAACCCAAACTTGGTCTCTGCTGTGGTGAAGCTGAGAATGTGGTTTTGCTGTTAGGTGGTAGTACCCAACTGTACTGAAAATAAAGCAGAATTTTTACCTTCTTAGCCATGTCTTAGGGTTAGTTTGTAAGGCCTGACCACCTTGCTGACCTAGGAGAGCAATGTCCTGTGGATGGTAACCAGGATGTAGATTTTATCGCTCTCCAAATCATGTCAGTCCTACTGTTTCTCATATTCATGACAGCATGATTAGAAAAACCATTTTGTTTTTTCATATCTTTTAAAACAACACTTCAGCATGTCTAAATGCTTTATATGAAGTTTTTACCTCCAACCTGCTGGTTTAATTTTGTGTGAAACCAGAATTTCACACAGAAAGGCTAATGCACAAAAGAAGCTCAGCTTTCCCTTGGAACCAAAACAAACACATACATAAACAACAACAGTAAAAGAACTAAAATTAAGATCTTCAGAACACAAATACCTATTTAAAGGCACCTGACAATTCTCTGCTAGCAGCCACTTTAAATTATTGTTCTTTTTTTAAAAGGAAAATCCAATATAGTTGAAAGCTTGTTCTTTATAAATACAAGGTGCTTTCTTGCATTATCTGAGAGAAAAAGAAAAGCATGTCTTGCTTTTTGGATTTCACCTGTTATAGCTAATCAGAAAATCTTTATTAATTACATTTATGAGCTTTGTAGCACTGCAAGGGGGTCTTGGAAAATTTTTGGTTACAAAAATGTGATGAAAAATATCAAACTGTATATTATCTTGTAATTTTGCAAAGCATGTCTTTGGGTTCTGCCCTGCCACTGGCTTCCAGAAGGAGTGCAAGCACTGGTCCCCAAGACTTTCCTCATCACTTGAGAGGATGGAGGTGTTTCCTGTTGTCAGAACAAAGCCAGTTCATAGGGGTGGGGAGAGGATTCTTGGCCATGGAAGAATGGGTTTGGGTGTGGGTTACATTTCCTGCCTTGCTAAGAGTCACTTTTTCTGGATTTTACACTTGTCTTTCTGCATTTCAGGTTCTCTTTTCTCCTTTGCATCCATACTCTGGCCTTCATTCCCATAACTTTGTGCACTGAGTAATTATACAAGGCCATGTTCTGTGGACACAGAATGAGGTCATGTGGGACAGTGAAACACCACAGACAGCACTGGGTGGCTCATAGGGAATGACAGGGAGCCAGGATGCACAGCTCAGCTCCTCTGCTGCCTAGCTGTGTGATTTGGGGAGGTGTTATAGATTGAATTTTGTCCCCCCCAAAATTCATAAATTCATAGGTTGAAGCCTCCTATGTGACTGTATTTGGATAGTGCCTTCAGGGAGGTAATTCAGGTCACATGAGGTCAAAGCATGGGGCCCTCATCCAGTTAGACTGGTGTCCTTCTAAGGCAAAGAGACAGAGGAGTGCCTGCACATGGAGCACAGGCCATGTGAGGCACACTGAGAAACTGCTGTCTGCAAACTGAGAGGCTCTGGGGAAACCAGCCCTGCCAGTACCTTAATCTTGGACTTCCAGCCTCCAGAACTGTGAGAAATACATTTCTCCTGTCTAAACCACCCAGTCTGTGCTATTTTGTTATTTCAGCAATAGTAAACTCATAGAGGAGAGTTACATCTAATCCCCATTAGATGGGGGCCTCTGTGTCCCCATCTAAATTTAAGATGGAGTTAGCAGTCTCTCCTATGCTGCGGGGCTGTTGTATAAGAAATGGCCTAACACAGTCAGCATTGTGCCTCAGCACGGCCACAAGAACAGGCCCTCGTGGTCATTGTCTAACAGCACAAGTTGTCTGCTGAGTACCCAGTCACAACAAAACCACACAAATCATCACACATGTATGTTTTCCATTTCCCACCATCTTCTGCTTGCCTGATGTTTGGTAGGGTACCCAAATTTATGGCACAGGTGATTTTTTTCTAGTTACCACATATGTTATGTTTCTTTCAGAAGTTAGTTGAGTTTTCCATATGTTTTAGTGTTACTTGCTATACCTTAAAGTCAATATAGGAAAACCCAGTAGATTTAAACAAATTCTCGGCTGACCCAGCATATGGAATTGCATCTACTGATTCAGGCTGTTTCATAGACTCACAGATAGAAATGTGATTTAGAGAGTCATATATAGAGTATGTCAGTAGAATCACATATATCTGCCAAATGACAGTAACTTGAGTTTATCTAGCATTGTTTGACCAAGGAGCTGAAGATATCATTAATCTCATCTAAGAGATATCAGATATGGTTCTTTCCAGCTGGAAGCTAGACAGATGAAGGCACAATGATTCCTTCCTCATGTGTCCAAGAGGTGTATTGGTGTTGATGGACAGTCTCCTGGCTTCCTGCAGAGTGCTCCACCAGGTTATTCCTGGAGTTATCTATGAACTACTCTGTCTAGATATTAGTGATGAGTCTGTCTTTTCCCTTCTTAAAGTAAAGAACAGAGCTTAGGCTATATACCTCCAGGTCTTCTAATACAATGCTCTTTACTAAGCTGGTTGTGAATAAATCAAATCCTCAAAAAAATAGTGTTGAGCACCCACTATGTGCCATGCTCTGTAGGATGAGGGTATATATAGAACAAGATGGAGAATGTGCCCTCAAATTGCTGATCATCTAATTGAGGAGAAGAGAGATCTACCAGGCTCTTAGGCAGTTGGGGGTGTGATACACATGTATAGTGTGAAATGTACAGTTCCTGGAGAAGCATTCAGTTTCTCCCAAGTCTATCTAGACAAGTAAGAGAAGTATTTCCTCGGAGGAAAAGTATTGTGTTAGGTGAGCTAGGATGCTAAACCCATAGTGATTAAGATGGTGTTCTAGTTACCTGTTGCTACTAGCAAACCACATTAAAACTCGATGGCTTAAAACAACCACCATTTAATTCTTTATATGATTTTGTTGATCATGAATTTCAGCAGGACTTAGCTAGGTGAGTTTTCTCCTCTATGTAGCATTGACTATGGACAGTCAGTGGTATTCAACCAGTGGTTGGTCTATTGTGGAGGGTCCAATGTGGCTTCAGTCAACTGCCTGTCTCCTTGGCGAAGATGCCAAAAAGGTGAGCTCCTATGTCTCCCTCTGACTCTCCATGAAGTCTCAGGGCCTCTCCTTTTGATTTCTCCACTAGGGTAATTGGATTTCTCACAAGGAGGCTTATAGTGCCAAGTGACTAAAGCCAGAGCTATTAGTCATATTAAATGCTAGGCTTGAAAATGGCATGGTGTCACTCTACTGGCCAGTTTTAGGCAGCGCCTATTCAAGGGGAGGGAAATAGACTCAGCTGTCCGTGGAAGAAAGATCAAAGAATTTGTGGCCATCTTTAATCTACCACAGTTGGCATACCCCTCTGTGGTTTGCTGGGCGTTAAAAAAATTTTTTTAACTTACCCAAGACTTCGTTTCTAGTATATTTTAGTTTTCTTATGCCAGAATTTGAAGCACCTTGGGAATGTCTTGCCCCATTTTTACCTTTTGGTTCTGTCCTCTTCATGTAAGCAATGATAAAACTTGAAAAAAAAAAGAACTAAATTTGGTCTCTTATGGATGAACTAACACTCCAGTGGAGAAGGGCCATGGTGGGTATGGGTGTCTGCAGAACACAAAGTTGAAGTAATAAAATTGAGAAAAGTATCATGGAAGTATGAGTGGTGCTGAGCCAGCCGGGAGAACCAGAGAGGGTTTCAAAGAAGCAGTGGCATTGGAGCTGAGCCTTGAGGAGAACGGTGGTCTGTACAGATGGGAGGGGATGGAGGGGGATGTCATCCAGGAGGAGGGCCAGGGGGAGCCAGCCCACCAGAGCAGATGGTGTGCTCTGCAAACAATGGCTGGGGGCCTGGATCATGGGGACTGCAGTCATTCGGGGGCAGAGGTGGGGTAGTTATGAGTGGAACAGATGGATTGGGGACATGTGAACTTTGCCTTGAATTGAGATTTGTTCCAAATGTAATCTCCCTAGAAGTATTTGTGGCAAAGGAATTCCATGATCAGATTTCTCATTTGGAATGCTATTTCTAGTAACAGGTTTGGGATGGATTGGAGGAAGTGCAGACAAGAGGACAAGAAACAGGCAGAACGCAGTAGTCCAGGAGTAGTCACTGGGCAATTGAATGGAAGAGAAGGATTTTGATAGAGACATGTTGTGGGAGGGGTGGTGTGCAACTCTTTCTGAATGCCTAATCTGTGTCCAAACACTCTGTTAATATTTTCTGTTTAATGTATTCTCACAAAAGTCCATTTTTCAGATGAGGTCACTGAGGCTAAACAACATTTAAGAACCTCCTTGACATTGGATAGCTAGAAATGGGTAGGGTTGAGATACAAAGCCAAGTGTGTTTGGCTACATAGCCTCTATGACTTTCCACAAAACCTCATTGCTTCACCCGTTGAAAACTGCTGAAAATTTCTTCCTTGTGGGGTGGTTGTGCCAGTAACAAAAATATAGAGAGCACATAATTTTGTTTAAGCCTTTTAAAAATGTTTGTCCTGAGTCATGTATATATATATGTGTGTGTATGTGTGTTTGTCAGTCACATGCTTCCAACTTGAATATAGTTTTAAAACACTTAAAGTTTTCAACTAGTTACTGTAATTTATCAACCCTATAGACTTAAATGTTAAAGAAAGTAACATAGACAAATCATGTCAGTTTACCTGATTCTATTTTTTATGTGTAAATTATTTTTGGTTTAATAACCAGTCTTATTGCACCTTAGAACCTTATAAACAAAGATGCTATTGTACTGTATATGCAATAGACCAAGAAACCATGGAAGGCTGGGAAGGAAAAAGTAAAAATGAGTCAGAGGTAAGAGAAACAATGTAGCGGTTCACCTGGGAACTTCCTTTGTGTGGAGCTGCATTTCTCCTCCAGCCCAAGTAAGCCACCTTTCTCATTTTAAGAGCAAAAGGTAAGAGGGACAACCATCTATGTCTCTTGAAATTTCACTTTTGCTTACACCCTGAAAGCCAGGGTATGGGTGGCTCCAGTCCTCTGCGTCTGGGTTCCCAGGTGACCAACCTGATACACCAGTAGCCACAGGGCCTTTGTGCTTGGGTGCTAGGGACTCATGGCTACAAGCTAAATCACACTTAAAGATACAATTCTTGATGCAGATCACTGTGAGATTGGAAAGTAATGGCATTTGGAAGATTGGTACCACCCCTACTTTGTTGCATTTTCACAGGGTTTGCAGGGTTTGACAAGTCCTGGTGATAATGAGTAAAGGATGAGGAGAGAAGAGCAATCTGGCTTCTCTTTTTTTGTTGCTGAGGCTCCATGGCTACAACAGAGCTTGCATGTAGTAGATGCTCAGTAAATATTTACTGAATGAATGATGGCTTAAATGCCATGTGCCAGGTTCTGCTGGGCACTTTACATCCAATGGCTCATTTATTCTTCACAAAACAATGAAACCTAGTTCTCCAGTTAAACAGATGATGCCTAGAGAAGTTAAGTAATTTGCGCAAGGACAAGCACCTTGCATGTGATAGAGCTGGAATTCAAACCTGGGTTTGTTTAACTTGTAAACCTTTGCCCTTTTGAGTGTACTGAACTATTATCCTTTTTATCAGAATATTGTCTGGGTCTGAGGCAATACACTTCACAAATGCAAAATAGCATTTACGCCAATTTCGAAATGTGAGAGCCCTTAAAATTCCCTGGCAGAGCATAATAATATATAACAGGTACACAATAAATGTTGAATAATTGAATGACTATTGTTGATTTCTCTTTAGTCTACTACTTTGTTGTTAACTATTGTGGATAAAAATATGGAAGACTTGAAGGTTTTTAGCTTTAAAAATGTTATTTTCAACACAGGTTTCCTCATAGAGTTAGGTTGACAGAATGCCAAACCAATCAGTGATAGCTGGGTGATGCTCCCTATCCTATGCCAATTTGGAAACATCTTGTAGAAACGCAATATTGGGAATACTGCATTAATTTATCTCTTCTTTCTAAGAGTGTCCACTTCCCTTCTGTCACTGCAAAGACAGGAGCAGTGAGCTAGCAGATGCGATTGTGAAATTTCCAGTTTTTCAGGAATGGTCAGTTAAGTGGCCAAACGTTAGCTTCTTTCCCATCATCCTCTTAACTTACTCTTCCATATTGTTCCTAGGATTAACCGGCTGCTTCTTCTATCTACTCTCACCCTCTTTCCCCTCACTACATTCCTTCTTGGAATATCCTTTCTCTAAACAAGTTTCTCCTTTAGTATTTTCTAATCCAGTAGCCTTTTCTCTTAATCCCATTCCACACTTTTACTTTTCGTGAAAAATAACCAAGTATCTTCCATTCTACCCTTTGAATTTTCCTGGGTTGCACCTGTTGGACCACTAAGGAAATGGCGATCACACTACCGGAACGCAGGGAACAAAACCTAGTCGCTGCTTTTTCCCTCACCTCAGCTGCTCCTGTAAACCGGAGGGTCTGAGAGAAGCTGGCAAAAGGCAGTAGGAGAGACACAGGAGGGGTCATCGAGACTGAATGAAAATTGTTTCAGAAGTAGAAGCGGCCTTGAAATAGATTCATCTCTGGTGCTCTTGACCTAAATTTCAATCTTAGCCCATTCGTGTTTTGCATGGATGGGGAGGTGTGGGACATGCTATATTTGGTAGCTTTTTTGGCAGATAGGGTTTCTGTTTCACTGTGTTTTAAAATTAAAGCTGCATATACAAATGAATTCTCTAGGGTGTTGAGTTGTTTTAGTTCATATACTCTTGGTGGGCAAGGCCTATGACACGGTTACTTAACAGTTCCACACTGGATGAAGTTAAGCAATAGTTCATTTGTCTGGTATCTCAGTAAAATTTCCAAATGAATACAATCTACCCCAGCAAAGTGCTAAAATTTAAAACAAACAAAAGCTAAACACTTTGATAGAAAATTATTCTTAAAATATTCTCCAAGTCCTTTTCTCTGCAAGCAGAATATTAGACCAAATTCAACTCTCTCTTGCTATCTCAGTCATCATTATGAAGGTAAAGATTGTATACCTCTACTGTGATGGTATCATTAAGGCTTGTTAATATGTGTGGAGCCCATTGTCTTTAAACGTGGAATGTCCCAGACTGCAGTGTACTTTGTGTTCCTTTAAAGTGTCTCTTCTTTGTACACAGTTAGCACTTGTACTCGTCACCACCGTGTCAGTCCCTGGGAGTTTCCTTCCACCTCTGGTCATCTAACTTGCTGTGATTGGGGATGAGACTGCACAGATTATTGGAGGTGGAATCACAGTGAACAGATGGCTCTGAATGCAGACCAGATGATCCCTAGGAAGTTGTCTCTTTAAGCTTTAGTGCAGGCACTTCCTGATATTTTGGCTTCTAAGAAGTGTTTGACTGAGATTTCAGGCTGTATCCCAGTTAGTTAAGGTTTCAGGGAGCTGTCATCCATGACTCACCATGTACTGTTTTAAGCAACTGCTCAGTATCAGAGAATAAAAGACGTCTAGTCATCTCCAGTTCCCTGTCATGGCTGACGTTAATGTCATCATCATCACCTTCCAGTCCGTCACATTGTAAGCACCCAACATACACAAATTGCCAAATTACGTGATATAGACGTAATCCTTGGTGTCTGTTATTTAAATAGGTAACACCAAAATGGATCTAATTCAGACTAAGGTATTGATTGTGCTGTGGTAATGGGTAACATTAGCCAGTAATCAGAAGGTACAAAAGCAGTGTCTGAATTGCTGAGCACCAACTGTGTGTAACAGTATCTGTGTATTCATGTGTGTAACTGTGTGCTGCATATTGCAGATTCCCTCCCCTACCCCCACCTGCCCCTAGAAGTGAAGGAACTGGATGCAGTGACAGAAACGTTCATGGTCTTTGTACAAGCCCAGAGGAGTGGCACCTAGCCGAGTTTGAAGGTCTGGGTTGGTGGTTCCACTGATTTGCTCTGTGAAAGTCAGGGAGAGGAACTGACTTTGCCGGGAATAGTAAGGTGGGAGCAGAGGTTTTTCCCGTCCAGTCAAAACTGAATCTGGCAAAAGAGAGTGAAGAAAGGTTTGCTGTACCCCAATGCAGGGGACTCAGTGACATGGTTTGAGAAGGTGGGGCTCCTGACCGAGGCTACGAGGGCAGCTCTTGGGACAGCTGGTAGCCACAGCGCAGGCTGCAGTGAGGCAGCACCTCTGCAGATGGGAGCTCAGGTCCGTCCTGCTGATTGGCCTTGGTTTTGTCCTTCGCCATCAGTGGCAGGCTTCCAAACCTCTGCTGGGCTGCCACTCACAGAGGGAAGGGCTGGGGGCACTAATTTCTCCATTAAGTGACTTTTGGCTTCCAGACAAAAGATAAAGAACTGCTCATTGCACTCTTCATGACCCAGAGAGAAGCTATTGATCAGCTGAGAAGCAGAGAGAGGAAGAGAGACAGAGAGAGGAAAGAGGGAGGAAGGGAGGGGAAAGATGATCAAATAGTTTGTTCAGCTTGAAACAGCATTTTTAAAAACACAAAGAGTGGAAAGGAAGAGAAAGTTACTTTTGTGTAAGTCCTTAATTAGGAAGTTCACGTTCAGGCCACTAGCTGTCTTAGGAGCCTCTGTCCACTGTTTGAAGTGCTCTCTTCTTCAGAGATGGGTCAGGGTGACAACTGAAAGGAGCAAGAAAGGAGCAAATTGGTTCCAAGTTTAAGGTTTTCCTAATGAGAAGCCCCGAGAGAAGATGAGTGAGAACTGTCCAAGTCTCCCCACGTGTGGCTGGCTGTGGTCAGCATTGGTGACCCCTGGTTAGCTTCATTTGACTTGCGATTTTTCTTTGTTGTGCACTGAACAGATTCCCTTCTCTGGTATTCAGTGGGAAGCATGTAGCCTGAGGATGGCAATTAGCTTTAGCCAGGCCTACTCTTCTGCTGCACAGATAAAAATGAGGTGCACAATTAGGTCTTCTAATAGTGCAGCCCTTCTCAGTGACCACAGTCGGAGGACAGGTCCATCTGCAGAGAGCCCCTCTCTCCTTCCCCCTCCCCAATTCTTCTATCTGGATGAAATCCTGGTGTGCAGAAACCTTGCCTACAAATAGAACTGATGGCATATGTTACCGTCATCAGGCCTGGTGAAGTTCATTGGCAGAGAAGTTAAGAGTCTTATTTTAGACCTGGAGCCAGGGCTGTGTGGATCCAGCTAGAGCAGGTCTCTTCTGCCTTGACCTCAGCTGCTGGCTGTCCTCCTGCCATTGCCTGGTCTTCTGAGGATGGAATGTCAGGGAGCTTGCTGCTAACTGCAGGGTGATCAGGACCACCTCACTGCTCTGTAGCTGGGAATAGGAAGATGCTGACAATCCAGAGATCGCTTGCCACCCAGCTAGCAAATGTTGCACACTGGCTCAGCTGCCTTCCCACTTGCTGTCAACTGTAGTGCATCAGGCAGGAGCTAGGTTATAAAAGAGCAAGTGTGTTCTCAACCTGTCACCCTTTCCCCTTTACATCCCCTTAGTCTGGGTTTAAAACATGCTTCTCTATCCCCAGAGTAGACCAAGGATGTCTCAGGCTAGATTAATATATTTCAGCTGAGAGGCTTCCTCTGCAAACAGGAGATTTAAATCTTCTGGGAGAAAAGCCTTAATGCAGTGAACAGTGGTGCAGATTTGATCCAGGAGAGCAGAGTACGTAAAATATTTGAAAAGGTGAGGCTTTACCTCTGTGGTTAGGACCCACTGAGCAATCAGAAAGCTTTGCAGAAATAAAAAATCTGGACATGTGATCTGACAAAGCCTTATATTCTGACTTAATTATAAAAATTCACATGTTTATGACTTTAAGGAATCTCTTATTTTTAAATAAAATTTTGTAACTAATTCACCACTAACCTATAATTTGACAATAGGATACACATATAATTTTTAGATACTTCAAGTCAGGATTGCCTATGAAAATTCACATGTTCGCTACACTTCAGGGCCAAGTTGTAGATGGATAACCCCCCCGTGTGGAAATCTACATGCATAAAAGCAGTGATTTAAGGCTTGGCTGTCCTTACACTGGGAGACTGCGCCTGCCTGGATCTCCCAATACTACACCGCAGTAATCCCTGTTTCTTCCCTTGTTTCTCATCTGCTGTCATGCTCAGCAGCTAAGATTTCTATTGCTTTAACGTCACATCATTATTATTGACTTGGGGCTTTTAAGAGTCAGATATTCCTCTTTTCGTTGCCTCAGCGTAGACCCAGGCTCAGAACAAAACCGGAATGTGGGCGGGGAGCCTGGGGTCCCTCCGGAGCAACGTCCAGGGCCTCTCCTCAGAATACCTTGCAGCTCCCACGAGCAGCTGTCAGTGCGGTACGGGTTCCAGCAGCCCCCCGGTGTTTCGGGGTTTCCTGTTACTGTGAACGGGCCGGGCCCCTTACGGCACGTATTGAAACGCAAACGACAGCGGTAATTGGCTGAGAGATAAACCAGGACAAGCTAGTGAGCAGTGCGGGGCGGGGAGATAAGTAGCTAAGTGACAATTAGTGCTCTGCTGCCTCCGGGGTCACGAGCAGCGGAGCCATTTGTTCTCGGTTTTAAAGGAGCAATAACACATTAATTGGAGAACAGCTTCCAGGTTAACGTGGCTCACCCGGTTTCTCTTATGATTCTGCGTTGAGGAGTGGGAGTTTGTGGCCTGGAGAAGGATCGCTTTGGTGACTGCCTCCCTCCCACCCCAACCTCTCTCCCTCCTCCAATAGGATTCATAGTTTGGAAATTGATGTCCCTGATTCTGGAAAACTGATAGTTGGCTTGCTTTGGAGATTTTGTAAAAGTTCCCTTGCAGGAGGGGGCACCCCTTAACTCTCTCAGTCTACATCAGGGAAAAGCGTTGCCTTACTCACAGTCTGAGGAAGTCCATTAACCCTCTATTTTTTTTTTCTCAAGTTTTATTTCAGAAATGATCTATTGGCTAGATATAACAATGAACAACAGAGGTGGTCCCTGCCCTTTTGGGGGGTTTATAGTCTGATTTGAAGAGACAGGAAATAAATAAAACTATGGTCTGCTGTTTCGCTTGTTTGAAGTGGAGATCCTTTACGAAGAGGAGCTTGTGGAAGTTACCGGTGTGGAGGAAAGGGGAAGTTGCCAGCTAGTATAGGCCAGGCTAGGCCCACTCTGCTTTCTTTGAAAGGCCATTTGAACCCTATTCTGGTCACAACCAACCATTGAGATGATTAGCATGGACTTGAGATAAGCAGACTAACCAAGCTTGTGAGCTAGTTGCAATCTGCCTTTCTTCTGCATCCAGAGTTCTTGGGGCCCAGCTACCTTCCGAGCACTGCCAAATGGACTCATTGTTTTTGTTTATTTGGTTTCCTTCAGCCTACAGCTTGGTCACTTTTTACAAACCATCCCCTCCAGTTGAAAGGTTTCTAACAGCTTCTTTTGCCTTGTGCAGAGAACTGGTCATTTCAGACACAGGTGCTTGTTTCCTGTGGGACATGTTTCCACCCAGAGATCCAAACTTTACATAAAACAGCAAAATGATGAAATGAAGACGTAGATTCTTACCAGTGGCAGGTTGGAGAAGCTTAGCCCTTCTCTTGCTTGGTCTTGGAAAGCCATAGGAAAAGCTCTGCCTCAGCCAAGGTCAGTGTGCCTTGGGCCGAGGTGGGTGGGAGCAGGAAGGAAGACTAGAAAGATATAGTTGCACGTGATTGTGAACAGTCGTCTGTGAAGGGCTTTATGCTGTGCACACTTCTTCATGAAATCACTAGGCAGAGATGGAGATGCTGGTTTGTCCGATTATAAAAAGTCTTTCTGTGCAATTTCTGAAAAAAGCCTAGATAAGAATTTGTGAAATCACACAGTAGTAGCTATAGACCCTCCAAAAAGATGAATAAATCGTTCCTTTAAATAAGTCTTTTCTATGCAGGGTCTTAGCTTTGGGGTAAGAGTTGGACTGTCTACGCTTGAATTTTGACTAGGCCACCTACTACCCATTTGACTTTAACAAATTGTTTTTTCTCAGTTTCTTGATTGTCAAATGACAATAACAATATAAACCATTTCAGGAGTGTTCTGAGAACTAAATGAGTTACTAGTAGTAACATTGTATGTAAGCACTTAGTACCTGGAACATAGTAAGTACTAATTAAATGTAACTGCTATGTTATTATTATTCATGCCTCATATCTTTCGCATGAATCACAAGAATCATAACAGCAGCCTATATTCCATGAACCCCATGAAGGGCATGGACAGCCTAACAACCATGCCCCTCTTGCGTTCATTTTACTTTTTCATTATTAGACGTACCACAATGGCAAATGACTTACACAGAAAGGATTCTGTAGAATATCTGTCTAAAGATTAAAAATATCAATAATACCACAAAAACAAGCAGCAAATTATTTAGATTCAAACTTGGTTCATCAGTTTGGGAACAAAAATGTGAGAGTAACTATAGAAGGTCAGAATTAATTTTGGGGGGGGAACTGTCCAGCTTTTTCTTACGTCATAAAAAATTGCATTGAATTTAGAGAAACATGTTTTTAATGCCTTAAATCATTTCATTCACATAGAGCAAAGTCCACTCCTTTCAGTGTACTACTCTGTGAATTTTGGCAAATGCACAGTCATGTAACCACCATTACAGTCAAGATACAGAGGAATTCCATTACTCCACCTCCAAAGAAAATTTCCTCATGCTACCCATTTATTTTTTATTTTTTATTTTTTATTCCAGTATCACTAATCTATAATTATATGAGGAACATTGTTTACTGACTCCACCCATTACCACCCCCCACATACCCCATTACAGTCACTGTCCATCAGCATAGTAAGATGCTGTAGAATCACTACTTGTCTTCTCTGTGTTGTACAGCCCTCCCTGTGACCCCCCACAGACATTATACATGTTTCTTCTCCCCGCCCCGCCTTATCCCTCCCTTCCCACCCATCCTCCCCAGTCCCTTTCCCTTTGGTGACTGTTAGTCCATTCTTGGGTTCTGTAAGTCTGCTGCTGTTTTGGTCCTTCAGTTTTTTTCTTTGTTCTTATACTCCACAGCTGGGTGAAATCATTTGATACTTGTCTTTCTCCGCCTGCCTTATTTCACCGAGCATAATACCCTCTAGCTCCATCCATGTTATTGCAAATGGTAGGATTTGTTTTCTTTTTATGGCTGAATAATATTCCATTGTGTATATGTACCACATCTTTATCCATGCATCTACTGATGGACGCTTAGGCTGTTTCCATTTCTTGGCTATTGTAAATAGTGCTGCGATAAACATAGGGGTGCATCTGTCTTTTTCAAACTTGGCTGCTGCATTCTTAGGGTAAATTCCTACAGGTGGAATTCCTGGGTCAAATGGTATTTCTGTTTTTAGTTTTATGAGGAACCTCCATACTGCTTTGCACAATGGTTGAACTAGTTTACATTCCCACCAGCAGTGCAGGAGGGTTCCCCTTTCTCCACAACCTCGCCAACATTTGTTTGTCTTTTGGATGGTGGCCATCCTAAGTGGTGTGAGGTGATATCTCATTGTGGTTTTAATTTGCATTTCTCTGATGACTAGTGATGTGGAGCATCTTTTCATGTGTCTGTTGGCTATCTGAATTTCTTCTTTGGAGAAGTGTCTGTTCAGATCCTGTGCCCGTTTTTTAATTGGATTATTTGCTTTTTGTTTGTTGAGGTGTGTGAGCTCTATATATTTTGGATGTTTATGAATATATTCTCCCATACTGTAGGATGCCTTTTGTTCTACTGGTGGTGTCCTTTGCTGTACAGAAGCTTTTCAGCTTGATATAGTTCCACTTGTTCATTTTTGCTTTTTGTTTTTCTTGCCCAGGGAGATGTGTTCATGAAGAAGTTGCTCATGTTTATGTCCAAGAGATTTTTGCCTATGTTTTTTTCTAAAAGTTTTATAGTTTCATGACTTACATTCAAGTATTTAATCCATTTTGAATTTACTTTTGTGTATGGTGTTAGACAGTGATCCAGTTTCATTCTTTTACATGTAGCTCTCCAGTTTTGCCAACACCAGCTGTTGAAGAGGCTGTCATTTCCCCATTGTATGTCCATGGCTCCTTTATCATATTATTAATTGACCTTATATGTTTGAGTTAATATCTGGACTCCCTATTCTGTTCTCATGCTACGCCTTTTTAAGTCAAACACTCCCTCTACCTTGAATCCCTAGCAACCACTGATCTGCTCTCCATCCCTGTAGTTTTGCCATTGCCACAATGTTGTGTCAATGTAATCATAGAATATGGAGCCTTCTGAGTCTGACTTCTCACTTTGCATAATGCATTCGATATTCATTCATGCTGCTGCAGGTATCAGTAAAAAACTTTTTTAACTCATAAATCATTAAATTCTAGAGCTGGATGGAATCTTGAGGATCACAGCCAAACACTCATTTCCAGGTAAAGAAACAGAGACCTCTAGAGTGAAGGATCTTGCCCAAGGTCATGAAGTAATTAAAGAAAGAGCATGGACTTGAAATTCCCTATTAGTCCAGGCAACATCTGTTAAATCATGCTGGGATTAATAAGGTATAGCTGATTATGAAGGAGAAAGTCCAGTCTTCGTCTTCTCATTTCTGATCAAAATCTGATCAAACTGAGCCTTACTTAATGTAATAATTTTGAAAGGTGTGGATTTCTAGGAGGTGTAGTTTCTTTTGAGAGTATATGGGTAAGTCTTTCTGGGGCACATCTGTATGTTTGCTGGTCTCAGTCATATATGTGATTTGATAATAGAGCTTAACCTGAAGGTCTGTTGTTTATTTCGTGTTCACGGTAAGTTCTTCTGATATTTCACAGGAGTGTTCTAAATATTACTATCTTCTTACTTTTAGTTGATACATTAAATACTGATATGTTTCTAGGTGGCTTATCCTAGAGCACACAGATAGAGGACCCAGATTGGAATGGAATTAGGAGCTGTTGATTCCTTAGTTCATTAGGTAGTTATTTGTGGAAAATCTACCACGTAGAAGCACTAAATTATGGAAGATACAGTGAAGGCGCTGTTTGTAAGATGTTTAAATTTAAATGGGTACATGAAAAACTCTAATTCAAATTCATTCTTTTGACTACACTACACATAGCATCTTGCTAAGCACTGTGAAGATATAGAGATGATAATGCAAACCCCATTTCCTTAAGGCACTTATAAAATGTGCCAAAGAAAGGTACAAAGAGAGTGCAACTGTAAATATGGTTTCTTGGTTGGGAACCAGTTGGCCTATGGTTTAGTTGTGCATAAAGCACCCCAGAATTTTGTGCATAGGAGGGATAAGGTCAGAATGGTATTATAGGGAGTTTTGCTGATAGCACCACATGGGAGAGATGGAAGGGCAAAGGCCGGAAGCAGGGAAATGAGTTTGCTGGGAAATGTATTTGTCTGGGCAGAAGTGAGGAAAGCCCAAACCATAGACAGTGGGAATGAAAAGGAAAAGGTATTTTGGAGGTAGCTGGATGAGAGCATTCAGAGGTGATGACAAGATTGTGCCCTGTGTGATTGGGTGGGCAGCCCCAATGTAATGGAGAAGTTGGACTTATCTGAGAGAAGGGGTTTGGTGGAGAGTGGATGGTAGAGAATGTAGTAAGGGAAGAGGCAAGGGGCTTTCTCCCTTTGACCAGGTCAATTATGTGTGAGAATTTTGCATATGTGTGACCCTGTTAATATGTATTTATGATTGTTACTTATTTCCAGAAGAATGAATAGTTCTCATTTTCCTTGAGTAGAGAAGCTGTTCTTTGTCCTAAAGAGTTGGCAATGTAGATAGTAATGAGTAAGCAATTATTTTTTACCCCTTCTCCCACCTGTGGTATGATTCAGTGCTTAAAAAGAGGCAGTGTGAATAGTGAAGGAGACATGATGGAATTTTAAACATGATGGAATACAGACAATAAATTTTGATTCTGGTAAGAATACACCCTAGTCAGGAGCTAAAGGAACATATATTGGGAAAACTTTAAGGTGACATTGTATGCCTAGAAGACTGGAAACAAAGTAAATAGAAATTTAAAACCCAGTGTTGATCAAAATGTTGGAAAACATCTTCACCTACACTTTGCTGACCTTTCTGTAAAAGGGTATGATATATCCATGGAAGAATCTTGCAATAATTACAGAGCCCTAAAACTTTACTTTGCATAGCCTTACAACCATAGAAAACCCCAAATAATTGTAAAGCATGAAGTTTCTGGCAGTAGCATCATTTATAATAGTGAAAAACTTAAAAAAGTACAAATCCCCAAATAATAGAATGTCAAGGCAAATGTTGCTTAATAGGATATTTTATCTGGTTTAGGATGGGAGGCTCTGACAGAGATGAGTACCTGAAGTAGTATTTACTGGCAAAATATATAGGATAGCATGGATGCTCTGCTGACAACCAGAGAATGTGACTTTCCTAAAAGAACTTAAAGTCACACAAAAAATGGCAGTTGATAATACAGGGAAAGGATTTGTAGAAGGGTCTTTTTGTGTTTTCATTCTTTTTCCTAAATGAGTGAACAAAGGAAGAAAATTTCTCATGAAGTGGTTTACTGTACATTAGTTTGCTATCTGCCCCCCTTTCTCTCTCTCCTCCTTCCTGTCTTCAGTGGTTCAGGTTGTATTTATATGTACTTTACATTCAGGAGACAGGGTAGTAAGATGAATTAACCATCTCTGTGAAAGGGTGAAAGCTGGTCCTGTAGTTCTGAGTCTGCCATACCTGTAAGATCTGAAGCCAATCACATACTTTTTGATACTTTAAATTTTCTAGTCCTCTCTGTTCTCACATTGATGCAGAGAAGATCATTGAAATAAAATAAGTGAAAACACTGAAGTATTTTGACCACTAGATAGTGTACTGTTTAACTCTATTATAAGACAAAAGAAATACATGAAATTGATACCAGAGATGAATTGGTGAGAGTTTAAGTCCAAAAGTGTGCATTTATCAAAGTAGAATTAAAGTCAAGTTGCCTTGGACTCTGAGGGGATAGGGTCTTATGGCCACGCCCATGTGGGGATGAAGGAACTCCCTGGAAAGGTCAGCTATTCCCAGTTTGGAGCGACTTTGGACACATCACTGAACATGTTTAATGTTTTATACAATGTTTTACTAAAACATTGTATGTACAGAGAAATACTCCTTAATTGGAAAACAAACACCAATGGAGGGCCTTTAAGAACCATTACTTAGATTCAGAAAACACTTGTGCTGAATCCAAGAAAAGAAATCATCCTGGTGAAATGGAAAGTTTATGTGAGTTTGGTTAGGGTCAGAATCTCCTTTAATAAAATGAATTTAGAGCAGCAGTAATTAAAGGAGAAATGATCAGTTTTGAATGACAAAAGTGGGGTTAAAGGTCTACAAAGCAATCTGTATGGAAAAATGGCCACAGATATAAAATGATTTAAAATGATGGTTTTCAGTGCACCTTTCACTAGAGTCTCTGGGAATATGTGACTCTACCTGAAAGCAGCAGCTATACCCAGGGGGTGGGATTTCAGGTATTTCTTAACAGCATGAGTGCCTCATTCTTTATTTTGAAACTCTTATTATAATTTAAAATTGCCCAGTGCATGTGGCTTGAGCAAGCTCTTGTGTGAAAGACAAGAAAAGAAATCGGAAGTATTTTCAGAATTCTTGGTTCCACACAATGTGTTCCTTGCTTTGGTGAAGCAGCTCTGAAAACCTCACTTCTCTTGGTAGCTCGTGTGGGCCCAGAAAGCAAGGTCAGAAAGAAATGGGAGGCACCAGGGCAGGGAACTCTCCTCTGTTTTCCTTTTCCTGAGAGATTGCTAGTGCGTGTGCACAGTGTGGCTCAGGTAACCAGGGGCAGGGAATGAAATCAGTGCCTCCTGAGTTTTATAAGGGTGCCCTCGGGCCTGGGCTCTGTCCCCTGTGAAACTGATCCAAACTAGAATGTTCTTTGAAGTTCCTGGCTGCTCCACTTGGACCAACCCGTGACTACAAAGCCAGATGAGTAACTGGTCCCAAATGTTTAACTACCCATTACCTGTTTGTTAAGAGGTTGGGAAGAAATAATAGCAAAGAAAACACAAAAACAGGTTAGACAACAGCTAGATGAGACCTTTTGGTTTCTCCATGCTGTGGCTGGTATGTAAACAAATCCTTAATTTTGTGAATTTGTTCACAGCCTGCTAACAGCTTCATTGTGGTCCTGGGAGTAGAGACGAAGATGCAGAAAGCCTTAGGGGGGACTTGAATTGGAATTATTTCCAAATGATCATCCAGTCTCTGCAGCCTCAGTAATAAGCACAATCACCTGACAGTACACAGTGTGAACCATTCCTTTTAAAAAAGAAATATTTTCTAAGGTTACTATTGAACTAGGTGTATTTTTCCCACCCAATGATAAAACCTTGAACACAATGTATTTATGCCAATTTTTAGTGCTCAAAGTAGGGTAAAGGATTCTCTTTCTCTTATAACAAAAATAAGCCTTGTTTATGGGATCCAAAAATAGTTGCTTAAACTTCCTCTTTTTTTTTTTTTTTTTGTTTATGAGTCTTTTCATTTTGGAGGTCAGGAAGTAAATGCTGGCTTGAGGTTATGTTTCATAGTAATCTGAGGTGAAAAGTAGAATATTAAGAATAAAGTGATGGGAACTCTGAAATATAAATACTCAGATACAGGAAGTTGGATAATTTAAGAAGAAATAAACTTTAAAATGGCTGATCTATTAGTAAAAATGTTACAATGGAACAAACAACATTGCATTTGTTTTTAAGGAGGCTTATCTTTAGAATGATAGAGGGCCAGCCTTAACACTTCCATTACTTGTATATGCATGCATAATACATTGTTCAAATGGCAGATCATAAAACAAATAGTTGAGAAAAATTTTGTAAATGAGTAGAATGTTCAAATGATTGAAACAAGACAATAAACTTGGCTTTAAAGTTGTATATGCCACTCAAGGGTAAATATCTGAGTAGTCCTGGATCCTTTGCTTGTCCAGTGATTTATATTTTCAGTAAGAGTTTGTTGAGGTTTCTCTTAAGTGTCTATTATAGGATAATAGTAGTCATTCATTCACTCATTTAATACTTATTGAGTGATGGTGACATATCATAGATTTTAAAACTTGTAGAAATTACCAGAATGCGGGAGATGGGTTTGGCCATCCTCTGCTGGCAGCAGGGTTAACAGGGAGCTGCACCTGGTCCTCCTAGAGCTAAGTTCCACTATCAGCACGTTGGTGGTGGTTGGTACTGTATTGTTTTAAATCTAGGATGCTGCTATTGCCTATGGGCTTCTTTGAAGCCTGCAGGAGCCTGTATGTAGGAGAGGACTGTCTTGCCAATGGGTTTCAGCCCTGGGCAAGTTCGCTATGGATTCAGTGTGACCAAAGAAATTGACAGCAAAACGTTCTTGGGGTGAAAGGGTTATACCCAGGTATATTTCCAGGTGGCAGGTCAGTCACTAGAATCCCATTCACTCAGAGTGAGTCTGCAGGCAGCAAACCAGTGTCTGCCTCTGGGCCCCTCTGTCTGCACAGCCATCCTCCAGGGCTCTCTGCATAGTCGTCCCACACAGCCAACCTCTGGGCCTCTGTCCTCTACTCTCCTGCAGCCTTGCAACCCTGCCACCATGTTGTGCCCAGAGCACTGGGCAGAGCTCTTTTTATAGAGTCAAAGTGCCCACAGCTGTGCAGCTGGCTAGTCAATCAGGGCCAGGTGAGAATCCTGGCCACAGGAACTCTCATTTTATCCACAAGGACTCAGGTCTGGAAGAGGTGTGGAGAAGGCCAAATGTCTGTTAACAGCTTGAGAGAGGTAGGGAATGGCAAGTTGATTTTAAAACAAAACAAAAATTCCAAACCCCGCTGTTGACAAAACATCATTTGGCTTAATTAGAACAGGAATGACTTGGGGGAACCTTCTGGTAAATCTAAGAGAGATAAAGCTAAAGAATAACAGGAGTTTCCAGAGATGTGGATGGCAACCTGGTGGCACACTTTTATATGCAGACAGACCTGCATATTAGAAGAAGCACACAATTCAGGAGAGTCCCAAGTGTCAAGTCTGAGGAGCCCAAATGATGTTTATGTGCAAACAGGGAGCATAATTATCTATACGTAAGATTGCATATTAGACACACATAAGCTCCTAATTCTTGTCCAGGGAAAGAGGAATGAAGGTGTATTGAAACGCTACATAGTGGGAATAGTTGTTGACTCTGGTAATTTACTGAACATCGGTTATGCAGATAAAAGTAGTTGGTATTTTCTTCCCCTACCTAAGAAGAATGGGCAATATGGGGAAAAATAAAACAAATGCTTTACTGCTAAAAAGGTAAGGCTTCTTTCTGAAGGTGCTGTAATATGGCAGAAAAAGACAAGACCTGAGTTTTACTTTCAACTAGCTAGGTGTTTTGGAAAATCCCTTAGCAATCCTGAGCTTTAGTTTCTTCTTCCATAAAATAGGGATCACAGTTTCTATACTTTTCCCTCCTAGATTTGTTGTGAATACAAAATGAAATTGTTCATAGAAAGAATGCAGAGTAATCTGTTAAGCACTCTATACACAGGTAAGATGAATGTTCTTAAGATAACACACCCCGCTTTACTAGCGTTGTTGGCTAGCTTCACCTGTTTGCAGAGATGGCCTGCTAGCCAGAGCCTCAGGAGCACAGCTGACTTGTAAACAGAGCTTGTGCTGGTTCTGTTTGATTTTAGGACTATTGGCATGAGCTGAGACCCAGCTGGGCCTAGGGGTCTCATTCTGGTCTACAGCTTTAGGATGCACTAACAGCGGTTTTGACAAGGCCCAAATTCAGTTTCTTTCTTAAAAATCTCCAAGTGGTTTAGTACTGTTCTGGGGGAAGCCTGGTGGGTGCTTCGGTGACTGTCTCGTTTGAACCTTAGCCTCTGGACGTTTTTGAGACAAATTTGGTTTCTGCGGATGTGCACGGTTTGCACTGGACTCGGGGCCTTAACATTGATGCAGGCTTACGGCCACGGTAACATACCAACTGCGGGCAGAGCCCCGTGTGAGGCCCAAGAGGCTGTAGGCAAGAAGGAAGGACAGTGGGATGCAAATGGAAATAAACCGTGGCTCAATTCTGCTGAAGGGGTTCCCCTGCTGCAGGCTGACCTTCCCTCTCAGAATGAGCATACTGCTGCTCTACCACGTGTCTGTGTGGTATCTCTCTGTGGCTTGTTTTAAATTAGACCAGACCTAAAAAAGAAAAGAAAAGAAAGGGAAACTTTTCACTTTGAGAGCATACGGAGATGACCAAAGTCGTCCACTTGGGCCCCCGGCAGAATAAACTTGCACTGGCAGTCGTGAACAACAGTGTGTAACAAAGCATTCTTTCCTTGAACCACTTTGGGAAGGAGGCACAAGGGGAAAACACAGCAGGAATTCTTTCTTTTCAGCTTACGTTCTCTCCACAGATCTTAGTGGGCTGCTACTGTGTGTGAGAGAGCAAAAGACCAAGTGAGTGTTTTGTGGAGAAGACTGATTAGTTTAGGCCCTGTTTCTGTTGTCATTGGTGGTGCAGTGGATCCTATTTGATGTTTACTGCCCCTTGGCATTTTTTAAAAGGGGTCTTCAAAGCAGGAAGTCCCATTCTAAAGACAGGTTTCTGGGCAGTAAGGTTGACAAGGTTAAACATTGGGAAAGTAAACCTAATAGAAAAAGAGAGCAGGATAAACAACTCAGCTCCATTCCACAAAGGCCTTTGATGGGAAAAGGCCCCATTTATGAAGATCTCGGGGCAGGCCTGCACTGTTCAAATCCTCCAGCAATGTAGAGCGCATGAGGTCTGTTTCTTACCTTCCCACTAGGCGACCCCAGGATTCGTAGTAGCCGCTAAATATTAAAGCTATCGGGTAAGATGGTGCCAGTAAGGCTTGAGTGCTCACTGATAGGATTCCTTGAATCCAGTCACCACCTGCTTGGTCTCTCCTCACCATCTATGTCTCCCTTGCTCATCCGGTATCAGTGCCCCTCCCTTCTTCAGCCAACCAATGTTTGCTTATTTAGTGAAATTTTCATTTACACATTAAACTTGAGACTGATTTGCTTAATGTAACCAAGGCAATAGTGGAAAAGTTTTATTTGATAAACACTCAGTGTTGGTAAATAATGGGCATACCATTTCTTCTTGGTGCTAAGAGAGAGTCAGTGAGGATTTTGCTGTTGAGACTTCAGGACTCAGTTGTCAATGTGTGTTTACATTTGTGTACAAAGCCATATATATTTTTTATTGTGTTTATGTTAATGCAAAGACTTTTTCTTTATACTCCTACCTCTTCATCCACAGAATTACAGGATAAAAATATCTAGGCAAATGAAGCCTAAAGTATTTTTAGAAGGTAAAAGTGATATTGCTACAACCACAGATTGTAAAATTAAAAAAAAGAAGAGGCAGAGAATGTAGCTGGGCCCCTGTGCTTTTAACACATTCCTTTATAGTGAAGCGTGGGGGAGAGAAGAACCTACCTAGCCACTCATACAGTGTTTAATGATGTATGAATATTTGGCTGTGCTTAATAATTAAAAAATATTAATTCATTTTTCCTCTATAGAAGACTGTTCAGTTCACAATTCTTTTTATGAACAAACACAGAAAGATTATATAAGATTTGCCTTATGTGGAATAGAGCAACAACTCAAAGCCAGGTGTTGGTTTGAGTAGCATCAGTGTCTGAGGCTAAACTAGCCATCTCTGCTAGCTTCCCTCACCATTTTCTGCACTAGCCAGGCAGGCTTCTGCTTTGGGAAAACAGAAATCAAAGGCAAAAATTGAACAATGGAAAATTTTCATATACTTCCTTCACTCCATGTACAGGGCTTACTCTCTGCGATGATAGATTTTAGGATTTTTAGTGGTGCTATGCAGAGTGCCTGGTGAAAGACTGATTTCTTCTTACATTTCTAATCCTATGTGGACCAATACATTGAAAAATACAGTTAAATATCAATGATTAGAAAAATGATCACCTGCTTGGATGTTCCTTCAATTGCAAATTGCTCTAACGGCTTCTTCTCACTGTGCACTCTGAAAGCCTGTACTTAACCTGTGGGTGTGGAACTTTATCAGCTTGGGGATGAGCACGGATCCAGGGAGCGTCCTTTGAATAACACTGTCTTCGGCACTTTCTGACCCTCAATCAGAGCTTCTGTTTGTGGTAGTTAAGGGAGGGAAAGTTCAAGGAGCTAAGGAAGAGATATTTCAGCTGTTTGTCATTTCTGCAGGCATTTCTATGCTAGTTCATTGTAGTTCCTCCATTAGTCTTTGCCTTCCAGTCTTTATATTGTATACCTTTGGGTTACACATGTCTTAACTTCTTGTTTCCTGCAAATTAACCTTTACTTCAAAAATGTAAGTGATTACATGTGCTTCTTTTTCCCAAAATTAACCACACACACTCAGTGGTATTCTTTGTTCTAGGGAATAGTGTAGGGGTCCTTTTTTCTTTCTTAAATACACTTGAAATAAATACAAAAACCTGTCTTGCCTTTTGTAAACATGTACTCTGGAGTGAATTACATCTTGCCCATACCATACGGTTTACAAATCAGTCTGACACATTTATGTAACAATTAAGAAAATGAATATTCTGCTAACTTCCTGTCTTTGGCTTTGAATACCTATAAAAAGGGTAGTAAATAAGAAGTTGGTCTTGGGATTGGTAATGCAGAATTCACTCTTTGGTCTGGGTTTATTCAGAAAATATCAACTACTTTCTCCTATATGGCTGAACTTGAACATATTTTAGTATTCAGAGGAATTTCCATTTGGAGATAGGGTTGTTGTTTACTCTTGAAAGGAGTAAAAATATACATATATGCAGAACTACCACTTGCTTCTTACATTTCCCATATTCATCATGAATCTAATTTCCCCCAATTCCATTCTTTTTTAAAAGACAGTTGACCATCCTGCTGAAGAGGTTGCCTTCCTTTCTGGAGAGTGAGACAGAAGTTTCCTTGCCAGTGGTGAACCCTGTCTGGAAAAGAGAGGACACTGAGCTCTTAATTCTGAGTTTGCTTGGTCTTCTTAGTGATCCTATCATGGGATTCAAAGATAGAGTTCCCAGATCCGGGTGAGCAGAGCCCTTGCGGCTTCGCGTATGCCATTGTGGACATAGTTTAATTAACTTAGCACCCACCCAGACTTTTTCTCTCTCTCCCACCTGTCTTTCCTCCTGTAAAAATGGTTGCTAGGACCTGGGGAGTGGACATCCTTGTCTCCTTTTCTTTCCAGTCCTCAAGATGGATTCTGGTGAATTTGTGCTGAGTGAGGAGGTTCCCTACCCTTAGAGCCTGGTGTGAAGCAACTCCTATCATCCTGGCAGTAGATGCTGGAGACAAGGCTTAATTTATTTGACTCTATAGCTGACTTTTCATTTTTATTCCCTTCTTGTCTATTCTTGCTCTAATTCTCCTTTCCTTGAGACTTTAGTTGTCCATCTTTTAAATTTTCTCCCAAAGGCACAAATTACTCATCAAGTCCAGACAGGCTTCAGGAATGGAGTGTGGGGCCTTCTAGAAGCTCAGCTCAGCTAGGCCACCTCTGATCACCACAGCATAACAGGTGTCGCATTAACAGCTCTGAGCTCTGGTAGTTTTCCTCAAAGCATTGTGTGGGAGGCACAAAAGTGTAATAAAAATGGTAATGATTAAAAGAATTCTGTTTTTCTCTAGGGTTCTTCTGCCACTTCTAAACTGAAGTAGGGGTTATAAGGCTCATGCTTAGCAGGTTGATAAAGCTGGAAGTGGTTGGTGTGAGGGTGGGTGATATTTTTTAAGACCCAAACTTCTGATTTCTGTTCCTTGGTCCTAGAGTTGACTGCTATAATGCTTTCTTGTCCTTTGCCTATACTTTTTATCCCTGTTGTTTTCGGGTCTCTTGGAAAGAATGGGACAGACTTGCATTGTAACTTGTTAAAGAAGAGGGGGAGGGACGGACCTAACTTATGAGAATGATTGTTGGTTACCACTGATTCATTTCCAGAAGTGTTTGGGGGCAGAAGAACTTGGCTTTGTTTTGACTCTGAGCAAACTCAGAAGGGAAGAGTGGCTGCTTTGATAAATAATACTAGTCTACTTCTGGGTCCTCTGTGGAAAGATTTAATAGACACTATCCTTAGTAAATACCATAGCAACCATAAGAAAGCTGTCATCAGTAGCCCCATTTTGAGAATGAGTAAACAAAGGCTTGGAGCATCTGAGTGACGTGCCCAATGTCACCAAGCTTTGTAAGAGTTGGAATTTTGAACAAACTTAAATCTGTTTGACCTCAAAATGTAGTAGTATATTGAGAAGAAACAATATGATGGATAAAAGCATGGGTTTCCCCATTGAGGTGGTGCTTCAGGGTTGCCATTGACATGGAACCACCAGATTATTTGAGTGTGGAGAGAGCAGCCCTGTACTGCCTTCCAAGGCAATGCCAACAGGGCGGGTTCATATGCATTAGGAACATCAGTATTATAAACTACATTGATAAGATTTCTGCTCTAGACGTGAAGAGATGAAGAGAAGAAAAGATGAACGTGTTTCAAATTAAACAATCTGCAGAAGTTGTAAAGCGTAAGAACACATTGCCTACATCACATAACACATAAGCAGGGCCGTGTCCCAGTCGGGACAGCAGGTTGTGGCAGCCCACCTTTGGGAAGTGGTTGCTTAGAAGGAATAGAAAAGTGGTACCTGTGCAGAGGCCATGGGTGACATGGGCCAAATGTGAGCTCAGAATAAATGATAGAGAGAAAGAGCACTTGAGAAGGGTTGAGTGAGCCTCTACAAAGTCAGATGAACCCAAGGGCCCCAGGAGAAGTAGGGCGCAGAGGAAGGCAGGATCAGCAGGGGCCTGAGATCTTGAAGGGACAGGGAAGTACACTGATCAATCAATACAAAGGACAACAGCCTCCTCAAGCCAAGCACAGAAATCTCATTTGTCTCATTTTTATGTGTACCCCTCATCCTAAGATCCCCACCAATCAAGATTAGTTAGCTTTACATCTGTTGTTTGTTTTACCACACCATGTATTTTCATTTTGAAGATACAAATTTATATAAATACTTCTGGATTTTTAGAGCACAAAATCCTCAGCCACCATAATATCTTTCTTGATTTTCACAGACCTTGGGTTGGGGAATGGAGAGAGAACATTCCAGAAAGAATAAATAACAAATAATTTTTATATCATGTTTTAAAATTTATAAAGTGCATATATATGTATTTATACTTTTCATAATACCTTGGCAAGAAAATTGTTAGTTGACATTTAGATTTTGATGTTAAGACCACAAGAGGCTTGCATTTTTAACTAGTTCTATGAATTTATATTTTGTTTTTTTCTTAATTCTTTAGTAAAGGTCATTTTGGGAAATAGCAGCCATGTTTTGTCCAGGATGCAGAAAGGACTCCTGGTAGTGACATGGTTAGAAGCACTGATGCTGGATGGTGTCAGACCTGGATCCGGTTCCTACCACTGATGCTGGCCAACAGTGCGACTTCGGGCAGATTGCTTGGCCTCTCCACATCTGTTTTCTCATCTGCAAATTGGCCATAACACCCGCCTCAAAGAGATGTTGTGAGTGTTAAATGAGGTAATAGATCTAAAGCAGTGAACATAGTGCTGAGCCTACGGTAAGTTTTTAATATGGTAAATCGCAGTTATTATTACTGTCATCATTATTAGTTTCCTCCCCTTAGAGTGCAGTTGTGGTGGCAGCTGAGGAAGCTGCTGAGATGCTTTCTGAGAACCAGAAGAGCTGGCAGATAGGAGAGCAGAAAGAAGCTGGGACCAGCTGGGGATGTGCAGTGACCCTTTCCTTCATAGTCTACATCCCCCTTTTTCCAGTTTCTCTGCTCCCTGCTCTGATTTGGCTTTGGTGACCCAGGTTCCTGCTTAACCGTTAAGGTTTCTCACTGATTTCTTCTTCAGAACTCTCCAGAGTACGAAAGTGGGTTGTTGGTAAAAAGCAATATATAGATTATTTTGGAGACCATTTTTTCCAGCTTCAGGAGCTGTGCATGTTGACTGATGTTTACTCATAGGCATGCTCTCCCCACAAATGGCAGACTGGGGGTCCCCATACATCTTGTTCACTTGTACATCTGTGGGTTCCCAGCACAGCACCTCACACCCTGTAGGTGCTCAGTGCCTGGTTGAAAGAAAGTGCCAAAGGCCTGAGGAACTCCTCTGCCTGAACCAGAGTCTGTCTCTGGAGTCCATAGGAGGTTAAGTTGTAAAGGTAGACAGAAACTGGTACAGAAAACCAGACAGCTGCAGGTCTGTTGATTCTGGCCTGAGCCTCAGGTCACTAGGCCTGTCCATCAGCCTCCTGCCCTTCCCCACACCCCTAACTCCACCCACATTTCTTTTTTCACACACTTTTTTTTATGTAAGTGGTGACTTCAGTTTAGAGGAATTACCCTGGAAACACTGTTATCAAAATGAGTCCATCAAACCTGTTTCTTTTTACATCTTCAATGTGACTCCAGAAGAGGGACCAAAGAAGAAACTATTTTAGCCAGTACATTGTCTTTCGTGCACCTTATATTTTGTGTTTGGGGGAGGTACTTATTTCTAGAGAAGGAGGGATTATTGGCAGCAACGGTGATCTCTAAATGCTGCTGTCCACGCTCAGTATTGTCAAGGGAACGGGTGGCATGTAAGCCGGAAGCGTCTGGGTGGCAAACCAGTGTCGAGGTGTTTGTGGCTGCTTTTTGGATCACAACGGCTGTCTGTTCTTTCCCTTCCTCCCCCACGTCCACCTCATATCTCAGACATGAACACATTCTTCAAATATCACATTCTGGGACATTCTTGCACCCCACACCAGCCTGCCCAAGGAACTTTTAGATAATGAATGAGAGCTTTCTTAACTAATGATATTCTTGACCATCTGTCCAGCTGGTCACTGAGAATATAAGGCAGATGCTCTTTTTTTAAAAAAGATCCTAGTCCTTATAAAATTGTAAATGTAAAGGTTTTCTGTTTATTGAATCTGACAAAGGATGTCTGCTAATACATTTCCATTGTGGATTTTTTTAATAATGTGTGCTTACTGTGAGGCTTTGGGTCTAGGAAAGGAAGTGATTTTTCTTTTAAGTCCTGGGCTTGTGTGTGTGTGTGTTTATATTTATTCTCTGCCACTTTGGATTTTGCCATATTAAAAAAGTTGTGTCTTTACACCTCTTTTTAACATGTAAAGCTGACAGAGGCAATGGGAATCCACACATGGAAGGCAGGGGCCTCACCTCAGTGTAAAGGCTGCAAAATTAGAAGTCTGGGTAAGTGTTTGCTTCTGTGTGGTTTCATCTACAGGAATGAATCTCAAGGACAAGGCTGGTGCAGTCAGCTCGGTAGGGCAAGTCCAGGGCAGCCTTGAAGCTTGTGTGCACAGGATTTCTGAAGGGAAGCGTGTGTGTGTGTGTGTGTGTATGTGTGTGTGTGTTTGCACGTGTGCACATCGTGTGCTAGTTCATGCACACATATATGCTCGGCAGCAGCTCTTTCAGATGGCTGTGGAGGAACCTCCCAGCAATGACAAGGCACAATAAGAATCTCCAGGAATTGAGTGACAACAGAGGCTACCTAAAATGAAACTTCAAGTAAACCTGGAAGCTGGAGTCTGGGGCAGCAAGGTGCCACATTGTTACTTCAGTGCCACACTGTTATCTGTGGCAGGGAGTTGATCAGTTCTCTTATAGACTCTGGTGGGTAGGTGCATGGGGGCAGGCCGGGTATGTTGTAAGATGCAAGGAGGCTGGTCAGGGCTGACACAGCTGTGAGATTATCCATATGCAGAGCAGTCCCCCTGGAGAGGGTTAAGGCATTTCTACTTCCTAGTAATTTTTAAATCTCAACTACCTTGACCAAATGTAGAGAGGAAAAAGCATTTGTGTGTGTGCAAGGCTCAGTCAAGTTCAAGTAAAGATTATAAGCTAAAGCGTGAAGAAGTTGCCTCGGGTGGATGCAACCCTCAGCTCAAATGACTCATTTGAAGGCATTTGTCCACTCTGTGTTAAGGCTTTAAAATGTGTTCCTTGTCACATAGGTGCCATTTTTATTTCAGGGACTTTATTTTCACGACTCTGATTTGCACTTTGTTCAGTAATCTGCCTGGTGCTGGGCATCAGGTGCAGAGCCATTGCACAGTTTCTGTGCTTGTTTTTGTGGGTTCTGCCTTCGTTCTGACGCTTGACTTTTTTTTCCCTCTTCAAAGCATGTTCTACTTTATTCTGATTATCTTCTTCAGTGAACTGAAATAGTAAGCTCATATTCAAAAGTGAGAAGCATTTTTATTATGGAAAAACAAGATTATGATAAATAAAATAAGATTTCTATAGGCCACAAAATCAAAGTACTACTTGGGTTAAAATATTTAGAGGGTTCCTTTCCCAGGTATTTATTTTAACATGAATTTGTGCAACTCACTCAACAAATATTTCCGAAGCCTTTGCTGAGTGGTAGATGCTGACGTCGGTTTCACAAATGCAATGGTAAATAAGGTAGACATTGTCCCTGTCCTCACAGAACTTATGGTCTGGCTCATTTTTAGTCTAGTATTTTTTAGAAAAACAACTCCAATGTGACCTTTCTCCATATTATGTTTAATTACACATTCAATTTTGTAGGCCCTCTGCTACAAAAGCCATCCCTGCTCCATTTTCTAGGATCATACCAGAGACTATCACATGAATTTGTTTCTTAGTCTGATTTCCTCTACTGAAGAGAGAGGCAGCCACTGCATACTACAACCTTGTCAAAAGAGAGACTTCCACGTTTTGCCTTCTACAGGATAGTAACAATTAGAAGTTGCAGCAATCAAGGGAACGTTTTTTTCTCATGTCAAGTCAAAGCTGATCAAGTCACATATTGATTATGTGATTATTCAAGTAACTTAGATTTTTCTTAGTTATCCATCTTTGGGCATTTCCATTGCTCTTTTCCACATTTTCCAGAATGTAAAGATGGAAAATAAGAAACTTTGAAAGTCTGATCTCTCAGACTGTGTCAGCAACCCCTTTGATGTTTGGTTGTACTGGGAAGGTAGAGAGGTAGAAACTGGACTCAGTGAGGGTTAGTGGGCTATAATTATGTTAAGAACTAGTGCTTAGCACTGCGATGGCATGGTCTAAGAACTTTTAAGTAGTAATAATGATACAAAACAATACAGATTTATTGAGTGCCAACTATGAGTGTGACCCTATTCTCAGGCTTTTACAGGTGTTTACCCACTTCCTCACAGCAATATGAGACAGTTGGTATTATTTATTATTGTTTTAAAAAGGAGAACATATTTTAGAGGGGTGAAGTAATGTGCTTTAAGGTCCAGCTTGTAAGTGGTAAGGTCAAGTATTCAATTCCACATTTTTCACTCAAAAGCTGATAGAGTAAGCTCTTGGTAGAGTTCTCTTTACTGAATAATGCTTGTTTTCATTCTCTTACAAACTTCAGAACTAGCCCAATTAGTCTTAAAAGTGCCTAGACAGAGACCCTTAGTTAATTAAGCACTCCTTTCCGCCCCATATTTTTTAACACTCCCTTGTAAGTTGACTCTAGGTTAGTAGCCATGCCATACTTCTCCCTCTAAGAAAAACATTCATGATATGCCTTCCAGACTTTTATTGAACACCTACTATGTATAAAGCCTGCGTGTACTCAAGTTTATGGGCACTCATTAAAACTATCTGCAAGGAATGAAAGAGAATGCAAAAATTAAAAAACCCACTGTGACAGTTGTAAAACATGGTGCCAAAACTTTTTGACACTCTTCTCATTAAGAGATGAGGTCTGTATCTCCAT
The DNA here is from genome assembly GCF_040802235.1 of Manis javanica. Classification (NCBI taxonomy): domain Eukaryota; kingdom Metazoa; phylum Chordata; class Mammalia; order Pholidota; family Manidae; genus Manis; species Manis javanica. The sequence goes on from NC_133160.1 coordinate 52,319,805, forward strand.
GCATCAGGTGGGCTTATGACTGCTTGGACCAATAGACTACATGGAAGGATGCTTCCTGACTTCCAAGTAAGTTTCCAAGGCCACATCAAAGAAGGCCACAGGAATTTTTGCCTGGTCTTCCTGGGACACTTGATTTGGGGGTGACCAGCTGTAATGGAAAAAGTCCTACTGCCCTCATAGTGCCATACTGGAGAGGACACAAGTAGGTGTTCTGGTTGAGCTCCCAGTAGGCCTCCCAACTGACAGCCAATGTTAGCTACTCACCATGCAGGTGAACTGTGTGGGGTAGTGCCCAATGAGCTTTCTGATGATGCAGCACCCACAAGTTTGGGACTGCAACCATAAGAAACCCTAAGTGAGCCCTTCCCAAATTCCTGACCCACTAAAACAGAATAGTTGTTCTCAGCCACTGAGTTTTAGGAACAGCTATTACAACTAGGAGTCACCTGTGCATACAGAACTTAAAAATCTTCAATATTTGAAGCCAACTACTTTGTGGCTTAATGATTCTTTTACTAATTTTATTGGAAAGGATCATAGCTTATAATCTGAATATATTGCAGTGTTAATAGTGGTCACTTAATTTGAGATGATGTAAATTCCAAATGATGTTTTCCATGTAATGATTTCTGTATTCATTTAAAAATTACCAATATTTACTGTAATTATTGTATGATCTTTATTCCTCAATTTATCCTTCCTTCTCTGTTCTTGAAAGCAAATTACATAAGGTGAAGGTAAACATTCATGTATTACCTGAAGTATAAATTTTTAATGTTTGAAAGCTTTACAGGAAAGAATTTAGTCCTGTTATATTTATTATCACAAACAGAATTATCTGCTCAGTCTTTGCAGCTGAATATGCTTTCTGTAGAATAGTGGAAACAAAACAGAAAACTGCTTTTTTAGGAATTTAATACTATCAACTGCACCCCTCTCCACTCCACAATTACTTTTGTAATCTGGGACATTATAATTTAATAACATATAGAAATTGTTAGCAAGTTTTATTTTAAGTACCACTTAATGCTGTCTCCCTCCTCTGACTTTGTGGCTATCCCCAGCACTTCTCTGAAATTCTGTGTGACAGATTTGCAAACTCTTGGCCATTTTCTTAACTGGGATCAAGTCATATCCCTGAGCAGTAGAGGAAATTGAACCTCTCTGAGAGCCTTGTTTCTCTTTTTCTCTGTTCCTTCTTTTCTTTTTTTCTTCTCATTTTTCTTATTCTGCCTTTTTTTCTCTGTCTCTCTGCACATACTCATGCTCCCTGTATAATCTGATGAATGACCCACTGGGGTTATGATATTTAGTGATTTCCTTGATTATTTATTAGGATTCCTTCTTCCTCTTTCCAAATTAGTGGAAATAGTTCAGAAGGCCTTGATATTGAAGCAAAAGCATGCTGAAATGTATCATTCAGGGATTCATATGTGAATGTTGTTCTTGAAGTTGCTCATGTAAGTGATACTGGCCCTACCCCATTTACATAAAAGACTGAAAGTCTTTGAGATTAAAAATAGCCTGTGTAGTATAAAATTCCCTTCATTCTGTGTCTGAATAATTGGCACAAAAATATTTGTGGTTCATTGCTCAGACTGATCTAAAGAAGTGATACTAATCAGGACTTAAATTGGATGGGTTCTCCCAGAAAGGAAGTGGCAGTGAGGAGGATGTGAGCCTCTGGGCAGACCGGGCATGGCCTACCAACTGTCATCATCCCAGACCAGGTCAGGCTGGAGCTTTCAGAAGGGGCAACTATGCTGGCTTCCTGTGTCATACATTTCTCCTGCCTCTGATGGCTTTAATGGAAATATGGCTGGGATTCATTTAACACCATTTATTGTTTTGAAATTATCCAGTTTTGAATCCCCAAACTTCACATTTGTCATTTTTTAGCAGAAGATTTTTTTTCCTGTTCCTGTTTTTATGTATATACTTGTATGCTGAACTAGATGGAACTCCTTCCTCTTAGATTAATTTCTAGGACACATCTGTTCACATATATGTCCCATTGGGCAAGCTGCTGACCTGTGTGGTCTGAGAGGGCTGCATCTGAGATGACCTGTGTCAGAAGGATGCTTCATAAAACCTCCATTATGAATAGCAAGCAGAGAGCTCAGACATTATGCAGAGAACCAGCACATATGAGGAGCTGGCGTTTATTGCCCATCTTCTATTAAATAAAAGCACTATGTTAGCTACTAAGAGTTTATTTACTCCTCACAGTTACCTCAAAGGTAGTAGCTCCACTTACATTGTTATAAAATCAAGGCTTAGAGTAGTTGCTAGCCCAGTAACAAAGTTGTGACTCAAACTCAAGTCTGTTTGCTGTGCTAGTCTGTGTCCTTTCTGGATTATAACACACCAGTCTTGAAAAGCAAAGGTATAATCTTGGATGTTTCATATATCTGGTTTACTGACTTTCACCCATCCTTTCTGGTCTGCTTGGTGCATGAAACACACAGATATGTCCTTGAAAACTGTGTATAAATTGATCATTGCTAACAGTGTGCTCTAAGAGGCCTGACTGTTTTAGCTCTTACAAATGAGGAAGACCTTGAGTAAATCCTTTGTAAAACATTTAGGATGTCATTCATTGGTTGAGCAGATATTTACTGAGCAGCTTCTTTATGCCAGGATCTGAGCTTTAGTCTGCCTCCCATGGAACTTACTGTCTAGTAAAGGTGCCAGGAATGCAATGTCATTCAGATTGGGCAGAGGAAAGCCCTTTTTACATTGAGACTAATTTCACACAGATCCAGTTGATCTATATAGCTTTTAGGATTTTCACATGTTAGATTACTTTTTAAAGAGGGAGTAAAAACTACAAATTCTGTATAGGCTATCAGAGACTTTTAGGCAGGGCTCTGCCAAAAGGTTCAAATATCTTAATTTGGATGAGCCAGGGCCCAAATTATCACAGTGAGCTCTGTTAACTTTGCAAGGCTGTTGGTTTGTGAAAGTCAGCAGAGACTCTCTGGACTGAGTTTAAGGTCTTGAAGACAGTAAAGCCAAGACAGTGATTTGGAAAAGTTGCAGCTCTGTGGCTGAAAGGCTGCTCCTGATTTCCTGAAATCAGCTGTGTTTTACATGAGAAAGAATGAGTAGAGCCAACTAATATGTACAATAATTATGTTTCTTTTCTTTCTGTTTCAAGAAAATAAATACTAGCAATATGTATCAAAAAAAACTAAGAGAGATGGAAATTACAATTACAATTTACTTAACAAAGGAAAGTAAAAGCAAACCATAATTCCAAACACAACTGAATATAATGTCAACTTATTTCAAACTTTCTTGTCCATGTATGTATGTACCCATCACAAAGTGGCTTTTGGATTTTGTTGGCAAACCTTATATAGATAAAGCAAGTCTTTACTTACTTCTGTTTCCCTATGAGGTCTGGGCATTTAGTGGTGGAGATACCTTCACGGATAGGAGTTCGGCCCTGTTACTATGAAAGGTAAAGACTACCTCAATCCAGACGAACATAGTTGTTGGAAAAATGCAATCTTTATTTAAATATTTAAATATCATGGTTTAAATATTTGCTCATGTGGGTAAAAAAAGTCGAGGAGATACGAATTTTCAAGTCATTGAACCTTCCAGCAATTTGAAGAGTCCTGACAAAACTTTCTGGGTACTAGAAGAGAGCTTTAAGGAGTAAAACCTAAAAAAGCCACTGCAGCTTTAGGGCACACCTGTTTTGTTGTGTTTGGTATGGTGAGGAGGGACACGAGGGTCATAGGAGAGAGGAAGTGATTGTTCTTCTGAGAGACAGAAAAGAAGGTGTGTGCTTCGAGATGGACAGTCTGAGCTGATCAGCCCACAATACTGGGAAATACTGGCTTCCCAAGAGGTCCAGGCCAGGGCACAGTCAGAAAGACTCATGGCTTATACCTTACTGATCCACCAGGGAGCACAGGGCCTAAGCTCAATGGCTACCTTCTACCTGTGTCTGAGGAATCAGCCAGACAAATTAGGCTTGAAGTGTGGAAAGGCAAAAAGCCACCTCTAGGTAGCTATATAAATACTAGAAATTTTACAGTTAAGTAAAAGCCCATGATAAAGCATTTTCATATGCTACCAATTTGGTAAACTTTGGATAAGATTGTGTTCTCCTTATATTTTGTCTTATACAATATCTCTCTCATCAAAACAGAAAGACTTATAATGTGCTTCTTACATCTCCACTGACATGACTGTTATATCAGAATGTGAAGATATCTTGCTTGTGAAACTCTAAATTAGATATTTCCCCCTCAATTCAGTCTTTCCTGTAGGTATTTTATAGGAGCATTTTTTTCCTGAAATACCTCCTCAAAGATAAGATTCTTCAAAGAGTCAAGTTGAAAAAAACTGAAGTTTAGAAAGCAGAGACCCACTTATATGATTAAGTATGGGCTAAAATATGAAGTTTGCTTCTGATTTTCTCCATAAGAAATGGGTTTTCCCAACCATTCAAGGGAAGGGGGAAAAGAGAGACAAAATCTACCTCGATACTTCATGACACATTCTTAAATAATCTCTCTTTTCAACAAGCCTAATGTGTCTCATTCCTTCAGTACCCACCCGCAACCTCTGTGTAGTAAACATTTTAGAGAGCACCAAATATCCAATCATATTGCTACTGTATGTTTAGCAAAATCTTAGGCTATAGAAACAAGAACTTGAAATCTCTTTCCTTTTTCTTTCTACAAAAGTAAGTGAACATACAAAGTAAGAACTAAAGAGGACATTTCAGTTTAAACTTTTCTTGATGGTTGGTTATTACCAGTTATAGTATCTTAGCCATGTGCCAGAAGATTCTGATCTCATAATGTTTACAGATATGAAGATCATGTATGCCTTAAACGAGCTTAAATAGTAACTGTAAGGAACTTAAAGTAAACTATAAAAGGGAATATGGACCCCTCTGGGAAGCAGATTGGGAAACCCTTTAATGCTATCCAGAATGGATTAGCTTCAGGCAGAAGCAGAGAAAGTGCTGACAGCACCCCACAGTGAGTACGTGGGAGGAAATGAGGGAGCCTCTCTTACCATGGACACTAGCAGGTTTTGAATTTCCAGATAGAATGGCATGATTTGAGTTATTTGTCTGCAATTCCTTCCTGGGAAGGATACATCTATTCCTTTTTTGAATATTGACCATTTATTACAGTCTTGTCCTGTTCTTAAGATTCATATTCTCTCTCTCTCCCCCCTAAGTTTTGAGTTCACACCTGGCTGTTTCTTTGCTATGTAGTCCAGAGATATTTTTCATAAAGAAAAATAAAAAGGAAGGCTTTGGAATTCAGCTAACCTTTGCTTCTTAAAAGCCCTGAGATCTTAGGCAGGCTCCTCAGTAGCTCTGCCTCTTGTTTTCTCATCTGGAATGGGGATAATGATTCCTACTTCATGTTGTGAGAATCTTAAATACTGTATGTAAAATGCACAGCACAGTGGTACATAGCAAATATATAATGAATGGTAGTTATGGTTATGTTAAAAATGTTAGGATGAATGTTGCAGTGACTCACTTGTAAACCACAGAAACACTGCATCCACTGGACTCAATCATTCAGTGACCTCCACTGCTGATCAGGAATGAAAACAAGTAAATATTGTACAATTAAGGAAGTACGGAGAAAAGCCTCTCAATAGCCAAAATAGATACTCAAAAATCTGTGTCCTGCAACTATGCACTCCCATAGGGGAGGTTTTCCAGTTCCTATGCAGTTCTTTACTCATTTGATTCAACATATTTATATTTTACACATGATTTTGAATAACTGTGGCAAGTAGTTCCTAAGCCCAGGGCAGATGAGAAACAACAAATCAGAAGGGAGGGGAGGGGGCAACCAACAGAGGCAGCTACATGGTGGGCAGAAATAAGTGAAAACTCAATAACAAACTGAAGGAACCCCTACTGAAAGCGGACGGAAAACATAGCACAGCAGTTGAGGACCACTAGTGGATATCAGACTCACCTGGGCTGGTTAAAACACATATCTCTTGGCCCCTCCTGCGTTGCGTCTGGGGAGGGATCTGAGTATCTGCGGTTCCAGCAAGTTCGCGGTTCTGCAGCTGGTCTTGGGACCAAACTGGTGTAGAGACAATGCCTCAGTGGTAGGCACACTGCCTGATTTTCACGATCCAGGGATCAAGAAAAAGTTTAATTTTGTTCACTGTTCTCTATTTAAGAAGGCAAAAAAATAGGGGGGTGGGGCTTGTGCTCCATTCTAGAAAGAAATTATATTCAAAATAATTAATTAAAAAACATTCCTGTGGTGTGAGGAGGAGCTGTGCTCTGTTGGGAAGAGAGAGCCACCCCATGACGCACTGCTCTGCCGCCTCGCAGCCGCCCTGCGTTGTGTGGGCCTGAAGGTGCCGGTTGGGAGGCCGCCCCTGGCAACGCTCCTCATGGTTCTGTGGCGGTGTTTGTGTTTGTGTGATTGCTGAGCTTCTTCCTCCTTCTCTTAGTGACTTTCTAGACAAAAAGATGTCACAAACAGATGTTTTTTCTGCCGCACCAACTGTTTGATTCAACTTCGCTCTTATAAGTAGTTGAGTTTCAGTATAAATAGTTTCAGTAACAGTGTCAAAACACTGGGCTCTGTGGCAGTTGCATATACAGGCACCATATTGTCATTCTCTTCTCAGCTCCTTTTGCCAGTTAGTGGTAATTTCTGCCAACACCAAGTGAGGTCTAAGTAACAAGTCGTGGACTAAGGTGACCATTCGTGAGAGAGGCAACAGTCTTCCTCATGAAGACCATTTGCATTCTGAACGTCAGACTTTTTAATTTTTTTCATTAAATGGGAAGAAGATGTATCCAGATTGGCCAAAATTATTCCTGGCCAAGGTTGTATTTTACTGAGTGGGTATAAACGTGGCCTTGTTTTTGCTTTGAGTTGACATACTGGAACTGTTGCATCATGGTAAACTTTGATCATTGTTTTGATTACAGAAATCCTTCAGAATTCTCTCATACTGGGACCTTCGAAGAATAGCATTTTTATTTCTTGCTAATCTTAGGGGTGCTAGAGTGTGATCTTCCTCCTCTATCAGAGGCAGTATGTTTTTTAACTAGAAAGAGAATGCAGTCTTCCATATCATAGTTAGAGGATTAGTTTCATTAAGCAGATCTTTCCCTATGATAAACTTCCTTGGTACATTGAACTGTTTAACTTACTTAGGGAGGTGTTTTCTTTTGACTCCAATTCTGGTAAAAAAAAACAATGACTATTTCCACGGTGTTCAGTGGAAAATAAAATATGGCTCTAGGATTTGGGGCTGGTGGCTGAGGGACTAGGGAGAAAAAAAGGGAAGAAAAGTGGAGCTTTGAAAATCCACCTCTGCATGTGGATGCCATGTAGAAATCCACATCAGATGTGTCTGCCTTTTTGTCACTAGTGATGATATGAAATATGAGCCACTCTATTCCTTGAGGATAACTTGGAATAAAGACAAAAATTGTGGGGACCACAGTTGCTTATTCTCCCTGCCTGTTTATCTGAGCAGATTATTCTCTGCTGATGTTGTTGAATTTCATCCAGAACATGGATCCTGTGGCCAAAATCCAGTGACATGTATAGTTAGATTTCTATTTACATGTGATCATGCTGATCATTGCCTTAATACCATAATTAGGAATAGGTCAAACCTCTTACTTCTATATGAACAATTCAAAATACTCAGTACCTGTAATTTAAATAGATTCTAGGGTGTTTAAGACCATCAGACTATCATTTAAAACAGTGGTATTTTAGGTAGGCAATGACTATGGCTATTCAAATACTTTTATAATGCTAATGTAGGATCTGACACCGTAGGGAAATCTATAACATAAGCAAGGCTTTAATTTTCCTTTTAATTTAGGGTCTGGCTTTGAAATGGCTTTCTGTGCTTTTACAGTGACTGGACATTTTAGCACTGATCTAATGCCCTGTTCAAAGAAATGTTCATAATGTTTTCTAGGATCTGTGCTACTGAGCTGTATCAGGGCAGGGTATTGGGATTAAATTAAGAGAAAGTACTCCATCTTGGTCCACAGTTTTTACTTTGATCTCTGGATTGTGCTAATGGTGTCTGTGACTTCTGATGGCTTTTCTGTCTCTTGTCTTTGATGCTCTTGCAAATCCCAGCTAGACTCTTCCAGACCTTTATTAATACAAGTAAAAGTTGATATTGCTTCATATACCACATCATATATAAAAAGTTAAGGATCTTTTGAGTCCTAAATAGAGTAGCTATTTTGTTGGAGAAAAACATGTTTGCCTATGTTTTAAATGCCTCTTGCATTTCTATTTGAAAAAGATGCATATTTGATTTTGCCATTGCAATGCCATAGAAACCCTGACAATTTCTGCCAAACTAACAAATACTTGTATTTTTTACCTACCTATTAGGCTGGTCTTTAACTCATAATTGATACATTGAAAGTAACCAACGTCGATTTTCTCTCCAGCTTTCTCTGAACATTGATGCCATTCAGTGAGGAAATATTAATACAGATTTATAAAATTTGACTTGTATCAGACTGTGTTCTGGTTCAGACATGGTAATCTCTTTATTGAACATTCAGCCATTTCTTTATGCGTTTTCTTTATACTTTCCTTTGTAATAAGGATTTATTTTATCTCCTTAACAATCAGGTAATGAGAATGTCAGAGCATTTCTTTTTGCCTTTGACCCAAATCCCCAGTCAGCAAATGCTCCTAAGTACATTTTAGAAACTGTGTGCTATCAGAGTTTTTTAACTTTTCCGTCCGTAGGTGTGCTATGGAGTAGGGGAAAGTGAGTACCTCCAGGGAAAGTAACTGCCGCCCTGCCGCCAGCCTTTCTTTCCTTGAGGATGTGTTTACTGAATTCTGCCTGGTTTTTGTGACTGTGCTGACTGAATACCTACCATTCCTGTGCATGTGCTAGGGATGCTACAGTGAATAAGAAAGTTGATTTTCTTCCCTTCGTCAAGCATAAAGTCACCCAAAAGTTTTGATAATGTAATGCTATCTGGGTTTTTTGTAGTATTCAACTGCTTTTAGACAAATTTGAAAAGTGAAAATAAACCTCATGTGGAAATAGTGGGAGCTGTTCCACAAAGCACTGAAGTCTATTTTCCACTTCACGTTTAGAACTTCTAAGCAGTAAGTGAAATCACAGTGAAAACAGTCTTCACCTGATCATAGTGTCGTTCAGCTGTGCAAAAGAACAGATGATATAACAAGCATTTTACATAAAAGATGCAGTCTTTTCAGGAGAAAATACATCCCTGGACTTTCCTTTCATTTCTCTCATACCTATTCTCTTTTTTTTTTCTTCCATTTCTAACCATGCTTGGATTTTTTAATTGGGTCAATAACATGAAGATCTGTGTTTAAACTCAAAGGATTAATTCAGAACAAGGAACTTATATGAAAATAGTCACTGTAGTACTTTTTAAAACAAAAAAAGAGTTGTAAAACAGGAAATTATCAATAATAGGGGAAGAGCAAAACAAAAATAATAGGAACATATGAGCACTGTGTTGAAATATGGAATCATGAAATAACATTAACTGAGATAGGCAGAAGATAGCACTATGAACATGCATATTAACAAAAATGCCATATATATAACATATAAAATCTTTCATTTCATATTTAGTATCTATCCATTCATTGACCAAAATCAAGCAGGAGTAATGAAAGAATTACATCAAATATGAGGTTCTTTTTCTTTAAAATCCCAAAGGATTTTAAATTAATTTAAAAAATTCTCTAAACTTAAAGGGTTTCTACCATACCAAAAACAAATGAAGTGTTGAAGGGGAAACAAATTATATTTTATTTTTTAAAAGAGTCATACTTTTTTTCCTTCCTGGCCCATTATATATTGACATTTAATTTTAAAAGGGTATTGTACCTAATTTATCAGATGAATTAAATATAATTTCTCCAGAAATCCACATTCTGGTTTTTAAGAAAGACTTCTGTTTAAAAGAAAATTAGAGTAACTCTACATTTAATTGGAGGTTAGGCTTCCATCAGCCTCAGCCATCTGGAACCAGGAAGTGAGTTCGAAAAGAAAAACAAAAAACAAAATAAACATTACAAATAAAAAACTCAGAGAGAGGTGGGAGGTGGAGAGCCCTTCATAGTAAACCCCAGGGAGGCATGGAGCCACCGGAGGTCTTCAGCAAGCCACCTGGGTGTGAGATGAGAGCAGATTAGGAGCAGTGTGAGAGCAAGAAGTGTAGAAGACAGAGAAAAGGGAAAAGAGAAATATGCAAAGCAGGCATGGACACCTGGAAGGTATGGCCCTATGGGATCATTTAAAGCAGGGTCAAGGAATTCTGAGTTCCACACCTCCCAACTCCCCCCAGTATAATTGAATAGGCACTATCATTACTAATAATATTCATAATGATGACCCTATAATAAATCATCAAAAAATGGTATTTTCTGTTTAAGAATGTATCAGTGTAAGTATATAAGATTTCAGAATGATTTCCATAAATATAGCTCTTACTACAATGACTAAACTTTAGTATCTGGAAAATTCAACTATGTGGAATACTGTATTTCTCTTAAAGAAAGATAAAGTGTTATCTTAGCCACCTTAGAATATCCTCTTGCTGACCAGGAAGCTGTTCTTTAGATTTCTTCTGTTTTAATGGAAATAAATTGACTGAATTTGTGCTCCTCTATACTTGCAGAAAAATTTACTGGCATATAGTCCCTGGAGTCTTCAGTCTGTATCAGCAGACTTTTGGGATATATTTCACTTTGGATTCCTAGGACATGGCCTTTATTAATTGTGGTTTTTGTTTTAAGAGAGGAACTTTAAACTTTTTTATTAACAAATAAAGCAAAATTTTACCATCTCATTCTCTGATATTAAAAATGCAAATAGCCTTTGCAGGCATAAATATGAGAAGACCTCTGAAGTTGAGAAGGTAAGTTGACGTGGTATTTTACTGTATTATAACTTAGTATTTAACAACCCTCGATTTGAGATTAGACTGCTTGGGTTTAAACCCTGGTTCTGTCATTTACTACCTTTTTGATACTGGCCAGCTTCTTAACCTCTCTAATCCTCAGATTCTGTGTCCAAAAAATGGACCCTATGTAGTAATCTGTTCAAACTGCTTAGCGACATGCTTACACACAGCATTCAAAACTTATAAATTATTATTACTCACTGATTTGTTTTTATGTCCAGAAGACTTAGAATGTGTTTGAATCTTTTCTTAATGACTCAAGAAGAATATGAAAAGAAAACTGTCATTAGCTGAAAGTGAACTGTGTGCCAGACCTTGAAATTGGTGCTTTGTAGAGCTGATGTCATCACACCCTTGGAAAGTACTTGGGAAACTGAAGTATAAAGAGGTTATTCCTGATGATAAGCACAAGTCAGTTTGCTAAAGTGAAGGTAGCGTGGGGCAGGAACCATGTGGCATTAGATGCTCTGTACAAACATGTAATAGATGCCCCAGAGGATTCCAGAAAGTTCTGTATATTAGTCTCCAGATAGCATCTTGGTCACTGGGCTTTTTTACAGCCAACTGATCCCCTCTTAGGTAACCAGTGTAAGCCCTTGGGCTAGGGTCTGGCTCTTTTGCTCACTTTCTGTCCCCAGGACTTATGTAACCTGGCCTGTGGTGGGTAGTTAGCAGGGACTTGAGGGAAGAGCACATGATGTGTATTCTTGGACCTTCGGCTTTTTGCAGTCATGGTTACATGTGGCTGAGTGCTCTGAGGTTATATGTCTACCTCCAAAGTAGTAGTGGGATGTCCCCCTCCCCCCCTGCCCAGAATTCTAAAGGATCTAGAAAGCTAGATTATGGATAGGTGGGCAAGTAGGTACAGTATGATTTGCAGGTGTATTTCAGACAGTTGATTAGTGATAGCAACCCAACAACTTTTTTAAAAAAGAATCGACAGACAAATAAACAAAAATACAAAGAAAACCTAACCCAGGGAGCTGTCTAAATGAGGTATAAAAAACTCTCTCTGCTCTGTGATTGGTGGTTTATCAAATATCCTAAGCCTGCTTAAGACCAGCCATTTCATACAATCTTAATATACCCATACAATGATAACAAATAGCAAAAAGCAGAGTTTTTTATGATCAGAATTGTGAACTTGTCACCCCTGTTGTTTGAAATCATTTAATCTTAATGAATAAATGAATTATTTAAGGTAGGAGAATAGTGTCAATAAGAAGCAAGAAGGGACTTTAGAGGCCATGTGGTCTGACCTAAACAATACAGGAATTCTTTCTACAGAATACCTGACAGATGGTCATACACTTGTGTTTTGAATACTTTTTAGTGTCAGGAACTTGTTATATCAAGAGACAGCGTATTTCATTGCCGGACAGTTCTAGAAGTCAAAAAACAATTTTTTCATACATTAAGACAATATTTTCATACATTAGCACAAAATTTCTATGCTTCTAACTTCCATCCACAGATCCCAAAATATTTATTAAATATTCTACAGGTATGTTTTAGCACAGGGTGGCCAAAAATCTGTCAAGTGTTTGTGGAACACCTAAGTAGAGTTTCCTTACTGTTTGGTGCTGTGAGGATTCTAAAGATTTTGGGATGGTCCTGTCTGTGGGAACCTCACAAACTAATTAGGAGACAAGATAAACACACACTAAATTAACTGACAAGTGGTGATCAGAGGACTGTAGGTTTCTCCATATTGTCGCAGATAAATACAACTCGTAAGTGTTGTCCATTAGATTAATGCTGGATCTGTTGTAGGCTTTCTGGTTAAACCAGTGTCTGGGAAAAAAAAAAAAGAATCATGGTGACAAATTTATCATCATATGCCTTTCCTATTAGGTGGAAACAGTTGTAGATTTAAGAATATTTTGAGGAAAGGAGCCTCTCATTAAAAAGAAATATGTGGGTTTTTTTGAAGGAAATTTGAGGATGCCTTTCTTAGACCTCTCACCCCACTGAGCAGATTTCTACACATGGGGCTGTGTGATTCATGACAGTCATAGAGCCTCACTTTGGATGTACAATACAGTTTTGTGTACAGGTGTGTTCTGCCAGTATGAAATTCTGTGAAAAAGAAAGTTTCACTGTTGTCTGTTAATTAGACCACATGGCTGGATACCCCCTAGTAGCTCCACCTTGTGGATTGTGTCTCAGTGGTGAGCCCACACAGCTACTTTTCTGAGTCTGCTCACTTAATACTCATTTTAGTGTTAAAATGCCACACAGGTAGCTCTATGTGGGTAAATGTCACCTTTCATTTCACTTATGCTTGAACTGTGTCTGGGTTTTCTGTACATTTTACTCAAGCTTGCTGTTTACTATTTCTTACTATTTTTTCCTTAACCCGTTTCGTGAAAGCTACCAATAAATGAGATCCCAACGTAAGAAACTTTAAGGAGAATGTAGATAGCAGGACTTCACAACTCTGAGACATTAGCACAAAATAATACGTAGGCAGGAGGCACCCCTAAGAGGTATGAGTAGACCGGTCCCACTGTGATTCAGGGAGAATTGCCTGGTACCCGTGGGCCAGTGGCTGAGCCATGTGTCAGGCTTTCAGTCAGGAAGCCTGGTTCTTATTTCAGCACCTCCACAGGCTCACTTTGTAACATTGGGTAAACTACAGAACTCCTCTGCTGCCCAGTTAGGAAATGAGAATATCAAAATTTACTATCCAGGTGTTCCAAGTAGAATATTTGGGAACAAAAAGCAAACTATTTGCCAAGTACTTTGAGCATCCTCAAAGAAGAGTGATATTTGAATTTTTGGCATTCAAATTAGTATTCTGTTCAGTATGTACCCTTCTTGGCGAAGACTCATTAGATATTCTTTGCCAAAAAGGCATTAGGTTGTATCTCCTGACCCATTTCTTTTATAATCCTGCCCACTTACTACTACTGGCATCTTTAATATGGTTTTAAGTTTAGTGCCTGTTTGGGGGGAAATCATGGATTCTGTTAATGATGTTGTTTCTTATCCTTACTGGAGAAAAGAGTCATAGACTTATAGATATTTTTGTCATTAACATATAGGCATTTTTGCGATGCCTTGAGAAAAGTATAACTTTGCCTTTCATGATTAAGTGAATTTTTTTCTCAATGGAATGGAATTTCTGGGATCTGACTAAATCCATAGAGTAAAAGAAATATGGGTTAGTTAATATACAATTAAGTAAACTGTGAAAGTGGACCTCTTGTGTAGAATCACTAAAGTGAATCACTTTATACATGGGGGTGTGATGTGTTGTATCCCCAAGGGGTGAACACCCCTGGCCTATTAGGAGGTCCTGAGTTATAGGTTCTGAAGCCAGCCAAAGATTGAAGGGCTGAAAGTTTCCTCATTCAGGTGTTAGCCCAAAGTAGTAAGAATTGTATTCAGGGGAGCCCACATTAGGGGAGCAAATGGTTGCTTTTGAGACCCTGGGAGGTAGTACGAGGTTGTACAGCTGTACCCCGAGCAGTAGGTGTCACTGTAGTCAGTGGCTTTTACTCCTCAGAACTGAAGGGGTTAATTGGGCCTGATTTATTTGGGCCGTTAGAGGTCCATCTGTGCCATCCACGTTTTGTGTCTTTGTCACTAGGGCCCCAGTTGATCCAGTGAAAGGCCTCAGTCCATAGTTGAAGGCACCATTTTTCTCTAGGAGGAGGAATAAGATGCTTTTCCATCTATATTTGAATCTAAGGTTAGGCCTTTTGATATTTGGGGTGGATTGGGTTAAGGTGGATAAATACGTGAAATAATCTTCCTAAAGTTTAGTGGGGGACCTAGGACAGAGAAAATTCTATTAAGAGAAATGGAAGAACACAGAATAGCAGAAGACATTTCCTTGTTGTTATTGGCCCTGAGCCCCGTTATATTCAGGCAGTCTGAGTTTCAGAATGTCTATCAGCATCCTTCCCAGAAATTTCCCTTTTACTGGAAAGAAAGCAAAGAAAAAAAAAATCTTTCCAGCAAAAAAGTATTTCTCTTTTGTCACTTTCTACTCCAGGAAGTTAATTCTCAAACGCTAAAATAGAATTTAGGATTTAGAAATAGCTACTTGTTGTCTGATTTTAAAAAAAAGTCCTGTGATTATATAGACAGTTGCTTTTTCAGGTACACCCAATTTTACTTTTTTCTAGTAGCACCTTGGTGTGAAAACAAAATAAAACCTAGTAAACTCACTATAGCGTTTTCAGTTCATCGTGTCCTTTTTTTTGCCTACATAACCCATCTCTTTCCCCAGCCACCATTCATGCAAAACAGAGTAGTTTGTTCTTTAAAAAAAAAATACATGAAGATGTCATATACATGACTTTATACTTAAGTTCTCATTAAAAAATAAATCCTGTCCAGTTTTGCTCTTCCCCCCATAGCCTGCCTCGTGGTCGCTGTTAACACCCTGATTAAGCCCTGCACTTAATGGTGCAATATGTTAAGCTCCGACTGCTCTCTTTCTCTCTCCCCTCTCCCCTTCTGTCTCCCTCTGAGTGGCTCCTTTTAAGCCATGCGCACGCTGGCTGAGCCAGGTGGCGTTGCTTCCTGCCTCTCCTGCTCGCTGTTGCTAAGTGAGAGGCGCCCTATCACACAGGAAGCTGAACCAATAGCATGCTGACCCCCATCGGCTGGTAAAAGCTTAAGAAAGAGACTCCCACAGCGTTGTCTGTGGCCGGTGGCCGCCCCCCCCTTCCTCTCCCCTCCCACCTTTTCTTTTCCAACAGGAAGGGGAGGCTGAGGGGAGGTGGTAGGAGGAAGCGGGAAGAAGGCGCGGGGGGAGGTGAATCCTAATATGCCTTGCTGTACTTGAGATAAATGCCGTTTTCCCTTTGTGAAGAAAAGGAATGGTCGCTTCTCTTGAGCAATCACAGACCAGCAGATGTGCCTCCTTCTGCCCTCAAACTGCCTGTGTTGTCAAAGCTCAAACTGAATAAGACGTCTGTCGACTTGCGTATCTGCTTTGCTTCTCCCTTTCCCTCCCTCCCCCTCTCTCTCTCTCTCAAACATAGCCATGAATTTTTTGTTAATCCCCACAGTTTTGCGGATCTTGGCACCTCCTGCCCATTCTTCCTTTTTACCTCTTCTCTTTTCTTTCTGTCTCTCAGTATTCTCCCATTCCAGAGTACATTTCCTTGAATGTAAACATTAGCAAAGGATATTTTATGTATCATCCTGTGGAGAAAGTCATCAGATCCTCCTAGGGAATGGGACGAGAGGAGGAATATTTATAAAGGCAATTTTTAAAAACCTCGTTAAGAATGTCACAGTCTTTGGCACAGTCTATGCCAGCACAAAGTGAAATGAAAGGCTGCTCTTAACTGGATAACTGCCAGTGGAGACAGCAGTGGTGTAGTTAAGATTATGCAGAGGAAATGACCTTTCTCCTATAATTACCTGGATATTTTGGGCAACATCAGACCCAGTTACCTGGGTAATTACGGCTTTGTAGATTTGACCTTACAACAAACCAGATTGCAGTTAGGTTTTCCATGGAAAATGTTTGCTCTCTTTGGTGATAAAAGTGGTGAAGGCATCCACTGTTTCTGGAACCATATGAAGTCTGGTTTCAAGGAGACTTCAGTTGGTTCTATGCCCAGTAGGTTCCCAAAAAGTTTCTCCTGACCTTTTGGAGATGGCTTTATTATTTGGTTGTTGCTGTGCCTTTGGAAAAAAGGTAACCTGTGTGTATTTCTCACTCAAGGGTGTCCTGGTTTCCTGTAATCCATGGATATGTCCATGGTCTGGCAGGGTATTAAGATGGTCTGGCGGGGTATTAAGAGGATGATGTTCATGGTTAAACTGTCCATTTCCCTCAAGAAATTATCCTTTCATGGTTGTAATACTATCCCACTACTGGGCCAGAAATCCTGCCCACTTACTCAGTTTCACAAAGAAAAATGATCATTATTTTCCCATTCCACCTGCTTTTTTCCAGCCTTTATACTAATTTTTGTCTTTTTTTTTTTTTAGCCCAAGCTAAAATATTTTCATAAACAGAAGTGTACAGGAACAAATTAACTAAAAGGGAACGGCCAGTGAAAAACCTTACCAAATTCTGAGTAACTGGAATGTTTTTCTTTTTGTTTTAAGAGCCTGTCTTTTTCTTATTATCATGAAGCAAAGGACAGTCAGTGCCACCAGCTCTCACCTAACACCATTTAAAGCTGAAATTCGTAGATAATCTCCAGACCTCATTTCACTTACTTTCGGTCTCTTTCAGGTTAAACCAAAACTATTGGGAGCCAAATGCTCAGCTCTGGGTGATATCTTCACCTGCTGTGCCCATTTTGGGGCAGGGAGGCGATGGTGCTAATGACTCTAAAAGTGGGCAAAGAAATTAAATTTAAAAAAGATTGGCTGTGTGTCCTGTGTACCTCACCTGAGCTGGCCCTCACTGGTCAGCAGGCCGGTGTTACTGCTCGTACTCATCCCCTGCCCACCTGTGTCCTGTTCAGTGGCGCCCTGAGTTTTGAGCTGCCATAGCCTCAGCCAGTCCAGCTTGGTGCCCTACCCTGGGTTGTAGCCCCCTTAGTTTTACTGACTTCATTATTCAGATACAGGCACTGTGCTTCAGCCAAATAAGCATGCCAGGACCAGCACTTCTACCTCCTCTCCTCGTTGATGATCTTCTTTCAAATCCCTGTTTCATGCCCACCTCCACAGCCCTGGATTTCCTCACTCAGCTGGCTGCTCACAAATCCCTCCGAGAGCCTCAGCACTTCCCCCATCCACTTACATTGTCTAACACACTCTCTGGGTGTCAGTCATGACTTCTTTGCCCTGGACATCTTGTTTGTCCTCTGTCTTCACCCCCCTGGGACTTCCCTCCAGACTGCTGCTCTTCCACCAGTCTCTTCCTTTTGGCCTCAAAAGCCCACCTCAGATAGTTCCTTCAGTGAAACTTTTCTCCCAGTCACTCCCACTCAGACTGCATCGTCTAGTCCTCGAAAGCACCATAGCCT
The DNA here is from genome assembly GCF_040802235.1 of Manis javanica. Lineage (NCBI taxonomy): Eukaryota > Metazoa > Chordata > Mammalia > Pholidota > Manidae > Manis > Manis javanica. The sequence goes on from NC_133160.1 coordinate 52,337,724, forward strand.
CTTCCTTCTTCTCCTTTAAAGCTTTCCATATTCTGCTCTAAGTTGAACTTGGTGTACCCTTGAGAGTGCCAACAACAGCTTGGAGGAAGTGTTCGGCCAGTGTCCCATCAATCTCCCCGCATGGCCATTGCAAATAAATACGTAATTACATACAGACTGCATTTGCTATGTGAACTCAGCTTCAGGACGCCTTGCAAGTGCCCCTTGCAACCCTGTTGCTGACCCTAAATCCCTCCTTCACAGAAAATTGGAAACTTATCCTCCCCATTTCATTTTCAATTACTCAGTGTCACAGTTGCATCTTCCTTATTTTCATATTGCCCAAAGTTTCTAACCTAAGTGCCTTGAACCCAATAGGCTTCACTAAAAAATCTTTGTTGAATTGTCACATAATGAAGCCCAGGAAACTTTAAAGACTGTAACTAGCTAGGTGTTTGAGCTACATGTGTGGAGAAGAATGGAATTTTATTTGAATATTTTAAATTACATAATAAAATCACAAAGTTTGGTTAAATATTTATCCATCAGGAGATGCTAACTGATGATATAGTAACAACCCCCAAATCTTAGTGGTTTAAGACAACTCAACTGTAATTCTTGCTCATGTGAACTGTGGGTTGGTGGGAAGAGCAGGGACCTCTGCTTTTCACCTTATTCAGTGACAAAACTAGCCACTCTCTCACACCAGTGGTTGTAGCAAAGGAAGGAGAGCTCTAGAGGGTTAAACAGCAGCTTAATGTTCTAGCCCAGAAATGGTACCTGACATTCTGCTCACAATTGATTGGTCAGAACAACTCATGTGATCCCATCTAACATAAGGGCCAGGAAGTGCAGTCTTGCTGTATGCCTGGGAGAGAAAGCAAGAAATATTAGAAGAGTGCCTAAAATAATTCCCATATTTTATTTACTCAAAGGTTTTCAGAGGAAGTTTATATTTAATATTGAGCTCAGAAGCATGGAGAATTTCACACAATTCTTTACCCTTTGCGTATACTATTCTTTCTCTCACCCACCAAGACAGATTGCTTTACTTAACTCTAAAAGACTTGGCCAATTAAAGGATTACCGGTTCTATTGTCTCTAAATATAAAATGAAGAATTGCCCGTTGCTAATAATTCTTCAGCTTCTCTTACCGATACCTCAGACTCTGAGGATGGATAAATTATGCTCTAGGTACCTATCCAAGGACTGCTCCCAGGTTCACTTTGAGTGTCATCTTAGGATCATAGAAAATCACTATAAGGTTTTATGAATTTATTCTAAGAAATTAGAGAGTGTACAAATATTACTTAACACCTGCTTTATTTTTCATAGTTAAAAGTTAGAAATGGCCTAAATGTCCAATAATAAGGGATTAGCTATGTTAGTTATGGTATATGTAGAAAATAGCATATGTTTAGCACTAAAATGATATTTTAGGAGAATACTTAATAAGACTGAAAAAATGTTCACAACAAATTGACTGCTAAGTTTTAAAAAAGCAGGCACTAGAACCTAACAAATAGCAGATTCTGCTTTTTAAAGATGCGTTATAGTTGGAAAAAAAATACTAATACGTGAATGTGAACAAGGTTTATCTTTCTGTGGTAATACTGTGAGTGACTTTTGTGTTTTCCTCTTGCAGTCTTTTGTTAAGTAGGCAGGAATAGGTTTTGTTGCACATAGGAGATATGTAAATATCTCTGGCCTCTGACACGTGTTAATTTCAAGTACCATACATGGTATTAGTTCTTCTAGGTGAGTAGTTTAAAGTAAGAGGCACACAGATGAGTCTTGTATACAGTGAAATGAGCACAGTGCCAAGACAGAGGCTCGGAAACAGTGTTCCTTGGATCAGGAGACAGTTCGATATGAGTTCACACTTGTCCAGACATAGGGCTTTTACTAGTTCCTGCCCTTCCTTCTGCCATAGTTCTATATAGATCTTTCATTGCATCGTGACTTGACATTTCACAGCTGCTGTGAATCCAGTAAGAAGAGACATGACACTGGCACTTGAAGGTCACTGGTAGCATCTTGGTGTGTAAAGAGATGCTAAATTTGCCAAGATTAGTGAAAAACTGGCATGTATTTATTTTGGAATGATACACACTCTTGTGAAATAAGGGGCCTGTTCTGGAAGGGGCCTGGGCCTCATTCATCTTGTGTTGTGCACTGAGCTATAATGCTACAGCTGTCAGCCACTTTCAATGAACAATTGTCATATTGTCAATCCACAATAAAATGGAACAATTTTCATTCCCCATGTTGAAGTATTACCATTGTAATATATAATTCAGTCCATATTAACAATGCTTTGATGACAATTCCTTTCCGCTCCACCCCTTTAGCCCTCCCTCTGTCCTTTTCTTAACCAGAGGGAAATGTATTCTGACAATGTCTCCAGTGTTAACGGTTTTCTGCTTTTAAAACATTTTGGGCCCATAACCCTCACTGAAACTGCAGAGAACACACCAATCTATTTTTGTTTTTCTTATAGAACTATCTTGGGAATAAGTAGTGCCTTACCCAGAAGAACTCAAGTTTTTTTACTCAATTGTCTTATTACTCTTAAAACATGCCCATGGAAAAGAAACACGTCTTACTCCCCTACTCCCTTTTAACAAGGAGCATAATTAAAACTCAACTCTCTTCACTTTAGGTTCTACAGTCTGTTCATTAGAAAAGACTGCTTATTTTTCTACACAGTAACAGTGATGTCAAGAGCTGTTTATATGAAGGAATTAACTACCCTAATGAATTTATAGTCACTGATTTTCCCTAGAGGGGAAATTGGTTCTATGTATGAATCTTCCCCAATTTTCAAGGTACTTTCCTGTCACAATAGAGTATCTTAAACTGATTGAGAGTGTTGTCTTTGTTAGAATTTTCCCAGGAGCTAAACCTAGGTGGGCAGGGTTGATATGATGAAAATATACTGCATGCACTTGTAGAAACTATTCCAGGTACAATGCTCCAGTTTTAAAATAAAAAATTTATTGCAGCTGTTGGACATTTTCACTTTTCTCATTTTAAAATTCTTCACTAGCCTACATGCTTGCCCCAAGATGTGTAGCAGGCTGTAGGGAGATGAAGAGAGTTCGGAAAGGGAGGAAGTTAGATGTCAGAAACCACCAGAAATTTTGTAAGGTCAGAAATGCCCTCCACCCCCACTCCCTCACCCTCAATGACTGTTTGGAAAATGTTACGGTATTGCTTTTCTGGGGCCTCTTCTCCAGCATTCTTATCAACCAAAAATTAGGGCTTATGAAACAGCACATTTTTCAAATATTAGAGAAAAAAAATGAAACTGTGTGAGGAAAAGAACTCTGAGATCTGAAAGTCGAACAGAGCCTTCGGTAAATGAGTGTAGCTTTAACAGACAGAAGTGTCTCCTATTCTGCAGCCATAAATGAAGACTTGATAAATAAAGAGAGAAGAAAGGTGAGAAGGAGAGGGGCAAGGAGAAATATTTCCATAAAGTAATATATTTCATGTTCAAATTGTCATATGCTGAGTGCCAGTGTGCCTCTTGGAACAGTCCTGAATTTGAGTAGTTTATCTCTTTATCTACTCACAGGTAGACCTGTTTTATCAGACTTGGGTCCCTCCCTGTGCCTAAGCTTTTCAGAGCCTGATACCACCGAGTCTAGATACCTCAGGAGATGGGAAAGACGAGACTGTTTACTCAATAGCTTGAACAGGAAGTGGAGACGGTGCCACTAACTGAAACCTCAAACTTAATGTCAAGTTTGTGCCCAGCTTGGAATGTTGCCAGGGCACTAGGACAGACCTCTCTCCTTCGGCAGGAAGCACCATGGGGCCACAGGAAGCTCTGCAGTCACTCCTTGCATGCAACACTACCTTGTCACATGGTGCCTGAGATGCTGGATCAGACGAGGGAGAAATTGACTTTTGATTTTGCCCCCTTTAAAAGGGAGGCACTAGATCAGTGTGGGGGTGTGACAGGAGGGAGACATGGTTTTGTTAAGCTGTGGTTTGTTTATAAGGTAATTCTTTCTGGCACCCATGAGCTGTGCCAGCAGCCTTTAAAGCTACAAGTTAGAAACACCCAGCATAGCTTTTGCATTCATTCATTCATTCATTCATTCTTCACCCACTCATTAAATGGTTAATAGTACTGGGTCTGAGTTAGACAGCTGGGTTTGAATCCCAGCTCTGCTATTTCTTGGCTGTGTGATTTGAGCAAACTAGTTACTTATTATTAGTAAGATGTAGAAAATAATAGTTACCACTTCCCAGGAGCTTTGTGAGGATTAAATGAGTTAATACATGCTCTGAACATCACCTTATACTTAGTAAGACCTTAGTAAAGGTTAGCTGTTTTATTCATTTATCTCATGAATGAGACGTGGCTGTCCATACATGTCATACTAAGATTTCCTCTAGTTGAAGGTCTCTGGTGAGACGGGCTCTTTGGATGATGGAATTACAACATCCCCTTTAAGCCCTAGAGGTATGGATTTTCTTTGTAATTCTCAGTGCTGGAATCTTGTTTTTAAAATATTCTCCCCGTCTTAAATACTGTAAAGGTGATATTACACCTCCTATCTTTTGAGTGAGTGAGAGGGGATGGGTTTCATTCAATTTCCTCGATTTTGAGTAGTTGATCTTCCTGCTTTGTCCTTTCTTCCCTTCTCTTCTGTCTCTTTTATTCTCTTTCTTCTTGGATCTCTTTGTCATTATTCTAACTCTGCTGTTCTCCACCAAGCTGGAGCTAGCAGAGGTGTATGTATCTAGTGGTATGTACGTAACCACTCTCATTCATGGCTTTTGCTTCAAGACTCACTCCCAAAGCAGTGCCATTTGCCTCTCTACCATTAAGATACCTCAGAATACATTTGCATAGATTAAGAATCCTCAGAATGCATTTGCATAGATATGCTTGTGAATTACTGGACTTTAAGTAACTCCTACCTAAAGAAAATAATGTCTCATTTTAAATGTCATACAACTTTTAAAAAATATTCGTTGTGTGTCATGTAATACAGTGGTTCCATGTTTTCTTCCATGGAAAGTTTCATAGAATGCCTTTCAGAGACAAGCAGAATGGATCAAACACTTTCTAAATAGTAATTGTAGTTCTGTTCTGTCAGGGACTTGAGTTAAATTAAATGTATTAGCTCAGATTTTCATCATGTCTCCAGAATAGAAGGAGGGTAATATTTTATGTTTATGTAATAGTGGATGAAGACTATTATTATGCATAATATATATATTTGAATCCTATTTAAATCAGTGAAGTGTTCATTCCTGACACTGATTCCCAGACTCTGGCAAGATGAGGTCAGTATGAAAGATATAAATATGGCAATTATTCTGTGTGTAATTTGTCATTTGCATCTTCTCACAAAGTTATGAGGTCCTTTTGTTAAGCACTTTGCCCTGTGTATTGTTGACTTTTTTGAGGGAGTATGCTTAGAAAGTTCTAATTCCTGTTGAACATAATATTAGATTTAATGACACACGAGGGTTAGAGGAATGAGGGATGACAGATTGGTGTATATCAACCACATTTACCCTGATGGCAGAAAGAGAGTTGCATTAATTTTGGATTTTCAGGAAGGAGAGACCCTCATCATCTACCTAGAGATGAATTCCATTTGTGAATTCTACACAGTGATTGAAAACCACACATGATGAATACTTGGCTTTCAGGAGTTCAGGCAAATTTTGAGGTGTATCTTCTAAGATCAAGGTGTATTTCATTGTCTCCTACTCAGTATCATTTAGTTGGTTAAAAGTGCCCTCAACACTATGACGGACTAGAAATGCAAATGAAAAAATATTCCTACCTTTAAAGACCCCATAAGGCTATCCCTCTCTCCCTCTTCCTATTCCTTCCCTCTGTTTTTCTCATATGAACTGGATACACACACTATATATAAAGGAAAAAAAGCCAGAAGACAGCCAGCATCCCTCTCGTTTTCCTGGAACGTGTCTACCCTGAGCCCTCAGTTCCCAGATGCATTCTGCCCTTACTCGTGTGTCCACCTGCCTTCCTGCAGTGCATGGCTCTCGTTCACTCCTTTAGCTGTGTGTTTGCATCTGTTGCTTGGGTGCCCCCCCACCCCTCCCTCATTGCCCCACTCATGGCAAAGAAGTTGGCCTTAGATCGCACATGTGTTTTGTTTTCTTTTTCTGGGGGAGGGATGTCAGAGTCAGTGGTAGTGGTGATAGTATATTTACTATTAAAAGGTAAAAGAGAAAAACCCCAGAGACATAGTAATGCATTAGAGCTCCATATCAGGGTAGCTCTTGGCCCTTTTGTCAAATACCTGCCTGACCTAACACTCCTGGGGGATAGGAAATAGAGTAATGGAAAGAGTAGGGGAGTCATACAAGTAAGCAAGGGGTGAGGAGGCAATGTGACACGTGCACTGTGAGGCTGGGCCAAGTGCCACAGGACAGATGAGGGAAGCCTCTGGAAGGTGTGATGTCACCTCTGAGGTCAAGGCCTCGTTGACTCAAAGAAGGGTGATGTTGCTGACAAAGGCGTGCTGAGCTCTGACTGCTCGTGCTCAAGAGTGAGAATCTCCGTGTGCAGTTGCCTGGGACACAGACCCTTGGCTGGTGGGCAGCAGGAGCGAAAGGCACACAAGAGTTCCACCTGGATGTGCCCGGGTGACCCCCAGACAGCCTCCCAGCAGGCTATTACATTCTGGCATCATCACCCAAGCCCTTGACTGTACTTTCCCAAATAACCGCCTCAGCCACCCCCACCCGCCTTGCCTTGGCTCTCCCTTTGGAATTTTCTCTTCTTTCCATCATCCTCTCAGGCCTCACCCAAAGGAAGGTTATGGACTTTGTGTGCTCTGCCCTGATTTACTTCAGTGTTTCTCCAGTACACATGGAAGTAGCCCCACCAACACCCTTGGCATAACCATCTTCCCACAAAACAGCTGAGATTCCCTGTGCCTGTCTCTGTCCTGTGTGTTTTATGTAGACTGTCTCCTTTAATCCACCACACACCCTGCTAAGTAGATGTATTTATTATCCCTATTTTACAGATAGGGAGACTGAGGCACAAAGAATGTTGTACTTGCCCATGACCACACATCTGGTTAGTGGCGGGACTGGCACTACATATCCAGACAGTCTGGCTTAGAGGTCATTGCTCTAAGTACAAACTAGGTCACTTCCTCCAGGTGCTGTAACTCAGTCGTCGTGCTGCATCCTGCAAAGTAAGAGAAGTAAAATGCAAGATTCTTGCTCTCAAGAGGAAAAAAAGAAACAGAGAAAAATATCAGAAGCCGTGTAGGAGCCTCTCCATGTGGGTGTGCTGCCTTTTATTTGTTTGTTTTCAATGGCCCCAAGTCTTTACTTAGAGCAGTGAGAAGCGCACCTTCCCCAGCCAGCTGTGTGGCCTTGTACTAGTCACTTTGTTCCTTGCCTTATCTATAAAATGAGGGAGTTGGGTCATATTATCTTCAAGGTCCCTTCCAGCTCTGAAGTTGTTTGCTTCTGTTTTTTTGGAGTGTTTTCGTATAGAGCACTCAGTGGCACTAAAAATGTTCAGCGCTTCCAAGTGCACTTCTCTCTAATTCTCTTCTTCATCTGTGTAGAATTTCTGAAGCATCCTGTGATCTTTATTAATCACACAGACTGTCATCTTCTCAGACTCCAGTGGAATGGCTAAGGTGCCCTCTGCAGAAGATATTGTGGCTAATGTTCTCATTACTGACTAATTGGCTAAAGAGACTTCTCTCACATTGCATTTAGCCTGATTGATAGTTTTCTATCACCTGATGGGTGGAATGGACAGCCAAACCAATTATCACCACAAAGAGCCCCATATAGCTGAGCAGTGCAGCCTGAGACAAAAGGCCCTCGCAGATTATGTCTCGTCAGGGTGCCTGCTGAGAGTTTGTTAAAGGAAATGATTTTCTGAAAAGTACTGTTTGACATACCTTGAAATACATGTACCTCAGGTCACCCCTGAAGTCAAAGCTCACTGACCTTGCCTTATTGAAGGAGGCAGTGTTTCTGGTTATGTTTCAAATATGGGTAGCCTGGATAACTAGTCAACTGTGTAACTAATGCTAGTTAGCTTAGTGCTGAGTGAAACTGTGCATCTGTTTGTTCAGAACTGAAGCTGCAGGCCTCCTATGAGTCATGTCACCCCAAGACAGGCTCTACTTAGATGCAATCTTGTTGACATAGGGCATTACTCAGATTCCTTTTTGTATTCATTTTCTTTTTACACTGCTTAGGCTGTTTAGAAGAAATAATATGCAGGTCACTTGCTTAGTCATTTAAATTGAGTCCATTTCTTTTTAGCTAATGCATTAATTTATTGAAATCTCTGTTTAAAGTGCAAACTCCAGGCTTAGAGTGGAAAGATTATAATGTGTCAAGGATTCACATTAAAACCTAACTCAAGGAACTTCTAGATCACTTCTTAGTCTTTACTTTTTAAAGCAGAATGTCAGAAGTCGTTTGTAGTATTTCACAGTAAACAACCTTGATATTTGAAATTTTCCAGGAAGGAAAAACCAAAGATCTTAACACCTGACTTTCCCAGTAATCCACTGAACTGGGTTGTATAATCCACAGCTGACTAAGTGAAGCCGGTGAAATACTACGATGCCTTCTACTCTGGTTGTACCCAAGCAGGGCCACAGTGATCTCAGTTTATGCTTGGGGTCCTTGTAAATGACAAGGCACGTGACAAGGAACTTGTGAAAATATCGATACGATATATAAGTTCTCATGGTTGAAGCAAGCATCAGTCCATGTTAGAAAGTGGAATTAAGAAGCCCCGGGGGAGGCTGAAATCAGAGTCTGTATCACATTCTGCTTCCAAGCACTGTCATCTTCCAAGTGTTTTCTTTGATTTTTTTTTAAACCACTTTATTGAAGTATGACTGACAAACTAAAAGCTGTACATGTTTCATGTATACAACTTGATGAATTTGGAGAAAAGAATACACCCATGAGATCATGACCACAGTAAAGACAATAAACTTACCTAGCACTTCCAAAGTTTCCTTTTATCCCCTTTATTTTATTTTTTAAAAGATTTAAAAAATATTTTTTTCCTTTTGTGATTAGAGCACTTAACACAAGATCAACTCTCTTGGCAGATTTATATAAGCATACAAAAGTATTGGTAATGATCGGCCCTATGTAATATAGGTCTCCAGAAAACCTACTCATCTTGCTTATGGAAACTTCACGCCTGTTGCCGTTGACAAATGCCTGCCCATTTATCCCTCCCTGCTTCAGGAAATCTTGTAAAATACACACAGAAAGTTTGATTCTATATCAGCTCTAGGTGACTGATTGATAGGAAAAGGAGTTATTTTTGTAATCTTACAATGTGTAAGCATATTAGTCTTGTGTAACTATTAAATAGAAATAGGGAGAAAGGGCAGTTCACTCAGAGTGGGGAAAGGAAAGCAGGAGAATGCTCACTGTGTTGGAGGCAGAAAATGGGAAGCTGTGCCTTCCATCTTCCCCCTTCCTTCTGCCCAAGGAGATGTGCTGGGCGTCCTTGCAGTTGCTGGAACACCATGCAGTCACCCTGAGCCATCAAAGGGGTTGAGGCAAAGGTGCCGATCTGGCTCAGCACCTGACTTGAAAGGATGATTGTGTGGCCCAGCAGTGGCATGGTCATTTCAAGAGGGGCAGGCTTTAAATCAGTGTAGCTCTTTCATCCTCTGTGTAGTATTTCCTGACAAGGATGATGTGGCCTGTAAATACTTATGTTCTCACGTGTTGGGTGACTGAGGTCTCTCTCTACATCTCTCTCCCTGACTGCTGTATCCAGTTGCCACAAATGAATCCAGGAGAGCAGTGGTGCAGGCGGTGGCAGGGGTAATTGGTGGATTATCCCCTTGCCTCATATTAGTACCTATTTTGTCAGAATGGGGCTCAAATGCATTAAAAACACATGCTCTTGTTATCTATGAAAACCTTTACTGACAGGGTAGGCAGGCTCAGTTAACAGCAGAAATAATACTATTAACAACAGAATAAGGCTGTGACACAGGAACAAGCCATTTAGAAAAAGACTATGTCCTGATCCTCACTTTCCTATACAATCCATTCCTTTTTGTAGATATGCTTTATTTCTGATTTGAGTTCATCTCTATCCGTTCACAGCTATGCTGTTTGTTCTTCTTTGAGTTCCTTAATAAGAAATACAACAGGATAAAACTCTAACAAAGATGTAGCTGGTTTGCTCTGAAAGGACCTAAACTAAAGCTTTACCCCTCATCCTTCCAAGGAGGAATTTGGTGTTAAACTTTATTGTTCTATTAGCATTGAATGGAAAGACTTCTGCATATTCCCTAGGGGTAAAGACAGGTCTGTCTCCCAAAAGCTGTATTTTATTGAGTGGTGATTCCAGTAATTAGACCATTGGATAAAACAAGGAGAAAAACTGAGTAGCTATTAAACAGAAACAGGAGAAAGGACATTTCACTTGGAGTGGGGAAAGGAGGGCTGGAGCACATAGTTTCAAGAGGGGCAGGCCAAGAGATCTAGTTCAGACACTAAGATCCAAAAGTGGCAGTACTGATGTCACTCCTTTGGAATATGAACACTCCATTGTTGAGGGTTTAACCTTAGAATGACCTTGATTCATATTATTGGACAACTAAACACATTTTTAACTTGTGAATGGTAATTGTTTTCCAGTGGGGTTTACAAACATTACTCTGCCCACCTCTACCCATGTGTAATCCTTACCAAAGCATTATTTGATTTGGTTATGTATCATTAACTGGAATTTACTGGAGTTAGGAAGGCAGGGAGTCTAAACACAATCAAGTAATGGTAACACTCTCTTTATTAACCCCCTTCAAACCCAAAACAAAGCAAAAATTTGTTCAGTTACTGACTAGTTAAATGTGTGGATATCTGAACATTGGACAGTAAAGCCTCAACAAACTATTAAGGGTTTAAAGGTTTTGGTAATCTACTCCATCTCTGTCAAAGTCAAGTCACAACCAACCTGTTATACATAAGATGTTCGTTTATAAGGAATTAACTTCCAGCTGGAGCCAAGAGATCAGTTGGCATTCAGCCGCATCTCTTCCATGAAGCCACCTGATGATCAGCAGGAGTCCTGGCCAAGGTCACAGGAACCCTGGTCCTCAGTCATGGTACTCAGCTGGCTTACCTCACCAGGTTCTTGTGAAAGGTGTGGAGTCTTCTGTAAATCTTTGGGCGCTATACAAAACTATGGTTGTTGGGTTGCTGCTGGTCCACAGTATGAGAAGAGCTGTGTGTCGTGATGACTCTTGAGGCCCACTGCCTAGGATGGCTAGGAAAAAAAATTATTGATGTTCAAACTATTATATTTTCAAAGACAGGTAAATTTTCAATATATCTTATAAGACTAAAAAAGTTGTAGCCATCTCAAACCATTGCTTAATGCAGGCAGACATCATTCCATTTTATGCTCAATGTCTTGCCAACATTTGAACATTTACACAGTTATTTAAGTCCATAAGTTATTTAACCCTCTTGACACCCCAGTGTGATGGGTACTGCCATTGTACAGATTTTGTACATAAGAAACTCAGAGATTCATAACTTGACTTGTCCAAGATCATAGACCTGAAAAGCCTCAAATTGGTTTGAATCCAGATACTCTGATTCCAGACTGTGTTCTTAACCACTGTACCACCTATATAGCATCTGGCATAAAATAGACACCCAGTAATTGTTTGGTGACTGAGGATCAAAGTCATTAAGACTCAAGGTGCCAGCAAAGGACGCCATCAGTAGAACAAAAAGGCACCCTACAGTATGGGAGAATATATTCATAAATGACAGATCCAATAGGGGGTTGACATCCAAAATATACAAGAACTCACGCACTTCAACAAACAAAAAGCAAATAATCCAATTAAAAAATGGGCAGAGGATCTGAACAGACACTTCTCCAAAGAAGAAATTCAAATGGCCAACAAGCAGATGAAAAGATGCTCCACATCGCTAATCAGAGAAATGCAAATTAAAACCACAATGAGATATCACCTCACACCAGTTAGGATGGCCACCATCCAAAAGACAAACAACAACAAATGTTGCCAAAGAGGTAGAGAAAGGGGAACCCTCCTACACTGCTGGTGGGAATTTAAACTAGTTCAACCATTGTGGAAAGCAGTATGGAGGTTCCTCAAAAAACTCAAAATAGAAATACCATTTGACCCAGGAATTCCACTTGTAGGAATTTACCCTTAGAATGCAGCAGCCAAGTTTGAAAAAGACAGATGCACCCCTATCGCAGCACTATTTACAATAGCCAAGAAATGGAAGCAACCTAAGTGTCCATCAGTAGATGAATGGATAAAGAAGACGTGGTACATATACACAATGGAATAATATTCAGCTGTAAGAAGAAAACAAATCCTACCATTTGCAACAACATGGATGGAGCTAGAGGGTATTATGGTCAGTGAAATAAGCCAGGTGGAGAAAGACAAGTATCAAATGATTTCACTCATCTGTGGAGTATAAGAACAAAGCAAAAACTGAAGGAACAGAACAGCAGCAGACTCACAGAACCCAAGAATGGACTAACAGTTACCAAAGGGAAAGGGACTGGGGAGGATGGGTGGGAAGGGAGGGATAAGGGGAAAAAGGGGGCATTACGATTAAGCACACATAATGTAGGGGGGCGGACACAGGGAATGCAGTATGGCACAGAGAAGACAAGTAGTGATTCTATAGCATTTTACTACGCTGATGGACAATGATTGTAATGGGATATGTGGTGGGGACTTGATAATGAGGGGAATCTAGTAATCACAATGTTGCTCATGTGTGTATATTAATTATACAAAAAAAAAAATTGGTGGAAGGAGGTCAAGAAGCTTGGAAGAAACCAGTATTATTGGTTGCTGAAGGGATGGAGAACAGGTTGGGGCAGTGGGGAGGCCCTTCACTGTGTATGCTCTCACACTTTCTTAATTTTGAACCATACAAATGATATTTTTAAAAAAACACATAAAATAAACTGGACAATTTTTTCTTAAAAAAAAAAAAGACTGAAGGTGCCCTTTAGGCTGGGCCTAGTCATCCTTTCCTTCTGACTCTTGTTTCTCAGTGTTTTACCACTCAAAAACAGTGAAACCTTTCTTCACCCTTTTATTTTTCACTTTTGTTCATATTCACTCATTTACTTTTTGATTCTTTCAACAATTCTTCTGACATTCTACTCAAACCTAATAACACAAAGTTTGGAAACCAAAATAAAGTACATAGGCCCTGTTCCTGTGGAGTTCACAGTCAAATGGGCAAGGCTGAATCATAAGCAGAGTAATTATGGTCTTTTATAGAAAGAAACTATAATAAAAACATGAGCATAAGAGAATAACAAAACCATGTAGACAATGAGGTGAAGTCTTCATGGGGCAGATGACATTTGATCTGGACTGTAAAATGTTAGGAGTTTACAGGTGGAGAAATAAGGGAAGAGCAGAGGGAATAGCATATCCTAAGGCAAGGATTTAGAAAATGGAAAGAAATTCAGTATGTCAGTAAGGACTAAAGATGGCATTTGAATGGATTGTGAAGGGTTCTAAGTGCTATAGTTTTCAACTTTATCATGTAGGTGAAACAGCTGAAGTGCCCCATGAACATGCGGTCCCGTGTACCTTTATTCACACTACTGCTGGCAGGTCCTGCCCATGGTCTGGCTCTTCATGGTCCTATCTCTCTTTCATTCCTTCCTTCTCTGCAAAGCCATTCCTTATCTAGTTCTGCATTTCTCCCTTTTCTAAACTCTAGTTTTTGCATTTGAAGATTAATTACTACCTCTCATTCATGGTCAAATTTTTATGGGTTTATATCATCGCTACCCCCTAGATAGTTATGAAGGCCAAGAAAACACCCTTAAGATTTGTTCCTTTCAGAGAAATGCTGGTCATAGAATGTGTTCAATAATTATGTTCAGGTCTATTGACTGTGCAAAATCCATATGAGAAGAAGAGGATCCTTACTCTTATATAGCTTTTTGAAAACTCATACTTTGAACACCTGTTCACAGTTACAAGCTGGTGGCCTTTTCTAGAAAACACAATTTCTCTCCTTCTATAACCTTTTGACCAAAACATAAAATAAATAAAATCAACCAGAGCATGAGAGCAGAAAGGGACCTTGAAGGGTAAACAGCCAGTTCCATTCCCTCGTTCTTTTCAAACAATGAGAGATTTTCTTCGGTGGCAGAAATGACATAAATTCATTGTAAGAAATCTTGGAATGTATCTAAAAGTGCAAAGAAAAAAGAATGAAAATCGATCATAATCTTAGCTCTCTAGTGAATTTTCCTTAGAATAAATTTTTAGAGGTGACATTGACAGGTTGAAGTTATAAAAAGTCTTTTATAACTTATGGCTGAATGCCCTTCAGAAAGATCATACCAGTTTACCTATTTGTAGCAGCAGTGTGTGTGTGTGACTCTAGGGCTCATATTTTTACATAGTGTGCAATAGAAATTATTGTCATGTAACAACAGTTTTGATAGTCAAAAGCACTTGGAGCCTGCTTAGGTTTGGTGAGGAACTGAGTGGAAAAATGAGTGATTTTAAATATCTGGTTTAACTACAAGTAATGTACAATTTCAATCTTCTTGAAAAATAGGATAATTTCATGTCTGGAATTTCCACTTAAATTAACATCTCTATAGTCAATGCAATGGATTCAACAAATTCTAAGACCAGGTCATCTGCTGCGTAAATAGGCCAGAGTACCGCCTATCAATTTTGTCTGAATTTTATCACCAACTCTGATAGGCACTTGACCTCTTTGAGCTTCTCTTGCCTTGTCTTTTAAAATGAGTAGGTTGAGCTAAATTTTATCTAAAATTATTTCCAATTCTGTGGTTCGAGAACCATTGATCTATATTGATATGGATACTAGACTTACGGGAATCCTGTTTGGTGGATAGGAAAATGAGACATGCCTAGTTAAAAGCTGAGATAAATCTAAGGCTAAGTGTAGGGTTAGGATGCAAGGTTCACATTTTCTTTGGACTCTTTTTATTTAGTACTAACTCTGGAAGTCACTTGGCCAACCAGCCAGGGCAGAGGCTGAAAAGTTAGTTCCAGTTGCTGATATAGTCGCTTTCAGTAAGGTTTGAGAGTGAAGGATAAAGGAAAGCTGGAAATGGACCCATAGGAGAATTTGAGCATAGTTCAGAGGGGTGGAAAGATCACATTCAGTTGTGAGAGAAGGAAAATCTTTGTGAAAGAAGAAACTTTCAGATGCATCTTGGCAAGTAAAGATGAGAGAAGGAAGTTTCTGACTGAATTAATCTTATCATTTCCTAAATATCATAATGACTAACCCTGTGAAAATTAAAAGTTTATGGATAAAGTTTCCACACCCAGGCTACAGGATCATTATAAAATTTAAGTCAAATTCCACTTCAAAAAATGTCACTCATTGAAAATCTTTGTATAACCAATATCGCAAAGCCTTTGCTGATAGATTCCTTAGTTGAATCAAAATTTAATATAACAAAATTTCAGAAAAAGAATTGTGGCAGGATCACAGGGTTTGTCGTCTGTCCTCTAATAACCTGATAGTTTCCTCACATAAAGTCACAGACTTTCTGAGAGTTTGCACCAGGGGAAAACTTTCTGTCTCTGGTAGTCTATTAGATAAAAAATTATTTAGTTCATTTTTAAATATTTATTCTTTCTATGATAATATTATATACACAAAATCTCAGCTTTGACCCTCAGAGGAGAGCTGAAGGTTCAGTGTTCTGATGATTCCACGTGGACACACACTGGCTCTATTTGAGGAATAATATTTAAATCATAGAATGAGTAAGCATTGCAAGAATAATGGAGAAGTTTTCTTTGTTGTTAATCTACTTGTGCTCCAATTTGGTTTAAATGCCCCATTTTAAAATTTTCTAATAGAGGAGCGAGAGCAGCCCTAACTCGTGGCAGCACTGAAGGAAAGGATGTAGTACAGAAGCCTAGAACCGCTAGATTCTGCAGCTATTTGCTGGGTGGGTTTTAATCTGGGTTGTCACTGCCTATTGTGCCATAGCTAGAACTTGAGTTTTTCAGGTGGTGTAATATGCTGATGCTGTATTACCAACCTATGTAATTTCTGAGATTTTCATTATCAAAGGTGGGCATCTAAAACCCTGCCTAATTCTGTGGTGCCCAGGTAATAATGGTGGTGATTTTTGCCACCCCTGGGGTTAGGGCTGTCTCCTCTGATAGAAGCCTTGCTGGGTGGCATGGGGTAACCCTGGACTCCCTCCTCCTGGAGCACTTAGCTGGCAGCAGTTGGAAATGTGTATTTGTATCTCAGCAAGCTGGGAGACCGGGATGGAGAGCCAAAGGGGAGGTGAAATGCCTGAGAGATGGAGGGAAAGAAGCTGAGATGAAGTGAAGGAATCTGTGGGGTTTTTTTGGAAATACCAAAACAAAAACAAATGAGAAAAAGGAAAAAAACATGAGAAGGGAAAAAAAAAGGATGGGAGAAGATGACGTGCCTGGAATAAGCTGTTTCAAGCCCGGCCCTTGCTTTTGTTGAACCAGTTAGTAAAAACTGATCTATCTTCCCGTGGCATTTATCTTCACCCCAGAGAGACAGTCTTTCCCCTGGTATGTGTTTGGACAATTTAGGAGAGGCCTCTTGCCAAAACTGGTATGTACTGTCTAATGCCTTATATGTGTTAGTTTATCAGAAAAATGGTGGTAATTTAAAAATAATTTAATCCTCTCCAGTAAAGCTGCTACAAAGCTACTCATATGGGGTTGGTGTGACATCTGAGGATGAAGAATGCAGTCATCCTAAAAATGGGAAGTGGGGGCAGAATGAACCATGGACAGGAGTAGTGTCAGAACTGAAAGAGAAGGAAGGAATTGTAGAGAAAATAAATCAGGGCCATATGGACGCAGGTCCCAGGATGGGCAAAGACAAAGATACAGTGGGAAAAAAACAATCTGCACCTCAAAGATTTCTTCCTACTCATAGAAATGGTGTATCCACTCCCAGATAAAAAAAAGTATGAATATGTGAGTAGCTAGAACTCAGAGGACAAAAATCAGCTTATTTTGTCTCATTTTATTTTGTCACACCAAGGTAAGAGTCAATTTATCCACAATAACTTTAGTTTCTAAAAGGACAGGTTGGGGATAAAAAAATTTGGACTGATTTATGTGGTACAAATTTTAAAGAACATAGTAAATTGACACCTTTACTTAATTCAGTTTTGAAAGAAAAATGCATATACTTGCTACACTGATACAAAAATAGCATTTATGTCATAATTATGGGTGTCTCAAGCTTTTTAAAAGAAGCATGTTATTGAAATGATAGATGTAATATTTGCCAATAGTATTATACTTATTAATATAGTAGTATTTATTTATCTTTTTAGTTTGTGACTTCTTTGTAATTGGACCCTTTAAAATAAATTTCTTTGTAAAATTTTCCCTATCTTCAAAGACTTATTTCTGTGTTAAAATAGAGGGTGAAAACTAGTTGGTAATTAATCTAGCCTAACAGCAGTCACAAATTCAGATAGCACAAAACTAAGGAAGGAATAAAAAGAGAAAGCGAATGTATCTAAGTCCAAATATAAGCATGGATATTATCCAAAAAAGAAAAACAAGTTAGTGTTTCTCTTAGTCTGTGGTTTTCCAGGTAAATGAGAGAGAGATTAGCCGGCTAAATCAATGCCAGTATTGAAGACAGGAGCCTCTGCTGTTTTGAGGTGGGAAACTCACCAATAGGGATCGTCTGCCTTTCCTCAGGTGCATTGGCCTTTGGGCTGTACTGTGCAGAACAGGGGTTGGCTTTCCTGAGAAGCCTGGTGTGTGTTCCCCTGGGGCCGGAGCAGGTGTATCTGAGGAAGTCCTTGACCAGTTAGCTGCACCCTGTGGTTCTGTACCACTTCTCACCTTGTAAAACTGGAGCAAGTATTTCCCTCAGGGTCAATGGTTTCACCACAGAGCTAAACATCACTGGAAAAAACAGAAGCAATATCCAGTGGCAAGGACAACTGTGCAAAAACAGAAGGGAAAAAAAGGAGTAAATGAAGTCTGTCTATAGAACTCTCACACGATAGCATGAATCATGGAAGAGGTTCCAGAGTTACGACCAAGAAGTATTTATGGTGATCAGTGGTGCAAAGGGTAATAATACAAACATAATAAAGAAAAGAAAGGAAGGCAAACCAGAGATAAAGGAGGCCTCACATTAAATGAATAAGGAGATAAGCTTAATGATTATGCTCAAATGACTGAGCTATTGATGGCAAAGTGGCTGAGCTGCTTGAACTGCTTTTTAAAACTGGCCTTTAAGAAGATAAATAAGGATAATTAAACAGTAATGAAGATCTGTTTCATTTAAAAAATAAGGAAGAAAACAAATAAATAGTCAAGGTCTCGGATGATGTGTTAACCAGTGTTAATGGAAGTGGTAATGAATTCATCAAAATATGGAAACTCTCCTTTGGAAATCATGGAGAGTAAGGAGAGAGAGACAGAGAGAATAAGTAGCACTGAATTAAAGGATGAATATCCAATTATCAATTGTCCAGAGCACTGTTGGCAAAGATACCACAGATGATCAAAGCACAGCTTCATTTTCATATCTTGCTTTAGCCATTGTTTTCAGAATATTTCCCCCAGGAATCTGTATATCATAGTTCATCATAGCTACTCAAAGGAGTTCAAACTGAGCTTTCTCTCTTCTTACTGCCCCATTCATGATCCAGCATTGCTAATGTATAGTAAAAATAACACTTCAAGAGAGCACTGTCCTTTATAATTACACAGAACAAGAGCTCCTGAGTAATTAATTTTAAATAGAATTAGTTTTAAACCTGTTCCAAGCACAGTTCCTGCCCCTTGTAAGTATTCCACAGGCAGTTGTTGAACGAATAAATGAATGAGGAAAACTATATTACTAATAGAGCATTTGTATAGGTAAATACATGAACATCTAGGCGATTTAGAGCCATGTGCCACAATGACACAGATTTATAAAGCTTATATTAGACCAACTTGATTTTTTTTGAAAATCTGAAAACAAGTGGACAAAAGAATGCACATGTCAGTATATTATTACTTCTAAATATATCCAGAACATTAATGGAAGAATTGATACCAGGTCTCATAAAATCTAGTTCAGAAAATGAATTCAGATTGACTATGGATATGTCAAATTGATTAGAAATTGCCCAAAGGACTGAAAATGTAGTAATAAATGCAATGTATTGAGTCTAGAGGAGGGTGGGAATCTATGTTCAGCATGGTCTTACTTAACATCTTTATTAATTATCAAGGAAAGGATGTAAATAACACATTCATTAAACTTGTAAAAGAAGCTAGAGATGTGTTTTTAAGCACTGGATGGGGGCAGAGGACAATACAAAAGGAACTAACCTGCTCAGGAACAGAATGATGTTAATAATTTGATTAAAATCAGCTGATGTCCTGGCAGTGTTTACACTTTGCAGAGCACAATCCCAGGCATGGTAGGGGATTAAAGGACCCATTAAAGACACTCAGCAGACAGATAATGCAAACAACTAACTGTAGCATGAGGGAGAAGGGAAGAAGTGCTACATGAGGGATAGAAGCAATTTGCTATGGGAGCAAAGGCACAATGAAATTTGAAATAGAACAGTCAGGACTACAAATTCATGTTGTTACAACTCAAAGAAAAACAACTGGAGCAAGAAACATCTAGGGGAAGTGACTAGGTTTAGATCAAGGATAACACCCTGTGTTACCAAGATGCAATAAGACAGAGTGACATTTTTCATCAAGCACACAGGACGAGCCTGATTATGGAGTCAGAATATTGGGTTCATTTAGCGCAAATTCACCTCTCAGCAGGAGCTTTTTAAAATTATTCTTTTCTTTTTGTGTTAAGGTGAATTACTAGATGCTCATCTCGGTTTTTAAAATTGTGCTTTGAGTATCAGTCCTATGGAAATATATATAATTATCTAAAAAATTATTGCACATAAAGATGTTCATTAGAGTATTATTTATAATATCAAACCAATGGCAAAAACCCTGATATCCAATAGTTGGAGAAGATTTAAGGAGAGTTTAGATTCTTCAGTTGAGGGGTTATTCTCCAGCCATTAATGGGTGTTTATGAAGAATTGGAACAGGAAAACATTATATCATAATGTTAGATGAGAAAGCAGGATGCAAAATTTGCCATAGAACATGATTAAAAGCAAAAGGCTGGTGTATGGTTAGAAACAAAATGTCTTAGTGGTTGTCTGTGTGAGGTTGGGTGGGAGAAGAGGATGAGAGAAAATGTTGAGTTTGACCACAAATTTGTGTAGTGTTTATTCCTGTCTCTGAAGGCTTTTATTTGCATTTTAATGTGTTTTGATGAGCTTTTGGTAAAGGTATTTATGGAAAGTATAATGATTTAGCTATGTGGTCATTTTCCTCAGAAAAACAAAAATTTATTTCCTAATTATTGGGGGATATTAGCTGTCCTGAAGATGGGTGTATATTAAGTACACCTGGAATACCAAACAGATTCGGCTGTTGGTCTTATAATAAAGCTAACCCAATGGGTTAAAGACAAAGGTGAACATTATAAGAAGGCACTTGCCGCGCCCCCACCCCCCACATTCATATGCAGCAGCGGAGAGAACAGTATAGTGATCCCTTATATACTATTACTCAGGTTCAGCAGTTATCAAGGTTTCACCACACTGGCTTTATTTAGCACTATCCCCCCCTTTTTTGTTTGGTCTAAGTAAAAATCTCAGACATCTTGTCATTTCAATCTTACTTTACCTTAGGATGCATCTCTAAAAATTCTGGAGATTTCTCATATCACCTTGATGCTATTATCAGACCTAACAAATTCAACAGTAACTCCTTGGTATAATCAGCTAATATCCAGTCCATAAGAAAATTTTCTTGGTTATTTCAAAAAAAAGCCTTTCCAAGTTGGTTTGTGTCTGTCAGAATCAGGACAAGAAGTCCACACGTTGCATGGCTGGTTATGTCCCTCAAGTCTTTTTAATCTGTCCCTATCCACCTTCTTAACATGTTGAAGAACATTCTTCTAATGACTGGAAAAACAGTTATGGAGTACTCTCAGGAGGGAGTTAGAATAACAAGGGTGGAGACTGTTAACTTAGCCCATTTTAATTTCTGTGAGAACTATTTCAGAATATTTCAGATGGTTCTTTCACTTTGGCTGAATATGGAAAGGAGGTTTCCAGCCTTTTTAGGTGAGCCAGTCTCACATTATTGAACAGGAAGAACTTGTTTTCTTGTGTCTAACCCATATCCCTCATGATATAAATCAGACCTTTTCATCTTGATCTGACTTGACCAGAACCAAGAAGTTAGATATTCCTTTTTCTTTAATTATATCACAGAGTTCATTGTAACTCCACATTGCGTCCCTCAACAATTTATAAGTTTTTATGGCAGTGGTTCTATTGTTCTACAAATATGAGCAAGAGGTAGTATAGCATAGTGTTGAAAAACACAGACTGTTAGATTCAAATCTCAACTCTGCCACTTACTAGTGATGTGTGACCTTGGCAGGTCACTTAACCTCTCCTCACCTCAGTTTCCACGAGTAAAAATGGGATAATAGTACCTGTTTATAGGGTTAAGATTAATGCACACATACACACATTGCTTAGAATAATGTCATTCACATGCTCGTTACATATACAAATGTTATTGCTGTTATATCATTAATATGTCCTTGCTATAAAAACAAGAAAATAAAAAATCAACCTAAACTTGTAGTCAGATAACCCCTAGTTTTCTCTGAACTGTTTTAAAGGAGAAAGATATTTAAATAAAATAACAGGTAAGTAATTTTGTGAAACTGTATAAAAGTTATATTTTTAATATTAGGAACAGTCTCTGGTTCATGATAATTTTTCTAAAAACAAAGTTGAAATGTCAGGATTAACAATGTTTCCAGTGAAATTAGCTGAGAATGTAGCCCAAGAATGTAGCCTAAAAAATCAGTTGTAAGAGTGCTTCATTTCTCTGTTTTGGATGAATAATGTTTATTAAACCTGCATATTTAAATGAAAAAGCACAAAAAACTATTTTAAAAGTCATGTGTGAATGCCAGCAAATGTTTCAAAGAACAAATGAAAGCTTGTTTTAATAATTCTCTACAAATTCCCTCCCTCTACTTATCCCCTCCCCCAAAACAGCCTTTGCAGTATTAGTGCTCAGCCAGGAGATAAAGGACTGAATGTGAAGGCGTAAAAGAGCCCATTGTTGGGGCTGCTCCTGGGTGTTGCGAGGCTCTCCCAAGTCGTGGGCTTAGCAGGAGGGAGCTAGCAGGTCCAGAGTGCGTCCACAGAGCCCAGCTCCCTCAGGAAGCTGGAGTCCCAGGAGGTTCTGTGGACTCCCTGAACTCACACAGGAAGGAGATGGAGCACTGTTTGCCCTCCTCCTGGTTCGGAATTCTTACCTTTATTCTGTACAAAGATGTTAATAAGAGTTAAGTAAAAAGGATTATATGGTCAAAAGGCTTGATAAGTACTGGGTTACAAGTGTTAAATGGGTATCTTTCCTGAAAGACTTCTCAGAGCCTTCAGTATCTTAAGAGAGGGGTTATCATGCAGCATTTCTCAGATTGATTTGACCATAGAACCCCTTTTTTCATTAAAGATGCTTTGGATAAAAATTACCATGTGCAGCCCTTTACTTAGAGCACATGAGACAAGAATTGAGGGAGAAGCTAATAGCATAAACTCATAATATTTATAATAGTCATCTTGACCTGTATTTGAACTAGGGTTATACATTCTTCTATTGAGTTAGTAATGGCAGATGAAGACAGGGAGGGAAAGGTGAAAATTGATTAAACTGCTTATTCATTGGGCAGAGCCAAAAAGAGATGGGTATACCTCATTGCCTGTTCTCAATTCCTTGAATCATATGAAGAGGGGATGAATTTCTCTTTTGCCTATGCCTCTTGTCCCATTGCTTCCTCCCTGGCCTACGCAAATTTTGCTGTTTCTAGAACCGAGTTAATCCATTGTTCTTTGATAGATTGATCTTCTATGTGATTAATATTAACTTTTGGCTGCCAGATTAGCTCTAATGAACCGTTTACATTTATTTTCAGCACACTTAGGAAGTTGGAATGTATTTTCCAGATTGCATTCTGCTGTGCAGGAATCGTATCTATGAGGAATTTGAAGTGTCTCTTATCCCCCATTTTATCCCTGTTGCCCTCATTTTAACTTCACCTTGGATGGAAATAAAGGCAGTCCCCATTTTATGAACAGACTGTTCCAGTAGTTTTGTGGGAACTCATAAGTTATGTTCTCATAAAAACAATGTTCCTAGACTAGCCCACTAAAACATAATTTTATCCATCATGCTTAAAAAATAGGAGAAAACCCTGCACATTTACAATGAGAGGGAAGCAGTTTTATTTCAAACATCCTAAAATATATTTACCCACTTTTTAAACAGGTGCTTCTCCATCCTGCTGAGACTCACTTGCTGTGATCAGGAGCTTACTATGGGCCCCTCGGGCTATGAGGCAGTATAGCACAAAGCTAGACTAAGAATTCCAGAGTCACACTGCTGAGAGAGAACCCCATCTCTGCCAATTCCTGTGTGCCCTGGGTAGGCTATTGAACTTTTTGGTGACCCATTTTCCACACCCTTAAAATGTGGATAATAATGGTGCCTATTTCATAAGGTCCACAGCCCACACAAAATTGCTAAATAAGTGTTTTACTATCATGATGACAAAGGACCTGATGATGGAAAAGCATGGGGTTGATGACAGGGCTCAAAGCTATACAGGTAGATGGTTTTGCCATTTATCAGCTTTGAGACCAAGTGTATTTCTTTGTCTACTTGGAAGCTCAGTTTTCTCATTTTTTATAAGCTGTGAACAATATTAACCTTGTAGGATTTTGCATAGATGAGAATAACGTATCTGAAATGCCTGGCACCCTCAATATTAGACCCTCAATAAATGATGGTAGCTGTTCTTATGTAAAGTTTATATTGCTAAAGAACTTGGAGCAAATCCCTCTTTTTCCATCCCTAGTTAATTTCTTTTACTTAAGTAATCCATGCTAACTTTTAAAAAATAGAAAATTAAAAATAGTTAAGTAACTTGTCCAAGATCACACAGCTCTGAATGAAATGGTTAAATTGAGATTCTGAGCTTGCAAATATAATTCCAAAGCTTTTGCTCTTAAACAACACACAAATTTGTAAATCCTAGTAGAAATAGCATTGCTGTTCTATTTCTTTAGGCTCTAAACACAGAAAATAGTCTTCTATTCGCCATGCATTGTCTATTTCATCTCTGTGTAATTGCTTGGGTGCTTAAAGGAGAAAAGGTGACCTACACTTGGCCTTTCTGTGCATCCAGTTTTGTATAGGAAGTGTGCATTTGATTTCAGCTGGTTTCACTGGCAGTTCTCTGCAACTATCTGAGAGTAGAATTCTGCCTTGTTACCTGACCCAAGCCTAAACTTAGGTGAGTTTATGAGAACCAGCCAGTTTTTACAGAAAAGCTGACTCTAGTGAAATATTTTCCCCCAAGTTAGTTTTTTATTTGTATTTGATCTTTTCTGCATGATGTTTGACCCTCCTCTTTGTAAGTTTTGCAATTTCACTGTCCAACAAGCAGTATCTGATAGGAGTTTTAATAAAACCCTTCACCCTTTTTTGTGTACAAGTAATATTGTCAGCTTTCTACCATCCCCACAGAAACAGACCCCCACCCACTCAGCCGTAGTGTTCCACACAGGAAACCCGACATGCAAACCCTTAACAAAGCAAATCCAGTGCCAAGGTTTATTTCTTTTCTCTTGATTCTGTGAAATATTTATACACTGTTTACTCAATATCAAACTGAAGCCACTATAAACAAAACCTTATAGCCCCTATATTAGCTATAAATGAACTGACCAAATGCACAGAGAAAAATCAGCCATGAACAAGATTTCATGGTACAATTATTTATTATTTATATTTCTGGAAATGATATTTTAGAAATTGCTGGATTTCTTCTATCCTTTCAGTTTCTCCAAGTCTTCTCCCCACCCCCACTTAGAGAAACACAAGGTTCCTGTTTGCACTAGGGCATTTACATAGGTATGTCTTTCCTGGAGAAATACAGGCAGCAGCTGAGATAGCACAGGCCTTGTTAATACTTAACATTGAATAAACAGGGCAGGTAATGACCATTGTTAATACTTCCAAATGCAGTACAGCAGCACAGTTGACAAAGGTCAGGATGGAAAAGAAGCAGCATTGCTGTTTGCAGTGGGAAGAACCTTCTGAAATGAAACGTGAGAAAACAGGGGACAGGCATACATCCTGTGTCTTTAAGGCCTTTGTCCCCGGGAGTACTGCGGAGCTTTCTCTGAATTGGTGTTTAAAGATTTGCAGTCTCAATACTGAGAAAGATGGAAACATAGTAATAGACTTTAGTACCAGGAAGTGCCCACTTTAAAGTACCCAGGCATTTAATTTTTCTCCAGGAAAATGAAGCAGTCAGATTAACCTACTTAAATAAATTTCAGGTGTCATGTAATGCCAGTGTCATCCCAAACACTCCTGGCTGCCCATCGCACACTGGAGCTACATGACGCATCTTTTCAAGGACCGTGTGGTATTTGCCGAAGAAGATTTTGGTAGTTACAAGAGTAGCCCAGAAAAGACATCTGTTAGATTAGGTACTGTTTTCTGGAAAGGTGCTTAAGCTTGTAGATTGGATAGTCGTAAAAAGATGAAGCCCTAAGAGACTTGGGGTATCTCCTCCAGTGAGCTTCCTCCTGCTGTTGGCCATCTTCATGAACAGGAACCAGTCATCTGAGTGAATAAGGAGTTGCCCACCTTCCTATGCCAGAGGTTTAAGAATCTTTTTGTTCATTTGTTTTCATTCTTTCATCACTCTTAGATATTTATTGAGCATCTGCTACAGATCAGTTTAATAATCTAAGTGTTGGGGATAAAGTAGTGAACAAAACATGGTCCCTGCCTCAAAGAGCTTTAGGTCTATTAGGGAAGATAGATAACTTAAGAGGTAATTACAATATGGTGAAATAATCATAGTAACCATAAGGTATGTTCACCCAGCCTTCTGAGGGATCTGGAAGGATTTTGCATTAGAAGTGTCTTTGAAGCCTGAAGATTTAGTCTGAGATAGTTTAAGTGTTGGTTAGGGAAGCTTTCAAGACTGAGAAAATAGAACAAATCCCTGGAAGAAAACATGGTCAGTAAGGGGAACTGGAAACAGGTCAGCATGGCTCAAGGGTACAGTTGAAGGGTAATTCACAGATTAGTCAACAGAAAGCAACTGGAACCCAAGTTGGTCAAATGACTGAAGTTTAAAAAACAGTTTGAAAGAGAAAAAAAATCTCCAGTTACTAAGTTGTTATATATTAGCAACTTAAGTTGAGAAGTTTTGAAAGGTTTCATATAGCTTTTAAGTAATTTTTCTGTTTTTCAGTTTTTTGGTCTTTTTTCTTTATATCTAGTTGATAGTTATTACTGTGTTAATTACTATTATGAAAAGTTGAGAGAACATATAGATGCCCAACATAAAGAGATCAGTTACAAGTTAAAGAGCACTATGTGCAATATGGAGAACAATTATTTAAAATATATTAAACTATGTGGAACTGTTCATTTTTCAACCTGTATATTTGGAAGTCATTAAAACATGAGTAGCAGAGTCCACTTCTAATTCATCTTCTGACCCCCTCAGTACCAAGCAGTACCTGGTAATAGACTACCAGATATGCCTGTGGATGCATCAGTGAGTGAGGGGGAAGGACTAAGCATGGCCACAGCAGAGCTTTCACAAAAAAAATGAGCTTCAAAAAGGAATCACATGAAATTGGACAAAATTATTTTGATTAATCTTTGCAGTGTTTAAAATTAGTAATTTGAGTTCAAATAATTGTCAAATTTTTTTTTATTCCTGTCCATTTAATGAAATGAGTATATTAATATAAACAAGACTATTTTCTTTATTTGGAACATTTATCATTGCTATAAAAAATATTGCAGTATACTTTTATTCCATAAGTAGGTATGTGTGTATTTATTTTCAATATTTCAATATTCACACATTCATTTACTACTTTAACACTGTTGGGTGAAGGGATTTGATATTGTATGGCATCTTATACATTTGTTTGGTTTCTGTTCAGCACATATATCAGCAAACCTGCTACATGGGGGAGGGAAATAACTAGAAATTTAAATTAGAATCAGGGTTAGTTCTCAAATCAGAATTTTAAATTATCTGAGCTTGGGTATCTACACCAGTAATTGTAGATAGCCTCTTAAACTTGGTAGAAAATTAGATAACTCCAACTAGCACTAACCTTAATTTCTTTTTTGACTCTTTAAATTAAACTTTTTATTTTGAGGTAATTATAGATTCACATGTAGTTATAAAATATTATTCAATGACACAGAGAGAGTCCATGTATCCTTAGCCCAGTGTTCCCCTTTGGTAACACCTTGATAAAATGTAGTACAATATCACATCCTGGATATTGGCAATGATACAATCAAGATATAGAACATTTCCATCATCACCAGAATCTCTCATGTTGCCTTTTTATAGGTACACCTACAAGCCCTCCTCTTTTTTAATCTGGCAGTCACTAGTCTGTTCCCCATTCCTGTAACTGCCATTTCAAGAATGTTATATTAGTGGAATCATGCAGTATGATGTTTTGGGATTGTCTTTTTTTACTCAGCATAATTCTCTGGAGATTTGTCCAAGTTTTTGCATGCATGTATCAGTAGTTCATTCCTTTTTATGTTGAATTGTATTCTATGAGAATGGATAGACAACAGAGATTTTTTAACCAGGCATTCATTGAGGAACATTTGAATCATTTCCAAATTATGAATAAATCTATTATGAACTATCATGTACAGGTTTTTCTGTGGACATGATTTTCATTTTGCTCAGATAAATGCCCAGGAGTATAATTTCTTGATTGTGTGGTAGTTGCATGTTTAGTTTTTTTAAGAAATGGCTAAACTGTTTTCCATAGTGGCTGTATTGTTTTACCTTGATTTTATTTATTTTATAGTTAGAATAATTTTACCTCTTATTGTTTTTATTTTATTTACCTACCAAGGAATGAATGATCCAGTTACCTTGTATCTTTGCTAGCTGTGTTTTCAGAATTTGCATTAAATTTGTACATCAGTTTGGGGAAATTGGTATTTTTACTATGTTGAGTATTCCAGTCTATAAATTCAGTATGCCTCTCCATTTATTTAGAACTTCATTGATTACATTCATTGGCATTTTTTAGTTTTCAGCATATAAGTCCTATACATATTTTGTTAGATTTACATTTATCTCATTTTTTAGTGATTCTAAGTAGCATTATATAATTTTGTGTCCACATTTTTTGCTAGTGTATTGAAATATAATTGTATTTTTATATGTTAATCTTGCATCTTGTTACCTTGCTGGATTCACTAGTTATAGGCAGGTGTTTTGCAGAATCCTTGGGCTTTTCTGCATAAATAATCATGTCACTTGCAAATAGGAATAGATCCTTTCTTATCTTCATACCTTTATTTCCTTTTCCTGCCTTACTGCCCTTGCTAGCACTTCTAATCCTTCATTGAATAACAGTGATGACAGCAGACATCCTTGCCTCATTCCCGATCTTAGGAGGAAAGCATTCAGTAAATGGGTTTTCTTCAACATTAAGTATATGGGTTTTTAAGATGCTTTTTATCAACTTGAAGAAGTTTCTCCTTATTCCTAAGAATTAAAAATTTTAAAGAGTAAACAGATTGGATATTATAAATCTTCTAGGTTATTGTTCTTTAACTTAAAGAATTATTATAGAGCCTATCTTCTTGCTATTTTGATGTATCTTTAGGACTTTTGTAAAACAGGGCATCCAGAATGGTAGACATCCCTTTTATTGCCTGTTCTTAAGAGATTTTAAATTTCATTTCTTTGGTTTTTGTACTTGACTTTCTTTTCTTTTTCTGTTTTTTTTTTTTTAATGCATCAGTAGATAATACCTTTGCTTCATAATTGGTCAATGGGAGTCTTTTAATTCATATGTTAAAGTAATATGTGTTTCTAATAACTATATAAAAATATTTCAAAAAGCTATCTGAAAAGTAGTTTCAGTTGGTATTCCAAATTAATATTTATTTGATTTATATTTACCAACACTTCACTCAGAATTTTGTTTTATAATGTGCAGGTGTACTTTGTTCTATAAAGTTTAATATTGCCAGACCAACTCACTAAGATGTCTATTTCTTCAGGGCAGGCTATGAACCTAGAACACATATATCTTTGAGTTATGAAAAACAGCAGCAACAAAAAGTTAATTCATACAAATTATACTCTACTGTAACCCACCATATCACTCAACAATATAACATTTTTTTGTCATTATATATTCTTTTGTATCAACCTCTAGACTCTAAGTACCATGAAAGCAGATATCATTTCTTCCTTATTTATCTCATACAAATGAGGCACTCAGTAAATAATATTTGTTGAATGATTCATTAAATAATTTTTGATGGTAGTATAGAATTCCATTGTTTGGACATTCCACCATTTATTTAAGCAGTTTCTTATTGTTAGACACTTAGTCTGTTTCTAGTTTTTACAGTGATAGATATGTAACTAAATCTTTATACTTCCCTCCTGATTTGGTGAATCATCTCATTTCAAATTAAATTATGTCTGCATTATACTTTCAGACATCCTTAGTTATTACGTCCATTTTAATTACTCTGGTTGGTTGATTGGATATTAATGTTAGGCTGCTTAACAAATGAGCATATGGCATTAGCTTACTGTTCTACCATAGTGTTGCAAATCAGATGGTGAGCTCTTTAGAAGAATTGAGAAAGAGGTTGACCAGGAAAGATTTAAAAGTTGTGATTAAAATTTATAAAATTAATTTAGCAGAAGATCATGGAAAAATGATTACAAATTATATAGTTTTTACAAATGCTGCTCCTGCAGAGATTGGCTTTGCTCATACAACTAAAGAAAGCTTCATCACAACCTCAAGTTTTTTCAAAACAGTTGAAGGTGTAGTGGGATCTACACAGCATTTCTATCAAAAGAGGCAAATAGCCCCAGCACCATTGTTAATGTACATTTATTGACTGTCTGTGATGGTCAAAAAAGGGTCTCTTGTGGGAACTGTGGGGAGGAATATATAAATGCCAAAAAAAATGGTGCTGGCCCTCAAATAACTTGCACTAGGACTGGGGAGGTAAGACTGAAGCCTTGGGGCATTGTTGTAAGAGCTTGGGGTCCAGAATTAGATAAATCTAGATTCAAACCATGCCCATTTCTGGATGTATGACTTTGGGCAAGTTATCTAATATAAATAAATGTCAGTTTATTCACCTATAAAATTAAAATAAAGATAATATCTAAAGTTATTTTGAAAATAAGTGGAAAAAATGCATTTAAGACTGTTAAGGCTTGGCATGAGGTAGGTGTAAATCTTTTCTTTAAAAAGAAAAATGGCCCAAAAGACACTATAGTATTATATCAGATAATGTAATATTTCAGAGGACAGAGAGATTACTTGAGGCTAGCAGGATTAAGGAAGATGTCATGGAAAAAACTAGACTTAAAGGACAATCGGAATTGTGGTTGGCTGAGAAAAAAAAGTAAGGACGGGATTCCAAAGGAAGGAGTGACAACTGCACAGGAAAAGGAAGGAAGGCAAGGTGGGTTCCTAGGCTTCGGCAGACCAGATGGCAAGGGTGAAGGCAGACTGAGATCTGTGGATACCCCTGGCAAGCTGAGCATTTTGGCTTCTTGAATATTTATTTGTTGAACATTTTCTTGTTGGAGAGTAAGGGGAAAATGACTTTCTATTAATGAAATCTTCATGCTTTTTTATGTTCAAAGTAAGATGTCTATTACATGCTCTGAATGTAACATGGCATTTTAACTTATTTGGACTTGTCCTTCATTTTAGTTTTTTTTTAAACATTGATAATTGGATACAGTTAGTCATACTCATCATGGATACAGGTACTTTATGTGGATATAGTCACATGGTTTCCTTTCCCAGGGCATTATTGTTTGCTTGGATGAGAGTGGGTCTGGTTTACATTTCACTAGGAAGTAAGGAGTTTGAGGATAGAAACCAGAGTTAATTGGCACTGTATTTGTGATTTATTAATGGTGTTTCAGTGCCCCCTATGGGATGGGGCCCAGGGCAGCTGTCTTATTGGGTGTCTATGTAATTGGACAACACAGATGAAGAGGAATAGAACCTAGAGCTCAAAAGGTAGGTTATAGCCAGATGCTGGGGAAACTTGACTCACTGGTTAAAAAGATAGGGGTTTTATTTAAGCAAAGTGGTCTCTTGGAAGGCTGTTAAAAAGCACCAAGATGGATTTTAGGAACATTTATTTGGTGGTGAAGTGCATGAGAAAATGAAGATGGAGCTCACTTAGTGGTAACTTCAAAAATAGAAGGGTGAGATGATAAATTCTAGCTTTGAAGGGAGGAAAGCAGGTGGAAGGAGACTCAGCTTCAGGCAGCATGAGGACAGCCCTGATGACAGACGGGCTGGCTCAAGTACCTGTCGGGGGCAGTAAGAGGGATTGAATCAGGACGACCGAGATCTTCAGTCACACTGACCGCCCAGGTGTGTCTGTCGCCATAGCCTATAACACTCACAGTTTATGTCTCTGGCAAATACAATATAATAAATTATCATACATCTAAATCTAAGGCTTAGATTTCAGAAGCAAAACTTGTTTTTGAATCTAAACAGCCCTGATTCTTGTATCTCCTTTTCCTCATTGAATTAGCTCCAAAGTAGAATTTTTTCAGCCACCAAACTTACAAGAATTCCATTTTTCAAAACTTTCTATTTCAAGGCCCCTTCCTTGTAAGAAAATTTGATCGAAGAGGTGTTAAGTAATAGGTAAGTGCTTACAACATTTCTAGACTGTTTTTTAAAAATTGAGGTTTAAATTACTTTTCTAATATATGTAAAAAGTTACACTTACTAATTCAAAACTTTTGGTAATTTAGGAAGGAAGAAATATCCATTATAATTCTCTGTGAAAAGGTGGGTTTTTTCCCCCCTTTTTTTCAGAGGTAGAATGTTTAAGGTAGGCTGAATAATATATTGTTTATGGCACTCTGGAAAAGTGATTAATATGCTAACTAAATCATCTCTTCTTCAGATATATAGAAACTTGCCAGTCTACAAATAGAGAGGTTACATGTATACAGCCAACTCTTAGCACTAATAAAAATCATTAGGGCCATTAGCACACTTGAGCCAAAAACAAAAATAAAAACCCTCCTTGGACTAAAACTAATGAATATCCTTTCTCTGCTTTATGAAGTCATCAAAGTAAAGTGTTTAGGGCCTGTATGTGTCTGGTACATTGTTTAATAGCATCTTCATTTCATTTCCCTTTTTCCAAATTAGAAATACCTTCATATTTTTATCAAGTACACCCTTCTTTCAAAATATTTTGACACATTTTTTTGTTTCAACTGATTCTAAAAGTTCTTTCCTAACATTAGTAGATCTTATGAAACTGTTGTAACTATTTGACTATACTCCATAAAACGCACTCAAGTAGATACCTTAAGGACTTATGCTTGGCAGCACTTATATTTTATTGACTGAGTTCTACTGAGTAATGTGCTTGAAAACAAGCAGCATTTCTTTTTTTTTTTTGTTATCATCAATCTACATTTACATGAAGAACATTATGTTTACTAGGGTCCCCCCTTCACCAAGTCCCCCACAAAAACCCCATTACAGTCACTGTCCATCAGCATACTAAGATGTTGTAGAATCACTACTTGTCTTCTCTGTGTTGCACAGCCCTCCCCATGCCCCACCCACACATTATATATGCTAATTGTAATACCCCCTTCCTTTTTCCCCACCCTTATGCCTCCCTTCCCTCCCATTCTCCCCAGTCCCTTTCCCTTTTGTAACTGTTAGTCCATTCTTGGTTTCTGTGAGTCTGCTGCTGTTTTGTCCCTTCAGTTTTTCTTTGTTCTTATGATCCACATATGAGTGAAATCATTTGGTATTTGTCTTTCTCCACCTGGCTTATTTCACTGAGCATAATACCCTCTCGCTCCATCCATGTTGTTGCAAATGGTAGGATTTGTTTTCTTCTTATGGCTGAATAATATTTCATTGTGTATATGTACCACATCTTCTTTATCCATTCACCTATTGATGGACACTAAAGTTGCTTCCATGTCTTTGCTATTGTAAATAGTGCTGCAATAAACATAGGGGTGCATCTGTCTTTTTCAAACTGGGCTGCTGCATTCTAAGGGTAAATTCCTAAAAGTGGAATTCCTGGGTCAAATGGTATTTCTATTTTGAGCTTTTTGAGGATCCCCCATATGCCTTTCCATAGTGGTTGAACTAATTTACATTCCCACCAGCAGTGCAGGAGTGTTCCCCTTTCTCCACAACCTCTCCAACATTTGTTGTTGTTTGTCTTTTGAATGGTAGCCATCCTTACTAGTGTGAGGTGATATCTCATTGTAGTTTTAATTTGCATTTCTCTGATAACTAGCTATGTGGAGCATCTTTTCATGTGTCTGTTGGCCATCTGAATTTCTTCTTTGGAGAACTGTCTGTTCAGCTCCTCTGCTCATTTTTTAATTGGATTATTTGCATTTTGTTTGTTGAGGTGCGTGAGCTCTTTATATATTTTGGATGTCAAGCCTCTATCAGATCTGTCATTTATGAATATATTCTCCCATACTGTAGGGTACCTTTTTGTTCTATTGATGGTGTCCTTTGCTGTGCAGAAGCTTTTCAGCTTGATGTAGTCCCACTTGTTCATTTTTGCTTTTGTTTCCCTTGCCTGGGGAGATATGTTCATGAAGAAGTGACTCATGTTTATGTCCAAGAGATTTTTGCCTATGTTTTTTTCTAAGAGTTTTATGGTTTCATGACTTACATTCAGGTCTTTGATCCATTTTGAATTTACTTTTGTGTATGGGGTTAGACAGTGATCCAGTTTCATTCTCTTACATGTAACCCTCTAGTTTTGCCAGCACCATCTGTTGAAGAGACTGTCATTTCCCCATTGTATGTCCATGGCTCCTTTATCGAATATTAATTGACCATATATGTTTAGGTTAATGTCTGGAGTCTCTATTCTGTTCCAGTGGTCTGTGGCTCTGTTCTTGTGACACTGCCAAATTGTCTTGATTACTGTGGCTTTGTACTAGAGCTTGAAGTTGGGGAGCAAGATCCCCCCCACTTTATTCTTCCTTCTCAGGATTGCTTTGGCTATTCGGGGTGTTTGGTGTTTCCATATGAATTTTTGAACTATTTGTTCCAGTTCGTTGAAGAATGTTGTTGGTAATTTGGTAAGGATTGCATCAAATCTGTAGATTGCTTTGGGCAGGATGACCATTTTGATGTCATTTTCATTCTTCCTAGCCAAGAGCATGGGATGAGTTTCCATTTGTTAGTGTCCTCTTTAATTTCTCTTAAGAGTGTTTTATAGTTTTCAGGTTATAGGTCTTTCACTTCTTTGGTTAGGTTTATTTCTAGGTATTTTATTCTTTTTGATGCAACTGTGAATGGAATTGTTTTCCTGATTTCTCTTTCTATTGGTTCATTGTTAGTGTATAGGAAAGCCACAGATTTCTGTGTGTTAATTTTGTATCCTGCAACTTTTCTGTATTCCAGTATCAGTTCTAGTAGTTTTGGAGTGGAGTCTTTAGGGTTTTTTATGTGCAATATCATGTCATCTCCAAATAGTGACAGTTTGATTTCTTCTTTACCGATGTGGATGCTTTTTATTTCTTTGTTTTGTTGGATTGGTGTGGCTAGGACCTCCAGTACTATGTTGAATAACAGTGGGGAGAGTGGGCATCCCTGTCTTGTTCCTGATTGCAGAGGAAAAGCTTTCAGCTTCTCGCTGTTCAGTATGATGTTGGCTGTGGGTTTGTCATATATGGCTTTTATTATGTTGAGGTACTTGCCCTCTGTACCCATTTTGTTGAGAGTTTTTATCATGAATGGATGTTGAATTTTGTCAAATGCTTTTTCAGCATCTATGGAGATTATCATGTGGTTTTTGTCCTTTTTGTTGATGTGGTGGATGATGTTGATGGATTTTCGAATGTTGTATCATCCTTGCATCCCTGGGATGAATCCCACTTGGTCATGGTGTATGATCCTTTTGGTATATTTTTGAATTAGGTTTGCTAATATTTTGTTAAGTATTTTTTCATCTACTTTCATCAGGGATATTGGTCTGTAATTTTCTTTTTTGGTGGGGTTTTTGCCTGGTATTGGCATTAGAGTGATGTTGGCTTCATAGAATGAGTTTGGGAGTATTCCCTCCTCTTCTGTTTTTTGGGAAACTTTAAGGAGAATGGGTGTTATGTCTTCTCTGTATGTTTGATAAAATTCTGAGGTAAATTCATCTGGCCTAGGGGTTTTGTTCTTGGGTAGTTTTATGATTACTGCTTCAATTTCTTTCCTTGTAATTGGTTTGTTTAACTTTTGTGTTTCTTCCTTGGTCAGTCTTGGAAGTTTGTATTTTTCTAGGAAGTAGGAAGTTGTCCATTTCTTCTAGATTTTCCAGCTTGTTAGTATATAGGTTTTCATAGTATTCTCTAATAATTCTTTGTATTTCTGTGGGGTCTGTCGTGATTTTTCCTTTGTCATTTCTGATTCTTTTGCTGTGTGTTGATTCTCTTTTTCTCTTATTAAGTTTGACTAGAGGCTTATCTATTTTGTTTATTTTCTCAAAGAACCAGCTCTTGGTTTCATTGACTTTTTTCTATTGTTTTATTCTTCTCAATTTTGTTTATTTCTTCTCTGATCTTTATTATGTCCCTCCTTCTGCTGACTTTAGGCCTCATTTTTTCTTCTCTTTCAGTTTCAATAATTGTGATGTTAGACTATTCATTTGGGATTGTTCTTTTTTCTTTAAGTATGCCTGGATTACTATATACTTTCCTCTTAAGACTGCTTTCTGTGCATCCCAGAGAAGTTGGGGCTTTGTGTTGTTGTTGTCATTTGTTTCCATATATTCCTTGATCTCTATTTTAATTTGGTCATTGATCCATTGATTATTTAGGAGCATGTTGTTAAGTCTCCATGTGTTTCTGAGCCTTTTTGTTTTCTTTGTATAATTCATTTCTAGTTTTATACCTTTGTGGTCTGAAAAGTTGGTTGGTAGAATTTCAATCTTTTAGAATTTACTGAGGCTCTTTTTGTGGCCTAGTATGTGGTATATTCTGGAAAATGTTCCATGTTCACTTGAGAAGAATGTGTATCCTCCTGCTTTAGGGTGTAGAGTTCTGTAGATGTCTATTAGGTCCATCAGTTCTAGTGTGTCCTCTGTGTCCTTACTTATTTTCTGTCTGGTGGACCTATCCTTTGGAGTGAGTGGCATGTTGAAGTCTCCTAAAATGAATGCATTGCATTCTATTTCCTCCTTTATTTCTGTTAGTATTTGTTTCACATATGCTGGTGCTCCTGTGTTGGGTGCATACATATTTATAATGGTTATATCCTCTTGTTGGACTGAGCTCTTTATCATTATGTAATGTCCTTCTTTATCTCTTGTTACTTTCTTTGTTTTGAAGTCTATTTTGTCTGATAGTAGTACTGCAACACCTGCTTTTTTCTCCCTGTTGTTTGCATGAAATATCTTTTTCCATCCCTTGACTTTTAGTCTGTGAATGTCTTTCGATTTGAGGTGAGTCTCCTGTAAGCAGCATATAGATGGGTCTTGCTTTTTTATCCATTCTATTACTCTGTGTCTTTTGATTTATGTATTCAGTCCATTTACATTTATGGTGATTATTGAAAGATATGTACTTATTGCCATTGCAGTCTTTGGATTTGTGGTTACCAAAGGTTCAAGGATGGCTTCTTTACTATTTTACTGCCTAATTTAACTCTCTTATTGAGTTATTATAAACACTGTCTGGTGATTCTTTATTTCTCTCCCTTCTTTTTCCTCCTCCTCCATTCTTTATATCTTGGGTGTTTTATTCGGTGCTCTTTTATGTTTCCTTTAACTGCTTTTGTGGGTAATTGATTTTATTTTTTGCCTTTAGTTAGTATTTGGTTGGTCTGCTTTGTTTGCTGTGATTTTATTTTCTCTGGTGACATCTGTTTAGCCTTAGGAGTGCTTCCATCTAGAGCAATCCCTCTAAAATACCGTGTAGAGGTTTTTTGTGGGAGGAAAATTTCCTCAACTTTTGCTTGTCTGGGAGTTATTTAATCCCTCCTTCATATTTAAATGATAATTGTGCTGGATACAGTGTCCTTGGTTAAAGGCCCTTCTGTTTCATTGCATTAAATATATCATGCCATTCTCTTCTGGCCTGTAGGTTTCTGTTGAGAAGTCTGATGGGTTTTCCTTTGTAGATGACCTTTTTCCTCTCTCTAGCTGCCTTTAAATCTCTGTCCTTGTCCTTGATCTTTGCCATTTTAATTATTATGTGTCTTGGTGTTGTCCTCCTTGGGTCCCTTCTGTTGGGAGATCTGTGTACTTCCATGGTCTGATCGATTATTTCCTCCCCCAATTTGGGGAAGTTTTCAGCAATTATTTCTTCAAATGCACTTTCTATCACTTTGTCTCTCTCTTCTTCTTCTGGTACCCCTATAATGCGGATATTGTTCCTTTTGGATTGGTCACCAGTTCTCTTAATATTGTTTCATTCCTGGAGATCCTTTTATCTCTCTCTGAGTCAGCTTCTATGCGTTCCTGTTCTCTGGTTTCTATTCCATCAATGGCCTCTTGCATCTTATCCATTCTTCTTATAAATCATTCCATAGATTGTTTCATTTCTGTAATCTCCCTCTGGATTTCATACTTTAGCTCTTGCATATTTCTCTGCAGCTCCATCAGCTTTATTTTGAATTCTTTTTCAGGGAGATTCATTAGGTCTATCTCTCCAGATTCCTTCTCAGGGGAGGATGTCTGGGTTAGTCTGGTTTGTATTAAATTCTTCTGCCTTTTCATGGCAATAGAGGTAGTTGTGGGGAGCTGGTGCGTGTGTCTACTGGGAGAATGTCCCGTCTTGCTGGTTTGTGGCCTTTTTCTCCTGGGAGAACAGCGACCTCTAGCAGCTTGTGCTGGGCAGCTGCATGTAGACGGGGCCTCTGATTCTGGCCCAGCCACTGTGGAGTAAGCTCCCTGGTTGCTGTAGGCATGTCCGGCTTCAGGCAGCTGCTCCAATATAGCGGAGCTGCTTTGGAGGGGAATGGTTGGGAGGCTGTTTATCGCCATGAGGGGCCTCTGAGCTGCGATGCCACCCAGGGGGTTAGGGCACCCAGAGTTCCCTGGGATTCCTAACTGCTGTGCTAAGTGTACTGGGACACTTCCGTCCATCTGTCGGGTCACTGTCCCTTTAAGACTTTCAAAAAGCCCTCACTTTTCTTTGTCCCAAGAGTGTCGACTGCGGGGACCTTCTCACAGGTCTTACTGCCCCGTTCCCCTGGTATCCAGCACAGCCCGCACTGTGTGTCTGCGCTCCAGTGCGGATGGCTAGGGCTGGATATTTAGCAGTCCTTGGCACCCTCTCCCTCCCCACTCTGTCCCCTCTCCTCCTGCTGGGAGCTGGGGTGTGAGGCACTTGGGTCCCGCCAGGCCGGGGCTTGTATCTTACCCCCTTCATGAGGCTCTGGGTTCTCGCAGGTGTAGATGTAGTCTGGCTGTTTTCCTGTGTCTTCTGGTCTCTGTTTTAGGAATAGTTGTATTTGTTGTATTTTCAAAAATATATATGGTTTTGGGAGGAGATTTCTGCCTCTCTACTCATGCCGCCATCTTGGCTCTGCACCAAAACAGCATTTCTTTACATAAAAATTCTTGGTTCTAATTTCTTAATGGTTAAGATTGCTCTTCCCCTATAAAGAGAATGAATGAAAGAGCAAATAGGACTATATTAGTAAATAAGTATGTATTTACATACTCACTTTGAATGAATGCTAACATTTAAAAGAACAGTTCTACCATATGGCACAAATATACATATGTGTGTATATAAGTATAGTGGCACAAATTTCCAATCATGCTAGTCAAAATATCTGACTTAAATTCATTTCTTCTGTTGAATGTCAGATATGCAATTGAGAATTGAGTGAAATGAACCTCTGTTAGAGAGATCTAGAGCTAGCTGTTAAGCAGGACCCTCATATTTGTAACTAACATGAACAATTTTTTTAAAGTGAAGCATGGTAGAGAATAAAGAATGAAGTTTGTGTAATGCTCCTTCACTTCATTTAGTATATTCTTTGTCATTCTCACACATGTGAGAGTAAAGCAACCTTTTGCACTGGGAAACAAAATGTTCAGACTGGAAGAACCCAATAAAAGCAGTGCCTATTTCCATACCATCTTTGTTGAAAATAATTCTGTGGATAACCAAAAGTTCATTAATTTTCTATACCATCCGGCTGTTTGCTCAACAAATAGTGAGCCCAGCTTTAGGATATATAAGTAATGGTATTATGCTAAGGTACATTCTCTCTCAAATGAGTTTAGCTTAAACTGATAAAATTCCTGTGATTCTAGACATCTTTCCAGGTACACCATACATATTTGACAAATGAGATAAATGACTAGCTTTTGTGCCTGGATTATTGAGAATAGTTTCCTGACTTAAAGTGAATTTCTTAGTGAAGTAAGGTTTAGAATATACCATTATAATACATGTTACAGTTGAGTAAGAGAATTCACTACTGCAAAGATTCTTAAATGATAGCATGGTTGATTGCCCCCTACCCCCGCCCACACATACACACAGAAAAAACAACTTTATAGGAAAAGACCCCTTGCTAACCAGAATGAGAGACCAAAGCAAAGGCTGGGAGAACACATTCTACACTGAAGTGTCACACAGACTATGAAAATGGAACATGTGTGAGGGGAGGGCAGAAGAAAAGCTTGTTCTAAGAAGAAAGCAAGACATCTCATGTTGCAGCAGATGAGGCCCTGTGGGAGTCTGGGAACTGTTGGTTCCTGCCATGGAGCCTTCTCTGTGTCAGTTGCCAGCCTAGTCTTGGTAAATTCCATTACCAGACCAAAATTCTGGCGACTGAAATGCACATTACACGTTAAAACAGGCATTGGCTGATGTTTGGTCTCAACATTAGCTGTTGTCACACTTGAGCAAGTAGATGCCTATATCCGTGGAGTGGTGTTATAGTAAGAACTCAAAATCACAGAAATGTTATAGTAAGAACTCAAAATCACAGAAATAGCTACCATTAAGTCACAATTTGACAGGTTTTAGAATTTAAGGAAAGATGACCCTTTTAGATATTTAAAGCACTCAAAGATTAAACCAAATGTGCAAATTATAATTTATGAACAATTTCACTGTCCCTTTCCTGTCAGTTCAGTTGGTAAAGAGTTTGTGCCATGGGGAAACTCACAGGTGGGTGCACATCTCTGTGAAGGCTGACAGGCTGGGGGACAGAAATGTCTGCTCTATGGCAGAGAGTCGATGGAGTATCAGGTTAATGTGTATGTGTATTAAGGAGGTTGTTTACAGATAAAGATGCATCTTTTTTTCCATTCTCATAAACTGTATTTGTTGATTAAAGTAAGACAATTATGATTATTTGGAAGATGAACTATGTATATTCAGTATCTGAAAAATCAATATAAAGATAGGCATTTGATTTGGGAGGAAGAAAGTAAAAGAATAGTATTTGTCGTTTGCCATTTCATCTCTTATCTACCCATAGTTCCTCTTCAAAGTTCTGTCAGAGACTCCTATCATAGACAATGATAGGTGGTAAATTATGTTCCTAACAAACCTGCTTTATTTGAAAGAATGTTTGGTCAGAACAGGTTTGGCCCTCCCCCTGTGATAGGATTCTAAAATGTCAGCAACCTGTAAACACCTTGCAAAAACATTAAAAAAAATTCTAACTCTGGGACTAGCCTAGAGTAAATATCACAAATATTAATCCTAGACATTTGGAATCTATTTTCTCAGCAGTCCAAATTGACTTAACAACACCCAACAATGCCATTCCTTACTGATGAAAAATTCTCTTTGACAGTAGCCCAAATAAACTATTAAGTTACAAGACTAATGTGGCCTCAAGGGCCATGTCCCTAAAAAAGACAGGCTTTCCCAGAGATTTTAGTCAAAGATCAGGGAAGCAATTTTGGTGGGTAAAAGCAGGTAGCTTCTCCTGGATGGTATGGGAAAAGGCACAGCGTCAAGACCTGGAGCCCTATCAGACTTTTTCCCCAACTTAGTTAGCTGTTGATGGAAGTGTGTGATATCAGCCTGGTCCTGAGTGGGAGGCTCAGGAATGTAACCAGGTCATCCTTACCCTCCCTATTGTTCTGAACAACTGAATTTAAAATGAGTGAGAAGGCAAAAGTAACAAGTATTGGACCCCTTTTGCAATTGTTTGCTTTTCCTCTTTCTTTCTAGATCTCTGTGGTTCCCCCCACCTCACCCCCAAAAGTGATGAAATGCAAAAATATTTCCTGTTTTCCCTTTGTCTTGTTTTCCAAACTCGTATTATTTTAGCTACTAGGAACTGGCATTAGGAAGAATCCCAGGAAGTGAAAGCTGTAATGATTATGATTTCTAGGAAGGACCAGCCAAGTTTTTTTTTAGATTTTCTGCTCTTTAAATGAGTGTAGATAATTTTCCTCAAGTTGATGATAGATTCCTAGCTACTATGAGGTCTTTTTCACACTTTATCACACATCCTCTTTTTTTCCCTAATCTCTTTTAAATCTTACTTTTCTCTCTACATACATTAGTATTCTCTTTGGTAGAAATTTATGAACAAAGCTATTTAAACAAAATGCTGTTAAGAGATCCCCATATATTTTCTTTGTATATCATTTGCCCCAGCAACATAGAGGATAGCATTCTATATTATAGGATATGTAGGCTCCAGAGATTCCTTTTCAAAATTATTACCCATCTCTATCCCATTTACCACCAATATTATAAAGCTTTTTATTTCTTGGGTAGAATAAGTTTTTATTCACTTGTACATGGTACCTACCTCAAGGGGCTATCTGGAGAATTCCATGAGTTAATATATGCAGAGCACTTAGAACAGTGCCTGGCACAGGGTAAGCTCTGTGCATTTGCTAGTAGTAGTACCTGCTTTATTGCTTTCATTTGATAGAATATAAAATGTTGATTTCAGTGCATACCCAGTTGGACGTAAAGTCAGCCTGGAACTCATTGGAAAGCATTTCAACCACCTCTTCCTCTCCTCTGCTCAAGGTCTGTCTTGAAATGTTTCTTCTTGTTCACTCTTAAATCTAAATCAGGAGAGGGTGGGTATACATGTACTCCACCTTCCATTCCCCTTCTCCCTATTGGCAACTTAGAATTAGGGACAAGACAGAAGAGTATTTTTTTGGCACCTCATTTGTTCTGATAAAGAAAGAGCCAGCTTATTCTGTAGAGTCCACTTAAATTGGAAAACTCTTACAGGCCACATGATCTTAAGTGGCAGCCTTTATGCAAAAGGTGAGTATACAACCCCTAAAATTAAAGGTCAAGAGACTAACGACTATTTACCTACCTGGTGCTTTAAAGCTGACCTGCATTTCCCACAAGTTGTCTGGAGGTTGAATTATGTCCAAGCAGGATGTCTTTAACTTGGGTGAGATGATTTGAGAGAGATCAAATTTCATCAGGTGAGTGACAAGACTTTAACTCCCTCTTGCAGTGTCTAAAAACAAGTAAACATTCAATGCATTTAACTGCAGTATTTGACTCTGTGTACATTTTTAAATATTTTTGTTCAAAGACCT
Organism: Manis javanica; assembly: GCF_040802235.1. NCBI lineage: Eukaryota > Metazoa > Chordata > Mammalia > Pholidota > Manidae > Manis > Manis javanica. The sequence goes on from NC_133160.1 coordinate 52,380,486, forward strand.
GTGAAAGAGGAGCTTATCTCCCTATGAATGTTTATGGCACTCATTACCAGAATTCATCTCCAGGACTTATGTTTTTCTGTTCTCTCTTTCTAATCTCCTTTTGGGAGAATAGAGGGTGGGCAGAAATAAATTTTCCCAGCTAGATCTTCATTTTTTTCAGTTAGAAAAGATGTTTCACTTTAATTTGTTGTCTGATGGTATTGCAATCTTTTCCCCAATCTCTTGTTATTTACAAGAGCAAACCCCATTCCCTGTCATCATCTGTTACCTGAGGTGTTACTTAGTAAGTGCTTTGTTTGTAAACAGTGGTTTTAGAAAGATCAAGTCCTGTGGTGATTATGTTTCCATCTTACTGTGGCTGTTTAACAGCTGCACTGTTAGTTTCTCTCTTTTTCACATTTTCATTTTAGATCTCAGTTCTTAGTGGATTTTTCCCCTAATGTTGTCTAAGTTAAGGAAAATTTTGTGCATACTGCTTGTGAAATCCCAATTCTTTTCTGTTGAGGATAATTGGAAATGACCAGTGGATTAATCTGTTCTAGATCTTTTTGGTAAAGAGGATAGTGAAATATTAAAAATTCTATCCCTTTGCACTGTCTTATCATTCAGGCTAAGCAGGACAAAGGGTACCATCAGGTTCATCTATCGATATTGTTAAAAAAAACCCGTCTCCCAACCCCCATCACAGGACCAAAATTTCTCTACCTGTGTTTTTTCAACAAGCACAGATTTGAACCACTTTGCTGAACTTCTCTTCTCTTAATTTATTTCACACGAAATTCTATTCTTAAAAGAACCGAAATCACTGTTTATTCTTTTGACAGTTGAAAATACAGCTGAATCTGGGAAATGTGGCAATGGAGGACTTATTTCTTATCCTTCAAAACAAACAAAACCTAATTAAAATGGTAGAAATCTTTTTAGCCGGGAAATGACTGTGTCTCTCCGCCAGCAGAGCAGCTGCTGGGAGCCCGTCAGCTGGTCAGAAGTGGGCGCGGTCTGGGGAGGGAGCTGGCCGGGCTTCCCTGTCAGCCCCCAGTGCTCGCGTCTTCTCTGAACCTTCACTGTCTCCCTTCCAGTCGCATGGTGTTCTTTGTCCGCACGGGTAGCTCATGTCACACACTCGCAGCCAGTCTCAGCCTCTGTTCAACCCATTTTCTTTATTTCTCTCCCCACCCCTCCTCCTCCTCCTCCTCTCCACCTCACCCACCCAGGCCCCTTCCTCTCTTACTGGTTTAAGATTCAAATGATTGAAGAGCATTTTAGTGAAATAAGTGCTCAAAAGGTACGGTTTCTAATGAGCTTCAAAGAAGTGAAGAAACGAGATGTGATGCTTTTAAATTTGACAGTGTGCCTGCATGGATTTCTAGTTAATTTCTAGTTAAAAATACTGGAGGGAGGGGACTGGAATAGGGAGGTGGTGCTGGGTCTGCAGTAGCACATCAATAATAAGCAAAGACACTGTGCTGTCGAGTACGCCCCTCCCCCAGCAGTCTGGGGTATCAGTGTACCTTGGCTTCTGTGCCTTTGTTAATAAGCAACAAAATGCACACAAATGCCTTGTGAATTTCAATAGCCTGGTACAGGTTCAGAAGGACTTTTGAAATAAACACACTGATCCACATTCTGTCTTGTGTAAAGCATTAATGGCTTGGTGGGGCTTTACTCTAAAGAGCCCATTTACAGTCTCTCCCTTCCCTTCTGTCCATTACCTGTAGCTTACAATGCTTTTTAAGTCATTCTCTTGCTTGTACTGAGCCAGGAGAGCACCGAGAAGAGAAAGGTTGGGTTAACAAGGCTCTTTAAAGCCATTTTTAATTTATATAAAAACTTTCCTTGGGGGAACTTAAAACACTTCACATATGGAAAGCACATAGCTGGGACAGGCTTAATTCAAGGAGCCAAACCCTTATTGGTGTAGATAGGGGAACTGAGCTCGGAGAAGACTTCAGCGTGTTTCCTAGAGCACAGCCAGTGTGTGGCTGTGAGAGGACTGGATTCTGGTGCCCATGCAAGACTCCTTCAAGGGAGCATTTTGGTAGCTCAGTCCCCTTTGAAAGATGTCACTGGCAAATGCTTTAAAATAAGGAGCAACAAAGTACAGAAAAAGAACATTGCCTGCTGTTGGTGGCAAAGCCAGTGAGATAGGACCTTATCTTTCTAAAGCCCTCCCAAACTATTGGACATCAATCATGTTGGCCCTACCAGCGTTCCTTGGTCCATCGTCCCAGAATTCTTGTTTCTGTCATTATTTCTTGCATTGCTCCCTCCTCCCCACAACCCACCCCCTACCCATCAACACATTTAGTGCTTTCTCCTTATACTCAAGGCGTGCCCTGTTTCTCTTTCACTAGGTACTTCCCTCCCAGCATATCTGAACCTCTGGCCAAGAGCTGGCTCCTTCTAGAATTTTCCCTTAGGTACCCAGACCTAACGCATGTTCCCAAGGAAGCAATGCTAATGTCATTTCCAAATGTACCCAACCTAGTGTAGCAGAGTAAAACAGAACAGGCCTGAGGGAGGAGATCAAATCCTGGTGTTGACACCAGTTCAGGAAACTTACTCACCTCTCTGGACTCCCATGCAAAGTTCCTTCCAACTGTAGAATCCTAAATGTCCATATAAATTTGCAGAGAAGAATTTTGAGAAAGAATGGTCAATTGAAGCATCAACCTTGTCAAACTGTATTATTAAAGGCTCAGGCTCCAGGAGATGTGGATTTTTTTCCAGCATTGGAGCTGTGTGCTTTGACCCCACATGGCCTACCTCTGCCTCTGTGGGGCCCACTCCAACCTGCTCTGCCCAAGCTTGCTCAGGCACCAGTGCAGCTCGTAATGGACAGTGGGACTTCTGCAGGACAGGGGATGCTGTGTAACTGGAAAATGAAGTTGAATACACATAAATTTCTTTTCTGTTGAGTTGGCTTGAGTGTGTCTAGTAAACAAATCCAGGGATACATATAACTATGTTCATGTTATTTGAGTTTTCTCTGTGAATAATCTGCCTCTACTCCATAATGTAAGCTCCTTAAGGGCAGCCATGTATTGATATGGTATCACTGCTGGGTTACTATTTAAGAAGTAATTAATGATAATGGCAACAAGTCCTGGGTCTTCTGATTTTAAGTGTATAGTTTAGAACCTCTAGTCTGGTGGAATTTGAAGCCATTTATTGTCTTCCTAATATTTACAACTGCACCATTAAAATAAATTTGTAGGAAGTTGACTCATCTTACTTTTTTCCATTGTGATTTATGAAAAATCATGATTTGTGTTTTCTGCTTCTATTCCCTGTAAGTTTTCCCACTTCTGGCATCAAGTAGAATAATTTTTCAGATAATAAACTTATCCTAAATTTAATTATAAGTTAAACACAACAGATTTCAGGTAGGGAAAAACAGTGTTGTTCAATTGAATGATCTTTATCTATCCATACTGCTGTGAAAAAAACATTGGAATCCAGGTATGAATCTGGTTTTGCTGTTTTTTATGAATAGGAAAAAGTCTCCCACTACAGATTGCCAATATTTGTTAGGCCAAGGATATGACTAAATGGTTATAAACTTTTGTGAGGCAAACATAGATTTCATTATTCAAAGGAGGTATAGTACATGGGGAAAGACTGTGGTTTTCAGAGAATCATCTGGTTAAATTGGGAAACACTGTTGGATTAGTTAATATACAGAGTAAAATCTTTAATGAATTAAAGTATGTTTGTAGACAGGTGAGATTATTCATCTAGCTTTTTGTCATCTGTAATTTTGACCCATTTTTTATAAAAAGTGATGACCCAAGAGGTGGTCTGCTCAGCCTTTTAGACTCATAGCTCTACACCAACTTCAGAGACTTTGACTTACCATTTTGCTCCTTACAAACTCAGACCTATTAGGGGCATCTTTTAAGCTCTTGGCTTTCCTTTCACTGCAATTAGGCCGCCAGCTTCTACTCTCTTTAAATGAGTATTATAACAGTTATCAGGATATATGGGGTAGCATTCCCCATGAGAAAGCGATTTGGAGCCTTCAAAGTGGTTTCACTACAGAGCAGAAGTTCCAAAGATGTGTTTTAACATGTAAAGAACTGATGAGAGCTAAACTGCAACTGCTCATGGAGAAAACTGGAGTAGTATGTTGCAGATTTAACAGCCGTCTCTTCTACTCTAGGCTGAAACCAACCAACCTGAATTTTGTTAGTTTATTTGAGATTTGGTATTGCGGTCATACTTGCACTGCATTTGTAGGAAAAGAAGGCTAAATCTTTTAATTCTTTGTTCTTTTCCCATTGAAGGCACTATTAAAACAGCTGGGTCATTGAACCAATCTCTCTCCTCCTCCATACCACCATTCTTCTTTCTTAGGAAGAAAACTCCCAAGCAGAATTGAGGCTGATATAGAGCTCTGGATAACTGACCTTATAGTTTGGTTTTGATGTAAATAGAGGGAGTTTGGGATATGTGATTAGAAGGACAAGCATTCGGGTCTCCTTTCCTGGTTTTTGTACCAGTTTGTTTCATGATCTCAGGCAAATATGTTTATGTTCCTTTAAGGGGCTGGTACTGATTTTAACTTTTAAGTTTTAGTTGATGTTGGCAAAACTCTTTTTATTCCCAGATTGAATCATGCCATAGGAAGTGCTGTGTTGGTTTTTTTCCTTCAGAGATAGGGGAATAGAGGTTATGGATCTCCTACTGCCTTGCTAGCTCTTTTTATCTCATAATTTCAGACATATAGCAATAAAGAGCCATTGAAAGTAATGAACTGCCTTTATTGAGGTAAATGAAGATGACCATGACAGTTCTAATATATTAATCAAATGGTATTGAGGCTTAACATTAACAACATCTCAATCAGATGCTTGCTTGAGATTAACTGGAAAACCCACTGTGACTTTCAAAAGGAAGATCATGCCAAAAAAAGTAAAATGTTGCTATGATTGGATGTTTTAGGGGAGGTTTTTTTTAATGATCCTTAATTATTTCCTTCATATGGCATTTGGTATAGATGTTTGGTGAAGCATAATGGATAGCAACAACATAAAACAGAGGAGAAATAAGCACATTTTCCCTCAAAATATAGGTGGTAGTCCATGTCTAGGAGTCAAAGGTCATTTACTGAGTTCCTGCTATACATCCAGAAACGGGCCCCCAAATGGTTTGACAAATCTTTAATTTATCATTTGTGCTTTTATTCCATGGTGTTAGGTTGGGCCTTATTCACTTGAAAAGATCAATGGTTTTATGAGATCTACAAAGAACTATGTAACATCTGACACTACAAAAATCATATGGGTAGGATATAAATAATCTGCAGTGCCAAGTTTCTGTGTAGTATCCACAGCATTTAAAAATAAATCCTGGGGTGGGACTTCTGGCTATAGCCAAGTAAGGAGGTCTACAGAGCGTCTCTTTAAAAAAGCAAACATGCAGTTGAACAAAATGAACAAAAACAATCATTTCAGTGCTCTGGAAATTGAATAAAGGCTGAAGCAATCTAAAAAAATGTTTATCCTAGAAAAACTGCTGAACTCCTGTTAAAAATAGTAGGAGTTTGTGAAATTCTCACCTGGGGCTGCACCCATCCCTTGCCTAGCTCCATTGTCATGAGGTTGAGGGGGAAGGAAGACCACAGTCCATAAGGATGGCCAGGTCACTGCTGCTGTGAGAGGGAACTCGCTTGATGTGGAATGGTGTGCAACACTTGTGGCCAGTGGTGTTGTCAGTGGTTGTAGTGATGTTGGTGGCAGGAATCTGGGAAGGCAACCAGGAGCTCTATTATCCTGAGGTTGCAGTCACGGCTGAGGCAAACGTATTTCTAGATGAAGTTGATCACATATGCAGCAGACAATGGAGAGCCCAAACTGTTCACGCACTCCTGGCCAATTCTGAGTCTAAACACCTGCACTGAGGAAATGTGAAAGGGTCCAGCGGAGGGCAGAAGCAGAGCGCCACTTGGAAATAGCCTGAACTTTGAGTGTGCTCCTCTGCCCACAAACAGATCCATTGGCAGAGAAATCAAGTCTTACTGGACTGAGATGTTTGATCACAATCTCTGTCAAATCATTGGCCAACCATTAAGCTGTGCAGACACTTAGGTAACAACCAGGAAGCCAGGATTAACAATAAAACCAAGAATTAAAAAACAAAACAAGCGAAGAAACACCAGTGACCTCACACTGCTGGGGAGATAGATTTCACAGAATTAATCCAGGCAAATTACTAAACTATGAAAGAAGGAGAAACAGAAACAGCCCCCACTTTCAGAGGAAAAAAATCACAATCCAGAATTGCTACACTATATCCATCTTTAATTCCATTTTTAAATGTGGGATATGCACAGAAAGAAGAGAGTATGACCCATACTCAGAAAAAAAGCACCCAGTAGACATTGTCTGGTGTCCCATTAATGTAAGGTTGGTTTGACAGCTGAAAATAATTAATGTAATATGCCATGTTAATAAAGTAGAAGACAAAAACCGCATTTTCATATCACTAGAAGCAGAAAAGGCACTTGACAAAATCCAGCACCCATCCATGGTAAGAACTTTAAACAGACTAAGAATAGAAGAGGACATCCTCAACTTGGTAAAAGGCATTTTGTGGGAAAAACCTACAGCTAACATAATAGTGGGAGGTAAAATGCTTTTCCACCAAGATAGGGAACAAGGACAAAGGTGTTTGGTCTCGTCACTTCCATTCAGTGTTACACTGGAATTTTTAGACAATGCAATGAGACAAAAGTGAAAGCATCAAGAATGGAAAATTTATTTACAAATGACTTGATCCTATATGTAGAAACTCTCAAAGAATCCACACACAACAAAACTGTTAGAGCTAATGAATGAGTTCAACAAAGTTGCAGGGTATGAGATTAACATACAAAAAGCATTCTTTATCTTTTATAAGCAGCAAACGACCCCGAAATTAAATTGATACCATGCCCAATAGTATTAAAAAAATGAAACTCTTAGAAATAAAGTTAGTACAAATATAAGATTTGTACTCTGAAAACTATGAAAAACGGATGAAAAAAATTAAAGATCTTAGTAAATGGAGAGACAATCCAGTTCATGCATTAGAAGATTAAATATTACCAAGATGGTAATTCTCCCCAAATTGGTCTATAAATTCAATTTAATCTCTATATGAAACTCCCAGTTGGGTTTTTTTGGGTAGAAATTGACAAGCTGGCCCTCAAAATTTATAGGGAAATGCAATGACCTATAATAGCTAAAACAGTTTGGAAATGATGAGCAAATAGTATCCATACAGTATTTCAAAACATTAACTACAAAGTCAGAGTATTCAAGAAGATGTGTTACTGGCACAAGGATAGCCGTATGGACAAATTGGGGATCCAGAAATAAACCCTTACATTTTAAACCTCCAATAATATTATTTTCAAGGACAAGATTTATGTTGTAAACATGTGCTAACTGATACTAATATTGACATTTAAAGCTAGTAAAAGATTATTCTTACTTATAAAATATTATATTCCTTTTTAGCACATGTGACTCATAATCCTTAGAAATAGTGTGATGACCAGATTTTATTTTATTACATGTGATTTTTCAGGTCTGTCAAGGTAAATAAATATTAAGATTTCTGTGTAGTGGAGTTAGTTGCTAACTTATAGTTATATAACTATAAGAAGTTGTGGTCAGTAGTACTTCAGACTCTGAAAAATGTGAAAAAGTGAAAAATACTAAAAATCACTCATAGAAAAATAACTAATATCTTTTAATTCCATCCTGTTTCTTTTCTTATAGTCCTGATTTTTTCTTTTACCTGTCAAATTACTTTAAAAATAATTGGTATTTAAATTAATTCTTTTTTAACTTTTTATAGATGTGTATATACAAATAAGTGCACAGATCTTAAGTTACAAACTGATGTATTTTCATAAAAGGAACACATCACCACCAACCCGAAGATCAAGAAACAGAACATTACCAGAAACCCACTTATGCCCTCTTCCAGTATCCCCCAATGAGAGTAACTGCTGTCATAATATTTAAAGTTTTTTAAAATTTTATTGTGGTAAGAACATTTAACATGAGATCTACCCTCTCAACAAATTTTTAAGTGAACAATACAGTATTGTAGCCAAAGGGACAGTGTTGTAAAGCAGATCTGTAGAACTTATTCATCTCGCTTAACTGAAATTTTATGCTTATTGATTAGTAATACCTCATTTTCTCCATTCCCTAGTTTCTGGAAACCACTATTCTACCCTTTATTCTATGAATTTGATACTTTAAATACCTTGAGTATGTGGAATCTTGAAGTATTTGTCCTTCTATAACTGGCTTATTTCATGTAGCATCATGTCCTCAAGGTTCATCCATGTTGCTGAATTTCCTCCTTTTTAAAGGCTGAATAATATTCCATTCTCTGCCTGTACCACATTTCCTTTATACATTTATCTGTTGATGGACACTAGTCATGTCCACATCTTGGCTACTGTGAATAGTGCTGCAATGAATATGAAGTACTAATTTCTCCCTGAGATCCTGATTTCAGTCCTTTTGAATAAATATCCAGAAGTGGTATCACTGGATCCTACGCTAGTTCTTTTGTTTATTTCTTGAGGAACTTCCATACCGTTTTCTATAGCAGCTGCAACATGTTGAATCCCTACCAACAGTTTTACAAAGGATCCAGTTTATCCACATCCTCACCAACACTTGTTGTCTTTTTTTTTTTTTTTCAATAAGAGCCATCCTGATAGCTGTGAGGTGATGTATCATTATGGTTTTGGTTTGCATTGTCCTGATGATTAGTGACACTGCACATCTCTTCATGTATCTGTGGCTATTTATGTTCTATAGAAAAATATCTATTCAGGTTTAGCCCATTTTTTAATTGGGTTATTAATATTTTGCTATTGAGTTGTGAAAATTCCTTATATATTTTGGAAATGAATCTCTTTATCAGATATTTGGTTTGCAGATATTTTCTCCTGTCCTGTAGCTGGCCTTTTCCCTCTGTTGATTGGTTTTCTTTGCTGCACAGAAGCTTTTTAGTTTGATGTAGTCCTACATCAAGCTGCAGTATTTTTGCTTTTGTTGCCTGTGCTTTTGGTGTTAGGTCCATGAAATCAGTGCCAAGACCAATATCATGAAGTTTTTCTCCTGTGTTTTCTTTCAGGGGTTTTACAAGTTTTAGATATTTAAGTCTTTAATCCATTTTGAGTTGATTTTTGTGTATGGTAAAAGATAAAGGTCCAGTTTCATTCTTTTGTATGTGGATGTCCAGTTTTCTCAATACCATTTGTTGAAGAGACTATCCTTCCCTTGTGTATATTCTTGGCACCCTTATTTAAGATCAGTTAACCAAATATGCATGGATTTAATTCTAGGCTCTCATTCTACTGGATAATATGTCTATCTTTATGCTAGTACCATACTGTTTTGATTACTGGAGCTTTATGACATGTTTTTGAAGTCAGGAACTATGATGCCTCCAGCTTTGTTCTTTTTTTTCTCAGGATAGATTTGGCTGTTCAGGGTCTGTTGTGGCTCCATAGGAATTTTAGGATTTTTTTTTCCTTTATCTGTAAAAAAGGCCATTTGAATCCTTAATGTTGATCACTTAAAGGGTGTCAGATGATCAGCTATGGAGGTACTCTTTTCTGATAATATTCCTTTCTCTTAATTAAAAAAAAAAAAAAAAAGCAGTTACTGTGTGCTGACCTCCAATGAGTTCTGCACAGTGGTATAGAGGGCATGTCAAAGTGTGGGCAAAGGGTCTGTTTGTTTCTACGCAGAAGATCAAGGCCTAGCTTGGATACCCAGAAAATGAACTAAGATACGATATGAGGAGGAGCTTCCGGCATCAGCACTCTCTGGAGGACTCCTGCCGGGGGATGATCATCAAAAAGCCTCCACAGGGATCCGGACGATGCTGCGGTTGTGGCTGCATCCAGCCCACCATCTCCTGGACTTGCCATGAGAAGGAGGAGGGAGATGTCTAGGCTGGCATGTGCATACAGTGAGACAACGAATTTGACTGGATCTGTACTGTTGGAACTCAACCAGGAGTTGGGAGGGTGCAAGTTGTAGCACCCCAAAATCTCATGACTATAGACTATCTATGGTTAAAAGAACATATGGGATGTGAACAGATCCCAGAAATGGGCTGCTTTAATTTGTCTGATGGTTCAAGTACAGTTGGAAAATATCCATCATATCATAGATAAATTTTCACAAATGCCTAGGGTACCTAAATGGTTTTCTTGGCTTCATTGGAGATGGCTGGTAATTATAGATTTGCTTTGTTTATGTCACCGTATTCCTATTATGTCAATATGTGTGTGCAAATTAGTTAGTAGTTTAAAACCTATACATACTTAAGGTACTATACAAGAAGATATGTCAAAGAAATAATCAATCCTCCCAAGTTTCCTTCATATGCTACATCTATAGCTTTTCTTCTTCCTTCCTAATTACAAACTTTAAATAGAATTCGTGCCTCATATCGAATTTACCGAGTATCATAATTCCTCCAGGTGGTAAAGATACCTCGAGACAAGTGCTGGGCATAGAAGCCACAGGGCATAAATCTGCAAAGAAGTAAAAAGCTAACCTTTGCAAACAATATGGCTTCTCTCTCACTTACCAACTTTACATTTCCCTGTATGGCCCCGGAAGATGACTGGTTAGCCAGAGACGGGTAAGATTCCTCAAGGGAGGAACAACCTAAGACAGGCACAGTCGCAGGGGGGCCATCAGGTGAGAATTTGGGGATCAACAGAGGTGAGGCTCAGAACCTCACCCCCCCTGCTTTGAGAGAAATCTTCTGCATCCGTGGATGTTTTGCTGCCCTTGTCTAGCCTGGATTAATACTTAGTCCATAGGCACACACCTGATCATCTGATCATCTACATTTGCCTTCTTACAGCACTAAACTATGTTTTCTACCTTTATCTTGCATCTACCTACCACTTCAGCATTTTATTAAAAATAAAAATAATAATAATAATAGGAGAAATGTGGGATCAACATATAAATCAAGTACAAAAATCAAATGAATATTCATATTTGACCTGATGGTTTATAGGTCATATTGCATGATCAAAACCGAAAGTTTCTGTGATGACTGCCCTTGTACTGTTCACCATGTAAGAACTTATTCACTCTGTAAGAATTCGTTCACCATGTAAGAACTCGTTCGTTATGCTTCAGAAGATTGGAGACTGACGAGAATTAGGCTTGAGATGGATTAATGATTGTACATTGAGCATTGACCCCCCTATACTGAATTTTATTGTTGTTAACAACCATTTGATCAATAAATATGAGAGATGCCCTCTCAAAAAAAAAAAAAAAAAAAAGGCCATTTGAATTTTGGTAGAGATTTTCCTTGTGGAGTGCTTTGGGTAGTTAAATTATTCTTAAAGTAAATGTGTGTGCTTGTTTTGGGAGGGAGCAGAGGTGCTAAGGACAGGGGCTAAATAAAATTATTAAAATACAGGCTCACAGTTATAGCATTAACATGTTCACATGTTCCCAGCTATTATCTAATCCTCCAAAGGCCATGGCCAATGGTTTTCAGAGAAAAAGAGCAGCCTGACCAAAGCACCTGGGTAGAAAGACAACTAAAATTTAGTAGAAGGAAGCTTATCACAAATCCCACTTAGTGATGCTGCTGTGATGGAAGCTAGGCAGTGTCTGGGTTTCACAGTGACTTCTGAGCTTCATGACTCATTGACATGTAATAACATCCCAAGCCGTGGAGTTCAGCTGAAAAGTTATACACATTAAGTGACAAGTTCAACAAAATCTTTGTCCTGGTTTGTATAATAGAGGTACCATAGGGAGTAAGGACAGGGAGAAGGCAGCTAAAGCCATCAGAACTGTTTTGTCCTTAAACACCGGCTTGATTGAAGGTTGTTGGTTGATGGTTCTTATTCTCCTGCTGTTTCTCTCTGGGAAAGTGCTCCAGAGACCTCAATATTTCATTAATTCTCACACTGCCCTTGTGGCATAGGTTAAGGTAGCACATATTGTTAGGAACAGACTTGATAATGGAACCTGAGTGAATCCATTCAGAATATTCTTTTATTGGAGGGCAACACCTTGGGTGGTTCTGGGAGATTTGTGTCCTTGGCCAAGGTCCTCACTCCCTCCCGTTCAGAGCCCTCCTCCAGGCTGTGCTCTTGGATGGACAGAATCAGTGGATCCCCAGGAAGGAGCAGTTCTGCCAACTAAAGCCACTTGGAAATTAGGAAATCTGTACCCAGTAGCTGCCCCCTCGAGACAGCAGAGAAGGAACAGGTTTGAACAGTGAGCACTCTTGGGTTCTGCACTGATTCTCCAAGGAATGTGTGATATTTTCAAATATTGCCCCCTGTTTAATAGGGTTAAGATAATGACACATTTATCTCACTTCCCCATCTGTGTATCTGTCTTGTTAGTTGGGAGTTGCTTGTTGGTTAGGAGGGAGTTTTAAACTCAATTTTTAAAAAAAAATTTGCAAGCAACAATAGTAAGTGTACAGTTTGAGCTTTGACAAATACATATACTTGTGTAACCACACCCCAACCCATTCAAGAGATAGACTATTTCCACCATCTTAAAATGTTCTCTTTTGCACCTGCCTGCTCCTGTTTTAGTGTAAGCTTAAGCCAGGACAACTAAAGAATTGAAGTGATTTTGTAATGGAAGTTTAATGGAAGTCTTTGATGGGCTTAAACTTTTTTTTCTCTCCAGCTTATGAAAAGAGAATTTATACTTATCTGGAAAAACTTTTAAAATACAGCAAAAACAAACCTCAAGAATTAAGTGTAGGATAACTCTTTGAGCCTCCATCCCAACCCTTTTGATTAGATACCATTATTGTTAAGCCAAAAGGTTCATCAAAACAGTAATTTTGGGATAGTCCACTGTTTCATAAAAGACTGACACTGGTCAAACAAGAAGCAGAAGAAGGGCTCCAGAAGTCCAGCGAGGGCTGGAAAAGATGCCCCAAACTTACAACTCTGTGTTTCTTCCTGGGGACTCCCAAAATGTGAATGAAGATGACCATGAAGGAAGAAAAAAATATGCAAAACCCCAAGAAGAAATGTAACTGACTTACATTTTGACATTGTAGGCACACAGAGTGGCTGATTTCTTCTTCACCTTCTCACAGGCACCATAAAGAGCAGCATTCTAGACTGGGGCATTCTGGCCATACAGCGATGATGCATGGCAGTCCCACCACAGAACAAAAGGATGGGGTGACAGGTAGTATTCTGCAGCAGTAGGTTGGCTGCTTTTCTACTTTACCACAGCTTCTGTTCAGTCATTTTCTTCAATGCTGTTTGCTCACATGAAATTGCTGACCAGGATACCTCAAATTATGCGAACATATTTATAAATGGTCATCCCCTTGAAAGAGAGAGAGAATATTGCTTATTGCTTGTTTTAAAAGAAACCTTAATGTAGGGCAGGTGAGTGACTAATTTATCCATTTATCTTTTGTAACATGAAGGGAAAGAAGACGACTTTTCCTGCTTAAGGCCTCACAGTGGCTTCCTCATATATCACTTCTCACACAGCCTTAAGCCTTTCCAAACTGGCATGTCGGCAGCTCTCAGGTTGATAGTATAGAAGTGCTAAGTGTGTTTGATTGGTATCATTACTGGTCTCTGGTAATTGATTGCTGTCCATGGTGAAATATCCAGGGCAAGCACACCGCCAAGAGCAATCATGTAATCCCTCATGGCTGTTTGTTCCTCATCTTCTGAGACCTACCAGCCACATGCTATCCGACTCCGCCAGGCAAATAGCTGATGGCTGCTTTATGTGTACGATTTACTGTGTATTTACTGTGTTTCCTGTGTTCACCAAAACCATTAGCTTTAGCGAACAGGGGAACACTGGAGGTCCTTGCTTTGCAATATCAAGTTCACTCTCTGGTTAACCTCTTTGGCCTCCTTTCATGGATATTTGTGATTCATTGGCATTGGTTTCTGTAGCTTTAAAAAAAAAAGTCTAATGGGTAGCGCTTGTATTAGGAATATTAATTGTAAGACTTGAGATAAGTTGATTGGAATAAGATCCTGTTTGTAATGCAGATTTTTTAGAAACAAGAGTGGGAGAATAATGAATAACAACCAGAACTAATCAGTTTTGTGCGAGTGTGCATGTGTGTATGTTTAATCCAGTAATAATGATTTAAAAGTAGTTATAAAAAGAAGTGGAAATTCAGTGACTACACCATTTTCTTGGCTTCCTTCCAAGATGTTTTATCCTTGGGTCTTGGCACATGTGCCTATCCCTGATGTGCACTAAGAACTTTGATACTCAACTCAAGGAAACACAACAGAAGGAGAAGGAGGTCAGCTGGGAGGAAAAAATAAACAAACGACTATTGTAAATGTGATAGCACTCTGATGACAAGTACTAATACTGTCTAGGACCAAAATCAGGAAAAGCGCAGTTTGTACTTAGCAGTCTGTAGGGGGAAAAATGAGACCCATGGATGGTAAAAAAACATGTGTTGCTCTGCTCCTCTGCTCATCCTAATATTGCTTTCAGTACAGCCAGAAGAAACAAGACAATAGGTGCTATTAGGTCCATCAGAACTTGGGAAGCCAGCAGGAATGGTAATGAGAAGAGCATGAGGAGGTGTCATCTTAGAAGGAGAGAGATCTGGTCCACTTCTTAGTTGTACACATGCATTCCTCATTGGGGGCCTCTTAGGTTGATGCCATAGACAGTTGGTTTATGTGATTCCCAAGTTAGTTGGGCATGTTTCAGTTTTGATTACAATCTGGTTTAGCTCAAATAGATTAAGCATACCTGAAATCATTGACCTTTTATTGTGTACTATAAGACTTAAATTATTGCAGAGTATTGGCTCATCCTTCTGCTTATTATCCAGCATGTGACATACTTTATTATGTGAGGATCTTTGAGATTTGATCTTTCCTTCTCCAGAGCTCTGCTGCATGGTAGTATTTCCCTCCTTTGGAGACTGATGTTTTAGTCCTCCTCTCACTTGAGTCACTGACATTGAGAACTAAAATAGCAATAAGAACAGCTCTATTGCTGGAAACTTCTAGAACTAGCCTGAGCTATGCTAATACCTGTCACTTTTCTGTACTTACTTACCACTCACCAACACTGACCACTGTTGACCATTACTACTCTATAAAAACATTGATGTTGAAGTTGGTCTGAATGGGCTACTTTTCATAATACTGTATGATTCTCCTTTTATGACATTCTGTAAAAGGAAAAACTATAGAGATAAGCAGAATAGTGGTTACCAAGTATTTGAGAGGAAGGGAGGATTGAATAGGGGGATTTAGGGTGATAAAACCACTCTTTATGATACTGTAATGATGGATACATGACACTCATTTGTCAGTTCTTATTGAACTTAATAGCACAGAAATAAACCTTATGTAACAAATTAAAACATATTTAGGGAGTCACAGGATTCTAGGATAGCATGCAAATTGTGATGAAAGGATCTAACTATTACAAAGATATGAAACCACTTCACTGAAGGTATAGATAAAGGTGCTAACCTAAGTAGCTAAAGAAATTAGTGGAGACTGTAAAACTAAAGGAAAAAGAAACTGTACATAAGCACTGTATTCTGATAGAATGTATAGATGAACAATTCTGAAACAGTATAATGTATAGTGAAATTGAACAATTATATAAATGGATGGTGAACTGTAGGTAGGCAAGTTTCTCACTGTTGAAGCAGGGGGTTATAGCAAAGTAAGGCTAGAATGATCTATAATGGTAATAGATTAGAGTTGGAAACATTAGTATGAACTCATGTTTGACTTAATATAGATACTTTTGGATACAAATAGAAACATTTACAGATGTGTATATATACAGAGGTTACTATTCACATACATTCCTTTGCTCTGTCAGTTGAAAGGGCCTAGAAATGATACCCCAGGAACAATGAGCACATCTAGATGCCAGATCTTGGTTTCTAATACCACTGTCCACTAAAAGGAACCAGGGCCTCTTGAAGAGCTGGCTGATTGTAGGGCTGGACCAGGAAGTACTGAAGATGGGCCCAGAAACAGTTGTAATGCCAAAAAGTAAGGGAGTATTACAAAAAAAGAACCTGCAATAATTTCAATATGCCAAAGGGTCAGAGGAGCCAACCAAAAGAGCGCTCACTGGCCAACAAACTGGAACAATCTGAGCAGCAAAATAAATAAAGGATTATAACCCAAAGTAAAAAATAAACATCTCTGAGTCCAAACTGATACAAATAAATAATTGGAGAAATCAGTGGAGAGAAAAACAAATCTCTGGAACAGAAGAATTCTAAATAATTTATATAGCTACTCTTCTGTCAAGGAGGTGGAACATAATATCCCACTCCTTAAATATGGTCACATAGTCACATAGTGACTTCCCCCTGAAGAAGAAAGTTCAGAAAGGGGAAAAAAAGAGTGACTTGACAATGAAGAAATCTGGCAAACACTACCTCAGCCAGATGATCAAGTCCACATTAACAGTGATAAGTCATGGTGATGTCATGCACCCTTGATATAGTGTGATGAGAAGGGCATCTCACCTCTGTGGACTTCCTTTTGTTAAAAAAAAAACAAAATTCAGTCAAGTAAATTTGAAAATCTAATTGGTTTTTTTTTTTAAGCAATTCATGAATTGGGCAGCATCTCATCTATCAAGCAGAGAAATGCTCCAAAGAATTGTGCAAAATGGAAAGGTTTTGTAGACAGGAGAGAGGGGCAAAAAGTTATTAACAAAAGAAGACATTAGGGATTGTTTCAGGTAGGGTAACCCTCCCTTAGGAGGAGCATGGATGTCTTAGGAAGATTACCTTGCTAGGAAGTTCCAAACTGATTGGTTTAAAATTTCAGTCCTGAGAGAGTCTGAAGCTACAATTAGATTGGGCATTAAGCCCCAGTTTGATGACTTGGCTTAAGAGAAGTGACCCCTTTTGGGGCCCATTTGTTTGTTTATTTTATCCTTTTAACACTCCCTCAAACCCATAACACCAGGATAGCCACGAGGGACCTATCAGACAAATCCCAATTGAGAAACATTCCACAAGCTGCTCAGTCCTCCCCCAAAAGCTAACTAGTCCTCTCCAAACTAGTCATCAAAAGCAAGGAAAGTGTGAGAAACTATCATAGCCCAAAGGAGCCTACAGTGACATAATGACTAAATATAATTTGGAATCCTGGAACAGAAAAATAACAGTAGGTAAAAACTAAGGAAATATGATTAAAGTATGAATTTTAGTAATGGTAATGTATCAATATTGATTCCTTAGTTGTGACAAATGTACCATGTAATTTGTTAATAATATAAGATACTGTGTGTAGGTTATATGGAAACTGTACTATCTTTGCAACTTTTCTATAAATTTAAATTTTTTGTTATAGGCTGAATTGTGTCCTCGCCACCACATCTCCCAATACCTCTAGTCCCAACTTTTAGTTCCTCAGAATATAAGCATATTTAGAGATAAGTTCTTTAAAGAGGCAAGTAAGTTAAAATAAGGCCATTATGGGGCCTTAACTCAATATGGCTAGTGTCCTTATAAGAAAAGGAAGGGACACCAAGGGTATGCACACACAAAGGGATAGCCATATGAAAAGAAAGCAAGAGAGTGGCCGCCTGTAAGCCAAGGAGGGAGGCCTCAGAAGAACCCAGCCCTGCTGGCACCTTGACCTTGGACTTCCAGCCTCCAACACATTCCTGTTGTTTAAGCTACCCAGTCTATGGTATTGTGTTATAACAGCCCCAGCAAACTAATACACTGTTCTAAAATAAAAAGTTCTTTAAAAAAATAGCACTGACTGGCATTCTTGTCTATTCTCAGCCTGGGATCTTTTGCCTGGATTTCTTCTTGTCATTCAGATCTTAGCTCAAGATCCCCCTCAGAGGAGTCTTCTCTGACTACACCATTTTCTATCGTGTTTCCCTATTTTACTTCCCTGCATTGGGCTACTGCCAACAGTTATTTTTCTCATTTATTTACTCATTTATTGCCTGTCTTCTTGAAGTAGGATATGAGTTCCTTGAGAGGAAAAACCTCAACTGTCTTGTTCACTGCTGAAGCCCCAGCACCAAATACTGGCTGCACAGTAGACACTCAGTAATTATTTCTTGAATGGATCATGAATTGCCCTGGAATCTCTTGATCTGGACTACTTTATCACTTCTATTGTTGGCTAAAAGCACCTCCAAAAGTCTAAGTTATTGGTATCTAAAGAGTAGGCAGACTATAAGCCATGTGGCCCAAGGGGTTTGATATGTTCTCCTGTCTGAGATGAATGGAACAGCCTGCATCTAAACCAGGAATGGGGGTTGGATGACTTGGCCAGAGGACCTCACCAAGCCTCAAGTCATAATAAGCCCTAGAGGCAGCCAGAGGAGGTGTGTGTGTGGGCAGGGGTGGAAGGAGTCTCTAAGGGAGCAGTGTGACATCAGTGTGGCATCTGATTCTACAGGTGACACGGCCTTCGTTATTTGTCGATTCAGAGATTGTAAAGCCAAAAAGGCCCTTCAAGACAAAGTGAGGGATCCCAGAGCCAGGCTGGGAACTAGGAACCTCCAGCCGGCTAGCGGGGGTCAGGACTGGGCTCAGGCTCTGCAGGAAACTGAATGGTTGGGAACTATATGTCAGAAGCTGTGTGGCAGGCCAGCCAAGCAGACAGCAGGATAGTCCAAGGAATTCACAGCTCAATGCTCAGTCAGGCCCTGAGACTCTCCACACCTACCTAGATCTTGAGTGGCACAGTGGGATAGTTCCAGATCTCACTTACTAATGGTGGTTGCTCCAGACAACCACTAATCCAGCTGTTAGTGGCTGGGCCTGGATGGAGCTAAGGTGGTGGGTGGAGACCACCACTATGGGCAATATGAAAGGGGCCCAGCAGATGGGGAGGCAGGGAGGTGGAGGCACGCTACACAGTGAGGAGGATTAGTGAGCTCTTCCTCAAGGCACAAAATGTGAGAAGGCATGTTTAAGTGAGCATGATGAGAGATGTAAGGATGGAGTGATGGAGCAAGGCTGGACTCGCTTACATGATGTCAAAGAAAATGGCAACTTAGACTAAAATGTTGAAAAATCGAATTTACTGACTCTAAATCATTCTAATCCTGAGTTCCTTCACCTTTAACATGGAAGAAAAATACTTACCACACAGGGTTGCTGAAAGGTTTAGAGAGAAGGTTGGAATAACACCTAATACGGGGCCAGACACATGCAAGATGCCTGCCACACAGTGGCTGGTGTTATGATCCTACTAATGCAACATGGGAAGGGGTGTTGTTCTGCTGTTGTCAGCTTCTGTAAGGTAACTAGTCACAAAGCTGTTGGAGGGGAAGAGGGAACAGGTACTTGTTTCACTGCCATTGGCAAAGGGAGAAGTGACAGATCTGCTTCCTGCCCTACAGCCAGTTCTTTGGGGAAATGCCAGGTGGTGGCAGGTGGAAAGGAGCAGCTGACCTGCAAGGTCTCTGGGAAGGACGTCACCCATGGAGAAGCCAAAGGAGCCCCAAGGGCAGACTGGGAATGGAGAGCCAGAAGGAGACCCAAGGCTCTCTGGCCACCAATTGGGGCCTGGACCGTGGCGCCAGAGAGAGGATTCCACAATGGCCGGAGCACCGTGTGCCCTCTTCTTTCTTCTGATGTGGTTGGTGCTGGGAGGTCCTGGAGGGTGTGGTGATGGTGCCACTGCCTCTTACCCAGGAGGACAAAGAGAAGAGAGGCCATCCCAGGCCATTTGTTTTTAAAGCATTTCTAGATCTTCGTTTTTTTGTAGGACTTTCTCTTCGGTGAGAAGTGGCACTTGGGATGAGCATGCCACCTGCTGAGGCTCTTCTCTTGTCACTTCCACTGGCAGCTGGAGAGGTCCTGGCTGATGCTAGCTGGACCTGGGGAGAGGTCTGCAGCCAGAGGTGGTACTGAATCCTCCTCTGCTCGGGTGGCTCCACATGCCTAAGGATAGAAAGCTTGGCATGCCACGAATCTCCCTGTTAGCTTATTGCCTTTGAGGCTGAAATCTAAGGATTTCTTTGTGACCTCTCTGGGCTCCATTTTTCACATCTGTTTCTGATTCAAGTAGAAGGATCAGAGACATGAGGGACAGGGCAAGTTCTAGTCCCAGCTCTAAAGCTAACCAGCTGGGGGCCAGCGAGCAAATCCCCTGATGTCTGCATCACTCCTGCGCACTTCCCAGACCCGGTGGTAAGATGAGATGGTTAGCCCTGATAAACTCTAGGGCCCCTTTCAGCTTTGGTGTTCCCTGCTTCTGATTATGCATTTCCCTGAATCACTGTGCAAGAACAGAAGAGAGCATAGAAACATCCTTTTAATGCTTATCTGGAGATTTAATCTAAAGTGTTCCTAATTAGCATTACCAATAGGGACAGAATGTTCCAAAACCAGGCCTGACTACATTTTTAAACAATGCAAGTAGCAGATTTCAACCTTTCTACTTGTCTTATGGGAAGGAAACACTTAGACTAAAAAGGTTATTACTTTATCATAATTTGGGAATCTCTGTCAGATGATTTAGGGCAGGATTTCTCACCATCTGCACTGCTGAAATTTTGGGTCAGATAATTCTCTATTGTGGGGACTATATTGTTTATTTGTGAGAAATTCAGCAGCATCCCTGGGCTCTATCTAAGTAGATGTTTAGCACCCCCGTTCACTGTTGTGAGAACTAAATGTCTCTAGAAATTGCCACATGTGTCCTGAGGGGCAAAATCACCCCCTAGTTGAGAACTACTGGTTTAGGGTATATATTTGAAAGGCAGAAAAATAAATATAGAAGCAAACTTAATTATAGGAAAAAAAAATACTGAATTTCTAAAGAGGTAATAATAAAATTGGAGTTAGCAGAAGTATAGGACAATCTTTTAAAGCTCATTTCTTATACACATACCATCCACATAATACCTTCTCCACTACACTTGAGATATCATTAAATAGCTTCTAAAGACGACCATCCACCTTTCTTTCTCCTGAAGATATTACATGATTCCAAATAATATTGGATGCCTGAATGTTAATGAACCATAAAAAATGTTTTAGTAATTTCTTAAGAAAGTCATGAATAAGATATTAGCCTCACACATATAGTGTTTTCTTGCTATAACTCTAATCAAGCCTTAACATCCGCATTGACTGGTAAAGATTATACCACAAACCCTCTTTTTTCCATTTTCAATTTGTTTAATTACACCAAGGCTGACATTAGAAAGATTCATTATTACCTGCAGTGATTACTGTTTTTGGAGGAGGAGAAAAAAGAATGAAGAGAAGAAGGAAGAAAAACAGCAACAGAAGAACAGGATCTGTCTTTCTTGTACTCTGTTTTGTGTTCTTGGGAGCTGATAGAGAACAAATTGTGAAAGGGGTGTCAGGTTTTGCCCTGCCATTCAGGCTGACATAGCCTTAAAGGAAATAAGACATGCTGGACATTTTCCACTTCCTTCCTAACCAGTCTCCTTTCAGTCATTGTGAGAAATGTAAGCAGGAAGAAAATTCCAATCAATTATGGTTAGAAACAACTGAAGTTAAATCTGAGTGATATTTGCTTGACCTTGAACTTTCTCCTGACTCCCATGGCGAATGTCCTTCCTTTCATCCATGCCCAGATATTGAATTTGTTGACTGTCTCTGTGATTGTTTTGTCTTGATGTGGTCTCTCCACACCAGCCCTTTGTCTACACCTGCCTTCCTTTAGTCCCGCTTTCCTCACCTCACATCCCAGCCACTATGATAACCTCTAGGCTCTCCTGCCTGCATTTCAACCTGTGGGATTAGTTGGCGTCACATCTTTGTCATTATATTCATACATTCTTTCCCTTGGGCCCTGTTTGGGGACAGATACTATTCTAAGGCTCGGGAAATACAGCAATAATTAAAGCAGACAAAAATCCCTGCCTTCATGGAGTTTACATTCCACTCAGGGCAGGGGGCAGGACTCATAGTTGGAGACATATATATATATATATATTTTTTTTTTGAGAAGGCATCTCATATTTATTGATCAAATGGTTGTTAACAACAATAAAATTCAGTATAGGGGGATCAATGCTCAATGTACAATCATTAATCCATCTCAAGCCTAATTCTCGTCAGTCTCCAATCTTCTGAAGCATAACGAACAAGTTCTCTTACATGGTGAACGAATTCTTACATAGTGAATAAATTCTTACATGGTGAACAGTACGAGGGCATTCATCACAGAAACTTTCGGTTTTGATCATGCATTATGAACTATAAACAATCAGGTCAAATATGAATATTCGTTTGATTTTTATACTTGGTTTATATGTTGATCCCACATTTCTCCCTTTATTATTATTATTATTTTTATTTTTAATAAAATGCTGAAGTGGTAGGTAGATGCAAGATAAAGGTAGAAAACATAGTTTAGTGCTGTAAAGAGAGCAAATGTAGATGATCAGGTGTGTGCCTATGGACTAAGTATTAATCCAAGCTAGACAAGGGCAGCAAAACATCCACGGATGCAGAAGATTTCTCTCAAAGCAGGGGGGATGAGGTTCTGAGCCTCACCTCTGTTGATCCCCAATTTCTCACCTGATGGCCCCCCTGCGGCTGTGCCTGTCTTAGGTTGTACCTCCCTTGAGGAATCTTACCCATCTCTGGCTAACCAGTGGATACATATATTTTACAAAATAAATAAATGATACACTATGGTAGAATATGGTAGATGTTCGGGAAAGAGCAAAGCAGGGAAGGGAAATGAGACATGTGTGAGAAAGTGGGTCTGTCTGTATGGGAAGAGTGGGCTGCAATTTAAAATACGATGATGGGGAAGGCTTCACTGAGAAAGTGACTTTCAAATGTATACATGAAGAGATACCCAGACATGTAGATTCCTGGGGGAATAACAGTCCCATGAGAAGAAAGCATATATAAAAGCTTGAAGTATGTCAGATGTTTGAGGAAAGGTCTGAGGAGGCTGGTGTAGGAGAGAAGCAAGAGGTAAGGTGGGAGATGAGTGGAGCAGTCAGGAGCAGGGGATGCAGGGCACTGTGCACCATCGTGAGGACATTGGCCTTTAATAGAAAGAGGATGCTTCTGGATGGTTCTGAGTACAGTGTGAACTGACTTACAGGTTAATAGGATCATGTCATCAAAACATTCCTTACCCTACTTAAACCCACCTCTTAACAGCGTATAGTTCCATTATCCACAGACTCAAATACTAGGTC
This sequence comes from Manis javanica, assembly GCF_040802235.1. Taxonomy (NCBI): domain Eukaryota; kingdom Metazoa; phylum Chordata; class Mammalia; order Pholidota; family Manidae; genus Manis; species Manis javanica. The sequence goes on from NC_133160.1 coordinate 52,403,681, forward strand.
CTCACCCTCCTGAACTTTTCCACTCGCCCTCTAAGAGTCCTCTACACTCTCAGTAGACAAAAAGCTCCCCTCCCCCTGCAAGTTCTACCCACCCTTCAGCTCCAAGTGGAATTTTCAGCTTTTCCAGAAAACCTTTGCCACCCCCAAACAGATCTCTGTCTGCTGTGACCTCCTATGTATTGATTATTTATAGTGGACTTGATCGTATACCATCTTACACTGGTTTTTGAGCAGATCTCATTGGTGTCATACCACAAGGTCATAGAATGTGAGATCTGGAAGGGCCCCAGGAATCAGCTGCTCTGACAGATGAGGAAACTGAGGCCCAGCAGAGTTCAGGACATGACTCAAGTTCATTTAGTTGTTTAATGTGTAAATAGCCTTTCATAATGACATTACTTCTCATTAAGGGAGGATTGCATGCCTTATACTTCTCCATAGTCCCCTATAATAGTAGTTATCATAGTACTTAGTAAGTAACAGAGGTTTATTAAGTTCAATTAAACATACAAGTAAATTTGGCTTGTTTATTTGTTTTTAGAGGAACATTATCAGCCCTTAATTCATCACCCATATCTTGAATTCATAGATACGCTGATGTAGACACTGTGGAAAACAGTTGTATGTGATTCAGTCTGGATTTGGGGATTTGCTTGTGGTTAGATGGGAGTATGAAAAATGTTGCCTTTCTTGGAGGTATTTGCTTTGACGAAATGGTAAAAGATAATTCTGTCATCTCTACATGATACAGCTATTTTTGATCTTTCACTAAGATTTATCACAGCAATTTGGATTGAAAAACAAAGTGTTTTTAGCATTCTTTGACCAAAAGGGAAAGACAGTCATGGCTCAGTCCCATTCTTCTGAGCTGTTTCTGCAGAGAGTTGTTTTTGATCTCAAGATGTGAACTTACACAATGTTCACAGATGTTGATGACCTATCCGGACTATTTCAGGAGACCTAATTCATCCTTTGACCCAGAGATGTCCTTGTGAAGCATAGGGTTTACTTCAAAATATAGTTCCATGTGGGGGTGATACTAATTCCCTGTTCCAGTAATAAGCATGCAATGAAATGAAGTGATTTCTAAGAGTTCTGGTCCAGAACACAAACTTGTTTTACTTAACCTTTAAAATGCAGACCCACCCAAACAAAACAAATCAATAATGATTTTCCAATGTTTCCATCTTTGCCAGTAAGTTCACTGCCGCTTTGAGTTTGGCCTGTGTATGACCAAAACAACTGACCGAAGTATGGAAAGTGAATTCAGTTTGCCACTGCTATTCATATACAGCAACCACAGGGAAACTCCTGAGGTTTGAAATAACTGGTGGAGAAAAGAATTGGAGAATTCTTTTAAAGTCCAGTATTAGTGACCCAAGGTCCAACTTTATGACGAGGTCAGTGAACTTAGCTGACCATATCATGATTACAGCAGTGCTAAGAGGAAGGATGAAATACCCGAATAAGCCAAGTAGCTTGATTTATGGCTACACTCTGGATTCTGCTCTAAATAGTCATCTAACAGATGAATATCAGTGATCACAAATCCCAGATAAAAGCAAATGGATCAATCAGAAGTACAGCCTTACTGAAGAAGAATCCAGATTTAGTGTAAGTGTATGAAAGATAAGACGAAATATACTAAATATGTGTTGTTTCTTAAGAGCTGTCAAAAGCATCAGACATTTATTTTCTTACTTAAGATATGGGTGGTTCCTCTTCAGAAACTTTCGTCAGAGTTCATACTTAAAAATTTTTTTAACTGAGGTATCATTTACATAAAATAAAGGTTATTCATTTTCAGTGTACACTTCTGTGACTTTAGAGGAGTGTATATATTCATGTAACCACCACCATAATTATGATGTACATCATTTCCATCTTCCCAAAAAGTTACCCCTTTTAGCACATTTATGATTATTACAATTTTTAGTGGCAACTATTTTAGTGGACTTGACTTTTGTAGAAATTGGAAAAGCATAAGGAGCTAATGAGTCCAGGGACTAAGATGACCCCATGGAGTGATGGAACTTTGGGTCGAAAACAAGAGGTGACTATAAAATTGTGCCATCTGTTTTCTGATGAGGCTTGTAAACTTGTGTTGATGGCCATTTCCAAGTTGAGCTCCAAAAACATTTTGAGCAATGGATTGGACATATTTTTATAACAAACTATTATCTCCCAGTGTGGCTACTACTATAAAGGACAATACTTATTTGGCTCTTTAGTAGAGCACTGGTATTTGCAGATTTAACATTTTGTGTATTTAAAAGAGCCCAAAAGATCTGAGATAGGAAGAAATTTGTAGTTTTGCCAAGGAGTGAATTTGAATGTTGACTGTACAAGCTGGGTGGGTTACAAGAGTAAATGGGCTCACCAGTGAGTGAGCCAGGCCCACTGCAAATCATTCCAGTTGCAAAGAACCAAAAAAAGGACTCTTCCAAGTCTTAATGAAGTGCTAGAGTGACAGAAACCTGGTGTCTTTGTGAGAAATGGCTCCTCAAAGAAAGTTAAGTGCTAGTATAGGAGATGGATGTGAAGAGGGCTAAAAAGAAATTTTTCTTTAACAAAAAATTAAAGAAAAAAAACCAAAACAGATTAAAGGATGGTTCAGTCATGACCATAAAGGAATTTACCATATGGGAATAGAAAAATTCTTAAATAGTTTCAGAGAACAACTGGGCTAATTAAAACATAACTCCTTAAGAAAGAAGTCATTAGGAGCTAAGAGATCCCTTGTTTTTGGTCATATTTACATTACTGTAAAGTACAAGGTGAATGATATGTTACTGTATTTCTGAATTAGGGTATTTGTGAATATTGCAGGTTTATTCTGTAAGTTCTGTTGTGTTAGTCTAGATTCTAGTATCATTAAATATAGTTACACCTGGAAAGTTGGCATTTGAAATAGAATCTGCTGAGCTAGAGATACAGAGAGTCCTTTGGATAAAGCCATTCACTTCACAATCCCTGGACTGGTCTTTGGTAGAGGCCTAGGAGCTAGAGTCATGGCTGTAGTGCCATTTAGATAGCTCAGATGTAATGGGAAGTGCTTGGAACTAGGGGAGATCATTCAAAGAAGGTAAGGACTGAAGGCTGTACTGTTTGAGAACTAGAGAGGAAAACTAGGATATGAAGAGATTGCAAAACGAACCTCAAAGCCCTTCAAACATAGATATGTACTGTAAGGCTTCCTTAGCATTGGTATGATAGTTTCTAGTGAACAATACAAACCTGAAAAGTAGATTCTTGATTTCTCATCTGTGATCGTGGGAAATTTCGTGTCTTTATCTGGGAGCTGGAAATAATAGCGTGGAACACTTCAGACTGCTTGCTATGTGCTCTGTACCTTTCTAGGACACCAGAAACACGAGGAAAAGGCACAGACTCTGCTCATGATGCCCTTTTAATAGTGAGCAAACAGACATGCCAGTGAATGGTGAGATTTCTGTGGGAGTTGCCGTGATGGAGACATGGGCCAGGCACAGTTGGAACCTAGAAGAACAAGCCCCTAAGTCTGCCTCAGGACACTTAAGCTCATCTGTCCTCTGATTGACCTCGTTCCCTCATTTGCAGAAAAGAAAATGATACTAAGGCCCAAGAGAAGAAATGACTTTCCTCCTCACCTGTCTTCTAAATTACTTGGGCATCTTCCTAACTTCCCTTCAGTTTAGTAATTCCTTGATTCTCTGGTCCATTTTTAAAATCATTGCTCCATTTTCCTCTTAAAACCCTGAGCAGATCTTAATTTTATTTGCATGCACAGGAAGTCCAGAGTCCTCACCATGATTTTCAGAGCACCATCTCCTTTCCTCCCTCACATTCCTCCACCAGCTGTGCTCAGAGTGCCTGCCTGCTCTCCCACCTTTGCAGACTACTGATTTTTCCTACTTCCGCTTTTGCTCTTGTTCTTCCTGACTGAGCTGCTCCTTCACCTATCAGAATCCAACTAATTCATTCAAAGCCCAGCTTAAAGGATACCTTGTCCATGAAGCTGGCTCTGATTCTCCCAGTCTGATTTATTTATTAATTCTTTGCATTTCCACAACACCCATTTGCATTCAACTTCTATAACAATATTTGCTTTCTGCTTTGATTATGGTTAGTGTTTATAGTTCTGTCTCTTCCACTAAACTGGAAGTACCAGGAAGGTAGGGACTATGTCTCTCATAAGCCCTTGACCTCAACAGCTCATAATTAATAAATAAACCCTCCTCAAATGCTGCTGAACATTGTCCAGGGTCAGAAGTCAGTAGCAGATCCAGGTCCAAAGGCCTGGTTCTTCTTATCTGTGTCAAGATTTTGGGAACTCCTAAGATGTCACGCAGTGTATATCCACTCTGAGTCGCTTCACCTTACAAAAGCTCCGTGGGCCTCAGGCACAGAAGTACCAGCGTTGCCATAGCTCCAAGCATTCACTGTGGTGGCATGGTGCAGAGGTGTCAGTACGATGTGCTTATGTCGAGCATGGCTTGCCCTCTTACAGGAGGCCCTGTAGATATTTGAAGGGGAGTTTGGAAGCTGTTTTCTATGAGAGAAGCTAAGTTGAAATGCAAGAAGAAAAGATTAAGGAATATTAACATAAAATCTGTATTGCAAATTCTTTTACATAAATATATTACCATTGTAGGGAAAAGTGGTGTCAGGGAGCTTTTCAAATGTCTACATTTTAATACCCAAATGAAAAGTTTGTTGTAAATTATGAAATATGGAAATTCTTCATGCTTATAAAGGTTCTTCACAAACCCATGTGCTGAAAGGAGACACTGTGTGTGTGTGTGTGTGTGTGTGTGTGTGTGTGTGTGTGTGTGTTCATTTTACTAAGGATTTTCTTGCCATACTCCCCACAACCACTAAAGTACTTGCAACTGAAGACATTTAAACAGTCATCTTTGAAAAAGTTCTTCCCGAGAGGCAGTAGTTAAGAGCTGGCCTCTGAAGTAACACTGCAGGGTTTCAAGCCCTCTAGTCTCAAGGTGGCAGGTACTTGACTGTAAAATGGGGCTAATAAAACCCACAACATATGGAATTTGTGAAGATAAATAAGTTGACATAGACACAAAGTTCTTCTAAGAAGAGTGACTACTAATAAGCATGATATGAACACCAAGCTGGTACTACTGAAGAATGATTTTGCCTGTTGCTCAGGAATTCAGTTTATGGTACTTGGAACGGACTTGTCAAGAGGGATTAGTAGCCTCAGGAGAAACTGAGGCACAGGATAAAGCAGCCAGCTGCTGGAGGTACAATGGAGCCTGTAGTGTTGCTTGACTTAAAATGCATATAAACTCAGTATGGGCCTTTGTCTACCTTCTGTGTATTAATAGACACCTTGTCTATTAGATACCATGTGTAAATAGACACCCTAATGTGACTCCACAATCAGGCAGAGCTGTGTCTGTTGGGATGCTTGTTGGAAAAGGAAGGTTAACTTTAGATAAGTGTATAGCAAGAAAACTGTGAGATGAGATCTGACTGCAGTACAGGGCTGGCCAGGAGGTAGGCAGGGTCCTTTTCCCTTTGTCTAGGTGTTTGAGTAAAGCATCTCCAAACCTGAGTCAGCCACAATGCAGTCCTGCATGCACTGTGATTTTGCAGTTTGCTCATATTTGTGTTTTGCTAAAGCTCTTGGTTTTAGGTGCCCTCAAGGACTCTTCAGCTCTGGCAGGGGGAGCCCCTCGGTCTCATTGTCTTCTGCAAGCAGCCTCAGGACGGCAGGTTTTATTTGGGACTGCCAGGGGTGAAAAATAGATGTGTGTGCATGTGTCCCTTGAAAAGAAAACCAACTTAGTATTTTTTTCATGTAATTTTTAAAGAGGAATATACTCCAGGCTGCAGGAAAATAGAGTGAGATTATATTTTAATGCCAGCTTGTTTCTCAGCTTCTTTTCCTTCTTGCGTTTTCCCAAATGCTACCAACAGGAAGGGCACAAATGAAGAGGCAGACAGGTGACCTCAGGTGAAGACCTGTACATTTTGCAGAGGTGACTGCAAGACCAGCGCGTCTCCTCCTTCCCGTCCTCTCCCCTTTGCTTGTTCCTTGGCAGTGAGGAGTTCCAGATATCTGTGAACACTCCCTAATCTTTCCCCTTGCTGCTATGTATATTTGTGTATTTCTTCTGATAGGGAATAGAAAGATCTTTTTGTTTTGCTCTTAATTTAAGTACAATTAAATGTATTCTCAATTGTTATAAATGGTAAGCATACTCACTTGTTTACCAGAATGTACCTATATCTACGTCTGTGTCCATGATGTTCATGTCTGTATCTATATCTATCTGTTGCTGAAATAAGTCTTTATTCTGCATGTCTCTTGTTTAATGTCTTCATGGAGCAGGGCTAGTGTACTTGATTAGTGGGAAGTCAAGAGTCTCTGTCATAGTCATTCAAGAAGATCCAGTATTGTGAATATCTTTTTTTTCATAATGAGTATTTTTGTCTCTGCTAAAGCCTGTTAGCTAGTCTTCTGGTTCATATAAAAAAATCTTCTGTTAAGAAGAAAATGAAAAAGTGGACTCCAGTTAGTGATAATAATGTTACCAATTTGACTCTGTTAGAAACTAATCACCAGCCAGAATCTCTGGTTAATGTGAAGATTATCTGGCAGTCATCAGGCACTGGTAAGAAACATCCAGGATAGTAAAAGGCTTTCCTGTGGCTAACAGATTCATCCACAGGAATGGTAAGCCCACCCCATTAATAATGCTGTCAAACTGGAGACAAACCTAGTGAATTTAAATGCATCTTCAGAGAGGCAAAGACAGGGACATGTTCTGCCTGTTTTTACCTTTGATGAGCTGACTTCCACCATTTTTCTGAAATGAAAAATCATTGCATGTTTCTAGTTCCTAACATCTGGTGACTGGTAGGGGGCACACTATGCTGTGTTCTGCATGTGTTACAACCTAATGTGTACATTACAAATGGGGTGCTCAGTAAAACATGCCAAAAGTTCAAAAATAGGAAGACTCTAAAACATATATACTTGTATGTTTTTTGAAGCATTAATAGATACACATACTACACAATTCAAAAGATATAAAAGTGAACATGATGGAAGCAAGCAAGAAGACTTGTTTTGAAGCATTTTCTTTTTCTTGGTTTGTCTCAAGCAGTATTTTTTCATGTGAACTGCTATGAATCTTGTGTTCATGGTGGAGCGCACATGCTGGTGGCTTTTTGTTTGCTTGGTTTTGGCTTTGGCTGATGGAAAAAGACATGAGTATAGTTGTGATGCAAATATTTTTCTTCGAGTTAATCACATTACTTGGACAGCTAATTTTTACCAATGTCCTTCCTCCCTCCATCCTGAGAGCTATAGCCTTCCCTGCATTTGCATTCTTCTAAGAACCTTGCTGGCAATAAGCTGGTGCACTGTGGCTAAAATTATGAAAAACACAATAAAATAAACAATCTCAGACAGATTAAAAGTAGAATGTGGGAATGGTATGTTAGAAAGAGTGGTATACATTAATTATGCAAAAAACTCACCTATGTGATAATTATTTGTTAAAAATGTAGTTTTCTCAACCTAGTGTCCTTTTTAATATAAAATTTTTATTTTTTAATTTGAAGCAAATCATTTTGGATCTAGGAGAGGAGAGGAAGCTGCCATTATTCCCAGAGGTTGCTGTATTGAACAATAAAAACTACAGAGATTTCAGTTCTTTCTGCAGATCTGCAGGCCACAGGGGCTGACTGTGCTGTGCCTGGCAGGCCATGGGAGGACGGGCTTGGAGTGAGGCAAGAACAAAAATGGAGGAGTTCAACTCTCAGTGTCATAAAGGAGAATTCTGAATGCTCAGCATGTGTGTGCCATTAAAATCCAAATAGCTCACTTTATAAAAGATTTTGTGGTAATCACACAGATTGTGACATTGTCATTTAAAAAAATATCTAGCAGGTAGTTAGTTTTGGTTTATAAAGACAAGGGCTTATGGACTTTTCTTCAATAACACAGCCAAGACATTTTAAGAGATGAACTATTTGAGAATTACAGAATACTTTTATCCCTCCTAGATTATTACAATTTAACTGTGAAAACAACAGTGTTTTATATCTTTGCGGTCACTTGTTGTGTACCAGATTAGACATGTACAGGTTTGTGAGCATGCACATTGCCTCCCAATTTTTTTTTGCGTGAAGTCAGCTTAGTACTTGAAATCGGCCATAATGGTAGTATTTATACCATCAAAATTGGCAAAAGTTATATGAGGGCACTTTTTTTTTCCTGTATAGCTGGTCATTAAATATTTGCTGACACACTGTGAGATATAACACTTGAATGGAATTAATCAAGATATGGAGAAATCTAAAATTAGTAGAAGAATTATTGTTTGGAATTCAAAGATTGTATTAAATTGGTAAAAAAAAAAAAAAACCTAATGGAGAAGAACTATGTGTCATTTGTGGCAGTTACCATAATATTTTCCATGAGTTGTAAGAAATACGTTTTTAGTTACTCAGAGTAGTGAATGGCCTGGTCTTGCCATTTTGGATGGAGTGAAATAAATCATCTCTTTGTGAAGTGAATATTAGCCATGTGGCTGGAAAGTCCTCCACCTTGCAACAGTCCCCTTTTGGAACATAGCTAAGATCAATCTCTTAAAATAAGGTGGTACTTCTGGGGAGGATCTAAGAGGTGCATGACATTTTTTTCCTCTTAACCTCAAAATATTACTAATTTTACTTATTTTTTATTATAAATTTATTTTATAGTAGCTAATATTATTTATTTACTTACTTTGGTATTATTAATGTACAATTACTTGAACATTATGATTGCTAGACTCCCCCTGTTATCAAGTCCCCCCACATACCCCATTACAGTCATTGTTCATCAGCATAGTAAGATGCTATAGAATCACTGCTTGTCTTCTCTGTATATACTGCTTTTCCCGTGTCCCTCCCACCCACATTATGTGTGCTAATTGTAATGCCCCTTTTTCCCCCTTATCCCTCCCTTCCCACCCATCCTCCCCAGTCCCTTTCCCTTTGGTAACTGTTAGTCCATTCTTGGGTTCTGTGATTCTGTTGCTGTTTTGTTCCTTCAGGTTTTGCTTTGTTCTTATGCTCCACAGATGAGTGAAATCATTTGATACTTGTCTTTCTCTGCCTGGCTTATTTCACTGAGCATAATACCCTCTAGCTCCATCCATGTTGTTGCAAAGAGTAGGATTTGTTTTCTTCTTATGGCTGAATAATGTTCCATTGTGTATATGTACCACATCTTCTTAATCCCTTCATCTACTGATGGACACTTAGGTTGCTTCCATTTCTTGGCTATTGTAAATAGTGCTGTGATAAACATAGAGGTGCATATGTCTTTTTCAAACTGAGCTGCTGCATTCTTAGGGTAAATTCCTAGGAGTAGAATTCCTAGGTCAAATGGTATTTCTATTTTGAGCTTTTTGAGGAACCTCCATACTACTTTCCACAATGGTTGAACTAGTTTACATTCCCACCAGCAGTGTAGGAGGGTTCCCCTTTCTCCACATCCTCGCCAACATTTGTTGTTTGTCTTTTGGACGTTGACCATCCTGACTGATGTGAGGTGATATCTCATTGTGGCTTTAAATTGCATTTCTCTGATGATTAGCAATGTGGAGCATCTTTTCATGTGTCTGTTGGCCATCTGAATTTCTTCTTTGGAGAAGTGTCTGTTCAGCTTCTAGTAGCTAATATTTTATAGATACAGAATTTGAGATACGAGGAGACAGAGTGAAAATAATAAAAAAAATCATATCACTGCTCTTTTTTTTTTTTAACTCCTGATACTTCCCTATCATGGCTGGAGCACTTTGAACAAGAATAAAGAGTTACTTCTATGATTGGGATTCTCTGAGCTAATAGACAGTTTGTCCCAAGATATAATGCTATTCTATGAATGTATTTTAAAATTTTAACATGAGGGATTATTGGCCAAGGAAACTAGAAAATGTATTATCTGTTTTGCTGACAAATGCTTCATGCTGACTTCTCACTGTCAGCCAGGTAGATAATATATTGTGGTTCTGCTCTGGCCAGGTGCAGTCACTCACCAAATTACTATTACTTACACCCTTATTACTCGAAATATGGTTTGTGGACCAGTGGGTTTGGTATCACCTGGGAACTTGCTACAATACCAGAGCCCTGGGGGCCATTCTAGACCTACCAAATCAGAACGTGTAGTTTCACGAGATCTTCACACCATTTGTATGAACATTAAAGTTGGAGAAACACAGTGGTACCTGCCCACCAACTTCATTCCCAAACTATCTGAAGATCTCTCCCTTTAAGGGGTATTGAAAGAAATGGCGGGTCTAAGACACACAGAAAAACAAGCCAGAAGTTTAGAGAGATGGTGAAAGAATCAATTTTAGTCATGATTATTGTCGTTCCCTCCCGCTGGCTCATCTCCATTACAGATGTACTTGCAGAAGTAGAACAGAAGCACTGCAGTATCCCCAATGTAGTGAGAGAATTAACCTGGAATTTCTAAAAGAAACATACTTTCTGAACTGTTTGACTGTTTCTGAAGCTTGTTTTTACATGGTGAACTGCTCAACTTGAAGTCTCCCATTAAGTAACAGCTCTCTCATTCCTTTCTTCTTCCCTCTGTCTTCCTATTTTTCAAATTAAACTCTTTATTTTAGAACAGATTTAGGTCTACAGAAAAGTTGCTAAGATGGTACAGGGAGTGCCCAAATATCCCCTGCCCATCTTCCTTGAGTTTTGACCAGTTATATTCTACTTTTCCTTGACTGGCAGAGTTTTCTTCCTGGCTAAGGAAGCGAGGTTACAGTGCCTAACACAAACAGTATTTGATTAAGACTAATTACAGTGCTGTCACATGAGAAGGGGAGAAAAGAAAGCTGGCTTTTCAACTTGCAGTGAAATAACCTGCTGTCTGTCTGCTGACTTAATAGCTTTAATTGCCAGAACATAATCAAGATCTAGTGAATTTGTGTGAACATATCAGCAGGCACCAAATATTTCAATGAGACTGAGTTGTGTAACTAGTTGTACTCTAACTTGAGCTGAAATTGCTCTGACAAAGTGAGTTTTGTAGTCCAAAGGCAACACCTGTTGAGAGAGGCCCACTGATATGATGATTTGATTTATAAACACTCTCTGGACTAAGAAAGCTAGGGGTTTAACATGACCACCTTAGATGAGCAATAACCCCCTAATATGTCTGACTTCTTAGCATAATGAATTAGATCGGGAGCATATGTACCCCTCATATAGAGACTCTGTCTACTTCTATTTATTGAGAACATTTTTCCAAAGTGTGACAGAGCAAAAGCGAGCATTTCCTTTAGCAGTCTGTTACTACAGGGTCAGACCATAATTAAGAGTCACACAAGAAAGCAACAGCTCTTCCACATTTAATTGTCTTCAACTTTCTGGCTCTTAGGAAAGTAGAACCAGAAATTAAGGCACATATAAGACAGTCTGCCTCCAGGAAGCCAGACCAGGAAGTGAATCTGACTAACAGATGATTTTGAAAGAAGAGGCCCTGGATGGGCCCAGTGTGGGACCTTGCAAGAACCATTGCATCTGACTGGCCCCTTCCCAGCACCCCCATTCATATACCTGTACCTGAATAACCAGGATAATCAGATGGAGGGTTGTCTGTTAGTAGTTGAAGAAGTATATCCTTGAATTTTCTGAAAACAGATGCTCAAGTGAAAATAACCCTTTCTGCAAAATAGTAAGAATAATCCCTTTCCTATTTTGTAATCATGGAAACCCTCAGAGGAATTCAAACTCTTTACAAATGTAAACACCTAAGTCAAAAGTCTCCAGAGAAGGTAAATGTAGGTGCTGTCTTCTTAACTTCCAGAAACAGAAGGGAAATTGCAGAGGGAAAAAGTAAACACAATTTAGTCCCCTGTCACTCCCCTGGAGGCCACCTCTTTAGAGATAGTGGTCACTGTTAGCTGGCAGGGTAGAGAGGTGACATTTTAACCCCAAGTCTCTTGCTTAGTCACTCAGGTGTGCTCTAAGAAGGCTCTATGCATCCAACAGGTGGTACTCCTGGGTAACCTGTGGACTGAGCAGTGGGGGCTTGAGTATAAGAACGTGGCTTGCCAAGATCCTCCCCACTTCTTTTTCTCTTCCTTCTTTCCCAGCCAGGATTATCCCAATCTGTTTACCTCCAGAATTTCCTCACAGAACCTGACAGCTTGTGGCTCCTATGAAGCTGCTAAGGGAGGAGAAAAGCTCTTTGCTTCTGATTTTTAGATGTGCAAAAAGCTTAGCATGTTAGAAAGACCATGGGAAGGAACAGAAGTCTGGGGATTGTGCTTTTCAAGTTCCTACCATTAATTTTTTTTTTCATTTTCCTTTGCCTAATCTACTAACTCTTTGAGGGCTTAAGAGGCCCAAAGTGAAGTTTGTCCTAATTTTAAACTTACTTCTGTGGCTGCCCTGTAATTTTCATTCCACAGCCTAAATTGGGACATGTCTCTGTAGGGTGGATTCAGAATATCTCTTTCTGTGAAGCTTTACCAAACTACACTTGGTTAAAAAAAAAAAAAAGCCATAAAAGTCCAGGATTCCTCATCAGAAGACCACCATGGGAAGAGCTTTGTCCAATTTTAGGTCATGAAGGAGGAGGGGCAAATGTACCACTGGCTGCAGCCAGTCATTTCTTAAAGCAAATGCATTTCAGCAGATTACACAGGACATGTTTATATTACTTCTTTGACACAGTGCAATTTGAGATATTTTTATTGAGATTAACACAGATTCCTTTTCTCTATGTGTGTACTTTCAAGAGGAAAGCTATATCTTTTATTATGAAGATCACATAACTCCCTCATTTCCTATAGACCTCACCCTATATCATCCTTCCTCCATATAGGCCTCTTGAGATGGCCTCAGACTACATGAGCCTTCTTTTCCTCTGAAATTTCTGGGATAAACATATACTTGGATCTCTGTGATTCTCTCCAACTAAATGATACTCTCTGCTTACCTTTTTCGTGTGTCCACTTTCCGCCAGGCATGGGGTAGGATACAAAACATGATCTTAATGAATGTTTTTTCAAGTAATTAGTTATTATTCATTATAAAGATATAAGAGATAAAAATTTTCTCATCTTTTAATCAAGGGTACTAATGACCTTTAAAAGTTCTACTTCCATTAGAAAGATGGAACATTTATACTTGCTCTACTTAGATATGCCCCACAAATATAGATTTATATTAGCTAGGAGCTTGGAAGAAATCAGCAGTCATGATCCTAGATAGTTCTTTTATCAATAACTGTCGATGTTTTTCCAGATCAGCTTACAATAGGTAACTTGTTCATTTCCTTCAAGACCCAGGGTACCTCAGAACCTTCAATACCTGCCAATAAATAGCCAAGGTTAAAAACACTCATACAGTCATGAAAAACACTGCTAGCCACTTCATTTACTAATTCCAGGAGCTCCCCTGAAATCTGACCTTGATAGCAGCCCTCCTTTCCACTATAGGGTAGCACCCACTATGAAGCAGGAATGTCCTGAATCCTGTCCACAGTGTTTCAGGGACTGATGTGCTGTGAGGCCTCAGAATACAGACGTCAGCCCGAAAGGAGCACCACAGCCTGAATTCCCACAGATGAAGTCTAAAACATTTAAGAAGGGCCCATGCTTTAGGCCTCTTCCTGACCACATCAGTCTGTGGGCTACTTGGTCTGTACAGACAGATATCAAAAACTGTGCAGGCTCTGCACTTTTACTCTGTTTATGGTCTACCCAGTTAGCTGCCTTTCTTCGTATAGATTTCATTGAAATGCTTTAGTTTTTCTGCTGGAAGAGATGTACCAGTGAAACTCATGTGGTTGGTTAACCCAGGTGGGTATAGTCTGGTGTTCAAAAGACCAAGCTCCTTCATTTAGTCCTCACACAGACCTGTGAGCTGTATCTAGAAATAAGTGACTAAGAGCTGCAATTCCAGCCCTCATACAGGACAGCTATCTTACAAAAGTGCACCACTGGTCCCCACCAAAGTAAATCACCAGAGAATGATGGATTTGCTGGCACGAGTCCAACACCACTGCACTAACAGAGCCAGCACAGCTCTACACAGGAAACAGTATCATTGTCATACATGTGAAGGACAACAGAGTACCATGATCACTGTGGTCCTGATTCAAGTAGTTTTCCAGAGCTCCAGAGGGGTGAGTACTTGGCCCATTGAAGAAATGGAAGAGAAGCTCTGTGGGCTACAAAAGTAGTACAATTTGAGACACATTGATTCGGGTCTGGTTGTTCCCATAGGTGATTCTCTTGATATGCCCCATATTTTGCTGTATCTGCTTCTTCTGCCCCTCCTCCATGTCCTGCCTAAATGCCACCTCTTATGGGAAGCACTCCCCAATCCTTACCCTGCCAGAAGAAGACTTCCCCTGAGTAGGGTTGGTGCTCTTTGACAGTGTAATTCTCTACCTTAAATGATAGCTTTATGTCTGTATTTGATGTCTTATCTTTTCTGCTAGACTGTAAAGTACTTGAGAGTAAAAACTACCCTGTTCCTGCATATATTCTCCATGTTGTCTTTAGTAAAACAATCATCCACAGTAAATATGTACTGAAAGAATAAATGAGCAATGACAGAATTCAGACACAGGCGCAGTGTCTCTGGAATATCAGTGGAAGTACCATATCTAAGCTTTCTCAGCAGAAAAGGGCCCACTTGCAAGGCTCCCAACAGGTAGAGTGGTCAGAAATAGGGGGAGAAGTCAGAAATAGAAACAGGGGAAACAGACAAATCACATCATCTGACTCCTTCTATGGTGTCTGCTTCTGCTCAATCTTTTCTCCTCATTTTGTTTTTGTTATCAGGGATGAGTATTGTTTGTGAAATTCACTCAGGAAAACTTAGTAATTTTCCAACGTAGTTAATATTCAGATATGAAAAATCTCTTACAGTTGAAATGGTGAATAGATGCTAATTTATACATATATACTTATGCTCAGAATGCCTAATTAACGATCTTCCATGTCAGTCATGGGTATGTTAATGAGCTGCTTTTGCTCCTGTGTCATTATTGCATTGCGCCTCTCCAGCTTAAGGATGAGAGAGCATTTTAGTTGAGGATTAGCAAATGATGCAAAATAACAACAACAAAACAACAATTATTCAGTGATTCATAACTTTAGGAAATGTGGAAGTATATGATCATAACAATTTTAGTGTGAGAAGATGTAAAGACAGCAAACAAGAAAAGACCAATTGGCTACTTTCATAGTAGCTCTCCATTTGCTGAGTTTAAAAAAGCTTTGCTTGAAGTGCAAGGATTGTCTTTCTTTGGCCCAAACTGGATTCATCATCGTTTGTACTTTGAGAACAAAAAGGCTGTAATAAAGGGAACTCAAAGAATAGGTGTTATCCTATATTTAGATCTGTTCTGTTTCTCAGAACCTAGAAGTGCCAGCTTCTATCTTCCAGAATCTTTCTTTCCTTTACCTTCTTGATGGATTTTGGTTTCATCCCCAAACTCTAGCATATTTTTCAGCCATAAACTTTCCCACTTTCATCTGGAAGAATCAGGTTGGATTTGATGCCTGACTTGCCACTTTCGGCTATGTGAATTTGGGCAAGTTAATTGACCGCTCTGAGCCTCCTTTCTTCACCTGTCAATAGAAGAATACCAACTTTATCCTTATATTCCCTCCAATAATTTTTCTCCCTTAGAAATGTAGCAGTTAAAGCCACAGCATCTGGAGCTAGACTGTCTGGTTTTAATGACTTGTCCTGTCATATTCCCATTGTGTGACCTCAGGCAAGTTACTTAGCCTTGCTGTGCCTCAGTTTCTGGACATTAAAAATGTCAGGGCTTGACATTCAGCTGCTGTTATCTGACAACCCAAGCAACTGGGTGAAAATGGCCCTCTCTAAATCAATCTATGGATGAGTATTCTCTGCTTCTCAGGGGGGTTAGGAGCAGAGCACCTTAATCCTTTGTCAGGGACAGCCAGCAGGCCATACAGATCTAGATCTTTTCTGCATAGAGGCCAGCTCTTCTGTCTCTCCTTTCTTCTGTGGAGAAATCTATCTTCTCTGTGAGAGAAATGCAAAATAGTTGGACCCCCACTCCTGAACGTATACTGCTCTCCCTGGCTCTTTTTGCAGGGGTGGAGTCTGGAATGCCCAATCTCTCTGTTCCTTCCTTGTGCTCTCCCTCCCTCTCCTCCTCTGACAGGCTGTGTGAGGAATAAAGGGCTTTGTGCCAAGCCTTTCATTCAGGGCCTCTTTTTTTCCTTTCTTTTTATGCCAGAGGCAAATAGTTGAGTCTGCTTGCTGGAAGTGAGGCTTCTAAAACCATTCAGCAGCCCTGACATTTTTAAGATAACGAATTATTCTCCAAGTGGTATCAGAATTTGACTTCCCATCTCCTAAGCTATCACTGGAATGTACTGCTTGGCTTTTTGAGAATGATGACCCACAAATAAACAGTCAAATTTAGTCTCTAAATTCTGCAGATATATCCATAGTAACAATGCTGATGCTTTACATCTAGGGTTGTGATTTACAGATCTCAAAATACTTTCAGGAAAACTCATTTGATCCTTACATATCCCTGAATAGTAGACATGCTAGAAATTATTGTTCCCAAATATAGTTAAAAAACAAACTGAAGCCCAGAAAAATTAGGCAATTTGTCTGCCAAATAGGAAGTCCAATGTCCTGACTGCAACTCAGAGAGATTTTAAACCAGTACCTTTGATTAATCTGGAAAGGCAAGATTATGGCGGTAACGAATTGCCTCCCACTCCCACCCCTTGATTCTACTGTTTAATCTCAACCAATGTTGCTCCTGCTACATTTCCACCACAAGTCCATGGGAGGTTTGGGAGTCTCTGCTCCACCTAGTCACTCAGAGACCCAGGCTGGCTGAGGCTCTGCCATCTTGTTACCCTGCTATGTCAATATGTGACCTCAAGATCTGCTGCCACAGGAGGAGAGAATGTAGAGAAGTCATACCTGCTCTTTTTCTGCTTATAGCCCATTGACCAGAATAGTTGCATGGTCCCAAACTAACCACCTGGGAGCCTGGAAGTCTTCCCTTTCACTCAGAAAGGGAACACCAGCTCTGATGAGCCCAAGGAATCTCTACTGTAGGCATTTAAAGACACTGCAGTACATAGGGTTCATTTGGAATTAAGCGTACTTCATAATAAATATTGTAACCTGGGCATTTCATTTGTTTGACAAGCATGAAAAGAGATAAACTGAAGTAAAACAGCACCTTATGTGTGAGTTACCAAAAAAAAGAAACAATTTTTAATCACAATAGGTCATGTTAATCTTTCCCTTTTTATTTCTTGGAGTTTTAAAATTTCACCTTTATTGAAGTGTAACTGACAAATACAATTGTGAGATATTTAAAGTATACATTGTGGTGATTTGATACACATGTGCATTGTGAAAGGATTTCTCCATTTAGTTAATTAACACATCCATCACCTCACCTTTTATCTATTTTTCTTTTTTTGGTGAGAACCTTTCTCTCTTTGGACCTAATCTTTTTCTTTTTTTTTGAGAGGGCATCTCTCATATTTATTGATCAAATGGTTGTTAACAACAATAAAATTCAGTATAGGGGGGTCAATGCTCAATGTACAATCATTAATCCATCTCAAGCCTAATTCTCGTCAGTCTCCAATCTTCTGAAGCATAACAAACAAGTTCTTACATGGTGAACGAATTCTTACATAGTGAATAAATTCTTACATGGTGAACAGTACAAGGGCATTCATCACAGAAACATTCGGTTTTGATCACGCATTATGAACTATAAACAATCAGGTCAAATATGAATATTCGTTTGATTTTTATACTTGATTTATATGTTGTTCCCACATTTCTCCCTTTATTATTATTATTATTTTTATTTTTAATAAAATGCTGAAGTGGTAGGTAGATGCAAGATAAAGGTAGAAAACATAGTTTAGTGCTGTAAGAGGGCAAATGTAGATGATCAGGTGTGTGCCTATGGACTAAGTATTAATCCAAGCTAGACAAGGGCAGCAAAACATCCACGGATGCAGAAGATTTCTCTCAAAGCAGGGGGGATGAGGTTCTGAGCCTCACCCCTGTTGATCCCCAATTTCTCACCTGATGGCCCCCCTGTGACTGTGCCTGTCTTAGGCTGTTCCTCCCTTGAGGAATCTTACCCATCTCTGGCTAACCAGTCGTCTTCTGGGGCCATACAGGGAAATGTAAAGTTGGTAAGTGAGAGAGAAGCCATATTGTTTGAAAAGGTTAGCTTTTTACTTCTTTGCAGATTTATGCCCTGTGGCTTCTATGCCCAGCACTTGTCTCGAGGTATCCTTACCACCTGGAGGAATTATGATACTCGATAAATTCGATATGAGGCACGAATTCTATTTAAGGGTTGTAATTAGGAAGGAAGAAGAAAAGCTACAGAGGTAGCATATGGAAGAAAACATGGGAGGATTGATTATTTCTTTGACATATCTTCTTGTAGAGTACCTTAAGTATGTATAGGTTTTAAACTACTAACTAATTTGCACACACATATTAACATAATAGGAATACGGTGACATAAACAAAGCAAATCTATAATTACCATCCATCTCCAGTGAAGCCAAGAAAACCATTTAGGCACCCTAGGCATTTGTGAAAATTTGTCTATGATATGATGGATATTGTCCTACTGTACTTGAACAGTCTGAGAAAAATCAGACAAATTAAAGCAGCCCATTTCTGGGATCTGTTCACATCCCATATGTTCGTTTAACTGTAGATAGTCTATAGTCATAAGATTTTGGAGTGCTACAACTTGCACCCCTCCCAACTCCTGGTTGAGATCCACTCAAATTCGTTGTCTCACTGTATGCACATGCCAGCCTAGACATCTCCCCCCTCATTCCAGTGGCAAGTCCAGGAAAAGGTGGGGTGGACACAGCCACAACCGCAGCATCGCCCGGATCCCTGTGGAGGCTTTTTGATGATCATCCCCCAGCACGAGTCCTCCAGAGAGTGCTGATGCCGGAAGCTCCTCCTCATATCGTATCTTAGTTCATTTTCTGGTTATCCAAGCTAGGCCTTGATCTTCTGCATAGAAACAAACAGACCCTTTGCCCACACTTTCACATGCCCTCTATACCACTGTGCGGAACTCATTGGAGGTCAGCACACAGGGACTGCCTTTTTTTTTTTCTTTTTATTAAGAGAAAGGAATATTATCAGAAAAGAGTACCTCCACAGCTGATCATCTGACACCCTTTAAGTGATCAACATTAAGGATATTTAAAGCATGTGTTGATCTTTGATTTACCAATAGTTTTATCCTATCAAGGAGTAATCCCCCTTTTATTTCTTTCTTCCCTTTTTTTTTTTTGATCTCTAATCTACACTTACATGAAGAGTACTATGTTTACTATGCTCTCCCCGATATCAGGTCCCCCCTAACAACCACATTACGGTTACTGTCCATCAGGTTAGCAAAATGTTGTAGAATACCTACTTGTCCTCTCTGTGTTGTGCAGCCCACCCTCTCCTTTCTCCCTCCCCCCCATGCATGCTAATCTTAATGCCCCCTTCTTCTTCCCCCCCCTTATCCCTCCCTGCCCACCCATCCTCCCCAGTTCCTTTCCCTTTGGTACCTGTAAGTCCATTTTTGGGTTCTGTAATTCTGCTGCGGTTTTGTTCCTTCAGTTTTTCCTTTGTTCTTATACTCCTCAGATGAGTGAAATCATTTGGTATTTCTCTTTCTCCGCTTCGCTTATTTCACTAAGCATAATACTCTCCAGCTCCATCCATGTTGCTGCAAATGGTTGGATTTTTCCACTTCTTAATGCTGAATAGTATTCCATTGTGTATATGTACCACATCTTCTTTATCCATTCATCTACCCATGGACATTTAGGTTACTTCCAATTCTTGGCTATTGTAAATAGTGCTGCGAATTCTATTTAAGGGTTGTAATTAGGAAGGAAGAAGAAAAGCTACAGAGGTAGCATATGGAAGAAAACATGGGAGGATTGATTATTTCTTTGACATATCTTCTTGTAGAGAACCTTAAGTATGTATAGGTTTTAAACTACTAATTTGCACACACATATTAACATAATAGGAATACAGTGACATAAACAAAGCAAATCTATAATTACCATCCTATACACTGCGATAAACATAGGGGTGCATCTGTCTTTCTCAAACTTGATTTCTGTGTTCCTAGGGTAAATTCCTAGGAGTGGAATTCCTAGATCAAATGGTAGGTCTGTTTTGAGCATTTTGTTGAACCTCCAAACTGCTTTCCACAATGGTTGAACTAATTTGCATTCTCACCAGCAGTGTAGGAGGTTCCCCTTTCTCCACAGCCTCGCCAACATTTGTTGTTGTTTGTCTTTTGGATGGCAGCTATCCTTACTGGTGTGAGTTGATACCGCATTGTAGTTTTAATTTGCATTTCTCTGATAATTAGCGATGTGGAGCATCTTTTCATGTGTCTCTTGGCCATCTGTATTTATTTTTTAGAGAACTGTCTGTTCAGTTCCTCTGCCCATTTTTTAATTGGGTTATTTGTTTTTTGTTTGTTGAGGCATGTGAGCTCTTTATATATTCTGGACGTCAAGCCTTTATCGGATCTGTCATTTTCAAATATATTCTCCCATACTGTAGGGTTCCTTTTTGTTCTGTTGATGGTGTCTTTCGCTGTACAGAAGGTTTTCAGCTTAATGTAGTCCCACTTGCTCATTTTTGCTGTTGTTTTCCTTGCCCGGGAAGATATGTTCAAGAAGAGGTCACTCATGTTTATGTCTAAGAGGTTTTTGCCTATGTTTTTTTCCAAGAGTTTAATGGTTTCATGACTTACATTCAGGTCTTTGATCCATTTTGAGTTTACCTTTGTATATGGGGTTAGACAATGGTCCAGTTTCATTCTCCTATACGTAGCTGTCCAGTTTTGCCAACACCATCTGTTGAAGAGACTGTCATTTCCCCATTGTATGTCCATGGCGCCTTTATCAAATATTAATTGACCATATTTGTTTGGGTTAATTTCTGGAGTCTCTAATCTGTTCCACTGGTCTGTGGCTCTGTTCTTGTGCCAGTACCAAATTGTCTTGATTACTATGGCTTTGCAGTAGAGCTTGAAGTTGGGGAGTGAGATCCCCCCCTACTTTATTCTTCTTTTTCAGGATTGCTTTGGCTATTTGGGGTCTTTGGTGTTTCCATATGAATTTTTGAATTATTTGTTCCAATTCATTGAAGAATGTTGCTGGTAATTTGAGAGGGATTGCATCAAATCTGTATATTGCTTTGGGCAGGATGGTCATTTTGATGATATTAATTCTTCCTAGCCATGAGCATGGGATGAGTTTCCATTTATTAGTGTCCCCTTTAATTTCTCTTAAGAGTGACTTGTAGTTTTCAGAGTATAAGTCGTTCACTTCTTTGGTTAGGTTTATTCTTAGGTATTTTATTCTTTTTGATGCAATGGTGAATGGAATTGTTTTCCTGATTTCTCTTTCTATTGATTCATTGTTAGTGTATAGGAAAGCTACAGATTTCTGTGTGTTAATTTTGTATCCTGCAACCTTGCTGTATTCCGATATCAGTTCTAGTAGTTTTGGAGTGGAGTCTTTAGGGTTTTTTATGTACAGTATCATATCATCTGCAAATAGTGACAGTTTAACTTCTTCTTTACCAATCTGGATTCCTTGTATTTCTTTGTTTTGTCTGATTGCTGTGGCTAGGACCTCCAGTACTATGTTGAATAACAGTGGGGAGAGTGGGCATCCCTGTCTTGTTCCCAATCTCAGAGGAAATGCTTTCAGCTTCTCGCTGTTCAGTATAATGCTGGCTGTGGGTTTATCATATATGGCCTTTATTATGTTGAGGTACTTGCCCTCTATACCCATTTTGCTGAGAGTTTTTATCATGAATGGATGTTGAATTTTGTCAAATGCTTTTTCAGCATCTATGGAGATGATCATGTGGTTTTTGTCTTTCTTTTTGTTAATGTGGTGGATGATGTTGATGGATTTTCGAATGTGGTACCATCCTTGCATCCCTGGGATGAACCCCACTTGGTCATGGTGTATGATCCTTTTGATATACTGTTGAATTCTGTTTGCTAATATTTTATTGAGTATTTTTGCATCTACATTCATCAGGGATATTGGTCTGTAATTTTCTTTTTTGGTGGCGTCTTTGCCTGGTTTTGGTATTAGGGTGATGTTGGCTTCATAGAATGAGTTTGGGAGTATTCCCTCTTGTTCTATTTTTTGGAACACTTTAAGGAGAATGGGTATTATGTCTTCTCTGTGTGTCTGATAAAATTCCCAGGTAAATCCGTCCGGCCCTGGGGTTTTGTTCTTGGGTAGTTTTTTGATTACCATTTCAATTTCTTTGCTTGTAATTGGTTTGTTTAACTTTTGTGTTTCTTCCTTGGTCAGTCTTGGGAGGTTGTATTTTTCTAGGAAGTTGTCCATTTCTTCTAGGTTTTCCAGCTTGTTGGCATAAAGGTTTTCATAGTAGTCTTTAATAATTCGTTGTATTTCTGTGGAGTCTGTCGTGATTTTTCCATTCTCATTTCTGATTATGTTGATTTGTGTTTATTCTCTTTTTCTCTTAATAAGTTGGGCTAGAGGCTTATCTATTTTGTTTGTTTTCTCAAAGAACCAGCTCTTGGT
This sequence comes from Manis javanica, assembly GCF_040802235.1. Lineage (NCBI taxonomy): Eukaryota > Metazoa > Chordata > Mammalia > Pholidota > Manidae > Manis > Manis javanica. Next base: position 52,426,330 of record NC_133160.1, read on the forward strand.
TTCATTGATTTTTGCTATTGTTTTATTCTTCTCAATTTTGTTTATTTCTTCTCTGATCTTTATTATGTCCCTCCTTCTGCTGACTTTAGGCCTCATTTGTTCTTCTTTTTCCAGTTTCGATAATTGTGATGTTAGACTATTCATTTGAGATTGTTCTTCCTTCTTCAAGTGTGCCTGGATTGCTATATACTTTCCTCTTAAGACTGCTTTCGCTGCGTCCCACAGAAGTTGGGGCTTAGTGTTGTTGTTGTCATTTGTTTCTATATATTCCTTGATCTCTATTTTGATTTGTTCATTGATCCATTGATTATTTAGTAGCATGTTGTTAAGCCTCCATGTGTTTGTGAGCCTTTTTGTTTTCTTTGTAGAATTTATTTATACTTTTATACCTTTGTAGTCTGAAAAATTGGTTGGTAGAATTTCAATATTTTAGAATTTACTAAGGCTCTTTTTGTGAGCTAGTATGTGGTCTATTCTGGAGAATGTTCCATGTGCACTTGAGAAGAATGTATATCCTGTTGCTTTTGGATGTAGAGTTCTATAGATGTCTATTAGGTCATCTGTTCTGGTGTGTTGTTCAGTGCCTGTGTGTCCTTACTTATTTTCTGCCCGGTGGATCTATCCTTTGGGGTGAGTGGTGTGTTGAAGTCTCCTAAAACGAATGCATTGCAGTCTATTTCCCTCTTTAGTTCTGTTAGTATTTGCTTCACATATGCTGGTGCTCCTGTATTGGGTGCATATATATTTAGAATGGTTACATCCTCTTGTTGGACTGAGCCCTTTATCATTATGTGGTATCCTTCTTTATCTCTTGTTACTTTCTTTGTTTTGAAGTCTATTTTGTCTGATACTAGCACTGCAACCCCTGCTTTCTTCTCACTGTTGTTTGCCTGAAATATGTTTTTCCATCCCTTGACTTTTAGTCTATGCTTGTCTTTGGGTTTAAGATGAGTTTCTTGTAAGCAGCATATAGATGGGTCTTGCTTTTTTATCCATTCTATTACTCTGTGTCTTTTGATTGGTGCATTAAGTCCATTTACATTTAGGGTGACTATTGAGAGATATGTACTTATTGCCATTGCAGGCTTTAGATTCGCGTTTACCAAAGGCTCAAGGTTAGCGTCTTTAGTATCTTACTGCCTAACTTAGCTCGCTTATTGAGCTGCTATATACACTGTCTGGAGATTCTTTTCTTCTCTCCCTTCTTATTCCTCCTCCTCCATTCTTCATATGTTGTGTGTTTTTTTCTGTGCTCTTTTTAGGAGTGCTCCCATCTAGAGCAGTCGCTGTAGGATGCCCTGTAGAGGTGGTTTGTGGGAAGCAAAATCCCTCAGCTTTTGCTTGTCTGGGAATTGTTTAATCCCTCCATCATATTTAAATGATAGTCGTGCTGGATACAGTATCCTTGGTTCAATGCCCTTCTGTTTCATTGCATTAAGTATATCATGCCATTCTCTTCTGGCCTGTAGTGTTTCTGTCGAGAATTCTTATGTTAGCCTGATGGGTTTTCTTTTATAGGTGACCTTTTTCTCTCTAGCTGCCTTTAAAACTCTTTCCTTGTCCTTGATCCTTGCCATTTTAATTACTATGTGTCTTGGTGTTGTCCTCCTTGGATCCTTTCTGTTGGGGGTTCTGTGTAATTCCATGGTCTGTTCGATTATTTCCTCCCCCAGTTTGGGGAAGTTTTCAGCAATTATTTCTTCAAAGAGACTTTCTATCCCTTTTCCTCTTTCTTCTTCTTCTGGTACCCCTATAATACGAATATTATTCCTTTTGGCTTGGTCACATAGTTCTCTTAGTGTTGTTTCATTCCTGGAGATCCTTTTACCTCTCTCTATGTCAGCTTCTATACGTTCCTGTTCTCTGGCTTCTATTCCTTCAATGGCCTCTTGCATCTTATCCATTCTGCTTATAAATCCTTCCAGGGATTGTTTCACTTCTGTGATCTCCTTCCTGACACCTGTGATCTCCCTCTGGACTTCATCCCATTGCTCTTGCATTTTTCTCTGCGTCTCTGTCAGCATGTTCATGATTTTTATTTTGAATTCTTTTTCAGGAGGACTGGTTAGGTCTGTCTCCTTCTCAGGTGTTGTCTCTGTGATCTTTGTCTGCCTGTAGTTTTGCCTTTTCATGGTGATAGAGATAGTTTGCAGAGCTGGTACAAGTGACCGCTGGAAGAGCTTCCCTTCTTGTTGGTTTGTGGCCTTCCTCTCCTGGGAGAATAGCGACCTCTAGTGGCTTATTCTTGTCAACTGTGCACAGGCAGGGCCTCAGCTACCTGCCCGTTTGCTATGGAGTTTATCTCCGCTGTTGCTGTGGGCGTGGCCTGGCTGGGGCTGCTCCTCCAAAGTGGTTGAGCCCCGTTGGAGGGGGAGTGGCCGGGAGGCTATTTATCTCCGTAAGGGGCCTCTGTGCTCCCTGTTGCCCACGGGGTTAGAGTGCCCAGAGATCCCCATATTCCCTGCCTCTGGTCTAAGTGACCTGTCCTGCCCCTTTAAGACTTCCAAAAAGCACTCTCCAAACCAAAACAACAATAGCAATAACGAGAGAGGGAGGGAACAGAAAAAAAAAGAAAAAAAGAAGGAAAAAACACGCGATTCTTTTTTTTCCTCAGGCGCCAGTCCCAGGCACCTGCTCACTGGTCCTGCTGCCCTGCCTCCCTAGCACCGTGGTCCCTGTCCCTTCAAGGCTTCCAAAAAGCACCCGCCCACCGATCCTACAGGGAAAACTGCGCGATATTCCTTGACTTCAGGCGCCGGTCCCAGGCACCCGCTCACCGTTCCTGCTGCTCTGCCTCCCTAGCACCAGGGTCCCTGTCCCTTTAAGGCTTCCAGAAAGCACTCGCCAAAAAGAAAAAAAAAGGGGGAAAAATGCGCAATTTCCTCTGTCCTCAGGCGCCGGTCTCAGGCACCCGCCCACAGGCCCCGCAGGGAAAAATGCGCGATAATCTTTGTCCTCAGTCGCCAGTCCCAGGCACCCGCTCACTGGTCCCGCCACCCTGCCTCCCTAGCAATGGGGTCCCTGTCCCTTTAAGGCTTCCAAAAAGCACTCGCCAAGAAGAGAAAAAAAAAAGGGTAAAAACGCGCAATTTCTCCATCCTCAGGCGCCGGTCTCAGGCACCTGCCCACCAGTCCCGTTGGAAAAAAACGCCCGATAATCTTTGTCCTCAGGCGCCGGTCTCAGGCACCCACCCACAGGTCCCGCAGGGAATAACGCACGATAATCTTTGTCCTCAGGCGCTGGTCCCAGGCACCCGCTCACCAGTCCCACCGCCCTGCCTCCCTACCAACAGGATCCCTGTCTCTTTAAGGCTTCCATAAAGCACTTGCCAAAAAAAAAAAAAACCGCTCTGGTTTCTTTCCACCTGCCGGGAGCCGGGGGGAGGGGCACTTGGGTCCCCCTGGGCCGGGGCTTGTATCGTACCCCTTTCGCAAGGCGCTGGATTCTTGCAGGTGTGGATGTGGTCCTGTGTCCTCTGGTCTCTATTTTAGGAAGAGTTTTCTTTGTTATATTTTCATAGCTCTATGTGTTTTGGGGAGGAGATTTCCACTGCTCTACTCACGCTGCCATCCTGGCTCCGCCCCCTGGACCTAATCTTTTAAAAATTAGAATTTTCTGCAAAAAATGAATAGATAACTTTTGGCTTAAATTTACTGGTTCCCCAATCTGTTTTACAGAGAAATTTTACGATTTAACAAGAGCAATCTTCACAATATTCCTTATAAAATTTCAGAAAGTTCACTCCTAAAATAGTTTAGAAAACTTACCAAGTAATCCTAAACAACTTTTGTTAACCACTCAGGTTTTTTCCCAAAAAATAAACATTTATATAGTTTGCCCTCTCTCTCTCATTCTCTCTCTCTCTCTCTCTCTCTCTCTCTCTCTCTCTCTCTCTCTTTCTGTTTGGATAACTTACGTAAAGAAAAATTGCAATCAGGGACATAAACCATTTTGACTCTGAGTGACATAGAGGGCTTTTGTGAATGGCCTTTTGGTGCAAAAGATTTTAGAATATTCAGAGTAAGGATGGGACCTGAGAGTTGAACAAAAACTAAAATGGCAGTTCAACTGCTTCAGACACTTGTCATGCAAAGTGGATCTCTTGCATCCATACCTGTTCCAGAAAGTAATCCACCATGGAACCAGTTGCAGCCCATCCTTGTGTTTGAACTGCCCTCATTCCCAGCTACTGGACTCATATGCAGAGCTTCCCCGTGGCCCCTGCCTTGCTCTGTGCTTTCAGGAAATAGCCGCGCTTGTCACAGGTGGGAATGTTAAGCCCAAGAATTCAGCAGCACTATGGGAATAGCAGCTACTTCTACCCATCCCTGGATTTTTCAAGAAAACTATACTTTTATGTATTTTAAATATCAACAACTTGTACCATGGTTTTCAAAAAAGGCCCTGGGGACTAATAGTGTCTGTAAGCATTCTCCAAGTGGTCTGAAAACTGGATTCTTTTAGAATTTGTGATTTTTAAATGTAACTTTTAACTGGGTAATAAATGCACAAAGAACAAAATTCAAAAGCTTAAAAATACTATATGGTGAAAGATAAATCTCTTCTCTGTCCCTTTCTAGCAATTTCGTGATTTCCTTTCCCAAATGTAACCACTGTTACCATTGTCTTGTGTTTCCTTCCAGTGATATCCCAAGCATATTTAAGCATGTAGGTAGGCATAGGCTCTTTTTCTTAGCCAAATGGTACCCATACTATGTTTCATCTCTACCATGTTTAACTGTGTCTAGTTAAATTGATACTTTTCCTCTGTTATCATTTATTGATTTTGTGCAGCTAAATAAACTTCTGTAATAGAGAAATGCTGAAATCTCCAGTGACTTAGCAGTATCAGTTTATTTCTCTCTCATGCAACAGTCCAATGTGGGCATTTGTTGGATAAGCAATGAGCTCCTTCCGTCTTAAAGTCCCTCTGTAAGCTTTGGAGCCTTTTGCACTCGGTGGGTGGAAAAGGAGAGCCTAGAGAGAGATCAGGAATCTCACTGGAGGTTTTTGAGTCAGCCCCGGAAATGACACCCATCATTTCTGTCCACATCGTTTGGTGAGAACTAAGTCATATATCCCCATCCAGATGGATGGAGCCAGGGAATGTAGGCGTTGTTTTGGCAACCAACCACTTTCCAGTATCAAAGTCACATACCTACTCTGCCATAGTTTTACATCCCCAAATATACCTGGTTTTCTTTTTTTCTTTTTTCTTTTATTAAGGTATCATTGATATACATTCTTATGAAGGTTTAACAAGAAAAACAATGTGGTTATTACATTCACCCTTATTATCGGGTCCCCACCCAAACCCCATTGCAGTCACTATCCATCAGTGTAATAAGATGCCACAGAGTCCCTATTTGCCTTCTCTGAGCTACACTGTTTTCCCTGTATCCCCACACACACCATGTGTACCAATCATGATACCCCACAATCCCCTTCTTCCTCCTTTCCCCCTGCCCTCCCCTACCCCTCCCCTTTGGTAACCACTAGTCCCTTCTTGGAGTCTGTGAGTTTGCTGCTATTTTGTTCCATCAGTTTTGCTTCATTTTTATACTCCACAAATGAGGGAAATCATTTGGCATTTGTCTTTCTCTCCCTGACTTATTTCACTGAGTATAATAGCCTCCAGCTCCATACATGTTATTGCAAATAATAAGAGTTGTTTCTTTCTAATGACTGAATAGTATTCCACTGTATATATGTACCACATCTTCTTTATCCATTCATCTATTGATGGACATTTAGGTTGCTTCCATATCTTGGCTATTGTAAATAGTGCTGCGATAAACATAGGAGTGTATATGTCTTTTTAAATCTGAGAACTTATTTTATTTGGATAAATACCTAAGGTGGAATTCCCAGGTCAAATGATATTTCTATTTTTAGTTTTTTGATGAACCTCCATATGGTTTCCACGATGGTTGAACTAGCTTACATTCCCACCAGCAGTGTAGGATGGTTCACTTTTCTCCGCATCCTCACCAGCATTTGTTTTTCCAAGTCTTTTCGATGTTGGCCATCCTAACTGGTATGAGGTGATACCTCATTGTGGCTTTAATTTGCATTTCTTGGATAATTAGATATGTGGGGCATCTTTTCATGTGCCTGTTGAGCATCTGAATTTCTTCTTTGGAGAATGTCTGTTCAGATCCTCTACCCATTTCTTAATCAGGTTATTTGGTTTTTGGGTGTTGAAGCATATGAGTTCTTTATATATTTTGGATATTAACCCCTTCTCAGATATGTCATTTACAAATATGTTCTCCCATAATGTAGGATGTCTTTTTGTTCTGTTGATGCTGTCCTTTCTTGGACAGAAGCTTTTTAGCTTGATGTAGTCCCATTTGCTCATTTTCTATTTTGTTTCCTTTGCCGAAGAAGATGCATTCAGGAAAAAGTTGCTCATGTTTATATTCAAGAGATTTCTGTCTATGTTTTATGGTTTCGTGACTTACATTCAGGTGTTTGAGCCAGTTTGAGTTTACTTTTGTGTATGAGATTAGACAATCCAGTTTCATTTTCCTCATGGAGCTATCCAGTTTTGCCAACACAACCTGTTGAAGAGGCTGTTATTTCCCCATTGTATATCCATGGTTTCTTTATCATATACTAATTAACTATATATGCTTGGGTTTATATCTGGGCTCTCTAGTCAGTTCCATTGCTCTATGGGTCTGTTCTTGTGCCAATACCAAATTGTCTTGATTACTGTGGCTTTGTAGTAGAGGTTGAAGTTGGGGAGCATAATACCCCCTGCTTTATTCTTCCTTCTCAGGATTGCTTTGGCTATTTGGGGTCTTTATGGTTCCATATGAATTTTAGAACTATTTTCTCTAATTTGTTGAAGAATGCTGTTGGTATTTTGATAGGTATTGCACTTAATCTGTAGATTGCTTTAGGCAGGATGGCCACTTTGACAATAATAATTCTTCCTATCCATGAGCACAGGATTTGTTTCCATTGTTTGGTATCTTCTTTAATTTCTCTCATGAGTGTCTTGAAGTTTTCAGAGTATAGGTCTTTCACTACGTTGGTTAGGTTTATTCCTAGGTATTTTATTCTTTTTGATGCAATTGTGAATGGAATTGTTTTCCTGATATCTCTTTCTGCTAGTTCTACCTGGTTTTCTGTTTTCTTTTTTTTTTACTTTTTTATTTTGGTATCATTAATCTACAGTTACATGAGCAACATTATGGTTACAAGACTTTCCCCATCATCAAGTCCCCACCACATACCCCTATACACTCACTGCCATCAGCACAGTAAGATGCTGTAGAGTCACTACCTGTCTTCTCTGTGTTGTACAGTCCTCCCCATGCCCCCCCCCACACATTATGTCTGCTAATCATAAAGCCCCTTTTCCACCCTTGTCCCTCCCTCCCACCCATCCTTCTTGGTCCATTCTTGGGTTCTGTGAGTCTGCTGCTGTTATGTTCCTTCAGTTTTTTTCTTTGTTCTTATATTCCACATATGAGTGAAATCATTTGATACTTCTCTTTTTCCACCTGGCTTATTTCACTGAGCATAATACCGTCTAGCTACATCCATGTTGTTGCAAATGGTAGGATTTGTTTTCTTCTTATGGCTGAATAATATTCCATTGTGTATATGTACCACATCTTCTTTATCCATTCATCTACTAATGGACACTTAGGTTGCTTCCATTTCTTGGCTATTGTAAACAGTGCTGCAATAAACATAGGGGTGCATATGTCATTTTCAAACTGGGCTTCTGCATTCTTAAGGTAAATTCCTAGGAGTGGAATTCCTGGCTCAAATGGTATTTCTATTTTTAGTTTCTTGAGGAACCCCCTTATTGCTTTCCACAATGGTTGAACTAATTTAAATTCCCACCAGCAGTGTAAGAGGGTTCCCCTTTTCCACATCCTCGCCAACATTTGTTGTTGTTTGTCTTTTGGATGGTGGCGATTCTTACTTGTATGAGGTGATATCTCATTGTGGTTTTAATTTGCATTTCTCTGATGATTCGTGATATGGAGCATCTTTTCATGTGCCTGTTGGGCATCTGAATTTCTTCTTTGGAGAACTGTCTGTTCAGCTCCTCTGCCCATTTTTTAATTGGATTATTTACTTTTTGTTTGTTGAGGTGCATGAGCTCTTTATATATTTTGAATGTCAACCCTTTAATGAATATGTCATTTATGAATATATTCTCCCATACTGTAGGGTGTCTTTTTGTTCTATTGATGGTGTCCTTTGCTGTACAGAAGCTTTTAAGCTTGATATAGTCCCACTTGTTCATTTTTGCTTTTGTTTCCCTTGACTGGGAAAATATATTCATGAAGAAGTTGCTCATGTTTATGTGCAAGAGATTTTTGCCTATGTTTTTTTCTAAGACTTTTATGGTTTCATGACTTACATTCAAGTCTTTGATCCATTTCAAATTTACTTTTGTATATGGGGTTAGACAATGATCCAGTTATATTCTCTTACATGTAGCTGTCCAGTTTTGCCAACACCAGCTGTTGAAGAGGCTGTCATTTCCCCATTGTATATCCATGGCTTCTTTATCGTATATTAATTGACCATATATGCTTGGGTTAATATCTGGAGTCTCTATTCTGTTCCACTGGTCTGTGGCTCTGTTCTTGTGCCAGTACCCAATTGTCTTGATTACTGTGGCTTTGTAGTGGAGCTTGAAGTTGGGGAGCAAGATCCCCCCAACTTTATTCTTCTTTCTCAGATTTGCTTTGGCTATTTGGGGTCTTTTGTGGTCCCATATGAATTTTAGACCTATTTGCTCTAGTTTGTTGAAGAATATTGTTGGTATTTGATAGGGATTGTATTGAATCTGTAGATTGCTTTAGGCAGGATGGCCATTTTGATTATATTAATGCTTCCTAGCCAAGAGCATGGGATGAGTTTCCATTTGTTAGTGTCCTCTTTAATTTCTCTTAAGACTATCTTGTAGTTTTCAGAAGAAATAAATAAAATTTATTTAGTATAGGTCTTTCACTTCCTTGGTTAGGTTTATTCCTAAGTATTTTATTCTTTTTGATGCAATTGTGAATGGAATTGTTTTCCTGATTTCTCTTTCTGCTAGTTCATTGTCAGTGTATAGCAAAGCAAGCAGATTTCTGTGTATTAATTTTGTATCCTGCAACTTTGCTGAATTCAGATATTAGTTCTAGTAGTTTTGGAGTAGAGTCTTTAGAGTTTTTTATGTACAATATCAGGTCATCTGCAAACAGTGATAGTTTGACTTTTTCTTCTTTACCAATCTGAATGCCTTGTATTTCTTTGTTTTTTCTGATTGTCATGGCTAGGATCTCCAGTACTATGTTGAATAACAGTGCGGAGAGTGGGCATCCCTGTCTTGTTCCCAATGTTAAGTGAAAATCTTTCAGCTTCTCGCTGTTAAGTATGATGTCGGCTGTGGGTTTATCATAAATGGCCTTTATTATGTTGAGGTACTTGCCCTCTATACCCAATTTTTTGAGAGTTTTTATCATGGATGGATGTTGAATTTTGTTGAATGCTTTTTCAGCATCTTTGGAGATGATCATGTGTTTTTTGTCCTTCTTTCTGTTGATGTGGTGGTTGATGTTGGTGGATTTTCGAATGTTGTACCGTCCTTGCATCCCTGAGATGAATCCCAATTGATCATGGTGTGTGTATGATCCTCTTGATGTGTTTGTGAATTCGTTTTGCTAATATTTTGTTGAGTATTTTTGCATCTATGTTCATCAGGGATATTGGTCTGTAATTTTCTTTTTTTGTCATGTCTTTGCCTGGTTTTGGTATTTGAGTGATGCTGACTTCATAGAATGTGTTTGGAAGTATTCCATCCTCTTCCATTTTTTGGACAACTTTAAGGAGAATGGGTATTATGTCTTCTCTATATGTCTGATGAACTTCAGTGGTGAATCCATCTGGCCCCGGGGTTTAGTTCTTGGGTAGCTGTTTGATTACCAATTCAATTTCATTGCTGGTATTTGGTCTGTTTAGATTTTCTGTTTCTTCCTTGGTCAGTCTTGGAAGGTTGTACTTTTCTAGGAAGTTGTCCATTTCTTCTAGGTTTTCCAGCTTGTTAGCATATAGATTTTCATAGTATTCTCTAATAATTTTTTGTATTTCTGTGGAGTCTGTCGTGATTTTTCCTTTCTCATTTCTGATTCTGTTTATGTATGTAGAGTCTCTTTTTCTCTTAATAAGTCTGGCTAGAGGTTTATCTATTTTGTTTATTTTCTCAAAGAACCAGCTCTTGCTTTCATTGATTTTTTCTATTGTTTTGTTCTTCTCAATTTTGTTTATTTCTTCTCTGATCTTTATTATTTCCCTCCTTCTGCTGACTTTTGGCCTCATTTGTTCTTCTTTTTCCATTTTCAATAATTGTGACTTTAGACTATTCATTTGGGATTGTTCTTCCTTATTTAAATAGGCTTGGATTGCTATATACTTTCCTCTTAGAACTGCTTTTGCTGCGTCCCAGAGAAGTTGGGGCTTTGTGCTGTTGTTCTCATTTGTCTCCATGTATTGCTTGATCTCTGTTGTAATTTGGTCATTGATCCATTGATTATTTAGGAGCATGTTATTAAGTCTCCATGTGTTTATGAAACTTTTAATTTTCTTTTTACAATTTATTTCTAGTTTTATACCATTGTGATCTGAGAAGTTGGTTGGTAGAATTTCAATCTTTTTGTTTTTACTGAGGCTTTTTTGTGGCCTAGTATGTGGTCTATTCTTGAATATGTTCCATGTGCACTTGAGAAGAATGTGTATCCTGTTGCTTTAGGGTGTAGAGTTCTGTAGATATCTGTTAGGTCCATCTGTTCTAATGTGTTGTTCAGTGCCTCTGTGTCCTTCTTTATTTTCTGTCTGGATGATATGTCCTTTGGAGTGAGTGGCATGTCAAAGTCCCCTAAAATGAATGCATTACATTCTGTTTCCTCCTTTAGTTCTGTTAGTATTTGTTTCACATATGCTGGTGCTCCTGTGTTGGGTGCATATATATTTATAATGGTTATATCCTCTTGTTTGACTGAGTTCTTTATCATTATGTAATGTCGTTCTTTATCTCTTGTTACTTTCTTTGTTTTGAAGTCTATTTTGTTTGATACAAGTACTGCAAAACCTGCTTTTTTCTCCCTATTGTTTGCATGAAATATCTTTTCCCATCCCTTGACTTTTAGTCTGTGTATGTCTTTGGGTTTGAGATGAGTCTCTTCTAAGCAGCATATATATAGGTCCTGCTTTTTTATCCATTCTGTTACTCTGTGTCTTTTTAATTGGTGCATTCAGTCTATTTACATTTATGGTGATTATTGAAAGATATGTACTTACTGCCATTGCAGTCTTTAGATTCATTGTTACCAAAGGATCAAGTGTAGCTTCTTTACTATCCATCTAACTTAACTCGCTTATTAAGCTATTATAAACACAATCTGATGATTCTTTATTTCTCTCCCTTCTTATTATTCCTCTTCCATTTTTAATATGTTAGGTGTTTTATGCTGTACTCTTTTGTGTTTCCTTTGACTGCTTTTGTGGATAGTTGATTTTATTTTTTGCCTTTAGTTCACATTTGGTTGGTCTGCTTTCTTTGCTGTGATTTTATTTCATGTGGTGACATCTATTTCGTCTTAGGAGAGCTTCCATCTAGAGCAGTCCCTTTTAAAAGTCCTGTAGAGGTGGTTTGTGGGAGGCAAATTCCATCATCTTTCGCTTGTCTGGAAATTGTTTAAATCCTCCTTCATATTTAAATGATAATCATGCTGGATACAGTATTCTTGGTTCAAGGTCCTTCCGTTTCATTGCATTAAATATATTATGCCATTCTCTTCTGGCCTGTAAGGTTTCTGTTGAGAAGTCTGATGATAGTCTGATGGGTGTTCCTTTGTGGGTGATCTTTTTCCTCTTTCTGGCTGCCTTTAATACTCTGTCCTTGTCTGTGATTTTTGCCATTTTAATTATGTGTCTTGGTGTTGTCCTCCTTGGGTCCCTTGTTTTGGAAGATCTGTGGGCTTCCATGGTCTGACAGACTGTTTCCTTCCCCACTTGGGGAAGTTTTCAGCAATTATTTCTTCAAAGACAGTTACTGTCCATTTTTCTCTCTCTTCTTCTTCTGGTACCCCTATAATTTTTCCCTTTGGATTGATCACACAGTTGTTTTAATATTCTTTCATACCTGGAGATCCTTTTATCTCCCTCTGCCTCAGCTTCTCTGTATGCCTGTTCTCTGATTTCTATTCCATTAACAGTCTCTTGGACCTAGTCCAGTCTGCTCTTAAGACCTTCTGTTCATTGTTTCATTTCTCTTATCTCTATCTAGACTTCATCCCTTAGCTCTTGCATATTTCTCTGAAAGTCCATCAGCATGGTTATGACTTTTATTTTGCATTCTTTTGCAGGGAGATGGTTATATCTGTCTCACCAGGCCCTCTCTCTGGGGTTGTCTGAGTGATTTTTAACTGTACCAGAATCTTCTGACTTTTCTTGGCAATAGATGTGTTCGCAGGCAGGTGGCGCATGTGTCACCTGGGAGAACAAAGTCCCTTCCTGCTTCTTGGTCACCTTGCCCTTCTCCACTGCCTGTGCTGGTTACCCACACACTGGGAACAGTCTGTGGGATAATCTGCTGAGCTGCCATGCACGGGGCAGCCCTCAGCATAGTGTAGCACACTGCAGAGGTCGCAGCTACACCATGTGTGTTCTGCTGCAAGAACGGCTTGCCCCTTTCTGCCTTCCAGACCTTGCTCCGGCTTCCGCTGCCTGTTCCATCTACCTGTACACTGGGAGCAGTCTCTGGGATAAGCTGCCATGGGCGGGGTAGCCCTCGGGCTTGCCTAGCACACTGTGGGGGATGGCAGATGTGCCGGGTGTGTTCTCCTTCGAGAACAGTGCCCCTTCTTGCCTTCTGGACCTTGCGCCAGCTTCCTCTGTGTATCCCAGTTAGCTGCTCACTGAAAGGAGACTCTGTGTGGTTATTGTGGGTGGGGCTGTTCTTGGGCTGCTCCACAGCTATGGCCGGTCAGCTGGTTTGCTTGCAGCGCCAGCCAAGGGAACTAATGGCAGGTTGCTTATCGCCGTGAGGGTCTTCTGGGCTGCATTACCCCCCAGGGGCTTAAGGAGCTTGAAGTTCCTCAAGATTCTCAGCCTGCTGAGCTGAGTGTGCTGGAACGATTTTGTCCAGCTGTTGAGCCCTTGTCCCTTTAAGACTTTTAAAAAGCACCCACTTTTCTTTTGTCCCAGGTGATCTGGCTGTGGGTACCTGCTTGCAGTCTCTGTCTCAGGTTTTACTTCTCCATTTCTCTAATATCCAGTACACCATGCAATGTGTGTCTGTGCTCCTGGTGCAGATTACTGGGGCTGGTTATTTAGCAGTCCTGTGCTTCCACTCCCTCCCCACTCTGACTCTTTTCCTCCCACTGGTGAGCTGGGATTGGGGGAGTGGTCGGTTCCTGCCGGGTTGCAGCTTTGTAACTTACCCTTTTTGTGAGATGCTAAGTTCTTGCAGGTATAGATGTAGCCTGGTTGTTGTACTGTATCTTCTTAGGAAGATTTTATTTGTTGTATTTTCTCTCTCTTAGGAATAGTTGTATTTGTTGTATTTTCAAAAATATATATGGTTTTGGGAGATTTCTGCCTTCCTACTCACACCGCCATCTTGACTCTCTCCCCTAGTTTTCTTTTAATTACAGTAAGTGGAAATATCTTTTTTTTCCACCTCTTGGGACATGGAAGTACCATATGGGGTTTGGTAGGGATTTTTATACCACAGATGTGGCCGCTGAGAGTTTGAGAATCACAGTTTTTAACAGGAGGTCAAAGATCAAGTTCAGCTTTATTCCCTGCTAGTGTGTGAGCCCAGGTCCCAGAAATGCCCCATTGCATGTATCTGTGGATGGGGAGACCCACTTCTTAACCTGATGACTTCATTTATTTGACTTCCATGCACTAGATGACTTCCTTGTTATCTAACCCAGGTAGAGCCAAGAATAGAGGGATTCCCAAACCCAGGTCGACCCATAAAACATAGTAGCAATATTATAATAGTCCTTTTCAAGCTTTAATTTAATGGTCATTCTCTCTCTCTCCCTCTCTCTAATTCTCTCTCTTTCATGCTAGAACCCTGTAAAAAAAAAGCACCCTTTTTGTTTACAAAACTTTCCTTTGCTCCCAGAGAAAAAAAATAATTGAACAAAAATAAATCAACAATATAGAGAACCTCTGTGCATTCAGTATTGGAGAGAGAGAAGTTCATAAAACTGCTGGGAACATAGCAGCCTGACCCTGTCTTCCCTCTTCTCAGTACAAGTTGACAGCAGGGAGGGAGACCCAACGTTACAGAGGCACTGGCTCCCTCCTCCCCAGCTCTGCATGTCAGCCCCAGAAGAGAAACATTGGAATGAAGCTCCAATGGCAAGGAAAGCAGGAGGTGAGCTGCTTCCATTCCCTACCATCTGGGCCTCTGCAAGCCAGCCTGTGGCCTCACTGATGGACCTCTGGGCAGCTGGGGAAGAGAGATGCCTGGCACCATCTTGGCATTTCCGCATCTGTTTTCTCTTTCTTGCTGGTTTGTGTGGACTCTGTGGTCACTCTTCTCCATGTCAGCACATTCAAAATTGCTGACTGTAAACACTGAAGGCGGCATGCCTGCTACTGAAGAAGCCACAAGGAAAACAACTTTGGGCAAGGGTGGATTTTCTTGATGTGACAGCTCCCAGCACAGGCTCCTTGCAAAGTACAGGACTTTGTGGTTTGGGTGGGTTCAGGACAAAAGAAGGAAGGAATAAAAGAAGGAAGCTCAGCTAGTCAAGATCTTTTCTTAAGAAAATAAATAGTGGTTTTTTACGGGTCATTTCTCGGGAGCTGGAATAGAAGAGGAATCTGAACAGCTAAAATGGGAGGATGGCCAGCAAGCAATGTGAGATTATAACAAGCAAACCCACGTACAGATAGAAGCTGGGAGCCAGTAAGGCAATGAGGTAGTCCTCCACCGTCTTGGGAAGAAATGGTTACCAAAAAACCATTGTCAACCAAATTGTCTCTGCAGACCCCTCAGGCTGGCCCAGAGTAACAGGAGAGCATTGACAGTGGGTGGTGCCATTCCCACAGGGCAGGACTTGGCTGGCGGCTGAGCTGGGTGGCAGGGGGTCTTTGGGGCCCCATTTGGGGACTTCCACACACCATGGTGTATGTCTCTGCAGCCTGTCAAAGCACAACCAGTCACAGAGGGCATGTGGAGAAGAGTCTACCACAGTTGAAGCAGGGAGAGTGTTACTCATTTTCAGAAAGTTTGCTAGTATGTGTGCTAGTAGATGAAGTACACAACTTCATCTTTGTTACAAGAACTACAATGGGAAGTCAGGGTGGAGCTGGACCTACAAACAGTTCCTGTTTCTGCTGAGAGCCTCCTACATGAAAGGTGATAGAGGTTGGGGTCTGGGGTGGATTAGTCAGTTCTCCAGAGAAAAAGAATCAATAGGAGATACGTATATATAATTGCTGTGTATACCAATGGGATACATATATTCTATTTATATATCATGTATCTCCATATATATCCTATAGAGCTGTACATGTGTGTGTATATATAATATGTGCATATATATATATATATATATATACACACACACATATATATATATACATATAGTGAGAGGAGAGATTGGTTTATTTTAAGGAACTGGTTTACATGATTGTGGGGGCTAGCAAGCCCAGAATTTGTAAAGCAGGCCAGCAGGCTGGAAATTCAGGAGGTAAGAGTTGATATTGCAGACTTGAGTCCAAAATCTGCAGGCTGGAAGCTCAGGCATGGTTTCTGTGTTGTCGTCTTAAGGCAGAATTGCTCCTTCAGAAAGCCTCGGCCTTTGCTCTTAAGCCCTTCAAGCAGTTAGATGAGGCCCACTCACATTAAAGAGGGTAATCTGCTATACTCAAAATCTATTGATGTAAATGTAATCACATCTATAAAAATAAACTTCACAGCAACATTCTAGACTGGTGTTTGACCAAACAGCTGGTCACCATAGCTTAGCCAAGGTGAAACAGAAAACTAATCATCCCAAGAGGAATTGATACATTGAAAATAGGATGTTACATTCAGGTACTCATAGGTCAAATGAAGAAACTTCTTTAGAGTAAAAGATATGGTACAGCCAAGCTGTTTCGGTGATATGCTTGCTGGTTTCCTTGTGACATGTACTTGGTGTAATCTCTGATCTTGTGGGCATTCATTGGAAATAGGCCTTTTTCCCATGATGTCACAAGAACAGCACGTGGGCTAGCGCAGGGCACTGAAAGGGCAGCAGTCACAGCCCTTATATCAAGAGCCCAAGAGTAGTTCATTTCTGCCACCACTCTACTTGGAGAAGCATGTCAGTAAGGCCCAGAGGCTGCATAGACGGAGGAGAGTGTGAGCTGTAGGGGGAAACTGCCTGGCTGTTGCTGCTCTGGCACTACTGGTGTATTGTTTGAGCTACCTGTGCCTCAGTTTCCTCACATGTACAGTGAGAATGACAGTAATAGTTTGTACCTCACAGGGCTTTTGGAAGGATTAAATATATTAACATATGTAAGAGTCTGTATATGTTAGTGCCACATAAATGTTTGCTATTATAATGATTACTTCCTGGGAATATGCAGAGATAGAGTCTAAGTAGAGAATTGAGATCATTGAAGGAGAGTTTTTAGAATTGGATCATACATTGGAACTTAGCTATAATTTAGTCCATATTGGAGACCACTCTATTGTGTTGTCCTTTGGGGAATTCTGTTCATAATCCTCCTAGATGAACGGAAACCAAGATAGAACCTCCTTGTACAGAATACTGCACTATAGTTAATAATGTCATGGAGAACGTATTAATAATGAGCTAATACACCTATGAATGTTAAATGTCTTGGAAGCAGTTTCCTGATGAGCAAATAACAGATGTAGCAATGACTATGGTCTAATTGCCTGAGAAGCAGTTAAATATAGTTTTTATTCCTTTTTGAAGCAGTTACTTTAAAGCCGAAATATTTTCCATAAAGGCCTGTCCCCTTAAAGGCAAGAAGTGTAGGGGAAGAGTAGGAATTTTTAGGAATGTGTTCTCTTCCTATACATCGAATTTGGCTTTGTAAATTTTTGGGTTTTTCTATATAGGTTTATTGTTTTGTATACTTCCATGGTTCACTTTTTGGTTTAGAGCAGTAGCATTTATCATCCTAAAAACTCAAAAAATAATATGGGTTATCCTTTATTGAGATCTATGGCCAGGTAACATATTAAACACTTTACATGTATCATCATTTGTAATCTTTATAATAATCCACATGTAGATACATCATTGTAGGTACCATTATCATCACTATTTTCCATTTAAAGGAACTGAGGTGTAGAGAGGTTAACTTGCTCCAGGTTCACGACAGGTAACTGGATTGTAGGTAGCAAGAAAAAGAGCCCAAACACTTTATCATTCCCTCTAATGTTCTTTAAGTCCCATAAATTAAAACCAGCGCTACCTTCTTCTAGGGGCTTGGAGGTATTTTGCAAGGTGTTGGTTGAACTGCTTTTGGGGCTGTAATTCTTCTATTAAATAATACTGAGTCCAATCTGGCATGTTAGAAGGTGCCATTTTCCCACAAGTACTGTTAATGTTCCACTGAACAGGACTTTACCAGGCTCCTGATAGCCAACCTGTGTGTGTAGTTCTCTGCCCTGACAAGTTTAATCTCTGGATATTTGGGGACAGCCCTTACAGAGCTCTGAGGCCTAGGAAATGGGGTAAAGATAGCTCTCCATGTCCATTTAGCAAACAGCATTTCACTACCTTGAAAGTAAGAAGGAAAATGCCATTGAAATAGTGGTTTAGAGCTACAGGAAGGACAAGGCAGAGATATCACTTATCAAAGATGCTAAGAAAATCTCTGTTCCAAGCAATTTTCACATCTACTATATTCATATTTTCGGAAACATTGATTCTTTTATGCAAAGGAGCCACTGACATATCAATGACTAAAGTTAAAAAACAACAAAGAGGTTGCACAATGTGGAGAGCCTTCCTCTATATTTAGAATAAAACTTCTTTTTTTTTTATTGTGAGGATGTGAGCTTAATTATAGCATGTTGCAAACTTTGCTTTTGTGGAGGATGTGTGTGTGTGTGTGTGTGTGTGTGTGTGTGTGTGTGTGTGTGTAGCTTCCTCTGCTTGGAGAAGTAGTTCAGGTGCTATTTTTGTTTTCCTTTTAAGCATCAGTAAGAGTTGATACTAGTTTTAAAAATACTGTATTTCTTGACCCTCAATGAACTGACAAGCTCCCTGAGGGCAGGAAGCATGTTTTATTCATCTGCTTTAGTTCTTACCTTACTACTTACTAACATTTATTTACCTAAATAAAACCAGGGATGTCAACTGAGCTATTTAGAAGGCTTTCATTTTGACTTTTACTAAGAAATGCACTAATTATTCTACTGGACATAAATAGCATTCAGCATGGAAACATACCTTCGAAAATCTGTGATTAGTCATTGTATTATTCTAATAAT
This sequence comes from Manis javanica, assembly GCF_040802235.1. Lineage (NCBI taxonomy): Eukaryota > Metazoa > Chordata > Mammalia > Pholidota > Manidae > Manis > Manis javanica. Next base: position 52,444,832 of record NC_133160.1, read on the forward strand.
TAGCAGTTATATGTTTGGTATAGTTATTTCTTGACTATTCAGGGATTTCCTTTGTGTTTTTGTACATATCTATGTAATTAGCTTTGAAAAAATTATTTCACTGAGATTATTCATGTTGCCAGGCTCATTACACAGATTAAGAAGTACTTTATTCTAGCCATAGTCCCTCATATTAACCATGAAGATTTGCCCAAACCCATGTTCCACAAGTCAGAAAGAATCAGCCTAGATGGTTTCTCTAGAAAATTAATAAACTCCATCTCACCTTTAAAAAATCACCCTTTAATATGAATGTGATGCATATATTATCTTTAGCTTCTGAATATAAGACTTTATGTCACCTTGTTTTTCAGCATTATTTGTATTGAGTGATTAATTCAAAAGAATCAAGATGGAACTAACAAAGATGATACCATTTCCAAGCTGAACATTTTGGAGGTATAGGCTTACAAGGTTTATTGGTATTTTCCATTCTGATTCTACCATCATACCATTTGGGGAGACTTAACATTTTCTCATTAGAAGATGTCTGGTGCTAAAATAGAAGGTAGTTAATCCGGACTGAGGAGATGTGCGGTGCTTACACTGATTAGGGAGCAATCCACTGGCTTCTTATTATTGCTATTAGTGGCCAGGCAGCACCTTCCAATTTTTTTGTTTGTTCATTCAGTGGCTTATTAAAAACTACTGCCTGCATAAAAGCTTTGGTATAATGTACATGGATGAGTAGATGAAACTTGGCTGGTAAAATTAGGATCTGAAGGAATTAATACATTTCAACAATTTAAGTAAAAACTGTGATTTAGTTTTATTAACTGTGGGTGAAAATACATCTTGGAAAAACATTTATTAGGTATCTATCTAATATTAGGCTGTCTAAACTCAGTGAAACCAAGTTTCAAGTTAGTTTAAAGTTAACAATGGTTTGTTAACATTGAGATATCTCCATGCAATTAGTTTTGACTTTAAATTACATCTGAAAGAGTGTTGTGTGGAATATCCTATCTTGTTTGTGATTTGGTTTTAGTATGAAGAATAAATGTTTGGCTATTAAAAAAGAGGAATTAGCATCCAGCAATCTTCAATCCCTAAACTTCAGGGCTTACGGTAAATCTTTAAAAAGCATTTCTTAACAAGGCTTCAGACAACATCACATCAGTGTATTGCTGCAATTATTTAAACATCTAGGAATAGGAAGAGTTATTTGCTTTGGAATAATTCAGAAATTAAAATGATCAACTAAAATTTAAAAAGCAGGGACTTTCAACCACTGTGTTGTATACTTGATATAAGATTGTATATCAATGATACTTCAATAAAAAAATCAATAAAAATAATAATAAAAAGCAAGGAAGTTCCTCTCTCCTTAATAGCTCGAGTAAACATGAAGGAAAAAGGGAAGCCCAGGGGACCAAAGCTGCCCGGAGTGGACCTCAGGTTGGGACTCCTGGAGAGTGCCTTCACCATTTCCAAGGGCTTGGTATGGGAGGGCCTTCTCTTTACAATTTTGTCTTTGGGCCTGCAACCTCATCTTAAAGAACCACATTGTATTCCAGACTTTTGTGTGTATGTGGAGTATCAACAGATTGTGGGTAATTAGCACAAAGGTTAAGCATATAAAATCTGCTATTGCAAGATCTCCATTGTACATACTCTAGACAAGGGAATCACATACTTTCAATGTAGGTATTGAATCTAGCTCAACACACATCCACTCTTGGTCCTGGTTCTCTCTACTTGAGTTTTAGCCAAAATGGTACAATGCACAATCACTCAGATCCTGAGCTAGCCATTCCCTAAACTTCCAGGAATGCTGCGTTGGGCTTATCCTTTCTGCCATCGACCATCCTTTCTGCCCGTCCCCATAGCCCACCTCCCCCTGCAGGGCTCAAATCACACTGGCTTCTTAGTCTTCTCTCATGCTGTTTGTTTCTTCTCTACTCCTTTTTTTCTCTGTTCTCAAAGCATGGACATTTTACTTTTCAACCCCCTAGCAATTTGTGACCTCTCTGGAGCCCACCTCCAGGCCTCATCAACTGTGGCTCCTCTTTATTCTTTTTCTGTCAGTCATGCCTGGCTCCTGCAATATCTTATTTTACCTCCATATGCCATAAAGATTATATTTTTTATTTTCTATTACAGAATAAGCTTTCAATTCTCTAATGTTATGTAATTGGAGGGGCAAAGTGCTATTCAGGACAACCTATATTGTAAGTTTTTCATTTTGGAAGAATCTTTTTATTTAAGTGAAACATTCTTTTTTATTTTTGTCAGTACCCTGTTTCACATGTATGAAGAAAATTAATTTTGATCTTAAGTTTTTGTTTAAAAATTATATGTGTTTTGTTGAAAAAAGGGATCAAAATATAAAACCATTTATATAAACATTTTATCTTGGCAAAAATTTAATATTGGTAGTTTTAAGTTATGATGGTTGTTATTCTAACACAGCAGAGCAGAAAATGTTGCCCAAATTAACCTGTCCAACTGAAAATGTTTTGTCTCTCTGTAACTTCACAGATATCTGCTTTATTTAGCTTCGAAGAATAAAATTACCAGATCATGATTCACTTTTCAGTGTAACTGCTCCAACAAGTGTTTCTACATAGTTTACGTATGTGATATTTACCTTTTCTACATGAGAAAATTATAAACCTGAGTTGTTTGTAATTAATATTAAGAGTGCGTACAACAGGGGCATACCTTGGTTAAGAAAAAAAGTAGTGAAAAAAGTAGTGAAGTTGTGTCTCCTTGAAGTTTGATTTAGATCATTTCCAATGAGTAATTTAAGTAAGTTAGAACCTAAAACAAAAGGAGCTCAGTGGCCTCATGCCATGGTCATAAAGTGGTGGTGGCCCCCAGATGAGATATCTGGCCTGATTCTGCTAGGTTGTGTCATGTCCAGATTGATCACAGTGGTTTCAGGCCACAGCATGTTCATAGCAGGACAGAGGGTGGGAAATAGAAAGATTGCAACACTGTGTTCATCAGCTCACAATAAGTGGGCATGGACTCCTGATTCTCCTAGCATGGCTATTAAAGAATACAAAGAAATCCTCTGGGTTGTGTTCTTCTTGATGTTATAATACTTCTGTGTTCTTTTGTTAAAGGTTTCTAATGTGAAGTAAGAAAGGATTGTGTAATTCATTCAGTTATGTATAGCCATACTGAAATATAAGGGCATATTAGAGCAAAGGGCCCAGAGGCTGATCATCACTCTATGTCTTGCCCTATATCAATTCTCTACACGTACAAAACATGCACAGAACACAGGCTTACACACATACATGCACATATGTTCACACACATGCACATGCCCTAGTTGTTCTCTGATCACTATTATCAATATTCTTTCTGCTTTCAGAATCCTCCCTCCAACCCTGAAAAAAAAAAAAAAAAGACTCCAATACCATTCATTGCTACTACCCCAGTGAAAAATTAGGACTACCTTAGTTTTGTGCACCAGAATAAGGCCACAGCATGACACTTGAGGAAACTTCTTAACAAACATTATACAAGTACTGTAGAAAGTTTTATAACTAATTCATCAATGTACCTTGTGTTGATGGCTCTGTTTCAGAAACTTATCACAGGCATACATTCATGAGACTATGGGTCATTTTGCTGAATCTACATAATATGGTAGAAAAACCAAAGACTGAACACATATAACAACCTAGGCTAGAAAATCTTATGCCCTGAAAATAATTTTCAAACATAGTATAAATATAATATATTACCAAATTTTGGAATCTGGGCAGCATATGTTGCGAATAATGTGCAGCTAAGTCTGGAAATAGAAAACAAAATAAAAAAGCCAGCATGTCTTTATGAAAACTGAGAGAGTATTATGTCATCATAATGAAACCCTAGACTAAATCTATACAGTAGGGGTGGAGAACATTTTAATTTATGATTGTAATTGAAAGAACACAAATGTGACACACAACTCATTCATCAGCATCAGTCATGATCTATATTTAACATAGATTATAGGACAATATCATTAATAACAAAGTCTGAGGATTGGGCCAACTCCTAATTGTGCAAGTAAACCTTAATGAACAGTAATTCCCTGGTATTATGTCTCTGTGTGCTGGGACAAGGCAGAAATCGAGTCTGATCTGTTCTACGCTCTTAAAGTAAACAGTGATATGTGCTAAGCATTGCACCGTGTTGTACATGTGAAGACAGAAAAGTAACGGCATCCAAGTGAAGGATTAAGACCCCAGCATTCAGGGAGAAGCCAAAGGAGTCTTCATGGGGGAAGCAGGCTTCGGAGACGAGCGTGAGGGCGCGCTCGTGAGGCAGCTGGCACAGATTTCAGGGACAAGGTACTACCTTCCTCAGCCAACTTCCCTTAGCCGGGTCTAAAATATACTACCTACTCTTCATTGAATGCCTTCTCTAGGCCAGGTGATTTACCTGTATTTCTGTTTCAGTAGTCCTCACAGAAGGGAGAAATCAGAATCCCTTTCTCAGGTGCAGTGACCAAGGCTCAGAGCACTTAAATACCCTGTTCAAAGTCACACAGCCAGAAAGTAAGGGAGTTCAGACTCCAGTCATTCTTTACTCTAGGTGCCCTAGTAAATCTTTAGATATTGCTGTAGACTGAATGTTGTGTCCCCACCACCACCCAAACTCATTTGTTGAAACCTAATCACCAATATGATGGCATTAGGGAATGGGCCTTTAGGAAGTGATTGGGTCATGAGAGCAGAGCCCTCATGAATGAGATCAGTGCCCTTATTTTTAAAAAAAAGGCTGAGAAAGCTCCTTTGCCCCTTGTGAGGATACAGTGAGAAGTCTGCACCCTGAAAGAGGGCTCTCAACATACTGGCACCCTGATCTTAGGCTTAGCCCCCAGACCTATGATATACTTCTTGTTCATGAGTCACCCAGTCTGTGGTGTTTCTGTTTTTGCTGGCCAAACAGACTAAGATAGATATTGTGCCGATACGACATAGATTGAGTCTTGTAAATGTGAAGAAAAAAAACTTGCCAAAATACAAGGGAAGGCAGTTGCTAAATGAAGCAACCACAAGCAGTATTAGTGGTGGGAGCAGTTGGAGGGGCAAGGAAGGGAAGGTGTAAGAATGTGCCTAAAGAACAATTTGAAACTATGCAAAAGAGCAATGTCAGACTGCAAAATTAAAGCACAAACTTTATAGAATATAGAAATACATTCTAATTCATTTCATCATATTTATTGAGAGCTTATATGGCAGAAGACTCTGTACTGGTGCCTTGTTGAGACATGTAGGAGGTATCACTTCCCTCAAGGAATTTATAGTTGGAGAAAAAAGGCATACAACAATGTATTAGGAGCTTTCATTAGAGATACTAACAAAGTGCTATGGAGACACAGGAGAGAAGAGACTAAATTAGAACAGAGATTTGGGGCAGGATTTGTTGAATATGGGGTTGTAGAGTTGGGCTTTGAAGAATAGATAGAAATTGGCCAGTGGGAAATGTGACTGGGCTGGGGATAAGAATGTGTGGGAGGATGTTCTAGGCACTGAGGTCAGTAGGCACAAAATACATGAAGGGAATACTGAGGGGTGCCTGGAGGACTGGATCAAAGATAGTAAGGCAGACTGAGCCATTTTTTGGAGAATGTGGAAGGTCATGCCTAGAAGTTTAGACTTGACTCAGTTAGCCATGGGAAGCCATGGAAGATTTCTGAGCAACTTCATGGTATGTGGAGTTGTGCTTTAGGATAGTAATTTGATGCCTTACCAGAGAAATGGGAATATTTATAAGGCTTTTGCAATAACAGTTTATATAAGAGGTAAGGGAACCTCAACCAAGTCTGTGGCTGTGAAAAAGGTAGAACCACATACAATGACAGTGACTGAAGAGGTGGCATCAGACAAGAAGTAGAGAATCAAGAGTACCAAGGAATCAGGGACATGGCCATGGTTCTTCCTGAGTGAAGATGTTCCAGGAGGGAGAGGAAGGAAATCTGTTTACAGAATACAGACTTAAATTAGAGACCAGCCTTCACAGTATGCAGAGTAGGGAAGCATGATTGGTAACAGACCTTTCTTTAATCATGTATGCACCAAGGTGATAAAAGATTTTTGGTGGAATTGTGGTTGGGAAAGATAAGTAGATGGACCACATGGTATATTAACTGGGTTTGAGTATATCCAAAGGTGTTCTGTGTAGTGGGTAGGCACAGTGAACACCATTGGCCATACATTAAAATTAGTCTCATTTAATTTTAATACATGCTATATATATATCTTTAATGTATTACTTAATGTAAGAGTATATTAAGTACATATAAAATATGTCTCATATCTGTATATCTTTAAAGCACAAGGTAAAAATGGCCTCCATTGACTTGAATTACCCAGTTTTGTTTTAATTTAGAGTTTTATCTTGATCCCTTATGTAACCTTTGAGGCAAAATGAAACTGTGCCAGTATTTCATAATGTGTCAGTCTATTAAAGTATGTCATCCTCTTACATATTCACCACCACCAGCACTCCACTCCCACACCATATCGCATCTCATCACCTAGGCACTAATATATATGTGAAGTGCTCACATAGTATGGGTTATGCATTAGAACGTCATTATATTTTCTGATTTTCCAGTCTAGAGGTGGCTTGACTAAGAGTAAGAAGTCTTCCCAAATGATAGTAGACCCAGGTTCTGGCTCTCACTTGCCTCAGACTGGCTTTGTGACCTTAAGCAAATCATTTCCTGACTCTGGGTCTTGGTTTCCTCTTCTGTGAACAAATAGAGGTGGACTTGGTAGTCAACAGGGTCTCTCCCACCTGTGAGATACCCTGTGCTCTCAATGCCCATGACTTAGCTCTCCTGCCCCATCTCCCTCAATCTCTAGAATATATCACTGTTGATATTATAAAATCTCTTTCCCTCGGGAACCACCCATAGCCCTTGGTGACCAGACTCTGTAGGTAGGGATGTGTGTGTACACACTGGTATGGGAGACAGGGAAGGACAGGAGTGCTGTGTATGGCATCAAAGAAGTGCTGTTACCTAGCAGACAGCCACTAAATCAGCATTTGTCTGTGGCCTCAGAATCCAGCAAGGACACTGAGTTGAAGTTGGTGCATCTAGATCTGTCTGGTTTGTGAAATTTTGAAGTCTGGGGAAATTGCATGAAGACAGGAAAGGTGTGGTGTAATTTATGAAGACAGTTCTCCTCTATTCATAAGCAGAAAGCACATCTGTGTGCATAGAAGCAAAAGAAAAAAGCGACACATTAGAAAGGGGCCAACAAAGCTACAGGAATGGCTGACATAAAGTTGAGTTCTGTGGTTGGTGCCTCTCAGGTTAAGGAATAAAAATGTCCTGATATAGCATTGTCTAGACCAGACTTCTGTCTTTAACCCTTAGTACTCTAAATTGTCACTGATGTGGATCCTGTGGTGTCTTGTTGTCATGGTTAAATCTGTGAATGAGGTTAAAAATAAATATTTAATTCTGGGAAACAAGAGTGCAATAATTGCATTTCCATAAGGTGCAAAATTTGATGAAATTATGTGGATTCAGTTCAGTACTATAAGAGAAGTATCGCTACAAAATTTTATTTTGAGCGTCTCTTAGAAAACCTAACTGGTGAGAAATCCAAGTTGGCAAATCATGCTACAGCTTCCTTCTTTCTTCTCCTTGTTTAAAAACAAAAATAAGTGGATTCTGACTTATTGTGGGATGATAATACGATGCAGTCGTTTGACACCTGGTAGGAACTTGGCCCTCCCTTGCTTTTATAAAACAAAGAAATATCCTCCTGGCTCCCGAATCCAGACTCTTGGCTCCAGTGAGCAAGAGGAGTTCCTAGTGGTTTTGGTACTTGAAAAACCAAAGCCATGAATTCAACAGGACTTCCTTCAGGTCACTATTCAGGAGCTACTCAAGTGGCATTGTTGGCAGATGGGAGGATAAAGAGGATGAACCTGGAGCAAACAAAGATAACCTTGGAAATTTTTAAATTATTTTTTTAAACAACTGAAGGCAACAACAGCAGGAAAACAACAACAACAACAACAGAAAACAGCCCAAGAAAGCTGAGGCTTTGAGAATGTGTCTGGCTAAAGGGAGCATTTTTCCTAAGACACAGTCCCAATATTGAATGTGATGTGTCTATGATTTTTACCAGGGAAGAGGAGGGCAGGGCATGGAGGGCCTATAACAAGTTATTGCCAAAATTGCTTTTGCTTGCTAAACAGAAAGCTTCCTGTGTGTTGAATATATGTTTATTGCTTAAGTCTATTTCACGCATGTTATTTATTTATAATTTTAAAGATAATTTAATATGTAAAACATCCTCTGCTGAAATGTGGGTATTAATTTCCAAGCTTCATTTTTTGCACTTACGGCTGATGGATTGTTATGAGTCAGAACTAATAAACTTGTAAGGATTAATAGAATATTGGTCTGAAAGAAAAAGCAGTGTCTTAATGGTTGCCATGTAAGTGCTGCCGGAAAGGCTGGGCCGCAGGAAGAGGCTGCTGTGCTCTGGTCTTGCTGAGACAGGGAGTGAGGGGCAACAGGGGAGAACAGTGAAATGCATGATTAGTACCGTCTAATTGAGTGGATGTCGGCAGCAGTACATTGCCCAGGACATTGAGTGGCTGGCAAAGCCAAGATCTTTTGCTAAACATGTTTACACTCTCCTGGGAGTACCAGTCCCTAGACGGGGCCAGGTGATGCTAAGGAAACCTGGCCTTGTTGAAACAAACCAGGCACAAGATTGAACAAGCAGAAAATCGCTCTATGCCTTAGGGTTTATTTTCTTTTGCAGATAGAAAATCTGCACTCCACCTATGTTACAAAGTATTGTTAGGGCACAGTGTTGGAAAACAGCATCAGCAGCCCGCCCGCTCTCCTCCGCCTTGAGGGAAGAATGCCGTGAGTTGAGTTTGGATTGTTCCCTACCCCTTGAAGAGTGGCCCTGCGGCAGCTGAGGACCACGAGCTGCACAGGCGTCCCCCGCAGCACGGAGAGCCGCATGGCTCCCATTTGTCTTCCGGTGGAAGTGGAGGTAGGAGAGCCGCAGAGCCCCTGCCGCCTTCCTCACCCCCTTTCTGAGAGGGACGGGCGAGAGGGAAGGCGGGGAGCATCTGCTTTTTGATTAATGGGGAATGACATCACCGCTCCGCGGAAAGCTGGAAACTCAGCGCACAGTCGGTTTCTTCACACGTTACTCTGTACTTCCAGTCGAGAGAAGAGAATTTCTACAGACGTTTTCACACAGATTACCATTTCCCATTTTGTTCCTCCCCGTTTCCTCCCCCCTAATCCCCACACGTCCATCCGCACACCCTCACACACACTCACACTGACACACACACACAGACAGTCACACACACTGGCTCTCACACTTTCTTTCTCTGGGTTTCCCCTCCCTGCTGTGCCAGCTCCTTGTTTTCAAACAAAGCCCCAGGCTGACCTCAGGAAGCAGAAGGGCACCCTGGGTTAAGAACTGGCTGTTACTGTAATCACTTATTAGACCTGAAGTCTGATTGGCCAAATTGGACTAAATAAATATTTAGCAGGCAGAAGCTGTCCTGACTGAGAACATCAAAGGGGTATGACAGACTCCGCCCCCGGCTGCTGGCACCACGCCCTGGGCAGCAGCCTCTGCTGGCTTCCACTGGCAGGTCCTAGGCCTTGACAATCCCCGGGAAAAGACCTTTTGTGGTTTCTGTATTAGTGAAAATACAGACATACTCAGGCAAACTCGTGTTCATAAGAAGGAAGCTTCGAGTGCCAAGTGTATTCTGTGTTGGATGTCTGCCCATCTTGCCCTCCGGCCACACACACACCCCAAGCCCCTTTCCTTTACTCCTATTAGGAAGATGTGTTTGGGTATTTTAATTCATCTCTGGCAGCAAGCTACAGAATAAGGAATAGTGACTCATTCAGTTTACCTCAAAAGACAAAGAGGTTCACGCCAAGGATGCTTGTGGGCTGGGCCTAAGTGGAAAAAAGCCAGCAATAGAATTTCTGGGGGCAAACCATGTCCTCTCAAGGGCCAGGCGGTCCCTCTGCCATCTGTCTTGTCTGTGTGTCTGCGTGTGTACCTCTTTCCTTTTCTTCCTTCCTTCCTTCCTCCCTCCCTTCTTTCCTTTCTGTCTCAACATCTCTGTTTCCTCATAGTCTTTCTTTGTACAACTCCGCTTTCCCACATGGCTTCTCGTACCTCCTTGGCTTCTCTTCTGTGTGCCTGTCTTTTAGGTTCTGTCGCCACTGCTAACTGCGTACTTCTCTATGTTCCAGTACATTTCCCAGAGTCAGAAACGAATGGAGCAAGCTCATCTTTCAGGCCTGCCTCTGTCATGCAGAGGCCACAGGCTTTCGTGGATCAGGTGTTCATCCCAGGTTCAGCTGGCTGTGACCAAAAGGAGATGGCCTCATGGACAAAACTTGGGGAATTTGCTCATTTCCCTTAAAATGCCAATATGGGAAATCAACACTGCTCGTGAAAGTTTGAAACAAGACTGGTGTCATATTATCTCTTCTGATTGTTTGTCAGTCATGTAAACACATTTTAAAGGAAATTTTGGTCAGTTTTCTAAAAATAATGAATTTGGAATTTGTGGTCATTTTAGCTTTTTGGTTATTTCCTTGGCCTAGGAAGACTTGGTTCGAAAATAGTGTCTATTGGTATTGAAATAAACGATTTGCATGGGGTATTCAAAACTCTTAACAAGCTGTTTTTCAGGTACCCTCAAGCACTTTAGAAGCACTCATTTATATGTAAACAATCAATATGCTAATTATAAATACGCCTTATCTATTTATTAAATCACTTAACTGAGTCCAAGTCCGTTAGCTAAGCAACAGTTGGTTAACCTGAGCTTGAGGTATTGCATGATCTTGAGATCAATGAAATTTAGCTTTTCTTGTTGTTGTTAAAGTACCGTTGATATACAATCTTATGTTGGTTTCAGATATACAACACAGCGGTCCAACAGTTACCCATATCATTTAATCCTCACCCCCTTTAGTGTGGCCACTATCTGTCAGAAACTTAACGTCTTTTAAGGGATCTTATAATTTAGTCTTCCCACATCATGACATTTCTTCATTTCCAGTCAGTCTGAATTAGAGAGAAATATCAAAAAGTTCCAAGATATCAAAAAATACCAAGACAACAAAAACCTGTAATTTAAGTAAGGAAGTAATTCATGTGTAAGTTAAGCAATGAAAATCTGAGCCTAGAGAAAGGTGTTATATGGGAAATCTCTGAACCTTTTGCCTCAGTTTTGCTGTGAACCTTAAACTATTATAAAAAAAATAATTAAATTTTAATAATTAAAAAAAAACACAAAAACTCTGAGTAAAGGAGAAAGTGAGTGTCTCGACATGAGAAATGAACTGCAGACCTCTTATCTACATGATACTTTTCTTACATAAATTTGGTCAAAGAAAGGCCATCAGAAACACTATTCAGAGTACTATGCAAACCAGGAAATTACTTCCAAAATACCCTTTAAAAGCTCTTTTCACTCTCCAAGAGGAGTTCCAGACATGGAGATCACTTACGGTCACACAAGAGGACCGTTGACATCATGAAAACGTTTAGGCAGGAGGAAGACAGAGGCGCCTGATAAAGAGAATGCGCCCCACTGACTTACGCGAATGTCAAGAACATCAGTGTGGCAGAAAACATTAGAGGAGGCATGGAGACACATTCCAGAGCATCAGGCATCATATTGAAACATAAAAGCATAATTGATACTACTTAAAATAACAAATCATGAAGTGGAAAACATTTTACTATGTCTTTGCAGTTCTAGGCGGTCCAAGGTAAGAGGAGATGACAGAGGAAGCCCGGTGGTGTTCAAAGCAGTGTTTTAGTGTGTGTGTGAATTTTGGTGGCCAGAGCCATTGACTCTCACACCTCTCACCTAGTAGTAAAGGTTGGAAGAAGGATGAATGAGGTGACCAGGGAAAGGACCCTGAACTTAGAAGAGCTGGGCTTTGTGGCTCCTGAACTTGGGGCTTTGGTTTAACGTTCTGCTGTGCCATCTTGAGATTCTTAATCACTTTGATCATGGGGGCCTGCATTGTCATTTCGTATGTGGCCCCACAAGTTGTATCGTCAGAACTGCTGGAATGGGAGCTCCCTTTATGACATCTTGAGACACACGAACCATGACCTAAGCCATGCCAGGAGAAGAAAAGAACACGGACTCCACCTTTCTTCCAACTCTTCTACCCTGCCTCTTTTTTAGAGAAGTAAAAATATGATGATAGCTGCCCTTCTCATCCAATTCAACACAGCCTACAACTGGTCAATGCTTGAAATTCCTATCTAGTGACAGCCTTCAATTTCATAATTAGAAATGAACTTAAGGGGAAAAAATAATGGGATCCATTGTCCCCATGATAACATATTGCCAGCATGCTAAAGTGGGATTGATCGGTAAACAGTATAAAGGTCTGCTCCGCCCTGACACAGGAAAGGGGATTTTGAAGGTGGCACATGGAACAGAAGAGGGAAAATGGCTGTGAAGGGGAGGAGGGTGTGTGGGAGAGGAATGGGACACAGCACCATGGTGTGTCTTTACAACTTAACAGGTTCTACCTTTGCTGTTTCCTGGCTACTGTATTTGAGTGCCTGTAATTGACCCTCCAGTCCTGCCAGCCTTGCTTGCCTTCATTGATAGAGATGATTTTTAATATGGCAGTTTTCTAATGACAGAGCTTAATTCCTGCAGGAGTAGCTATTTAGTATCTTCAGAGCTGCTGAGCTCTGTAATGATGGGAACTCTTCGTCTTTATCCCCTCGACCCATCTTTGTATTAATGAAGCCCCAGTGCACAGCCTTCCTCAACACCTTTGTGAACTCACTGTATGAATTCATGTCCACAAACTCTGCCTGGATATGTGTTCTGGGAGTGGACAACTCATGGTCACACAGAGCTTTCCTTGGTGGATAATGTGGACCTCTTCTTCAAAGGGAGTCTTTTGACTCCACTGAAGAAGACAAGTAGGTGGCCACTACCTTCTACCCAGTTAACAAGATCTGTATTTCTAGGACGAATGTCTATTTTAGGAACCATTTTAGCAGCTTCATTCTGTGAGAGCCTTTAGGGAAGGAGGGACACCTTGTCTAAGAGACAGCCTGAAGTCCTTTCACCTCTACAAGCAGAGTAAGAAGGAGTGGGTGATAGTGGGTGCAGACCCTTTCCCACACAGTCCCCTGGCTGGGGCAAAGCTGGGCATCCATGCCAGACTTCCTTGTTGCCAATGGGCCTACACAATCTAATAGAAGAAAAATCACTTGCTCTCCTTCTCTCCACTCTGTCCTTCCTGTTCACTAGGGCATGGCTAAGTGGTCTGGCATCTTGCAAAAGAAATGAACACATGTATCTCTTTTCTTTTTTCCTTCAAAAGAACGTAATTAACAGAGACTATGGCATAATAGCAGTTGACTCTGTAGTTGCTTCTCCAGCCCGAAAGCTTAATATTCTCCAGCAAGTTCAACCTATGCTTTCATACTGAGTACTAAGAAGTGCTGTCCTGATTGTATAGCTGCTGGTGTAGTTGAGTTTAAGCGGTGCCCTGAGAACAACGATCACATCTGAATAGTGATACTGCATTAATAGAGCAGCTGCACTCGTCTTGTTCTAACTCCAGTGTTCTAAAGCTCCCTGGTGACTGAAGTTATATTGCACTGTTTTAATAGCCTTCAGGTCATAGTGGATTAAATATGCGTAATTTCTAGTTTAGAGAGTGCTAACTACCCTACAATTCTGAGAAAGGACCTTTGACTCTCTCATTGCTCTTCTCATCTAATCTATTGTCCAGTGTCGTTGATTGTATTCAAGCCAGGTTCTAATAAATATTCCTGCCTCTTCATACCTGTTGTTCTTGCCTCAGACCCTCTGATCCCCTAACCTGTATCAAGAGCTTCCAAAATGACTTCTCTCCTCCCAAGATCCTCCCTGTCCCTTAAATCCCTCCTCCATTCCAAGCCCCACTATGTCACCCCTGTCAGGTCACTTGTTGCTCATAAAGTCTCAGGAGCTCTCCATGGCCCCCTGAATAGAGCCCAAGTCCCACCACAGCCAGCTGTTCATGGTTGCACTGTGATCCAACTGCAGCCACCACACTCCCTCCCTGTGCCCTGCCATCTACCCAGATGGGGCTGGTGCCCTTCCCTTGCCATGCATGGCCTCCTTTCCATGCTTTTGTTCCAGCCATTCCCTTTTCCTGAAGTGCTTTCCCCTAATCTTTACAGATCCCATTCTGCCAGTCCTAAAGATGCACAGATTCTTTGAGAAGCCTTCCCTTACTCCTTCATTGGAGGGCATTTCTCCTTCCCCTGCATGCCCATAGCAGTTTCTTTCTCCTAACACTCCTTATTACTTTCTGTATTATATGCTTGTAGCTCCTAAACTTCCTGAAGGGAGTGTGTAAGAACCATCCTTGTTCCACCAAGAGTGCGTGGTACAGGCCCTTAACCACAGGACATGCCCATTAACATTGCCTAAATGAGTAAATCCATTTCCAGTCTAATCCACAAATGGCTTTGGAACTGATTATTATATGTAACAATCTTTGGTGTTAAAAGATGCTATTATGGGCATTGCACTGATAGAAAAGAAAGTCACCAGGAAGGACGGGGGGCGGCTAGACCCCATGATGTCAGGTCAGAGTCAGAGCAGCAGTGAAAGCTACTGCCATATATACACTTATAAATAAGCAGATAGATACAGAAATATAAATATACATATGCGTATGTGTGATATCCATACAGATATTACCTGGCTCTCTGATGAGAGTGCTTAGCAGCAGTAAACTCACTCAGCACCCATCTCTTGTCCTAAATACTATTTCCTTGATAGAGGAACCAAGCCTACTTGGAGAAGCTGTTGATTCTGAGATCCTGGAACACCTATAGGGCCAAGAAATAGGAAAACACTCGGTAAAAAAGACGAGGGCTTCCTGAGAGAAAGAACAGAAGTTAGCCTAAAATGTGTTCCCAGTGACCAAAGCCAGAATAACTGGGGCAGCAAAATAATGATAGTTTCGAATTTTAACCCATAGATTAAATTGATATCCAGTAGTCCAAACTGACTAAAAAACAAACCAGTAGGAAGATGGGACAGCTCTTCCTAAAGTAGAATTCCAGACAAGAAATGTGGAAGTGGGAAACAGAATCACCATTAGGCGACTACCACAGTAATACTTGTTTCAGACAAGATCTACAGATGGATGCTAAAATTAGCGAGCAGTGTTTCAGAAACAGGATTTGCATAGTTTCAGCACATTTCCTGAAGGATACTTATTTACTACAAAGGGAAAGAAAGTAACTATACAGTGAAGAAACCAGCAGACTCCAGCTTAACCTTAAGTGATCAAGGGGAACATCACCAGTAATAAGACATGTTGATGTCATGAACCCCTTGACATGATGCACTTGATGAGAAAAATACATAGTCTTGATAGTGTTCTTGCTAAGAATGCATAACTTCATTCCAGTCAGGAAAATACATTCGACAAACCAAAGTTGAGGCAACTCCTACAGAATAATTGCTCACTACTCTTCAAGAACAGTGTAAAGGATGAGGTAGGCAAGGAAAAACTAGAAATAGTTACAAACTGAAAAAGACTAGGAGAAATAACAACCAAATGCAATATGGGATCATTCTGGGTAGGATCCTAAAACAGAAAAAGGACATTAGTGGGGAAAAAATGGTGAAATTCTGTAAGGCTTATAGCTTAATTAGTAATATTGTATGACTGTTAATTTCCTGTTCTTGATAAGTGTACCATGGTTATGTGAGATGTTAACATTCAGGAAAGCAGCATAAAGGGTTAGAATAACTTTGCTTTCTTTTTGCAACTTTTCTGTAGGTCAAAAAAAAGTGTCTTTTAATAAAATTTAAGGGAAGCTATTAGTAATTAATATTATAAACATTTATTTAACCATAGAGAGTCTAAACTACCTTTGAAGAAAGTCAAGCAGTCAAATATCCTTTTGTATTCTTTCTATTCACCATTCCTTCTCATGTATCTCATTTCCACTTTCTTCTAGGTACATGGGTCTAATAGCCTGTACAAAAGGGTCTTTCCTTCAGTTCAGAAAATACAGAGCATATGTGTTTGCTGTATGTGAATTTTCTAGCTGTCCAGGGCTCTGTTGGATATCTCTTCTGAGAACATGACACTGGCAGTAGCATTTTCTCCTTTTCCTGGGCCCTCTTCATCACCCTGCCTGGGAAGTTCTTTGAGCAAGACCTAAGGCAGCCCTTTCTGCATCTGTGCCTTCTCCATCCCCCTCTTTCTTCCTGCATTGTGACCTGGGGGAGCACTTGGGATTTCTAGTGCTAAAATGACTGAACTGCTCCAATATCCACTTCTCTGGCCCTCTGTTCTCTTTTTCCAGTAAACCAGTAGACATACCTTTTTTTTTTAACTTTTAATTTTGGAAATGTTCAAACATACAGAAAAATAGAATATAATAAACCTTCAGTCAACTTGTTCTTGACCAGACTTGGTACCTTTCTATGGATTATCAGTGGTCTCTGCTCTGCACAGAGAGGGTCAAGGTGACAGGGCTGACCCCACTTTCTACACTTCTTCACATTTTCTTTTATACTCTTGGTTTGGGTCCAATACCTTCTTTCTTGGCCCTTTTATCTTAGCAGTAGGAGCAACCACTCCAGGGCAGGGACCCACATAAGATCTTCTCTCCCACCCCTTTGCATAATGCAGATTAAAGTAATCTCTCTGGTGACGACTAAAAGACGGACCTTTATAAATGTTTTAGTGAGGGGTCCAAATTGAATTTATGCTGTAAGTCTAATCTAAAATCATTTTTGTTCTAAAGATGTAATTCTTCTAATGGAAGCTGAAATTGTGTTTGGCTGGTAGGCCTCTGTGTCACTGAGCCCCGCAGGGAACAGGGCAGGTGAGTCCACAGGCCAGAGCTCTCCCAGATAATAATCTGGGCTTTTTCATTATCAGTTAACTCGGGTTTGGGAATCTCCAGTTTTATTCCTGACAAAGCTTTCGGTCCAGCAATTTTTGGTGCTCAAAAAGTGATGATCTAAATGGATACTGAAATGAGATGAATAAGACGCTCATTTCCTGAGGGGAAGAAAAATTTTGACATCCATATCTGACTGTACATAGTGTACAACATTTTTGTTGTACCTACATTTTTGTAGGTACAAAACCAACATTTTTGAGAGAAGTAGTAGTTGGGAGTGAAGCTTGCCAGACAATGAAAGTAAACTTTAGAATACCTGACTTCAATGATTTTTAGCACCATCTAACAATTTTACAATAGGATATGATTTTTATTTCATGGTGGTGAGAAGGGATACCACTTTTTGGTTCAGGCTAACAATTCAAGATGTTTACATGATAAATTTCAGGTGTTACAAATAAGAAAAAAGAGAGGTTTTATGTAAATAATATGAAAGGTAAAGATTGCAGAGATGTTTCTTTATATATTAAGGTAAAATAGA
The DNA here is from genome assembly GCF_040802235.1 of Manis javanica. Lineage (NCBI taxonomy): Eukaryota > Metazoa > Chordata > Mammalia > Pholidota > Manidae > Manis > Manis javanica. The sequence goes on from NC_133160.1 coordinate 52,462,304, forward strand.
CTCTTAATGTACACACAAAAGAGCAATTAGAAGAGGAACATCCTGTGTCCACCTGAAAATGCTTCTACTGAATTGCTGTTAACAAAATATTTTCTTTTATGACACATCTCTGTCTTTCTGTGATTTTATTTTAATTCAGCTGTTATCTCTGGATTAAAATGACAGTACACAGGGATTTTGTGAGTTTCTGTGCCTGGGGAGAGAAAGGAGAGTAGATTAAAGAAGTTTAAGAGCAGTTATCACTTTTTTTAATTCCATGGTGATATTTCAGGCACAAAGAAGGAAAAAGAAATTAAAATGTGCTATTCCTGCTGAGTAGAAATGGGAGAAAGTTCCTGTTTTGTTGAGAAACAGATATAGCATTCCTACAGATGCAAACTCTGGACAGATGTATACCAAGGTGGTATCTCAAAATAGGGTCATAAATGGGTCTCATAAACATATTGGTCTACCATCTTTGCAAAGCTCTCTTTCTCCTTAATAACTATAGGTGGTAATAAAAAAAACAAGCCTTTTTTCTTTCCTAAACAAAGAAACTAAATAGCCTCAACTTGTGACCCTGTGAGTTATCAAAAAACTTACCTGCCTCTTAATAAACGAGGGAAGCATCCAAATATTTTTAGAAAGCTTTTCATCTCAAAGGTTTAAAGTCTTTAAAAAAAGTATTTTGTCGCTTAAAAGACATAGCCCTATATCTTAAATGGAACACTTCATCCCAATGCGCAGGACAAGCAAGGCATTTATTATAGTTTTCGGAAGGGGTTTTACCATAGTTCACTCACCCATATTTCCAGGCCTGAGATAATGAGGCTCTTCCATGGGTGTTAAGTCAGGAAACCAAGAAGAACACAACAATTAAATATACTACTATTCATAGCTTACGTAAAATCAGTGATACTTTACCTAACATGAACAGTTACAGGCACTGGCCACTTCTCTCTACGAGTTGCCATGCCTGTTCCAGTTGGCGACAATGGGAGGCGCAGGAACGCATCATGCCTCCAGTACTGCCTTGCTGCTTGCCTGGTGGGGCTTCATTGCCCAGTTGCCACCACCTGGAACATGGGGTGTGGGAGCCATAGTGCGTGACATGGCAAGGCCAGACCCTCCATTGTTCTGGGGACTCAGTGTGTGCTGGTCCAGAGACCCCATGAACATGCTTAGGGGCTGCATGCTTTCCAGTGTGCTAGTTATCCCAGGACCCTGTCAGAGGAGAGCTCACTCCACCTCCTGGCCTTGAGGGGCAAGGACCCCGTGAAATTGCTAACCTCAGCGCTCCGGCCCCACACCCTGTGAAGGGACAGCTGTATCCTTATACCCATCAGACAGGAGCTGCTGCTGCATGATGCTGATAGCAGTGCCCTGGCTCCACCCTGGTTTATCCCTTGTGCCAGGAACCTTGGAGAATAGACTGGGATTTGGCAAAATCCCTGGTGAATGGATGGCACCCTAGCGAACACTATGTACAGCATTTCTCAGTGTTGCCAGACACACTCATTGCTGCTTTCGCCCTCTTCCTCGTTAAGAAGGGCCATTGCAGGGCAGGTTTTGGAATGAAAAACAAGCAGAAGTAAAGGAAACCTAAGCCCCCTACATATCTCTTCATGTCCAGAACTTAAAAATAAAGGACAGGATTCACCATCCCAAAACTTTTGCTCCTTGGGTGAGAAATAAATTTAAATCTGGTATCTAATTCCCCTGGTTTTTCAGACTTAGCTAAGGCAGAAAACCAATCCATTGCGTTATCGACTGGTATCATTAGCCTGAGGTTAGGGACTCAGCGTTCTCTCTGAAGCAGGCCTGCCTTCTTCTCTCTGCCAGTATATTATCCTTCTATCATTTTTGCTTTCTCTCTCCTGCCTTTGATATGGTAATGATCTTGCACAAGAAAAGCCATTTTTTTTTATATGAGTGCTTAAGGAATTAAAGGTGAGTGAGAGGTGGAGGGTGTTAAGAAGGATGGCAGTTTGTCATTAAAAAATAAATAAGTATACCCCTGGGAATACAAAAAAGAAAGCGAGAGAGAAAGGGAGTTGCAGTGGGAGGACAGGCGCGTGCCTCTCAGCAAAGACAGGAGAGCCCGTGTTACTAACAGTCTGGCTTAAAGCCCTCTTAACAATGTGCGGTTGCTCTCCCAAGCTCATCATTGATTTCCCTCTGCCCTCCACAGACCTGGCTGCAGTTAAGCCTTGTGTCCTCCACGTGATGCTGTGCCGAATCAGATTTTCCTTTTAGTTGTTCGATCAAATTTTCCTTCCTAGAGCTTAGAAGGCACACTTGGGACCACATAGTAATTGCCTCCCCACACTGAACTGCTGATACCTTTATTGGATTGGGATAGGGTTTCAGAGGGCTGTGTTTAACATGCAGTGAGCCGCAGCAATGCAAACAGCTCCAGTGTTTAAACAAGCCTCCATTAGGCTGGGAAACAAGGCGGTGCCAGCCTATTTGGTGCTCGGTGTGCTGGCAGCTTGAGGTGAGCGGGCCAGCCAGGGTGCTGGAGTGGGAGAGGGCAGGCACGAAGGGAGGTGGAGGAATCCTAGTGTCAGAGAAGGAGCAGATTCTCTTTAGATTTGCAGAAGAGGGAGTGAGGGGGAAGGGGGAGAGAAATGTTGTGGCTAGGGACATGTGCAAAGCTCATTAATATCTCATTATGTTGGAATTGCAATCTCCCTGCAGATCGGCGTTAACATTTGCAGCACCAGAGGAAAGGCTCTGGGCAAGCAGCAACCCCCCTCCCATTTTTTGCAAGCCCCAGCAAGCTTCAGATGCTTGCTTTGCACTGAGGGAGTGGTGGTGTTGAATTTGTGAGGGAGGGTGTGAGAAAACCCCAAAGGACCAAAAGCAGGCTGTGCAGCAGAGTGAAGTGAGACTGAAAACCGTGGTTTATAAAGAACAAGGTGGCCAGCCTTCCCACGGACCAGCAAGCAAGGAAGAGGGAAAAGTTGATCAGAAGCCAGGAGAGGGAAATGGTGGCCCTTGATGTGAGCTATCCTGGAGCCTGGATGTGAAAGGCAGTGTGAGGGGTGGTACACAGACAAACTGATTCAGGCGCAAGCCTCCCAGACAGGGTGGCATGCACCTGCTGAGTTTCTTCCTGGACAGCCCCTGTGATCAAACAGGACAGCGTAAGGTGGAAAAGAGAGAGAGGAGACAGATGAGGAGTCGTGACCAGGAAAGAGATCTGGGGGACTCGGGAGGGCTACGCTTTCAGCTGTTCCCACCCACCCAGGCTGGTGAGAACAGAGTACAGGGAAAGCTGTAAAGCAGGAGGTAGAGAGGAAGTCGTGGGCGGGGGCTGCACTCTGCAGATCTGACCTAGCTGGGCCCAAACCAGTCCTGGCTTTCCCCCAGGGATTAAATCACCCAGTGTCCCAGCTCTGGAGCACTAGCCTGTGCCTGACCCTGTACCTCAGTCCCTCAAAGCAGTAATAATTCCAGGGAATTCAGCACTGAGATTGGCCTCATGGCAAGAAAAGTTGTAGCTATGTTCTATAGAAATTACACTTCCCAGAAATGTGCTTCTCTACGGACACTTATCCCGTTCTGTTAGACTAACAGATGTTTCTCACTTCCCTGAACAAATATGTATCCTCCATCCATTAATGACAGGTGGGTGGTGGCCACTTTAGCAAAAGTTGCATGACAGGTTGTACCAAAACACAATGATGTGTGGATTTTGGATTAAGAAGGCACCTAGAAGTGGTTTGTGTTAAAGTTCTTTGAGAATATCCCATTCCCCCCTTTTTGTTTTTAGGAGTTCTTATTTCTACTTAAGACTTTCCTTTCTGAAATTCAAATTCTATTTCTAGCATAAGTGGATGCAGATGCACATACATGGATCTGCAGAGATTTCACCCATGTGGCTGCTCAGCCATGGCCCTGGGCTCAGAGAGCAGATGAGGGAGTGCATGGACTGGATTAATGTCGTACAAAGTGACAAGGCCAATTTTCAAGTATGGCTTGTGAAGACCTTTATGGTCATGCTTTGCTCTGACTTAACATGATACTTCATAAAAATATGGATAATTCATTAACTTACAGAAAGGCAGAAAATGTAGTATTGTCATTGAAATCTGTGTTCTTCTGGGAAAAGAAAATGAAACAACACTAGAGTATATTGGCCATTAGTTTGTTATGTACAACAGTGCATGTAATGAACGTTTAAAAATAAATGTATTTGGTAATCACAACCAAGCTTCTTTAGGGTAGAAAAACAGTTACAGCATGCAAATACTGTTAAGAAACAAATCCAATAAGACTTTTTACAGTGTGGTCTCTATAGTAAAACAGTAAAATTCAGCCTTCTGTGTATTAAAATCTATTATTCTTTTGACTACACAGCTTTGACAATCAAAAGTCTTAAGAACAAAGCCAGGAAACAGTGCAGTTGCTACAATTTCATAGCCAAATATAAGAAAAATACACCTTATATTCTTTATCTTTCCCAAGCTTGATCCCATTGAAACAAAACAAGAAAACAGAGAATCACTAGTTACAAGCAATAGACTAGACTTCTAGAGTGTAACTTCCATATTCAACTACAGCAGGTCCCTGTTTTGAGATATCCCAGATTCTACAAGATCTTGCCTTATTCCATGGGCTGCATCCTGTCCCCCTGTCCTTTTCAGTGGCATGAACAGGACCCGCACTGATTTGTACTTTTCAAGCTATTTCCTAACATCTTAACTCCCATCTTTAACCCCTTTGCTTTCCTTCCTGGGAAAGAGGAAGTTAAGTTTCACCTAAACTTTCTACATAACAAAAAATTATGACATCCAAATTGCCCATTTGAGGAGAAAAGGAGAGTGATACAGCAGAAATACAGTTCAAACTAAAATGGTATTTAACTTTCAGTTAAAAAGAAAAAATAAATTCCTAGCTCCTTTTAAGCTTTTGCTATGAATCAAACTTTAAAGCAGAATATCAGAAAATCAAGGATGAGATGGGACTTAGATCTTTAATTCCCTCTTCCATCCCCCTTCTTCAATGAAGACCATATCTAAATCATCCCAGATGGCTGTTCTATTTTTAAAGAGCTCCAGAAAAGGAGATTCTACCACCTCCTCAGTAACCCATTCCAGCATATCTTGTTCCTTACTGCCAGAACTTTTTTTTTGAGTGCCCTCAGAGAAGGAAAAAAAAAAAAGACACAGTGTCCTAGGTTTAGGGACCTGTACTCTTCGACCTTAAATTATGTTTGTGAATTTGGGGGTCAATCCAAAATTCTTTTGAGGGCCTATTCTGGGTAAGAGGATGAGGCATTGAATAAACATATTCATGCTTACAGTCTAAGGGCCTATACTCTCTGTATGGGACAGACTTCAGGATGTAGTCATTCATGCATTCATTCAGACTTTTATTCCAGAAATACTTACTGGCCACCAACCAGGAGCCAGTGGGTTTGCTAGACTCTGAACACAGACACATTAGTGAACTACACAGACTAAGTCCTTATTTCCAATGAGCCTGTACTGCAGGGCAGAAGAAGATGCCAATACCAGGTCAAAAATAAGAAGGAAGATGATTATAAATTGTGGTAAGTGGTGTGAAGAAAATAAAACTGAGTGATGTAGTAGAGTATGGGTCAGGGCTGGGGGGAGCGGTACGCAGCCAGCTGAGACAGGGTGGCCAGGGACAGCCTTTCTGAGGAGATACGTGAGCTGAGACCTGAAGGATGGCAAGGAGCTGGAAGGAGCAGGCCCCATGCAGACGGGAGAGCAGGTGCAGATGCTGAAGGTAGGCTAGCGTGGCCGGAGTGCAGGGGTAGGGGCGGGCGGCATGGAGTGACCTTGGAGACACCATGTCATCCAGAGCTTTGTAGGCTAGGGTTACAAGGTAGACTTTAAGGGAAATGGCAATTTATAGGATTTTCGACAGAAAGACATGCCCTGATAGTTTTTAAAAAATTTCTCTGGATGCTGGTGGAGAATAGATTGGAGTGGGTAGGCTGGGAAGCCAGGATAGCAAGTAGGAGGATAGTGCAGGAGTCCAGGGGAAAGGTGAGGATAGGGTGAACTCTGATGGGGGCAGTGGAGATTCAGAAAAGGAGGGGGATGTGCTGAAAATGCAGGCTCAGCATTCCATGTATAGTTGCACTCCATTTTAAGAAAACAAAATACGTAAAAATCAAAAGTGAAAAAAAAAGGGTGATCATTTCCTTTGTAAAGTCATTCACCACAAGAATCTATTATACGAAGCAAGGGAACATGTGGTTGGGTCTTTGACTGTAAATTTTAATAAGAGATATAAAATCTTAATAGACAGATCATGGAATTAGAAGGAATCAGAGAGGTCATTTTCTCCCACCTTCTCTGCAATAAAGAATCCCCTTACACATTCCTGACAGATGAACATGCAGCCTTGGTATGAAAACTCAAGGGACAGGAAACTCATTAGCCTCATAAGGCAGCCCTTTCTATTTTGAATCTCTCTAACTGTTTTTAAAAGTTCCTCCCTATATGAAACTGAATTCTTTCTTCCCATAACTCCGACCATTGATCTTAGCTCTATATTCTGGAGCTGCATAGATTAAATCTCATCCTCTTCCTACTTAGCAGCTGTTGACTGTTTGAAGAGGAAATATGGTTCTCCTACTCTCCCACACTCTCTTTCTCCCAAAAAATATCCTTGACTCCTTCACCAGTTTCTCACCGGGACCTGGTACCTGCGGCTTTCTCTGCCTGTGGTCATGCCCTCTTGCTGCATCACTGCCCAATGAGAGCACAGACTCCAGAATCAAGCCCAGCCATCCAGATGACAACAGAGTAGAACATACATATGTCTCCCTGAACCTGGAGACCATACAGTCATTAACAGAACCTAGAATTGCAAGAGCACATGGCTTGGAAGCTTGAGGAACTCAAAGCTTCTTTTAAGACAGGTTCCACCCAGTCTTGTTTGTTACACCTAATCTGTAGGAGAGTGGTTCTTGAAATTTTTAGAGAATCATGGATCACAATGAGGATCTGATCAAAGCTTTAAACCTGCTCTCTTGAAAAAAGATATATACCCACAAAATTCTGCATATAATTTTGGGGGGTTCTGAGAGGTGCTAAAATCCATTTTCATGTCACCCTGAAGTTTAAAAAATCAGCAGTATGCATGTTGTGGAACCCTAGTCTGTTATCTAAAACTGTATTTGTATTATCTCGATATTTGATGCCAGTATCATACAAGGAGATGAAAAACCCCACCTGGAAATCCCTACAGAGCATATAGAATCACTCATGGGAGAGGAAGCTAGAGAGTCGTCTAGTGGCCTTATTGAATACATTGCTAATGTTACCTCATTTAGTCCTTATGATCATCTTCTGAAGTAGGCAACATTAGTCTTCTTATGAGGAAAAGGAAATTAAAGTGGAAAGATATTAATAAGGAAAAGTGAAGAGGATGAGCCAGGTGAAGGCAGTGCTAGCGTAGTGTGAGTTTCCATAGCTCTAGCACCAAACCTGGGGTTCCTTCATTGGTCAGTGGCCCTCTATAATTTGAAGTGCTGAGGCTGTGTTTACCTAGAGCACTGGATTCCAGGTGTTTATGAGCAGGTCTGGTTTCCTGAGAGATGTGTGCCCATGGTGGTACAGTTGTAGTGATGTCCCTGGAAAATGGTCATCAGCGTGATTAGTCATTACCGTGGTCCACACAGGCAACACACCATCATCTGCACCATTCTCTTCAGGATCAGGCTAGGGATAGGTTAGCGGCCAATATGTGCCAATACCAGAGCAACTCAGACAGCAGCAGAGCTGTTCTGGCATCTGAAGAGCTACAGCCCGCACAGGAAACCCACTTTCAGATAGTACTTCCTTATGGGCCCATCTACCGCTGAGGGGAGAGGGGGATCTGAGGAGGCCTGCCTGCTTCCCGGCCTGCTGCAGAACCGTGCTCACTTCAGAATACTTTGGGAATGGGAAACACATTCCATTCACAAGAGGAGAGCATGTAATGGAAAACCATAAGCTTTGGAATTCAAATCTCAACTCCCTCACACTAGCTGTGTGACCTTGGGCAATTTATTTAAATCTCCCTGAGCCCCAGTTTCCTCATTTGTATAAATGATGTTTATTACCTCACAAGGGAATTAAGAGAAAAAGATTTTGGATGTGCTGGCAAATAATGGATGACATGAGTGGGTTGTTCTTTGCTGATGGCTTCGAGAAGAGCCTGAATCTTTGGGCAGGTCTGAGTAACAGGAGATTTGGTTCAGCATTACTAACAGGCGTAGTTTGTTTGGACCTGGATTACTGAACCATTCTAGAGGAATTCCTACCCCATTCCCATTCCCCTTCAGCACCAAAATTTTGCTTAAGTTAGGAGGTCAAAGTGAGTGCACCGTGAGCCCGTCCTCCATGTGAGGTGCCATGTCACAGCGGGGTTCAGAGTACCAACCCCCAATGCTGCTTAGTCCCCAGCCTCACAAAGTGTCCAGGATGTTATGGTACCTTAGGCACACACACACACACACACACACACACACACACACACACACACACACACACACACACACACCTGAGATGAAGCAATGTGGTAATTTAGCACTTAGTAGACCTCAGTAGTAGTTTACCTGGTGACTTCTGAGAGACTCCCTAGCTCAACCGTGGTAAAAGCAGAATTAAATACTGAGTAGAGCTAGTCTTGCTTTTACATGTTCTGTGAGACTCCATCTGGAAGCTAAGTTTAAAAATAGAGATGGTGCCAGCTAACCTCATCATTCTGTGAGTCATTAGATGTAGACTAGACTTGGTCATCTCCCTTTGCTAATAAGGAAACTGGTTTAATTAACTGAAGGAAATTAACTTAGATTATTTTGCAGCATGAATCTGTTTCCAAAGAGGGGATGAATTTTCTCCTTCCTGTGAGCTGCTGCTCATACAGCAGTTAATTCAAGAGGCTGTGTTAGCATGCTGTTTCTGCCGACTGACAAATGGAGTATTTTCCCGATCAGACTCTCAAGCCTTTCTCCTTGCTCTTCCAACAGCTGAGGACACAGTAATAAACTATCTAGAATGATTTTGCAACTTGGGAGTCATTTGCATGGCTTTGTAGTATGAGAGTCAAATGCCTATTCTCCGTAAATATAAGTGTCCCAATTGACCTAAGGTAATTGAGTGATTTTAGATTCATTTGTATATACTTTCTCCCTAGCCATTGATTCTAGGCAGGCAAAAAATCACATCAGAAAACCTGAGTTTTGATATTTGAGTTGGCTTATCTGAGTTAAAACCAAAATATGTAAAAACTGGGTTATCAATTCCAGACTTGGATCCCTTTGTCCTCAAAGTCTCCGGCGGAGCTGAAGGTAATATCTTTCTCTGGGGCATTTCTGAAGAGGACAAGGAGTGAGAAATGCTTTTGACCCTGTTTCAATTTGTTTCATTTTCCTTTTTAACTGCTTTTTATGACACATATAATTTTCTTTCCCAGCCAGTCTTGAATTTCTCTAATTTAGTTCCAGATGTTTGTTGTGTTCAGTCTGCTGTGGTAGCTAAGGAATTTTGCTGTGTTCTTTTCTTTTCCTGCCCTTAGTTTAAAGGAGGTCTAAGCTCACCATGTAGCTATATTTCTAGAGAGACCTGCCACCTTTACAGGATTTACTGTGGTCATTTCCTTTTTTTTCTCCCCACAATATGGTTCTTTGTGAATTAAAATCAAGGTTCCTGGGGCTGGAGGTAGGAACAGGGCATGGGAAGCATAGCCACATTATAATGAATAATAATAATAACTGTCTGCCTCTGTTGTGAGCTCTTCCAGGCAGACTGTGTCTGATTCATCTCTGCACCCCAGCTTCTCACATAGCACCTGGTGCATAAATGATGCTCAGTGAGTGTGTTGAAGGAAAGAACGAAATTTTGCAAATCCCTTTATAATTTATAAAGATACTGCACACAGCAACATGGGGCAATTGTTTTCAAGGCCTCAACAAAATCATTTCCCCCCTCATTTCATTATGATTATGAAATTGCTTTGGAATTTTGGAACAGGGACACTTTCACTCTAAGCCTTTCATGAAAAGCTTAAGTCTAAATGCCTTTTTTTTTGTAATGTGAGGGGCTGCAGAAGGGTGGGAGGAAGGAGGGAAAGAGTTTGTTAACTGGATACCTTTCTTGTAAAGATATTTAAAAATTTAGTTATCTTTGGATTTTTTGTTTACATCTCTAGTTTACAAGTGATTTCCTCCTCTTTTATTAGGATGTAGGTGAATATTAACAAAAGCAAGAGGTATGTTTTAAAAGGGAGAAAGAGCAAGTAGGCAGCAAGGAAAAGACTTTGTTTTAATAACTTGTGTTTTGACTTGGCAAAAGCTCGTTTATTCTGCTTAACCAAATAATCCACATGATCCCATGTCAGCCTTGCTGAGCTCCCCCTCCACGGTATGCCAGCCAGACTTCTCTGTTGAGACATTGTGAAGGATCTCTGCCCTTGTCTCACGCTACAGTCGATGGCAGCACTGACCCCCCCAGCCCCACGGCTCTCAGTGCTCGTCTCACCTCCACCTCTGGGAGGGACTCACTCAGGAGTTCGTAACCAGGCACTTTTTCTTCAATGGATTAATCTGTTGGCACTCATCACCTTAACACAGATTTTTTTTTCCATGAAACTCAAGAGGAATAGTAGGAAAATAATTGTATTGCTATTTCCCCAAAATCATTGGCCCTTAGGATAAAGGCCAAAAAGTCTGAAAAAGCAGACAAACTTAGGAATTTTAAAGATTAGTCTTTAATTTTTACTAAGAATGAAGGTGAAACAAGAGCCATCCTCAGGCTTATAACCCAGAAAAGAAGTAGGTGGCCAAATGGAGTTGAAATAAAATCTAGGACAGCTTCCAGGTGGCAGCAGCACCAAGGTATCTACTCTGTGTCTCCTGCCCTGAGATACTGAGATTTCTTTCCCTTCTTGGTTCTTAGTAGCTTGCCGTGTTGCTGTGTTTGCTGTGTTTATATGCATGCCCCTTTTGTTCTATGGAAGACAGACAGAAGACGATCTTTTAGTAAGGACTATTATTCAAAGTATCTATTACATTGGCCTATTACCTGTATTATCACAGTATGTCAGCAAGCGTATGCTCATAGGTAGGATGCACAGTAATTTGGAAATACTTTGGCCTATACTCCACAGCTGTGTTAGGTCCTAGGGCTGCCCTAACAAAATACTACACACCACGTAGTTTAAAACACCAGAGATTTACTGTCTCACAGTCCTGGAGGCTGGAAGTCTGAAATCAAGGTGTCTGCAGAGCCGTGCATCTTCTGAGACCCTTCACAGACTCCTTGCTTGCCCCTTCCTGGCTTCTCATGGTTCACCACTGTTCTTTGGCATCACTTGGCTTGCAGCTGCATAAGTCTGCCTCGGCGTCTGTCATCCCATGGCATTCTCCCTGTGTGTCGCATTGTCTTCATGTGGCCGTCTTCTTTTACCACTCACGTTGGATTAGGAGCCCACCCTCACCCAGGATGGCTTCACCTCACTGTCGTCATCAGACAAGGTGACTGATTACATCTGTCATAACTCTATTGCCAAATAAAATCACATGCTGAGGTACTGAGGGTAGGATAACAATATGTCTTTTTTGGGCAAATGCAGTTCAATCCCATAACAGTGGCTATTCCTCTGCTTCGAGCCCCAGGAAGCCTTGCTGTTCTTCTCTTATAATGCACCAACTCTGCAAAACCATCATTCGCTTATCTCCTCACGCCCTTAGTTTTACCTCCTCAGTAGTGTTCTTCCTGAGAGGTAAGGTACTTTCATCAGTGTCAGCAAGAAAATCAAAACTATTAGAGCCAGGCTGCCTGGTCCCAGCCCCGCCTTCCACACATGCATACGTACACGTGTGCACACACACACACACACACACTCCATAGCAACATATCTCTCCTCAACATTTGTTAAGTCATTCTTTTGAGGACTCCTCTGATGGGCCATTGTTCATTGTCTCAAAAACAAATATTTCAATGGAATGTAAAATGGTATAATTACGGAGGAAAACACTATTGTGGTTCCTCAAAAAATTAAAAATGTAGAACCACCGTATGATCAGGCAATTCTACTTCTGGGTATATACCCAAAGGAACTAAAAATGGGGCCCTGAGGTGTTTTCATACCCATGTTCATAGCAGCATCATTCACAACAGCCAGGAGGGGGGAGAGCCCAGGTGTCCGCGGAGGACAGGTGGTGTGCACACACAATGGCGTATTGTCCGGCCTTCAGAAGGAAGGAAATTCTGACACAAGCTACAAGGTAGATTAAACTTGAGTTTAATTATACTAATTCCAGTTGTGACTGGACAAATACTGGATGATTCTATATGAAGTATCTAGAGTAAATTCATAGAGATGGAAAGTAGAACACTGGTTGCTGGGGCCTGAGTGCTGGGAGGGATGGGGGAGAGTTTAATGGGTGGAGAGTTTCAGTTTTGCAAATAAGAAGAGTTCTGGAGATGGATGGTAAAAATGACGGTACAACAATGTGAATGTACTTAATACCACTGAACTGGACACCTAAAAGTAGTTAAGGGGGCAAATATTAGGTTCTGTTTGTTTTGCCACAATCAGACATTTCCAACATAATTTTTCATTTTTTTCCTCCTTCCTCTGTCAGCCTCTCCTGCTCCCTGATTTCCCTTCACTTTCAAACCCACTCAGGACTCCTTTTCCTGAAAAAACTTTATTTCACCTCCTGCCATACAAGCCAAGATGTCTTTTATTCCTCTGCTTATTCCAAAGAAGATTTCTTATGAAGAGAATCACACTCAGCTTTGCTTTTCTTACTGACCAAAACTTTGGGATTCATTTACAGCACAATTCTAAAACTTTCCTGTCCAATAAAGTAGTCACTAGTTGCCTGTAGCCATTCTAAATATAATTAAAATTAATAAAATTGAAAATTCAGTTCCTCAGTGGCACTAGACACATTTCAAGTACAGTTGAACCTTGAAAAATGTGGGTCTGATTGCTACGGGTCCACTTATACAGAGGTATTTCTTTCAAAATATTATGCAAACATTTTTTGGAGATTGCAACATTTGGAAAAACATTTTCTTATCTCTAGCTTACTTTATTGTAAGAATACAGCATATAATACATATACAGAATATGTGTTAACTGATTGTTATTATCACTAAGGTCAACAGTAGGCTATTCAAAGTCAAAAGTTATAAGCATATTTTCTACTGAGCAGGGGGCTTGGCATCCCTAAGCCCTGCATTGTTCAAGGATCACCAGTACCAACAGCCACATACAGCCACAGGCAAATGTACTGGATAGAGTAGGTAACAGAACATTTCCATCATCTCAGTAAGCTCTTTTGGATGGGCAGCACTGTTCTTAAACAAAGATTCACAAACTCATGAGAATCTCTTGGAGGACTTGATAAAACAGAGTCTGGGCCCCACATTAGCAGTTTCTGATTCAGGAATTCTGGAGAACTGGCCAAGAATTTGCATTTCCAGGTTCCTAGGTGATCTTGATGAGGCTGTGTGTCCTAGAGGACCCCTCTTTTAGATTCCCAGTGAATTATTCTGATACTAATCTAATCATCACCTAATTCTCATTTCAAAGCTGCAGCTGACACTGCAAGTCTGACCACAGATTATTCTTTGTTTTGTTCTGCTTTCTTGGCATTTTATTTGATCTTTCACTGATACTACTTCTTTGATTCTTAACTGACTACCCTCATTTAATTAACAGGTCCATCTCCAACTATGTGTTCACTTTCTCAGGGAATTTTTGCACTTGTGCTGTTTAGGCACCTCATATGTATGGCTGGAGACTCTCAGATAAACATCACCTTATTCCTAAGGCCGTATCTTCAGGTTTGTGGGATAACTGTATTTGGATATACTGCTACTCTTGAACAATTCTGATGTTAAAAACAAAGCCAGCCGTTGTGTCTCTACCCTCTCTGGCCAATGACCTGATGCTTCCCAGATGTCTGATAATTGTTGCCATGCATTTCTTTAAAGGATGTGAAGACGCTTGCATGAAAGGCTCCATGGGAAACTCAGGTATTATGTGTACCTGTTCATTAAATATTCATGCAGTTCAAGAAGTCGCCACTGCAGTATGCTGAGTAATTTCCTTAGTGCCTCCCCTCCTGGTGACCAACTGTTTTATAGACTTAATCTGCTTAATCCTTTCCATGAGGTGTAGTAGGGGTCACACATGAATATGCCCATTTCAAATTAGGTACTGAAGTGCAGAAAAGTTTAAAAGAGCGACCAGAGTCACAAAGCTGACTGTCCTCCTGCAAAGGAACTCCGCTCAGGTGCGTGACTCCCCTGCTGAACCCCTCACTCCTGGGCAAAGCCCCAGCTCCTGTGCAAGGCTCCAACTATTAGGGAACACTACGCTTCTGGGTTTTAAACAAAAAAAGAAATTGCTAAATGTGATTCAACGCATACTTCGCGTAATGCATTTCTGTGACACTTCATAGTAATGAGATAATTACCATGGGTACAATATTAGAGCATACATATTCTGATAAGTTACAGCTGTAAGAAATCAGTAATGGCCATTAATCATTCCATGTTCATCCTTTACGAATATCAGACTAGAAGTTAAGCTGCAGAGTTTGAACAAACCTAAGATGAATGTTATAGTCATCATTTCTGCCATTTTAGATGAAGAGTTTATGAATACAATAGACTCGCTCTAATTTAAAGTAATTTGGGCCAACGGCAGCCTGAAATGAGAAAAATCTGAATTGAAGCATAGTAGTAAATATACTGCATATGATGTATTTAAAAGTAATAACTGCAATTCAAGCTACACTATCAAACTGTTAGTAAATAAACATCCTTGGGGAACTACTTTAATTAATATATGAGAAGAATTCATAATACATGGATCAATTGTTTATTAAATTTGAGTCTCTTAAATCCTTGAGTCCTAGGTTAAGCATTCCTCTTATAATCTTTGTTATACCTAGTCTTTTACATAGTAAGCTCCTGTTTTGGTACATAAGGATAAATATCAGGTTGGCCTTCAGCCAAGTTATAGCTAAAGGCAAAATTAGCAGGAATGGAATTAATCAGGTTTTACTACACAATGCATAGATGAATTAAACATCAATAGATACAAACTTCTTCATTCTTTCAAAGTTACGGATTAGTTACATATTTTAGAAAAGAACCACAAGGTTAAGGGGAAGTCTGTCAGTTGGTGCATCTTCCAACTATATCCAAATTAACCTAGAGAGATTAAAATTCTAGGCTATTAGATCTCTAAGGGATTTTAGAGATTATTCTATCCAGGCAAAAAGAGACATAGAGAATAAGCAACGGACTTCCACAGAGGACATGACATGGCCATGAGAGAAGTGGTCCTAGGACACAGGGGCCCTCACTCTGAGCCTGTGGTGATGGCCACACCCATCTGCTACTTCTGAGTAAAGAACATGTGGTAGTAGACACCCAGAAAACATGGACAGCCCCCACGTGTAACCTGGTCCATCTCTAATTATCCAAACAGGCACATTCAGGCTCCTCATGTAATATAAGAAAAGACATTTACTCACAATCATTCATGGGAACTACGGAAAAGAGCCAACCATAGCTCTGTCAGTGAGCCAAGGGGGCCATTTTGGGGTCACCAGAACAGGAACATCACTGCTGCTATGTTGCCAAGTGTTATGCACAAAGGGAGCATTTTCCCATAGACACTTAGCGGCAAAATGAAAACGTGCAACAGGCTATGAATTTCTCTGACAGCAGGGCTCTTGTGCAACCCACAGCACCCAGTCAGCACCTGACACCAGCCTGGCCACCAAAAGGTGAAAAATGCTTTTAAACGAACCATGTCATCTACATACTTGGGTTTCTGTTTGTTTGTTTGTTTGTTTGTTTGTTTGAAGGATACTTATGATTAGGATTTAAGCATAATTTTTCTTTCTAATTTCCTAAAGCCAAGAAACCTCTGCAGAAGAGGGTGATAAATTCTTGCTCTCTGATTACAAACAAGGCTCTCAGTTACTCAGTAAAACTATCTGCCAGGTTCAGCTGCGCCTCTGAGGAAACAGAGCCTTCCAGGGTCATTTTGAAAGTGAGTCTTTCATTTGAATTCAGAATCCAAATAGAAACTATGTTTGAACTGGAACAAGCCATGGGGAGCTGGTAGTCCAGTGCTCTCAACTTATAATTGAGGAAACAGAGGTCCAGAGAGGTTAGGTAACTGCTGCCCAATCACATAATTAAGTCCGTTTAGTTGCTGTGCTTTCATGAGGTCTGGAAAACACCACATGCATATTTTTGCTTTGCAAGTTCCTGACATTTTCTGTTGTGTACACTCAGGGTATTTTTAAATACTGATAAGCATGTGAATGCAAATCTCATTTCATTCAGTCTGGCAGTGTGGGCAGTCTTCGGTGAAATATATTACATTGCCTTATTTGATGCCTGTATGTTCAGCTCTCTATGATTTGCAGTGTTTGGACAAAAGGTAACAAAAAATTCATTGCAGCAAAAATCCTCATTTCTTTTACATTTACATAACTTCAGACATATCCCTAAAGTCATCATTTGTTGTTACAAAAATTTTTTTACTTCAGAACTGATACCAAGGTGAAAAAAATTTTGTCCCAGGGGAGTTTTCGAGAGTCATAACCATGCAAAAGCAGGTAGTTATAGAAAATATTTTGCAAACTTAACTGTAGCATTATAATGGAAACTGCATAAATGATATCTGGATGGCTAGGTAAGAAAGATAAAACCACTGAAAGATATACTTACAACATACCACAGTTGGAACAGAAAGTTGACAGACTCTGAGACCTGTTACAGGCCAACTAATTTATTGCATGGGGTGTGGGGCTGGAGCAGGGAGTCCTGACTGTCATTCCTTTTTCTTCCTCTGAATTACATTGTGGCCCTAGTCTCTCCAGTCCTCCACTTTCCCTCTCTATCTCTCTGATGTCAGGTGGATTATTAGTGTAAAGTAACAGTCATTACTCAGAGCCTCCTAAATAATGACAGGCTACTTCTGCCTTCTTTGAGGCTTTGCTTAGAGTAATTTCTGACTATACTTCTGAACAAATAGTTTTGGGATGAATGTGAAGTGTATTTTGAATTGGGGATTAAAACTGGGTGACAAACACTTTTAAAGAAATATACTGTTAAGCTCTAGACCAAATAGCAACTGTTCAGCTATGTGCCTTCACACAGAGTCTGTGTCATATTAACTTATAAGTTAAGAATGGCTTTACCATTTGCTTAATGAGCCATGCAGGAATGATACTGGATCATGTTAAGGGCTGAATTGTGTCCTTCCCCAAAATTCATGTGTTGAAGCCTAACCCCCCAGTTCCTCAGAAAGTGACTGTTAAGGTGGGCCTTAATCCAAGATGACTGGTGTTCCTACAAGAAGAGAAAATTTGGACATACCAAAAGATACCAGGAATGCATGCCCACAGAGGAAGGCCATGTAGGGCCACAGGGAGAGGGTGGCCACCTACAAGCCTAGGAGAGAGGGCTTAGAAGAAGCCAAACCTGTGGACACCTTCATCTTGGGCTTCTAGCCTCCAGACCCGTGAGAACTACATTTCTGTTGTTTAAGCTGTTCTGTGGTATTTTGTTGTGTTCAGCAATAGCAAACTAATACAGATCACTTCAAATATTTTAACTTTTGCAGCTGATTTCTATCACTGTGAAATCTTAAGTTAGCATTTTAAGTAAGTATTTTTCCTCCAGTGTCTCCCAAAGCTTTCTGGATAAAGTCTAAACTTCTTAACATGGCAAACAAGCCCTTCACAGACTGGTTAGTGCTTCTTTCTCCAGCCTCTTCTCTCAGCTCTTCCCCCTCACTCTCGGGCTCAAGCCAGACACAACTACTCTAAGTTTCACTTAAAAGCTGTACTTTCTTCCCCCTCTGGTGTCTTAACCTTACTGTGATTCCTTAAAGTGTCGGTGTACATATCAGTCCCTCCAAGAAGTCCTGCCTCACCTGGACAAAGTGGCTTGCCCCTGCCATGTGCCTCCACAGCACGGGCACCCACTACAGACTGCCTTGTCCTTCCTCATCTGCTTGTCTTCCTCCTCCGCTCTGCAGGCTCTTGAGGTCAGAGACTGAATTTTATTCACTGGTGCATCCATAATGCCTGCTATAGAACCTGGCACACAGTAGGCATTCCATTAGTTGAATCAAAGCATGAGCAAATATTTGTGCAAGACAGTCCTTGAAAGTAGTTATCAAATGCCTAACCTATGTAAGACACTGAGAGGACAAGGAAATATTTAACCAGATGACCAGTTGTATTAGCTTGATAGGGCTGCCTTAACAAAGTCACACACAGCCTGGGTGGTTTTAACAGAAATGTGTTTCCTCACAGGCCTGGAGGCTAGAAGCCCAAGATCAAGATGTCAACATGGGTGGCTTCTTCTGAGGCCTCCCTCCTTGCTTATAGATAGCTGTCTTCTCTGTGTCTTCACATCTTCCTTCTGTGTGTACCTGTGTCCTAATTTCCTCTTTCTATAAACCTACCAGTCAGATTGGATTAGGGCCCACCCTAGGGACCTCATTTTAACTTAATTACCTCTTTAAGACCTTGTCTCCAGATACGGTCACATTCTGAGTTGTCCTGGGGGTTAGAGCTTGAACACATAAATTTGGGGAGGACACAGTTTTCAGCCTGTGACATTAGCCATGAGCACTCACTGGCTTTACAGATTTTTACCACCTTGGGATATCCCAGGCGGAACACGATTACCGCATTGTTGACTCCTTTGCGAAGTTACTTGCCACAGAAGTTCAGTAATAAGTATATTTTCATCAAGAAAGGGGCATTTTGGTGTTGGTTACTGTTTTCAGAGTTTGGAGTAGGCTATCGTATTGGGAATTCCACATCCCCAGGAATGAAGTCCTGGAGGACTAAAGTAGTGAAAGCATGTGAGAATCTGAGGGTGATTGCCGGCATCACCATGCTCACAGGAAATTCCATTCTGAAATGACCAGTGCTTGGTTAACCCCGGGAAATCAGTAGTCCGTGGCCAGGTCTTAGCCGGGAGAGGAAAGCATCAGGTCCCAAGATTTTCCTCTGACCTTCACTGCTCACCGGCTTCCAGCCCTGGGAGAAGTGTGCAGCAAGGCCAAGTCTTGTCTTTTAGCTTCAGATGGGACATGAAGGATTTAGACTTCACTCCTTAAAGGGCTAAAAAAAGGTCCATCCCGGCTCAGCCTTGGCCATCCCTGTACATAACTGAAGCCGCTGCCCACAGAAATCAGAGAGTCTGAGGGAAGGTGCCGTGGAAGTGACTCCGACTGTTGCTATAACAACAGTACCTCGGTCTAATTTCTTTTGAAAAATGAATTTCAGCTGGTGGGCTGAAGCCGAGCAGCTCTGCACAGGTGAAAGCTCTGCCGACGGCCTCTGGAGCCCGGCTGCTTGTGGGCCGAGTGGGGGTGCCAGCTGGCCGCTGCCCTGCTGAGAATGGTCTGTCACTTAAACCACACCCACGTTTACCTGAATGTGAAAATGTGCCTGCCTACATGTGGACAGCTCCCCCCAGGGGGAAATATCCTCTAAATTTGCCGTGTCTCCTATTTGTGAACAAAGTTCCTCAAAAGACATGTAAATAATGGCAGTCCCCTTGCTGGTAAATGAAGGCAAAACCGTTCGCTTTCAGCTTCAGAGCAAAGAGCTGCGGTGAAATGGAGGTCTGGGAGTCAGACGCTGCCTAGAAATAAGAATAACATCCTCTTCACTCTGAGATATGTGCACACGCGTGTGTGTGTGCGTTCATTTGTTGGGGGGGTGTGAGTGTGTAAGTGTGTGTGAAAGACAGAGATTGAGAATTCTCCTCTAGAACATACCACATAGCTTTGCTTTATGCAAACTACGACTCACAAGAAGGAGCAATGTCTGACCTCTTTGAGGGAAACCAGAGGCTCTTTATAGAGTAGGAACTCTCACTTCAATACTTTTGTTTTCCAAAAGGAGATAAACAACGTGCTGGGATTTTATTCAGCAGCAGTGTCAGCTGTGGGCCTGTGGGCCATTTGCATCCCTTAAGCTGGTGCACTTAAGACTTTACTTAAGACTTTACGGCCGCTGAGGAAGACAGTCTCCTGGAAGGGATTTAAAACAAAATGAGAATTGCTTGTTGAAAAGGGACATTTTGAGTAAACAGTGAAATAAAAATATTCTTGATTCCTACCCAAGGGAAAGAAAAGTACATGCCTCCCTGAAGCATTTCTCCCTCCTGCCTCCCACCCCCCAGGGAATAAACAAAACAGATCCTCGTGTTTGGTTCTAACATGCCTGTTCTTGGGCCTGTGCTGTGGGTGTAGGTCTCCAGCTATGGCAGATAAGATCTGATGTTTTCATTTGCCCTCTTTCTCCCAATGGTTTTCCCTTCTTCCTCACCAACCTCCTTCACCGTCATTTCTTTACAGCTCTAAATAAAACCCCATCAGGAATTTCAGATTGTAATACAAGGTCATGCATATAGGCATGTTTGGAAAAGTAATGTGTGCATGACTTCTAATCAGAGATATCAGGAGATAGTCCTAAGGATACTGTCTCTTGTTCGTAAAAATAAATGCAATGTAATGCCGGTGCCTGTGTTTATGTGTATGAAAAGAGAGCAGTTCAGAGTTCAGATTGTGGAATTCCGATGGCAACTACAGATCTCAGTGGAGCTTCTCCTGAAGACAGCTAGGAGGAAAGGAAGCTGCCTCTGGGATGCACACTCTGCTCCCTCCTCAAGTTTTCAGGACTGCAGCTATCATCACTTTGCAAACACATGCTAAATTTGCCGAGTAACATTTTTCCTCTTAGAGGAGCACAGTGCTTTTCTGTGAATCAGGCAGCTCTGACTCAACAACGTGGACATATCCTCCTTAGACTGCCATGACTCAGGTGTCCAGCGTGCTCTCCCTGAATTACTAGGCAATGTTTGTTCATATTTGATTAGGATAGGAGTCATTAGATGCAAAATAGAGTAGGTGAGAACACAGATTTGAGGAGTAGGTGGAATGAGGTAGGGCTCTGCTGTGTGCTCTGGGACAAATCACTATCCTTTCTGAACCCATTCCTCATCCATCACAGGGTTATTGTGAGAATTAATTGGAGTAATATATATAATGAATTTAGCTTGATGCCTGGAACAGGGTGATCTCTCAGCCAATAGAATATCAAATGACAATAATATCCTGAAACATTTAGTAAGCAGTGAATCAAATTCTTTGATCAAAATGTAGAAGTCTAGAGCTTTCTACTGAAAACTAGGGAAGGAGACTTGAAATCATATAACCTTGGCATTTGCAGAGATAAGAGCCCCTATATTAATGAGTAGTTAATAATTTTGCTGAAGCACCAATTTGAACTACATATATGGAGCTCATGAAAAACTTTATAACTTCAGATATAAACAGTACACAGAATTCATGTGACTTGTGATGAAAATATAATTTATTCATTCTATTGAAAGAAAGCCAGGAGACTGTAGGAACATTTATGTATTTGAAAACATGGATTGAAGATATCTTAGGACTTATGATTTCTAAATGTCAATGACCTTGACAGCCACTGTTCCTGATATTTTATGATCCATTCTCAATATGTAGTTGTGCATTCAGCTGGTGTTTATTACACATTTAAGAATAACCAAAGGATAAAAACATATCTCAAAATTCAGCCAAACACACACACACACACACATATTTAAATGCTTTTAAAAGAGTACCTTACTCTGGCACTTCACAGCTGGGATTGGTTGAGACTCTGTGTTCCAAATACAGAAAAGAGGTATGATCATTCTTGTATATACCTAAGACTACTTGGGAATAGAGTTTTAAATCTGACTCATAGCAGAAAGGAAAAAGATTATGGTCATTTCTAAAAATAACCTCCAAGTCCTGTAAAATGGAGGTTCTGTTCCCTTAGGCTGGGGGCTCAGCTGTGCCCTCTCATTCCCTTGGGCCTCTGTAGCTGAGATTTCAGATGCTTACTGGGCAGTGGAGGCCCCTTTGAAGATGATCCCATTCTTCCTGGAGCATTTCAGAATGGACATTTTTAACTGCTTCTTGCTGACGTCCCCTCCAGAGACCCAACATTTCTCACTGACCAGGTCCAGAGCTGTGTTCTGGGACAGTTTCAAGTAGAGGTTTTAAATTCTTGACTCTCAAGGAAGTAGGATGTGTGTGTTTCTATGTGTGTAACATTATGTATTCTATATAAATATATATTTTTTTAATTCATAGGATTTAGTATATAGTAAAATTGTTTTCTTTCTAAATAATGTTAATAAGTTAACAGAGTGACAAAGAGGACTTCAGGAATTCTGATAAAATTTCTCTTTGTTTTTGTGTTGCTCTGCCCTTCACTTTGATCTCCTTAAAACAAATTTACTCAACTTTTGTCAATATCTGTTTGATGTGTGTTCACTTTCCAGTGTGGTCTTTCTTCTTCGGACTGAGTCTAGCCCCCAGCACATGGCACACAAGCACACAGCATACTCTCAATTCATTTGAGTGAAAGTGAAGGTAAGTGTATAAAGTAGAGGAAGAAAATGGTCTGAAATATTACTGTGCTCAGAGAAACCTAAAATGTGAAAAATAAACATTTTCATGAAAAGCCTGTAGAAATCCAATAAGCTTTTGCAGAATTAAGATCCTCTGAGGTTTGAATATCTCAGACTAGAGCATTGTTTCTTAGCCCTTTTAATGAGGTCTCCCAGAGTTATCACCAATTAACTCAGTAATATTTTATATTGATGTTGGGTTTATTAGTGTATGCATATATTTTTTTCATTATTTATTATTTTGTTATCACCAATCCACAATCACATGAAGAACACCATGCCCACTAGGGTCCCCCCATCACCCACAAACCCCACTACAGTTACCGTCCATCAGCGTAGTAAGGTGGTCTAGACTCACTGCTTGTCTTCTCTGTGTTGCACAGCCCTCCCCATGTCCCCCCCCATATTATACATGCTAATCGTAATACCCCCTTTCTTTTTCCCTGCCCTTGTCCCTCCCTTTCCTCCCATTCTCCCCAGTCCCTTTCCCTTTGGTAACTGTTAGTCCATTCGTGGGTTCTGTGATTCTGCTGCTGTTTTGTTCCTTCAGTTTTTCATTATTCTTATACTTCACATATGAGTGAAATCATTTGGTACTTGTCTTTCTCTGCTTGGCTTATTTCACTGAGCATAATACCCTCTAGCTCCATCCATGTTGTTGCAAATGGTAGGACTTGTTTTCTTCTTATGGCTGAATAATATTCCATTGTGTATATGTACCACATCTTCTTTATCCAATCATCTACTGATGGACACATAGGTTGCTTCCATTTCTTGGCTATTGTAAATAGTGCTGCGATAAACATAGGGGTGCATCTGTCTTCTTCAAACTGGGTTGCTGCATTCTTAGGGTAAATTCCTAGAAGTGGAATTCCTGGGTCAAATGGTAAGTCTATTTTGAGCATTTTGAGGAACCTCCATATCGCTTCCCATAGTGGTTGAACTAATTTACATTCCCACCAGCAGTGAAGGAGGGTTCCCCTTTCTCCACAACATTGCCAACATTTGTTTTTGTTTGTCTTTTGGATGGTAGCCATCCTTACTGGTGTGAGGTCATATCTCATTGTGGTTTTAATTTGCATTTCTCTGATAACTAGTGATGTGGAGCATCTTTTCATGTGTCTGTTGGCCATTGGAATTTCTTCTTTGGAGAACTGTCTGTTCACCTCCTCTGTCCACTTTTTAATTGGATTATTTGCTTTTTGTTTGTTGAGGTGCATGAACTCTTCATATATTTTGGATGTCAAGCCTCTATCGGATCTGTCATTTATGAATATATTCTCCCATAATGTAGGGTACCTTTTTGTTCTATTGATGGTGTCCTTTGCTGTGCAGAAGCTTTTCAGCTTGATATAATCCCACTTGTTCATTTTTGCTTTTGTTTCCTTGCCCGGAGAGATATTATCATGAAGAAGTCACTCATGTTTATTTCAAAGAGATTTTTGCCTGTTTTTTTTTTAAAAGTTTTATGGTTTCATGACTTACATTCAAGTCTTTGATCCATTTTGCATTTACTTTTGTGTATGGGGTTAGACAGTGATCCACTTTCATTCTCCTACTTGTAGCTGTCCAGTTCTGCTAGCACCATCTGTTGAAGAGACTGTCATTTCCCCATTGTATGTTCATGGCTCCTTTATCACATATTAACTGACCATATATGTTTAGGTTAATGTCTGGAGTCTCTATTCTGTTCCAGTGGTCTGTGGCTCTGTTCTTGTGCCAGTACCAAATTGTCTTGATTACTGTGGCTTTGTAGTAGAGCCTGAAGTTGGGGAGTGAGACCCCTCCCACTTTACTCTTCTTTCTCAGGATTGCTTTAGCTATTCGGGGTCTATGGTGTTTCCATATGAATTTTTGAACTATTTGTTCCAGTTCATTGAAGAATGCTGTTGGTATTTTGATAGGGATTGCATCAAATAGGTATATCGCTTTGGGCAGGATGGCCATTTTGATGGTATTAATTCTTCCTAGCCAAGACATGGGATGAGTTTCCATTTGTTAGTGTCCTCTTTAATTTTTCTTAAGAGTGTCTTACAGTTTTCACAGTATAGGTCTTTCATTCCTTCATTAGATTTATTTCTGTGTATTTTATTCTTTTTGATGCAATTGTGAATGGAATTGTTTTCCTGATTTCTCTTTCTGTTGGCTCATTGGTAGTGTATAGGAAAGCCACAGATTTCTGTGTGTTAATTTTGTATCCTGCAACTCTGCTGTATTCTGATATCAGTTCTAGTAGTTTTGGAGTGGAGTCTTTAGGGTTTTTTATGTACAATATCATGTCATCTGCAAATAGTGACAGATTGACTTCTTCTTTACCAACCTGGATTCCTTGTATTTCTTTGTTTTGTCTAATTGCCATGGATAGGACCTCCAGCACTATGTTGAATAACAGTGGGGAGGGTGGGCATCCCTGTCTTGTTCCCAATCTTAGAGGAAAAGCTTTCAGCTTCTCAATGTTCAGTATGATGTTTTCTGTGGGTTTATCATATATGGGTATATATATGGGTACATATATGGGTACATATATGGGTATCATATATGGGTATATCAACCTTTATTATGTTGACGTACTTGCCCTCTATACCCATTTTGTTGAGTTTTTATCATGAATGGATGTTGAATTTTGTCAAATGCTTTTTCAGCATCTATGGAGATGATCATGTGGTTTTTGTCCTTATTTTTGTTGATGTGGTAGATGATGTTGATGGATTTTCGAATGTTGTACCATCCTTATCCTTGCATCCCTGGGATGAATCCCACTTAGTCATGGTGTATGATCCTTTTGATATATTTTTGAATTTGGTTTGCTAATATTTTGTTGAATATTTTTGCATCTACGTTCATTAGGGATAATGGTCTGTAACTTTCTTTTTTGGTGGGGTCTTTGCCTGATTTTGGTATTAAGGTGATGTTGGCTTCATAGAATGAGTTTGGGAGTATTCCCTCCACTTCTATTTTTTGGAAAACTTTAAGGAGAATGGGTGTTGTATCTTCTCTGTATGTCTGATAAAATTCCAAGGTAAATCCATCTGGCCCAGGGTTTTCTTCTTGGGTAGTTTTTTTATTACCGCTTCAATTTCTTTGCTCGTAATTGGTTTGTTTAATTTTTGTGTTTCTTTCTTGGTCAGTCTTGGAAGGTTGTATTTTTCTAGGAAGTTGTCCATTTCTTCTAGGTTTTCCAGCTTGTTAGCATATAGGTTTCCATAGTATTCTCTAATAATTATTTGTATTTCTGTGGGGTCTGTCGTGATTTTTCCTTTCTCGTTTCTGATTCTGTTGATGTGTGTTGATTCTCTTTTTCTCTTAATAAGTTTGACTAGAGGCTTATCTATTTTGTTTATTTTCTCAAAGAACCAGCTCTTGGTTTCATTGATTTTTTTCTATTGTTTTATTCTTCTCAATTTTGTTTATTTCTTCTCTGATCTTTACTATGTCCCTCCTTCCGCTGACTTTAGGCCTCATTTGTTCTTCTTTTTCCAATTTTGATAATTGTGACATTAGACTAGTCATTTCGGATTGTTCTTCCTTCTTTAAGTATGCCTAGATTGCTATATACTTTCCTCTTAAGACTGCTTTCGCTGCATCCCACAGAAGTTGGGGCTTTGTGTTATTGTTGTCATTTGTTTCTATATATTCCTTAATCTCTATTTTAATTTGGTCATTGATCCATTGATTATTCAGGAGCATGTTGTTAAGCCTCCATGTGTTTGTGAGCCTTTTTGCTTTCTTTGTACAATTTATTTCTAGTTTTATACCTTTGTGGTCTGAAAAGTTTTTGGTAGGATTTCAATCTTTTTGAATTTACTGAAACTCTTTTTGAGGCCTAGTATGTGGTCTATTCTGGAGAATGTTCCAATTGCACTTGAGAAGAATGTGTAACCTGTTGCTTTTGGATGTAGAGTTCTGTAGATGTCTATTAGGTCCATCTGTTCTAGTGTGTTGTTCAGTGCCTCTGTGTCCTTACTTATTTTCTGTCTGGTGGATCTATCCTTTGGAGTGAGTGGCATGTTGAAGTCTCCTAAAATGAATGCATTGCATTCTATTTCCTCCTTTAGTTCTGTTAGTATTTGTTTCACATATGCTGGTGCTCCTGTGTTGGGTGCATATATATTTATAATGGTTATATCCTCTTGTTTGACTAAGCCCTTTATCATTATGTAATGTCCTTCTGTATCTCTTGTGACTTTCTTTGTTTTGGATGTGTATTTTGTCTGATCCTAGTACTGCAACTCCTGCTTTCTTCTCTCTGTTGTTTGCCTGAAATATGTTTTTCCATCCCTTGACTTTTAGTCTTTGCATGTCTTTGGGTTTGAGGTGAGCCTCTTGTAAGCAGCATATAGATGGATCTTGCTTTTTTATCCATTCTATTACTCTGTGTCTTTTGATTGTTGCATTCAGTCCATTTATATTTAGGGTGATTATTGAAAGATATGTACTTATTGCCATTGCAGTCTTTAGATTTGTGGTTACCAAAAGTTCAAGGTTAGCTTCGTTAGTATCTTACTGCCCAACTTAACTCGCTTATTGAGCTATTATAAACACTGTCTGGTGATTCTTTATTTCTCTCCCTTCTTATTCCTCCTCCTCCATTCTTTATATGTTGGGTGTTTTATTCGGTGCTCTTTTGTGTTTCCTTTAACTGCTTTTGTGGGTAGTTGATTTTATTTTTTGCCTTTAGTTACTATTTGGTTGGTCTGTTTTGTTTGCTGTGATTATATTTTCTCTGGTGACATCTGTTTAGCCTTAGGAGTGCTCCCATCTAGAGCAGTCCCTTTAAAATACCCTGTAGAGGTTGTTTGTGGGAGGCAAATTCCCTCAACTTTTGCTTGTCTGGGAATTGTTTAATCCCTCCTTCCTATTTAAATGATAATTGTGCTGGATACAGTATCCTTGGTTCAAGGCCCTTCTGTTTCATTGCATTAAATATATCATACCATTCTCTTCTGGCCTGTAAGGTTTCTGTAGAGAAGTCTGATGATAGCCTGATGCATTTTCCTTTGTAGGCAACCTTTTACCTCTCTCTAGCTCCCTTTAAAACTCTGTCTTTGTCCTTGATCTTTGCCATTTTAATTATTATGTCTCTTGGTGTTGTCCTCCTTGGGTCCCTTCTTTTGGGAGTTCTGTGTACTTCTGTGGTCTGAGCGATTATTTCCTCCCCCAGTTTGGGGAAGTTTTCAGCAATTATTTCTTCAGATACACTTTCTATCACTTTTTCTCTCTTCTTCTTCTTCTGGTACCCCTATAATGCGGATATTGGTCCTTTTGGATCACACAGTTCTCTTAATATTGTTTCATTCCTGGAGATCCTTTTATCTCTCTCTGCCTCAGCGTCTCTGTGTTCCTGTTCTCTGATTTCTATTCCATTAACGGCCTCTTTCACCTCATCCAGTCTGCTCTTAAGTTCTTCCAGAGATTGTTTCATTTCTGTAATCTCCTTCTGGACCTCTTCCCTTAGCTTTTGCATATTTCTCTGAAGATCCTTCAGCATGGTTATGACCTTTATTTTGAATTCTTTTTCAGAAAGATTGGTTAGGGCTATCTCCTTCTCAGGGGTTGTCTCTGGTATTTTGGTCTGGATCAAATTCTTCTGCCTTAGGTAGTTCTTCTGCAATAAAGGTAGTTGTGGGGAGCTGGTGTGTGTTTTGGCTGGGAGAACATCCCTTCTTGCTAGTTGTGGCCTTTCTCTCCTGGGAGAACAGCAAACCCTAGCAGCTTGTGCTGGACAGCTGCATGCAGATGTGGTGTCTGGTTCTTGCCCGGCTGCTGTGGAAGAAGCTCTGCCCCATTGCTGTGGGCGTGGCCACATCCACTATGGTGGAGTTGTGCCACAGGGGGAACAGGTGGGAGGCTGTTTATCACCTTGAGGGGCCTCTGAGCTGCGCTGCCACCCAAGGGGTTGGGGCGCCTGGAGTACCCTGGGATTCCCAGTTACTGGGCTGATTGTGCCTGGGCACTTCCATCCAGCTGTGGGGTCCCTATCCCTTTAAGATTTTCAAAGGGCACTCACTTTCCTTTTGTCCCAGGGGTGCCAGCTGTGGGGACCTGCTCACAGGTTTTACTTTCCCATTTCCCTAGTACCCAGCTCCCCACACACTGTGTGTCTGGGCTCCAATGCGGATGGCTAGAACTGGGTATTTAGCAGTCCTAGGCTCCCTCTCCCTCCCCACTCTGCCTCCTCTCCTCCCACCATGGAGCTGGGATGAAGGGTGCACTCAGGTCCCACCGGGCTGGGGCTTGTATCTTACCCCCTTCGTGAGGCGCTGGGTTCTCGCATGTGTAGATGTAGTCTGGCTGTTGTCCTGTGTCTTCTGGTCTCTCTTTTAGAAATAGTTGTATTTGTTGTATTTTCAAAAATATACATAGTTTTGGGAGGAGATTTCCACTACTCTACTCACGCTGCCATCTTGGCTCCACCCCATGGGTATTTTTTTATTTAAATCAAAGCAACAATTTGAGAATGTCAGAACTCCAACAGAATTATTAGTCTAGATCAGAATCCTGGACCAACTACCTCAGAGGAATCTGAGGTTTTTGTCAAATTTCTTTAGATTCCTGTGACTCCAACCCGTGTCCCCAACATGGGCTACTAAATCAGAAACTGTGGAAGTGGGACCAAGACATCTGAACTTTTAACAGCTTCTCAGGTCACTTTGAAGTTGAATAATCACTGGTCTAGAAAACTGAACCTTTTTAATAAACCTAAAAAAATCCTTTCTAATGGCACTTAAATCTAGAAGACAGATCCACAAGTGGTTTGAACACAATTCATATTCTACTAATCAAAATATCTAACACATGAGTATTCTGGCTCACTCTTCAAATATATCAATAAGCAAGTCAAATGTATCTGTGTGTTCATATACTTATTAGCTGATGGGAGAATAACCATACGAGAACTGATTAAGTAAATCATCATCTGGTTTGAGCAGAGCAGATCAACATGACCAAATGTTCTTTGAGCATCTAAATAGTTACAGCATCTGCAAGCTGAGATTCCAGTTTGTCTTCAAGTCTTGGGAAATAGTTGTGTCTAATATGGTGGAGGAAGCTCACATTCACTTATGGTTGGAGTGGGTGTTGGTGGGTGAAAACCACTTGAAGCCTTTGCAATGAAAATATCCAGCCTTTTAAATTCACATACATGTCAAAACCTGTGACCCTGATGATGTCATGTTCAGCCTCTGAGTTTGAGGTTGAGTTTTCCTTTCCATGAGTCTCTCCATGTGCCTCTAGTTGTTTTCAACACAGATTCTCTGGGCCCTTAGAGTCCTCAAAGGTGTTCAGGGGGGGATGACAAACCATTTCCAGCATTTAAAAATAACCAAAATAAATTGCACATTTACTTAATTATCATTACACCACCATACAGGCCAACATTTTCAAGTGCCTGCTTTGGGGATCCATTATGCAAAGTTAGTGTGGTTATTTGAAAGATCTTTTTAGCTCTCATTCTCTCCTACAGTTCCATGAAGGAGAAGGAAATGTCACAGCGTGATGTGCATTGGGAGCCATGGTTGGTGATGATAGGGCTCCAACATCAGGAGTTGTGGGGAGGGCCTGTCACCAAAGACTGTATAGAATATCATGTCTAACAGAATCATGCAAGGCAAATCGAGTTGGTCAGGTGAATGAGCTGGGTAAGTGGGTAATATGCAAAGGCTCAAAGAGAGACTGAGAATAAACACTGTATATCCTGAGAAATGCCAATAATTAAAGTATAGCTAAAGGTCTAGGGGTGAGTGATGTTCGGGGGAAGACACTTGGAGGTGACAGCTGAGATAGGGAAGGTGGGAGGAAAGAGGATCAAGTGCGGAGGGCCTGTGTGCAGAATCAGGTGATGCTGAAGGCAGCGGACGGCTCCAGAGGATATTCAAGTGAGGAACCTGTGTGATCAGCTCACACTTTATAAAGAAAATCCCAGCCGTGATGCAGAGAATGTATTGGAAGGGAAGCAAGACTGGGGAACAGAGACTCATCAGGAGCTGCTGCAGAAATAATGAGAAATATTGGTAATCAGAACTAAGGTAGTAGCATTAGGGGTGGAATATGAGAATAAAATTCATAGCTGGTAAGAACAGATAGTTTTTGAGGCTGAAGTAGGTGCAGGTCTTGGGGAGAGGGTGGATTCTGGGATGATTCCTAGAAACAGTCTGAGAGCACTCTCGCAATTGGCATTCAAGCCCAGTGCCATTGATGAAGGCAAGTGTTCTTTGCCACCCTGGCTGAGTGGAGTGGGTGATGGAGTCAGACCTGAGTCTGAATTTGAATTCTGATAGAGCCACATCCCCCTCAACCCTTTAGTCTTTGACACTGCTTAATCTCACTATGCTAAAGGTCCTCCTCTATAAGATGCTTATAATAAAACTTACCTTTTAGAACCATTAGAAGTAGAAGACCAGGAATGTGATGGTTTACCTGGATGTCTTCCATCTTAAAGTCTTCATTATTAAAGTTATTTATTCCCAAATTCTGTGGTCCTTCCCAATTTCATGCAAAATCAGAGACAAGGCAATAAGAGTTTTGTTTTTAACCTATTAACATTGCAAAGGTCTAAAGGAAGAAAGGATCTCATGTCAAGGACATGCTGGCCCAGGCAGTCCCAAAGAACCTACTGGGAATGGAGCCTCTGTATGTCAGCAGAGGCCTGGTGATCTTAGCCATGTTCCTCCGTGTTATGGGTGTTACCGCCCCTCACCATTCCACCTCCTCCAAAACACTGCCCTTTCCCCTGTAGAGCCACCAGACTAGCGCATGACCTGCCCCAAAGGTTTGCTATGAGGATAAAATATGATCCTATATGAAAGCACTTTACAAACGCAAAGGCACAGCTATTGTTACTGCTGTTCTGCATGTCATAGCCCTCCTTCCAAGCCATTCTGCCTCTCTCTGCTTCTCTGTCTTTCAGTTCCTCCCCACCAACCACACATGCGTGTGCACACACACACCACAGTTTCACAGAAACACAAGCATCAAGACACACTGTAGATGAGAGACTTGTGCTTGAGCCATTCTGGAGGAGGTATTGTTTCCCTCAGAGTAACTGACACATGAGAGTGGCCACATGGTCACAGGCAGCGGGTGAGCAGTGCTTCAGCTCCCAGCATCACAGCTTCCCTCACTGGAGAAAACATTTGTTATGTGATAATAGTAATATGGGAGCAAGAAAGCTGATTGATGCTCAGGAAGGAATTTCTGTGATTCTTCCACAAGGGCACAAATCATACTAAGAGGCCTCCAGCTTGGTGAGGCAGAAGGGCCAGAGACTTCCTGAGATAAGGCTGTTTGGGATGAGGCTCCAACCGGAGTCCTTGGAGTTGGGGGTGGGGAGCTCACAAGGACATTCACCGAGTGCAGTCAGCCATTCTCGTGCTCACAGAACAGATTCCATCTCTCCCTGCCCATTCTCCTTCTGTCTCCCAAGAGGAGACAATTAGATGCACAGACCACCTTTCCACATATCAAAGGATGCTGAGACAGACAGGTCGGAATGCTAAGATTGCTCTGCTGTGTTGGACACAGCTGAACAAAACATAAAAACCACATCTTCCCTGGTGTCTCTCTCTTATATTCCCAAATGCTGATAGGTGAAATATGTGTCAAGTTTTGGGTGAAAGGAACCAGCAGTGGAGAACTTTAGGCCCTCGAGGAAAAGGAAATACTCAGCAGCTCCATTCAGGTCACATGTATTTGATTTGAACCTCGACAATCCAGTGCTGTTGTACAATCTAGGGCGCGAATGCATTAACACTTGGACTTGGGCTTGAATTGCAAATTTGATTTTTGTTGTGCATATTAAGAAAGCTACACAAGATGCTTGGAAAACATTAGGGTTTTGCTGGCTAGGGAATAAAAATATTATCATTCTACCTATTTGTATTGTGGAGATCCAGTAGGTAATCTGTCTCAGTTGCAGCTATATCAGTATCACTGAATGTTAAAAGTAGTAATAGCTAAGACTTGCTGGGTGCTTACTGGATGGGCATGAAGCTAAAGTGCTTTCCATGTTTTTCATTTCAGTTCATCCTCACAGTAAGTCTATGAGCTAGATATTATTAACCCACTCTGCAGATAAGGAAACTGAGGCTTAGGAGAGGTTAAATAAGTTTTCCAGGTTTACTCATTCAACAGATGTTTATCTAGTGTCTATTGTGGGCTACTGGGACCTAGTAATGAAAAGATAGAAAAACCCTTCATGAAGCTCACTTTCTAATGGAGGATATCATAGTTAACATTTATTGTGATTTATATGTGTTAACTCATGGGGGGGAGGCATCTTGGGTTCAAGGCTAGGTATTCTAAATCAAGGTCCAGTGCTCCTGTTTCCGTGTGCCTGCCCTGTACTGCCTCCTCCCACCAGGCCTGCTCAGTCAGTAAGAAGTGAAACTTGGGGGTCGCCAGCCACACCTGTTTGCCCCCATGCTCTTGGCCCCCAGCATTTTAGAGGAACAAACAGTTAGTTTGTCTTAATTTCTCCATTCTGCTCCATCCATTTTGTGGCCTAGAAGACAATCAGGGACCTGTACCTAAAATAAAGTCAGGTTCATTTTTAAGACAATACTTATTTTTTTAAGGCTAACAACACTTTCAGAGGTGCTAAGAGCCCCAAGCCTGGCTTTCTTCAGGCCCTGAAGCCGTGATATTTGAACTTGCTGCTATGTGTGAGAGATACATTCAATGATCAGAACGGTTTACTGGTTTGTGCACTAAATGACATAATTTTCTAGCAGTTACGGTGCTAGAATTGAACCAGTATCTTCACACACATGTCTCGGTTAGCACTTTGTTTTCACCAATTCAGGGGCTTCTACCAACTGACTGTATACAGAGTTTGGTGTTGTGATTAAAAATACAAGATTTAGGAACAGAGTTAGACTGTACTTTTACTCAAGTAACATTCTGTTATTCTGTTTACTTTAAAAATGGGATTCTCTACTTATGAGAGAAGAGCAATAAAGTAGCACTTCTGAGAACCTCTATATCATCTCCAGATTGGTTTTATTATATATGTGGGTCCTCTGGAGCCTTGGTGGTCTGAGCGAGTGCCACCGAGCAGGGTCAGAGGGAATCCTGCTCCTGTCTCCCTGGCTTCTGTACTACACAGCACCTTTGCCAAGAATGGAAAAGCACCCACATGAAGGACTGCTATGCCTCCCCCTCTCTTCCCATGTCATTCTGCCTTCTGCCTTCTGCCTTCAACTCTGTAAAGTTACTGAAACCCAACCAAGTTTTCCTTTTGTCATTCATCAGGCATTTCCCTAGTACCTACTCTATGCCAACCTCTTTCACCAGAGACCCACACACTAACTCTTTCTGGCAGAAAAAAAGAGAGATTCACACAGATGAGTTAGGTATATAGTTAATACATCTATGGAGTTAGCAATACTTTTGTTGGCTGGACTTCCTGAGCCTAGTTAAGTGGACACTCCAGGTTACAAGATACCATTGCTAGGAATGTAGATCTCAAAGTCAGGCATTCCTTATGGTCAATAGGGCTGCTTCCTGCTTTGATTCAGCCCCAGTGAATTAGACAATAGAATGATTCATCCAATTTGCCATTATTTATTAACCACTGCTATGAACCTGAACACTAGGTGCAGCCCCACGGGTACACAGTAAGCAAGGCAGCTGTAGCCCTACCTTCTTGGAGCTCACTGACACTAACAGTTGCTCCAAAGTATTATAGAAACTATGATGGGGAAGTAGAAGTTGCTTGGAGAAACTTATTCCAGGATATGTAAATCAATATAGGTGGGTCAAAGAAAGTACCTAATGTAGATGGGGTGGAGAGGGATGTAAGATTTCTTAGAAGTGAAATCTAAGATACAACCTGAAAGAAGAGCAGCTATTAACCAGGGGAAGAGCGGAGGGAGGAGGAGGAGTATGTTCCAAGAAAAGAAAACAACATGTAAAATGCCCTGGAAGCAGAAGGAAGCTTGGCACATTTAAGAAACTGAAAGAGTTTCAGAAGAGTTGATAGACAATGTTTGGCAGGGCATGGGGAGGTGATACTGAGCAGAGAGGCAAGAAGATGATCCTGGTGTGATGAACAGGAGCCAAGTGAGGTAGGTTCCATTTGGATTTTAATCTAAAGACAGTGGAAATCATAGCAGCATTATAAACAGGAAGGGCAGTGTATTTTTTGAATAAGGCAACAGTACAGAGAATTGATTGATTAAAAACAAAGCAATGAATAAAAGAATAGATGAAAGAGTGAACAGATGGATAAATGGAGGCAAGGCAAAGAGACCAATTAAACTGTTGCAACAATCTAGCAAGAGATAATATTATCGCAGCCTAGGATAGGTTGAAGATGAGTGGGAAAATTGGAGTGATATTTTGCATTGAGAATCCACAGGACGTTTCAAGAGGAATGCTCAGGTTTCTGATTTGAGTAACTGGGTAGATACTGATGTGATGTAGGGAATCTTGGTAATGTCATGTTTGAGTAGCAGAAGGTAATCAGCTTAGTATTGGGCAATGTTGAGTTTTAGATGCATATGAAACATCTAAGAAGAGAACATTGGAGTTAGTGGAACTCAGCAGAGGAGAATGAGCTGAGCACATTGTTATGGAATCATCAGCCTAAAGGAGAGTTGAAGCTGTTCTAATGGATGAAATCATCTAGGCAAGCATGTAGAATAGGCAGGAAAAGAACCTTAAGACCAAACAATGAAGAACCCCATCATTTAGGAGCAAGAAAGAATATATAGAAGAGACTGAGAAAGAGCAGATGGAGAGAAGGAAGGAGATCCAGGGAAGTGTGATATCATGGAAAGCAATTGAAGCGTGCTTTTCACATAGAGTGGGCTACTGCATCACAAGGTGCTGGAGGTCAAGTAAAATAAGAGCTGAAAGGAAGTTTGGGGTGTGTTAACCATTAATCTTCATTTCTGTGCTATTCAGTAAATGTGTTAAATTCCAATTCTTGGAAGGTTTCTAGTGTTCTTTAAAATATTATTGATTTAATTCCTTGATGTTCTCATCAAGATGTGACAAGAATTTAAGATAGGTATTAGCTTCTTTCTCGAGTATGACATGTTTTGGTCCAAGTCTCATGTTCAGCATTCATTTGGATAATCATAGTAGATGATTCTTTGCTGTGAAAGACCTACTGCCTTTAACTGTCTCTTTTCTTTTGTTCCCCACCCAACAATATTTAGTTTCTTTTCTATCTCTTAGCCTCATGAACTCTGCTTTTGGATAAAACCTTTTCCTGGAAAAGTTGAATTAAATAAGGCCTGGCCAATTTTGAGATTAGAAGTATATGTTCTCTCCTATGTTTTCTAAACCAATTCAAAGTTTGTTCATAGCAACTGCATACCACTGTGCTGATGGAGTAAACTCTGACTTGGAGATTAATTATCCTCTTCCCTGTTTCTTTTCCAGCTTCAAGAGACAGTGAAAAGGAAGTTGGAGGGAGCTCGATCACCACTTAATGGAGACCAGCAAAATGGTGCCTGCGATGGGGGTTTTTCTCCCACAAGCAAGAGAATCCGCAAGGACATCCCCACAGGGATGGAAGCCATCAACAACTTGCCCAACATGCCACTGCCTTCAGCTTCTCCACTTCACCAGCTTGACCTGAAGCCTTCTTTGCCCTTACAGAACAGTGGACCCCACACTGCTGGGCTTCTGGAAGATCTCAATAAGAATGGTAGACTCCCAGAGATTAAGCTCCCTGTTAATGGTTGCAGTGACCTGGAGGACAGCTTCACCCTCTTGCAGAGCAAGGACCTCAAACAAGAACCACTAGATGACCCTACTTGCATAGACACATCAGAAACATCTCTTTCAAATCAGAACAAGCTGTTCTCAGACATTAACCTGAATGATCAGGAGTGGCAAGAGTTAATAGATGAATTGGCCAACACGGTTCCTGAAGATGACATACAGGACCTGTTCAATGAAGACTTTGAAGAGAAGAAGGAGCCAGAATTCTCGCAGCCAGCGACGGAGACCCCTCTCTCCCAGGAGAGCGTGAGCATGCAAAGCGACCCCTCTCACTCTCCTTTTGCCCACGTGTCCATGGGGTCTCCCCAGGCAAGGCCTTCTTCCGGCCCTCCCTTTCCTAGCGTCTCCACGGCCACCAGTATACCTTCGGTTGCCAGCACGCCCGCAGCTCCGAACCCTGTGAGCTCACCAGCAAACTGTGCCGTCCAGTCTCCTCAAACTCCAAACCAAGCGCACACTCCAGGCCAAGCTCCTACCCGGCCTGGAAATGGCTATCTCCTTAATCCCACAGCAGTGACAGTGACTGGCTCAGGGTCGGGAGCCGTGGCCGGGCCCAGCTCCGACATGTCTCCAGCAGAGCAGCTCAAGCAAATGGCTGCACAGCAGCAGCAGAGGGCCAAACTCATGCAGCAGAAGCAGTCCGGGCAGCCGGCGAGCTGGTCCCCCCTGGGGCCTCCGTCCAGTCCCTACGGAGCAGCTTTCACTGCAGAAAAACCAAACAGCCCAATGATGTATCCCCAAGCCTTTAACAACCAAAACCCCATAGTGCCTCCCATGGCAAACAACCTGCAGAAGACGACAGTGAATAACTACCTCCCTCAGAATCACATGAACATGCTTAGTCAGCAGCCAAATAGCTTGGGTACGAACTCTTTAAGCAAGCAGCACAATATTCTTACTTACGGCAACACTAAGCCTCTGACGCATTTTAATGCAGACTTGAGTCAGAGAATCACCCCACCGATGTCCAACCCCAGCAAAAGCCCCTTGATGCCCTACATGCAGCCGCAGCCGCCGCCTGCGCAACTCCAAGCACCACGGGCACACCTGGGCGAGGACCAGAAACGCATGCTGCTCATGAAGCAGAAAGGGGTGATGAATCAGTCCATGGCTTACGCTGCGCTCCCTTCCCATGGTCAGGTAAGTGTGAACGTGAGGCGGCGCACTTGGAGCAGCTCTGGCGGTGCGTTTCAGACTGTGGACGTGTGCTGCCCACCACGCTCCTATGGGAGCACGGTTTAATTACCTTTTGAAGTCCTCCTACACATCCTCATGTTGTGGCCAGCAGCGGCTGGATTTGCCCCCTTTCTTCTAAGAGATGGAAAAGGGTGATATAATAGACTTTACTGTATTCGAAGGCCTAAGAATCCAGCTTCTTTTATTCCCAACAACAGATAAGAAACCAAAAATTACATAAACAACTCATTCTGAGGGAGGCCGGCCACAGAGGTCACGTGGCAAAACATGGTTCTTCTGTAGCTTCTCTCCCAGGTGATGCGATCCTAGGCCAGAGTATTTAGGGGTCTCTCCAAGTTTTCTGAGGTCCTGAACGACCTTTACCTCTCTAACTGAATTATGAATAATGGGAATTTGGAGTCTCGATGTTCAAATGTGGGAGAGATTTCTGTATTTGCAAACTGAAGGGGAGGGTAGACTTCCGTAGGACCATTCAACCTTTAAACATTTGTTGCTGAACCAGCACAATTATAAGCTGTTTCAACCTCATGACTTGGGAGTGCAGTGAAACCTCTCCAGTTCATCCAGGTCCTACTGAGGAAAATTTGATGGTGAATGTGTCTTAGTGCTGTATCCAGATAAAGTCTCCTCTTTCCTACTATCTTTGTTCATGACATCCTGGTTTAGGGTTGTTGGCCCTTAATGATTCACAGTAAAAATGAGTGGCAGCCAGTTGGGGAGTGAATTTTCACTGACAAGCATTCACTCTTCTCATCCTGACCCATGTGGCAAGAAGCCCAAGCTCCTTTAACACTTTATCTACCTGAAGGAAGAGGAGAGCCGGGAAATGCACTGTTCTGCTAATTCTGCTAACCTGTCCTCTGCATCAGGGAGTTCCTGGGCCATCCCTTTACTGCCGGTTGCTGCTTTGTGCCTCAGTCCCCTCAGGATGCCATTTTGCATTTTGCCATTGGAGGTTTTGCAGAAAATTATTTGCTTTAGGGCCCTTCTATGCAAACAGGTTCTAACTAGTGCTTGAGGACGAGTCCACTCTTGGATGCATTTGAAGCTGGGAAGTAATGCAGGCAGATCTGGCTGCTTGCATCCCGTAGCTCCCCATGGATCCCACCACCCTCCTCCCCCGTGCCAACCCCCACCCTAGCCTTGATGGAGGCTGCTGAGTTGGCTGTAGGCTGGCCTGCAGAGGCAGGCCTGAGCTCTGCAGCTTGATCCTTGTATTTTACAGCCTTCCAAATCCAAAAACCTCCAAGTGGTTACTTGTCTGCACATGCCGGCAGGCTGTAAAGAAATTCTGTCTGGAGAAATAAAAATATAACTTGGTTTATAGGAACTGCAATCAGCAGCTGATAGGAAAACATCATTGAAATGTGAACATTTATGTTTTCTCTTGGTTTCATTAAAAAATATGCTATTGGAAAATGCAACATTTTATACATTTCAGTATTAAACTCGGAAGCAGACAAAATATAGGCATCATACAGGGATGTTTGCTGTAGCCCAGATGCGTCAGAGGTTTATTAGATTGCAAGCTGTCAGAGCAGTCTGTTGTTAATCTTCATACAAATCGTGCTTCTACATTTGCTGTTCTTGTACCAGCTACAGTAAAGTATTTCCTCCAAGCCAGACCGAAAATGATTAATTTCAACTCACAGCCTCTGCAGACATGTGGGTGCAATGTGAACCCATCCTCATTCTCTACCCTTGCTAAATGTCTTTTGAAATTTTACTAACTTGAGAGGAAGTTTTTGTCTTTGGAGGAATGTGAATTTTCAGAGTATTTATTTCAGGTCCTTAAGCTTGTCTGACTATGAGTAACTCAAGCCTTGAGCTGCAGAGGTCAAGTTTTGAAAGGGCTCAGTCAGGTGAAGAAACGAAAGTGATGGTTTTCTGGATTAAATGTGGGAGCTCCTCCTCCCTTCCTTTCATCTCACAAGGTACTTTCAGGATGGACAAAATCTTCCTTGTGGAAGCCTCATTAAAATAATCACGTCTTAACCTCATCAAGAACCACCAAGCAAAAGCATACTTTTTAATGAAATATTAACTCACCATTGTTTGAAACAGGCTACAAAATACATATATAAACATGTGAACATCTTTCTGCAAACATACTATTTATTTCATGCTTTTAGCTGATTGTGGAGCAGTATTTACTTAACTCTCAGAATAGTTAATTACACTATATGTGAGTACAGTGCGCAAATACGAGCATGAATTAGAAGCGAGTTATAAATTATAATTATACATAGGTGTAGTGTAGTTCAAAATAGTTTTCTTCTGCTGCTAGTGAAAATTCATTTTACTCTTTGTCAGCCAAAAGGACCATGATCAACACTTAGACTTAGTGAATGGCTTGAACATCAGAGCCAATAACACTCAAACATTTATTTCAAGATCATGATCTTATACAGATGTTCGCTGATTTAGGACACTTCCAGAAAGTGCCATTTCTCTCAGAAATGAAAAGAAATTCATTCACTTGCATATTTCAAAAAAGAGGGAACCAAATAGAAGCAAAAAAAAAACCTACTTCAAAATTTTATACTTGGATATTTCTTCTTTAAAAATCATTGTTTATCTAAGTTGCCAATGCGATTGAGTGATACTATTATTTTCTATTTGTTTACATATATTAGTGGTGAGTCTCTGCTTTAGGAGAGACTCCATACTCACTTTCATTTCCTTTCTCCATACCCTCTTTTTACTCTTACCATCTTTCCTTAATTCCCATAAACTTCAGCTGAAATATAACAATGAAGGTATCAATAAGCTTTCCAACAGTACAACCTTTCAGATCTTTTCTGGGTTATATTCCTGTATTATTTCTCTGATCATTTCTCCTTTCCCTTTGCTTTAACTTTCTAGAACTTCTGTTCATAGATAGTTCATTCTGTTCACATATCAGACCTTCTGGACTTCTCTCTAATTTTTAAAATATGTGTTTCTGTGATGAAATAACCAGAACCTACTTTGGTTGTGTCTCTTATCTTTTCCTAATATCATCATTTCTCAAGGACAGGATCTCTCTCTTTTTGTCTGTCTGTCTGTCTCTTTCCCTCTGTTTTTTGCATAGTATCCTACACTGTGTCATAAACATAAGGATGTTTAATAATCATTAAACGTGATTATCAAAATTTGGACCAAAAATATGTTTATAGATGGTTATCAGTGCCAATGGAGAAAGCATTAGCACAAATAACACAAAGCTGCTTTTGACATCAATAGAAGAACTGGAAAGGCAAGTCCAAAAAGAATCCTTTGATAGGAGGTGGTTCTCTTGAACCAGTGGAACAACAATGAGACTTCTGGGGAGGCAAACTCAGTCTCTGTGTCTGACCAAAAACACACACACACACATAAAATTAAAAAAAACAATGGAAAAACTATGAAAGAAGGAAACTCAGAACAAATGACTTCTTGCTGGTCAAGGAAGGTAACAGGGAACCCCAGAGCCCAGGAATAATTCCTACATGGAATAGTGGAAAGTGAATAATTTCCAAAATGTGATGTTAATTTTTAGTAGTTGCAATCATAGGACTAGATAAATCATGGATCATTCTACTTTTTCCCTTACATGTGTGTTGGTTATGTGTATCTGTGTATATTATAATATATATATCAACATATATACTCAGATTTTGCAGAATGGTTTCCCCTTTCAATTTTATTTTATCAAAATTTGTTGGTAAAAAATACCATAGTAAATATACCATGTGAGGTACATTATTGTAGGCTTTTCAGGCATAAAAATCTCTACCGAAAGAACAGTACTCCATTATTCACAGCCATCAATGAAAATCTCTTTGAAGACACATTTTTCTTATCTTTAAAACCCTGCAGCCGCTTTGTTTAATTTCCTTTAAATATATATATTGTTTATTTTATCCAAATAATGCATGACAGTTTCAAAAATAAAGTAGTACTATAAGGTTTATGATGAGAAGCAGCAGCCCCGTTTCATCCCCTCCATTCTCAATTTCTTTTTTCCAAATGCAACTACTTCAGTTCATGGAGTTGTTTTGTTATTTTTCTCCATAAACTGCTGTTTCTCAATTTTTCAATTATTTGATTCTATAGAAAAGGAGGATTTCACTAGCTTACACTCTCTTCTCACAAACATAGCTCCCTCCATACAGTCTCTGTTTTTCTCTTCCCCAGACTCTCACTATAACTAGATACAGCTCAAAGTTTGATTTTTAAAGTATTCCCTATTTACATGACTAGTTTTTGCATACTGTCTCACAGTTTAACTATGTAATATTCTGAATTTCCTGTCTTGTACAACTTTTGTTTTCCTTGGAATTAGTAACAGTTTCCTTTTTTAAAAAAAATTGGTGTTTTCCCTGAGCCTACCTTCAATCTATCCTCAAACTTTTCTGACCCCATAAAATTTTCAGTATCATCAAACACAGCAAATAATCTTTTTTCCTGTTTTTTTCTCTCTCCTTCCTGTTTTCCTTTCTCTCCCTCTCTTTCCCCACCTCCCTCTCTTTCTCTTTCTCAATCTTTCTTTCAGTGTCTCTCCTTAAGGTTTATACACTTTTGCCCCATTCTTCTCTGTAGTTTTCTTGGTCTGTTACTTAAGTGAAGTCATGCAATGGTTCTTCACCATCTTGCTTTATTTTTGGTTTCCCTACTGCTAGATTAGATTTAGCTCCCTGTAAACTCTAAGTCGTT
This sequence comes from Manis javanica, assembly GCF_040802235.1. Taxonomy (NCBI): domain Eukaryota; kingdom Metazoa; phylum Chordata; class Mammalia; order Pholidota; family Manidae; genus Manis; species Manis javanica. Next base: position 52,504,417 of record NC_133160.1, read on the forward strand.
TACCACTCAGCCATCTGATTTTCATCTTCGAAAATTTTGTTGACACCCCTCAACTTCTATTGTCATCTCCCATCCTCTCTGTTCTCAATGTTTAATCATTTTTATTCCTTTATTGTCATTGTTCTGTGTATTGGAGACAGCCAAGATAAATGTGGATGCTCAATCTATCAAAGGCTCCCTTAGTGACTTTTAACATCTTTCTGTCTGAATATCGAATATTGCCTGATATTTATATTTTACAACATATTTAACACTATCACTTCTAACATTTTGGGCTTTAATAGGGCTGGTTTCATAAAAGCTAAATTGCTCTCTTAAATAAAATTTACATATGTAAAATACATGTTTTCCAAAGGGCAACAGTGTCAACATGATCATCATTGCTATTTTAGAATAACATCTTGTGACTGACTAATTTTTAGAATCTTAAAAATATTGACTTACTTCAAGGGCTATAAAAACAATTTATGTTCCACAACCCTGACTAAGCTAATAGTATCTGGCAACTCAGATGCAAGATAAAATATTGACAGGACTCTCATCACTGATTGAGTCCAGGGCCTCTCAGCCAAGGAGAAACCTGGTAGGCAGAAATGCTACAAAAATCCAGATGATAAATGTCCATATTGATGGGTATAATAAGTCACTTCCATGCACACACTGGCACATTTGAAAATCCTGATTGATATTCTGTCAGAGTCTTAGAGATACAAGGTTAAGAGTAAACAGCAGAAAAAGAAAGGTTTTAGGACATTTTACATAGTAGTATTGTGCGAGAAAGACATTTTAATTAGCACTCTATGAAAATATTCTTTAAAGGTTTGATGGGACAAGAAGATTCTTGCTTATTGAGAGAGCCTACAATTCATCAAACAGTGGTTCTGAAATGTTTGTGGTCCTAAGAATCACCTCTGGAAAATGTTCAAGATGCAAATAATCAGATTCCACTGCCAAAGACTCAAGAGTCAGTAGGTTTTGGACTCATCCCAGATGGAATGTGCATTTGAATAAGCAATCCATCACCACCACCGCCACCATACCATTTCCTAATGGAGAAATTGTACATAAGATAATCTGCAACTACGCTCATAACAACCTCTGTTTGTTTGGTTATATATGCCATATATAAGCATATTGGTATATGCTTACTTATGGCAGTTATTGTATGTGGAACTATAAATTCTGTAAGGTCTAAGATTTGTATCATTTCAAGTGAGTTGGAAAAATTAGGTTACTCTGTGCTTCATGGGTTTTTCCTTTTTCAGAATAGAATGAAATTTTTTATAAGAACAAATCATGTGAATCTTAGTTATGCTTTGTAAATCATAGAATTACTTCTGTTGATCTTCTTAATAAGACACAACAGTTCATCCTCCACTGCCCACCCTGACTCCCACCTTGGAGAAGGGTGGAATTTCCCTTCTTCTTGGAGAGAGGGTTGGCCGTTCATTCCTTTGTTTCAGGGCCTACTGAGAGCAGGACCTTGTTTGTGCCAAGCTCTTTCACTAAGGATCGTACAAAGGGAGATGCCATGGAATGGGAAGTGCAGACTTGAAGGAAGCTCGAGGCTTCCTCAGGGCTTCTTTTGGGACATCCTGCTGGCAGGCATAGCAGTAGGGCCACAACTCCGAGTCCAGTGCTCTGACATGTTACATCAAGAATGGAGTCCAGGCATTCCTGGGTTCCCAGGAGGTGTGGCCTCAGCCAGACACCCACTTCCACTCTGCCTCCTGAGTCTGAGATTCTCTTCCTCCCAAGGTCAGTCCCTGCACCCTCGGCCCTGCTCAATGCCGCCCAGGGGAAATCCAGTGATTTCACACAAAACAGTAGGTTCAGCTTTGTTTTTCCCTTGAAGGAAGTGTACTAGCCAAAGAGTCTGTCACAAGTCTAGAAAATTATAAAACTTCACTAGGCATACCCTCTCTGTGCATATTCACTCCTCCAGTTCTGAGTATTGTGGACTAAAAATGGATGCCAAAGTGGTATCTTCTACAATGCCCAGCAATGTGTGATCTAGTCAGGGAGGACGAGGCACACATATTAAGTCAGTACAAGGCAGCAAGTGGGTAAGTGCTGCCTTAGCAAACTCTGTGTGAAGGACTGCGGGCAGAGGGAGCATGACAGTCAGTCCAGGCAGGCGTAGACAAGAGTGGCCTCCAAGGGGAGACCAAGTGGGACTAGGAGTTAGATGAATGGAAGGTGGGAAGAAAGGCATTCTGGCTCAAGCAAAGGGTTCCTTAAGTGGATGATGCAGATTATAGCCAGGATGGAGGAAAGGGTTCACAGGAATAGTGAGGTAGAATGCATGGGACAACAGTTAGGGGGCTTCCAGCTGTTTGAAGTGTGAGGCAGTAAGAAGCTCTGGATGTGACATTTAAAAGTTAAGGGAAATCAGGCACAGCAGCATTTATAGGAAGAAATAACAGAACTTGGTGATTGATTGTATGATAAGATGAAAGGGAAATTAATGAAATGTTGATCATATGGTTAAATATTAGGGCAGAATAATAGTTTTGGAAAGTGATGAGCATGTATATAAATCTAAATATCAAGTCAACTGCACTTCAATGTAATTTGAAAACTTGTTATTATTTATCTTATTCTTCTGATTTTGATTTCTCATTTGCTGAGGTACTTACTTGTTCTATACCATCAAATGATGTAAAGCAAGCTCATAGCAATTTTTTAAAAATTTGTGTTAAGCTGAGCCACAAATAGCTACTCCTCTATTTTTTACAAGCACTTATTTTTCAATGAATTCGTATTATTATGAAAATGGTTGTTTTCATGTTTAGAGTAGTAACAGACTATCTTTGTGTCTTTTGGTTAATATTTCAATTATAAGGGATTTAGTTGGTCACATCTTATCTATTACTTGAGGATAATACTCTCTCTAAAGCTGGTCATTATGCGAGGATACGAGAAAAGCAGGGTTCCAAGCTTTAAAACATGTATGTCATCATTCATTAACTATTCATAGCAACTCTGGGCTTTTCTAGAGGCTACAAAGCTCTTTGGGAAATAAAAAATGATCTTTTCCTACACAAAGATACTCTGTTATATCTTGGTTCCTGAGCAAGTTTCTATGGAATTACTTTTATGACGCCAAATGGTTTGCACCTGACCCAGTTCATGAAGAATCAAAATACTTCCATGTTAGTTAGATTTCCAATACAGTGTCATGATTAGTTAATGATTCATGAGAATATTCAGGTTACCTATACATTTTTATTTACTAAACAGTAAATATTGACCCCAAACAGTATCCAATAAGTAACTCCCATTTATTAATATTATGCTTGCCTAGAAGAGGTTTTATAAACACCTGCTTTTGCATCTGAGATGTTTGAAAGTTTATTTGGGCTTCTTTTCTGTGCTGAGCTCTAGCCAATTCATACAAAGGACATTGATGGGCATGTTAAGCCAGGAACAATTCCAGTGCTAAGCTGAAGTTTGGCAGTGGTGCAAGGAGAAAGGTCATCTCTGCGTGTAGAGAGTAGTCCACCTCCCCCCACCTCCTGCCTCACCAGTGCTCCGGGAGAATTAGGGAAAAGGCACCCCATCCGAGCAGAGGGACCGAGGCTGCAACCCCACAGGCACTTCAGGTGCTTGCGGCCCCCCTGCATCTGCCACTGGACATAGTGGTGGTATCCCCCAACTGCACAGCTCCAGGCGAGGGCTCTGCATGTACCTGCTCATTCCCTAAAAGCCACTAAGTGCATAAAGCCAGCTTCTCAAGTCAGGGCAGAGGGAATCTGAGTGCTGTTCACAGGGCAGTGCTGTGGCTAGGCAGGACCTGTAGTGTGATGCCGCCGGGCTGACAGGTGACCGAAGGCCCTGGAGCACAGGCGGTTCCTGTCTGCCATAGAGCAGCCTTCATGGTGGACAAGGCTAGTTTCAGTGTCTGTCACCTGTTAGGAAGATTTTTAGTAACATGGTAGAAAAACTCAGAGAAAAGACCTGGAAAATCTTTAGGCCTTTGCATCCGTCTCAGAGCAGGGACACGTTTAGATGTTCCAACTCTGAAGTAGCACCAATAGAAATAAAATACAAACCACAAATGCCAACCATGGAATTCAGAAATTTCCTTTAGCCACGTTACAAAAAGGCAAAAACAGGTGAAGTTACTATAATTTCATTGAATGCAATATATTAAAATATTATTATGTCAACATGTAATCAACATGAGAATTATTAATGAGATGTTTTGCATTCCTTCTTTCATACCAAGTCTTTCTGATGTGTCTCTTACCCTTACGGCACAGCTCAATTTGGACCAGTCACGTTTCAAGTGGTCAGTAGCCATGGTGTGGGGCAGGGCAGGTCCAGAACAACGACAAAGCTGCTCTGTGATCAGAAAAGCAATTGGCAGGACCAGAGGTGAAGCAAAATGAGAAATACATTTTGCTGTTTAGAAGCCTTTGACTCCTTATATTACCTTTTAAAAGCTATATAACTAAACTGGACAGAACAGATTCATGTTTCTCATTGCCCTCTGCCTGGCCAGGGAGTCCACTACAGGATGGCCCTGAGCCCTCTCCTTGGAACAGCTGCACACAACAGCTCTTGTACCCTTGCTATTAGAATCCACCTTCAGACACTTCCTGAGCCATTTCTGTGTAACGTGGCTGCTTGTCAGGAGAAAGAACATGGCCCTTGTTCACTCATAACCTACCATTGACATAGAACATTTGTTAGCAATGCTGGCACCACATAAACATCCCTGTGGTGGGGTCAGGAGCACCTGACCCCCAATTAACATGGCAATGAGAGTGACTGGTGCACTGGGCTTGTTTTCTAGGGTTTTGATGAGCTTCATTAATTATGTTGAGAAAAAAAGGTATCCAGCTGGAGAAGAACCCACTTAGCTCCACGTGAACATGAATAATTGGACAGTTGGCAGAGTGTTAAATTGGTGGTCTTGTGAGAGAAACAACGTGAATAAACACAATTCCCCAAACACCACAAGGCAGGCACAGTTCTCACTTCCCTTGCATTTCTTTGTACCATGTTCACCTTCTCTGGACTTGAGAACCAGCTGGGTGTGAGCTAGTGTAACTCAGTTAGGGAACGGCCTTGGTAGGGAGGGGGCAGAAGCCAACTCTGAAGCTTGGACAAGTACTCAAATCCTGACTTCACCACTTCAGTACCTACAGGACCATGGGTGGCTTTCCTGACCTTTCTGAGCTTTCAGCTTTTCATCTAGAACATAGGGATGATAATAGTAGAGATATTGTGAAGATTCTATCTTGATTTATGTGAAACATTTAGAATAGTGTCATTTAGAATATGAACCATATACTTTTTTCAAGTTTACAACATTAGTCATATCATATGCTATTCACACCTTTTTAATCTCTAGGAGAATATAAGGGTGCCTCAGTTGTCCCCTAAGCCAATTTTATTCATTCATTCACTCAGCAGACATCCATTATGTACTGGTCATGTCTGGGCATTGGGAAAAAGGGGATGAGAAGACACAGCCACCATTTTTTGTTAATTTGTGTTAAATGAGGTTAAATGAGAAAAATACCTCTACAGAAAATCTGGCCACTTCCCAGCTCCTTACCTTAGAGGTCTGTTAGGCTTTTCAGTGCCCTGGCTGTTTCTGGAAGCTTATTATATGAGAAAAATCAGTTGTCTTGGTCTTTGTCAACATTTGAACACTTCTGACATGTAACTTTTTTATATATTAGAAGCAGCTAAACAAGTATTCCCAAAATAATGAAACTATTTTTACTTTAAACTACTTTTCTTTTTCTCTTGGAAGCTATTAGATTAAAACAGGCATTTTACTAAACCTTAACTCCAAAATAACAAGAGCTCTATTGGAAAATTGACTGTATTAGTTATCTATTGCTATGTACCAAATCACATCCAAACTTAGCAACCTAAAACAACAAGCATTTATTTTCCCACACATTCTGAGGAAATCCAGGAGCAGCTTAGCTGGTGGTTCTGGCTCAGGGTCTTTCATGGGGTTCCAGTCAAGTTGTCAGCTAGGATTGCACTCATCTGAAGGGTGGACTGGGACTGGAGAATCGGCTTCCCAGGGGCCTTCCTCATGCAGGTGCTGACTGGAGGCTTCAGTTCTTCGCCCCATGGATCTGCTTGAGTGTTCTCATAACATGGCAGCTGGCTTCCCCAGAATGAGTGACTCAAAGGAGAGCAAGGAGGAAGCAACATGCCCTTCAGGACAGAATTGAAGCTGCATGCCTTTGCGTCTTCATTTTTCTATTCATTTGAAGCACATCAAGTCCAGTCACACTTCAGGGGAGGGCAAGTAATTCTATCCTCTGAAGGGAATGTCAAGAAATTGTGGACATATTTGTGGACACCATGATCCCCATGAAAGGCTTTTGATATTTCATCAAGTGCGTAAGTGACCCTGGCACAGAGAAGCTCAGGGTGGGAAGGAGTGAGCTGGCAGTGGTGAGCCGACCCATCTGGGGGAAACTTGAGCCGGGATGGTGTGGCAGAGAGGACAGAGGAAATCACAGACTCCAAACACACCAGGAATTGGTTTCTTTTTACTTTACAACCCAGCTGTGCCTCATGGCAGAGTGTTAATGTGGAATTCTGTGGTCAAACGTGAAGGAGACTTGCTGTATTTAAAGTAGGAAATGAAATTTTAGAAGACCTAGTGTCTGACTATAATCTTGTTCACACTAAACCCAACCTTGTTGGTCACATGGTTTTTCACCTCCGCTCTACAAATGCTTTCCCTCCTTTTCACACAGAGGCATTTGTTGTTGCTGTGCCGTTCCTTCCCTTGTCCTTGGGGCTCTCCCTGGCGAAGCATTGCCCCTGAAAGCGTCACAGGCTTGAAGCTGGGATTCACTTCGGCAGCACCTCAGAGTCTTTCAGCCCATCTTCCAGCCACTCTGTTTTCCATCTCATGACTTGCAGTGCTGCAGTGAGTCACATTATAACTTCCTAATATTGAATATTTCAGGGGCCAAAGCCCTCGGTGTTCCATGCTGTCCACTTAGTCATCTCCCTCCACATTTGTATTATTCACAGCAAGAGGCACGCACGCAAATCCTTTAAGTCTTCAGGCTTTTCTTTCCATTTCCCCTTCAAATATGAATCACCTAGCAACATTTATTGAGGACCAACTGCACACAAAGCCATATTTCCATTACTGTGAGCATTGCAGAGGACGTCAGAGGCATGGTCTCTGCCCTTAAGAAGTTTATCCACTAGTAAGAGCCGAATTAAAAAGAATTTATTTTAATAATAACACCATACAGATTCTTATTTATATTCAATGGAGCGGTATGTTGTCCAGGTTAAAATGATCAAATTCAAGGGTTATTCTTTCATATACCTTTTAATTGAGAAAACCTAGCTGACATTTGTATTCAGTAAAGATGTGCCTTGATAAAGAAATATTACTACCAGAAAATCACCTTGTGAGATTGACTTCCTAGTATCATAAGCACATCTCACCCTATCTAGTGAAAATTCAGATGTGTTTTTGAAACCAAAATAAATTTTTAAAGGCATTTATGAATAATCTGTGAAAAAAAGATACACATTATTAATGTATTAAATAATTAGCTACAGCTAGTAACTACAGTATAAGCAGAAAGATAATTTATTAATGTTCTAGTTCTTTTTTAAAAGACATCAGCCTTGTGCTTTGATTTACTTTACTTTTAATAGACTGTTGTTCAGAAAGGGGAGTAAGGGAATCGTGAGCTGTGAAGAGTTGATAAGGAATAAAAAGTGCAAGCTGTGGAGCAGCAGAAGAAAAGACCTTGGGAGGAGAGTGGAAGGCAGTGAGGAGGCCCCTTGGAGCTCATTATTAAGATCTAACCTGTGATACAAGAAGCCACGGGTAGTCATTGTGGGTGTCTGAAAAGAGGAGAGGACTGTCTTGATCAAAGAGATTGGCAGGAGAGATGCTAAAAAATAGCACACCTGTAACAAAATAATTAGGACCTGACTGATGCAACTAGGGAAACAGATCCAAAGAACAAGTAAGAAATGGGCAGCAGTGACCATGGGCATGAGTCAGCACACACAAGGAAAAGTCAGATTTGACTTCCAAACCCTGTAACTTAGAAAACTGAGGGTGACTTATTGGTGAAGGGAGAGTTGACCAAAGGGGATAGTTTTAACACTGTTGGGCTTAATGGGCAGTTGGACATTGAAGTAAAGATGTCTTTTGGTGGGAAAATAAAGGACTAATGCTGTGGGTTTCAGGTTCATCCACTCTCAGGTGCTAGTTGAAAATAAAGAGTTGCTGAACCACTTCTTAAGGGAAGTTGTGCATGAGAAAAATATATATATAGCATCTAGCACTAGGTCTGGAGATTGCTAGACTTGATAACGGGGAGAAGTGACAACCATAGAGGGAGTATTTGTGTGTATGTGTGTGTATCATAAACTGTGTATGTGCATGTGTATTTGTGTATATAGGTACATATGCATATTAAAAAAATAGCTGAAAACCCATCATCATAATGTTAAGCCTACTAAGTTCTAACTGCTAGAATTATAAATGGTATTTCTGTTCTTCCCCTTTCTTTCTTTTCTCGCCTTACTGCATTTCCTAATTTTTCCAGTTGAACATGTACCTCTTATGTAAGTGTCCTCCTAGGTAAAAATCATTTTTAAATCCTTGGTGAAATGCAAGAGGTAAGAATAGAATTTTCAGGGTCAGAATAAGAGGGACCCTTAAAATAAGATGGTCTCAAGATGAGGAAACTGAGCCTCCCATAGCTGTGTGATTTATTACCAGGCTCTCAAAATAAGAGTATAAATTTCTACAGCTGGGCTTAAAAATCAGTATCTCAAGGAGAAGAATGGAGTTATCCTCATCTCCTACAATGTGGGATGATCCAAAGCAGAGGTTCTTAACTAGGGATGATTTGACTCCCCCACCCACATGGACACTTGGCAACATCTGAAGACATTTTTGGTTGCTGCTACTGGGGAAAGGGAGGACTGCTAGCATCTAGTGAGTAGGGTCCAGAGATGTTGTTAAACATTGTGCCAATACACAGGGCAACCCCACAATGAAGAATTTTCCAGTTCAAAATGTCAATAGATGTGTGCTAACTATTTTACATGACTTACTTCATTTTATCTTTAAATGATCTTGAAAGTCAGGCATATAAGTATAAGTAAGTAGCCTGTTCAAGGTCACACGGTGAGGTCTGGAACTAGGAACCAAAGCAAAGTCTATTTGAATCCAAACCTGAGCTCTTAAACATTATGCAATTTTGCCTCGATGTTGATACTCACCAAATGAAATGCAAATAAGAAAGCCATCGAAGATCACATCTGACATCGTGGTGTTATTTTTTTCTACCCTTGACAAGACAGGGCCTTCAGAACCATTTTTATTGTCCTGGAGCATAGTAATTGGTAGAATAAAATTTCACCACTTTTCCATGTCTCTTCCCCTTCCCAATCGCACCTTCCAGAAAGATGGTTACTTTTTCACGAGTATTATGTGCTTCTTGTTGGAGTTGGGGCCAGGGATGGTAACTTGGTTGGTCGTGCAAATGGGAGCTGATATAGTTCTGGTATGCAGGCCTGTTGGTCATGGAAAAGCAATTAAAAAATGCCTGAGAATTTGTACTTTCTAGCATCATTTTAGCACACTGTCAAGAATGCAGCATACATTTTTACGTTGCTCTTACCCAGCTTCCTGGGCTTCTTCAGCCTTTTTCTCTGAATAAAGACGTCTTGTCTCCAGCCTTCCAACGTTGCCTTGGCCTCCTTGTCATTCCCACTGAAGGACGCTGCCTATTAAAAACAAAGACTTTATAGCTGATAGAAAGCTGACTTCCTTAGGTCCTTGAGAACATAGATCTACAGCTCAGTGGATCTAATTGGCTGGCTTGTCCACTGGAGAATTGAGTCCCCGCTGTCGTGTACACTCATATACCTCTGCTCTGCTGACAGCCTCACCTCTGCTTTTCTGATTGAAAAGTAAGACTTTAAAGAAGTTTGTCTTATATATACTAAATTACTATGGAAGCAGGAATTGGGAAGTACTAATCATGCTCTTCTATCTTTCCTTTTCCATGTTTCTCACACCCATGTGGGATTGAAATCATTAGTTCTAACACTGACATGTACAGAAAGACCACAGCACATTTCAGAGTGCCACTACCCATTTCTGTGGCTCTCCCTGGCTCACACACTCACAGATTATCTGAAGTAATAAAATGTCAACAGTAATAAATAAAATTAGGAAAGAAATTTGGATAAACCTATGCACAGGAAAAGAGTTGTTTTAGAATCCTTTTCCTGTGAACTTTAATTGCCAGAATTTTCTTTTTCATACCAGTGCTATCACTCACAGGGAAGGAGAATTTGTTTGTATCCTTTATCCTGTTTTGATTTTTAGAGAGAAATTTTACAAATTCATTATCCTATTTCTTTATACATGAAGTTATAAAAATAAAATGCTACCATTTTTGGTGAATACAATATTTCAAGCATCATTCTACACCCTCTACATATATGCCCTCATTTCATCTTCACAAAGCTTGTCATAAAGGTATTATTAACTCCATTTGTATGTGAGAAGACAGGCTTGGAGAGGTCAGGTAGTTTTTCTCTAATGACACATAGCTAGTAAATGGGAACAGAGATTTGAACTTACATCTCTTTGAATTCAGGTCCCGGCTTTGTTTCTGTGTAAAACTGCCTCCCATTTTATATATTAAACCTGGATTTCAATATTACTTTCTTTCAAAGAGCTAGCAGCACTTTCACATATTAATTTACTCTCATGGTATCAATCTGAGTAGCTAAATGGAACGAATGTGTAATATCAAAATCATCTTGAATGATTTTGTGGCCAGTCTTCTATGCTCACCCAGTATCAGCAGTACTGTCTGTGAGTTCCTGAGGCATCAGTAGCTGCTCCTTGAGGACTGAAGAGGGTGCAGCTACACAGTTGACGGCACAGTCACCATTTTCCTAAAGAGCTTTAAATGAAATCATGTATCAAAAACAATCTCCAGGTTTTTGGGTAAAAAGTAGGATTGCTTTACACACACACACACACACACACACACACACACACACACACACACACACAGATAGGTTTTCCCATTTCCCATAGTACCTACACAGTCCTAAGTACAAAAGAAGTGCTTTATAAATGCATAAAGGTTTGGACTTATCTCTAAAAATGTAAAGGAAAATAATTGAATTCCAAAAGAATAATTATGGTATACTAAATGAGGAGCCAATCCACAGATTTTTGTATGAGTCCTGGGGAAGCCAGGTGGTCCGTACAGGTGCTGTGAAAGGCAGTGAGGAGCAGTGGGCTCAGGAAGTGGACAGACCTTACTTTGAACCCTGGTCCCCTCACTTAACCAGCTGGGGAGTTTTCTGCAAGTCATCATCTATACTTGAATTTAATACATTATTTCTTAATGTCAGTTTTCCATCTATGAAATGGGGGTAATAAGGTACTCAAAGTTAATTTATTTATTATTATTATCAATATTATGGTGGGACATCAGAGAGAGAAAAGCACAGTTTTCATAAAAAACTTCCTAATCTGGAATCAAACAGATCCTGTTTGGTGTTTAATAACAGTGTGCCTGGGGCAAGTCCTTTTAGTTTCTTCATCCAGAGATGATAATCCCTACCTTTCAGGGAAGATTAAATATGATGAATGTCAAGTGTTCACTATATAGGAGATGCTCAACGAATGTTAGCTCTGATTATTATTTTCTTCTTACCAAAGCTGGTGAATTTTCCTAGGAGCTTAGACCAACTTCCTTAGTACCCTCTGGGTCCATGGGTTGTAACCTTTTCTTTCTTTTATAAATAGCACATCCCTCTGAGAATACACTCAAAGCTACAGCAGTATCGTCAGAAAAATACACGTCACCAAAACAAACTTGGATCGTTGTAGGGGATTCACAAACATCCCCCTCCAGGGTAAGGTTCCCTTATTTTATTCCCTTATCTGGTTTAGGCCTAAAAGGGTAAAAAAATATATGACACCCAAATGGAATGATTATCCATTTTGTTAAAGGACCCATCATAGTATTCCCACTGCCACTTTTCACAGTATCATTAAAATGTAATTCCATTTACAAAAACTCACTTTATTCAGGAAGTTTCAAGCACACATTTATTTCATTAACAGAGGCAAGCCTCTTTTAACAAAACATATTTATCAAATGCCTATTATGTGCTTTATAAGGTGGTGGGTGTTACGGAGAATAAAAGAAGCTTAACATATAGTCCCTGCCCTCAGCATTTTCTTCCTAATTGGAGAAGCAAGTGAACAAGGCAACATTAGATGTATTAGCACTATATGCTGATATAATCAAGTAATAAACTGTGTATGCTTGTGTGGGAGGGGGCACAGCCTCACATATCATTCTCTGGCCTTGAATGGTACATGAATCATTAGCTACAAACTAGAATTGCCGATTGCTCCCCCACCCTTCATCTTTGCCTGGCTGACTTCCATCACAGCCTCTTCCTCTGTGTCTGAAACACACTTTAGGAAAGAGGGGGTGAAATAATACAGTGAGAAAGGGATAAAAATTAGGAAGGAAAAAAGCTACCACCTGTCTGTCTATTGTCACCACTGCAGACAGATTCCATGTTGGGTGGGGTCTGACCCAGGAGCACCCAAGCTTCATGAAACCCCTCTTTGGGACACCCAACAGCTTCTCTTCCCTGTTTGCAAATAACTGCCAGGCCTCCTGTTAGCGACTGAATTTAAAGAGGGAGAATGGTACAAAGAAGCCCTGGCTGCTAGGAAGGGGAATTCAACCACACTGAAGTTTCAGACTTTGTTCAATATTCACACCAAAATGACGTGGGAATTTAGCACGGGAGGAGATCTACAGGCCAATCACTGGATGAGGAGAAGGAGGTCTGTCTTTAACACTTCTGGGCCCAAGGCAAGCCTACATACCATATGTTGCACATTTGTTACATATCACACTAATAAATAAAACATATTCTATCATCTGACCTTGACAAGCAAAGCTTCATCAGCCAGGTAGGCCAGGTTTGAATGTAGGATCTTTGCCTCCTGGGGATTTCCTGTGCAAGAACCACCCAGTTCTCTTTCCATAACCAGCTCTGGGCTATACCACAGGGGCCTCCCACACCTCCAGGGCCCATATACACCCCCTTTAGCCACTTTTGGGGCCTAGAGGTACATGCAGCTGTGTGACCACCTTCCAGAGGAAAACCCCGGGGCTCTCTGTGCAGGGAGTCGGGGCTCCAGGTGTCCAGGACATGGTGGTCTAGAGGAGAGAATACGGGCTCTCATCTCAGCCCTGCAGACTGCTTGCCCTGACAGGGAGGGATTTGGCCAGAAGAAGACCTGATTGGGCCCTCTAAAGCTGGGGGCCAGGCAGGAGCCCCCCAGTGCCTGTGACTAAGGGCATCCCTGAAGAGAAGGAAGCCTCAGAGGGGAGTTTATGGCAGAGCCATTGAGACTGCTCAGTTCTTTCTGGCAGGGGTGGGATAAGTTGGGAGGAGCCAAACAGGATGGAAGAGAGGCTGATGAAAAGGGAGAAAGCCAGACCTGGACCTCCTCTGCAAATATAGGGACTCTTAATTTATTAGTGTTTAGTTAGGGAATGAAAAAAACTACTTTTCCAGAAGGCAAAGGGCTCTATAATTCAATGACAAGAGATATGAAAGGCAAAAGAATGATGGTTTGCGAACTAAATACAGAGACTGGGAATGATTTCTCCCCAAGGTCACCTGGCTCCATCTTATTTCTGCACCTTGTCTTGTCTGCCTGCTGTGTACTGGCCTCCTAACCTATTCAGAAGGAAGCATTCCACCTTATTGTATCACCAGAAGAGAACAAAACTGAAGGTTAATTTTGAATGTCCAAGGAGGAAAAGTTAGTTTTTAGAGGACTGAATATTGAAAAATAATATATATAGAATATTGAATATAAATATTGAATATTTAGGTAGACAAAGAGAATAGTTGCTATATTTGAAATTACACTATTTGAAGAATTAAGGAGGAAAAAATATTTTAAATTATGCACAAATATGCTTCAAGAACTGAAGAAAATTCTAATGGGATTTCAACATTAGAAATCCCATTAGAAATCTACATGCCACAAATTTATTTTGTTTTATATTTAAAATATATAAAATATTTGAGTGAATTAGGAGGGAAGAAAATAAGTAACAAATTAAGCTTCATGGCAAAAAAAGTTAAGATACAGCCTTATCTTACTATTGTTCTAGAAGTACTTTCATCCATACTGAGCTTTATTCCTAATAAGGTTAATAGGCAGGAAATATGAAATTCTTTGAGAGCCCTTTAACCCCACCTAATATCGCCCCTTGGTCCCAAACATGTTACTGGTATTATAGGACAGGAATTAAGTGAACATAGTTGACTGTTAGTTTTCAGGAATTTATCATTTAAAATTTTTATTCATCACAAGTAAGACCAAAGACTCATGGTATGAATAATTATTAATTTATACTGGAGTATGAATTTGGGGCCAGTACAAGGATCAAGCAAATCAGAGTTTGTGAATAAGCCACACATTGGCCCAGGATGGGCTTTATCTTCTTTCCACCTCTGCTTTCCTGCCTGTCTACCTCAACATAGCACTCAAAAACTAGGAGTGTTATTATTTACCACTACTGTTTAGAGTTTACAAGTCTTGTAAAGTTTTGTAATGTTAAGTTCATGTCTGACATTGCTACAATAGTGATGGCTTTGACACCTATGGTAGGAAATTTTTTTTGTGGCAGATACTATCGTCAACGCTTTAAAAATTCCCTTGGTCTTGTATTTGTCAAATCATTATGGATCTGAAGGTGTCACCATAATGAAAGATTCAGTTATAATTTATTGTGTTTCCTGGAAACTTACCTGTCTTGTAATATTTGCAGATTTGGATATAAGAATGTTTCTGGATACATTCCACTCAAATGTCAAGGATTTGTGGTATAAGAACAATGCTTGCTCTGATATTATCACAGAGGGTAGAAAAAAGTAGAGAGATTAGGAAATAAATACAAACAGGGTACACCAATCATAATTTGTTGCATTTATAGAGCATTTTATATTCTTTCCATCTTCTTTGGCAAGAAGAAGAAACAGTATTACTGTACACATTTAATAGATGAGAAAACAGCACAGGAAAATAGCACATGTAACATTCCATAACTCTCACAACACACAAATGAATAAACCAGGGCAAATGACATAATAATAAAGTTAACATGTTTTTTAACACTTGAGTGTTAGACATTATGTAACCATTTCAACAAAAATCAATTACTACCTTCCCAGCAACCCTGTGAAAAAATGAAGCGATTACTAGTTACTAATTCATTACTAATGAATTATTATTGCTATCACTTACTATGGTATTGCTTTACTAATGAAGTAATTACTGTTACTTCAATAATAGTAATGAAAATATTACCATTATTATTTCCATTTTGCAGGACAGGAAACTGAAACTCAAAGTATTTCAACAGACTAAGAAGGATCACATAGGTAGTAACTGGAGCCAGGGTTCAAATTCAGGTCTGTACTACTCCAAATCCCAAGCTTTTCCACTCCATTTTACTACCTAGATTTAGATCTCCAGAATCCTATCCTAGTTTAGTGACCTTTCCACTTCTTATATAGGTGTTCATTGGCTCATTCATCCATTTGTTCGTTCATTCATGTATGCGTGGCAGGGCATCTCCTCTTTACCATGCATTGTATTTTGGGAGCAGACGCAGAGACAATGAAGAGCGGTATCCACTATGACCCAGCACATGCCTGTGGGAACCACCAGGTAGACAGCTAGATTACAGTGTGGCAAGAGTGGCCAGTGGCAAGAGCAAAGGTCAGGGAAGAGAAAATCAAAGGTACATTTGAGCCAAATATCAAAGGAAGTAGAAGTTCATCAAAGAGAGAGACTCTGGGAAAAGGAATTGGACAGTCAAAGCCACAGCAGGATTTGGAGCTGGGGAAATAGTTGCTGGAGAGATAGGAAAGAGTCAGTATGTGAAGGGCACTGGTGCATAACTCTGCTGTCCAAGTTTGTTTGTCCATTTGAACAACCTGGGATCTTATAAAAAGTTCAAAATCAGGCCATTTCTCAGACCAATGAAGTCACAGTCTCTGAAAGTGGGACACAGCTATCAGTATTTTTCACAGCTCCCCAGGTGATTCCAGTGTGCCGATAAGCTGGGTAACCACTGGCCAATCCAGCTAGTGTTATAGGACAGGAGTTAAGTGAACATAGTTGACTGTTAGTTTTCAGGAATTTATCATTTAAAATTTTTATTCTTCACAAGTAAGGCCAAAGACTCATGGTATGAACAATTATTAATTTATACTGGAGTATGTATTTGAGGCCAGTACAAGGATCAAGCAAATCAGAGTTTGTGAATAAGCTGCACAATGGCCCAGGATGGCCCAGAATCTTTATCTTCTTTCCACCTCTGCTTTCCTGCCTTAGTTACTAAGTGTAACTAAGATTACACTTAGTCCTGGAGTGTAATCAACAGAGGTTCTAGAAAAGAGAGTCGTGATCACACTGATTTCTGGAAAAAGTATCTCTGTCCACACGAAGGGTGCACCATGCAGGGAGTGTCTGGGGGCCTCTGGTGGGTGGCCGGGAGAGGTGAGCATGCAGAAGTAATGGTGTGCTGCAGGGGGAGCCTCCCCCTTGAAGGTCAAGACCTTGACCCAAAGGAAAGAGTCATGTGGACCAACTTTAAATGTCAGGCTGTTAGAACTCTGGGGGTTCAGTTTCTCTATTTGTAATATGAAATTTATAAGATCTATTTTGCTTGATTTTGATAAGGCTTGGGGGATAATATATGTAATATATGGCACACTATGAAGCATTGGACAGACATACATATGTATCAGTGCCCTGAACACACTGGAATCTTGACGGAGAGGATGTGGTGGCCTGGTTGGAATTTGGGTTGGTGGGACAAGGTCGGAGGGGCAGGGAAAAAACAATGAGAAGCCAAGTATACCTAAGGTTTCTGTCATGGGAGTGGATAACAGTCATTCAGTGAGAGGAACACCAAAATGTAAGGATCAGTCAGGTAAGGAGGAAAAGAGACTATAAAGATGTGCCTGGGATTGTGGGAGGTATGAGAACAGCCAGGCAGGAGTGATGTCCAAGGTCTGAGGATGGCCACAGGGCAGTGCCAGGAAGAGGGCGAGAGGTGAAGGACTGGAAAAGAACACACGGATCGCTCAGTGTTCCTGGGTCTGCCAGGGTAAAAGAAGGTTTCATCTTGCAGTTTAGGCAGTGTTATATTCAGATATGTATATTATATGCATATATATGAATATATTTGTAGGTATATTCAAAAGGATAAATTGAGCTCCCGGGTGCATAATCTGTGCACACAGCCTGAACTGGAAACAGAGCTCAGAAGACAGACCAAATTATAGCTGGCCCAGTACCTGGTGGGTGCAGGTGGGCAGGGATCAAAGTGAGCAAGTAAGCCTGGCTCACCTCGAGTTTCAACAAAATAAAGGAAGTGGTCCTGTCACACCTTTCGTAATTTTGTGGGAGCATAATATTTGGTTTGATCGGAGCAAGAGAAAAATATGAGAAAGAAGATTAAAAGGTTAGAGTGTTAGCAGTATTATTCTCAGAGGGGATCCATTCCTGGAACTTCCGTATTGTTTCCGTGAGATCCATGGCATAGGCAGCTCCCCTCCAGGAACTTTCTGAAATATGGCCATAAGCAACCCCTCCCCCAAATAGGTTTCAGAGAATCCGTGAAACTATCTGCAGATGCACATTCTTTGGAGGCAGAGTGATAAACTTGAAGTGAGTCTATTCCAGATGTGGTAGGGAACTAGTCCATTCTCCTCTCCCAGGAACTGGGCTTGCACTCAGGGTCTTACGGAAACTGAACCCTGTCTCCCATTAGCCATGGCCCTCCACTCCTGTAGGCTGAGAATTAATGATTCTGGCAACTCAGGCTGTGGGTTTTGAAATGTCTTTGTTGGTAAAAGAAAATCCTTCTGGTAAGATTTACACCTTAAGAACTGCATCTCTCCTGAGACCTCGCAGGAGGCAATATATGGCGGCCTTGAGAATGCGCCTGGCAGAGCTTGCTGGGCAGGCCAGCTGGAGCTCACCGGGCCCCACTCCTGCTTTCCCCGTGCAAGCTGACTGAAGCAGCCCTGTCCTGGGCAACCAGGGCTTCTCTGACCGTGACTTCGGCTTGGGGACTCCACAGCAGTCTTGCCTTCCTCCCCAGACTCCTCCATTCCTCCCCCACTAAGACCTTCCACTCACCTTCCCTGTCTTGCCTTCCCTCAGTGTTGACCTTGCATTCTGATGGCTCTTCCAGCCTGACTTTTCTCTCATTCAAGGATTTTCCCTAAAAAAATTTTTACACATTTAATACCATCTTCGTGTCTGCTTGTTGAAAGACCTGGACTAATACACACTGTATTTAAGAGCATAAGAGTTAAACAGTGCTGGGTACAAGCTTTCATGTTTTGCTAATTACAAGCAAGGTAATGAACCTCTCTATATCTCAATGTACTTATCTGTAAATTGGGAATGATTTTGGTATTTCTCATTAAATTGTTGGGACTATTAAATGAGATACATGTAAATCAATTGAACACTGTTCCTGGCATTTACTAAGTATTTACTGTTTGTTATTATTTTTGAAGTTAGCACTATTTTCAGGGTTCTTTAGTTTCATATACTTCAAGATATTTTATATAAAATACAGTAGAACCTCTGATAACATTGATACCAAAAGAGAAAACTTGGCAGGGAAAATCAGAGATGTTTTTCCAGTGAGTGCGTATATGGTGACATGATTTGACATCCCCCAGTAGCAGGTGCATGGCATGCTGAGGTGGGTGGTGTTTCTGAGGACTGGACTGCCCCTGATGCTGTGGTATTGCTATGTAGTAATAATGCATGATGGCATCCACAGAGGTGAGGCAAAGACCATGAACTCCCCTTTATTTCTCTTTGGTTTCTAGACTCCAGTCTTGTCATGGTGGACAGATACTTCTCATCATGGCTTTATTACAGCTGACCCGACTTCTGATCCAGGAATGAGAAATTCATTCTGAAGTGTGGTTCATTTTCTAAAATTCTCAGTGTCCAGTTAGATCCCCATTCTTCACAGCATTATATCCTGGATTCATTCACCAGGGTTACTGACATGAAGAACACAGATAGAGTATGCCAGTAGAGGAGCTGGGATGCTGGCAGAACAGTCAGTAGTGGAGACTGTTTGCCTAATATTCTGAAATTCCAGGCAGTCATGTGCCACCCGCATGAACCTTCTCCAGGGCTTCATATTTCAGACACAGTACTTCTTTCAGTGATTTTTACTGAGCACTAACTAGCTGTGTGGGATGCAAAGAAATATGTAACGAGCATTCAACGAACTTCCAGTGAATTCATTTTTTAAAATAAAGTCTCATAACTTGACTAAATGGAATAATTTCCACTGACTTTGCAAAAAAAAGGAGCCAAGAGTCATCAAGCAAGCCAGCCATAGTCTGGCCTGGTCACAATTTTATGAATGACTTGGACAAAGTTATAAAGGGCACATTTATCAAGTTGGACATGAGATGGGGCTGGGAGGAATAATAAATATGGTATGCTGAAGGAAGAAATGGAGATTAAAAAGATCTTCACAATTTGGAATGCTGGGCAAGGTCTATCAATATAAAGTGTATCAGGAATCAGTGTAAGGCTTGCCAATTATGTGTGACTTTAAATGACTTACTTAACTTCTCTGTGTCCTCGGGCCCATAGGTATGAAATAGGAATAATGTCAGCCTCTGCACATAGGCTTGCTCCCAATAGTTAAGTCAGTGCTTACCATGCCTGGCACATTATAGATGCTCAGTTAAGTAACAAGAACTCCTTTCCCTCAGCAATTCCCAGATGGAAGTATACAGTAACCCAAGGAAAGTGGGTATGGTCCACTGGGACAGGTGCTTGTCAGACCATACTATGTGGCCTATGTCCAGGGAATGCCACATTTTAAGAGAGCGACCGCAACTGGACTGACTCCAGAGGCAAGTAGCAATGATTGTGAGAAAGCTTACAATCATATGCTAGAAGGTTAAAAGAACTGAGTATATTTAGCCTGAAGTAGAGAAGACTCAGGTAGTACATAATAGTGCTTTCTAATATTTGAAAGGTTCTCATATTGCAGATGGTTTAGATTTATTCTCTACCCAGGGGCCAAAGGTGGGTATTTCAGAAAGACAAATTTCTGCTCAGTGTCAGTAAATTCCCCAATATTCAGAACTGTGCAAGGCTGGTAACAGTTGCTTCAGGAGGAAATGGGGTCCTTGTCACTAGAGGTAGTTACAGGCCAAATGGCCACTTGATGATTGATGGGTGGACTCAGTGACCTTTAATGTCTCTGAAATTCTGTTATTCTGCGAATAAACAGGGCTATTTTAGTCAAGACAATAGAAAAGAAAACATACTATCTGTATATTGATTTATTACACACCAAAGAAGATCCAAGACTGTCAGATCAGAATCAGGTGATGGCAGTTTTCCTTTCAGATTCTGGAGGGTGGGGCACCTCCATCGTGTTCTAGAGCAGGCGCCCCCTCACCGCCTGTCCCCTTGACTTTGTTGGGTGTGTGTGAACCACTAGCTGGAAAACAGACCTTCCACATGGCTGGGTGCAGGCAGCTGAATAAGAGTGGCTCAAAAGACTTACTGTTTATCTGCCTTAATCTCCTTTAAACCTCTTCCTGCCTCAACCAGCAGCAAACCCGTGGCAGGTTAAGCTGCCTCCCACTCCTCTTTCTTTTGGTGTTTAATGTCACTGATATTTGTATTTCCTTGTATTTGCTTAGGGTTCTGTTTGTTGTTTAAAATTACAGAACCTCATTATGCCTATGCTAATTATCATCTTTTATGTTGTGTTTTCATGATTTTTTTTTTTCTTCTAAGGATTTTCCTTCATTTTCCATTGCTAGAATTTAAAACTGGGGGCCATATAGACACACATACACAGTTTTGCCTCCCCTTTGTGTTTCCTGTTGCCTTGAGCATCTGTTAATGTTACAAAATAGCATTTGGATATCGTTTATTGGTGGCCATCTCCCAGGAGTTAGGAATCACATTCTTCAGTAACAGCAAACATTATAATTGTTGATTTCACTTCTTTTGCTCCGTGGGATGGGGCCATCAGCGCTCCAACTCCTCGTCCAATCACGACGTATAGAGGAGAAAGGCTGCCATTGTTCTTCCAGGTTCATGCTTTTCTAGGCTTATATACAACTTCGGCCCTGACTCCAGCACTTCACAGCTTCACAGAACTTAATGCCAAGAGAAGCATTATTCCAGCCTTTAACCGTCTGTGCAGAACACAGCAGGATGAAGCCATTCGTTCACTTTCTGATCACTGACATGTGACTGTGAGCACTACCTGCTCATTCCGCTTCTCTGGTGTCTTTCTGTCCGGAGAACTGCTATAGGCTGGAAGGGAAAGCTGAGGTCAGTCGCTGCTTGTGCCCATCCAGGTTCCCTATGTTGCAAGTCCTGTAATTGCCCTTTTTCCAATAGCAGAGGACTTCTCCTGAATTCTCTCCTCTACCCCATTCGAATTTGACTTTGTAAGTGATAAAAACTGTGTTTATCTTACTCCTTAAGAATATTCTTTGACTGCACTAGCAGGCACCTAGTTCATACTACATGCTTTCTTTCCATAAGATACCTGTTTCCAATGGGTTTTTCTCTACAGTCACTCCAGATATACTGAACATCTTCCAAGTGCCTTGCACTGTGCTGGGTAAGAACTGGGAGATAAAAACAAGACATTGCCATCGCCCTTGAGGAGTCCCAGGAAGGGCACACAGCCCAGCAGTGGGGGAGGAATCAGTGCAAGGTGAATGCCCCAAAGAAAGTGAGACCTAAACAGTCTTAAAGACTGAGTGGGAGTTTTCCAGAGCCAACATTTGGAACAGAACAATTTTTATATGAAATTTTTATAATGAAACCTGTAATAGTTTCCTCATAATGAGTTTATTTTGTTTTCCTGTGGACTTAGGAAGTTTTTTGCTGCCATGTGAAAATTAAAACTTAGAAAGAAAAGGTTTGTAATACAATCTCCATGGACGTGAAGTAGTCTCATGCTCTCCAAACGACAGCAAACCTTTTCATAATATATATAAAAGTATTTTGTAAAGCAAAGGGAGCCACACAGATGTGAGGTTGTAGATTTAAGACCATCAAACCTTTTTGGAATATTTTCACTCCTTACGAATTCCCTGCTGATTTTAAACCTGTAGAACTGACATCCTTTGGAAATAAATATGAAGCAAAGAGCACTACACAGTACACATGGATGTAGCACTGCAATGATAAACCTAGTACTTGTGTTGAAAAACAGGGAGACAAATAGAGCAAAGACTCTTTTTAAGATGCTTTAACTGTAAAACATTCCTGAAGCCATTTTTGGACAAATTTTTTTTCTCTATAAATATTTCCATTGATAAACTTTTTATTCTGATGTTGGTTTCATTCA
Organism: Manis javanica; assembly: GCF_040802235.1. Taxonomy (NCBI): domain Eukaryota; kingdom Metazoa; phylum Chordata; class Mammalia; order Pholidota; family Manidae; genus Manis; species Manis javanica. The sequence continues at coordinate 52,526,919 of NC_133160.1, forward strand.
TCTCTTTCCATGAAATACTTCTTCCCTTGCAGCAGCTTCATGCCCTCAGACCTCCAAAAGTGTCAGACCCTGAGATTTATCATCCACCAGCACATAGCACAAGATGAAGTTCATATTCAAGTAGAGTGAGGACAGGATTGCTTCCTGTATAACACCTGCCCCATCTCTACTCTATTCATCCTCCTGTGAGTCATCTGGAAACCTCAGACATCTAAATACAGCCAACTCTAGGGGTATGAGACAGAGCCCAAGACACAGGGCCGCCTGCTAGGACCAAGGCCATTGATTTCAGAATTGAAAGTAGATAGTGGTTAGTGAGTCAACAAACCTGATTTCCTTTCTCCTGGGTGAGAGCACACAGATGATTTGGGAAATGGAGGAAGGCTGTCTGTGAGGGAGGATTTAGAATGATCACATGAGCCATGAAAGTCTAAGGCTCAGATTCTACAACCAGACTGGGGCCATCAACAGAACAGGTCATTCATCCAGTGGAATTAGTCTGACAGCTCTCAGGCTGCTGGAGAGAGCTCCAGGGCACCCAAGAAAAGAACCCAATGCCAGTTCTGCAATAAAGGGCCGGCCTCACTCCCAGAATAGTGTTCTGCTTGGTGTCATCTTAAGCATGGAGTAGAATCATCCTTGGGACAGCAATCTTCTGGACTGGAGCCCATGGGTTTGCTCTGTGTGATTGCTGTAGGCCAGAGCCAGCACTGAGTGGGTGCTCTGCACCTTGGGGTTATCCGTGAAAACATTCCTCATTATTAACACAGCATGCCGAGAAATGGCTTTATGTATTACTCTGTCATTTAGCATCACTGATTCTGTAGACCTAGAAGGACCCTCAGAGCTCATCTAGTCCATTCAGTAGATGACCATTCCTGGGACATGCTGGGCACCTGAATTAGCACAGGGTGTGGAGAAGAATATATGGTAATAGTGGCAAAAAGACTAGGTGTGTAGTCTCTATTTTGTCTTTAATCTGAGCCTTGTGGATCTGAGCAAGCCGTTATCCCTCTCTGCCCTCGGTTTTCTGCCTGGGAACTGTGGAAGCTAAATTAGTAGCAAAAGCAACCAATGTTTCTTAAACACTTATTTTATGCCAGGCACTGAGATGAAAGTTTTGTAGGCATCAGACTTAATTCTCAAACAGCCTATGAGGTGATTTTCCTCCGTTTGCAGTGTAGATACTGAAGCATGCTAAGAATAAGGAACCTACCCAGGGTCTCAGAGCTGGTAACCGGCTGAGCTGGTACATGAACCCTTCCAGCTCCCTTAACCTCAGGGTATGTTTCTTCCCTAACACCCTCTGACTGTCTTTCAGGGTGCCTAAAGGCCCTAGCAAGGGAGTAAACACCAAGATGTCATGGCAGCAGCATTGCTCTCCTCAGCGCAGAGATGATCAGAGGTCACTGGCCTCCCTAAGAGCCTCTAGCACCCTGTCCCCTGGTGACCTCCAGGCCCTCTCCATTATCCTCAAAGCATCCTTTCATTTTTGCTCCCACATTGCACTGAGCAAATACACCCGTGGGCCCCCTACCTGCTCCCCTTTAACTTTGTTTATCTAAGAAAATAAGGACTATCTCTTCTATACCTGTAATACATAAGCATCACCAGCAAGGTTAGTTTGTTTTTTACCATTTTCAAATGGTAATGAAGAAGGAAGCACCATTTATAATAGTACCATGTGAAACTGATGAAGCTTATTAGAAGCATGTCCTTAGTCTGTAGGTATAAGTGACAGCAGAAATGAGAAGACACACAATTCCCTGGAATGAATGGGTGCTAGTTCTGATTGCAGTTCTCTTGGAATCTTTTCTGATTCTAGATAGTTGTCTTAGCCTTTCTGTGTTATCAATTCTTCATCTACAACACAAGAGGACAGCAATAATAAGTACTGTGGATTCCCATTTAAATATATTTCCACATACACTACTTCTTTAAATCCATACCTGAGAGGACAAGTATTTCATAAATAAGGAAACTGAGGCCCATAGAAAGTACAAGACTTGTGGCCAAGATCACCCAGCTAATAAAGGGCAGAGCTAGGAGGCAAACTAATGTGCCCCTTCCATTTCCCAATAGCTGACTCTATGCAGAAGACAGAGATAATTAACCAGTATGCTTCTTATGCACTCTGACAAATGTGAAGTTCTTGGAGTGGATTGCTAACAGTCTGGAAATAGGCAGAGTACCATATAACAATAAATACACAATCCTCTGAATCTTCGTGAACACTGGGAATAAGACTAACCTATCTATGATAAGTTTTGCATGTTTTTGAACCTGCGTTCCTTCTAAATCGTTTATGGTTTACTCTGTGACTGTGACATACATGGACATAAGTTGATTTTCAGAGAGGTTATGAAAAATTATGACACTGACCTCTAAAATTGTTACGGCATGCAAAATTTCATGAAGTTTTGTTCAATGACATGATGGTATACTGGTTAAAAGATTTTTAGCAAACTAGAACAAGTGTTCCGAAATACGTTCTCAGTAATTCCAAAATTGTACTTCCTTGAAGCTTGACTCCCATAGGTGGTGAACCTCTGAGTCTGTATCCCTCTGCATGGCTAGTATAGCCTGTGACGTAGCTGCTAAAACCAGGATGACGACTGCTGTGTTGCTATGAGTTGAAATCTAACTCAGACTTAAATTAGCAGCAAATCCTCAGGTTATCAGATTGGGATCTTAGAACACCTTTCTGTTTGAGAGAAAACAAGTACAGACATAGGAGGGCAGATTTCACTTCTCTGTCTCCTATCAGTGACCCCTCAGCTATTCACTCAAGAAGTCTCCAAGGTCAGTTTCATGCAGGAACAGCCCTTCACCCTCCCTGAACGATGAGCTCTTCACAAGTGGCTGTTTTTAAATGAGAATATCGGTCTACAAACCAGAATGATCACAGTTCACAAACATAACCATGCTTTCCTATTTCCTTGCAAGTTCAAAAGGAGTCCCAAGCCATGTATGCAAACCCACTTTCTACATAAGGGTCTGAGCCAATGTGCCCACCCAACCTGCTTACTCATTATATTAGCCCCATATTACCATGTATGACATGGGCCCTCTGTAAAATTGGAATAATGAACTATTTATATGTTGGTTGTCAGTTGAAGAAGGTTGAAAAGAGAAAATGCCTGAAGACATTCTACATCCTAAAACGATTTGATTGTTCTTTCTTGCTCTTTTCCTTCCTTTTCTCCCATATTTCCCTCCAAGCTCCAGCATTTAAAGCCTTGGGCAATGGCAAGGTAAATTAGAGCGAAAGGAAATTGACCTGCCTTCGAGGAGTTTCAAAAAGTGCTGGGGGCCCAGGGAGTATGCCGAGTTTCAGTGTTGTACCCCCACCACTGGGGACACATCAGTGAGTTGAAATGAAAACTCCACATTTCACCACTCAAAAATAGTCATCAGGAGATTAAAGATGGCGCAGTGAGAGGAGAGACAGAGGCTTCCTCCTAAAACTGGATACAATTAGAAAATTTAATTGGCGCAGCTAATCCTGAGAGAGCAACAGGAAAGAGGACGACAGACTGCACACACCTGGAGAAAAGAGCAAACCTCACTGAACGGGGGTAACGTACCAGAGTTGTGGCTCCGCGGACCCAAGCCCCTCCCCCACCCCAGCTCACCAGCTGGAGGAAGACAAACGGAGACAGGAGGGAGTGGAAGGCTTGGGACTGCTGAATACCTACCTCCAGAGATCTGCGCTGGGAGCACAAACCTACATTTCATGGTGCTTTCATGAGACTCGCATGACTACCGGGTTGGAAAGTTAATACAGGCAGAGTTCCTGGGGAGACTGGGACTCCGGCTGCTTGTGGAAAGCAGGGATCCATATCTGGCTGCTCTGGGACAAAAACTTATACCTGTGTGCCCGGCCCACTGGCTCAGGCAGTGGAGACAGGCACAGGAGCCAGGAGGCGGGGAACAGCTCTTTCCTACCCTGAGTACCACTCCCCTGCAACCCCTGACATTGCTTCAGAGGCTCAGCAGCTCCAGAATAGAGCTTCTGGACACTAGAGGGCACCATATACAAACATGAAACGCCAAAGGAACCTTGTCCAGAGTAAAATTGTTAATACAACTCCCGAGAAAGATTTAAATGATATGGATGTTGTGACTCTTCCTGAAAGGGAGTTCAAAATAAAAATAATCAACATCCTAATGGAGGTACCGAAAGACATCCAAGAACTCAGGAATGAATTCAGGTCAGAGATCCAATCGTTAAAGAACACGATGGAGGATATTAAAAGCAGGTTGAATATGGTAGAGGAGACTATAAATGAAATAGAAACTAGAGAGGAGGAATACAAAGAGGCTGAGGCACAGAGAGAAAAAAGGATCTCTAAAAATGAAAGAATATTGAGAGAACTGTGTGACCAATCCAAGCGGAACAATATTTGCCTTCTAGGGATACCAGAAGAAGAAGAGAGAGAAAAAGGAATAGGAAGTGCCTTTGAGGAGGTAGTTGCTGAAAACTTCCCCAATCTGGGGAAGGAGATAGTGTCTCAGGCCATGGAGATCCACAGATCTCCTAACACAAGGGACCCAATGAAGACAACACCAAGACACATAGGAATTAAAATGGGAAAGATCAAGGATAAGGACAGACTGTTAAAAGTAGCCGAGGCAGAAATAAGATCACATACAAAGGAAAGCGCATCAGACTAACAACAGACTTCTCAGCAGAAACCTTACAGGCCAGAAGGGAGTGGCATGATGTATTTAATGCCATGAAGAAGAAGGGCCTGGAACCAAGATTACTTAATCCGGTGAGATTATCATTTAAATTTGAAGGGGGGATTAAACAATTTCCAGATAAGCAAAAGCTGAGAGAGTTTACCTCCCACAAACCATCTCTGCAGTCTATTTTGGAGGGACTGCTATAGATGGAAGTGTTCCTAGGGTTGGATAGCCGTTACCAGAGGTAGTAAAATCATGGTAGGGAGGGTAGAACAGCTGATTGTGAGGCAAATGCAAAATTAAATCGACTATCCCCAAAGCCAATCAAGGGATAGAGAAAAAGTATAGAATCTGATACCCAATATATAAAGAATGAAGGATGAAGAAAAAGGAGGAGAAATAGAAAAGAACCTTTAGATTGTGTTTGTAACAGCATACTAAGTGAGTTAAGTTAGACTCTTAGATAGTAAGGAAAGTAACCTGGAACCTTTGGTAACCAAGAATCTAAAGCCTGAAATGGCAATAAGTACATACCTATCAATAATCACCCTAAATGTAAATGGACTGAATGCACCAACCAAAAGACATAGAGTCACTGAATGGATAAAAAAACAAGACCCATCTATATGCTGCTTACAAGAGACTCACCTCAAACCCAAAGACATGCACAGACTAAAAGTGAAGGGATGGAAAAAGATATTTCGTGCAAACAATAGGGAGAAAAAAGCAGGTGTTGCAGTACTAGTATCAGACAAAATAGACTTCAAAACAAAGAAAGTAACAAGAGATAAAGAAGGACATTACATAATGATAAAGGGCTCAGTCCAAAAAGAGGATATAACCATTATAAATATATATGCACCCAACACAGGAGCATGAGCATATGTGAAACAAATACTAACAGAAATAAAGGAGGAAATAGAATGCAATGCATTCATTTTAGGAGACTTCAACACACCATTCACTCCAAAGGACAGATCCAACAGACAGAAAATAAATAAGGACACAGAGGCACTGAAGAACACACTAGAACAGATGGACCTAATAGACATCTATAGAACTCTACATCCAAAAGCAACAGGATACACATTCTTCTCAAGTGCACATGGAACATTCTCCAGAATAGACCACATACTAGGCGACAAGAAGAGCCTCAGTAAATTCAAAAAGATTGAAATTCTACCAACCAACTTTTCAGACCACAAAGGTATAAAACTAGAAATAAATTGTACCAAGAAAGCAAAAAGGCTCACAAACACATGGAGGCTTAACAACACGCTTCTAAATAGTCAATGGATCAATGACCAAATTAAAATGGAGATCCAGCAATATATGGAAATAAATGACAAAAACAACACAAAGCCCCAACTTCTGTGGGATGCAGCAAAAGCAGTCTTAAGGAAAGTATATAGCAATCCAGGTATATTTAAAGAAGGAAGAACAAACCTAAATGAATAGTCTAATGTCACAATTATCAAAATTGGAAAAAGAAGAACAAATGAGGCCTAAAGTCAGCAGAAGAAGGGACATAATAAAGATCAGAGAAGAATAAACAAAATTGAGAAGAATAAAACAATAGAAAAAATCAATGAAACCAAGAGCTGGTTCTTCGAGAAAATAAATAAAATAGATAAGCCTCTAGCCAGACTTATTAAGAGAAAAAGAGAATCAACACACATCAACAGAATCAGAAATGAGAAAGGCAACATCAGGAAGGACCCAACAGAAACATAAAGAATTATTAGAGACTACTATGAAACCTATATGCTAAGAAGCTGGAAAACCTACAAGAAATAGACAATTTCCTAGAAAAATACAACCTTCCAAGACTGACCAAGGAAGAAACACAAAATCTAAACAAACCAATTACCAGCAAAGAAATTGAAGTGGTAATCAAAAAACTACCCAAGAACAAAACCCCTGGACCAGATGGATTTACCTCGGAATTTTATCAGACATACAGAGGAGATATAATACCCATTCTCCTTAAATTTTTCCAAAAAATAGAAGAGGAGGGAATACTCCCAAACTCATTCTATGAAGCCAACATCACCCTAATACCAAAACCAGGCAAAGACCCTACCAAAAAAGAAAATTACAGACCAATATCCCTGAGGAATGTAGATGCAAAAATACTCAATAAAATATTAGCAAACCGAATTCAAAAATATATCAGAAGGATCATAGACCATGACCAAGTGGGATTCATCCCAGGGATGCAAGGATGGTATAACATTCGAAAATCCATCAACATCATCCACCACATCAACAAAAAGAAAGACAAAAACCACATGATAATCTCCACAGATGCTGAAAAAGCATTTGACAAAATTCAACATCCATTCATGATAAAAACTCTCAGCAAAATGGGTATAGAGGGCAAGTACCTCAACATAATAAAGGCCATATACGATAAACCCACAGCCAACATCATACTGAACAGCAAGAAGTTGAAAGCTTTTCCTCTGAGATCGGCAACAAGACAGGAATGCCCACTATCCCCACTGTTATTCAACATAGTACTGGAGATCCTAGCCATGGCAATTAGACAAAACAAAGAAATACAAGTAATCCAGATTGGTAACAAAGAAGTTAAACTGTCACTATTTGCAGATGACATGATATTGTACATAAAAAACCCTAAAGACTCCACTCCAAAACTACTAGAACTGATAGCAGAATACAGCAAAGTTGCAGGATACAAAATTAACACACAGAAATCTGTGGCTTTCCTATACACTAACAAGGAGACAATAGAAAGAGAAATCAGGAAAACAATTCCATTCACAATTGCATCAAAAAGAATAAAATACCTAGGAATAAACCTAACTAAAGAAGTGAAAGACCTATACCCTGAAAACTATAAGACACTCTTAAGAGAAGTTAAAGAGGACACTAACAAATGGAAACTCATCCCATGCTCTTGGCTAGGAAGAATTAATATCATCAAAATGGCCATCCTGCCCAAAACAATATACAGATTTGACGCAATGCCTATCAAATTACCAACAACATTCTTCAACGAATTGGAACAAATAGTTCAAAAATTCATATGGAAACACCAAGGACCCCAAATAGCCAAAGCAATCCTGAGAAAGAAGAATAAAGTCACGGGGATCTCACACCCCAACTTCAAGCTCTACTACAAAGCCATAGTAATCAAAACAATTTGGTACTGGCACAAGAACAGAGCCACAGACCAGTGGAACAGATTAGAGACTCCAGACATTAACCCAAACATATATGGTCAATTAATATTTGATAAAGGAGCCATGAACATACAATGGGGAAATGACAGTCTCTTCAACAGATGGTGCTGGCAGAACTGGACAGCTACATGTAAGAGAATGAAACTGGATCACTGTCTAACCCCATACACAAAAGTAAATTCAAAATGGATCAAAGACCTGAGTGTAAGTCATGAAACCATAAAACTCTTAGAAAAAAACATAGGCAAAAATCTCTTGCATGTGAACATTAGCGATTTCTTCATGAATATATCTCCCCAGGCAAGGAAAACAAAAGCAAAAATGAACAAGTGGGACTATATCAAGCTGAAAAGATTCTGTACAGCAAAGGACACCATCAATAGAACAAAAAGGTACCCTATAGTTTGGGAGAATATTTTCGTAAATGACAGATCCAATAAAGGCTTAACATCCAAAATATATAAAGAACTCACGCTCCTCAACAAACAAAAAGCAAATAATCCAATTAAAAATGGACAGAGGAGCTGAACAGACAGTTCTCCAAAGAAGAAATTCAGATGGCCACAGACCCATGAAAAGATGCTCCACATTGCTAGTTATCAGAGAAATGCAAATTAAAACCACAATGAGAGATCACCTTACACTAGTAAGGATGGCTACCATCCAAAAGACAAACAACAACAAATGTTGGCAAGGTTGCGGAGAAAGGGGACCCCTCCTACACTGCTGGTGGGAGTGTAAATTAGTTCAACCATTGTGGAGAGCAATATGGAGGTTCCTCAAAATGCTCAAAATAGACTTACCATTTGACCCAGGAATTCCACTTCTAGGAATTTACCCTAAGGATGCAGCACTCTAGTTTGAAAAAGACAGATGCACACCTATGTTTATCGCAGCACTATTTACAATAGCAAAGAAATGGAAGCAACTTAAGTGTCCATCAGTAGATGAATGGATAAAGAAATGTGGTACATATACACAATGGAATATTATTCAGCCATAAGAAGAAAACAAATCCTACCATTTGCAACAACATGGATGGAGCTAGAGGGTATTATGCTCAGTGAAATAAGCCAGTCGGAAAAAGACAAGTACCAAATGATTTCACTCATATGTGGAGTATAAGAACAAGGGAAAACTGAAGGAACAAAACAGCAGCAGAATCACAGAACCCAAGAATGGACTAACAGCTACCAAAGGGAAAGGGACTGGGAGAATAGGAGGGTAGGGAGGGATAAGGGTGGGGAAGAAGAAAGGGGGTATTATGATTAGCATATATAATGTGGGGGGTGGGGGAAGGGGAGGGCTTTGCAACACAGAGAAGACAAGTAGTGATTCTACAACATCTTACTATGCTGATGGACAGTGACTGTAATGGGGTTTATCGGGGGGACTTGGGGTAGGGGAGAGCCTAGTAAACATAATGTTCTTCAAAAAAATTTAAAGAAATAAATTTTTTTAAAAAAGCCCTGGGGAAGAAGAAAGCAGCCCAGGTGGCATATTAAGTCTGTGATGCCAAACATGCCAGCCAGCAGCAGGCCTTGGCCACAGATAAATAGCAGCCCCAGAGGACTTAGATTGTCATAACTGGATGCTCTGTATCTGAGAAGATGTTCGCCTTCAGTCCTGGCTCTGGTTAGTTCTAGGAACTTCAGTGGGGTGTCTGCAGGATTATAAAGCCTTGGTACCTTCAGAGAGAAGGCACCTGAATGGACAGTATTTGAAAGGAGAACATAATTAGAGAAAGTTCTGGAACCCAAGTCACCAAAGGAGTGAATGTTAAAAGTTCAAAGAAATTTAATCCTAAATTACCATGATTTCCCACTTTTCTGGAAAGAGTCTCCTAAAATATGGATAATCTTCTAAGGTTGACCATATTCATATTTTGACAGAGTGCAATCTCTTCTTCCCTTCATCTTGCAAATAGTCCTTTTATCTTTGCATAGGTATATACACACACAGAAACTTTATTCTTAACAATCCTTTTGGAAGCAAAGAAAATATATGAGCCTATGGTTTGCACCTGTGCTAAATGTTGACAACACAAACTAGCTTATCTTGTGGGGGGCTCATGGAAAACATTGGATAATTCCATCTCATTTCTCATACTAACCAGGACACATTTGAGGGTGAAAAGGGCCACTAACCAAACGGGTCACCAGGACAACCGCTGTAAACTGGAAAGCTCATGGGAAATCAGGATGAATGGTCATCTTGATTATGCACAGTGATGGACAGCATGCTAGAGCAGTAATAATTACTGAAAACTATCTTTTAGGATTGTGTTTTGCCATTTTCTAAATGTTTACTTCTCTTTCACACAGAACCATATAGAAGCTTAGTTTCATAAATTACTACTCATTTTTTTCTTTTGTCCTGATAAAAACTACAGGACAACTGGCTATCAATACACAGGGTCTAGAAGGAAAAAACCTAACAGAACACTGAATCACAATAAAATCAGGTTTCTGGCAAGTGAGAATTTTAAGCAGCCTATAAAGATGGTCTATAATACCAGTAGTTCTATGCATCTGTATATTTCACATAACTCATGAAACACATGGTTTTTTATATAATGTAAATGCCCATTTGTAATCTTGTTTCTAGTAAGCATACTGAGCTTTGTTTCCTTTTAAAAGAGGTTTCTCTGTACCTTTTCTGAATGCCAAATATTATTTAAAATGCTAGCAATTATTAAAAATATAGCCTTTCATAATTTTATATAAAATTTCAAGGAAATGAACTGAACCACAAATAAACTTGTAAAGGTATATTTGATAGGATCGAGTAAACATGACAAATTAAAAACTGAGTGGTTAAGTTACAGTGGATCTCATTTGGGTTAACTCGTCTGTACCTGAGGATTTTGTTGCCACCAAGCCCTGTATTGTTACTATGCAAGGGATTTTCAGACTCAAAATTTAAAAACTGCTCTTTCCAATGAGGCTCTTTTTATTTTCACCATTTCCCGTCCCTGCTGTTTCTTCTTCCTCTGAACAAACTAATGATCTAACCTTCTAACTGGGGAGAGCAAACCCAGATGTACAGTTTAACCTGTTTATCAACCATGAGGTCAGACCTTGTCTTATTTTTTTCCCCTTGTTCCTTGTAGACGCCAGATCTAGGCCCTCCTTTCAATGTATTTGCTCTAATCCTTTTCTACAGGAAGTTTCTAGGGACCAATCGGAAGCAAGCAGTTAATACAGTTTTCCTTTTAACTACTTAGTCACTGGTCTGGAGAACTAATACGATCCTATTTCAGAATGATAGGCCTAAGTTTTTGTTCACACACAGGCAGTTCAGGTCTATCTGGTTGTATGCTCTGTCCTGCCTGTGTGTCTTCATTATTTGTTCCCTTTTCCTGTGATCAGGATAGTCATACATACTATTAAATATGTTCTCATTCAAAAAAAGACAATAAGAAAGTACAATAAAGAAGGAGTGAGATTTAATAGTGTTTAAATGTCTGTCAGGAAGAATATTTCTAGAAAAGAACAGTAAAAAGGGAGCAGAGATACTGCTCAGTGGTAAGAAGAGAGAAACAAGAAAGAAACGGGCCCATCCTAGAAGATTAAACTGGGGGCATTTTTCAATTCAGCTAATTTTTCTCAGTTGTTTATAATCTCAACACATAATAGCCCAATAATCCATTTGGTGTCATTTCATCACAGGAGGCATGTCCCTTTTCTGATCACTACATCCTCTCTCTTGAATTCCCTCTAAATATTGACTTGCTTTTTCTCTAGTCTTAGAGGAAAAATAGGTCTTATTTCTTACTTATTTCATAGCTAAACCTTAGATAAAACTTAGTTTCTTCTTTTGTGTTTATTTTTACAAGTGGTAAATGCATATTTCTCAATGAATAATTTTTTTATCGGTCAAAATTTTATTGTGAAGTGATTTTTCTTAGCATGGGGTTTTAAAGTTAACTTTTGTCTTATTACAAAAATAATTTATGTTTCTTGTAGAAAATGCTTTTGAAAATATAGACAAATCACCATACCCCCCAAAATAACCACTATCAAAATTGCTGGTGTGTTTGGGTTTCTTGCTGGCTTTTTTCCCTAAGGATTAAAAGGCTGTTTTTTGAAGGAAGGGGTCTGCCCATTTCAACATTGTCTACTTGTAAATGCATGTATCTCATGCATTAATGCTGCTGGATCTATATGATAGAATAATTTTTTAATGACTGGAATATTTAACCAGAAAATACTTGACATGTGCAGCTTCTGCTCAGCTTTAATGGTGCCCTGGTGAGAAGCAGTCGTCAACGCTGTCATTTCTGTGCACACACATAGACATCCATCCATCATGAATATTTAAAATTCAATCATTAGGTACATGCATATTTGTTGCAACTGATCAGCCACTAATGGTTTAAAAACTTAGAAACTGGGGACTGCTTTTGTCAATTGAAGAGGATTATTCCAAGCCACTGAAGCTTCTTGTCAGAATGGAAAAGTGTATTAAAAGAGATGGAATTGCATACCCCAGGGTTGCATACAATATGTAATTTACTAAGTGCACATGCTTAAGAGAAAAATAGATCAAATGGATGAGATGACAGATCCCTAATACAAGCAGAGGTCAAACATACTACCAAACAAACAAAATACTCCAAATTCTGTTTTCTCCCAAGTCCTGCACAGGGATTTCTGCTCTCGAGGCCCCCGAGCTTTCTGACCTAAACCTGGCATTCCAGCCATTCATTCCTACACATAAACTCCTTTTCAGGCGAGGCTTTCACAACAGCAAAAGCAGCATTGTATTCTGTTGTCACCATAATCAGGCGAAGTCTGTTTTCTTTCATTACCAGAAGTTTCGTAATCAGCAACGAGGCATGGTTGGTAAAATTTTGTCTTCTGTGCTTAATTTGAACAGTTTACCAGTACCTCCTAGCGCTAACCACAGCACTTTGCTTCTTAATCATTCACCAACTCTCTAAAGCATATTTAAAGGGCTTTGTTCAGAGGCCCTGAAAAGGTGTTCCGGTTTACCTAACACTTCTTCGTGACCTGAGCTGTCAGAAGAAATCCTGTATTAGTATCAGGTATGCGTGGACGCACATTTAAAATAAGCATTGTGTAATCCCTATAACTCTTGCAGGAACCACTTAAAAGCGTTTTTCTGATTTGGTCACCAGATTGAATCAGAGAGTGACCTTGTTCTTTCCACTCTGCCCCTGGCAGCCAGCTTTCCACACTTACCAGGACTCATAGTGATCCATACTAACCCAGAAGAAAAGAACAGTATGTGTGTGTGTTTAATGTTCTAACTGTATACAACCTGAATAATGGAGAGAGGAGGGATGAAGACTGAAAATGGAGAGGAAGAGAGAGAGGGGAGGAAGCAGGAAGATTTGCTCAGGATTGAAATTTGAACTTATTTGCAAGTCAGCTAGAGCTCAGTCCCATTACCCTCTCCCTGGCCTGCCCGGATTCAGAAAATCCTAAGTGTGAACTGTGAAAATCCTATGGAATGATGTGAGAATAAGCAGATCCATCCAGTCTCATTACACTGTTTTGGGTCCCTCTTTCCCCACCCCCAGGCCCCCACTGCCTTTCTGCTATCAGAACTGTGACATGGATCAGTAGCTTCACAGGGAAAACCTCACAATTTTTCTCCAAAATATCAAAATGAATCACCCCGATTTTCTAAATTACAGGATATTGTGATAAAGCCATGTGATAGGTATTTTTAAGTATAGAGAAGGAAAAAGTCTTAAATGGAGCTATGTTTTAAGAACTGTAACTGTAGAGAAAGCTCTCTGCCACCAAAAGTCAGAAACTAATGACTATTTAAAAATACATCTTGAATATGAAATAATACTTAAATGATTATTAATAGATCATTATTTCTTAAACTCTTCCTCTTACAGGCAAAAATGCTTAGTTTAGTGAGAGAATTTGGCTAGTAAAATAACAATAAGATGCAATGTCAACAATGTCAACCTGTGGCTTAGTGGACAAGGCTCCTGGCAATCAGCAGGAGGGGAAATTCAGGCACAAAGCCATCTACTGAGAATTGCGTAGAAAGTCAGCTGCAAAGCTGGGGAGAAAGCATTTTCATTCCAGCTCCTGATTTCTTTGTCACTGTCAAGCTGTCACAATAACTGTTAGTAAGTTTGCTTGGGGCATTTCAAACTTTGTGAATTCTCTGTTTATATGGAGGTTGGGATTTCCTCCCACTCCTAAAATATTCTAGACTAAAGGGTTAAAGACCAACACTATCCTGATAAACCTTACTCTGACTCAAGATTTACTTAACCAGCTGTAATTTTACTTCTGCATAGATTCAATCTGTTGAGTAAATAAAATTCATTTTGAAAATGACCTACCTATGTATTTATTCAGTTTGTATTTCAGAATTATCCTAATATTGTCATAGGAGATGGCGGTATCGGTGAAACTATCATATACCACTTACCATAGATTTATTAATGGGACTACAGAAGAGATCATATCACAAATGCTTTAGTTCAGATGAGCATCTGTTGCAAGTTCAAAAACATGGAGATGAGTAAAATTGTATTCAGAGTAGAGTCCTGCTTTGTCTTAGTCTCAAGCTGGTATAATTCCTGGTATTGCTTACTGTGTGAGATCTTACTACAGTTATATAAAGAATGTGGGCATTAGTTGAAACTTTCAGACATCTATGTGCTCAGAAATGAACTTGTCATACAGTAAAATATGATTTCCTTGCACTTACTTAAGTTTTTTTTTAACTCGGTTCATATCTGGGATCTGCCACTTGACCTGATTTGGACACTCTAACCATGGATATTTTCATTCTTAATTTATGTGTTTCTCCATTTCTGTTTTGGTACAGCTTTTTTGTACACTGTCTCTACTACAGCCATGTGCCCAACTCCCTTCCCTCTATCACCCTGCCACCTTCCCCTTCCATCTTCTTACTTGGTGTGTCCTCTCTGTTGGGCACGATGCCATTCTGCTTCCCCACACACATCTCTCTTCTTGATACCTGCCCTTAGGATTAGATTCTGAGAGCCATTAGGCTGAGTCACTATTTGACTAAAGAGCCAATGCCCATTACACTATCTTCTTTATAAAAAAAAAAAAAAAGCCCTTCCAGTATAAAACCCATTTGATGATATAAAGGCGAGAGGGTGACTAATGTGAGCCAGAGTCAGACTAAACCATCGGCAAGCTTGTGCCCAGCCCTCTGGCTTCTGAGGGTGGCTGTCTGCCTTTCTGCCCACTAAGTCCCCAGTCTCTCTGTGTCTAATCTTCTAGTCCAACTTTATGTCATTCCACCATTGTTGGCCTGCATACTTGGGCTTTTCACAGTTCCTCTCTCCCACCCACACTGTCAACGCCTGCTGCTCAGCAGCATGTGAAGAAGAGCGATCAGCTGTGTTGATGGGGAAGGTAAAGTGTGTGATGGAGGAGCAGAGATCTTACAAGGCACTGAGTAGACGATTAAGAGCAGTGTGCATGCTGCTCTGACAGCCTAATTGTCACAACTTCAAATGTGTTGGCAGTGATTTTGCAGCCTATAGAAAAAGGACCAGGTCTTAAGAGATTGGAAAGTTCACCAATGGTCGACTCTTTGTGAGGGAGTATAACCCAGCCAGTATTGTCAACTCCCACATCATATCTGTGCCTAATGAACAAGATAAAGACACCAGAATGCCACCAACATCTCAACAGTGGCATCTAATTGATTTTAATCTTAGTTCAGCAGTGTGACCAGAAGGATGTTTCAATTAATACCACCATATGGGACACCGAATGTCTGATTAGTAGGGATGCTCCTGTTCTTTCTTTGAAGCAACTACTCATTATTCTGTAAGTTGTTGGTTCCGGTGATAAAACTGCCCCAGCAGACTCAAACAGCATGCATAGGTACTCATAGATGCTTGCTTACAGCCGGTGTGGAGCAAAGGTTTCTGGGCAACCTGGGTCCTACATAAGTGGATCCTCCCAGAGCCACTCTAACCTCACCTCACATAATAGTTGTGAATTTGATAAATGCCATCCTGAAGAGCAATTGATTTATTAATTAGCTGATTCAGAATGTTCTTAGGACTCATTTGGGATATGCAGTCATTATAATTTAAAAATGTCAATGCAGTGCAATAGAGGACGAAAATGGCAGCTCCCAGAGGCTCTGTGGGCAAAGCTTTTCCTCTGGTGGGTGGTTTTTCTCCACTGCAGTAATGCCGCCCACAGGGGGTTGTCTCCTCAGGCCTTGAGTGAGGTCTCCGGAAATGAGGGGAAGTTCCTCACATGAAACAGCCAGGATTCAGACTGAGACCAGATCAAGGAGGATGGTTTTGGCTGTTAAACTCGGGATAGTTGCTATTTCATTAGATGATGCAAACTCATTAGGTTATTCAAGTTTCTAGAGAACTTCTAGAGATACTTCTAGAGAAACTCCAACTGTATATAATTACTTATATCTATGAATAGGGAGTCCATACATTTCTTTCTGAAAAGAAGATTTGATGAGCTGAGATGGTAAAAATATGGGTTCAATCAAATTATGATCAATGTTAACTAACCAGGTTTTCGTTTTTATCTTTGCATTGTCCTTAAATGTGGGTGATTAACACCCAGCTGTAAGTTGGCATTTTAGTTCATGATTTTTGAAACAGTCTACTTTGATGTACTGGGTCTGGGTAAATCTAAAATTGTGGGATATCAAGTTTTGGTCTGGTGTGTTTTTTAAACATGAGCACATGTGCCCAGCATGGTGGCTTGCCTTAGTAACATACCCACCTTTGGGCAAAATACAGTGGTATCTCTCTTTCTGTAGTATGCTGAGTCCTCCATAAACTGAGGAGCTGGGTGGATGGAAATAAAGGCAATTGCCAGACCCCCGTTATCAAATGGAGGTAGAGAGCTTTGGGGAAGAACAGATGTCATTAAGT
Organism: Manis javanica; assembly: GCF_040802235.1. Classification (NCBI taxonomy): domain Eukaryota; kingdom Metazoa; phylum Chordata; class Mammalia; order Pholidota; family Manidae; genus Manis; species Manis javanica. The sequence goes on from NC_133160.1 coordinate 52,543,710, forward strand.
ATAGTTTAGTTTTTTCCTACATTTCTTTAGAGGGAGAAGTTTAACTAAGCATCTGAACTAACAAAAGGAGGGGCACTTGTTTACCATATTAAAGCTTCACTGCTGGAAGCTTCTGAAAGTCCCCAGCAGCTTGAGAAAAGTACTACAATAACTCCAAAAATCAGCTCAGCGGGTTTCCTGCTCAGTACTGAGCAGCTTGGAATGGAATGAGCAAGGACTTCAAGGTCAGACGGACCAAGGTGGGAATCTAGCCCCAATGGGGTAGTTTTGAGCAAGTTGATTAATCTCCTTCAGCCTCAGTTTCTTCAGCCTGCGAGCGTCTGTGTGTGTCTTTGTGTCTCAAAATCCTGACTCCTAGGATCACGGACATGATGAAACTAGAGGATATGCTCAATAAATGCCAGGTCTCTTCTTTTTCTCAGACAGGTGCTCCCATCGCCTCTTCTGTGCTTTGGTTTCCTTGCATATAAAATGAGGGATAATGTCAACAAGTGTTTACCTGCTTAAAATTATTCTATTACAAAGCAAGTGCCTTTGCATTGGTGAAACAGCCCTCCCTTCTCTTCAACTCCCCTTCCTTACTTGACATCCTTCAAACCTCTCAGCTTTCTTCAAAAGAACTTCAAGCCAGGGTCTGCATCCAGTGCCCAGGCAGGGCTGCACTCCACATCCCCACTGCCGAGGCTACAAGCTTTGCCACCCAGGGTTGCCCCATCTGCAGGTATTGCCCCCAGCCTGCCAGGAACTCAGGACCTTTTATTGATCTTGTGTGCATCTGGCTCCACTGTGATGCCAGGAAGAATAGAGTTTGCTGGCTCTGGACTTGGTCCTGGACAAATAAATATGTTTGTCAAAGTCCTTTCCTGAGGTTAGTTGTCTCAAGCCCAGGCGACATCGTGGGGGTGCATTAGTTCTTTTTATTGGAAGGGACATCAGGAAGCTCTGAATTGCTCACCAGTGGACACACGTGGAAAGATTTTGTTAACACAACTGGTACTCGCCTTTTCATCGTGCTAATGGACAGCCTGTAAGAAATTTGACTTCCTATCCCTGTCACCAAGCAACACCTATCAAACAAAACATTGTTTCTTCTCACTGTTGATAAGTGTGACTTGTGAAGGCCGACGATTGGATGTTCATTTTTATCTGCTAAGTGCACAGCGCTTGTAAAAAAAAAAAAAAAAAAACCAGCAGCGGCCTTGTTACTACTTGACATGACACTAGGTTTAGCTGTTTACACTGACACACTGCTGTACCCTTTAAGAGCTGCAGCTGGGGGTCAGCTCATTAGAGAGCCTCAGCACCCGGAGGGAGGCAGCACTGGTGGGATTCTCTGTGCTCCCAGCTGGAAGCAGCAGGGCAAGGAGCTGGCATCTTGGAATGGGTGGCTTTTAATTCTTTTCTTTGTTATGATTATTTGAGAACCCCTGTTTATTCTTTGAGCATACATGGAGAAGATGAGAGAGAGAGCACAGAAGGTCTGGGAGTAGCATTCACCCCAGTAATGGAGAAAAAGAATGTCGGGGCCAGCTGTGTGTTGCTTTTTTCTTTGCTAACATGTGGCTCTTTGCTGCCCAGGAGGGCTGCAGAGAGGGAATACGATGCATGTGTCCTTCTAGCCACAGCAAACTAGGCTGAAAAATGGAAGTAAATGAAGTGGAACTTCATACTTAGTCTTTGTTTTCCTCCTTTTATGAGAAATTTGCTTTGACAAATTTGATGACTGGACTGCCTTTATAATGTTTGTAGCTGCATTATCTTTTGATTCCAGTGTTACGATCCTTTGGATATTTAGAAAGAGGAAGGTGCTATTCCAGAATCCTTGGCTCATTTTGCAGTCACTGTGACCAGACATGTTGCTGGCAACCTAGAACAGCTAGAGTGCTCATTGCATTGGGGCTGCAGCCCAGGGCTTCACTCTGGCAACGTGTGCCTCTGCATTCTGCATCCATGAATCCACATGCAGGAGGGTGCGCATGACAGAGAGGCCTGTCACCGTGTTGTGTGAGAGCACACTGGGTGCAAAGGGCCAACAGAGCAACTGTCCTCAGGTCCAGGAGCTACACGCAGCTAACCTAGTTCACACCCTGTCACAGCTTCTCTCTGTTGGACAGGCTGCAGAAGCTTCCACCTCTACTTTTCCACAAGGATGTAAGGATAATTAGCACACTTCCTTGTGTTAAATAATCAACATAAAACATTGTATTAGCTTCAGGTGTACAATATGATGATTTAATATTTGTAAACATTGCAAAATGATCACAATACATCTAGTTAACATCCATCATCATACATAGTTAACAAAACAGCTTTTGTGGTGAGGATCTTTATCTACTCTCTTAGCAGCTCTCAAATATGCAATACAGTATTATTAACAATAGTCACCATGATGTACATTACACCCCCGTGACATTTATTTTACACCCACTTCAAAAAGCAACTACCCTTGGAGATGGGGTTGCTTCATTTGTTGAGAATATCCTATGCCAGGCCTTTTCTTCTAGCTGCTGCTGTTAGGATGGTCCAGTGCATTCTTCTGTCTGAATGATTCCTGGAAGGCCATGCCAAGAGACATTTGGGCATATTCCTAAAGACAGCATCTGACATAATAGTGCCACTGAACCACAAGGCCCTAAGAAGTTTTGTGAGGATTTAGCAGGTCTTTATACCTGATTTGCAAGTCTATTGTAAGCCTGTTCTGGAATTCACCAGATGCTCTGGGGAGAGATCCCATTCCATGACCTGCGTTTATATCTGCACCTTCTTTTCCTATATCCCTAGTACCTTGACAGGAGGCAGGATCCCAGGGGCAAGGAGCTTTGGTGCCATTTAGTGGCGTAGTTGGTTTTCGTCTCATTGTCACCTCCATCCAGGTCTTTTTCAGGCTGTGGGATGCTGTCAAGAACTTCCAAGCACAGTGGGAGAGAGATGCTCACAGTAGTGAAGTAATTATACACAAGGTGCTTTACTATCTTTGGGGGCCTTTGACACCTTTCCATTCACCTGAATTTACACAGAGTAAATCACATGCTCTTCCTGGGGATTTAGTGCTGGGTCAGAGACACAGGGGAAGTTGATTCTAGGGCTTATCACCACTGCTCACCACCAGCAGCCGCAGCTTCCAGCCACAGCTCCTCCCCCTCAACAACTCCCCACCATCTCCCCTTCATATCCACCATCTCCTTGTCTCTTTGCAGGTCATTTATAATCAGCAGTCATGGCATACAGGCCTCATTAATGATATAGCCATTCCTTCAGTGCCTCAGAAATAATCATTTAGAAAAAAATGCACGCTTTCCTTCCCTTGAGAGCCCGTGAGTGATGAATTTATTTCAGTTTGGCTGGCTTGGCTGTCTTGCTCAGCCTTATTTCCATATTTATTTCAACAAACAATGTAGGGTAGGAACAAGAAAACACACGCTGGGCATACACATGTGCTGCATATCTGCTCCCAAATGCAGTTTCTCTTGGGGGTGGTATAAAGGAAGGCCAACACAAGTGCCCTCCATTTTTAAAAAATAGAACAGATCCATTGGACTAGCTTGGGGTGCTGTATAGCAGAAGCTGAGCTAGGTCACAATTGCTTGTATTTGAAAAAGTGTGGGTAACATACCAAAAGCTATTGATTCTTAGCACCGATTCTGATAAAGAAGGTGTCTCCAGAGTGTTTTAGCCCTTGAGCCCCTTGCTCTCGCAGGATCTGATGTGTGTGACAGTGGACAGCGATGAAGCTCCTATGCCATCGAGAATCAGATGCTTCTGTTCAAGCAGACCTTGTCTTGTGAGGAGTTGGGGCAGGGGGTACGGGGCATATGTGAGGATTGCAGGCTGCTCTGACAAGGAACAATGGCAGGAGGTTCTTGGTGGCTCAAGCCAGACTTGCAGATATGCAAGCCACCTGGCTTCCAGAAATCTGCTCTCTGAAAAGACTTCTCAGCTTTACTGAAAATTTAGTAGCCCACCTGAATTTTTTAGGGTGAATGTTTTCAAGTTCAATGGCTTCAGCCATGGGTCAGGAGAGGAGACCTCAGAAATCTGTGGAGAGCTATGCCACTGACACCGTGTCAAGTGGCCAGGCAAGCCACATCACCATCATTAACCTTACCACTGCAAGCTGAGCAAGAGAAGCACATGTCACATCTGGTTCTGTGGGGATGCTTTGAAAGTGGCAAGTAGTGTTAAATAATAATAATAAAAATAATAGTGTTTTTTCTGTTCTAGGGTGAAAAGAATGTGCAAAACAGTATCTTGTCTTAAATGTAACATAACACTGTTTTTCCTACAGAAAATTTAGACTGCACCCATTTTACAAGAGGAAGAATGGGAAACACAGAAGAGTAGTAGAAGAACCAAGCATAAAACTGTTTGATCCAGGGACCTGAGCAGCAATACCTCCAGAATTTCCTTTTCTCTGAAATGCATTTTACTAAGCTTAGGATTCCTTTCTCTAAGAAAGACATCTTGCTTTTCCCAAACTAGTTCAATGGACAAAGCAGGGGAGCTTAGGGGTGAAGCAAAAGAAAGATTGAACAATATTTAATGGATACTATCCTCCCCAAGATTAGACTCAAATGAGACCCTATCTGTAGGGTCAGGAAGTATCTGCCAGGTGGGGAAATACTGCTGATTTTTTTAAAATGCAGGATTTTTTTGGAAATAGCCCCAAAAAAGAAAGTTAAAAATCTAGTTCTGGTTGAAAATTAATAGTAGATTCACATGCATATTAATATCACTATTATGAGTAGCCTTGGAACCAAACAGAGGGAGACTTAATAAAGAGGCATGTGCAGGGAGCCTCCAGCACCTGGCATTTTCCCAAATGACAATCTAGGAAACTATATCACAAACTCAATCTTTGGGTATCCTTACCTAATATGAACAGATCTCTCAGTAGCTTATCCCCTATCCTTTTCACCTAGTGCAGTCAATACAGCATGGTTTTATTCACCAAAATCATTTTTATTATACTTACAATTAATAGCATTATCAAATTATAAGTGTGATGTAGGAGAAAATGTCTTCTCTTATCCTGAGAGAGCTCTTGTTGGAAAAAAAGATTGCAATAGGAAAATGCATTCACGAATCAAAGGTCTGTGGGCATTTCATACCTTCTTGGATAAAGAGTTGAATCATAATAAAAAAAAGTATGGTTTTGTTAATGAGAGTATTGATGTATTCCACCAAGAATAAAGTCAGTCCATTCTCTCCAGCATTCCTGGGCCTTTGGAGACATGCACAGGTGCCAGGAAGCTGAGAAGTGCCCTTGCCATATTATCAAGGGACAGCTCTGGCACTTTGCTGAACTCCTGGGGGTTGCCTACTGGAACTGTGGTGTTGCATTTTTAATTGGTAATCTGACCACCCTTATACATGGCATTAAGACAGCAAAAGTTGATAATTGAATAAAGTTGATCATCATTGTTGTTTGGAATTGGAAATAGTTCTCACAGCAACACTCTGAGGGTATTTCCCATCACCAGCCTAGCTCCTGTTCATGTAAGCTTCTACTGTATAGGTCTGTGATTTTATTGTGTTGATGCATTTCTCCCAACTGCCCTTTCTAGATCTTTTTCTTTTGCTGATGAGTTGGCCAATGGTGGGAGTATAAAGCTGATAAACTGAGTGGCTGAAATGTAAATGTTTGGTCTCCATAGCATCTTTCTGCTCCTATTTGTATGTACCTGTTTGTTTGTGTGTTTGTTACTTGGCGCATTTTATAATATGGTTCATAGACACTGCTGTGGAAGTAAGGATGCAGAGTGGTGAGTCTCGGCATCTTCTTACTGGTGTGTAGCCCTAGAGGGCTAAGGGCTACAGTGACCCCTACCTCTACTGGCTTCCCTGACAAGGTCCCGTGCAATTGGCTCTCTCTTGCAGAATCCTAAAGCACCCTCTGGTGCAGCCCCCAGGACCCCTCATCCAGGGCTCCTTTACCTTTATGGGCAAGCAAACAAACGAGTTCCTGAATATCACCTCCCTGGATGATAAGGTTCTTCTGTTTTCCATTATATAGGTGACATTTCTCTGCATTTAGATTTGCTTCTTTTGAGCCACAATCAGTTCCTTCCTCTTTGGAATAATATTTGACTCCTCTGTTATTACCTGAAGGAAATGAAGTGCCTCTTGGAAAAGCTGTATTAAACTCTGGTGAGAGGCAGCACGATGGGACAGAAAAACTCCCAAATGAGAGTCAGGAAGATTGGATTCCAGTCAAGGAGCTGATACTAACCAGTTACTCGTTTTGTCTCAGTGAAAACAGTTCATTGAGTAAAAATAGGGACAGTTCCCATCAATAAAATGGGGAGGTCAAATTAGATCATTTCTAGGCTTCTTTCTGAAAAGCCTTAAAACTATTTTCCCAGCCTGTGGACGTGTAATAACATGTATTGCTACCCGCTCTGGGTGGACTTGCAAACCCAGTCACAGACCAGTCATAGTTTTCTGGTTCATAGAAACCCATAGGCTCAGAGTCTGGAAGGAGTACCTCAAGAACCAAAATCAAATCAGTCTAGGACACCTCAAATAACAAATGAAAGCTGAACTCAAGCATCTTTAATAAGTCAGCAGCATTCATGCAGTGCTTAGCATTTGTAGCTTAAGATCAGACTCCCAGAGGCATAAGTTAAAACTCATTCACCACCAACACAAAACAGAAATACAAACATAACCCACTTCCAAGGGTACTTGTACACACTGCTGACACATGAGGCCATCTCTGAGCTGGGATGAAGAGGTCACCTCTGTCCCTTAACCTCTGCTCTTAGCAAAAATGTGTACTTTAGTTAAACTTCAGTTAACTTCTGTTAAATCCAAATTACTATGCAAGAACATGCATCAAAAGAGAGGAGATCCCCTTGTCTTATTCCCCTGTCCCTGTAACTGGGCACTTTGCCAGAGCTGTTTGCTTCCTCGCCCAAATGGAAATGTATGGATAGGAGTTGAGTAGAAGCCCAGGACTCCTTGTGACTGAAGAATATTTATGTCTTAGAGTAAACAGAAAATCAGGGCCTATTTCATGTCCAGACACTCCCTCTAACTATTCTTAACTTCCCTCTATCTCTCCTTTTTGATGATTTCTGTAGTCAATACAGAGTTGTTAAAATCACTTTGACTCAAAATTAGTAAAATTCCCAGAGTGATTATATGCAGTGCTTCATGTTCAATAAACTCTGCTTTATTCCACCACTCCCCCATGCTACCACAACTAATGTTGGGCAAAAGTTGGGGGCAGCCATCAGCATTAGCTTCACTTTGCAATGCCCAGGAAATGCAGAAGCTCAGGCCCCATCCAGGATCTGCTGAGTCAGAATCTGCATTTTACTAGAGACCTAGGTATTGCTGTGCTTTTTCAAGTCTGAAAAGCTCTGTTCCACAGACAGTACTGGCTGGGCGCAGGGATCCCCAGGTCTCATAGAGGATGTCCAAGAGCAGGAACAGGCCATGTCTAGTGGTGGCAGCAAGTAGAAGCTACAGAGTAACCCTCCCCTCCCAAGAGCTACCAGCTCTTTCAGGCCAGCAGGTGTGATCCACAGAAGATAACATTGTTCCAAGGGGAATAAAGATGAGTGTTGAACCCTCCTAGAAACACTAATGTCATCAGTTGTTTCATATAGATTCCAACAGAAGTGTGTAAATCCTCTGGGAGAAAGCTTTTGTGTAGGAATGAAGATAAGTTTCCTATTAAAACCCACAGTGGATTGAAGTCTAATTTCCAAATGGCATTGTGCTGTATTTTCCATTTCTATTTCCCTCGTACCTGTCACCGAATTACATCAGTGATCTGGGTTTTTGTTAGGATACGGTTTTTATGTCAACCAAGAGCAGAGAGAGCATCTTTTCCCACCCACCCCCCAGCTTCTTCCACTCTTTTCTCCTCCTGAAAATACTTGGTGTAGATTTCTCCCCACTCTTCGGGAAGCCCACCCCTGACCCACCATCTATCAAAGACACTTCCCTGTAATGCAGAGTGCCTGTGTGAGAATGGATACCACTATTTACTTTTCTGAAGAGCTTCTAGAGAAACCCTGCCCCCACCCACCTCCCCCTGGTTCCGACCAGCTGCCTCTTTTTCAAAGCCTCTGGAGACTGAAGCGAATGGGCAAGTCGGTTTGTCCCCAAGCCACAACCCTGGGGTAATGATGACAGAGAACTGCAGCCACCAGCCTGCCGCGCTGCAGTCTCTGAATAGGAAGGAAAAGCAACAGCTGCGAGAATAAATTCTCTCATCTTAAACTTGGGGCCTCTGAGCTTGGAGTCGAAACTCTCTATTTCTCATCATCTTCCTGCCACCAGGACATTGATTGTCTTGCCAGAAAGCGTGATTTCTGCGGTTTCTCCTGTCTTTTCTCTTTCCCCTTGGCTGCTCCACTCCCTGGCTCTCCCACACCCCAAATCGAACATGTACAGATTTTACGGTTCACTGGAGAATAAGTGGCTGTCATTTCACAGACGGGCCAGGATGTAATTAGCCACAATGCATTGGAGTAATGGAACAGATGTCTCTTTGTAAACTGAGTTTGCTGCCGAGCACTGCGTGTGTGTGACCTGCCGGCTGCTCCGGGCAAGTCCACGTCGCCCCCCTCCGCTTTCCTTCTCATCTTCCTCTGGCCCTTCTCTGGGTCCCGGAGCCACAGGCTGGGCTAACTGGAGTGCTTGCGTCGTGCCTGTTTCTGTTTTTCGCTCTGTGGCTGCCCTGACTCATTTCTACTGCTGAAAAGCTGCTGGTGACATAACGAAGAACGAGCGAGCTGAGTAACCTGCGTGTATTGATGTAGTCATTCGCAACAGAAAAGGTGATACCCCTCTTACAAGATAATTGGCAGTTTCAAGTTGCACTTATTACTGGATGATAATACACCCGCAGAATCCTAAACTACTGTGCTGCTCCCTGACCTATTGTTTCTCTTAACTAGAAATAAAGGAGGTGGACACCCTTCCTCCCAAGATATTATTTAAAATTAAGAGGAAAAGCACATGCTGGTCACAGAAGGATGATAGACACGAATAAATAACAGATACTTTCATCTTACTGCCAAATAACCCTTGAAATCAGTTGTCCCCAAAATTACATGATCACATGGACCTCAGCTTTTCTATATGTTTCACTGTTGTCTGAGGGTCTTCCCTTTTTTAAAAAAAATGTTTTTAAGTAATAACTCTTGTATATCCTTACTTTGGAGGCTGCAGGTTTGTAAAGAAGGCAGCAGGCAAAATTCCAGCTGTATTTACTGTTTCTTCTCTCCACAGGGAGATGAGAGGTACAGACAGTAACTACCTCCAGCTCCTCCCTCAAACCTCCTGCATGCTTGGAGGAAAACAGTCCTAATTCAGATATGTGGGGAATTCACTCCCAGGATGGTGCTGGCCTTTGGTCCCCAGACTCTCATGTGCAGTGTGACTGATTTTTAACTCCTGGCTACATGCTCAGAATCTTGGCTATGGCCACCCAGAGGTGATTCAGTGCTCAGGTGTAAGGCTGCACTACAGCAACTGTATTTGGTCCCTTTGTCTGGTGAGAAGTACCCTTTTGGTTCTCACTTGGTCACCAGAATGAGGAGAAGGCCCTCTCCTCCTGGTCAGTGACAGATCTGTAACAAGCCTTTCTCAATAAGCAGGAAGCAGTCTATTTATCACACGGAGGTAACTGGCATCATCTGGAAGACAGGAGTATCTCATTTTGGGGGCTGTAATTGGGGTCTCAGGTTTGGGTTTGTGACTCAGTGTCAGTGAATCTTAAAATAGTTGGTTAATTCAAATATTTCATTTCAAGATTTTAAGTGTTGATTATTTTCCCCCAAACAGAACCAAAGATCTTCATTTGAGCTTTTAAAATTCATTAAAAATGTAAAACAACAGTCTAAAGTTAATTTTTACCCTGAGGATTTTGTAATAAATAATAGCTGGAAATAGATCTCTGGTGTGTGAAACTGATACTTCTGGTGGTTTGGCAACATGTAATTGGAATCCTCCCCCACCATGACCTCATTGATTGTCCCTTGCTTATGAAAGTTGAAACCTCCCCTGTTCTCTGAGGTATTTTGGTGATCATGATTGTGTCACTGGTACAAATTATGAGAAGAAAACTCCTCATTTTTTTTTCTTATCTCCTTAAAGCCTAGCAGCCAGAATATGGAGTACCTATATTTCATAAGAGGTCAGTAGTTGTCTATGGGATCATGTTGCTTGCCTCGTTGAGGAAAGGAGAGGTGATAGGATCATGCTTTATTTTTTTATTCTCAAAAGCTGGCACAACATGCAAAAAATTCGTGATTATTTTAACATGGTCTAGATTTCCAGACATGTAAATTATATGGGATCATTGGTTATTTGGAAATTACAGGTATCTGCTATAGCCAGAATGTAATGACATTTTATAGAATCTGTGGATAGAAAGGATTGTCTAGATCATCTAGCTTGACGTCTTGCCAAGAACAGGAATCTCCTCCAAAACTCTTTATCAGATGGCTGTCAAGTCCTTGCTTGCCATTCTTTTTCATTTTTTGGATATGGAATGATTCGAAAAAAAAAACCTTCCATGCATTCATCTGGAATCAGTCTCCATATAATGGCCACCTTGTCCTCATGTTGTGTGACACAGGGTAAATCTACATCTTTTTTCATATACAACCTTTAAAGAACTAACAAATGCTTTCGTATTTGTCCACCTCTTTCCCAATTTGGACATTCCCAATACCTTCCACTATTCTTTGCATTAGCACAATTATCCAATACTTTCTCACAAAGGTTATCCTCTTTTGACATGTTCATGATAACTGATGTATTTTGTAAAAGTAAGATTCCCAGATTTGTATATAAAATCTGTATATAATATAATATAATATAATATAATATAGTATATAATAGAATAAATATATGATATAATAAATATAATATAATATTATATAATATAATAATATATAATATAATAATATATAAAATTGTCATTTAACCAATGAAGAGTTCAGTAAAAATTAACACAACTTGCTGGTAGCCTAAAGGTGCTTGCATCAATTAAAAATCTCAAATATTCTAATATAAACTTTATTTAGACAAGATTTTCTTAGCAGAATAAGAGCAGTTAGCATTGTGAACCAGTATGTTCAAGTATTATCTTTCATGGCCTGGTAAGATTTCTTTTCTTGTAACTGTCATTCTTCCTGCTACCTACACCAGAATGCAAATCACTAATACACATGGAGAGCAAAACTCCTTCAGGGGCTGTCCATCACTACCCAGCAGAACCCAGAGCCCTTGGTACGTCATCCAAGTCCAGCATCTGCCTCCTGTCAACCTTTGCAGCCTCCTCTTTCCCTGCCTCTTGCATCCTCTGGGACCCCACACTGAAGTTCCTCAAGCACTCGTCCTTCATGTCTTCACACAGGTTGTTCTCTAAAGGCTTTGGCTTTGCTTTATCTGACTGATCGATTTCTCTGCATCCTTTAAGGCTTAACATAAGAATCCTCTCTTAGATTAAGTCTGTCATTACCAGAGGTGGTGGTGGGTTGGGGAGAGATTAGATGAATGTGGTCTGAAGGTACAAACTTTCTGTTATAAGATAAATAAATACTGTGGAGGTAACACGGTGACAGTAGTTGACTGTGGTATATGGTAAATGAAAGTTGTTAGGAGAGTAGATTCCAAAAGTTCTCATCACAAGGGAAAAAACCTTATTCTCTTTCTCTTCTTTTTATGGCTACATGAGATGGTGGATGCTAACTAGACTTACTCTGGTACTCATTCATAATGTATGGAAGTCAAATCATTATGGTGTATACTTTCATGTTATACAGTGCTGTCCGTCAATTATGTCTCAGTAAAAGGGGGGGAAAAGAAAACTATGCATGGACAAATAGACAGAGTCAAGAAAAGAAGAATCAAAAATAAAAGTATTTCTAATGAAAAAAAATAATTACCTCTTAAAATTATGTCCAGATCAAGAGCAAGAGGCACACTGGAAGGGTTCTACCCCATAACTAACCCTTGAGGCTAACATACATGTGGTGTATTTTTGCTTGGTTTTGTTTTAACATTATAAATCAAGACCATAGTTCATTAGCTATTAAAATATATTTTTTTTTAAAAAGAGAACCACCTCTTCTGCAAAGTCTTCTCTGGCCCACTTTTGACCTTCATCTCCTAAAGCACCTGCTCTACACTGTCACTGAAACATTTATTATTTATTTTGTCCTACTTAACTGTTTGTTCATTTGTTGGGCCTCCCTAGACTTTCAACTACTTGATGGTCAGGGCTTTGTTTTTCCTATGGCATTCCACTGTCTAAGACAATGCATAGTATTTAGTAAAATTATACATGTATGTGGTATCTCTACAGTTCTCCTAGGATGCTGAACACTGTATGTTCTCAAGGACAGTGAAAGAAGTTACATCGAATGGTTTGCTTAATTCAGTACCCCCTGACCTATCGGTGTAGAAATACCATTCAAAAGAGAAGTGAGTTTCAGTGGATTGCTGGTTTGTTTTTCTCCACCTTCTGAAAAGCTCAGGCTAGATCCTGGAGTCCTGGTCTCATGGCTTTCTGCCCACTCTGAGCACCCAATCAACTCACTATTACAAGTACCATTTTTCTATCCTGAGCCGTTTTTTTTCTAAATGTTAATAGGTTGATGATTAACTCTAATTGAATATAGGAACCCACATTGAGGAATAATTGCAGTTGCTTATTCACTCACCTTTTAAATCCCTACTACGTGCAGATATGTAAGACAGAAAACATCATGACAGCACTGTAATGACTGAGTGTAATCAGCAGACAGGATGATGCTGGCGTATTCAATTACATGCTCACTTTTTCAAGAGTTGACATACCACCACTGTATTTATCATCAATTAAATTTCCCTGTATTAGTTACTTGAGGTAATTTTTTAGGCAATCACCTCAGCTCAAACTGCCATAGCTAACCACATAATCCCGCCTAACAGAATCATTCCCCGCAGCCATCGTCCTCATCAGTTCCTTATTAAAGGCTCATTTCTCAAACCATTTTAAATTGGGGGCTTAGAGTAAGTCATTTATAACCATGTTTTGGAAATAGGCACATTATTTTTCCATTTCATAAATACGTTTTATTAGTAATGAGTAGTACAGTATTAGATTACTCTTTGTATTCTCTGCATAGGTTGGAAAATGCTTAATTAACGAAGATACTGGATTGGAAAAAGATGACTCTGGGCATATTTCTTCTTCACCAAACTATTGTCTATTTTTTTCCCTTTAGTCCTTGGTAATTTTTAATAGAATGCACCTATCTTAGAAGAGTGTATTTCCAAGGGTCTGTATAGGGATGCTGAAACCCAGCAGAAACAAACTTGGCAGAACATCTTCCCTATTACTGTGTCAGGATCTCCTGGCACCTTCACCCAAGGCCAGGTCCCGGTCCGTTTTCAGAAACCATCAGCACTCACTCTTTGCTGCTGAAGGGCTTTGCTGGGGATCTTTTACAGATCATAGAGCAACCAGATTCCTGCTCTGGCTGTGCTAATCTAAAACTGGTGTTTGAAATCCAGAGCTGCTTTTTCAGTCGCCTTCAGTTGTCCTTAATTCTAAGAACTGGCAGCTTCCTATTCTCCATGCTCTGATTCAGCCTCACTTTTTAGAAGATCAGTGAGTACCAGAGGATTCGCTGTGCCAGGGAAGCTGCAGAGATATTGATACCCAGACTGTCATGCACAGAGATGGTACTAACCCTGAGCACATATATAAAACCTCTTCTTTGTTGTTGTTTTTAATTAGAGCTCTGGTTTACTTTCTCTTTGTCCTCAACTCTTGGGTTTCTCCCATTGTTTTTATTTTATGTCATTTGTGGTGGTGCCTTTTAGCTCCCTTGTATTATCTTGTATAAGATGTGTTCTTTCTATTATTTTCCATTATTAATTTTCCAAAGGATAAGATGCTTTTCATGATGATATAATACCTTCCTGCAAGGGTCGTGTATACATGCTCTCTGAAGAAACAAGCTGATGGCTGTATTTGTGGATGCTTTGCTAAACACAAAAGAGCATGAGTTTATGGTTCAGCCTAAATACTGGAGTTGTGGACAGCTTATGCCTGGGGTGTTTGCTAGTTCCCTAACAGCAGGCAATTATGTTACACTGGGGAGGCTGCATACAGGCTGTTCTTATGCAGATAGTTGTCTGAGTGAACAGGAAGAGCTGTGGAAATATGTGAGAGACATGTGACTTCTCAGGGATTAATGGCCCACAATTGTGTCCTAATTGCTGAAGACACAGTTCTATCCATACTTAATGTTTTGCTCAGATATCTTTCCCAAGGTCTCTAGTTATGAGATTCATGTTCGTAACAGCTTCTAATATGGCCCTTCTGTTCACTCAGCAGGTGAATAATCCCCAAGTTAATAAAAAGGTAGGCACTCTTACGAACAGAGCTTTAACAGATTCTACCCTATTGCAAGCTCATACTGGGAGGGAAAAGTAACCTTTCCTGACACCCCTTTTGGTGTAAACAAGTAACTAGCCCATGCCAGCTTTCCAGAGCTCTGGGTAAGGTTTTGCCTACAACGTGATTCAGAATGCTTGATTGGGGAGGGCTGCTCAAGAACAACAAAGAAACCAACAGTACTACGTTCTTCTGGAATGGGAAGGAAACAGCTTCTCCATCAAGTGGCCCCATTCTTTGAATCGGAGACCTGCCCTAACCAGTGAAGACACCAGCCTAGCTGAGCCAGGAAGACTATGGCAGGCTCCCCATGGAAAACCTGGCAAGGGACACAGAACCACTCTCAAAGTGATACCAGACCCCAGGTTACAAACAAGGATTGATGTTAAGCTGAGAAGCCATAATGGCCTTATCACAGCAATCATTCTAGAACACGCATCTCTCCTCTCTTCTCCTTTCACATCTGACTGGTTATCTCTTGTTCCTCATTGCCAGGGCTTGTTTGAAGAGCTCTGCAGCATTTGCAGGTATAAAAGAATGTGCAACTTTTTTTTCCCTTGAAGTCATTGTCTATATTTAGGTCAATGATGTGATGAGAGATGTTGATCTGTTTTGTACCTCATGCTGAAAATTGCCTCTCCAGGTCCAGGGAAGGGGGAGGCTCTAATGGCACCACCTTGAGCTCCCAATGCTTTGCAGCCCAGTGGTCGGGATCTGGCCTCTGGCACCTGCCAGCACTGTGCACAGTGTCACAGAAATGTCGCCCTGGCCTCTCTGATGTTTTGTGTGTGAAAGACCACTGTCTTAAAAAATGGTGAGAGGGAGAGTCACAGGAAGTTGCTTTATCCTTTACCTGTAGTCTTCTGCTCTGTCAAGCTCTGACAAGTAGAAAATGTGGCCCTGATCAATTCTGCCCACAAAGGAATGGCGCCTTTTTAACATGCAAATGGTCCATCAGGGAAAGTAAATAGACATCTCCTCCTTCAGAGAACTCAGACACAGCCATCACACCCCCACTACCCCCAACAACATTTCCCTTTCCTCTCCCCTTTCTAGAAGAAAGAAATTCTGATTCTCCCTCCCCATCCCCCATTATTCTCACTTTTTTTCCTAAACTGAAGGAGGAGCTTGCATTGAATTGCTCTTAAGCCACTGTCTCCAACCTTACTTCCTCCCGTCTAGATAGGCTTCATTAATTTGATAAGCCGACACCAAAAGAGAGCAGTGGCGGGAGGGAGGGTGACTGCAGGAGGGTCTGCCTAGGGGCTGCTCTGAGGTTTTAGAAGATAAACTGCTAATTATGTTGAAGACATCTTTACCTTTCAGACTGCCTGGTCCCCCTGGAAAATCAGGGTCCTCTTTCACTTATTCTGATTGTACTACAAGAACTGAAAAATAGGAGCCTGTTTAGAATGGAGGAAGGGGCTGAGAGCCAGGGGTGGTGGTAAGTAGACAGATGCGTCTCTAAGGAGGAATCAGAACCGGCCAGTTACACAGCTTGACCGGCCTTTGCTTTAACAGGGCATCTGATATTGTCATGCTAAAGAGGCAGGAGCTAATGGGGGGAAATAGATTAATTTGCTAGGTCATTTATTGAACAATCTTGCCTGATACTTACAAACTAGGAAATTAGTGTAAATTGGCAATATGAATCTTTTTATCAACATCTGTGACCCTTGAATGCAAACTGACTAGGATGTAAACCAGAGTTTTTGACATTTCAGATGCACTACTCTGAGTTAGCCCTTTCCCAGCTCCTAATGTGATAGAAACTAATCATTACCTAAAACAGCCGTTTGTAACATCTGCCCAAGAAATCCGAGCTTATGCTTTACTTACTTGTCCTGATTTGGGGGAAAAATTAAACATTTGCCCTAATTACACCTCTTTGCAACTGGGAGAAGCTGAAAGATTCCCCAGCCTCTGATAATTTGATTTTTTTTCTCATGAATACTTTTAAGTCCATTCTCAAACATTTATTGAAAACAGATGTGTCAGGCATACTGAGGCAGGAAAGCCACTTAAGCAAGGATCTTTTCTCATTTTAGTTAGTGGCAATAAAAGCAATTTGCAGATTTAACATAAATCTTGAATATGCTTGAATCACAGACCAAAATCATACACTGGCTTGTTTTGCTTCCTAAATAAATACAGAGGTGGGGGTGGGGTGTCAACGAGCATCATTAGTTAAGTGAAAACAACCCAGACTACTGCCCCCCAGAGTGTCTGCTTGGGTAAATATTTTCCTTCCTCCTCAATTTTACCAAGTGACAGTGACAGTTTGGCAGCATCAGAGTGAACTGCTTTGTGGATGCCAGGAGCAGCTTCAAGTCTGGGGGTGAGGGCTAGGGGTAAATATTTCAAATAGGTGAATAGGTCTTGGCCTGTGGACTTAGAGTTGCTTAACTAGAATATAAATTAGGATGGCTAATAAGCATACATTCATTAAACAAATATTTATGAATTACCTGTTGTGTGCCAGCCACTATTCTAAGTGTTTGAAATAATCTGTATACGGAAATGATGAAGATCCTGCTTTGTGGCTTACATTCTGTTCTAATTGAACATGATAAACTGGTGTAAGTTACATAGAATGTTAGACAGTAAAGAGAAAGTAGAGCCGAGTGAAGGAAGTAGTAAAAGATAAACTGAGGCATAGTTACGTTTTTTTAGAGTTTTATTTGAACAAAAATCAATTCAAATCAGGCAGCACCAAACTGGAAATGGTCAGGAGCACCTCCCCAATGGGAGCTAGAGAGAAGACTTTTAAAAATAGAGCAAAGGCTGACTCAAAGCAAGGAAATTTTTTGATTGGCTGTAACTGAACCATTTGCCTTACTTGGAAAAGCTTAGCTGGCTGTTTGTGATTGACTGCCCTTAGGTTTGACTTCTTAATCATGAGGCTTTTACAGGCTTAGGTTTTAAGTTCCTTACTAGGCTGCTGAGGTCCTAGAACCTTAGTCTAATGGCCTTCTTGTTTAAATAATTTAACAGGGGGTAGAGTGAAGATCCTGGGCTGGGTTTATGAGCTGCTGATGCCTTACATCCCATCCCTGTACGAGTGCCTCCCACTTGAGCAGAGTCCAGTCACACAACCACCAGGCAAGGCCAGCACTCACAGGCAGAAACATGAAGCCACAGACCCACAAGAGGTGTGACATGGGCCACAGTTCATCACCTTTGTTGCACTGGCCCCCACTCCATGCCAGTGGTACTCTGCATATATGCACATATCTGTGAAAGTGTGCAGTGGAAGGGGGTCAAAGGAGGGTTAAGGTGAAAGGGTGGCTTCAGAAGTGCCAGTTTAGTTCAGAATTCCCAGCTAGAGTTCTGGGTTCCTTTTCTGCCTTTGCCAGTTGGTCATGTCACCTTCAGTGTGAAACTCATCTTTTCCTGACAACAGTCATATTCAAGGAATCACAAGGTACAGGTATTAAAATTTGGCTGACCTGGATAATGAGCAATCATTTATTGATGTTCTAAGAGGGGCTAAGTCAATGTTATGAGTTCCTTAGGAGCCAGTAACATCCCAAAGACAAAACTACAAAATCTCCAAGTTCATCTATGTTTGCTCCATTCTATTCATTTAAAAACTATGTTTTTCCCTCCCTGTTGTGTTCTCTACATGCAGCTAATTAGGAAGGATCAAGGCAAATATGCCCATGCCCACCCTCCTCACTGATTTTAGTGAACTCTGGGGAGAGAGAAAAGATAACCTTTCCTTCTGTTCTTCAGACAGGGCTGTGCTCCCTGAAACACTCTACAGTGATGGTTGGAAACCAAAGCAGATAGAGTTCTGATTATTCTTTCCCACTCCTTAACTGGGGCTGAAATGAGGATTCCTGGCATCCTGCCCAACAAGCGTTTGAGATGTGGAGCAGATCCCTGAAGCGAGCCCCTGGGCCCCAGCACAGGCAGCCATCCTGCTGGAATCCTGATGTCTGTGTGTACTTGCAGCTGCTGCTTTTTGTTTGTGGTCAGCAAAAGAAAGGAATGGGTTCAAAAGAAGTCTTATTTCTGATGGAGCAGATGCTGTGTTTAAGTGTGGAGAACATTTACCCTGGCAGAAATGCCCTGTCCTTATGTCCCGGGCCAAAAAGAGGACTCCTGAGACTCAGACGCATGAGGCCTGATCCTTCCTCCAGAAAACCTGTTACTGAGAGAGGAAGAGTGGGCCTGGCAGGAAGCCTGTGGCCCAGAATGCACACTAGAACTCAGCCTGAGCACAGGCCAGCAGGCACAGCTCAGCAGCAGCCCTTCCCTTCACTGATCCCTTGTCCCACTGCCTTGTTTGCCACCATAACAATGGTGGCAATCATGATGGTGGTGGTGGTGGTGATGACAATGGTGGTAGTGATGATGGTGGTGATAATGATGGTGGTGGTGGTGGTAATTATGCTGGTGATGGTGGTGATAATGATGATGGTGATGGTGGTATGATGGTGGTGATGGTGATGGTGTTAGTGGTGATGGTGATGATGCTGGTGATAATGATGGTGGTGATGGCAGTGGTGATAATGATGATGGTGTTGATGGTTGTGGTATGGTGTTGGTGGTGGTGATGGTGGTGATGATGGTGATGATGGTTGTGGTATGGTGATGGTGGTGATGATGATGGTGATGGTGGTGGTGATGATGGTGATGATGGTGTCACCAAACATTTTACCCATGGGAAGTAGGCATAGTACAATTTAGCAGTATGTAGAGAAGTCCTTAAAAGTACTCCCATCCACTGACCCAGCAATTCTACCTAATCTAGTCTAAGAACATGATCAAAGGTGTGGTCAAAATGTATATGTAAGGATGTTCACTGTAGCATTGTTTATAGTGGTGAAAATTGGAAAAAAAGAACTGTATGATCAGAGGTAGAGGATTGGTCAAGTACACTATGCTACATTCAACTGAAAGAATATTTCAAGCTTGTTGAAGTATTTTAGAAGAGTGTTTAATAACATGGGGAGATGTCCATGATGTAATAACTGAAAAAAGGTGAAATATAAAACTACATATGATTCCAATATTTTAAGATGTGTGAAAATGTAAACACCTTGAGATTGGATTTGGGTTTAGTCAAATGAAGAATAAGTATTTTTTTCCATAAGTAAATCTGGAGTAAAGCTTTTAAGAAATAGCCCAGAGAAAATTGTGACAATGGAAAAGATCCTTCTCTCAGCAAGGTTCCCAGTGAAATGACCGATAGGATAGCGCAACATCTGAACACCACTTCATGTTTCTCTTCAGTTTTCTTCTAAAACCCATTTAACTTAAAGTTATATTCTGATATATGCTGATGTCTTTGCAATTCCATGTTTCTTCAAAGGCACTCTCTTTCAAAGAGAAGCAGAGGTCTCTGTGCCATTTGTGTAACAGTTGCTTCCCTGCCAGGATCTTCAAACATGCGGGTTAAGTGACTGACAAACTTTTTCCTAATCAGAAACATGGCCTGTCAGAGACTTGCCCTGCTGACATGGAGGCATGTGTCATATCTGCCGTCTTCTCTCGCGGCAGTCATGTGGATGGAAAGTCATTTCTTCATTGTTCTGGGGATGCAAGAGAGGCAGAAGTTAGGGCACTGTAGTGCTGAACACAGCACTACTGACCAAACGAGAAAGCCCAAGTCATCAGTCATATCCTACAAGAGGAGTTGAGCAGAAGAAAAATGAGCAGATCCTTCATTGCATTGGAAAAGAGCTATAGATGAGGGCTGTGTTTGTCCTCTAATTTTGATGTAAAGTATGAAGTATAAACTCAGAATCAGTTGACAAAAGTCTTCAAGTCTCCATAGGATTAGAGTAGACATAAATCTGAGTCAAGAATTTGTAAGAAAGCTACCTAATTATACCTAGATGTTTGAGCTAATCTTGCTTTCATAATTAATTACATCTCTGAGAAACTTGAGTGTTTAGAAAATCAAGTCTTAACTACCTATGACTACTTACCTGTTGGCAATATAGCCCAAGTGAAGGAAAATATCCCAAAAGGCAAAGAGAAGTCTAGCCTTGCAAATCCAGCCAACCTAATGGCTATAGGCATCACACTGGTTTTCCTTGAGCCAAATCTGAAAAACAGCAGATACTAAGGTACTTCCATAAGAAGACATATTTGCAACCATGTTACCTGTGGGACAGAATACTAACTTCTCAGCTTTACATTCAAGATTACAAATAATCTGACCCCAAATATCTTCCCCCCTTTCTCTCCCTCTCACTGTGTCTCTCTGTAGGCACACTATCTTTTCTCTTTCCCTTGAGTGAGCCATGTGCTTCTGGGAGTCAGAGCCTCAGCCAATTACATTCCCTCAGCCTGGAAGGGCCCAAAACACTCAACTGCTTTGCTCATCAAGATCACTTTCTACTTTCCAGGTCTGGTCAGATACCAGTCAGAAATGATACAGCCTTCCTTTCCAATCCTGTAGATATTCATAGATGCCTTTATTTAATGTTTATTTCTTCTGCCTTACATTTTAACCGGTTGTTCATGTTTCTCTCACCCATCAGATTGTTACTGATCTGTAAATGCTTGTGATGCCAAGCCAAATGACCTCATGTGGTAGTCACTTTATACATATTTGCTGAATTTAGTCAAATACAAATTAGTATGGAATATTTAAGATGTTTGATATAGAACATATGGGCAACCATGTTTTCCAGACAAAAAATGTCAAGAAATGTGACTTTGGGACAGAAGATTTGAAATTAGACTGGTCCTAAAAGACTGAGGTTGTGAAGGTACTATAATACCAGCCCATAATAGCAGCTAAGATTTTTGAGTAGTTTCTACACTCTAGGCACCACAAAATTCTTCCCATTTGACCATCCCAATAACCCTATGAGGTTTAAGTACTATTATTTGCCCCATTTTATCAATAGGAAACCAAGAGTTGGAGGAGCCTCTTAACCAGGAAACCTGGCTGCACAGTAGCTTGGCCTGCTCCTTTCTCCTCAGGGCTTCTCTCTCCCTAGCCTTGGAGGAGGCCCTGGTAGGCACTGATCGCTGTCATTCATGCAGGTTAGCTGATTGTCTGCTTAATTAAATCAAAAGGAAGTGGACCTCACATCAGGCACTAGTATATTTTGTTAACAACTTCTTGGTTCTGACAGATTTTCTCCAATTATCATTAGCATTCAACAATATCTGAAGATTTTCCTATTCTAGGGAAGCTTTGGAATGTATCAACTCTGAAGTGAGATTGACTTCTTTTAAGTAAAATAGTTATGCATAGGAAGCATATTAGTCAGGGCTCTCCAGAGTAAAGAACCAGTAGAGTGTATATACTGATATGTATATTTTAGGGGCAGCTTATTTTAGGAATAGGCTCACATGATTGTGGAGGCCGAGAAGTCCCACACTCTGCCCTCAACAATCTGGAAAACCAAGAAAGCTGGTAGTATTATTCAATCCAAATCTAAAGGCCTGAGAATCAGAGGGACTAATGGCCTAGGACAGCCTGAGTCCAGGTCTGAGAACCAGGACTGCCAATGTCCAGGGACAAAAGAAAGGGATGTCCCAGCTGATGCAGAGAGCACACTGGCCCTTCGTCCACCTCTTTGTTCTGTTAAGGACCTCAGTGGAGCTCCTGCATTGGCGAAGGTGATCTTCTTTACTCAGTCTGCTTTTTCAAATGCTGATCTATTCCAGAAACACCCTCACAGACACACCCAGAAATGTCTTATCAGCAATCTGGGCACCTAGTCAAGTTGACCCGTAAAAATCAACCATCACAAGAAGGAAGAGTGACATACCTTCAGTTTCCTCAAGGGAATGTTATAGAAGAGATTAGTTTGCATTTAGCAAATATTTATTGAGCACACACTATGTACCGGGTATGTAGTAGATGCTGGGGACAGAATGCTGAACAAGGGAGATGGCCCCTAGCCTCATGCACAGAAGTCTAGCACAGAGATAGACATTAGTGGAATGACACACAGATACATAATTACAGCTCAACATGAAGGCATGTGCTATGAAGTAAATGTATTAGTGGCTGTAAGTATGTATAGCCTAGTGAAGGTAAGGACAGTCAGGGAAGACTTCTCGGAGATCTAGAGAAGCAGTAGAAGGTAACCAGGGCAGTGATTCTCAGAGCAGTTCCGGGATGAGCAGCATTGCCATCACCTGGAGACTTGTTAAAATTGCAGATGATCAGGTCCCACCCTAGACCCACTGAATCAAAAACTCTGGGGTTGGGGGCCAGCATTCTGGGTTTTAACCAACCCTCCAGGTGGTCATGGTGAACCCTGAAGTTTGAGAACCACTGCACCAGCAGATGAGGTGGGGTGGGGTGGGACCAAGGACAGAGTGAAGTGTAGTGTAGTATAGAAACAGTGTAGTGAGGCCCCAAGGCTGGGAGGAAGAGGGTGAGCAGGAGCTGCCAGGAGGCCCTGCCCAGAGGATGGTAGAGTGGTGTGAGGCTGGGAGATACACCAGGGTCAGATGGCTTTGGATTATGCCCACTGTCCTAGGACCTGTGGAAGACCACTAAAGAATTTTGAGTGGGAGTGTGATATGATCACAGTTGCATTTAGAAAACATTCCTCTGGCCACAACATGGAGAACTGATAGAGCAAGCAGAGTTCAGTACTGTAATTTGAAACAGAGAGAATGGAGAGAGAAGATTTTGAGACAAAGGGAAGTGAATGAAGTTAAGATACATTGAGGAGGGGACAGTGAAAGGGCTTTGGCAATATTCTGAAATGGGGACCAAGAGAGAAAGATGTGTCAGGATGGAGCCTAGGTCTCTGGCTAAATTGATGGTGGTGGTGGTACCAGTCGTAGAGACACAGAGGGTAGAGACCTTATATTTCACTGGGATCATATTGAGTTTGAGGAACCTTTGAGATACAAGCTAGACCTTAGTGGAAATTGGGTGGATGACAGCCAGGGGAAAAATAAGTCTTGAGAGGGAGGTATGGTGACTGCATGAGCCAAAGGATGGAGATGGAAATTAGTTTTTTGATGTTTCTTTGCCTGGTTTCTTATTTATTCATTCATTCATTCTACCTATTACACCCTCCCAAGAACATGGAAACATGTGAAAGTAAGGAAGATGAGTAGGTGGGGTGGGGTCTACAGTGATAACTTTGAATCACCATTGAAGGTTGGCAGGGTAATATCATGGGAGAGGCACGTTTGGGGAAGATTGACCCAGCAATGTTTACACACAGGCAAAAAAGCAGAAGGAAGACCATCATAACTCTAAGGATGCTAAAGGACCACCTCATTCTTTCTAATTATCACATAAAGTTAGCGGTTGGGGATGACAGCCAATTCATATACATTCATTCATTATGTTGCATACATGTGGCTGTGTATCTGTAACCTGTCTCTGCATATAGGTTCAGGAATGGGAAAAGATAAACCTGAGAGTGTTGAACTAGGTCCTTTTCCCATTTCAGTTTCCCATAACCAAGCAGAGGTAGGGTATTTTAGTGGAAGCTAATGTTAATTAGAAGTGAAAGACCTGCACATAGTAGGCACTTAAAAAGATCTATTAAATTGAATTGAATTGACATCAGTGCAATAGTGAGAAAAGACCCCTCTCAACACTGGACTTCTCAAGGGGAAAGGGGAGAGTGATCGGGGCCCTTGCATGAGAATTAGGACCTTGGTGACCCCCATCTGTTCCTCCTTCCCTTCCTCCTCCCCCACTGCTGCCATGGTGACATGTCTGGAATCACAGTAAGCCTTATACCCCAGAGAAAACAATACTCTGTTTGAACGGTGTAAGTTGGCCTCTAACACTCCCGGCCTACAGGACCCATCCCCCACAATCTTACAAAAGGCAGCTTTTTACCAGAGGGTCAGCCCAGTGCTGCTCATCGATTTGAGCCCATTGTATCCCTAGGCGCTTTCCACTTGTTTGTTTTTGAACTCACACCACAGCCTCAGTGCTGTTGGCTTGGCTTTGACGGGAAGTCACCGATGTGGCCGTCTGCAGCCCCTCCCTCGGCCCCACAGAGCATCCTGCTTTTTGCTCTCTTGTGTCTGCTTGTCACTGCTGTTGACTCACCAGGCTAGGGCTGCTTGAGCTAAACTGAATTAGTAACAATGCAATCAACATCTCTATTTTTATCTTAGCTTCCCCCACCCTTTCGCCCCTCCTGACTGACTCACCATTTCTAGGGCTCCGATCCTGGCAATTTTAAAAGAATTATATTGGGGCTGAGGCAAATATATGCACAGATGTGACATTTCTACCATTCGATACAACACGTGTTTTCTTTTTCTAGTGGCACAAGGGTTCACACATTCTAAGTATTATTTATTGTGCTCCTCATCCTTTTTGTTGCTGTTATCACTCAACCTGCTGTTTATCTCCTGAGGTCTAAGATGAATTGCAGGCAAGGGAGGGAGCTCTGATCTGATTTCTGAAACTCTTCTTCAGAGAAAACTTCGGTTTTAAACTGAAACTTTTAACTTTATCCCAGTTGAATTCTGGAAGCCTGTGCTGGAATCCATATAAAGCATATACCAAACAGAGTATTACCTGTAAAAAATGAACCATTAGTACAAAATATCTTCTCCTACCTAGGCCTCTTCATGCTGATAATTATATAATTTTGTAATTTATAGAGATAGATATAAATTAGGAACCAGGGTTTTTGGAGTCTAGATTTGAATTCTACTCTGCTGCTTATTACTTGTAATATTTGGTTACTTACTTAATTTCTTTTAATCTTAATTTCCCCTTCTATAAAATGGAGACCTACCTCTCATAGATATGTTCTAGTACATGTCTCATCAAATTGTTCTGAGGATTGAATAAGCAAATGTTTACAAAGTACTTAAAATGGCATCTAGCACATAATAAGCTCCCAATAACTATCAGCTGTATTTCTCAACAGGCCATATTTACCTATTTCAAGAGAAATGATTCAGTCCTCAGAGTTTTCTTTGAACAAGCACAATACACCTCAGGATTTTTACCTTCCCTTACTTCTGAATCTACAAGCCATCCATTTAGGGACACTTACGTGGACACTAAGTTACAGAACACACCTCAGTGCCTCTCATTCAGAAGTAGAGCTTTCTAGCTTTCCGATATGCCTTTCACATCTCCAGAATTTTAGTCTCATTTCATCAAAATTAGGTTTTGGCTCTCCTGTGTTCTAAATCCAAGTGCAAGTTCTTCTACTCCAAGTAATCATATTTCACAGATGATGACTTTTCCTTGGCTTATCTAATGCTGCCTCATTAGACTCTAAGCCCTCACAATACTCTTTCATTTCTATATTACAGCTGTGGAAATTACAGATAAATTCTTGGTAGAAGTTTTCCCTTTGTTTTCCAGAACCTAGATCCTTCCTTTACTTCCAGTTCTACCTGCTTTGCTGGATGTGGGAGGAAAGAACTAGCTGCTGGACTGTTTTGGCAATAGTCCACAGGAAGATTATAGAACCAGAAGGTCCTCAAAATTCCCAACTCTGTGACCCCCCAGAAACTACATCACCATGGCTTGCCAAATCTAGGGGCCTTGCACCACCCATGTTCCAGCTGGCAGAGCTGTAACAAAAATGATCTGAACCACACTTCATTGCAATTTGGTCATATCAACACAACAGCCACAAACCAGGACTCAGAGAAGCTTAGGCACACGGATGTGGGGAGCAGGGCTACCGGCATTGAAATGTTCCCCTGCGACAAGGGATGCCCTCAGGATGGCTTCCAGAGCCTAAGGGAATTAAATTAGACACCCAACGTCATCTTCATCCTTTTTAGGTGTTCAGTGATAAATAGTTGGCTCTTTTGCTTTTTAATCAGTATCTTTATCCAAGTAATACAATTTCATGATGAGGTTATGTACTTCTGTAAAGCTTACCTGATGAAAAGCAGCCATCCTGCCCCGTGCCTCTTCTCTTCCTGATTTCTGTTCCCTGGAGCTTTAAAGTACTTTAGCTGTTGCTTCTGGTATGAACCTCCATATCTTTAAATAACAAGTTTCTTCAGTTAAGTCTCTTGATTGCCATGTTTTAGATATTACCTATTGACTTGCTACCATGAAGGTACAGGTTTATCCTGCTTACTTCTTCCACCTCTCAACCATGCTTCTTCTTCCTCCATCTTCCCAATTATTGTTATATCACAACTTTTGGTGAAGTCAGTATCGTGTATGTGTATATTATGTCCAGATATATGTCACTTGCAGCTGAGCCAAATGGTGGACGTTGACTGCATTTCTATCTCATGTATCTTTTACTTTTTCTGCAGTTATTAGCTCTATTCCTTTGTTTGTTTGCTCACAGAATCTTCATCAGCAATGTGAATCTCTCAGTACATTTACAAACATCAGGTACTCAATCTATTTCTTCATGGGGTTATTCCTCTTAGAGTTCAGCATTCTCCTGCTCCCATTTTGACTGGTGCTGATTGCTGCAGAGCTGGCACGCAAGCCGGTACCCTGAGCCTTCCTTTACCTTACTCCTAGGCTGCATCTCCTCTTCGTGGACCCCATGTGGGTTGGCCCTCATTTCAGTGTAATATTCCCTCTAGCAACCTAAGAACTCATGAGTTTACATGAGAGGTAAATTTTTGAGGGCTTACATGAATGAAAATAGCTTTCATCTTCTCTCACACCTGACTGGATAGAGGATTCTAGGCTATCAAAAACTCTCAAAGGGAATTTTGAAGCATTTAATGCCATTTCTTCTGGCTTCCAGTGTCATTATCAAAATACCCATTACCATTCTACTGCCCACACTTTGGAAACTTTTAGGATCTTTTAAAAAATTCTTGGCTTTTTGAAATCTCACAGTGATGTACCCTAATGTGACCCTTTCTGTATTCATTGGTCAGAGAATTTGATAAGCCCTTTCACTATGGAAGCTTGTGTCCTTCAGTTCTGATAAATTTTCTTGTATGGTTTCCTTAGTAATTTTCTCCACTCTATTTTCTCTTTTCTCTTTCTGGAACACCTGTTACTTAGATGTTGTACCTTCTGGACTAATATCCTATCTTTTCTATCTTTCTCTCCTCTATTTTCATCTCTTTGAGTTTTGTTCTACTTTTTGAAAGACTTCTTAACCTTACTTTCCCATTCTTTAGTTTGATATTATTTCTGCTACCATATTTTTTTATGTATAAAAGTTTTAATTTTCTAAATATCTATTTTTATACTACCCTGTTCTTAATTCATAGGTTCAATTAATTTCTTCTGAGAACATATTAATGACTTATTTAAGTGTTCTCCTATTGCCTTCATTTTCTCTGTTTTCTCTTTCCCATTTGTTTATTTGCACTCTGCATTTTGTGTCAAAAGCTTTCCTCAAATGTGTGGTGATTCTTGACTATGTGTTCACTGTTAAGAGAAAGTATTAACAGTCTAAGTGGGAGCCCTGTGTTTATATGTGAGGACTTTCAAGTGGTGGTAATCAACCTGGAATCCAGCCATGAGGCATTCAAGATCTCTTAGTCATTTCTCATAGGCTAGTTAATTTCCCTAGAGAGGAGTCTACTATTCTCTGCCTAGGGGATATAAGACTGGCTATTCTTGAAGCCAAATAGAGGGTACCCGATTTGGATTGGGGTAAGGGTGTCTCACCATTAACTTGTAGATTTCCATTTAATTCTCCTGCTATCCATCTGGCACCCCCAACTTCATCTGTGCTTTGTGTCCACATGCCAGAACCCTCTGCTTCCACTTCTTCAAAGAGAAAACCACTACCCTTTCAGGGTGGAAGAGAATTATTGCATTGTCATGCACAGAAGACAGGTCTCAGAGTCTAATGCTTCTTATACAGATTTTCAGCCAACACTCCCCCTGGTTTTTAGCTCCTTCTACATGCCATCATCAGAGGTACCTGAAGCCTCCAATTCATGAACTTTTTAAAGTTTTTAACATACCTTGGCTTCCTTCTCCTTGGCTTCCCCATTGAAAGTTGAGATTTCAGCTTTTTCTCCTCTTCTCAATTAGTTAGCACTCATTTATCAGCTTTCCAGTTTCCAAAATTAAATTGATATATCATCATCTCATAGCTGCTTTGGGCCCTTTTCTATCCTCTCTACATAGAGTTTTGCTTTTTTAAGTTTAAAAAATTGCAGGGGTTGTCATTTTTGTGGGGCATAAGGAGGTAAGGTAGAAACAGAGTGGTGACAAACATGCATTCTGCCTGCCATACTTAACTGCAATTTATGAATGAAAGGAATACACTGTCTCTATATGCTGCTATATGGGGGCTGTTGTGCTGCCACATCAGAATACCATCAGGAAATGCAATGTAATCTAGAACTATCTCAGGTAATGTAAGTCAGACTTCCCTGGTTTACCAGTAAGTACTCTAAATTTACAGATCAGAGCCAAGCAGCTCTCTGGATTCTGGACTGAGATTCAAGCCCAAACTCCAGAACAGCCTCAGAAACTATCCATAAGCCATTAGAAATCATGCCATACTTGTCCCTTTATCTAATTTCTATAGACTGTTGGCCCTCCATAAACACAGTTTGTCATAGTATGATAGCGTAACTCAGTATTCCAATTACAGCTCTGCCACTTAGTAGGGTATCAGTTTGGATCACATTTGTCTACATGCAAGCAGCACTAGATTAATAAAATGATGTTCCATTTTACTTGTGCATTGAAAAGCCAGAGATAGGCAGGTGAGAAGAAATGCAACTGATCCCTGCTGTCAGGTATTTCCTACCTCCTTCATTCTTTCTACACATCTGTGGCTTTTATCCTCACACTTGTTCTCTCAAGGTCATAAGGTAGTGTTTCCCCATCAGCCAGGTATCTGCACTCCAGGCCCAAGGAAAAAGAAGAAAGGGACAAGGGGTGGGGGGGCAGGGTGCAAGTTCCCAGCATAATTTACATGTACTTCATTGGCCGGACTGTGTTACATGGGCACCCCTAGCAGCAAGAGAGTCTGGAAAATCTCTCCTCAAATACAATCAGGATTCTAACAAAGAAAGGAAAAGGAATATTAGCTAGACAACTAATAGTGTCTGCCATGCTAAGTGTATATCCTTGAGCAAGTTATTTAATCTCACTCTGCATCTATGACCTTATTTGTAAAGTAATAAAAATACCTACCTCATAGAGTTGTAATGAGAAATAAAGAAGAAAATGTTTAAAAGACATGTAACACCATAGCAGGCGCATAATATGCCCTCCATAAATGCTAGTTACCTTCTCTGTGATCCCTAGTATTGGTCTGATTTCTAAACATACCACACTGTCAGCACATGCTGTGAAGACCTATGCAGATGTACATTACTTGACAAAAATTGTTTGTTTTGAGCATTACATACCACCTGTTGGAAGAGCATAAGCAAAAATGAGATTTTGGAATCACAAGTCAAAAGGTGTATTTTTAGTATAGAATGCCTGAATATAAGACAGAGAGAATATAAAACTATAAAGATGATTTTACAGCCTATGTTTTTTATTATAATCTTTAATCTTCATTTATATTCCTTCCTTTATAGCTATCCCACCCATCAACCTCTTTACCACACTCTTCCCTTGATCTCTTGAGAGGTTCCTTAATTTGGATTTACCATTATTTATCTACAAAGCTTTATTATGCAGTCATAGGACCATAATAGTGTGTGTGTGTTTCTTTAATCAGCCCCAGTGACTAGCCCTTTGCTCCCTTCACGCAGCAAAGCTGTGTGAGGACCTTATAAACCAGGTTGGGCCGAGGAGATGGGGAAGCTAATGTAAGGGGAGGGTTGTGGCCAGCCAAGCCACAACTGAGGCTTTATGAAAACTGCAATGGTCTATTAGAGTTTAGGTGTCAGGAATGAGAACACATATGGTTTCAGTGTTTTTCTGTCCACAGAATTCTCCTGCCTGTACGTAGGGTGGAGTGCTTTGCTCTGCCTGCTTCACAGCCCATGTCCTGTGACCCAACATGTGCCTGGGCACACAGTCTAGCAGAGGACAGACACCAGGTCACATGTAACAACCTAAACTGGAAGAGACCCTTGTCTTCTTTCCTCTCTCCAGCTAAACAGGCACTGGGACAGAGGAGAGAGGTTTGGTGCTGTGGTTCCTTCTGTGCTGTGAAAAAAGAAACAATATTCCAATCCTATATGAGCCATGCTGCCTGCGAAAATCAGCAGCTAGGAGCACATCCTTTCAAGATAAATACAGAGCCAAAGAAAGAAACCTCCCCCATTTAGAAATGTTTCCCTTCCCTTGCAGCTCTTTTCTAGCTGGTCTCTGCCTACTTCGAGTTCTGGCTGGCTCTGGAAACCAACTGCCACCATCCAGAGGAGCAGCTTTTTAACTGCAGCTGTCAATTTAATCCCGGGCTCCCTGATAACCTTCCAGCAGAGCTCCTTTTTCTGGAGATGAAATAAGAACCCTGGCAGACCCTCTTGACTGGCCACATAAATCATTTGTAGTAATTGCTCCGCGAGAGGAGTGCCTCTCAGGCTCCACAGTTAGAAAGGGGCGAAATCACACACCAACATTCTCGTTTCTCTTCCTCCCACTCTCCCTCTCTCACACACAGGCACACTGTGCCATCGCCTCCAGCTTGTCCCACACAAATGCACATGCACCCACATACACGGCCCCTCTCTCAAGAGTTGCACAGGGGTGGGCTCGTTGAGCCATATTTTTAAAAAAATAGCGTGAAGCAGAATATAATGAATACCCAGTTTTATGTTTCTGTCTCTCTGAGCTTAAGCCAATTTAAATTCTTCTGGAGTAGAGTTTGGGAGGGGAATTGGGAGGGTTGACAGGAAAAGTGGGAAGCAGAGAACACAGGGGTAAGAGGGGGATGGTTATGATTTGGCTTTGTTAGGCTTACCCATTGCTATGTATTCTATGATGTGACAGCTGCTTCCTCCTTTTCACCTTTTCTGGTGAGAACTGAGATGTGGTCATAAAAATCCCCCACCTGTGATCTGGGAGCTGCTGCTGAAGCTTGGCAGTTCACTAAGGACCGAACTCTCAAAAGCCACAAAGCGATAATATCCCTGCCCCTCTGTGGCCAATAAAGATGGTGATAATCAAATAAGAGGGCTTAGAAGTGGTATGGTGCCTGCAGCGGTTGGCCCCAGGCTGGTGATATACACCCTTCACTTGTACCCTGATGTATATGTTCATTGAAAATATTGAGGCCACCAGAGATGGGGATGGCCTTCTTCAGGCACACGTAGCTGTTTGAAGAATGGAAAGGTGAATGAATACATGAATGGACAGATGGATGGATGAATGAATGATGGATGAGTAGAGTTCAGTGTTGTGTTATAAACACAGCTCAGAAACTGAGAAAACTGCAGCACTTCTGTGACAGATGAACTCCCTGTCCCTCCCCACACACTGTTAGGTTACACCGATCTCCATCACAATCCAGAACATGAGGGAAAGGAAGGAGACATGAGTGAAGGAGTGTACATCTCTCCACAGCACCCTTCTATCCTGAATGCCAGCTAGCCCTAGCTGTGAATCAGAGCTGTCTACCCTCGCCACAAACATGGAATCTGTTAAGTTAAAAATTCAGTCCGTTGTTTTGTTTGATAAGAAAAAATATCAAGTTTGGAATGCGTCATTTATGTGCTATATCCATATGCCCAGAGCCCATCTCCCCTTAGTCAAGCTAATAATAAAATGAACCTTCTTTATTTATTTCCCAATTTATTTGACCCCACCTACCTAACTTGAAAAAGGAGGGTGAAGTGTTGGCAAAGAACAATGTTCCTCCTGGTATACCCAAGAGATAAAACTAGGTGTGCCACACACACACCCCAAGATACTTCTGCCACAAAGGCCCAGGGCTTTTTAGGTTTTATTTAGGGTGTTCATCCATGAACACACATGTATGTTCATTTGAGGTATTCTGTGGGGTCTGAGCTCAGCCCATCCTGAGTTGAATCTTTCTCTTACCTACTCCATCCATAACCCTAAGAGTAATTAATCATCCTCTCTTGGCTGCCAAGCCAGTTGTTACAGACCAGCATGTGTTTATACACTGGACCAAAGACAGATCCTGTGTATGATGAAACAAGTACATGCATTTAAACATTTTCAGGATGGAGGCTTCTCAGACATAGGTTAGTAAATTTTGCTTTAATCTACAAGCTCTGTTTAGGTTGAAGTTCTAAATTCAGTCACACACACACACACAATTCTTAATAATAGCTTATATTTGTTTACAGTTTGCAAAGCAGCTTTTCATATTGGCAGGTCTCAGTTACCATCTTTAAGCTGAAGAAAGAAAGCTTAGAGAGGGAGAAGTGACATGTTAGGGTCATAGAGCAAATAAGTGGCAGAAACAGGTATGGAAGCCAGGTGATGAGACATCTTAGTCTCATATGCCAGTGAGCAATTATTGTCTCTCTAAATTACTGGTGTGAAATTTAGCAAATTACGTTTTACATTATATTTTAGTGCTAAAAATATATTAACTTTTGAATTTTTTAACAAATGCACACGTGATATGTTTCTTAAATTATGTATAACCATACCATCCAAGATGATCTCTCCAATATCATTTGAAGTGACTCATTCTAGTCATATCTATGCACATAAGACTAATATAAGGCTTTTTTATGTCAGCATTAAATCACACAGCATTTGGTTTTATATCTTAGATTTTCCACTTACCATTTTACTGGTTTTTTCTTTGTCTTTAAACATTATTTATAAAACATGATTTTTAATGCCTGCATAATATACCTGATACGACTATACCATAAATTATTTACAATTTAGTCTGTCCCTGATTGTTGAATATTTTAGTTATTTACCTCTTTTTGTTTACTAACATCCTTGTAAACAAATCTTCAGTGAAATTTCTGATTATTTTTTATAGTATAGATTCCTAGAAGAGGAATTGCTAGGTTGGAAGTTAGTAACAACTGTTTAGGATCTTGACATGTGTTATATAATTGGTTTTCAGGAAGATCTTAACAATTTGTAAGCTCACCAGCCATCTGAGTGAGCTCTCTCTCCACACCCTTTCCAGCTTTAAGAACTACGAATTCAAAAAACTGTTTTTGCAGTATAATAGTAAACAATACATATTTTGATATTTTAATTTGCATTTGCATGATCATGAGTGAGATTGAACATCTTTGTTAGGAATTATTAGCTAAATTGTATTTTTCATTCATAAACTGTCTTCTAATCATGCTTATTACCAAATTTTAGAAAGAGATATTTCTTCTTTCTAAAAAAATGTGCATATTAAAATTCACTTTTTTTAATTTTTAATGTTTGGGGGGTTTTTTTATTGGCAGTTTTTAATCTGCCTCTAAATTTTCAAGGTTTTTATGTGCAGTTTTAAAATTTTTATGTAATGAAAACTATTAACCTCTTCTTTTGTAACTTCTGCTTATTGTATATAAGGAAGACTTTATGCCAAAATCATTAGATATTGACTTGCAAAACAATTTTTGGAGTTCAGTTTTTACAGTTAATTGTATGCTTTTCAGGAAGTGAATTTTGGTATAGTTGTGAAATACAGCTCTCCCTTCAAATTTTTCTCCCAACTTTTGTCTATTTAATTACTCTTCCTTTTTACAGACTTTTAACATGTAACAAATTCTTGAGCTGTCTTTTTCAACTATCACTTCTCTTCCATTGATCCATCAATTCTTACACCAACAGCACAGTTTCAATTATTCTAGCTTTATGGTAGGTTTTAATGTCTCACATTGCTCATCTTCAGCTCTTCCTACAGTTTATTTTTCCAGAATAACTACAAAAACATTTCATTAAATTCATAATGTTACTCCTCTGGAATGTTAATTTGAATTACATTAAATCTATAGAATAACTTGGAAAAAACTGACATCTTTACTCTATACAGTCTTTCCATTTAAGAATATGAAGTTTATCTCTGGTCAAGTCTTCTTTTATGATTCTCTAATTTTCTTCATATAGCTCCTATTCATTTCTTATTAAGGTTATTCCTGGATAACTCAAGAGTTTAATTATTTCAGTTTCTGAAATCATTGCAAAGTGGCATTTTTTAAAAGAGGGTCCTGATTAGCTAAATTGGGGTTAGACTATGAGAAAACCCAACAGGACCTAACAAGCTAGAAGTCATTAGTAATTAAATAATTTCCTTCTGAAAACTAATTGGATTAAATTAACCCATTTTAAGGTATTATTTCTCAGACAAGAAATGTCCAATGGTGCAATTCTTATGCTACCATCAATGAGTATCCCTAATAATACACCAATCTTAGTCAATAAGTGAGAAATGAATGAACTTCATGCCTAGAATTTCATTTTTAAATACATTGCTATCTGTCATTACTAAATGGCAGTGTTCTACACACATTAGTGCCTACTTGTAAAGTCACACTTCTAAGTCAAGTGTCAGAACTTACCTCAGTCAAACTTGTCTTTTGATTTCCAAAAACATACATTTTTTCAACAGAAACATGAACATTTTACTGTAGTACTACTTGACACGTGCAGGTGAGACTAGATACATATACAAATGTATATGCTCATAGACAAAGGTGTATGATAGAATTTTAGAGCATAAGCAGACCTTGAAAAATCAACTAGCTAGAGCTTCCTAGTCTTACAGAGACCTATGAATGCTCTAGAACTGTTACTGAGATTGTGCTTGTGTGTGTGTATCTTTGTGTGTATATTTGTCTGAGGGGAGAATCTGTCTGAGGGTAGCTGAATTTCACATGCTTGCCAACTGTCTAAGACCCTAAAACTAGTTGAAAATGGTGGGGCTACTCAAAAACTCTCATTCATCAGATGAGAAAACAAAGGCCCCAGTCTTTGAGGGAACATACCCTTGGCCACACAGCTCTTCTGAGGAGGGTCAAGGTAGGAAGCTGGGCGTCCTAATCCCTAGCTTTCTGCACACTACATATGAAGATTCTTTCATGTCCCTGCACACCCAGTGCGTCTGCATCATGGAAACTGGATGTGGTGGAACTAGTGTGGAATTTGGAGCCAAGGCCCCAGATTGAGATTTGACCCCTGACTCACTAGTTGTGTGACCCTGGGCAAAGTATTCAACTCTAGCCTGTTTCCTCTTCTATGAAATTGAGTTGCAGGAGTAAGACCCAACCCACAGAGATTTGAAGAGTATTAGTAAATTTCAGCTGCCACCTCGTGTATACCAAACATCTCAGCCTCCACAGAGCCAGCCTCCCTGCACTAATTAGCCCTCTCCTCTGCTTCAACAGCAGACATGGTCGTTAACTTATACATTTCCCAAACACCTGCAGACAAAAATGCTTTTTATGATTATATGCCTAGAAAGAAAAGCATATAACTCTTAGAATTTCATAAGAGGGGTTCTGTTTTTGTTTTGTTTTGCTTTATAAAATCTTCACTTTTTCCAAAAAAAAAAATGGTTAACTATAACATTGGAAGGATTATGGTAAACTATGGTTTTACAAAAAAGGCTTTTTTTAAACTGACTTCTGGCAGCACTGCATTTTAAATTGTTCCAAAAGCTTCATGGAGAGTTCCCCAGTGTATATTATTGAACATCACGGAAGAGCCACAAACCTGCATATTTGAGAGGAGCATTTATGAAGAGGAGTAGTTGAGCAATTTCTAAGCACCATAATATATATGCTCATTTAACACTATTTGCTGTAGAGCACAAGTAGGCATAAGAAATTTTTGTCATTTAGGTAATAAAACTTTACATTTGGAAAGTGCCAGTCAGTTTCCATAGCACTTTTACATTAAATATATATTTTATTTAATCTTCTCAACATGCTGTTAAGAAGGAATGAATATCTTCATTTTTAAAATGAAGGAATGATGGTTGACTGGCTGGAGGCTCACAACTTGAGTGTCCGCATGGCTGGACGCTGACCCCACTCTGACATCCATCCATCTCTCAACCTGCTGCAGAGCCTCTCACCTGGAAGACTCTGTTCCCACAGCAAACAGTTACACTCAATTGATTTTTTAAAAGAACACAGTGATTGTTCCTTTCTTTTGCATTTTGTATTATTCCAATATGTTGGGCAGAGGGAAATAAAGATTAAGTCTTCAGAGAAAGAATGAACCAGAGGAGAAACAGTAAGCCAAAAGCTAAGCTGAGGAAAGGAAGACAACCTAGCAGAAGGAAAAAGAAGTGAGTTGTTCATGGGAAAAATACTGAACAAACTCAACAGCAACGTCTGGGTAGGAGAGAGAGGGAACCAGAGATGGAGAGGAAGGAACAGTGACAGCTATGTACCCAAGCTGTAGCCAGACACTGGGGAAGAGATGCATGCTAGAGGCCTGTTAGCTTCCAGTAGGAGGTTCCAGCAGAGTTAAGAACCAGCTCATTCCAAATCAGGCTGGATGTCCTGCACTCTACCCACCCCATTCAGGACCATTTGGGTCCCAGTGGGGCGGAGAGCTCCAGCTCTCCCCCACACCAGTTACTGGATCTGGAAGTAGTCTGAGGCTGACCTGAGCCCTAGGATTGAAACTTTATAGCAAAAGATAACCTTGTCCTTTAGGAATAAACAAACCACAAGACTCTGAACCACACACCCGGCTTCATCCTGCACAGGTCACTCTGTCTGTCCACCTGGCCCTCTTCTGCTCAGGTCTCTTGGGCATCTGGGGAGCCTAGACCTGCTGCAACCTGCCCTGTACTTAGGATTTAATTCATTACAAGACTGCTCCTATTTCACATCTTTTCTTCTCTTTGAACAACTTTCCCACTTTAGATACTTGCTCTGTTTCTGATACTTTGCATCGCCACTACCTGGAATTTCCGAAGATGCAGGCAGGAATAGACGTGTATGCCCATGTGTGCACACACACGCCTGCTCCTGCTTCCTCACATTTGGGCTCCCCGGATGCTGACTCAGTCTAAAATCCGTCCTCAGTTTTGCCATCTTCAGGAGGATGTACCTTTCTTCTGGTTGAAAAAGCCCCCTGTTGCTGAGCGGGTGGCCTGTGCTCCTCCTCCAACCTCCCCTGCCCCCACTCACGCCTCAGGACTCCGTCCCCCCAGCAGCAGTCCTTGCCCTGTGGTGAGTTACCTTATATTAGAGGTAGGCTTGCCAGATTTAGAAAACAAACAAATAAAAGCAGGAAGACTGGTTAAATATGAATTTCAGATAAGTTACAAAAATGTTTTTAGTATGTGCCTGTGTTAGTGAAGTTGTTTATATGAAACTTAAACTTAGCTGAGTGTCCTGTATTTTATCTGGCAACTCTCCTCGGGAGCCAGGCCTCTCCGTGGGAGCCGCTCAGCGCCCTCAGGCAGAGGTTCATTGAGGGTCATGTCCCTGTGCTAAAGGGCGTCTTTGCCCCTGACACTGGTGGCCCATCCCATCGTGCGCTCCGCGTACCCACAGAGCCTGGTTATTCATAAGAACTAAGCAGATTCGAACTTGAACAGTCAGTCAAGCCCAGGCACATCTGAAGGCTGACAGACACCAGACCAGATCCCCGAGAAACCTCCCGAACTGGATGCAGCTCTTCACAAGTATCAAAATGTCATTTCATTTTCCTCTCTGCCAAGATTTCCTCCAACTCTCCAAATAAGGTCCAGAAACATTGCAGATAACTCAAATCGTTTGCCAGCCCTGTCTGTCCTCAACAGGATTACTGGTTACAAAATAAATGAAATCAGCATTGTTTACCACTCATCATCCAAAATTATTATTCATTTTGGGCAAATGGCTGTTTGTAAAACTAGCCTACCCTATTTTGAGTCATTATCCTCTACTTCTTTGAAAAATTAAAGCTGACTGGAAGTTTTCAAATGAAAACAAGTCAGGGGCCTTTTTGGTTTTAGTTTTGTCTTGCAGAAGCTCAGGCTTCCAGTGAGGGAGGCCTGCTTCGCTGCCAAGGTCCAGCTGGCTGTCCATGGGTACCTCTCCCTCTCTCTCTCTTCTTTTTTGTTAAATCCCTCTGAACCATGAAACTTTGAAAACATTAACTTTATAATTTTCAGCGAGTTAAGTATTCTGTTCTCCTTTTTGCCTTATTTATTCCCATCAAGTCAAATACTTAATACCCAGATAGTGGTGACAGCCCCACACGCAGGAGTTTATGTCCTAGAAAGGCAGCATCTTTGTAAGTCTCCTTTGCCAAGGCCACACAAATGGGCATCTGTGGCATTTTGTGTGTACTCTGTGCCTTTGCAAGGAAGATGGGACAGGTGATCAGTGATCACTGAGAAAATCTAGCCATAGAAATACCAGTACTAGCTCCTCTTAAATCTGGGCACTCATCAGCCTTCACTGGGAAACATTTAAAAATATTGACTTTCCGTGAGGCATGTAACTTCTTTTTTTTTAAGTACGAGCTATTAAGATCTGAAAAAAAAATAGTTGACTACTCTTCTGAAATGAAAATAATGTTTACCATAGATTTAATATTATAATAATATACTTATATATTCTTTAGTATGATGGAAGAATAAATACAATCTCTTGTAGTGCAGTTATGTTTTATTTTTTTTTTTTTTTTTTTTTTTTTTTTTTGAGAGGGCATCTCTCATATTTATTGATCAAATGGTTGTTAACAACAATAAAATTCAGTATAGGGGGGTCAATGCTCAATGTACAATCATTAATCCATCTCAACCCTAATTCTCGTCAGTCTCCAATCTTCTGAAGCATAACGAACAAGTTCTTACATGGTGAACGAATTCTTACAGAGTGAATAAATTCTTACATGGTGAACAGTACAAGGGCATTCATCACAGAAACTTTCGGTTTTGATCATGCAATATGACCTATAAACCATCAGGTCAAATATGAATATTCATTTGATTTTTGTACTTGATTTATATGTTGATCCCACATTTCTCCTATTATTATTATTATTTTTATTTTTAATAAAATGCTGAAGTGGTAGGTAGATGCAAGATAAAGGTAGAAAACATAGTTTAGTGCTGTAAGAAGGCAAATATAGATGATCAGATGATCAGGTGTGTGCCTATGGACTAAGTATTAATCCAGGCTAGACAAGGGCAGCAAGACATCCACGGATGCAGAAGATTTCTCTCAAAGCAGGGGGGGTGAGGTTCTGAGCCTCACCTCTGTTGATCCCCAAATTCTCACCTGATGGCCCCCCTGCGACTGTGCCTGTCTTAGGTTGTTCCTCCCTTGAGGAATCTTACCCGTCTCTGGCTAACCAGTCATCTTCCGGGGCCATACAGGGAAATGTAAAGTTGGTAAGTGAGAGAGAAGCCATATTGTTTGCAAAGGTTAGCTTTTTACTTCTTTGCAGATTTATGCCCTGTGGCTTCTATGCCCAGCACTTGTCTCGAGGTATCTTTACCACCTGGAGGAATTATGATACTCGGTAAATTCGATATGAGGCACGAATTCTATTTAAGGTTTGTAATTAGGAAGGAAGAAGAAAAGCTATAGATGTAGCATATGAAGGAAACTTGGGAGGATTGATTATTTCTTTGACATATCTTCTTGTATAGTACCTTAAGTATGTATAGGTTTTAAACTACTAACTAATTTGCACACACATATTAACATAATAGGAATACGGTGACATAAACAAAGCAAATCTATAATTACCATCCATCTCCAGTGAAGCCAAGAAAACCATTTAGGCACCCTAGGCATTTGTGAAAATTTATCTATGATATGATGGATATTGTCCAACTGTACTTGAACCATCAGACAAATTAAAGCAGCCCATTTCTGGGATCTGTTCACATCCCATATGTTCTTTTAACCATAGATAGTCTATAGTCATGAGATTTTGGGGTGCTACAACTTGCACCCCTCCCAACTCCTGGCTGAGTTCCAACAGTACAGATCCAGTCAAATTCGTTGTCTCACTGTATGCACATGCCAGCCTAGACATCTCCCTCCTCCTTCTTATGGCAAGTCCAGGAGACGGTGGGCTGGATGCAGCCACAACCGCAGCATCGTCCGGATCCCTGTGGAGGCTTTTTGATGATCATCCCCTGGCACGAGTCCTCCAGAGAGTGCTGATGCCGGAAGCTCCTCCTCATATCGTATCTTAGTTCATTTTCTGGGTATCCAAGCTAGGCCTTGATCTTCTGCGTAGAAACAAACAGACCCTTTGCCCACACTTTGACATGCCCTCTATACCACTGTGCAGAACTCATTGGAGGTCAGCACACAGTAACTGCTTTCTTTTTTTTTTTTTAATTAAGAGAAAGGAATATTATCAGAAAAGAGTACCTCCATAGCTGATCATCTGACACCCTTTAAGTGATCAACATTAAGGATATTTAAAGCATGCATTGATCTTTGATTTACCAATAGTTTTATCCTGTTAAGGAGTAATCCCCCTTTTCTTTCTTTCTTTCTTTTTTTTTTAAATTTTTAATCTACACTTACCTGAAGAATACTATGTTTACTATGCTCTCCCCTATATCAGGTCCCCCCTAACAACCACATTACGGTTACTGTCCATCAGCTTAGCAAAATGTGGTAGAGTCACTACTTGTCCTCTCTGTGTTGTGCAGCCCACCCTCCCCTTTCTCCCTCCCCCCCATGCATGCTAATCTTAATACCCCCCTTCTTCTTCCCCCCCCTTATCCCTCCCTGCCCACCCATCCTCCCCAGTTCCTTTCCCTTTGGTACCTGTTAGTCCATTTTTGGGTTCTGTAATTCTGCTGCTGTTTTGTTCCTTCAGTTTTTCCTTTGTTCCTATACTCCTCAGATGAGTGAAATCATTTGGTATTTCTCTTTCTCCGCTTGGCTTATTTCACTGAGCATAATACTCTCCAGCTCCATCCATGTTGCTGCAAATGGTTGGATTTTTCCACTTCTTATGGCTGAGTAGTATTCCATTG
This sequence comes from Manis javanica, assembly GCF_040802235.1. Classification (NCBI taxonomy): domain Eukaryota; kingdom Metazoa; phylum Chordata; class Mammalia; order Pholidota; family Manidae; genus Manis; species Manis javanica. The sequence goes on from NC_133160.1 coordinate 52,584,807, forward strand.
TGTATATGTACCACATCTTCTTTATCCATTCATCTACAGATGGACATTTAGGTTGCTTCCAATTCTTGGCTATTGTAAATAGTGCTGCGATAAACATAGGAGTGCGTCTGTCTTTCTCAAACTTGATTGCTGCGTTCTTAGGGTAAATTCCTAGGAGTGGAATTCCTGGGTCAAATGGTAGGTCTGTTTTGAGCATTTTGATGCACCTCCATACTGCTTTCCACAATGGTTGAACTAATTTACATTCCCACCAGCAGTGTAGGAGGGTTCCCCTTTCTCCACAGCCTCGCCAACATTTGTTGTTGTTTGTCTTTTGGATGGCAGCTATCCTTACTGGTGTGAGGTGATACCTCATTGTAGTTTTAATTTGCATTTCTCTGATAATTAGCGATGTGGAGCATCTTTTCATGTGTCTCTTGGCCATCTGTATTTCTTTTTTGGAGAACTGTCTGTTCAGTTCCTCTGCCCATTTTTTAATTGGGTTATTTGTTTTTTGTTTGTTGAGGCGTGTGAGCTCTTTATATATTCTGGACGTCAAGCCTTTATCAGATCTGTCATTTTCAAATATATTCTCCCATACTGTAGGGTTCCTTTTTGTTCTATTGATGGTGTCTTTCGCTGTACAGAAGCTTTTCAGCTTAATGTAGTCCCACTTGCTCATTTTTGCTGTTGTTTTCCTTGCCCGGGGAGATATGTTCAAGAAGAGATCACTCATGTTTATATCTAAGAGGTTTTTGCCTATGTTTTTTTCCAAGAGTTTAATGGTTTCATGACTTACATTCAGGTCTTTGATCCATTTTGAGTTTACCTTTGTATATGGGGTTAGACAATGGTCCAGTTTCATTCTCCTACATGTAGCTGTCCAGTTTTGCCAGCACCATCTGTTGAAGAGACTGTCATTTTGCCATTGTATGTCCATGGCTCCTTTATCAAATATTAATTGACCATATATGTTTGGGTTAATTTCTGGGGTCTCTAATCTGTTCCACTGGTCTGTGGCTCTGTTCTTGTGCCAGTACCAAATTGTCTTGATTACTATGGCTTTGTAGTAGAGCTTGAAGTTGGGGAGTGAGATCCCCCCTACTTTATTCTTCTTTTTCAGGATTGCTTTGGCTATTCGGGGTCTTTGGTGTTTCCATAAGAATTTTTGAATTATTTGTTCCAATTCATTGAAGAATGTTGCTGGTAATTTGAGAGGGATTGCATCAAATTTGTATATTGCTTTCGGCAGGATGGCCATTTTGACGATATTAATTCTTCCTAGCCATGAGCATGGGATGAGTTTCCATTTATTAGTGTCCCCTTTAATTTCTCTTAAGAGTGACTTGTAGTTTTCAGAGTATAAGTCTTTCACTTCCTTGGTTAGGTTTATTCCTAGGTATTTTATTCTTTTTGATGCAATGGTGAATGGAATTGTTTTCCTGATTTCTCTTTCTATTGATTCGTTGTTAGTGTATAGGAAAGCTACAGATTTCTGTGTGTTGATTTTGTATCCTGCAACTTTGCTGTATTCCGATATCAGTTCTAGTAGTTTTGGAGTGGAGTCTTTAGGGTTTTTTATGTACAGTATCATATCATCTGCAAATAGTGACAGTTTAACTTCTTCTTTACCAATCTGGATTCCTTGTATTTCTTTGTTTTGTCTGATTGCCGTGGCTAGGACCTCCAGTACTATGTTAAATAACAGTGGGGAGAGTGGGCATCCCTGTCTGGTTCCCGATCTCAGTGGAAATGCTTTCAGCTTCTCGCTGTTCAGTATAATGCTGGCTGTGGGTTTATCATATATGGCCTCTATTATGTTGAGGTACTTGCCCTCTATTCCCATTTTGCTGAGAGTTTTTATCATGAATGGATGTTGAATTTTGTCAAATGCTTTTTCAGCATCTATGGAGATGATCATGTGGTTTTTGTCTTTCTTTTTGTTGATGTGGTGGATGATGTTGATGGATTTTCGAATGTTGTACCATCCTTGCATCCCTGGGATGAACCCCACTTGGTCATGGTGTATGATCCTTTTGATATACTGTTGAATTCTGTTTGCTAATATTTTATTGAGTATTTTTGCATCTACATTCATCAGGGATATTGGTCTGTAATTTTCTTTTTTGGTGGAGTCTTTTCCTGGTTTTGGTATTAGGGTGATGTTGGCTTCATAGAATGAGTTTGGGAGTATTCCCTCTTCTTCTATTTTGTGGAACACTTTAAGGAGAATGGGTATTATGTCTTCTCTGTGTGTCTGATAAAATTCCGAGGTAAATCCGTCCGGCCCCGGGGTTTTGTTCTTGGGTAGTTTTTTGATTACTGTTTCAATTTCTTTGCTTGTAATTGGTTTGTTTAACTTTTGTGTTTCTTCCTTGGTCAGTCTTGGGAGGTTGTATTTTTCTAGGAAGTTGTCCATTTCTTCTAGGTTTTCCAGCTTGTTGGCATATAGGTTTTCATAGTAGTCTTTAATAATTCTTTGTATTTCTGTGGAGTCTGTCGTGATTTTTCCATTCTCATTTCTGATTATGTTGATTTGTGTTGACTCTCTTTTTCTCTTAATAAGTTGGGCTAGAGGCTTATCTATTTTGTTTATTTTCTCAAAGAACCAGCTCTTGGTTTCGTTGATTTTTGCTATTGTTTTATTCTTCTCAATTTTGTTTATTTCTTCTCTGATCTTTATTATGTCCCTCCTTCTGCTGACTTTAGGCCTCATTTGTTCTTCTTTTTCCAGTTTTAATAGTTGTGATGTTAGACTATTCATTTGGGATTGTTCTTCCTTCTTCAAGTGTGCCTGGATTGCTATATACTTTCCTCTTAAGACTGCTTTCGCTGCATCCCACAGAAGTTGGGGCTTAGTGTTGTTGTTGTCATTTGTTTCTATATATTCCTTGATCTCTATTTTGATTTGTTCATTGATCCATTGATTATTTAGTAGCATGTTGTTAAGCCTCCATGTGTTTGTGAGCCTTTTTGTTTTCTTTGTAGAATTTATTTCTACTTTCATACCTTTGTGGTCTGAAAAATTGGTTGGTAGAATTTCAATATTGTGGAATTTACTGAGGCTCTTTTTGTGAGCTAGTATGTGGTCTATTCTGGAGAATGTTCCATGTGCACTTGAGAAGAATGTATATCCTGTTGCTTTTGGATGTAAAGTTCTATAGATGTCTATTAGGTCCATCTGTTCTAGTGTGTTGTTCAGTGCCTGTGTGTCTTTACTTATTTTCTGCCCGGTGGATCTATCCTTTGGGGTGAGTGGTGTGTTGAAGTCTCCTACAATGAATGCATTGCAGTCTATTTCCCTCTTTAGTTCTGTTAGTATTTGCTTCACATATGCTGGTGCTCCTGTATTGGGTGCATATATATTTAGAATGGTTATATCCTCTTGTTGGACTAAGCCCTTTATCATTATGTAGTGGCCTTCTTTATCTCTTGTTACTTTCTTTGTTTTGAAGTCTATTTTGTCTGATATTAGTACTGCAACCCCTGCTTTCTTCTCACTGTTGTTTGCCTGAAATATGTTTTTCCATCCCTTGACTTTTAGTCTATGCTTATCTTTGGGTTTAAGGTGAGTTTCTTGTAAGCAGCATATAGATGGGTCTTGCTTTTTTATCCATTCTATTACTCTATGTCTTTTGATTGGTGCATTAAGTCCATTTACATTTAGGGTGACTATTGAAAGATATGTACTTATTGCCATTGCAGGCTTTAGATTCGTGGTTACCAAAGGTTCAAGGTTAGCTTCTTTAGTATCTTACTGCCTAACTTAGCTCGCTTATTGAGCTGTTATATACACTGTCTGGAGAGTCTTTTCTTCTCTCCCTTCTTATTCCTCCTCCTCCATTCTTCATATGTTGTGTGTTTTGTTCTGTGCTCTTTTTAGGGGTGCTCCCATCTAGAGCAGTCCCTGTAGGATGCCCTGTAGAGGTGGTTTGTGGGAAGCAAATTCCCTCAGCTTTTGCTTGTCTGGGAATTGTTTGATCCCACCATCATATTTAAATGATAGTCGTGCTGGATACAGTATCCTTGGTTCAAGGCCCTTCTGTTTCATTGCATTAAGTATATCATGCCATTCTCTTCTGGCCTGTAGGGTTTCTGTTGAGAAGTCTGATGTTAGCCTGATTGGTTTTCCTTTATAGGTGACCTTTTTCTCTCTAGCTGCCTTTAAAACTCTTTCCTTGTCCTTGATCCTTGCCATTTTAATTATTATGTGTCTTGGTGTTGTCCTCCTTGGATCCTTTCTGTTGGGGGTTCTGTATAATTCCATGGTCTGTTCGATTATTTCCTCCCCCAGTTTGGGGAAGTTTTCAGCAATTATTTCTTCAAAGACACTTTCTATCCCTTTTCCTCTTTCTTCCTCTTCTGGTATCCCTATAATACGAATGTTTTTCCTTTTGTATTGGTCACATATTTCTCTTAGTGTTGTTTCATTCCTGGAGATCCTTTTATCTCTCTCTATGTCAGCTTCTATACGTTCCTGTTCTCTGGCTTCTATTCCTTCAATGGCCTCTTGCATCTTATCCATTCTGCTTATAAATCCTTCCAGGGATTGTTTCACTTCTGTGATCTCTTTCCTGACATCTGTGATCTCCTTCCGGACTTCATCCCACTGCTCTTGCATTTTTCTCTGCATCTCATCCCATTGCTCTTGCATTTTTTTCTGCATCTCTGTCAGCATGTTCATGATTTTTATTTTGAATTCTTTTTCAGGAAGACTAGTTAGGTCTGTCTCCTTCTCAGGTGTTGTCTCTGTGATCTTTGTCTGCCTGTAGTTTTGCCTTTTCATGGTGATAGAGATAGTTTGCAGAGCTGGTACAAGTGACCGCTGGAAGAGCTTCCCTTCTTGTTGGTTTGTAGCCTTTTCCTGGGAGAATAGCGACCTCTAGTGGCTTGTGCTGGGCAGCTGTGCGCAGACAGGGCTTCTGCTTCCTGCCCAGTTGCTTTGGGGTTTATCTCCGCTGTTGCTGTGGGCTTGGCCTGGCTGGGGCTGTTCCTCCAAAATGGTGGAGCCCCGTTGGAGGGGGAGCAGCCAGGAGACTATTTATCTCCGTAAGGGGCCTCTGTGCTCCCTGCTGCCCAGGGGGTTAGAGTGCCCAGAGATCCCCAGATTCCCTGCTTCTGGTCTAAGTGACCTGTCCTGCCCCTTTAAGATTTACAAAAAGCACTCTCCAAACCAAAACAACAGCAGCAACAATGAGAGAGGGAACAGAAACAAAGAGAAAAAAAAAAGGAAAAAACAAGCGATTTTTTTTTTTTTTTTTTTTTTTGTCCTCAGGTGCCGGTCCCAGGCACCCGCTCACTGGTCCTGCTGCCCTGTCTCCCTAGCACCAGGGTCCCTGTCCTTTCAAGGCTTCCAAAAAGCACCCACCCACCGGTCCCGCAGGGAAGGAACGCTCAATATTCTTTGTCCTCAGGCACTGGTCCCACGCACCCGCTCACCAGTCCCGCCGCCCTGCCTCCCTAGCACCGGGGTCCCTGTCCCTTCAAGGCTTCCAAAAAGCACTCGGCAAAAAGAGAGAAAAAAAAGGGGAAAAACGCGCGATTTCTTCCGTCCTCAGGTGCTGGTCTCAGGCACCCACCCACCGGTCCCACAGGGAAAAATGCGGGATATTCTTTGTCCTCAGGTGCCGGTCCCAGGCACCCGCTCACCAGTCCCGCCGCCCTGCCTCCCTAGCACCGGGGTCCCTGTCCCTTTTAGGCTTCCAAAAAGCACTCGCAGAAAAGAGAAAAAAAAAGGGGGAAAAACGCGCGATTTCCTCTGCCCTCAAGTGCCGGTCTCAGGCACCCGCCCACCGGTCCCGCAGGGAAAAACGGGGGATATTCTTTGTCCTCAGGCGCCGGTCCCAGCCACCCGCTCACCAGTCCCGCCACCGTGCCTCCCTAGCACTGGGGTCCCCGTCCCTTCAAGGCTTCCAAAAAGCGCTCGCCAAAAAGAGAGAAAAAAAAAGGGGAAAAACGCGCGACCTCCTCCGTCCTCAGGCACCGGTCTCAGGCACCCGCCCCCAGGTCTCGCAGGGAGAAACGCGGGATATTCTTTGTCCTCCGGCGCCGTTCCCAGGCACCTCCTCACCGGTCCCGCCACCCTGCCTCCCCAGCAACGGGGGCCCGTCCCTCTAAGGCTTCCAAAAAGCGCTCGCCAAAAAAAAAACCGCTCCGGTTTCTCTCCACCCGCCGGGAGCTGGGGGGAGGGGCGCTCGGGTCCCGCCGGGCTGGGGCTTGTATCTTACCCCCTTCACAAGGCGCTGAGTTCTTGCAGGTGTGGATGTGGTCTGGATGTTGTCCTGTGTCCTGTGGTCTCTATTTTAGGAAGATTTTTCTTTGTTATATTTTCATAGCTCTATGTGTTTTTGGGAGGAGATTTCCACTGCTCTACTCACGCCGCCATCTTGGCTCCGCAGGACTGCAGTTATGTTTTATACAAAGATTTATACTCTCTTCTTGATATTAAAAAATATTTGTTCTCATATTGCCTTTTTTCTCCTTTTTCCCTTCTCCTGAAACTTGAGAGGGAAATATTACAGTGCATTTGCTTCTGTTTAAATACGAGCCACAGGCTTACTGGGAGTTCTCCCTCTGGAAAAATAATTGTGAAACACCACAACTGAAATCAGCCATGGCTGTACCTCACCTTTCATCCTCACATGTAGCAGGGAATTGCTTGACTCAGACATGCAGGTTTTAATTTCTACAAAACAGAAGACATGATCACTTGAACCTGGAGGAAAGGATGAGAATCAAGCTCCTCCCACTATTCCTTCCCTTCCTCTGCCCCAGTCTAATCCTGCTTCTAGGTTATAAGCTTCATAATATATATATATAAACTCAAAATACATATATAAACTCATATAATGTAGTTTAATGAGGACAGAAAGAGTTAAGTGCCTTCCTTAGATTTGCCAGTAATTCAAGTTAACCATCTATTTTTCCTTAGTACACACACACTGGACACACTTTATCTATGAACATTTGTCTAGTTATTTTCTGAGTTCAGTTGCTTCAACCTTGAAATGGAAATAGCTATCTTTATCATTAGATAATTTGTGGCATTAGGTTGACATATAGCATCAAGATGTTTTTCCTTGCAAGAATCACTTGAAGGACAGTTGATCCCAAACAAATAGAAATGGTTATAACTCACAAAAGTGATACACTTTAGAAGAAGTTGGTCACTTAATTATGTGTAATGCTTCGCACACAAAAATGACCTTACTTACCTATAATTAGTAAAGGTCAGCCTTTTTAATTTCCCACTCAAACTTTGAACCTAGGGGGAGCAAAGGTTACAGAAAGGCTGGCTGAGGTTGGAATGCTCTTTTAAACTATGGTCCAGATAAAAAAGCTTGGGAAAGAAACTCAAAACCTTACCTATAAGTTTAGGCTTCTTTAACTGCCTGATTACTTATAGACCAAAAGATTTAGCTATTTTTAATCTGCCCACTTCACATAAGGAGACAACTTATTAGTTAATTAAGATTACATAATATTTAAAATTAGATATTTAAAATGTAATGGGTGATGGTCACAAATGGGCCTGGCAGAAGATCAGAACTTAGAAAGGAAATGCTTGTACATCCTTGTTAAATTGGATAACTTTCCTTAAATTGTACTTAACTGTACATTGAAGTATAATACCAAAGGTAGTTTTGTTATTGTCTTTAATTTTGGAGGTGAGACCAGGACTAAATTTAGAAATTGACAGAATGTCAGTCTCTGAGGCCTTCTACTTTCTACACTTGCAGGAAATATTCTTTTTGTGGAATAGGCCCTGGTTTGACTTACCTCAGAGACTATGAGCACTTTCATCCTTGCAGGAAGATTTCCCAGAGTTAATAAGATAAGGAAAAATCATCACAACCAGTGACTGGTGGACTCGGCCATAAAAAGCCAAAGCAGGTGTCAGCTGTGATCTTTGTGTTGTCTTTATCTTTCCATTGCACTTTACAATGACTAAGATGTGGGCTACAAAAGGCAAGGAATTTGGGTGTTTTTTTTTAACCTATATTTCATACCTTGCATTTAATACTTCAAAGAGATTCAAAAGAAAAAATTAACACTGACCCCTTTTAAAAATTCATTGTAGTTTGGACTAATTTGTGAGAAGGGTAGCAGTTACCCCCATTTTAAAGACAGATGCAAAAGCTTCTGGAGATGGTAAGTACTTTCCATGTAGCTAGTCTAGTTGATCCCTTTGCTTTTCAAGACTAATAAATGCAATCCAGTTATACTGGAAGCTCTTACTGAAGGTGTTCAGCCAACCATCTTCTTGTGCCCATCCCTTTAGGTTACTGTCCAGCAGCTTTGGATATACTGAGCTGTGTGCAGACCTTTGCTGTCTAGGATTATGGATGGAGTGTCAGAGACAAAAAGCACTTTGAGGGTCTTTGTATTGGGTTGGGTTGAACGATATACAGTTGCTGACATTCAAGTATTTGATCTACAGAAATGGCAATTTCATATGACTCAAACTAATGCATACCACTCATTTTAAATTTGTGGCACCAAGTCTCAGAAAGAGTACATGATCTTTTTCTTATTTTATTATGAAAAATTTAAAACAAATGTTGAGGGGCCACTGCAACCAGCCCACCCTAATTTAATTATCCACACTTTCTGGATCAATCTCTTCCCCCACTTCTTTGGGTTTTTGTTTGTTTGTTTGTTTTTGCTGAAGTATTTCAAAGCAAGTTCTAGACCTCAAGTCACTTCATCTCTACTTTGTATATTTATGTGTTCAGTTCTAAAATATGAATATTTTCTTATGTAACAATATCATTATCACACTTAAATATATTAGTAAGTGCTTGGTCTATATTAACATGGTCTCCAAAATGTCTTTTATGGTTAGTTTTATGGTTAGTCATGATCCAAAGTCCACCTGTTGCATTTGGGTGTTATATCTTTAAGGCTCCTTTTTGGGGAGGCATACTCATTTCATTTACTCTTTTTTTTTCCCTCTTGCTGAAGCATTTTTAAAGCAGATTCCAACTACAGCTGAATTTGGTCTCTACCTCTCTGTGGACACTGGTGAGCCAGCAGTGCTCTCCCTGCCAAAAATGAGGGAATACCCCTTTCCTCCAAGGTGGCCAGGGTTGGGTTTGGTCTCTTTTAACCTGGAACAGGACATTCCCTCACCTTCTTTTTATTACATGCCCTTGACTTGAAGAAACTGGGTTAGTTGTCCAGTGTCACATTCTAGATGTATCTCTTCAGTGTCACATGATATTGTTAGATTGTTCAAGATCCTCACCATGGCCTCCTGCCCTGCTTTCAAGGCCTGCACCCCACACCACATCTCACAGCGTGAGCCTGCTGGCAGGCACATTGCTCAGATGCCTCAGATCTCCCTGCAACTGGACTCGACTTAGTTAAGTTTCAGCGTGTATATGTGTATATATCTAGGTGTCATGTTTTTATGACCTTTAAATAATACTAACTTTAGTTGAAGTATTCTATAAAACTATAAAGTTTCACATGACATACATACTATTCTTCAATTGTAAGAACAAATTGAAAGCTGCAATTTCGATAAATTGGCTCGTATGCAGCACCTGCCCTGGGCCAGGCACTTTGACTTCATCATTTTTAGGCACTTCAACAATCCTGTGAATGATCAGCTCCATTTTAGAGATGAAGAAAGTGAGTCTGATGGAAATCAAATAATCCACCTAAGGCTCTCTGGGTCCAAGTCCAGTGCTCAGGTGTAAAATAAGATCAGGAAAACTGACTACTGAGGCTTTGTGCTCATCCCTGTTCATTCATTCATTCATGCTTGCTGTGTCCCAAGCATCATGCTCCTTGACTTTAGTGACTCTCTTCTTTTCATTCATGGTCACTTTAAAGCACCTGTGTCGTAGCCTTTTTGTGATTGCTAGTGTGGGAGGATGGGGCTGGCCTCTGCCTTAAGGCTCATCATCAATCATTAGGTGTTAGGTGTTTGCTGGAGTTTCTGGAAGGGTGAGCTAAACCATGACCTGCCAAATCCCCATTGGTTGGTTTTTTCAACACATTCAAGTAACTACATTTTCCATTATAATGGACCAATTCCTTTAGATATTGGAACCAGGGAGTTCACACCCACAGAAAACTCTGACAGGGTAATTCGGCCTGGAGGCCTTTTAACTGCCACTGAAAAGCCTGGGAAGAAGGTAGTGTCTCTTAAAATCCATGTAGAATCTTTGTACCAGCTGGGCTTCATTTCAGAATCTACTGCTGTCATTACAAAATAGCTGTTTTCTCTTTAATCTGTGTGCCACATTGCAGCAATTTTCATCAAAAATATATTAAGCCCCTGCTGTAAATTGGCCCCACACACCCTTGTCAAACACATGAAGCGTAAAATATCTTTTTTCAAAGTTTTTTCCTCTCTCTAAAGCCCCAGTAGATATCAGCAGTTCCTAAAGCCTTATAACAGTCCATTATGTCTGTAAGCCGAAGATTATAATGCATAATAAAGCTGATTCAATGTCAGAGATGGATCTTATCCTTTGTTTATAAAAATCTATAGAAAAGGCATTCTAGAACAACAAAAAAGGCCCCACATTCCATGTCTGATGAAATCTCATCTCAAATTTGACTGCCTGAGAGAAACGTGCTACCTAAACTTTACCCTACCCAAAAGCTGGTGTTGGTGAAATGCCTGTGCTGAAGATCTAGTTATACTGACATTGGCGGTAGGTGGGTGGGTGCATGAAATGGGAGTGTCTGCCTGCAAGAGGCAGAAGGAGAGGATGTTTGTATGGTGGGGGGGTGCATTTCTATGCACAAACATGCATAGGAACACACTGTGGACCATCCTGTCCTCCTCCCCTCTAATCTGTGACCCTCCAGAGTGTTTTACATCCCAGCAGCAACATTACAACACTGTAAGTGGGGTCAGCTTGAAACCTCATTCAAGATAGCTGCTAAAAAGACAGAAGTTTATTTCCAGCTTGCAGCTTTCAAGATGCTACATCTGTGTAGTGGGGTGGTTTGTCGACCTGATGCCGAGAATGTCTGTCCGTATTATGCAGGAAAGAATGGAGTCCGTTCCTTACCGGAAATTGTGACTTTCAATATGACTTCCACTGTTTCAGTTTCTTGTAAAAGAGTACATAAGAACTGTGGTTCCTTAAACATTCCCCAGAAGCTCCTACAACAAAATAGCTTTGACAATTTCACAGGAAATTGCCTCTGATTTTTAAACCATTCTAATTTCACCCTTAGCACCCATTAAGATGCATTCAGAAACATTTCATGTGTAATATGCATGACACATAAAGCGTGACCCATTCAATTGGATTCACATTTAGTTGACATTCTTATACTTTTGTTTTGAAAAAACAACAGCCAGAAGTCTACATTCTTAGGGGCTTCCAAATTTTTTGTGCTTGTTTTCCTCCTAAAGAAAATGTCTGTGAAATTCAAACTTATGTCAGGGTTGTGGCTGGGTTAGTGTTTTTTATTACAATTATTATTAATGCAATTTCAAGTAGAGTTTCCAAGGCTTTCCTGAATTTCGGGATGGATTATTGACATACCTGACAAGTATGATGCAAATTTTCCATCACTTCAACTGCGCCTGCTTGCTTAACATTGTGTGACTGCCCTTTCTGAGCCCTGGGGAAGAAGCAATATAACTTCAGTCTCAGTCACTTGCTAAGAAAGATAACTATATTGGTGAGGCAGAATGATTTTTTCCTTTCAAAACTTGAGCTATTTGGAAGTTTCTAGGTGTCACTGCCACCAATTCTTACCTTCTTTCAGAAAAGAAGCCTTCAGGCCAGGCAACCTCTTGGCACCTGACCCCAGTCTATTAAGCAGTGTGAAGACAGGAATAATCTTGGCCAGCTCCACTGAGAAGCTAAGACTGTTGGCAGTGCCAGCAGCAGGATGGAATATAGATGGACTCCTCTAGCATGGAATGCTGATGTGCCCCTCAAGCTACATTTCAGCCACAAAACTGGAAGCAGACAGGCTAGCATTTTTCCAATAGGAAGTTATTTGGAAAACTGGAAGAGCTTTTCAGAGCAAGTAGAAGCCCAAATCGGAGGCCATCTCAGTGAGTCATTGGGGTTCACATTACAAAGCCAAGGAACTGCTAAGATGGAGATGGAGGTGTTAGGAATCACAGATCACCTAAGCAGGGATGTGGGAGTAGGCACACAGACAAGGTCAGGCACAGAGTGAGGAGAGTGAGGCACCCTGGTGCTTAGCACACAGTCACCTTGGGTGTGCAGACACTGGCCACTCGTGGTTGCCTGGCTTGATTTTGCAGATCCAACCAGCTAACTAGGTGACTGACTCCCTCCTCAGCATTCTGCAGGTGTCCCTCCTGTGCTGCATACCAAGTCAGAGGGGAGGACCTTCCCAAACAGAGCATCATTCTTTGTTCAAGGGTATGTGGTGACTGATACCGGGCATTCTAAGGAAATATATTCTGGTTAATCTTATTGGAATAACTAGAATACAGAACATGAATACTGTAAATTTTTAAAAAACACATTCAAATGTGTAACTTACACTCAAATGAAGTATGTATGATATAACAGTTCTTTGATACTAGTTTATAAGCTACTTAGGGATCATTAACAGGGCCAGGATCATAGACACAAACACTGCTTACATGTATTGGACTGTTCATGGGTACACAAGTCCTCCCTGATGTGGAGTTCTGGCCAATGTTGAAAGGCAAGTAGCCAAGATATGCAGAGCTATTTGTTTTTTCTTTTTCCTTCTAATTAGGAAAATAATGTATTCTCAGTGCACAACGATAATAATATTCCTCTAGGGTTGTGCCCCAGCTGCAGACACTGTAAGAGGAACATTTAAACATCCACCTATAGATGCCTGGCAATAACACATGGATGAATTATAGAACAATGTGTATAATATCCTCCAGAGCTGAAGATCTGCATTCAGGCCTCAGTGTGTAAGTTGTTGTCTTTGGCAGAAAGCCACAGAATTCAACTCAGGTGAACCTAAGCAAAACAAATACTGGAAAGCTATTAGTTCACCCACAGATTCCAGACCACCAGGGAGCCATGCTTAGAAAAGCACTGGAGTAAGGGCAACTCTGGGGCTCCTTCCATGTAGGAAACAGCAGTGAGGCTCTTCGGATGCTACCACCAGAATGAGTCAACTCCAAGTGTTCTCCATCTGCATGAGACTCAGAGGCCAGGGTGAGGTGTCCATTTGGCTGGTGTATCATACGCAGACACCTTGGTAGAGGAGAACTGGGTACCTTGCCCGACATTTCCATAAAGTCAGTGGAGATAGCTCCCCGAGATGAAATTGGGGGAAAAAAAAAACAAAAAAGAGGATGGGCAAACTAACATCAATAACTGTGCTCTCTAGGGAGCTCCCCCAGCAACACTGAGTCTTCTTGTTACAGTCTCCAGTATGAACAGGCTTTGGGTTGATGCTTTTTCCATAAATCTGTAACTTAAGTTTAGAACAGATGGGCTAGAATGGGGGGCTAACTCAAGAGCATACAGCACGCTAGGTAGTTCTTCCATGAATAAATCCGTATCCTTTCTTTAGATAAGTCAGAATGGATTCTACCAGTGAGGTAATAGCCACTCATCCATATTAGCATTATTAAAGAAAATCAGTTCCTCCAGATCTATGATTCTACCATCCATTGCAATGTTAATAGTGAATCATATACTAACAGAAAAAGAAGGCCTTTTGGCATAGTCTGGCACTATGTACATTGCATGTCTTACTGCCACCTGGGTAACTTAAAAACACAAAGCACATAACATTTTTAATACCATATACCTGAAAACACAAACCAAAATAGCTGTGTGTTCTTGGTTAATCTACTAATCTCTGTATAATTGTGAGATAGTATTAGTGTAGAGTGTTTGTAATTCTCAGCATATTGATTTATAAGGAACATAAATCAAACAAAATTTCTTTCTTAAGTATTTTACACCAGAAACTGGTGTTAAGACGTCAGCTTAAATCTCTGTTCCAAAATCATATATATTGTTTTATTTATTTTTGATGTTGATTTTTTAATTTATTTGTTCATTGAAACATAATTGGTGTACAATATCATAGTGGTTTCAGGTGTACAGCATAGTGATTCACCAATTACACACATCACTAAATGGTCACCACAACAGGTGTGATGGTACAATTGCTGTCTGTCAACATACAAAGATATTACCATATTACTGACTATATTTCCTATGTTGTACTTTCATTCTCCCCCATCTGTACTGTTTTAAATATGCTCTTTTATAAAGGATATCATTAGCTCATTGTCAAGGAAGGAACTGGAGTCCATGACCTCTCAGTTCTCTTTTAGATTTCATATGCTATGAGCCTGTGTCTCATCCCTTTGTATGTGACAGTAACAATGTTTCATTCTGCTCTCTCCCCATCTCTGGGAGCAGAATTGCATGCTCAGCCCCTGTCACAGTGCCTGAGAGTCAGCAAGTGCTGAGTAAATGACTGAATCGATTTGTTCAAAGCAGCAACAACTTAGATAGCACTATCTGCCTAATGTGCTAGCCTACGACATGCATTGGCCCAAATACTGAAAACTCTTTAAGTTCAGAGATCTCAGTATATGGAGCACTCCCTAGCAGACAGAGCCTCCGTGACTGCTGCATGCACTGTGTCCAGGGGCTGCTCTGGTAAGGAATACCTTCTTCTCCTATAACAATGCCAGGGACCTGGCTGTTAACAATAGTTTATGTTGATGAGGAAGTGATACAGACTGTGACTAGAACACAATGGGCTAGAAATGCTGTGCTCGAGGTTCCAGAGAGGAACTCACAAAGTACGGCAGAACCATTGGGAGCATTATTATTGACTAGGGGGCAGGGTGAATTTGCCTAGACAGGGGAAGGCTTCACAAAGGGTGTTTGAACTGAGACTTAAAAAAAAGGTGGCGATATATTTCCTGTGAATAATCATAAAAAGAAGTTTCATAATGTGTGTAGGTATTCCCTTCAGAGCATTTATCTTTTAACACTCCTAATTTCAAGATGAAGGTCAAGGCAGCTTAACTCTTAATACAGAGAAATGCCCCTCCTGAAGGATAGCCAGTGAGCCATTTGGCCACAAGACACATTATTATTGGCCACAGAACCAATATTATTCCAGAATTTACTAATCTTGTAACTGGAAATGTGTACTCTTTGACCATTATCTCCCCATTTCCCCAAATCCCAGCCCCTAGTAACCACCTCTCCATTGTTTCTCTGAGTTCAGCTTTTTCAGATTCTACATCCAAGTGGTATCACACTGTATTTGTCTCTCCTTCTCCAACATTGCACTTAATGTAATGCCCTCAAGATTCATCCAACTTGTTGCAAACATCAGGATTTCCTTCGTTCTTGTGATGGGACAATAGTCCATTAAATATTATGTAAACATATTTATCTTTCTCTTGGTATCTGGGACCAGAAACCAAGAAATAACCATGAAAAAACATCTAGTGAACCAATTCTAGTTTCAATTCAATTAAAAGAAAAACCACTGAGAAGAAGGAGGGAGCACAGGAGTTTGGTAGGTAGGACCCCCACAGGTTAGCAAAAGAAGCCAGAATAGAGAGTGGGTCTGCAGGAAAGTGAGTAGTCAGCTAAGATTCCTATCTGAGTGTTTAATGTAATATCCGAATGAAGTGGGAAACATTTTAGGATTGTTTATTCTCACTCAGCACAGGAATGAAGGTGCTTTTTGAGGTTGAATTTGACTCTAGTGCTTTATCTCCAAGAGTGTTGTCATTAACTTGCTAGGATCTTTTACATATCACTTAGCATAGAATCTTGCCAAATAGTGCTTCACTCCATACCCTTTAAAACCCACCGGTTTCCCAAAGTGTGAAGTGAGTAGAGGGCAGAAACTCTAAAGCAGAGACTTAAGTAGGAAGCTCTGAATTGGCACAGTTAATAAAAAATTAAGGATTGCTATGAGACACTTTCAGGCAAAGCAAAGCAAACTAGGGGATTGATAGTGGGAAAGCAGATGAAATTTAATTTGGTTAAGTGTAAAATAATGCACTCTGGGAAAAATAATATAAACTTCTCATAATCTTTGATAGGCTCTGAACTCATAGTAAGATAATTTAAGAGTCATGGCTGATAACTTGGGAAAAATATCTGTCTGGTATGCAGCAGCAATTTTAAAAGCCAATAGGATACTTCAGGGGTTAAAAGAAAAAATAATATAGAAAATTTTAAATAACATATAAAACATTAGTGCTGTTCAGTGTCCAGTTTGGGTTATCATAGGAGATATTAAATCCCAGAGAAGAGACTTGAAAATAGTTTTAAAAAGTAAAGAGACTTGGGATTTATAGAAGCTTACTGACTTGGAAAATGGCATTTTGGAAGAGAGAAAAGGAAATGTGCTACAAAGAACAGGAATAGGGGTTTAGAAAGGGACACTTTCTCTTTTGTTCTAGTGTCCCATGATATGAAAAGCCAACACTTGGTAGATTCAACAAAAAAGAGTATTAAGCAAAGATATAAGACGATCTTTAACCAGTTGTAGATTTCTCTGTTCCAGAAGGGGACTTGTATTTGATTAAGGAGCCCAGAATTACATTAACATTTGTGCTGTTCAGCTGAGATTGAGTGAGTGACATGTAAGAAAGTTCCCTGTGGGATACTAGACCAAGTCCGGGTACAAAATGGGGAAGGCTCAGCTGAGTGCTGTTCATGGCCAGGGAGAGAAAACAACTATAAAGTTCAGCAGCCAAGCCCAAGTGAGTCATGTACATATTCCTGTTATATACAGAATATTTTTTCCCCCAACTATACTCTCATGATTCTGTATTTCCTACAGCAACAATTGGCAGGGGTGCTTCTGGAAGGCAGGGGGTGTTCAGACTCTGCCAAAGGACATCCCTGGACAGATGAAAAGCAGGGTTGGGAAGCAAGGCCAGCAACACATATCATTTCCCTGAAATCAATATATCGTGCTCTCTTTCTCCCGTGGAAACTGTTCTAGCATTAACCTGGCCCTTGACCCCACTTTAACCTCACCTCCTGGAACACATAATCTTGGGTTATCCATTTTCCAAACATAAGTAGCTGCTGAGCCATGCTTCCTGCTGTGAACACAACCTGCCCAGCGAAGGCAGTACTGTTGTATTGACAGATATGTCTGTTACCAGCTGACACCTTGGAGAACCAATTGATTGGCTCAAACAAAAATCTAGAGATTTATTTGAAGGGCCAAATAGGTCCTTTATAGCATTTTCCCAGTTCAGGATGTCAGTTCTGCCTTAAGAACAGGAAGCTGAAGAGTAGCTGCACTTTTACAGGTATTTTGCTAACAGAAAACAACCCAATTTCCACCTAGTCCCTTGTGATATTAGCATCTGGGCTGAGATTTACAGGCCACCCTTCTTAAGAGATACCAGACAAACTGATGCTTGAAATTCCCCAGATACTGTGAAGCTCCCCCTCTTCCCCCTCCATTGTTTCTCATACCCCTGAAGCACATTAGCACTCATTGCTCCTGTCTGCGTCTGCCCAGGCTGCTGTGACGGTGTACCCCAAACTGTGACTTAAACAGCAGGAGTCCAGTACTGGAGGCTGGAAGTCTGAGATCAAGGTGTCAGCACGTTAGTTTCTTCTGCAAGCCATTCCCCTTGACTTGTAGATGGCTGTCTTCTGGCGTCTTCACAAGCTAGTGTGTGTGTGTGCGTGTGTCCTAATTTCCTCTTTTTATAAGGACACCACTCAGATTGGATTAGGACCCACTGTAGTGATATCATTTAACCTTAATCACCATGTTAAAGACCCTTTCTCCAAATAGAGTCACATTTTGAGATACTGGGGATTAGAACTTCACCATGTAATTTTTGGGGGATAGTGCAGCCCTTAACATCCCCATTTTACCACCGTGAACTTAAAACCCAAAGATTTAGTGACTTTCCCTGGTCATGTAGCAGGTAGCTGTCGGAGTTGGAATGGAAATTCATAGTTCTCTTCCTCTCATGCACAAGATGCTTGCAAACCGCAGTTGCCCCCAGCTCATTTGTCAATCAAGGTCCTTTCTTCAAACACGGGATAGTTCCAGGACCAAAAACCCTTAGTAGCATTTTAAATTGAGAAAACCCATTTGTTTTATCACAGGGAAAAAAAATTAGTAGAGACACATAAAGGAGGGGACCGATCACCCCATGCATTGCCTCAGGCACTGGGAAGCCATATTGTTCTTGCTGGGTGGTATCTTTCCAAACAATACTCCGCAGTGTGACACCAGCCGAGCTACAGCCCAGCAACCACAGGCAACCTGTTCTTGCCAGTGGGGATCTCCAAATTCCATACGAAAATAAAAAGCTGCATTTACTGCCCAATTCACTCATCAGGAACACTCTGATTCCAAAGCAAGCATCGGTAACCATTTGATTCCTCTTCGCAGACCTTCCAGGGGAATTAGGAATACAGCTCTGCTGTCAGCTTTATTTTCTGCCCAGAGCCCTACTAAAATGAACTCCACTGTTTAATATTTTAAACATGTAAATAGCAAAACTCCATCCATGCCCTGCTAGATATCAGGGTCTAGCAATGCCTAGGAGGACCCAGAAGCTGAGGGGTAGGCTGTTCAGACAGTGAGGCATGTGGCAGGGTGGCTATTTGTTAGGAATCCAGGCATCAGCCCTGGCCTTGTAAGCTTTTGTGCCCAAGGCCTTCTAACCCTGTCCAGGATCTTTCTCTGGTGGCAATAAAAATATAAAACAGGAAAGCCCCATCAATCCCCAATTTTGGAAGCCCCCACTAATCAGAAGCAAAAGAAGAGGGCCGCTGCCTGGACCAGGGCATAGCCCAAAGGGAAGGCCCGAGAAACTGGATGCCCTGTGAGTTTTGCTGGTCTTTCAGAAGAATCTGGAAAATAGGGGACTGAATAGGAAGAGGTGGGAACTTTAAAAAGCAATGCATATGTGGTTCCTTTTTAAGGAAAAGAAAGAGATCCTTGAGCAAGGGGATACACACATACATGTGCACACACATAGGCTCAACACACACGGAAAGCAGTGTTCATGCAGTAGCTGCCTAAGGCCATAGAGAAAAAGTCTCAGCAAGTGGAAGTAAATCACACCAGGAAGAGAAGAGGGAAGTGGTGAAAAAGGGGCCCTGGAGCCTCCTAGGTAACCCCAGAGCTACCTAACCAGGTGGTATGCTCTGAGGTGGCTTGTCCTGTCACTTGCCAGGATTGCTTGGAATGCTGTTGGAGATGCGAGATGGTTTTCAAAACAGAAAATTGGAAGTGTTCTGCTTAAAATACTTCAGGCTGTGTGTGTGAAAGAAAAAGACAGGGTCTGTGTGTCAATAACAGTGGCGCTTGTATGGGCACACCCAGGCAGGCCGATGGGCAGCTGGGCAGGCTTCAGGCTTGCCCGACCTGGATGATTTCCCTCCTCAACAAAGGCTCCCTTGTTTTGCACAGCCAGTTTCCTTGCATTTCAGAAACAAGGGTCTTTTCTCCTTTCTTCTTCTTCGCTTGCATCAGAGAAAGCTACTGTATGTGGATGCTCAGGAAAGTAAACATGCACATTTTAATATCTGTGGTTCCCACACAGTCAGTGAGCTGTTTCCTCCACCCAGGTGGAAAAAGGAGAGGAGAGCAGCCTCTCCGACATGCTGGTTAGTCTGAAAACAGACCGCTAAATGCATAATGAAGAGCCTCTGAGGAGTCAATCTGCATGTTAAAATGGTGTTCAGCAGCCCAGGCTGTCACACAACATAATTTGAAGATGAATGTGCATCCATTCAGACGGCCAGTCACTGGCTGGCAGGGTCCTGGCTGCTAGGACTACCTGTCTACTCCATCTGCCTGCTGGGCTTCCAAGGGGCCACAAGTTAACCACCCCTCCAAATCTGTGATGAAACGAATGGGCCATCTCTTGACCCTGCCCAAATTTGTACAGTCAGACTGATGCCAAGAAACTATCTGAATTGGAGAGGAGCCATGCAGGAAGTAGCTATCGATCCCAACAGAAAGACACAGGCATTTCAGCACCTTGGAGCCCAAGGCCTTTGAGAGATAACAAACGAGAGGGTTAGGCTCAGCTCTTGGAAGCAGAGCAGCACTGCTTGGGGAGGTACTGCCCACCACACAGTCCAGTAGGAGCCGCAGCCACTGTTGCCACCCCGCCCTGCACCTTGCAGCCAGGACCAGCCTTTGCATGAAGGATGTGTCAATGCCACGTTTGTCTCTGAACATTTGACAGCAACTAGGACCTGACTCCAGGGGCAGGACATCACACAAACACAGGAACACTGGAGAAATGAGGTTAGAGCAAAGAAATTAGCTATCTGCCTGGTGAAGACTGTATCCTCAAGGTAGCATTTACCTGGGCACAATAAACGATGTGTATCCATTTTCATTGTCCTGTGCTACAGCTAGTCAGGCCACGAAAGGATGAATAAGGACCACCTGTAGTTTAAGGCCCTGTGCTTACAGGGGCTGCATGTTCCTTTTTTCTTTCTTTTTAATTCCAAATCCCTAATGGAGCTGCAGCTAAACACCAAGCCTTGGGGAAGGACTCACATTGCTGGAAGTTTGATGCATTACTCCCTTCTTGAGGTTCCCAAATTGCCAACAGACAGTCTAAAGCCAAATTTGGAGCACAGGAAAGAGCAGCATATAAAACTGTGAGGACCTGTTTTGGGTGCTGCAAATCTCTATCTGAAAGACAGAGGGAAAAATGCTTTTAGGTGAGGAGTGATTCCCAGTTGAGCCCCAGACGGGGTCCAGTAGCCCACGGTTGCAGGGTTGACAGCAGAGGCCTCACCCACAGACACTGTAGGTTCTAGGCACAGCCCACAGCCCCGGGGCCACCAACTCCACAGCAGAAGGGCTGAGCCTTCAGAGTCTCCTGGGCTGGGCTTTCTCATGCATTAGAAGTCCATCTCCACTTGGTTTGGGTGCCACCCTTAAGGGAAGCCCTGTTAATGTGAGGAGAGCCATCCACGGTGTGTGATGCAATACTTGTCTCTGTCCACATGAACCGGCAGTGTCACTGTGCCAGGTTGGCCAAAAAGCCAAGTGAATTGTTCATAAAATGTTTTGGCTGATTTTTTAAAACTGATTTAATTAATCCTGATTTATGAGTTAGGCATGTAAATCTAACCTTAATTCCTGAGTGGTATCATTTTTCTCTCTCTCCCACTTCCCAAGTTACCTTAATGCTCGATTTCCGTGGTCTATTTCCCAGTGGTACCCAATCTACCTCCATCCACTCAGGTTCGGCTTCTGTTGGATCAAATGGATAATCATATCTATTCCCTAATTAAATGACATAAATAGGGTGTTTGCATGTGCAGGAAGTGTTGTGATAAGCTTTTTGTCATCCTTAACATTATACGCTATTCATTTTACTCAATCACCTTGACCCGAGGACATCAGATATTTTCTCAAGCTTTTGAGAACAGGCAGAGCATCATGAATGGAGTAGCTGGTGTCAAAACCCATGCCTGCCTGCCCCTTCCATGAAATAAGCTTGGCTTGTGTTCAGTGTCCTGGAAGTAAAATCACACTTCACTGCCCTGTGGGAAGCATGAGTCTTTTACCACTCCCTGCTTCCATTTGTCCACCTATGAAATTAGAATAATAATAGCTAATCCTGACTAATGCAGGAGAACAAATGAGGCTAGAACAGAGAAAATAGCCATAATGGGTGCACAATGCAGATTTTATGTACGAAAGTGCTTCAAGATGATGAGATGAAACCTCTTACCATAAATTCAGTCTAGGAGGCAAATGGGGATTTTCAGGTTGACCAGACTTAAATACCATGAAGTTTACCAAATTTAATCACCACACCTCAACCTTTCAAACTATAGAACTCCCCAGTCTTATATCCATTTGTAAGTATGAAGGGCTTTCCCTTTCATTGTTCACACCCCGAAAGTACAGCAGCTGAATTGTAGAGCATGAATTCTGATCCAGATAGGGAAGGGTGGGTTATACTGCTTCATGGTTTGGGAGTGTTTCTGGGTTTTCTACTGCAACTTTATTTTTCGGTGATGATGTGTAACACTTTTGAGGGTAGTAAATAAATTAAGAATTGAAGAATTCATAATCTACAATACAAACAAAGTCCAGAGAGTAATGCTTTTGGGGTAAGAAGCTAATGGAACCAGTTGTAATGACTGGGCTTATGGGCAGAGGGTGTTGAGTATTGAAATTACAGTTTC
This sequence comes from Manis javanica, assembly GCF_040802235.1. NCBI lineage: Eukaryota > Metazoa > Chordata > Mammalia > Pholidota > Manidae > Manis > Manis javanica. Next base: position 52,606,934 of record NC_133160.1, read on the forward strand.
AGTCACTACCCTATGATGCAAGATGAATTATCAGAGCCCCTGTAATTCAGAAATAGAAGACACATGCATAGACAGCCATATAGGAGACAGAAGCAGTTTTGACAAAGATCACTCATCAGTACCTTGAAAAGGTAGCAAATACAAGGTGAGGCATTCACATACCTTTTGCAGTTTGGTAGAATAAACACACACACAGTTTATGCTCCTATTGAAAAATACAAGGTTAGTTGAGAGTCTGTCCCTGTCTGAGTTCCTTGCATTGTGTCCTGAGTCATAGATTCATAGCAGCTGCTTTCCAGATAAATGCACAGTGCCCAGAGAACTCTCAAATCCTAACAGACCCAGCTTTCTTCTGTACCACAAAGGTAGCCATGATCTCATAATGTGTGAAGAGGAAGGAAGGGCATCTTGGCTTAGAGTGAGTGTCTTGGATCACGGCTGTCCAGTTGGACTTTCTGGGGTGAGAGAGGTTCTGGCGTGTGAGAGGCTCTGTGTCTGCATGTTCAAGACACTTGCTAGTGGCCACTTGAGAGGGGGCTAGTGCAACTGAGGGACTGCGTTTTTTATTTAACTTAATTTAAATTTAAATTCTGGTCCTGCACTGAACAGCAGGGCTCTGGGTTTTCCAGGACGTCCCCAGGAGTGTGGACGAACCCGGCAGCACCCCGGCTGGTCTGCAGGCACAGGACTGCAGAGTCCACACGCTGACAGAGAGCAGCATTTACACCAGCAACATATGGCTTGTGCTCTACAAAATAAACTAAGACTGATCTGTGACAGACATGGGGAAAAGTCTCTCCCTACCACCTCCCTTCCTCCACTCATTCTGATCACAGAGACTGGAGAAGGAGCCTGTGTAGTCAGGCCTGCTTATTGTCAAGCTCAATTTGCCATGACTTTTATTTTCCAATAAGCAATCTGGCCAGCTGTGGCTGAAAATGAAATCACCAAAGCAGACAGTCCCTCACCCTTCCTCCAATTATTGATTTATAAAGAATCCAGCCCATGTCCCAGTCTGTCATCACATCCCATGGTCATGTGTGTCACTGGCAAATCCCAGGATACAGAGATAATCTAAGCAGTACTTCTTGAAATGACATCAGATATTAACTTGTATTTCTAAATGTGAGGAGATTTTTATTGGCCTTTCTCAATCATTTTAGAAATAATGTTAAATGTAACAACTCAGAGCCCTAGCCTTAAAGAACACAAGAATATAAAAATTGTGACCACTTGGAGGTTTAGTGGCAGAGGTCATAAATTATTTTTAGAATTAAATTTCTAAATTTATTTCAATTATCTACAATTTCCATCAGACCCTGATGATAACATTTTGGGATTTTGAACTGAAGGGCAACAAAGCCTACTAAAAACCAGCCAGAGCCACAGATGCTGTGTAGTCTGTGAATCAATCAATCAGTGACATATTTAGACCCCCAGTCAAAGACTACCCACTGCTTTTTGGGGAAATTAAGGGCAACAATAAAATAGAAGCCATTGGCCTTGTCTTAAGGCCTTGCTAAGAGGCCTGGCTGGGGCCATGATAAGCCATCGCAGGCAAGGCCTACAGAAATCTTGTAGTCATATCTTTGAGTGGTCTTTGCCAACCTTCCTAGTCCAGTTCGGAACCAAGTAGGCTATACAAAGGTAGATTTAGGATGACTTGCAGCATTTCCTGTGGGAACTTAAAGTCACAAGGGCCTTATAAGTGTTATGGAGGTAGAGCTAGGGATTTGTTTTCAGGAAGGGTTGAGAAGCAGCTCAGTTTCTCATGATTCTCCATGAGGAAGAAGGAAAACTGAAACTTCAATTCATCCTAACAGGTGACCCAGCTCAGTGGGTTTTGAATGGCGCAGTGGGTCTGACATCCCCATTCTTTTCTCCTTCCGCTGTGACCACCCTCTGAGACCAAAGGTCAGTCCTCTGTGCTTTTCACTTGCTCTGAGAAGCTCTCCCAAAATTCCCTGACCTCCCTGGCCTCACTGGGTTTACTCTTCTCTGGGACCTCCCTGGAGCCGGCAAGGACACCCACGCCAACGGGACACAGTCCTGGGAATCTCTGACCAAAAGACCATCTGGTTCATTCACAACAGTTTCTTTCTGTCATCTCCAGTTCACTGGGGTAGCAGCAGATAACAACCTGCTTTTATAGTGAACCTATTCTTTATTCAACTAATAGTTATTGCTTTACCCCAGTGTACCGGGTGCTCAAGGCCTGTGAATACCAGCGTGAGCAAGACAGAGAAGTTCCAACTCCCAGCAGTATACATTTCCATTGGCTGGGGAATCCCAGAGAGGTGATAGCAAAGAGACCAGACTGAAGAGCTGGGGCAGGAGGTGTCCAGGTTGAGGGAGCAGCTGGAGCAAAGATGGAACCAAGCTGGCCTGTTCAGGAACAGCAAGAAAGTCAGGGTGGCTGAGTGAGCAGTGGGGAGAGAGGGGTGGACGAGATGGGGACTCGGCAGTAGGTGGGAGCCAGGCAAGGCAGGGCCTTGAAAGCCATAGTGAAGAGAATGAGTTATATTCTAAGCCTGATGGGAAGTCTTTGGACAGTGTTGAGCAAGGGAGTATCATGGTGTGATTTATGCTATAAAAAGAAGTCATGTGAAAATGGATTGAAAGAGGATACACGGATTCTCCTGGCTTGGGTCCAAGAAAGTGATAATGATAGCTTGGACTGGAAAGGTGGTAGTGGAGTTTGAAAAGTAGTCACAATCAGACTTTGTTCTGAAGTAGACCTGACAAGATCTGCTGAAGGGCTGGATTGGGGGTGGGTAGGAACAGGAAGGAAATGTGAATAATTCCTAGGATTTCTCATTTGACCAATGGGTTTGCTGCTATTATTTACTGAAATAAGGAAGACTTCAGGAGTGTCAGGAGTGGAAAAAGAACCGGAAGTTCCACTTTGGATGTATTAAGTCCAAGATCCATATTAGCCTGCCTACAGTTTTGGTTACCCCACCTTTCTTCCTTCTAGCCAACTGAACAGTCTCCAACTTTTTATTAAGCCTGTGTCTCCCCTGCACATGGAGAAGAGTTGATCAGTGCCCCTACAAAGCCCTTCCTGTATTTGAATACAGTCACTCTTATCCCTTAACCTTTTTTTGCCCAGGAAAAACAAAACAACGCAATCCCTTTCACCTCACTTGGAGGACCATTTTTCTAACTCTTTAGTCGTGGCTATTAGTGGCTGCTGGGTCCTCACTGTTTTTCTCCATGTCATTTTGTAAATGCTAGAGCCAACACAGGACACAAAAGTCTAATAATGGGTCTAATGCCAGTAAAACAGGATTGTTTCCTGCCCTTTTATGTCTCCTTTCTAGCCATTCCAGGATACTGTTCTTTTTCCCACTAATGCCGACTTACATCCTTGGCCCACCTGTGGCCTCTGTCCCCTTGCCTCTGTCGGTGCCACTCAGTGTTTATGCCTTTTGTTTGGGGGTTTAAGTGCTCCAATTTTAAGTACCTGCTTTGGCGTATTTCTATCCTGTGTTTATAGGAGTCATCCAAAAACAGTTCAGGGCGAGACATACTCTACTTGAGAGCTTCTGCCAAAATGGCCAGTAGCCCTGCTGTGGCCCTGCACCATTCCTGCAGTGGCCAGTAGCTTCCTTATTCTCCCTGTATCTATCAATGTCTCTCTTCAACGTAACTTCTGATCAGTTATCATCTACTCTGCAGTCACTTCCCTAACCCTCCCAAGAAAGGTTCAAAAGAGAAACAAAAGCAGAAAGGGGTGTTTGGGTTTTCTAGGGCCCTGTGTCCATAGGGTTTCTTTGGATGAAATCAGATCCCAAGTCTATCTCTTTAGACATGTCAGCGTGTTATACTTCTTGTTAGACAATCACAATACCTCTGAAACAAAATACAGCACAACTTAATATTCCAAAGCAAAATTAGAGCAGAATACCATACATGAGCTGCAGTTGATATCGAAGAACTTTGTTAAAACCTATATGAATTAGGAAATTGTTTATGCAGATGCTTTTATCACCTGCCTTGGGTTAATACATTCAGATTTGGCATGCTATTTGGTGGAAAATATTAATGAAAGTAAGATTATTATTTCCCATACATAAGTGAAAGGCAGAGGTGGGAGCAGAGCTTATCATATTCTATTTGGCGGGGTCTGCCCTTAGTTCCCCAAGATGGGAGAAGGTGCAGAGACTTTTAACACTTGCAAGTTGTACCTTCTGACTGAAAGAAAGTGAAATATTTCCTAACCAGTTGGAACCATAAAATGCTTTAAACTACACTGAAAGTACAGGCTTTTGAAGGAACCCAGAGTACAGAGAAAAAAATAGGATGTCAAAGGATGTCCACCATGCCTTTCGCTTAGTCAACAGATGATAACAACTATTTGATTTGATGTACAGAGAAGATATAAACAATAACAATGAAACCAGGATGTGTTGGAAGATAAAATGATGCAAACCTGAAATCAAACCTGAAATCAAACTGAACGAGCCTGTCCCCAGAATCTGCTGCCCTTCTTTTGCTTTCCACTCACAGCCTGTGCTTTAACCTGGGAGATTGTAAACTGCAGTTTCATTCCTCATCCTTAATTTAGCTAGACAGAGCTTTGAAATGGCAACTAAATTACCTTTTGGTAAAATCAAATCTTCCCTACTAGCCCCTAGCAGAGAGGAATCTGGACTGGGAGCATGAGCTAATAGGCCCAGCGGCTCCCAGTCACCTCCTAGAGCCCAGAGTGGGGGCACACTGTGAAAGGTTGCTCACATCCTTTGTCCCCTGCAGTTTATCCTGTAGGGGGTTACTCTATGCAGTCTTTTCTCTTCTGACTGCCTCCCTAGCACGAGGTTGCTTAGGGCAGTAAAATGTTTATTACCTGTTTATTGTGTGAGTAACTGCAGTCTAGGAGGAGAAAATATTTCCCAGTTTACCTAGAGCAATGAAAATTGGATTAAGAGTTCTGAGGGCTGAGGAAGGAGCAGTATGAAACCCAGAGACTCAAATACCATGCAGCCCTGAGCAGCCCAGGTACCCTTGCATTATCCTTTCTCTCTAGTCAGAGTGACTTTTCCTTACTCTCAGACCTGTGTCATTCACCATTATGGAGCTGGGGATTGCTGATATCCCAAAAGAGTCATCCCCAAGAGAGTTTGACAGGTATTCCAGGTGGAACTATCAAATTGTATCAAAAGCCAGGGTCATCAACCTGATTAACTTTACATGCATATTTATTTCTCTTTCCTCCCAAGTAAGTTACAAACAGCTTAATTCCCACCAAATTTCCAGTGTGAAGATGCAATAAAATATCATATAATAGTTCTGGCCATCCTTCAACTGCCATTTGCACTGAATTCAGTTATCATGGTTAGATAATTCATGTCTAAGACTAAAAAATTACAACCATAAATCTTCAGTTAGTTCTTAAACATGATTTTCCTCTTGCTGACCTCCCCTCACTCACTTTTTTTTTCCTTCTTAAGGCTTTTCCTGTCTTGATCATTAATAAAGCACCACTGAATTTAAATCCTTTTCGTAACTCACAGAAATATACGTAGTGATCCCTGAATCTAAAATAGCAATGTCCCCTAAAATGCTGTCACTCTTCAAAGTGGGCTACAGAATTGAGCCCTAATAACTTTTGAAATCTAATTACTACTGTTATCTCTCCATTCCTTCATTCATTCACTGTTCCTTTGCTCATTCCTTCATCCTTTGACAAGTATGGATTGAACTACTATGTGCCTGTGGATAAAATTGCAGTATTTCCAGAATCTCTCACCTGGCCTTTGTGCATCTCCATATCAATAGGTGTTTCTAAGGGATGGAGAGAAGTAGTTCGTCTCCATATCAATAGGTAATTACAAGGGGCAGGGCATTATCTCAACCTGAGAAGTTGGGTTGGGTCCCTTTTTGCAGCTGGGTGGGGAGAGACGTGGGTGAGCAGAAGTGGACAACTGCTTATTAAGCAGTAAATGCATTTCTCCCACTTTATTTCTCCCTTTGACTGATTTCAGGTTCAAAGGTAATTTGCCACAGTCTAGGAACATATTTTCCCCCTGGAGTTACAGTGCCAGCCATAGAACAGCTAGGTGTCAGGTGTGGCTTGCTTCAAATCCTAACCATTTGCTTCAGATTCTAAAACTTGAAAATTGTTTCAGAAGTGAAGGGCACAATCAAAAATAATCCATAAATGTGACTTAACAATGGTTCTATTGTTTGTAATTTCTCATGAAATTGAACATTTCTCTTCCGAGTCATCTGCTTGAACTGCCTATTTCAATTCTGTGGTCCAAGGCTATCAAAGTGCTTGTGTACAGTCCACACAACATGGCTTGAAGTGTGGGTGATTTGGCAATCATTTTATCAATATGATGTATGTACATGAGATAATTCAGGCTCCACAAATTCACTCCTGGCTTTATCTCAATTGTTGGTATCACTAATCGGGAGAACTTCAGCGTCTCCTTTTTATTTGCTTTGCATAGGCCTGTCTGCTGTTCCCATTAACACTAAGCCTTTTGATAACGGGCTAACTGCTACCCTACCCTCCCTACCATACCACCATCTATGTTGGAATTATTTTTCTGTAGTAGCAACGATCCATGCACACACACTGTCTTGACCAGTGAAGAGTAAACTCTAGAGCAGTGGAAAACAGCTGCAGCAACGAGTACAGGCGGGCATTTATCCTCTTCATAACTGTGATTCTGTTGGTCCTGTAGTGATTCCCTTCTTTGCAGCTGAAACCTAAAGCACTGGGTGGGTTGCTGGTCTGTGATCGGATGAACACCAAGCCAACAAGTGAAGAGGCTCTGCAGTCATTTCAGCACCTTCAGATCTCGGGATGCTCAGGGTGTAGAGACCATCATGACGATGGTGACTCTTGCCTTTTTGTTTATCATCATGGCACACAGTCAGCCAGTTTCCAAGTTGGAATTAAAGCCAAAAATCCTCATGTTCATTGCTGGCTCTCTCCCCAGCTTCTGGACTAAAGTTTCATAGACTGATTTTCTTGCTTCTTTTACAAGCTATCAATAACATTTCTGAGTATACACTTAGACTTTTCAAAATGTAGTGCTTGATATATTAAAGCTGATTTTGTTGTATTATTATCACAGGACTGTCAAGCTGGAGGAAAAGTCATACATTTGTTCAGGGTTCCAACCCTGTTACTGATACTTCCAGAGATGGAAAACTCACTAACCCATTCCATTTTTGGACAGCTCATCCTTTGAGTTCTTGCTGCAATGCATGCAGAAGTTAATGGAGGGAAAAAATAATGTTAAGATAGTTTTTTTAAATGTCTTGAACTAGGTGAACAAAACTATACCTTAAGGACTGTAATACTATTTTTTAATTTTTATTTTTTTACTTTAAAGAGTGGGGAGAAGTTAAAGACATAGCAATGGTCCCTAGATTTCAACATGCATAAGAATCACCAGGTAAGCTTCTTCCAAATAAAAATTCTCAGGCCCCTCTCCAGAGAGTGGGATGGGCCCCTGGAATCCACATCTTCAAAGAATCTTCAGCTGATTCTGGTACAAGTGGTCTCTCTGGACCACCTAATGAAGAAACTCTGGCCTAGGCTGGGAAATTTGCAATCTGATAAACTAAGGTTCCACTGAGAAATCTTTTACATCTTCTATTTTCTCAACCAGAAAAAATTATTTCCAATAGCTAAACTCTAGAGGCCTACTATATAGATTAACTAGTGAATTTTGCCTATTATTTTACATCCCATTGTCCAAACTACTTACATAGGAAAAAGTGATTCAGGTTTTAGCAACTCTTCTTCCCAGCATTTGCTGATGAGCAAAATGTATTGGACCTTTGTGCAAATGCCCACATAATCTTTTTCCTCTTCTAGGGAAGGCAAGGTCTTCTTCACTACCTGACATTTTATTTATTCATTTAGTCTTAAAAGGGCTGCACAATGAGATAGTTAGGAAAGACATTGAGGAAGGGTCCCTTTGTGTTATAAAAGCTCTGTATATACAGGCCTGTATCAACCTGTATGGAGAATAAGACTCCATCTTAGAAAAGCTCTGTGAAACAGCTTTGCTTCTTGGACCCACCACAGCATGCAGTCGGTCAGTCTAGACAATGGCTGCCCAAAACCTTCCCCAAATAGAGCCTCTTCAAAGGAGAGGGGCTGTGACCCCTCTGTTCGTTAGATATGCAGCATAATACATCACTGTCATTTTATAAACAGAAGCTGTAACTTCAGTTGAAGACTTCATGAATGGAGAAAAGTTGGAAAACATTGAAAAGTGCTATAGAGAACTCTCTGTAAGGAAGTTCATGGGGATCCTTCATGGGGAAGTCCTTGTATGAGGCATCCTTGCCACCCAGTCCTAGAGAATTTCCTAAAGCATATGGCCACATTAGCCCTTTCACAGCCTCCCAGCAGCCTTTCCAGCCTGTTTTTCCCTCCCTAGTCCTGTCCTTCCTTTCTGCTGGGCTTATTTTGCTTTACAAATATACACTGCAGCCATATCCTTTCAAGAAACTTTCTCTTACATCATTTACTTTATTGTGTAGCATTATATCAGGGGCAGAAGATGTTTAGGGTCTTTGCAGTTCACCTTTGGATGACAGCTATTAAGTTAACCCTAAAAAGAGACCAGCAGTTGGCTGGCTTCATTCCAGGGAAGAATCCAAAAAAGGAGGGTCAGATGTTTTATTTTTAGGAACACAGAGCAACTTTCCAACTGAGTGCCTGCCTCACCCTCTGACATCAGGATCCTATCCTTTGCAGCTTCAACACAACCACCACCAATCTCTGTTCCCCCTCCCTGTCTACCAGATCCCTTAGGAGCCTGGGAGAGCTTGTTACCAGGACACAAAGAAAATAGTCCTTTTGAAAGAAGAGTGTAAGTAAAATACGAAGGTAGGGACTTCCCTTTTCCTTCTCCACCCTTGCCCCATCCCCGGGCAAAACTGATGGACTCTAATAAGCTTCCACCCTAAGCCAGGAGTGTCCAACAATATTTTCCAATACCATTATTCATTTTACTCATATGCAGAGGCAATGAAAATATTTCTCAGGATGTCTCTGAACCCTTCTGAGAGGAGGAGCCCTGGACATGGAAGATGCTCAGAATCACTCACATTTTATTGCTGGTTGTTAAGGATCATAGGTATTTATAGATCTTCTGGTGATATACTCTTTTAAGTCTTGCAGTCTCCTGTAAGATACACCACTCAAAGAGGTTTTCCTGGAAAAGGCTCGTCAATGGTGAACCAGAGAGTATCACTATTGTGCCGATGGCCTTCTCCCAGAATGGCCAGGTGTGGCTTGCTTCAAAGCAGCACAAGATGGACAGGAGAGCACACTTAATCAAAGCAGTGTTTTTGTGTTCTGTGTTCCTGAGATCTGTCTTCAGAAAAGTGTGTTTTGACTTACCTCATCTGCTACTACATCAGGTTTCAGGGACCTCACAGCCCCTCCACGTGTGCGGGAGGCATCAGCCCTCATGTGGCAGAAGGACCTGCACCACGTGGCTCTGTAGCCTTGCCTGCCAGCTCTTAGCAATTGACCAAGTTCTTGAAACCCAAGGTTTATTTACAGTCTTGGGAGTCCAAGCCTTTGCTGGTTGTAGGGCCTCTGCTTCTGCTGTGACTTAGAATTCCTTTAGTGAATTCACCAGAGGTGAGCTTCACAAAAAGACTAGAACTATTCTTCCTAACACTGTGCTCTTACCAAAGCAGCTGCAGCCAGGACTAGGCCTAGCCACAGCTCGGGCTCCCATCCCCCTGTTCCTGCAGTGACATGTACATTTTGTGTCAATGTTGACTGAGACCAAGTGACTTTAAAACAGTCTTGTTCTATATTCCACCTGGGAGGAGAGAGGAGGAAACAAGTTCTTGACCTGAGGTGCTGCAGGTTGTTGAAGAGAGAACATCCTGCTGTTGGTCCAGGAGAGCCAGGATAGCTCTCAGGCCTGGGTGTCTGTCTACACAAACCCCATACATTGAGACCACATGTTAGACCATGTCACACTGCAGCAAACTACTCCCACCTTGGCCCACCAAGGCCACCTTCTCTCCATCATTGCAGTACTAAGAGCAGCACCAGAATTTACACAGCTGCTGCTTCATAAACCTGGGTAGAAGGGATTAAGGATCTGCTGTTACTTGTCTCCATTGCTGTTGATTCATAATGAGGTACATACAAATATAAACCAAACTAGGTGTTTGTACTTGACTGGCAGAGCCCTCACTCTTATATTGTTAAGGCCAGATTACTCTGAGCAATAATAAATACGAATGTGGGAATTATACAGCCATTTGTTTTCTAAGAAACAAAAATGCTTTTCAGATCTGTTATCTTTTACTAAAACCTGGATTTAGGCTAATAACAAACCTATGGCATTAGACTGTTGTAAGTATCCTTGACAGAGTCCTTTGTAAATCCTATTAAAATGCTTCAGATTCCAAGATTCTACAAGAGAACCTTTTGTGGGGGATACAGAAATGGCACAAGCACATTTGAATGAAGGCTAGAGAAAGAAATGGAGCTTTTTAAGGATGGAAATAATCCAAGGGTGGCCTCTGTGAATACTATCTGCTGTCATAAATAAAACCTCTACATTTCAGTAGAGCCACAGTATTCATTTCTCAGGTCCTAAGAGTCTGATGTGGGTGTTCTTGGAAATCATGTACTTTTTCTGCACGTGGTGATGCAGAAACCGAGGCTTGTTTCCCCTAGGGCCTCTGCTGTCAGCAAGTGGAGGGAGGGAGATGATGAAAAAGGCCCCCTTTCTTAAGCAACTCTGGCCAAATTGACACCTTTCACTTCTGTTTCTGGCCCAGTGGTAAGAACTAATTGTTGAGCCCTATGTAAACACTAGAGGTTCTGGGAACTGTGGTCCCTGCCAGTCAGCCTCTTCCCAGGCATGACTTTCTGTTATGGAAAGATGACTACAGTGTTTGGCGGGTAGCTAGTTCTTTCTGCCATATGGACTTGGCTACTTATTTATAAATTGTTTAGTACATAGGAGAATATGCAAGTTTGCAGAGGACAGTTTATCACAATGATAAGTCAAGTTCACATTATATCAATTCCAGAAGATACAATGGTACTCCAGCTGAGAAGTAGTGAAGGAACAGATAAAACTCAATGTAGAGCAATATAAACCATCTCATCTAGAGGAAATGATCCAACTTAGTTTGTACTAATGGTATGATAATATTCCACTCATACTGATGGAATGATATCAGATTCCACTCAGAAAATGGATGTGAAAGTCATGGTACATCATTCTCTAAAGACATGGATGCAGTGGCAGCTACTACAGCCCAAATATTCACCAAAATAGCATATGCATCATCTGGTGAAGGATTACAAATATAACTAAATAATCTTGTTCAGAACTTTAGCATATCCTCATCCAGAATATTATATGCCATTCTGGCCACTGCATCTCAAGAAATAACCAGTCAAAACTAAAGAAGCTTTAAGAAGGAGCCAAGAGATCAAAGGTGGTGTCATAACCTTTTTGGAATCATAGACTTTGAGAATCTCTTACTACCCCAGAGATACACACAACTTTGTATGTAATTTCATGCACACCTATGGCTAACTTGGGTTACTCAGACCAAAGTTAAGAACTTTTGGTTTAAAAAATACCTATTAAGAATGAATTTGCAAGTTTGGATTCTTCTGTCTGAATACATAAAGACTCAGAGAAGCTGTATGTAATTGAGCTTTCAAAAATCACCAAGTATGTGATTAGTGCAAACATGGACATGTTCACCAGATTCTGACGTGGTAACACAAAATCATGGGGACCACCCTGAAGTTTGAAAGAGGAAAATTCAAAAAGAAAAGAAAAAAGTAATATCACTGATTTAGATGGCTGGGTTCATAAGCTTTGGAATTTCATCAACTTAAGATAGGGTAAGACCTGAACTATGAACAGCTTATAGAATGGCTCAAACCAGTATTATGGATGATAGATCAATGATGAGAGATGTTAGAGAAAACTCAGTGAGAACTCAGTGGTCCTAACCACTTGAGGTTGACATCGACATAGACAGCCATCCTTCCTAACGTGTCCCTCAATATGTCCCTTGGTGCCACCAAAATAGATTCAGTGCTGAGCTAAAGGGGTCGATGGTGGGCTTGACCCAGTGTGGAGTTTTTAGGTTAAAATTGGTCACCTGTACCAAATGGAAAGTTATTGTTCTGATGTTTTGTTTTGTCCGTTTGTTTCTCTGGCAGACAAAGGGATATAAATCAACTTATGGAGGTGACCAAATGGTATGATGATGAAATGGACAGTAATGGTGATATGCATGCTTGTTAGGTGTGTACAAGGCATTTTGAGAGGTAGAGAGGAACATATATGAACACCTCCACCTTTTCATGTGTATATCCTGAAATCCAGAGAGTACATAACTAGCTCAACCTCACACATCAAGTCTTATGAAGCTCCTGCGCTCCCCACAGCCACGGCAGTTGAGCCAGGGTGCAGGGAGACAGTGAGGAGGCAAACCTGGGTCCTTTCCGTGGTGATTCTACGCTTCATCTCCTGGATGCCCTGAACCTGGAACCTTCACCTCACCTTGTTTTCATTTACCTCCTTGTCAAACAGAGTGAATGATTAAAGCCACACTAGAGGAAATAGTGAGCTTGAAGTATGTGAAGGAAAGCAAGAGGATCTCAGAAGCTGCCCATTCTATTGCTGGGCCCCTCTGAAAAAAGCTGGGTGTGGCCACTGCCCTAGGTGCCCAGCCTTATTCTGTAATGGTTAATGGCTGTTTATTTGATGAGTCACAAGTTATTAAGAGTCCCCTCACAACCACCACTGTGGCCCCTACTGCTTTCAAAAAAAATAAAATCACGCGTGAACCAAATTGACTCCTGAGTGCCTTACAAAACAACCAGCAATAATCACTTTCTGGGAGGAGAAATAGGGACAAAGATGAACTAAGGGGAAATCCATGACACCTTGCCCAGTGTATTGATTGTAAGCGCTCAATAAGTATTTAGTTCTTTGTTAATTGTTAAAGAAAGCTACAATATGATTTCCAACTTTCAAATATCTCACTCCCTATGCCATTTACTGCATTCTTCCAAAAAATACCTTGAAATGAAGGAGGCCACCCTTAAAATATAGAGGGTGAAAATATAATTATTGCATTCAAATGCTTTAGCCTATGTGGCATTTCTTAAACTTTGCACTTTCAAGCCCTGTAAAGCCAAAATCAGGGTAACCGGATGCCATTTTATAAAATATTACAGCTCCAATTACAGTTCCTTTCCTTTTTTATTTTAAAGACTATCTAACAACGTTGCAGGCAGGATGGAAAAGGGGCAAGGAAAGCATTCAATCTCTCCATCCTAACACAGCAAGCAATTTCCTTTTTGGAATATTCCCTTCCAGATTTAGACAACATGAACACATATTGTTGTCCTTGGGCATCAACATTACTATCATGGTGAATGTATAATTTTTTATTGGATTTAGATATAACATGTAAGACAAATGAGAGCGAGAAGAGGAAAACCAAAGAAAATAAATAATAATCACCCCAGGTAAATGATGGCCAAAATAGCAGGTGTCAGTGGGACTGCCTAAGAGAAAGTGGGAATCTCTTGTCCTCCCAGTTAGAACTAACCAGCCCAGGGGACCAGTCCCGGATAAGCACTGTGACAACCTAGCAACCATTCACATTAACGCTGGGCCTGCCTCTGCCTCAGCCTGGCTTCCTGGTGACTCCAGGCCCAGCCCTGTTTTGCAAGGTGCGCAGAGGAGCGGTGGCTCTTGCCGCAGGAATATAGCCAATTGTGACTCCATGAGCTGTGTTGAGACTGACAGCAAGCAGAGATCCTGTAGCCCGTGCTGCTCTGAACTGGGACAGAGAATCGCATTTACCTACTGAGATGGTGCCACCCCACAAAAAGGAACACAGTCTAGCGATGTGTACGCCCAGCACTTTCTGATCACATGGAGATGTTACTAGTCTTTCCCCTCCTTTCCAGTAGAAGACACAGTAACTGCACCCATGACATCTTTCATCAGGCTTCAGGCCTTACAGTCCATAAAATACTTTTGTGTGCATTAGCTCATTGAATCTCCACAACCACCTTAGGAGTCATCAGGGTGATCTCTATTAGCTCTACATCACAGGAAAGGGAAATCAAGATTTGGGAAGAGGAGGCAATATCCTAGGTCAGAATGAAAGAGGAGCCGTACTTGAGTCCACTGGCCATTCTAGAAAGGGTAGTGGCCCATTCTGTGGGGCAACAGGCAGTCATGCTCACCTTGTTTGTATTCAAGCAGCCTGAGTTGCTGTGACACAATAAGCAGGGGCCTTTCCTGCCAGGCATTAGCAAGCAGGGCATGGCGTTGCTGATAAAGGAGTCTCACAAAATTGTGTTTTAAAAAATGGTTCCTGACCAAGATGGAAAAGTGACTTGTCAGCAGGTCTACAAATCCAGGTATGCAATGTCTTCTGGGTGCTACCATTTCTGTCTTGTACTATTAAAAAATAATATATTGATTACTGCCACTTCAGTTTACTCAGCTTAGGGAGGCTATTTTTGAAAAGTGGTAGAGGTAGGAAATTACCTCCTTCACTTTGGCATGGTTTCTGACACACGTTTTGGAATCTCAGCCTGCCTTCTCTCCCCTCACTCATTTCTTTGTAGGTTTAGAAAAGGACTATATCAGTTCAGTATTATTTTAGCAACAGAAGCGCTTCCACTTTGGCTAATTTTAGCCTGTCAGGTGCATTCTGCCTGCCGTGAACTTGGTATAATATTCCAGTGTTCCATTCAGTGGCCCCTCTCATTTGAAAGGAAGCCTGTTCCAGCCCTCGACCACCATAGCTCCACTTTTACCACTGCTGCTCGTAAACTTCTGAGCATGCCGAGATATCTTTAGCTGTGACTCCAAATATTTCCTGTTGAGCTACAAGATGCAACCCTGAAAGCACACTGAGGCTAAATATCCTTCTCAGTCCACCACTCAGCCAAATAAACGGGCAGCATCAATGTGATGCTTTTTTTAATCAAATACTGAACAGGTTTATTTCAGTTAGATTAATTAAGCAATTTTGTTTCTTTTGGCAACTAAAGTCATTTTACCTTCCTCTGAGCTTTGAACACCTAAGCTTCAGTTTCTATCTTGATTCAAGATCCAAGCAGAAGCCCAGGTACAGAGACCTATACAAGGTATGTTTTAATACCACATGCCTGTTAGTCCTTTACTTCGGCTGGTTTGAACAGATGGCTGCACAGCAGCCAACTCAGAGCAGCCCCTTACACATTCTCACAAAATCCAGACTCTCCTTCACCTTCACTTAGGCTTTAGTTATTTGGGGGAGGAAAGAGGTGCAGGATTTTCTTTAAGGAATGTATCCTTTTGGGACTTGAAAAAAGAGAAGAATGTTAAGTTCTTTCTGGGCCTAGTAGGAGGCTGTGGTAGGAGAAGTCTCTCTGGAATTGAGTTTTTGTCCACAAGAGAAGCACTGACCTTTTTACCAGACCCTAAAAAGTTATATTGTTCCTAGGTAAGTCCTTGGATTTTCAGAAAAAGTTGTTTCCCCTGAATTTTTAGAACCAGTACTATACCGTGAAGGCCACTGGTCAGTTTCCCTGTAACCAAGATCAGCCAATCCCAGGCTATCATAGGCCAGAAAGGCACCACAGCGAGAGAAACCCAGGAAGGCAATGTGAGGAAGCTGCCTGTCACCCTTGGGCCACCAAATATGCACCCCCCACTCCTGCCCTCCTCAGGGAGGCTAGGGGGATGCACCTGGCTTCACCCACTAGATTAAACTCCCCTCAGAAGGTTGTTAGGGTCAGTGGGGTCTACAGATGACTGCTCCCACCAGTTTTCCACCTGCCACTTATCCAGGGTTCACTTGGGGGCACAAGTTTTGGCCATCAGCCTAGCAATGGTGCCTCACCTGATCCACGTACCCTCTTTCCAGGAGGCCTTTGAGCCTGAGGATTCCACTGAGGAAGCTGCTCTCTCACCTCCCTCCTTTACATGTCGTTTTGTGGTTTATGATGCTGAATATTTTTGTAACTCTCTGTACTTTGAAGATTTCTTTTTGGGCTGTTATTGTTTGGCAAACACCATTACTTATCAAACTTTATTAAGTGGGGGCAGCCACAAAAGCAAAGGCACTAAACAGTGGACTTGCAAAACCAGTAAGACAGGAGAACAAGAAATGCAAATGAATAATAATGATAGCTCTCCCTTATTAGTACTTTCTAGGGCCAAGTGCTGCTCTCAGCAAGATATATGTAGTAACTTAAAGAAATGTCACAACAATCCTTTGAGACTGCATCTTGTTTGCAGTCTGTCTTTCAATAGAAACACAGTATTTGTTGAGCACCTACCATGTGCCAAGCACTGGGGACACAGCAATGAACAAGACAGACAAAGTTTCTGCCCTCATGGAGCAGAGCAGACATACAGTAATGAAACAAACAATTGCACGAATAATTACTAGAGGACAGGAGCCAATTGGGATTCTGCAGCTTGAGCAAGAGTCCTTCATAACACAAGTCTGTGCATATGGTGTACAAGCCCTTAGGAACCCACAGGGGACTCTCTGGGCTCTCGCCCCTCCCATCCCCTCCACTCCAGTTTCTTCCTCTCCCATGCTCTGCACTTCACAGTCCAGTAACATGTAAGATAGTCCACAGGGCTCTTTCTTACTACTACTCCCTGAGGAAATCCTCCCTGAGTCAGGCTGGGTTACCTGAACTTCCTTTATGCCTCCAGGGCCCCCTGTGCTGATCTCTACTACAGCACCTGGCCTCAGCACTTGGCAGGGATCTCCTTAGTCGTCTGTTTCCTCACTAGCCTGGTGCTCCCTGGGTGCATGCCAGGTCCATCTTTGTTGCCATCTAGTAGCACAGGTCCTGACCTGCAGCTGCTACCAGTGAATGCTTGTTGGATGACTGTGCATCTGTGCATGAGAACGCACCTTCTCTGCCCTTATGGAAAAAGGTAGGAATCAGGAGACTGTGTTTTACCTAATAGTAACTAATTAATGGGACAGAAGGAGCCTGGTGGGTGGAGCACTAGAGGCAGTTACTGCCAGAGTAGGGAAGGGGAGAAAGGGGAGCAGTTGTGCAAGTCTTGCCAGCATCCCAAAGGATGCCCACCCAGACTCTCTTTGAACAGTTGCCCTGATGGAGAACTTGCTACTTCATCAAGCAATCTCTTCCGCTGTCATACCTATTGGAAGGTCCACTCTTTTGAAATAAACTCTGCTGAAGATTTAGAGATTTGTCCTCCAGAACAATAGAATAATTTGATTCTCTCGTCTAGTTACTGTGACCCATGTTAGATTCATTTTTCCTTTCCAAATGATTCTAGTTCCTTCTACCGTTTCTCACTATTGTGTCACTCAGCTGTATGCCCTTGAGCCTCTTAATATCTCTTTTAACACATGGCATACTGAGCTGAACAATATTCCAGATGGCTTCTGACCAATATGGACTATAGTGGTATGATTTCTTCCCTGAACCTACAGCCTAAGTTTCAGTTCATTTGTTGTAGAGCTTCATCACTTTGTCAGAGCTGTAAACCTCCTTGGTGCTCTGCATACAACAAACTCATGTCAGCCCATGCTTAATAAGCATAAGAACAGCAGCTGTCACTTACTGAGCGCATCCTGTGCCCATAAGCCAGGCACTGTGCTAATCATTGTGCCATCAGTACCTTACCAAATCCTCCCATCAGCACTGAGGCTGAGTGAGGAAAAGCAATTTGCCCAGAGTGCTGGGACTTGAACCCAGCAGACTGTGGACGCCAAAGCCCACATTCGATTTAACGCACTGTCCTACTTCCCATCCTGAACTTGTACAGCTGATTTTTTTCACCTAAATTCTAGACATATCTCTTGTTAAGTTAGATCTGAGCTTGTGCTCAACTTTCCAGCTTCTCAGAAACTCCACAGCAGAATTTTTAGCTCATCTTTACAGGTTTGTATCATCACATCTGCCGCCTTTATCCAGATCAATAACAATGCCTTAAGCTGCCCTGCAGAGCAGCCTCCCAGGCTGACACTATCTGGGCACCAGTAGGACCCAGACTTTCCGTCAGCTTCTAAGTAACCTACCTTTGAGTTCTCTGCACCTTTGTCCACTTTGTCCAAAAGTCATAATGGGGAAGTTTGTTTCCTATCAGGTTGATTTGAGATATTTCCTATGTGTATCATTCCTCCACCCTAATCAGTTAACAACACTATGGAATAATGCAAAGATTGCCTCTTTATTTATATATTTTCACAAATACTGTTTTTAATCTTTTATCCTAAAGTTTTACCAGAAATCAGTGTCTTGCTCACCTTGACCCCCTGCATGGAAGTGAGCTGTTGCCTTGGCTCCAGAGTACATTATGCATTCCAGTCTCCATTATTCATCCACTTATTCTCCACGTCAATAGTGTTTCCACAACCACAGATAAAACAACACATTTCTCTTAAATCATCTTCCTTTTCCCCAAACATTAAAGTAGTGCATACTTCTTGTGAAAATATGGGAAATATAAATATAGGTAAAGAAAGCACAAAACACAGTTGTCCAACAATCCTGGAGATACCCTCTGACATCTACTAATTCCTTTTATAATCTACAAGGCAGGTTACCTAACGTAATTTATGGCCAATACTAGAGTTGATTTCCCACACCTAGAGCAGGAGCTACAGCCTAATAGCAGCTAGAAAGTTAGTGAGAGAGAGGTGGGGAGGCAGGCCAGGCTCCCAGATAAGAGGAGGATGGACTGTGAAGTGGTGGGAGCAAGAGCCTCCCCACTATGGAGCCCCTGAGACAGCCCCCTGTTGGGCCAGGTCCAGTCTGTTCTCACTGTGTCCTTCAGTGTCCTTGAATGTCAGGGCAGCACATGGTGGTCCCCCATCCCTCTCGATATTGCTTTCCCAGAGGAATTACTGGGCTGCTCTTCTGCTGTGGTTTTCTTTTTCTGTCATAACTGCTGTTCCCTGTGCTACTCAGCTTGAGAGTTTTATCTGGACACATTTCTCTCTTCCCCTCAAACGTCAGTTTGAACATCAGGGATTAGAAGAGGAATCATATGGGCGAGAAGGTTCCCTCTGGGTGACTGTGAAATGTTGGACATCTGTCTCTAAATACGTTATGTTCAATATAAAACCAATCCCTCAATCAGTCACTGGGATTTTTCACAGCTGGATGGATGGACAAATATATAACAAAATGTCTTGTAGACTCTCATCAAGAGAAGTTCAGGAACAGACTGCCGAGAGGTCCCTTCCAGCTCAGTGATTCTTTGAATGTATGACTGATATTTTGGAAACATAGATATCAGTTGGTATATTTGTCAGTGGCTAGCGATCTTCATGGAACTTGAGCACAGTCTAGGGAAAGCCCTCAGGGGGATATGAATCCTATAGAGGAATTTAGGGAAGAGACAAGCTAGTCATCAGATGGCATAGGTAAGAATGTGGAAAAGCCTATTCTGGGAAAGTTGTCAATGCAAAATAAAGGGGAGATCAAGAGTGGACCAGAGATGTGTTTGATAACATACAAAACTTAATCCTGCAGTTGAACATGTCAGGAAAGGACGAAGGAAAACTGCAGTAACCATCATGCCAAGAACTGCCCCCCAGAAGGCAACAGGTCATACAGGTAGAGGTTCACACACAGATCAAATAATGTGTCTGGTATCAAATGAATATTTGGGCATGCATGAGTCTTTCTGGCCATCTCTGCACACACAGAGAATAATCTGCTGTACTAGCCACTTCTTAACATACTATCCAAAAAACTTGAGAAAGTATATTCAGGTTCTGCAGTGCCTCCTCAGTTCTTTTACTTTATAGAGAAGCATGTACACAGCCCACATCAGCCAAACAGGAAGGCACCGTTCTAGCCCATGGCTGCCGGGAACTGTGGTTTAGATAGCAACCTTAGGAAAAGCAAATGGCTCTTTCTCAAAACAAAACAAAAAAGTCTATGGAGGGGTCAGGTAGGAATTTAGGAAGGTTGGATGAAGCAGCTAATCGGAGACCTATTTTCTGTTAGATAAACCAACTAATCACAGACCTATTTTTGCAGACTCATTCATTCCCTCATTCACTGAGTCCCCACTGTATGACAGGCACTGTAGGAGGCAAGCGAGTTCAGAAATGAAAGCTGGCAAAGGACACACAAGCCCCACAGAGGAGACAGACCAGTGAGTACACAGTTGT
This sequence comes from Manis javanica, assembly GCF_040802235.1. Classification (NCBI taxonomy): domain Eukaryota; kingdom Metazoa; phylum Chordata; class Mammalia; order Pholidota; family Manidae; genus Manis; species Manis javanica. The sequence goes on from NC_133160.1 coordinate 52,627,106, forward strand.
ATTACAATAAGAAGGCCGGTGGAGAAAAAGCAAAGGGGACCTTAGATGCTCAGAGAGGGAGCTCGCAGCTAAGCTGATGACACTGTTCCTGCTTCAGTGTTTAAGAATGAGTAGAAGGAGTTGGCCAGGGTAAGAATGAAGGTGGGGGATTAGAGGCAGAGGAAACAGAGAGAGGAGAGCAAGACACATTCAGCCAAATAAAAGTAACTTGGTAGGGCCAGAGTTACTTGGAGGCTGGCGCTGGGCAGTCAGCACATGGGGCTGGACAGCTAGGTCATGAAGGGAGCCCTGCTAAGGAATATGATTTTCACCCTGCATGTGGTTGAGGCAGGGAGGAAAAGCGTCATCAGAAAGATTTGTATGGTGACTGAGTGGATGGAGTGTGTGTACTGGAAGACAACAAGAAAGGAAAACTCCTCCAATTAGGAGGCTAGTAGAGATGATCGAAGAGAAGTGTTGATGACTTGAACAAGAGAAATGCCATGTGGTATGATATTAAGGAGGTAAAACCTACTAAATTCTTTAACAGATTAGCCCTGAAGAATGAGAGGGGAGAGGACGAGTCTAGGATGAACCCTGCTCACACATCACGCTAGCAGGAGGGTGGCACCATTTTCAGAGGCATGAGTTAGCAGCTGGAGTGGAGAGGGCAGGGGGGCAACACAGCTGATTCCATTCTGCTTCTCTATAAATATCTGTTTGCAGTGAGAATTTGCTTCCAAGCTGTTGATGGTGGGAGTTGTACTGCCATGAGACAAGGTCATACATTCACATCAATTCCTGCAAAGCTAGAGAGCCTTCCCTGAAAAAAACTTTAGGGAGAAGGGCAGCAGGCTTGGGGTTTGCAAAACCTGGTGTGGATAAAATGAGAGTTCCTATGGCCAGGATTCTCACCTGGCCCTGGTTGACTAGCTTACTGCACACCTGTGGACAATACATGGCTGTTGACTCTATATACAGAGCTCCGCCCAGTGCTCTGGGCACGACACGGTGGCATGGCTGCAAGGCTGCAGGAGAGCAGAGCAGAGGCTGGAGTGGTGGCAGCGCCAAGGGCAGAGGCCCAGAAGATGGCTGTGTGGGATGGCTGTGCAGGCAGAGGGGCCCAGAGGATGGCTGTATGGACAGAGGGGCCCAGAGGCAGAGACCGGCTTGCTGCATACAGACTCGCTCTAAGTGAATGGGATTTTAGTGACTGACCTGCCACCTGGAAATAAAGTTGGGTATAACCCTTTCACCCCAAGAACATTTTGCTGTCAATTTCTTTGGTCACATTGAATCCATAGCGAACTTGCCCAAGGTGAAACCCCATTGGCAAGACAATTGAAATAGTCAGCAGGGTTCATTGTTGACCAAGGAAAAAGACAGGCTGTCCTTATGGGAGGGGTGCTTCAGCAGGCTGCCCCTGTGAATGGGGAAACAGTGGATTGTCCCCCAGTGGGTATATGGTCTGAGGTGGCTTGCCTCCTAGAGGACTGGGCCCCACCCCAGGACTGGAGGCAAGTGGAGGTAACATCTGAAGCAGTAGGGGTGGCCCTTGGTTGGGATCAGAGACAGGAAAGCTGTCTTCCCTGACAGTGCAGCCCGCCTTGAGGCAGAAACTACAAAATGTGAGGTGACTCGCAAGAAGAATTTACAGGGCCCCATGAAGGTTACAAGGACCCAGATGTGGGTTGATTTAATATAGGCAGGAGCAGATGGAAGAAAATTAGATGGGAAGTCAAATAGGATCTTACTAGAGCTATGGCAACAGCTGAAACCAGAGTAGCAGTTCCAGCCATTAAGACCAAAGAGGCAGAGGTCAGAGACAGAGCCATGAGTCCAGCCTGTGTGTCTGTAAGACTTTTTGCTGGAGAGGCTGGAGAACAATGTTTGAGCTTCCTTGCACAGGGACCATTGCAGAGGACTAAGGGCACATAGATTGAGAGGAGAGAATCCTGGAGGGGTGGAGTCTGGATAAAATGAGAGTTCCTGTAACCAGGATTCTCACCTGGCTGTGGATGACTAGCTCACTGAACACCTGCGGGCAATACATAGCTATTAACTCTACACAAAGAGCTCCTCCCAGTGCTCTGGGCATGACACAGTGTCATGGCTGCAAGGCAGCAGGAGAGCAGAGCAGAGGCTGGAGTGGTGGCAGTACCGAGGACAGAGGCCCAGAGGACGGCTGTGTGGGACAGCTGTGCAGAGAGGCCCAGAGGACAGCTCCGCAGGCAGAGAGGCCCAGAGGATGGCTGTGCAGACAGAAGAGCCCAGAGGCAGTGACTGCCTGCTGCATGCAGACTTTCTCTGAGTGAATGGGATTTTAGTGATTGACCTGCCACCTGGAAATAAAGTTGGGTATAACCCTTTCACTCCAAACACATTTTGCTGTCAATTTCTTTGGTCACACTGAATCCATAGAAAACTTGCCCTGGGCTGAAACCCATTGACAAGACAACCTGGGTGTTTCCTTAGGTAGTTAACCTTACTTTGGTTCTCAAGAATATTGTGTGCTGATGTTCCTAGTAACCACTGTTTTACAGGTGCCAAGCTGTCAGACATGCCCCCAGTCCAGAGCACAAAGTTGCAGGTGAGGGAGGTAACAGAAGACTGTGCTCTGGGCAAAAAGTCGGCCATGCTGGTAGGAACCTAAACCAGCCTTGCACTTAGTGCCTACGTGCTAAGACACACCCAAGGCATTTCCAGAAATATTTTATTACCCACTTGAATTTGCACTCTAGCTTCTCAAAGACAGCTTCCCTGTGAGGCTGAGGTCAGCTCATGTATTGGGGTCCATTTTTGTTTTAGGCCTGGAGCACATTACTCCCAGGTATAGTTCTTGGGATATCCTATGAAAATGTTGAGGGACAACTTTTTAAGGCCATCTTTCTCTCTTCAGCCATATGTGATTCTGTTACATGGACTGACATACTTCTAACTTAGTTTGTATGTCTTGAAGGGCATAATAAATCTCAAAAGATTAGAGGTCCATTTCATCCCAACAGCCTGGTAGACTTTAAAAGCGAATAACCAGTGACCAGTCCACATCACATTGGTCAAAAGCAACTTTTTTCAGAAGGGGTTACTTTTATTTAAGTCATACTAAACAACTAATAATTGGGATTCAATGTTTCAAAGTAGCAGTCTTCCCTAGACAACTCACATGTATTGATACTCCATAGAAACTTGCTTTTATTCTCTACTACATACAGCATTGCTAATGTATCATGTAAATAAACAAGTAGCTTTTGAGTAACTTTCCATTTCTTAGTTTCACACTTAGATCTGTTCTCCCCAGACCATCGATGGTGTTCTGCAAAGCTAGAAATTTGACTTCAAACTTGCAAAAAGTATTCTCAATGAGCTTTGGACCCAAGAGTGTCCCTTAAATAAATAGAACTTAAAATTACAGAGTTAGAGTTTTTGCTGTTGTTTTTCTATTTTAACTATTGCCATATCCTGACACACTGCCTAAAACTGAGACAACCAAAACTGGAGTAGAATGTCGTAGCTCCCAGTAGTTTCATGAGCAGAACTGCCCACTGTCTCTGTTATGTACGTCAAAGTTCATCTAATAATGACATGCAGAAAGCCCACTCTCCCTCTTTCCTTTTCTGTAGTAAACCATATTTGGGGACCAAAAAAGTAATTTGAAATCCTGAATCTGATCGACTGCAGTTGTAACAAAGCAGTAGATTCTGACTTGACTGGTTGCCCTCATTGCTAGTGTACTTATCTTTGATCCAAGATGCTAAGGTAGCAAGAGGTCCAAGTCAAATAACAAGAGCAGGCATTCTCCAGTGTCATTCCAGGTACTTTTCGCTCCCAGAGCCTACAGGTGTTATCCTGGCTTAAGGCTGTTGAAATATGGAACAGCTGTCATTCTTAAGAATTGGCACTGGCCAGCTGGCCAACTGACTACAAGAATAAAGACGTGCCTTTTCACTCTGATACACGGGGGCCTTGTCATCTCAGGTGACAGCCCCCGGGAATAGTGTCTGTGGCATTCAGGCATTTCCCCACCCTGAAGATGCAGGGCAGGAGATGTGCTGTCAGCATGCGATTATGGACATCAAAGCCTATTCACCAGGCTTGGGTGAAGGAGAAACGGAAGGTAAACTTGGACGACTACATGCTATAACTGAGCCTGATATGCAGCACCTTCCATTGCATGCATTAGGAAGGAGACACACAGAATCATAATTGCTCTGGGGCCATTGGTCATATTTTAAAATTGAATCTGAAGTGTAATAGAGAGACATTTGTGTATTCCTGATACAAGTGTAAATAGGTTAAATCTTTCCAGAGAGCGAATTGGAAATACATTCCAAAACAGGAGACTTAAAAACATTCATGCTCTTTGATACAGAGCTTCTACTTCTAGGAAGTTTTTCAAAGGAAATAATCAGACATATGCATAAAGGTTTATGTACAAGAGTGTCCATTTCACCATGAATTAAAATAGTGAAAAACTGAAAGTGATTTAAATCTCCAACAATCGACCATTGATTAAATACATGGTAACACATCTATACAATCGCATAATGTGATCCTTACTTTGAGAACTTTGGAAGGAAATTAACTGAATGACTACCATGTTGTGGTAATGATTACCAGTGATTTTGGATTCCTGTTTTACATTTTTTTGTGTTGTCCAAGTTTTCTGTAGTGGATAAATTTATAATCATGAAGAAAACAATTTGGGGGAAATATATATGCTTATATTTCTAAATTAAAAATCACCCATAATTCACTACCCTAACACAACTTTGTTTTGCATATTTCTGTTTTACATTATACACTTGCATAAGTTCAACACAGTTGGAATCATAGGGCATATACCATTTAATGTTCTGCTTTTCAATTAACATTGTAATTCCCTATAATACACAGTCTATAATTTCATAGTCATAACTTTGTAACATTATAACATATTAATGGATAGTCATACAGTGGGCAATATGAAGTCTGCCGTGAGTGAAGACGTTTCCATTAACTCCACTCCCTGCCCCATCCCAGTCCCCAGACAGAATTAATCAGTCCATGAAATGTTTTCATTTTTTAATCATGATCATTTCAATTAATGTTTTTATTTATTTTTTTATTTAGGTATCACTGGTAAACACTCTGATGAAAGTTTCACATGAAAAACATTGTGGTTACTACATTCACCCATATTATCAAGACCCGCCACACCCCACTGAATTCACTGTCCACCAGTGTAGCAAGATGCCACAGTCACTACTTGTCTTCTCTGTGTGACACTGTCTTCCTGTGAACCCCCACACACACTATATGTACCAATCATAATGCCCCTCAATCCCCTTCTCCCTCCCTCCCCAACTACCTTCCCCTTTGGTAACCACTAGTCCGTTCTTGGAGTCTGTGAGTCTGCTGCTGTTTTGTTCCTTAAGTTTTGCTTCATTGTTATACTCCACAAAGGAAGGAAATCATTTCCTACTTGTCTTTCTCCACCTGGCTTATTTCACTGAGTATAATATACCCTAGCTCCATCCATGTTGTTGCAAATGGTAGGATTTTTTTTCTTCTTATGGCTGAATAATATTTCATTGTGTATATGTACCACATCTTCTTCATCCATTCATCTATTGATGGACACTTAGGTTGCTTCCATTTCTTGGCCATTGTAAATAAAACTGTGATAAACATAGGGGTGCATATGTCTTTTTGAAACTGGGCTCCTGCACTCTTAGGGTAAATTCCTAGGAGTGGAATTCCTGGGTCAAATGGTAAGTCTATTTTGAGCATTTTGAGGAACCCCCATATTGCTTTCCACAATGGTTGAACTAATTTATACTCCCACCAGCAGTATAGGAGGGTTTCCCTTTCTCGACAACCTCGCCAACATTTGTTGTTGTTTGTCTATTGGATGGTAGCCATCCTTACTGGTGTGAGGTGATATCTCATTGTGGTTTTAATTTGCATTTCTCTGTTAACTAGCAATGTGGAGCATCTTTTCATGTGTCTGTTGGCCATCTGAATTTCTTCTTTGGAGAACTGTCTATTCAGCTTCTCTGCCCATTTTTTAATTGGATTTTTTGCTGTTTGTATGTTGAGGTGCATGAGCTCTTTATATATTTTGGATGTCAAGCCTTTATCAGATCTGTCATTTATGAAAATACTCTCCCATACTGTAGGGTACCTTTTTGTTCTATTGATGGTGTCCTTTGCTGTACAGAAGCTTTTCAGCTTGATATAGTCCCACTTGTTCATATTTGCTTTTGTTTTCCTTGCCCGGGGAGATATATTCATGAAGAAGTCACTAATGTTCACATCCAAGAGATTTTTGCCAATGTTTTTTCTAGGAGTTTTATGGTTTCATGACTTACATTCAAGTCTTTGATCCATTTCAAATTTACTTTTGTGTATGGGGTTAGACAGTGATCCAGTTTCATTCTCTTACATGTAGCTGTCCAGTTCTGCCAGCACCATCTGTTGAAGAGACTGTCATTTTGCCATTGTATGTCCATGGCTCCTTTATCAAATATTAATTGACTGTATATGTTTGGGATGATGTCTGGAGTCTCTAATCTGTTCCACTGGTCTGTGGTTCTGTTCTTGTGCCAGTACCAAATTGTGTTGATTACTATGGCTTTGTAGTAGAGCTTGAAGTTGGGGAGTGAGATCCCCCCCACTTTATTCTTCCTTCTCAGGATTGCTTTAGGTATTCCGGGTCCTTGGTGTTTCCATATGAATTTTTGAACTATTTGTTCCAATTCGTTGAAGAATGTTGTTGGTAATTTGATAGGCATTGTGTCAAATCTGTATATTGCTTTGGGCAGGATGGCCATTTTGCCGATATTAATTCTTTCTAGCCAAGAGCATGGGATGAGCTTCCATTTGTTAGTGTCCTCTTTAACTTCTCTTAAGAGTGTCTTATAGTTTTCAGGGTATAGGTCTTTCACTTCTTTGGTTAGGTTTATTCCTAGGTATTTTATTCTTTTTGATGCAACTGTGAATGGAATTGTTTTCCTGATTTCTCTATCTAATGGCTCATTGTTAGTGTATAGGAAAGCCACAGATTTCTGTGTGTTAATTTTGTATCCTGTGACTTTTCTGTATTCCGATATCAGTTCTAGTAGTTTTGGAGTGGAGTCTTTAGGGTTTTTTATGTACAATATCATGTCATCTGCAAATAGTGACAGTTTAACTTCTTTGTTACCAATCTGGATTACTTGTATTTCTTTGTTTTGTCTAATTGCCATGGCTAGGATCTCCAGTACTATGTTGAATAACAGTGGGGATAGTGGGCATTCCTGTCTTGTTGCCGATCTCAGAGGAAAAGCTTTCAACTTCTTGCTGTTCAGTATGATGTTGGCTGTAGGTTTATCGTATATGGCCTTTATTATGTTGAGGTACTTGCCCTCTATACCCATTTTGCTGAGAGTTTTTATCATGAATGGATGTTGAATTTTGTCAAATGCTTTTTCAGCATCTGTGGAGATTATCATGTGGTTTTTATCTTTCTTTTTGTTGATGTGGTGGATGATGTTGATGGATTTTCGAATGTTATACCATCCTTGCATCCCTGGGATGAATCCCACTTGGTCATGGTCTATGACCCTTCTGATATATTTTTGAATTCGGTTTGCTAATATTTTATTGAGTATTTTTGCATCTACATTCATCAGGGATATTGGTCTGTAATTTTCTTTTTTGGTAGGGTCTTTGCCTGGTTTTGGTATTAGGGTGATGTTGGCTTCATAGAATGAGTTTGGGAGTATTCCCTCCTCTTCTATTTTTTGGAAAACTTTAAGGAGAATGGGTATTATATCTTCTCTGTATGTCTGATAAAATTCCGAGGTAAATCCATCTGGCCCAAGGGTTTTGTTCTTGGGTAGTTTTTTGATTACCACTTCAATTTCTTTGCTGGTAATTGGTTTGTTTAGATTTTGTGTTTCTTCCTTTGTCAGTCTTGGAAGGTTGTATTTTTCTAGGAAGTTGTCTATTTCTTATAGGTTTTCCAGCTTCTTAGCATATAGGTTTCATAGTAGTCTCTAATAATTCCTTATGTTTCTGTTGGGTTCCTCCTGATGTTGCCTTTCTCATTTCTGATTCTGTTGATGTGTGTTGATTCTCTTTTTCTCTTAGTAAGTCTGGCTAGAGGCTTATCTATTTTGTTTATTTTCTCAAAGAACCATTTCTATTGTTTTATTCTTCTCAATTTTGTTTATTTCTTCTCTGATCTTTATTATGTCCCTCCTTCTACTGACTTTAGGCCTTATTTGTTCTTCTTTTTCCAATTTTGATAATTGTGACGTTAGGCTATTCATTTGGTTTGTTCTTCCTTCTTTAACTATGCCTGGATTGCTATATACTTTCCTCTTAAGACTGCTTTTGCTGCATCCCACTGAAGTTGGGGCTTTGTCTTGTTGTCATTTATTTCCATATATTGCTGGATCTCCATTTTAATTTGGTCGTTGATCCATTGACTATTTAGAAGCGTGTTGTTAAGCCTCCTTGTGTTTGTGAGCCTTTTTGCTTTCTTGGTACAATTTATTTCTAGTTTTATACCTTTGTGGTCTGAAAAGTTGGTTGGTAGAATTTCAATCTTTTTGAATTTACTGAGGCTCTTCTTGTGGCCTAGTATGTGGTCTATTCTGGAGAATGTTCCATGTGCACTTGAGAAGAATGTGTATCCTGTTGCTTTTGGATGTAGAGTTCTATAGATGTCTATTAGGTCCATCTGTTCTAGTGTGTTGTTCAGTGCCTCTGTATCCTTACTTATTTTCTGTCTGTTGGATCTGTCCTTTGGAGTGAATGGTGTGTTGAAGTCTCCTAAAATGAATGCATTGCATTCTATTTCCTCCTTTAGTTCTGTTAGTATTTGTTTCACATATGCTCATGCTCCTGTGTTGGGTGCATATATATTTATAATGGTTATATCCTCTTGTTGGACTGAGCCTTTCATCATTATGTAATGTCCTTCTTTATCCCTTGTTACTTTCTTTGTTTTGAAGTCTATTTTTTCTGATACTAGTAGTGCAACACCTGTTTTTTTCTCCCTATTGTTTGCATGAAATATGTTTTTCCATCCCTTCACTTTTAGTGTGTGCATGTCTTTGGGTTTGAGGTGAGTCTCTTGTAAGCAGCATATAGATGGGTCTTGTTTTTTTATCCATTCAGTGACTCTATGTCTTTTGATTGGTGCATTCAGTCCATTTACATTTAGGGTGATTATCAATAGGTATGTACTTAATGCCATTTCAGGCTTTAGATTCATGGTTACCAAAGGTTCCAGGTTACTTTCCTTACTATCTAAGAGTCTAACTTAACTCACTTAGTATGCTTTTACAAACACAATCTAATGGTTCTTTTCTATTTCTCCTCCTTTTTCTTCCTCCTTTATTCATTATATATTAGGTATCAAATTCTGTACTTTTTGTCTATCCCTTGATTGATTTTGGGGATAGTCAATTTAATTTTGCATTTGCCTCACAATCAGCTGCTCCACCCTCCCTACCATGATTTTACTACCTCTGGTGGCGGCTATCCAACCCTAGGAACACTTCCATCTATAGCAGCCCCTCCAAAATAGACTGCAGAGATGGTTTGTGGGAGGTAAACTCTCTCAGCTTTTGCTTATCTGGAAATTGTTTAATCCCTCCTTCAAATTTAAATGATAATCTTGCCGGATTAAGTAATCTTGGTTCCAGGCCCTTCTGCTTCATGGCATTAAATACATCATGCCACTCCCTTCTGGCCTGTAAGATTTCTGCTGAGAAGTCTGATGTTCGCCTGATGGGCATTCCTTTTTATGTGATCTTATTTCTGCCTTTGGCTGCTTTTAACAGTCTGTCCTTATCCTTGATCTTTCCCATTTTAATTACTATGTGTCTTGGTGTTGTCTTCCTGTTGATCTCCATGGCCTGAGAGACTATGTCCTTCCCCAAATAGGAGAAGTTTTCAGCAACTACCTTCTCAAAGACACTTTCTATCCCTTTCTCTCTCTCTTCTTCTTCTGGTATCCCTATAATGTGAATATTGTTCCGTTTCAATTGGTCACACAGTTCTCTTAATATTCTTTCATTCCTAGAGATCCTTTAATCTCTCTCTGCATCAGCTTCTCTGAGTTCCCATTCTCTGATTTCTATTCCATTAAAGGCCTCTTGCATCTCGTCCATTCAGCTTTTAGGTCCTTCCAGAGATTGTTTTATTTCTGTATTCTCCCTCCTTAGCTCTTGCGTATTTCTCTGCAAGTCCATCAGCATAGTTATGACCTTTATTTTGAATTCTTTTTCAGGAAGATTGGTTAAATCTATATCCCCAGATTCCTTCTCAGTGGAGAATGTCTAGGTTAGTCTGGTCTGTATCAGATTCTTCTGCCTTTTCGTGGCAAAAGAGGTAGTCGTAGGCAGTTGGCAGGTGTGTCAGCTGAGAGAACCAAGTCTCTTTCCCCTTGCTCCTTGCCTTTCTTTCCTGGGAGAATGGCGACCCCTCATGGCTTGTGCTGTGCAGTTGCACACAGTTGGGTCTCTGATTCTTGCCCAGCCGCTGTGGAGTAATTCCACGTGGTTGCTGTGGGCATGGCCGCTTTCAGGCTGCTGCTCCGCAATGGCAGGGCCGCGCTGGAGGGGAAACAGGCGGGAGGCTGTTTTTCACCATGAGGGGCCTCTGAGCTGCAATGCCACCCAGGGTGTTAGGGCGCCCAGAGTTCCCCGGGATTCCCAGCTGCTTGAGTGAGTGTGCCAGGATGCTTCTCTCCAGCTGTGAGGCCCCTGTCCCTTTAAGACTTTCAAAAAGCACTTGCTTTTCTTTTATCCCAGGGGAGCCCGCTGTGCAAACCTGCTTGCAGGTTTTACTGTTCCTTTTCCCTAGTATCCAACACACCATGCACTGTATGTCTGCGCTCCCAGTGCAGATAACTAGTTCTGGGTATTTAGCAGTCCTGGGCTCCCTCTCCCTCCCTGCTCTGACTCTTCTCCTCCTGCTGGGAGCTGAGGTGAGGGGCACGCTCGGGTCCCACCAGGGTGTGGCTTGTATCTTACCCCCTTCGTGAAGCACTGGGTTCTTGCAGGTGTGAATGTAGCCTGGCTGTTGTCCTGTATCTTCTGGTCTCTCTTTTAGGAATAGTTGTATTTATTGTATTTTCAAAAATATATATGTTTTGGGGAGGAGATTTCCACTGTCCTACTCATGCTGCCATCTTGCTGAGGGTTTTTATCTTCAATGGAGTTTGAAATTTGTCAAATGCTTTCTCAGCATCTATGGAGATGATCATGTGGTTTTTGTCCTTTTTGTTGATGTGGTGTATGATACTGATGGATTTTCTAATATTGTACCATCCTTGCATCTCTGGAATAAATCCCAGTGATGGATGGATCATGATGGATGATCTTTTTGATGTATTTTTTATTTCAGTTTGCTAACATTTTCTTGAGTATTTTTCCATCTATGTTCATCAGAAATATTGGCTTGTAATTTTTTTTGTAGCGTCTTTGCGTGGTTTTGGAATTAGAGTGATGCTTGCCTCATAGAATGAGTTTGGAAGTATTCACGCCTTTTCTACTTTTTGGAAAACTTTAAGGAGGATGTGTATTAGATCTTCACTAAATGTTTGATAAAATTCAGTGGTGAATCCTGAATATAAGCATGAGCAACTTCGTCCTGAATCCATCTCCTCAAGAAAGGGAAACAAAAGCCAAAATGAACTCATGAGACTAAATCAAACTAAAAAGTTTATGTACAGCAAAGGACCTCATCAACAAAACAAAAAGTCATTGTACAGTATGGGAGAATATATTTGTAAATAACATATCCAACAAGGGGTTAAACCAAAAATATTTAAAGAACGTACACACCTCAACACCCAAAAAGCAAATAGCCCAATTAAAAAATTGGCAGAGAATATGGGGAGGCAGTTCTCCAAAGAAGAAATTCAGATGGCCAACAGACACATGAGAAGATGCTGCACATCACTAGTCATCGGGAAAATGCAAATTAAAATCACAATGAGATATCACCTCACACCAGTAAGGATGGCCAGCATCAAAAAGACTAAGAACAACAAATGTTGGTGAGGATGCAAAGAAAGGGGAGCCCTCCTACACTGCTTGTGGGAATGTAAGCTAGTTCAACCATTGTGGAAAGCAATATGGAGATTCCTCAAAAAACTAAAAATAAAAATACCATTTGACCTGGGAATCCCACTTCTTGGAATATACCCAAAGAATACAACTTCTCAGATTCAAAAAGACATATGCACCCCTATGTTTATTGCAGCACTTTTTACAATTGCCAAGATATGGAAGCAACCTAAGTGTCCATCAGTAGATGAATGGATAAAGAAGATGTGGTACATACATACAATGGAATACTATTCAGCCATAAGAAAGAAACAAATCCTACCATTTGCAACAACATGAATGGAGCTGGAGGACATTATGCTCAGTGAAATAAGCCAGGTGGAGAAAGACAAATGCCAAATGATTTTCCTCATTTGTAGAGTATAACAATGAAGCAAAACTGAAGGAACAAAATGGCAGTGGAATCAGAGACTCCAACAATGAACTAGTGGTTACCAAAGGGGAGGAGTGTGGGAGGGCGTGTGGGGAGGGAGGGAGAAGGGGATTGAGGGGTATTATGTTTAGTACACATGGTGTGGGGAATCACAGGGAGAACAGTGTATCACAGAGAAGGGACATAGTGGATCTCTGGCAACTTGCTGCACTGATGGACAGTGACTGCATTGGGGTCTGGGTGGGATCTTGATAATAAGGGTAAATGTAGTATCCACATTGCTTTTTCATGTGAGCCTTCATAAGAGTGTATATCAATCATACCTTAATAAAAATTTTTAAAAAATTCAGTGGTGAAGCCATCTAGCCCAAGGGTTTTGTTCTTAGGTAGTTTTTTGATTACCAATTCAATTTCATTGCTGGTAATTGGTCTGTTTAGATTTTCTGTTTCTTTCTGGGTCAGTCTTGGAAGGTTGTATTTTTCTAGGAAGTTGTCTATTTCTTCTAGGTTATCAATGTTGTTAGTATATAATTTTTCATAGTATTCTCTAATAATTCTTTGTATTTCAGTGGTGTCCATAGTGATCTTTCCTTTCTCATTTCTGATTCTGTTTATGTGTATAAACTCTCTTTTTTTCTTGATAAGTCTGGCTAGGAGAATATCTATTTTGTTAATTTTCTCAAAGAACCAGCTCCTGCTTTCATTGATTCTTTCTATTGTTTTATTCTTCTCGATTTTATTTATTTCTGCTCTAGTCTTTATTATGTCCCTCCTTGTACTGATTTTGGGTGTCACTTGTTCTTCTTTTTCTAGTTTTATTAATTGTGAATTTAGACTGTTCATGTGGGATTGTTCTTTTTTCCTGAGGTAAGCCTGTATTGCAGTACACTTTTATCTTAGCACAGCCTTCGCTGCATCCCACAGATTTTGCAGTGTTCAGTTATTGTTGTCAGTTGTCTCCACATATTGCTTGATCTCTGTTTTTATTTGGTCATTGATCCACTGATTATTTAGGAGCATGTTTTTAAGCCTCCATGTGTTCGTGGGTGTTTTTGTTTTATTTGCATAATTTACTTCTAGTTTCATACCTTTGTGGTCTGAGAAGCTGGTTGGTACAATTTCAATCCTTCTAAATTTACTGAGACTCTTTTTTTGGCCTACTATATGAACTATTCTTGAAAATGTTCCATGTACACTTGAGAAGAATGTGTATCTTGCTGCTTTTGGGTGGAGTGTTCTGTAGATTTCTGTTAGGTCCATCTGTTCTAATATGTTGTTCAGTGCCTCTGTCACTTTACTTATTTTCTGTCTGGTTGATCTATCCTTTCGAGTGAGTGGTTGTTAAAGTCTCCTAAAGTGAATGAATTGCATTCTATTTCCCCCCTTTAATTCTGTTACTATTTGTTTCACATATGTAGGTTCTCCTATATTGGGTACATAGATATTTATAATGGTTATGTCCTCTTGTTGAACTCATCCTTTATCATTATGTAATGTCCTTCTTTGTCTCTTGTTACTTTCTTTGTTTTGAAGTCTATTTTGTCTGATACAAGTCCTGCATCTCCTGCTTTTTTCTCCCTATTAGTTGCATGAAATGTCTTTTTTCTATCCCTTCACTTTTAGTCTTTGTGCTTGAAGTGAGTCTCTTGTAGGCAGTGTATAGATGGGTCTTGTTTTTTTATCCATTCAGTGACTCTTTGTCTTTTGATTGGTGCATTCAGACCATTTACATTTAGGGTGATAAACAATAGAGATGTACTTATTGCCATTGCAGGCTTTAGATTCGGGGTTACCAAAGGTTCAAGGGTAACTTCCTTACTATCTAACCTTCTAAGTTAACTCACTTAGTATGTTATTTTCAAGTACAATCTAAAGGTTCTTTTTTTTTCCCTCATTTTTCTTCCTCCTCCATTCTTTATGTATTAAGTATCATATTCTGTACTCTTTGTCTATATCTTGCCTGACTTTGGGGGTAGTTGATTTAATTTTGCATTTGCCTAGTAATTAATTGGTCTACTTTCTTTGCTGTGGTTTTATTTCCTCTGGTGACAGCTATTTAGTCTTAGGAACGCTTCCATCTATAGCAGTCCCTCCAAAATACACTGTAGAGATGGCTTGTGGGTGGTAAAATCTTTCAACTTTTGCTTGTCTGGAAATTGTTTTATCCCTCCTTCATATTTAAATGATAATCTTGCTGGGTACAGTAATCTTGTCTCAAGGCCCTCCTGTTTCATTGCATTAAATATATCATGCCCCTCCCTTCTGGACTGTAAGGTTTCCATTGAGAAGTGTGATTATAGCCTGATGGGTTTCCCTTTGTAAGTGGTCTTTTTTCTCTCTCTGGCTACTTTTAATACTCTGTCTTTATCCTTGATCTTTGCCATTTTAATTATTATACATCTTGTTGTTGTCTTCCTTGGGTCCCTTGTGTTAGGAGATCTGTACCCCTCCATGGCCTACGAGACTATCTCCTTACCCAGATTGGGCAAGTTTTCAGCAGTTACCTCCTCAAAGACACTTTCTATCCCTTTTTCTCTCTCTTCTTTTTCTGGTACCTCTATAATGTGAATATTGTTCCATTTGGATTGGTCACACAGTTCTCTCAGTATTCTTTCATTCCTACAAATCCTTTTTTCTCTTTGTACCTCAGCCTCTTTGTATTCCTGTTCCCTAGTTTCTATTTCATTTACCATCTCCCGCTTTTCTTTTGTCCCAGAACCACCTGTTGCTGGTACCTGTTCTCCACAAGCGGCTGGAATCTCAGTCTCTCCTAATATTCTGCCTCTCTTAGCTTTCCAACCCCTCTAATCTCTAGATCACCATGCAATGTACATTCATGCTCCCAGAGCAGATCTTCAGGCCTGGGTGTTCAGCAGTCTTAGGCCTCCACCCCATCCCTGCTCTGTTTCTCTTCTTCCCACTGGTGAGCTAAGGTGGGGGAAGGACTTGAGTACTGCCAGATCAAGGCTTTGGTTCTTTACCCTTTTCTGTGAGGTCCACTCTTTTTCCCCAGTGTAGGCAGCCTTCCACAGCCTTCTTTCCTGCTACTCTTTCAGGATTAGTTGTATTTGCTATATTTTCATATTACCTGTGTTTTTGCAAGGAGGTTTAAGCTCTCATTTTTTCATCTGTATTTTTTGCTCAGTACATAATTCTTCATTTCCGTATTTGTCTCTCTCCTAATGTGGCAGTTACTTGCAGGCAGGCAAATACCTGGGCCACTATGCCTAGTACAGTGCCTGGCACATCCTACACCCTGCTCAGTATAGGTGGAAATGAAAGAGAGAGAAGGACTAGCAGACAGACAGAAAAATTGAACAGGGCCAGGATTAAATGGTTTAAAATCTATTTGGCTTGAATAGCCTTGCAAACTTACTAATTCTGACCATAGCCTCAGAGAAATGCATAAGTAGGAAGCATAAAAGGTCTGCAGTTGCCTTAATACAAAAATTTTTTCCCCTTGAATCATTTTGCAAAGTCATATTTTATTTTCATAGTAAGTTTTACACCCTGGCTTATTAAGGCCTGTTTTATAAATAGTTCTCTTACTGGCTTCTAAGATGCATCTTTAACTTTTTGGTCAGAACTTTTCCTACTTTGAAAGTGTCACATTCTTTTCCAAATTTGTATCAGTACCCATAATAGCACTTAAAATGCTCTGAACAATAATAATAACAATAATAGAGTAAAAAGAAAGAATAGAGGGAGACTGCTTAATGGGTACAGAGTTTCTGTTTGGGATGGTAAATTTCTGGAAATAGTGTGACGGTTGCACAGCATCATGGGTGTAGTAAGTCACTGAACTGGATATTTATAAATGATAAAAATGATATATATATTTTACCATAATAAAAAATAGGAGGAAGATAAAAAAGAGAAGGGAGGGAGGAAATGAGGAAGAAAGGGAAGGAGGGAATGAAGAAGGAAGGGAAGGAGGGAGGGAGGGGAAAAAAGGGGAAGAAGGATTCAAGGAAAATAGAAATTGAGTCATGTGGCACCCACTCTTTCTATAATATATTTTTTATTAGTTGAGTCCTCCCCCAAACAAGATTCAAGATTGCAGTAAGTCTTTTTGAAGACAGGAAGAATAAATTCCTCAGGTTTGTATTGTATCCTATTTTCTTGACCTAGCAGATAGGTCCAAAAATAAATCACTCAAGCCTGCAAAATGTTTGCCATCCTATTTTCCTTCTTCCTTTTAACTCTTCCCAGTATCACCATGGGGAACAGCTGATGACCATAAGCATTGCCAGAAGAACTATGGTTATAAATGTAGAGAGTCATTTTTTTCCTTAAAATTATTGCCTGCCCTTAGCTTTTCTTCTTCTAGACTCAATCTAAAGTCATGTTGGTGCTAGTCTTGTGTTTACTTGAATGGCCATATTACTTCTTATCTATATACATGCTTTCTAAGGAGAAATATGTGTGATGCTGTGTTGTAAAGATTTTGTTAACGATCATTCAGAAAAACACAGAAAGTGTTCATGCCCAGTCTTGCTCTGAATGAAGCCTTGAGAGGGAAGCCTGGTTTCCTAGGCTCCTAATGACTCGCCACCACTTTCCCCAGCTATCCTCTCTTGCTTCCCAGAGAAGGTTAGAGTAGTTGTCATCATTCACCCATTTCAGAGGTGGGCTGGTGAGCAGAGACAGAGCCAGGCTATGCCCAGGGTGGATGTTGCCCATGGGCAGAGCAGTGACCACCACTCTGGTCTATAACCAACAGGCCTATATACACACCTCACTGATTCCAACTTGCATTTTTACATCTCTGAAAATCACAGTGCATCTTACAACTGATGGCATGCCGTAGTTTAGTGAGCAGCTTTTTTCTTTTTAGCAATATATAATGTGTGCCTTAAAATTTATCAGTCTTAGAGCTGATGAAATATGATATATAGGAAGAACCTGAAGATTGCCAGCCATAACATTTTGTAGAAATCGTTGAAATCCCTACCTGCAAGGAAGGTTAGAATTTGAATCCCTGAGTCATAAGCAAGGGAGAAAACAAGTCTATTTCAGAGTCAGGCTGGTAATTATGAACTTCAAGTTTCTGCTGCAGGGCCCAGACCACAGGACTAATAAATAAAGTACAAGCCTCCTTTAACATGGGGGTTCCATGGAGGTTTCTGCTTGAATGTACATCTTTCTTTATCAGAGGGGCTATATCCCATGCAGACATGACAAGAAATAAGAATGGATCCTTTGTGAATTAGAAGTCAAAGATAACATTGTAACTCAGTGACATGCTGTGGGCAAAACTGTGGCCTAGACAGGTTCATTTCCATGTCCCCTCCTTCCCTCCCACCAGGCACAAGTTCCTGTCCCCTGGCTCTGCGAGCTGCACCAAACTTACTATCCTCTGTGACACCTTTAGGACCTAAGCATGCTCTGTGGTTAAGGGCTGCATGGTCATGACCACTTCAAGTAATATGTAAGCTCCTAGAAAACCTAAACCCAAATGTGAAGCTTTTATATTAAGACAGAAACATGGGAGAGATTTTTCAGAGGCATTTTGTTATCTGTCAAATTGTACCTCTGGGTAAACCTGTCCCCCTCCAATGAAGACTCCTCCTCTGCCTCCTCTGCACGTCAGACCCAGAGTTAGAGCCTAAAGACTGGGTGCTGGTTTCCAGTTCTGACAGCCTTCAACACGGGGAGAGGGGTGACTAGGTCACTGGAGACGGCTTGACAGCTAGCCCTAAAGGGAAGACACCTCCCACTCCTACTATTCATAAAGAGATGATCATTTTCAACTAAGACTGAAATCAGAAGGTGATTTCTGAAAGCACAACAAAACCCCCTTGTCTCCCCCCTCCTCCCACACCCACTAAAAGAAAGAGGGGGGCAGTAGCGATGAGACTTGAGGACCAGAAACGCTGGGGGGCAAATGTGCCATTAACTTTCGGAATTCAAAATGCAGTGGTCTCAGAGAGACCATTTTTAGGTAAAATATTAAAAGAAGTTAATTGAGCCTAAAGAGAGCTTAACTACATCTTTAAATGGCTTTTTTTCTCGCCTGCACGGGGTAGCCTTCTGCATTGAGGTCAGACGAGTGAACAATGGAGCAGTGAATTCCAGTGTGTCAGGTTTCAGCACGTGACGCGATATGGTTTAGATACAGCTCCTTCAGTAACCTCGGATTCAAAAACGGTTTAAGGCTTAATATCTCCAAGGAACAAAGAGCAAGAAAACCGAAAACTGCACCAAAGGCCATTTCCAAAGTCCGCCTGGTTTGCATTTAGTGCAATGCTGGCTCGTCTGCCCAAAGAGGACTAGTGACACACTGCTCAGAGGGTCTCTCCTTCCTCCGAATCAGTCAATTTTATTGGAGATGGAGAGGGACCCACAGAAGGTTAAGTTTCCAAAGCCTCTAATGCCACCTAGGAAGGAGTTGGGTAACTGTCACCCTCTGTCCCCTTTCTTAGGTAGCTAAGGGAGGCACCCAGGGGATCTTCACCCTCCCCTCCTCTTCACTGAGCATTGAAATATCACACAGGCAATGAGCTACCTTATTTTGGGGGACTGGCATTCTCACAGATGAATTCCAAAGCATTCTGCCACTCAGTTTCTTGTGTCTTTCACTGCAGTGTTTGGCATCCTGTTGGCACTTCAGGGCACAATCAAATTCACTGTCACTCTAGTGGCATGAATAATCTATCCATATTAACGAAATGATAGCTGCTTGTTGCCCTCTCTCTTCCTATTCTTAAATTTATTTCAAATAACATGAATTCCACTTTTGGGGTTGGGGGCACTGATTTTCTTATTCAGCTCTGCTATGGAGTTGAGGGTACAAGAGATAATGGAATGATGATGATGCAAAATAACTGAAGTAATTACTGCATTGCTCAAAACTGTATTATTCATCCATGTAGTGAGAACTCCTGTTCAGTATCACACTTGAGTGGCAACCTCACCAATTAGCCCTGCCACTGCGGGCCTGTGAATTGCACATGAAAACAGAATTTGTCCAGAAGCGCTCATGCAAATTGTGCAACACGAATGTGGCCTCTGTGTCAAGTCCTTTCATGTGTTCTGACAGATTTGTGTCTTTCCAGATTTCTCTGACCGGTGGGCCCCCTTGACAGTTACCAGAGCTCATAAGCCAGAAGAAACAGCTCCTGCTGCCATGAGTACGATGTCCGTGGTGAGGTTTATGAGCTGTTCCCGTGGCTGGATTTTTGCCTCAAAAAACAATCAGATTTCCACTTGGTCTGTAAGGAAACAGATTAGGAAGGGAATATATACAAATACCTATGTTAGTGCCACCAAACCTATAGCTTGGCCTCATGGTGCTTAAGTAGCCATTGCTGGTAGTGAAGCTTTTTAGCACTTTAGCATAATGTATGTTTCATGTTTTAAAAATCTGCATTGGGACAACAAAACCTAAAAAACAAAAGCATTAATTCAAATATGAACTTTGCCCCTAGTTTATAAACTAGGGTATGTAATATCTTTGTAAATATAGTAACTATACATTTTATAATCCATTCTTTGTTTTCCCCCAATTTTAAGAGATTCCTAATCTTTCCTGAAAAAGACAATCTACAACAGTTTAGAACTGTTGGACTATATTAGGTTGGTGATTTGGGGACCCAGGTGGGAAAGAGGAGGTGCTCTCTGGCACTTCTAGGGCTTGGGAAGCCACAAATCATGTCCACGCTCTGTGGGCCTGTGATGTGGGATCAGAAATGGTATGTCACAAATGGATGCCCACAAACGTGGTAGTCTTCTGAGGCCAGCAGAACAAAACCAGGGTGGGCCTGCAGGCCTTAAAAATGGCTACTGACAAAATATCTGATCATGTTGAAACCCTCCTTTTTTCCCTGCCCTTGCACTACTCAAAACCTCAGAAGCAGTCACTTGAAATTGCTCAACTTTCTGAAGCTAGCTGCATTCAGACTGAAGAGAAAATAAGAAATTTCACCCCGATGGCACCTTTGTTCCTTGCCCCCCAAACATACTGACAACAGAAAGCACAGCTTTGGATAGGAATGACTCCAAGCCACACCTCATCCTACTTTCGGGGACAAGGGGAAAGGTATCTGCCAACCAGGGTCTGTTCTGGATTTTTCTCAGCCTGACTCCTCTCCAACAGCATCCTGCTCCCTCACTTCAGTCGCTTCCATACAGGATTTCCGTCGGGCTGCTTTTGCTGTTTAGCACCAGATAGCCTTTTCTCCAGTGGGGTTCACTTGACTTCTACTCCTCTCAGCTTCTAGCCCAACCTCCTGGCATTCATGTCCTTTGTGCCTCTATTTTGAGGGGTGGGCCTATTTCTCCAGCGCCCCAAGAGAGATAGGCATCAAGACTCCTGGGAACAGCACTGGCAACTCCAACCTAAAGAGGGTCTTCTCTGGTGGCCCAGGTGCCCTAAACCTCAAAATCACTTCTTGATGAGCCCCCAGACAATGGTAAGGGCTGAGGCAGGCTTACAGTGAGCCTGTGAGTAGAGCTGATGTATCACAGGTTTCTGAGTGGGTTGCTATGAGTTTCTTTGCCCATCTCTCTTCGAAGATCACCACCTCTACGTGCTCCTACTGCTCTTAGTAACTATCAGTAATAATATATGTGTGAGGAGTGAATATCACACAAGATTTCTAAAAGTTCTGACCCCCAAATTCATTTCCTAACCAAAGTGATAAAGATGCTTGAAGGGAAAGTCCCTGTCTAAAGCTGGGAGAAGTTGCCCTGAGCTCCGTATCCCCTCTTTCCTCCCCCCAAACTCCCAAGTTACATTTCCTTTAGCAGCAAAGCAGATAAATGTGGATTAAGTTTGAGGGGTTTAAATGAATTTTTTTTTCCTGGCCCTACTAGCTTCCTTGAGATTGTCAGGAATCTAGAAAATACAATATTCAAGTGGTTGAGTTCCCTGCCCATTTTGAGGACACGACCACACTCTGTTCTTACCCACTTGCTTTTACCCAGAACACAGGCTTAAAATGGCTGAGGGCTGTACAGACTCAGCTGGTTCAGAATGCAGTTCAGAAGCCCCAGCTGCTGGTAACTTGGCCACTGAGTGAAATCAGAAACGAGTGGCCCAGAATTCCTTCCGATGAACCATTGACAAGAGCTGGCCTAGCCCAGGACAGCAGACTCCCACAACTGCCCCCACCCCCACTTTCCCAGGGCCTTTTATTACCTTTACTTGGTCAAGGAGGAAAGCAATCTGTCTCTCTTCTACTTGTTTAATAAAAGAAAACATCATCATAGTTTGACACATTACTTTTGGTGAATGCACAGAAAGAATATCCTATATTAGAGAGAGAGAGAGAGAGGAGGAGGAGGGGGAGGCAAAAGGAAAACAAATTGGCTGCCTGCAGAGGTCCAGTGTCAGACGTCAGAGGAATCTTGTTCCTTCCGACACTGTGGGAAAGACCATGGCAACGAGGGGCCCAGAGAGTGAGAGAGACAGATGGGGAGATTTGCAGCCCCTCCCTCAGATTGGAAGACAGAACAAATAGGTAAAGCAATCCATTTTCCAGAGCCCGGTGGTAATTTCAGAGTGCTGTAGATCAGAGTCTCTGCTGCTCCTAGCATGCTCTTAATAAAGGGTAGTAATATTTTCAAAGAGAAGTTTTTTTTATTTGTTCAGAGAAGACATGCAGTTGCTAATATAAGGCATGTTTTTACTTGGAACTGCCAGCATATTCTTCAATCATGAATTTTCAGTGGTGATCAACTATTTTGTTAGAAATTTTTTTTACTGCCATCTCTAGCTTAGATTTAAGAGAGTAGTGGAATAAATGCAACATTAACTACCTTATGAAAAGATATTACACCATTTTTATTGTAAACAAGATTTAGTGTTATGACCAAGAGTGATCTTCTGACTTTTTACAAAATCCAATATAGAGTTTAAACCCACTAACTAAGCCTGGGAAATACTTAGTTATCACATTTGTTATGAATCCTATTTGTTAAAACCCTTCAACTGGACCTCCATCTGACTCTCAGGCCTTCTTGAAAAAAGTTAAGTCAAACAGCAGGAAGTAGAAAATTGGTAGAACATGTAAACAAAGCAAAAAAATGAAAAGATTTCTTCTTCTCAATGTAGTTTGGTCAT
Source organism: Manis javanica (assembly GCF_040802235.1). Taxonomy (NCBI): domain Eukaryota; kingdom Metazoa; phylum Chordata; class Mammalia; order Pholidota; family Manidae; genus Manis; species Manis javanica. Next base: position 52,649,631 of record NC_133160.1, read on the forward strand.
ATTTCTGTTACTTTTTTGGCATCTTCTCTTTATCCCCAGGACATATTGTTAGGGTCTTGAAAATATACACCTACTTCTTACTCCCGGTTTAAAGACAGGTAGTATGTTTATCACACTGTACATTAAATTCACATTTAAATAAATTCAGCTTTTTAGAAGTAGGGAGGACAAAGAAAACTGGGGTTACTTCCTCCTGATTTTTAAGGAGGGACCGCTGTCTTGGTCAGCTTTCTGGCAGCCATGTGAGGCAGAGTGAGAATAACACAGAAATGAGCAGGAGAATGTGGAACCCAGTGGACCTGGGAGCAACCCAGACATTCGTCCACAGTAGAGAGCGAACAGTCCCTGTTCTTGGCAAAATCTGCCTTGCCGTTCAATTTGACTCCTGCTCTTTGCACAGTCAGTAACCAAGTCTTGGATGCCTTCCCTTCACCTCCTGGATGGATTAATTCAATGGCTGCCTCCCAACCCAGCCTCACCACTTTTCTCCTTCTGACCCAGTTCCATCCTAATCTCTGCCTTAACTGACACCAGCTTAATCGTGTTAAAGTAATGCTTTTATAGTTTTAGTCCCTTTAAGAGCCCACTGTGGCTCCCTGTCTGTGGGTTCAGTGGGCTGTCTGTGGCTGCATTGAAGCCTGTCCATGGCCAGACCTGCCCTGAGCAGCTTGTCAGCACCCGCCACCCACCCAGAAGCCTCGGCTTGGGGCTTGAGTATGGCCACCCTCCTCCTCACACTGGCTATTTCTTCCTTCTCCTCTGCCCAGTCAAACCCAAACCTACACTTTCCTAGAGGCTGCTAGTCAAGTTCTCCCTTATCCATGAAGTTCTTCCCACACAGAACCAGAATTTTAGAGCAGGTAAGAGCCTTAGACATCACCAGCGCAGGAGTCCTCATTTTCTAAGGGAGAATTCTGAAGCTCAGACATGTTCAGTGCCTGCCCCAGGTCACACGATCCCTAGGACCCATGTGTCTTGTGCCCCCCATCCCACCCCCTTTCTACTGTGTGACTCGCTCTTCCAGGTCTGGCCAGGCCAGCTTTAGGGAAATCCTGTGGAACCAAAGCACATGGCAGCCATGCCCTGAACAGGCTGGTCTCATCCTTTGGCTTCCTTGAGAAGAAGGGAAGGGAAACCGTGCCTCTGCACTGGGATCTCGGTATCCCCGCAGGACCAGGGCCAGGCTGCCCTTCTCTGAGATGCCAGCCCCAACACCTGCCATTGGCCTGTGGTGCTAGAAGCCACTAGCAGGGACTCCTTGAGCAATCAAAGCTTTTTTAAAAGGGGTATGTCATATCTGAATTTAATGACAAATTACACATTCTGCACATAATGCTGTAGCACTGGGATCTGGGGTGGAGGGTTTGTGGTGTGCTCATTTTCTGGGTAATGGGGGTGCTGTGGCCATGGAGCGGTAGGGCCTCAGTGTTTGTGAAATGAAAACGAGGCCACAGACACAGCCCACACCCGTGGATTTGGTGTGCTGTTAAGGAATCAGTTGTTTGCCCATTTGTTTTGTTTGTTTGTGTTTTATCTGTGACTAAATATGCTCTAGAGAATAATTTTCTGAGACCTGGGCACTGAAACTGAAACTACCAGTACAAGCTGTACAGTAAGGCACACCTTCAAGTGACAGGCATGAGGCTCCAGTTCTTGAACCAGGTCTCTGAACTTACCTTCATCAGCAACTTCGGCAATATTGTCGCCTGTCCTTATCTAAGTCTCTTGGCAGGGAGTGAATCCAAGCGTTACAGACCTCCTGAGGTTCCTCCCAGGTGTGTGTGCATCTACACCAGGACACACCTGGGCTCAGGACCCTGAAGCCTCTGGGAGGTGCTGAGAGTGACCAAGACCCTGCTATGGCCCCACATATCCCCCCGTGATGGTGCTGGGCTCTTCGGCCTGGGGAGGGCCCCTCTGTGTTGTGAGATGTGCCTGGATGTCTGCTCCCCAGGGATTATGTTTCCTAAGTAACAGAGACTCAGTGACTCCTCCCTTCCTTGGAAGTTCTCTATGACTGCATCAGAAAGGAGGGAAACAGTGGCTTTGTCAGCCTTTTATAAATGCTTCTAAAGACAAATAAAGAGGTAGGCGGTCACTGGGCCTGTATAGAAAGTACTCCTCTGTAAAAATTAAGCCCTGAGAACCTAAGGTGAAGAAGGGACTTTTACCCTCACTGGCTCTTCGTGTGTGTCACCTAACAGAGCCCTGAGATAGACTTAAAGTTCAGTTTAGAGGTTTGTCATCCCCACCTCTCCACTCCTCAGCAGGTTTCTAGCCATTTATGTTTAATCTCAGCTTCCAGAAAAGCTTTGACTGACATGGGAGGGATTTCCTTGTGCCTGATTGAGAAATTATCTATTCTTAAAATAGAGGGAGGATAAAGACAGGGAGAGAAGAAACTTAAGGGGGAAAATAATTAGTTGGACTAAGATAAAATAAACAAGTACGTGTATTAGAGAAATGGTCAAAAAGTACAAAAGACCAGAAATATGATCCTTTGTGCTAGGGAAGCTTTTCTCAAGTGATAAATACCCTGAGCAGCAGGTTAGAGCTCCCTGTCCTACGCCAACATTATTCACCCTCACCTCCTGTTCTGATTTTAACCTTCTGCGAGCAGTCACTGTGGAGAGAAGTGTTGGTTGTGAAAGCTCTTAAAGGAGGCATGCAGTTTTAGGAACAGAAGCCTGTCTGTGCGCCCTGTACATGGCCTAAAGGAGCTCTCGGGATCTGGCAGCATAGCAGAAGGGTGTACAAGGTCAGCTAGCTAGAGGGAAGATCAGCAAAAGAAATTTTGGCAGAAAGTGGGGAGGAGGGGAGCTTTTAAGGGGTATTGTAAGATCACACTTGGCTTAACTTCTGGTAGAAAGGAATAGGAAACTGGTGATACACCCCAGATGTTTAAGCAAAAATGTTCATGCTTTTAGAGGGGATAAGTAGCAAAAGAAATCTGGCACATAGCCCCCAGCTTAGAAGGCCTGTCTTGCTATTGTCAACAAGAGTGGGTTTATTCTTCACTAAAATGAAAATTTGTCACCTTCATTCTAGGAGCTAGTTCTGTAATTAGCTATCAACTTAATTTTTATCCTAAGCAAAAGGTGGCCATTTGTGAACAAGGATATTTTCCTTCATAAGGCAGAGGAACTGATCTGACCCTTAAGAACAAATATGACATGAAAACACAGGCCCCACCAAAAGTTTCTAATTTCCTCAGTATCATTAATACTGATTATATGAGAGCAGACGTTTATAAACATAGTACTATGTTCAAGCACATTGAATCATGCTACCTGAAACAAGTTCTGAATGAGTGAAAAGTTTAAGATTTATGTGGGGCTGATTTCTAGTTGTTTCCAGATCCCTTTTCCAGGTGATTGTGAGTGTGGTGTGGAGGCAGGAGCCGTGTTTACTGCAATGCAAATGTGATCGAGGAAACTCTCCTCAAGTTCACATTTCTTCTAAGACTATTTTTATCCTAGTTTATCCCCAAATCTTTTCAAAGTTAACAGAAAACCTGGGCCATTTCTAGTTTTTTGGAATTACTGGGTACATTTATAAAATGAAGAAATTGCCAAGTGGGAAAGAAAGAGAGAAGGTTAGCTGGTTTATATTTTTTAAACTACAGTGAGGTGTAATTATGCAATTCAGAAGAGACATGAGACATGTGAAACTCATAAAGGTTATTAATTCACAGTAGACATACACCAGTGTACAACTTAAAGCCATGAAGTAGAAAGTATCTTTCAGTCATCAGTTTTTCAGGGGCCCTATATAATCTCTTGTGCGAAGAATATACCTGAAAATCTAAACTTGAGGATCACTGAGAGCAGAGGGCCCCCATCTGCATCTGCCTGTAGACCCTCCCTGACCCTGTGTGAGCCCCTTTCCTAGATTTGCTTCCTCTAAGAACTAGGGTCTCCACCCAAATCTCTAAATATGTAAAGTACCAGCTCCAGATTTCTAACTGTTACTCCTTTTTTCCCTACTTTCTGGCACCCTCCCCCAAGTCCCGGCCTCCTCAACCCCCACCACTGCTGCTGGCCCGGCTCCTGCTGCCTGGCGGTGGCCAGGAGAGCCCTCCTCGCAGAGCTTTGCCATCACACCTGGTTTGCCCAGACAGGTTCAGCAGGCAGAAAAGCAGTGGAGCTGGCTGATGTGCCACCCCCTCCACAGGTCTTCTGGAGGAAACAGGGAGCAGAGGTCCGCAGCAGGCCAATTCCTAGGAGTGGCCGTTCTAGGCCACAAGGCAGAACTCGCATCCCTCAGCCAGCCTTCCAAGGTGCAGAGAGGAGGAAATAACGGAGGAAGGCCCAGCCTTCTCTTCACAGCAGCCCTGAAGCTCTGAGTTTCACTTGCCTTCTTCCTGCCTTGTAGTGGTTGCAGTGGAGAGCTCCATTTGGCAGCAGGATGGTGCTCTTGGCTGTAAATGGAAACACTGGCTGGTCTCCCAGTATAATACAAGATAGGCCTCGGCACCCCTTACACAATCTTTGCTGCAATGACTTCATTGGAAAGAAGGGAGGGGATAAAAGAGAAAGGTACAGTTTGGGGGAAAAGTAGCTCAGGAGAAAAACTCCTCCCAGCAGCTCTGCTGAAGGCAGCTGAGACTCCTTCCTCCCTCTCTATTTTTAAGTCAAGGAAAGAAAAGCAGCAAAAACATGGGTAAAAAAAACGCATTCCTGGAGCAGCTGCCAGCAGCCTTCAGATGGGGCAGATGCTGTGTCCCAAGATGCTCTGTGGGGCAGGTCACCTGCCCTGGGGCTGGGGTGTTCTTACAGCCCTCAGAAAAGGCAGTGATGGTGAACAACGATTTTCATTCATCATTTGAGTTCATAAACTGAAGGTCAGGCAGGTTCTGGTCACGCACTGCCGCTTCAAGCCTAGAGAGGAGAAAAGCCACAGAGAGCAGGGTCATGCTATATCAGGAAGCTTATCCAGGTGGATCAGAGGATGCTTGGAAGATGGTCAGTGCCCCTCAGAGCCTCTCAGGCTTGAAAGCTCCATGTGGAAGCAATGAAAAGCTGGCCTCGTTGCTGAACCTGTCCCAACCCCAGTTTGTTCATGTTTATGCATGTCCAGGTCTTGAAGGGAGACTTGCCACTTGAGGATGTCATTTGCACACTCCAGGTGAGCTCAGGTGGCCCTGGTGCAAACACATCACTACATTCCATTTCATGTCTGTTTAGACCAACTATTCTTAATAAGGGTTTTTTTCAGTGGCAGCAGAGCAGGTTGGGGTGGGGGAAGGATTGTAGTATAATTTAATGAATCCTCTAAATGTTGGCAATTTAGGTTGTTTTTAATTTTCTACTACTCTAAATCACTCAAGCCCTTCAAGATAAATCTTTGTACAAAGTTATGAATATTTCCATGAGATGAGTCCTTAGAAGTGGAATTTCAGGGTCTGATATAGTCAAGCCTTTGATCACTCTGCCCCTCTGCTCTGGGAGCCATTCTCCTCTTGTCTGCCTGAGCCATCCTGAGCCATCACTTCCTCTGAGAAGCCATCAGTCCCTGCTAGCCAAAGTCAGGTGCTGTCAGCACTAGGTCCCAGTGCACTGCTGCCTCCTTGCAGAAGACCCAGTGACATGGCTTATGACCCCTTTTCTGCAAACATACCGTCAGCTGCTCAAGAACTAGGGTATCCTCACCCCTCATCAGAACTTTGGAATCCCTGCAAACAAGCAAATGGGCCCTTTTTCTTTTCTTTTTGTCCTATTTTCTTTGTTGGGGGGAGGGCAATTTGAAGACTTAATTTTTTAGAGCATAAATTTTAAAAAATAATACTCAAAGTATAGGTTCATAGTAGAAAATTTATAAATATAAAAATCACTTGTAATCCTTGTCTAACATGATTAAGATGTGACTACTGTTTTAGAAACTGCTTTTTTTCTCCCCTTTTAGCTGTGTATTGTAGACTTTTTCTACGTGATTAGTCTGAGAAGGCATGATTTTTATTGGCTGCCTAATACTCATGGTATGGATGTACCATAATTTATTTAATCAAGCTCCTATTGTTGCACACTAATGAACTTTAAACCAATTTAGAGTTGCTTTGGTGGTGGAATCACAACAAAGAGATCAAAAGGACTGTAATGTACATCAAAGGCAGAGGAAAAGCATAACTCTCAAAGTTGTGTTTCCACTGGAGAGACCTATGGTAACTATGTTCAAAGCACTGATAAGGACAAATGGTATTTTTGTTGTTTTTACTCCCAGGTCAGTCCTTGAAAGCCTGACCTTTCTGGGGCAATGGCACTCTCCCATCTTGCACAGGACTGCCAACTTTAACCCTTTCTTTCCTTCATCGGAGTCCCTATTCAGTTAGCTCTGAGCAGCAGTCCATTATTGGGCCGTCTTTCTTTCTCCTCTTCAGTCATACATGATATTTAGGCTGGAATTCATCATAGTTCAGCTCAGCCAACATTTATTCTGTTGCAACTGGACCTAGCTCTGTGCAGGATGCTGGAAGATTCATATATAAACACGCAGACCTTGCAGGAATGTTGCCATAATGATACATTATCCTACCAGAAAATTATAACTTGTACGTATTTGGAAAGTTGGAACTTTCTACCTCTCCTGTGTTACTGAGGAAGAAACAGTGGTACAGTTATGTACATAACATGACCGTGAGCATGGAAAAGGTATTCTTGCACACAGGGAGAAGGGGAAGCTGGGAAGAAATGCAAAAACACATTAAAATATTAACATGGTTACCTTTGAGTGTTAAGAGTGAATATTATCTTTTTATTTTTTACTTTTTATACAACATTTCCAAATTTTCCCAGTGATGAAAATATAAGGAGAACATGTCTTTTTTAAATAGTCAAATGTCTGGATAGGAATCCGTTCTGCTCATTGAGAACTTAGAAAAAAAGCTAAGTTTGAAGTCTCAGTCCTCATTATTTTAGGAGTCAATCTAGAACCAGAAGCACAGCACTTCTCTCCCTCTGTCTTTCTAGAGTTGTGTGGTCAAGAGGTTATAGCAATAACAGAGTAACAACAAGCTATTTGTTGTATGGTCAGGGTATGCCAGGCACTGGACCCATGATGGAGCTGAGTTTCTCCCCAGGGCTGCTGAGTACCCCCAACGTAAACTGCTCCTTCTTAAAGGCTGAACAAAGAACTTGGCTGAGCCCTTTTAGCAGGCTTAGCATTGGGTCCTAAGTAACCACCATTTCAGTGCTAAAAGCTTCCTAAACTGGCAAAATGTATCAAAACTCTTCTTGGTGACAAAACAACCACACTTCATGAAACAAACTTTTTTATCCAACCTTCCTCACTAATCTGCTGAAACAGAGTTTATATGGGGTGGGCCCTGTTGGGCTCTGCTATGAATTTTTTGTAAGCATCTCTCCAAACGCACAGTGAAAAAACGTTCTGGACAAGGACACAAAAAATCTGTAGAAGCCACCAACCTGAAACCAAAGTTTCTGCCCTGACACTTGATTAATTTCAAAGAGAATTCTAATTTATTTTGTTACTTCCTTCCACTTATGGTCAAATGGTCTAATCCTATGCCCTTTCTTTAAATGTTGAAGTTCATACCACAAAGGAATTCTAATTTGGGGTGTAAGGCAAAACATAAAAACTGATGTATATTTTTGTGCTCTTCCGGTTTCATCCTTGGATCCCAGTAGAGTTTCTACCTTTTTATTCTATGCCTATTCCTCTCTCCCCACACCCCACCCCATTTCTCTTGACTCCAGAGGCCTCTTGGGTGGTCTGCTCAATTTAGACCAGATGCATGTTATGGTCAGTGGAAAAATGAGAATCCCGAAGACACCACAACCAGCTGTGGGACATCAGACAAGGTATTTTACCTCTCAGAGACTCAGGGCTTTTTTCATCAACACAGTGAGTTTAATTACACATGCGAAAGCACCTAGAAGGGAACTTTGCATACAGTTGGTGCCCCATAGGTGTTAGTTATCTTCATCCATTGTTGCTTTCTGGTCTTCTCTGTGTTTGAAAACCTTTTCCAACCAGAACACTTTCCTCAAATCACAGCTTTCCATAGTTCCACCTTGTAATCAGAGCTGAGGAGTCTGGTGGTGTTTGATGCTTCTTCCTTGAGCAAGGGAGCTTACTGACCTCACCACCATCTCAATCGTGGCTGTTCCTCAGCCTCCACAGCAGTTGCAAGAGTACTGATCTTCCTGGAAGAATAATGGCCATGGGCCTCATTCAAAATTCTTGGGTTTGCATCGCCCAAGCAGCTGTCTGAAAATTTGAGTTGTGTTCCAAACACACAAGAATTTGCAATAGAAACATAGGCAACTTAGCACTCTGACTTGCTTTTGAAAGTGCAGTGTTTGCAATCTAATCTGGACACAGCTCAGATGCCCCAGGTTACCAAGGGTGCCCATAAACCAGAATTATTTGCCCCAGTGATTCTCAAACTGTGGGACATCATAATTACCTGCAGGGCATATTAAACTGTTCCCATAGGTTCTGATTCAATAGGCCTGGGGTGGAGCCTGAGAATTCGCTTTTCTAACAAGCTCCCAGGTGATGCAATGCTGCTGACCTGTAACCATACTTTGAGAACCCCTGATTAAGCCCATTATTGTTCTGAACTGCCCAGACTGCAAGTGGGAGAGGCTTTAGTATCTGCTTATCCATTTTTCTTTCTGTAGTTCTTCCATCTCCAAAGTTTCTGTTGTCAAAGGAGGAGTCTTATGAATATAATTTTCATTCCAGAAGGTGGGGACTGAGACCAAGAGGTCAGATAGCTTCCCCAGCCTCAAAATGCCAGTTCACCACCCTGAGCCTCTGGGAGTCACAGCCAGATGCCTCCATAGAGCCGGGGGTGGGTGTCCATGCGTCCTGTGTTGCTCTTGGATATGAAACTGCTGAAACCTTTCCCAGCATGTGCCATGTTCTGTGTGAAACATTAGCTTCTACCTTTGAAAAGACTTCCTCCTTCGGAAACTCAGAACTCGAATAGGACCTTTGCAGGAGAAAGCCTCTGGATATTTGGGAGAGGTTGGACCGAAAAGTCTCTTGGTATGCACAGAATCTAAGCAAATTTTGGTTTGAGGTGAAGATTGATTTAATTTTTTCAGTTACTTGCTCTAATCCAGTGTATGCGAAAAGTACGGTTTATTTTCTGTAACATCCTTTCTGTTATGGCTTTTTTTTTTACTTTTTCCTACTGTGAATAACAACCCAGCCCCCGCCCCATGCCCTCTGCTCTCACTTCCTCCTCGGCCACGGGCATACACGGTGGGGGCGGGAAACGTGCCCCGGAGCTGGCCACGGACTCATGAGCAGCGCGCTGGCCCGGGACCCCCGCGGCCCCTGGGCGCCCCGCTCCCGGGCCGCCTGGCGGTTCCTTTGTTAGGGACACCCGCGCCCAGACGCGTCTCCCTGCTTGCCCGCTCCGCTCCCGGCTGCTGAGAGTGCCCCTAAGGACTTGTAAGCATACAGGCTCGAGTGGAGAGGCTAAATTACGCCCCAGGGGTCTTTTTAAGAAAATCCTAAATTTCATTTAGGCTGTTCGTGGGCCGGGCGATTGCCAAGGCCGCGCCGTTGCTCGCGCTCCGCGCCGGCTTTGTGCAGCCGGGGCGGCAGGGCCCAGCGAGCCTCCCGGAGCCTGGGTCCCGCCACTCTGCTTCCCCTCTCCGGCCGCCGCCGCCCCCGCCCCCAGCTCTTCCGTTCCCTTCCAGGGCCTCCCGCCCGCACCTGACAGCTCCCTGCCCTCGGGCTGGAAGAGAAGTCGGTAATAAGAAACCAGTCGAGTGTCAGTCGGAGAAGGGGGAGATAACCCCAGATACACGGCAACGGAGAGAGAAGTCATTTTGTGCAAAAGAGGGCCTCGAGTCACCAGGGAATTCCTGGATTGTCTCAGGCTGTCGTGTGTGATGTCCATCACGCCGTGCGAACACCATCTGCTCGGTATTATGCTCTCAGTTGCCAGGCTACCTGCTGTACGCAGTAACACTTGGCTGCCTGGCTCCATGTTCGCTGCGCTGGCCCAGACGCGGGGCGGGGGCCCGGTGGGGGGACCGAATCCTGATTAAGCCATCTGCGAGCCGTGGGGGGACCGGGCTGGAAGCCGGAGGACCGGGCTGACACTACCATCTGCTGGGCCAGAGGGAGAACAGCAGCTGCTCTGGTCCCCACGACGAGGAACGCCTGGAAAGGTTGGAGCCCCTGGGCGTCCTCCAGCCCCAGTTCACCGCAAAGTCCGGTCACGCCAGTCCCTTCGCCGCCGGCAGCCCTTTGTGATCCTCTCTCCAAGAAACCAGAGCTTTTTGGTTCGCCGCCAGGAACTCCGGCCCCTCTCACCAAACACTACGCATGTTCTTGAAGACACTTAAGAGAAATAAAGCTTCCCCGCGCACAGATTTATAAATAAACAGCTGCTTGCTCTTGGAAGATATTTTTACCACAGCTGTTTTTTTGAAGTAGGAAACTGCCTCGTTGGAGGAGGTAGGGTATTTTTTTACACCTCCTACCGCTCTTCAGCCCTTAGAAAATTGCTAAGATCTTTTTTCCCTGGAGACATGAAAGTACGTTCACTGGTTTTGGTTTTTTTCCCCCCTCCCTTTATTTTACTGAAAAGTGAGAGGCTTGCGGGGTAATGAAGATCTATGTAGTCAATTGAATTTCTGAGGGAGAGACTGGATTAAGGTTCTTGGTAGAAGGTATGGGAAGTGTTGGGCAAGGGATCCGGTGGAGAACAAGCCAGTAATTAAAGCTAAAAATAGTGCATCATTTGGCTTCAAGGCATTTATCTGACGAAAGCTCAGCCTGGTTTTCTTTAATTGCACACACAGTGTGTCCCGTCAGAAACAAGAGCAGTGGTTGCAATCCTGAGATTCGACCAACTTGCTTATGAAGCCCTCTTAGATTGGAGGTTAAAAGCCACTATGTAATAATATGAAACAGTTAATGGCCTTAGCCAGCTCAGTTTGTAAGGCAAGTCACCAGATGCAGATTCAAACTTTAGAATACACACCTGAGGCTGGTGGGGCTCTAGGCCACTTACCCGTTGTTGAATGCAGCAAAGCTTGTTGGGGAAGTCAGAAAGGGGCATCAGCTAGATTCATGGATATTTTACATGGAAGGCAAGCCTTTAAAAATGCACATAGCTCTCCTGCCTCTAGGTCTTCAGGTCTTCAGTGAGAAATCTGAAAGTAAACCATTTGGGAGAGAAATACTGGGGGGAATACGTAATACTGGGAAGTCATAACTATCCCTTTGGGAAGGTTTTTTCCCACTGTGCTTTTGAAGTATTTCATTTAGTCTCAGGAAAACAGCAGCCCAAAGTGGTTGGCTGTGTCAACATCGTCACTTCATTTGCCTCTCCCTTTCTTTCCTGGTGGAGAGAAGGCTGGGAAAGCAACTTCTTAGTACTTACTAAACACACATTACAGCTCCTGAGCATGTGCCCCACACATGCCATGCAGGACAAGAATATCTCAAATTGCCCAAAGATAAACAGGGCTAGACCAGACCAGCCCTCTCAGAGAATCAAGCTGAAGAAAGCTATCTTCTCTTAGGACTCATTTTCTTTCCAACTCTCTCCTACTTATCAAAACCGGTAAATATCAAATATTCTGAACTACAGAGAAAAAATACTGTATATTTGTATTGTTGCTGATTGTACTTCAGTACAAAATTCATTTGTTAAAGTGTTAAGTTAATCAGCCATTTGTCTCTAAAAGGTGGCAAGAAACAGTTTTATCTCATTGGTAGGAAGGGCTTGGAAAACAGGAAGTTTTGGTGGGGAGCAAAGACTGAAATATCTTTACCCCTACAGGGTGTTTTTATGGTAACAAAGTTTCCTGGCATTTTTTAATATAAGGTCTTTTTTAACCAATATTTCCTAGCTCTCTACCTAATAAGTGTCTATTTACAGAGAAAATACACAGAGACAAAAGGTTTTATTAACTTCAATGATAGTTACATTTGAAAAACAGAACACAGTACATTATGGGGGCATATATTTAGTCCTCAGACAATTCTTAGGTGCACACTTGGCCCCATGGACCCATGGTCTGGGAAAGGCCTGGCCCAGTGGAAGGAATATGTGTTCTGGTTCTGCTAGTCTAGTTCTTCCATTTACTATGACCTGGACTACTTCACTAAGTGACCAGAACTTCTCGGACTTTTCTTTCCTGGATGAGAGGAGTAATGGTTTTTGTTTCTTTCTTCATTTCGCTTGTTTGTTTGGGTGGGGGAGGGAGGGAGGAAGAGCCCCTAAAGGTGCACTTAGGGTATCTCACAGAAAGAAAAGCATGAATGAGCACCACACAAGAGAGGGAAGGGGGTACAGCAGGCTCAGGCTCTGGGAAATAGAATGCAGGACTGTGTGCCTAGGAGGGACAGAGATCAAATTCAGCTATATATTTTCAGAGGAGATTGCCAGCATTACCGACTGTATACTGAAGAGGTAGCAAAGCAAAAACAGAAAAAATGTTAAAACCCAATTCGACTGGATAAAAATATTTTTAATAACTATGGAGTTACATTGATTTCTTATGATTTATCTCATAACCATGCCTCACAATGTGACTATGTATGTCTCTACATGTGTGACCAATTAATCTGTGTGTGTGTCAGACACCAGCTCCTCTATGTTCAGATTACTTGAAACTTGAATGAATTAAAAGGAACATTTCTGTAAAATGTTCAGACAATACTTGCCATTACCAGGTGTGCTTGGTAAAATAAACAGGAAAGGAAATGTCTAGAAACTGAATCCTATGGTCACACCCCTTCTTTTCCCATCAGCTATTCTTCCCTGGTCTATATTGGCCATTACAGACTTCCCCTCTTAGCATTGCTTCCAAGTAGTTATGTGGTTGTGTGTGAGCAGAGCCCTCTTTACCTTCATTTGACTAACACATAATTATAGAATCAAGAGACCCAGTTCAGTCCCCCATGTTTAAATCATCCCAGACATACGAGAGAGACTCAGTTACATTATTAAAGATGTTGGGAGATTATGTGTCTTTGGTCAGTGTGACATGTTACTAATTCTCACCATCAACAACTCCCACTAGCAGAATTTTTTTTTTTTTTACATATATCCAAGCTGCCAAATGTGACAATTAATTTGAATTCAATCAAATAGCAGATCTGTTGATTAATAAATTCCAGCAGTCTCCTATAAATGTCTCTCCCACTAGCTAAGAAGCCTATTTGGGCCAGGTAGGCAGTAAGGATAAAGAGGTAAGGTTGGGCTGTGCCATTCTAGACTTAAGGTGAGCCCAGCTTGAGGGCTTTATTCCCTTTCCTTTAAAGGAATGCAGACTGTCCTTGTTCCTTAACCAGGCCCTTCGAAAATAGGCAGTCTTGGACTCAGGTCTCCCAGAGCCATGCTCCATTACTGCCCCACTGTAGCCTCTCCAGATCCACTGTAGTAAGGCCAGATTTGAGACCTCTTAGTTACTTTCATGTGCTACTCAGGACCCCTGACGACCTCTGCCCCATGCTTCCCTTCAAGTGTGGAATTGCAGCACTGTCTTCTCTTCCCACCCTCCAGGAGCAGCATCCGGTGGCGCTTCCCCGGACCGCGGGTCCTGTGCAGTCCTCCATCCCGCCAGGCTCAGGTGGCCTGGTCTCTGGGGCCAGTCCCACCGGCCCCGGCTTCCTGGGCAGCCAGCCCCAGGCGGCCATCGTGAAGCAGATGCTCCTTGATCAGCGGGCCCAACTGATGGAACAGCAGAAACAACAGTTCCTGCGGGAGCAAAGGCAGCAAGTGCTGGCCGAACAGGTAACAGGAGGCCGCGCGACTCCCATTCCCCAGCGTCCATCCAGCACCCACCACCTGTGGGCCCCGCAGGCGTGTCCTCTGTCCAGGTGCTCACAGTCCAGCATTTTCCTGGGTCACGGAACAACCTGCAGCATTTACAGCTTCCCCATAGGCCCCATCTTAGAATGAATTAGTTTGTTTTTCAAAGACAGGCTTCAGCCAGCAGTTTGAGGGCCCGTTTGCCACAGATATTTTTTCAATTACAGGCTGACTCCTGTCCCCTGGTTTCTGATACAGGGCTCTGTGTAGTCAGCATGGGCAGAAGGAGGGCTGCCTCACACTCTTTGTAAACTCCAATATTTCTAGCATGAAGAGAAAAGAAAATAATTCCAAGAACTTTGTTTCTTGGAGGAAAGTGTCAGGGGAAGGGACTGAGGAGCATTCTACAGAACTGGTCATGAACAGTAGAATAGAAACAGGAGCAAAATAATAGGGCCACAGAACTACATAGAAATCTGAACTCTGGGTCAAGAAAAGGTGCAAACTTAAGAAAATTCCCAATAGCTTTCAAAACAGCTCAGGAAATCTTTGACGTAAAGGAAGGCCTAATACAAATAAAGCTCTATCTTAGGCATCTTTGTCCACCCTTGCCATATAATTCCTCCAGCTCTGAAAGAAAGCTTCCCTGTGGGCTGCTCTTGAAGGTTTCAGTGCATTTTGTATTTCAGGACACCCCTGCCTGATTTAATATTATCCCAGGAAAGGCCTGAGGCCTTCCACAAGAGATCCTTAGATGGCCTCTGTGGGGTGTCTGTACAGGGCATATCTCTCTTTATTATAGGAGTTGTGAGGTGGTCATATAAGGCTCCAGACCCAACAGAGCTCTGCCCCACAGTGACCCTCCTTCTAGAATGTTCCTAATACAATCAGGATTTTGGAAATTTATCAAGCATCCTCCACCATACACACACACACACACACACACACACACACACACACACGATTCTGTGTGGGACACAGGCATGTTCAGGTCCCTGCTAACCAAGAGCACCCTTGGTCACAGTTCACTTGTGTTGCCTTTTTTGTTGTTGTTCCTGAGCAGCTGTGTAATTATCTCCCTTTTTACCAAGGTCAGTCAGCCACCTGGCAGCTCTTGTGTAAACCAACCTCTGTCCTTCTCACCCTGCATAAGGCACGTGACAAGGAGCCATGCTAATATCTCTCAGGCAGTGATAAATGGAGCTGCTGAGGGAACCTGGGCTTTGTAAATTCCCTCCTCAGCCAGTCCCGGAAAAGTTCAGGTGTGCCTGAAGTGATGGCCTTTGATAAGTGTGCTGCAACCACGGCCCAAGGGGACAGACTGATCAGGCAGAACTCAGCTGTGCCAGCCCAGGAGTGTCCCTCTCTGGCAGGTCAGCCGGAGCCTGGGGAGCAAGGAGGGAGGCCTAGGAGGAGAAGAGCTGCTACAGGATGGCACCCACAGACTGGGAGGTGAGAGAATGGAGGACCCTTCAGAACCCAGGACAGAGAGATACAGGGCCTCTTGGAAGAGATGGGGAAATGGGAAATTGTGAAAAATGAGTATAAAGTTCCTTAGCAACTGTGCATCCCAAGAAATGAAGAGGAACCAAGGAAAGAGTAATTTTATTGCTGGTCAGAATGTACTCCACCTTTTGCTTGTGGTATGATTTTAGAAAAACCACTTAGCCTCTCTCTTCATCGACCAGCTTAGGTTTTAATAATTCCCCAGCCCCTCCTCCTATTACTTTTCTAAGCATGACACGGAATAATGTGTGTAAAATCCTTTGGAAACTGCACAAATGTATGTGGGGACCTGTCACATGATCGTGGTGTCACAGGATGTGATGTAAGAGCTGCAGCCACTCGTGCCAGCCATTCTGTGGGACTAGCCAGGAGTGAAACTGAGAGACTCTGCTGAAAAAACTCCTGTCAAGGTAGCAATCTTACCTGCACCTGGAGACAAAGCCTATTGATGCAGGCTGTCTAGGGGTCTGCAAGTGGTAGACTGTCAATTTTTTTGTTTAGCAAAGGAATATTGTCATATCAATGTCAAGCTGATTTTCTTGGTCTCTCCAGTAGCAGTGAAAGTGTCCTTACACTTTGGATTGTGAAAATAGCATATTGGAGACACTAGTGTTTCCTGAAAGGACATGTGAGGGAAACCAGGAGGATTTGGGGTCTTTTCCATCTTGGAGACTTTGAAATGATTCTCAGAAATCAGAACAGAGCAGGTTGAAAGCAGGCGTGAATTGGCATGTGGTGCCTTATTCTCAAAGAGCACAGAGCATGTCGCCTCTCATCCATTCACAAAGGTTCAACAGGACCTAGGATTTTAGATCTGACAGTAACCCTGGAGATCATGAGTCCCTTATTTTACATATGAGGAAATTGAGGCCAGGTTGCTTATGTGATTCATCCGAGACTGCAGAGCTCCAGCAAGGCAGAGCCAGGACTGGAACTGGAGCTGCCCCTGACCCCGGCACAGGCCACCTAGGGCTTATTCTCTGTTGTAAGTGGGACAGTTGAATTCTTACATCATAGGAAAGTTTGGCTGAGGAGAAGCTTTTACAGGCTCAGTTTAACAACGCCCTTACATTGCTGCCTAAATGATTAGAATGGCTTCTTGTCTACACTTTATCTACACAATTAATTAATTTCAACAGTCTTATGCAAACCATCACGGCAGGTGCCCCAGGCTGGGGTGGTGGCTACAGAGGGCTGGCTGGCATTGTCAAGAAAAAGGGGAGAAGAAGAAAGAAAAAACAAATTATAGAGCTGCCCAGGAATAAATCAAGAGAAAAAGCAGAAGCAAATCCACGGACGTGTGTGTCATTTTTATAATGAACCCTCTAATGGGCGGGGCCCTTGTCACATGTTCTTCGTGGCCCTGCAGACAAAGGTGCTTATTGAATGTTTAGGTTCAATGACATGCCAGAGGTCACGCAGCTACTTGATGCCGGACCAGAATGGTGAAGCCCTCTTCTCTGCTCTCTCCACCTCACTGCTGTAGTCTTTTCCCTTTCACATACAGCCCTTCCAGGGCATTGGTAAGAGCGCCAGCAGAGCCGAATCCCCGTGAGTGGAAGAAGAAAGACTGAATCGTAGGCCTCCTGGCTTCTTATGTGGAATCCCATGTGGTTTCCTCAAGGCAGTAAATGCTGTAAATTTTATTTGTGGAGATTATTTTACAGGCAGTGTGGCCTTATGGGAATAAGAGTAGCATTTTTTCTAGCCCCTGAGAATCCTATCTTCCTCCACCCCAAGCATCTCTTTAGGTCATTAAAAATAAGTTGCTTGTCCCTTTGAGCTGGGTCTCCACGGCACTCAGAAAAACTGCCAGCTGATGTTGGAAAGTGACA